>NC_138551.1:50956251-52440001 GCF_964273705.1 Natrix helvetica | reverse complement strand
ATACAAAAACATCATATCATATATAAAAACAAAGTTCCCTCACTGTCCATCAGTTCCAAAAGAAGTGTACTTTAGTTTTTAATTGTATATTCATCTTTAAAATCCACTGAATCTATTTTCTAGCTTTTTAATGCATGCATCAAGCATGATAAAGCATCTTTTGGTTCACATTTTGAACATATATTTGAGGTGCCTTTATACATTCTAGACAATTTTTCTGCTGATATATTCCAGTGGTACATTCTTTTGTAAAAATTCTCTTTAAGATTATAACAATGTAAATTTCAATCTTTTCAGTCATATATTTTCCCATTGTTCTATCTGTATATTATTGCCAAAATGGGAAGGAAGGAAGGATGGAAGGAAGAAGAGAAGGCCCCTGAGGTCAACCACAACCCTGATGTGGCCCTCAATGAAATCGAGTTTGACACCCCTGATTTAAATAGTGCATTGTCTGTCAAAACTCTGGATTTTCTGAAACAAAACCATCATTCTAAAAACGTGATCTATTTCTATCACAGAAATTATCTCCATCAATGACAATTCGGTTTCTCCAATCCTAAAATAGCTTTTTAAACTTCATTTCATGTCTTAATAGTTGTTTTGAAATAGCATATATATTTGTCATAGTGATACCCAGATATTTTCCTTACGTTTCAATCTTAAATAGATACTAATTCATACGCATGCAAATGGTGCATATTTATTTACACGACTCACTGGCCTGATGTGAACCAAATCTAAATAAACTTCCAGGGCAATGCTCAAACTAAATAAGTGTCTTTACGTTATTTTTTCAGGGAATTGTTTTCGGTAAGTGTGTTTTCTATAAATTTGTTCTAGAAAGTAAAAATGGAAGCTTATTCATAATGAAGTACTTTTTTCATAAAGGATCCATATACGTACATGGTTAGCATGACATATCTGGTGTTAATGCTTAAAATGCTTAGCCAAGGAAAAGACTGAGAGCCACAATGAACTTAATTGTCTTCAAAGTTACTTTCAAACTCCTTGGAAGAGTCTACAAGGCTAGGAAGATGGAAAGTTAAGTAAAAATGTGAAATCCAAAGTTGGTAATAGCTCTTCTTTTCTTCTTAACGGGGAGTTAGATTTAAGGCACAAATAGACAACTGAAACAATATAATATGTCTTTTAAAGATATTTTGTCATTCTGTTTGTGGAGAATTGTATTTAGATTCAGTTTCATGTCTTTTGCTGTTTCTCTACAAAATTATTAACCCAAAGGTGTTTTGTTTCAGTACCAATACCTAATGTGTGCGTGTATATGTGTGCACCTCCAAATCAGTGTTGATTTCTGGCAACTGCTTAGACCAGTCCTTGCAGTTTTCTTGGCAAGATTGTGGGGAATGGTTTGCTATTGCCTCCTTCCCAAGGCTGGGAGTGATTAGCATAAGGTCACTCAACTGACTTTGGGCCTAAGGTAGGACTAGAATTCATACTTGCCTGATTTCTAGCCTGGTACCTTAATGACTATACAAAACTGTCTCTTGTACTTAATGCACAATAAGAAAACTTGTCCGTACAAGTTATTGCTTTTTTTAGTTTGCTGATTTCATTGGATTTTTGATTTATACAATTTTTCTTTTTCTTTCCAGGATGGGTTACTTATACTTCACTATGGACTGATTCTTAGTGGAGATTCCACATTTTCAAAAATCTCTTAAATTTGCAGAAGATATTTGAAAGAACATGAGAGAACTGCAGCAAAAAAAAAAGAGCCATTTTATTTAAATGAATTTAAAGAAATGCACCGTGTTTGCTCTGCATAATAATTAAGGAAGTGATTTAAAGCAGTTGAGAAAAACGAACAACTGTACCAGTAAGTAAGCTATAAATACTTCAGTGCTCTTGTATCATCAGCGCCAAGCTCAGGGAAGAAGCGGCATATCAACGTAACAGAATTCATTCTAAATATGTAGGTCTTGCGGCATTCATGACTAATCCATGGGCAGTGTTGTACTTGAGACTACAATTTATCCAAAAGTCTTTAAGTATATTTGCAGTACTGTTCTCAGGGATGATCTCTTGAACCACAATGTCTTATTGAGAAAAACATGCATTATTCATTGGGGAATTTGAATTTTATTTTAGTTGTCAGTTTAGAAATAAAACACTTTCAGATTTTTCCCTATACATAAAATGGGGCTAATCACCCTTTACAAATTGCAAGCATTTCTATCTCATGCCTTATATGAAGAATATTGAAATACATAATATACCAAATATTAGAACAGGAAAAGAAATAAATCTGTGTTGCGTATAAATCATCACTGGTTGAATAGCAATGTAAGTGTAAAAGTAGATGAGACAATGAATTGGGCTGCATTGGAACAGGTGTTCCACTGTTGTTTGTACCTTCAAGGTCGGTGGGAAAATAAATGGACTATATGCTTTCCAAATGTTTAAAACAGTAAACTTGTTCCTCAGGTAGTAAATGTGCACTTAAATAATAAATTGGGAGCCGGCTGAATAGTAGCAATAAAATAACAACTAGAATAATGGTCTTATTAAAATATTAATTTGATTAGTTTACAGCTAATATATTAAAATGAAAAAAATGAAATACATCAGATATAAGAAGAAAAAAAAGCCATAGAAGCACTCAGCACAAGAAAGGTATGGCAGGATTATTGAAAAGCAGTGAGAAATTGTTAACAATTATTTTGACTGGGTTTGGCATGGGATTGTATTGCCTCTGACTTTTTTTTTTAAATTATAAACTAATTTCAGTTGCAACAACATAAGCTTGCTGGAACAAATGGGTGAAATACAAATATTAAATCTTTGCTTCCCCCATACATCCCAAATTCTTAAAAGAGTGAAATATTACAGTGTTCGTTACTTTTTTTAAGTTGATCGAGTAAATAAATCAGTTAATGGTTACCTCAGTTTGTAAAAATATCAATATTGCAAAATTTATTATAAGCAAATATATTGAAATTGGAATTAATGCAGAATAATTCCAATGTTTTCTGACAGAAAACATGGCATAACTTTTGTAGTGAGAAATCTGCATTGCCAAGTAGAAATTTTTCTGGAGTGCCAACTAGGGATGCTGCATTACATATATTTGAATGTCTAAGTAGGCACAGTCAGGAAGCTAATTTAAGTTTTCAATATGCTACCAGACCTTATTTTTACTTTGTTGCAAAGATTGTTATGGACTCATGAGAGGATTGTCACAAATGAAGCATTAAGTTCATGGAGAGAAGTATGGAGTGCTTTTCCCCCCTAGTAATCAACATATTTCTTACCGATATGTGATATACCCACAAATGTTCAAGCTTTGATTAAACAGTATAGTGGCCAAGTACTGGTCATTATCAAATTCAGTTTGAGTTTCTGCATGTATTATTTATAGATCTGAAATTTATACAGAATATGTTAACTATAAAAATGAAGATAAAATGAACAGAAAAACGAATGCATTGTATGGATATTTCATTTAAAGAAAACAAGTGAGGCATTTCAGAGGGAAGTGGTATGAAGAAAACAATTGAAGCACTTTTTTTCTTGTAAAGCTAGAGTTCATGACCATGAAGTTAGCTATACCTAATTAAGCAAGCTTCAGGAAACAAGAGGCTTGCCTTTATATTGCATATGGTAAACTTTAAGAATTCACTGCCTAAGAGGTGCTTACCACTGGTTTAGATGGATTTCTGTTAGCCTTTTCTGTATCTTCAGAATCAGAGAGAGTTATGTTGCGGAGTATTGCAAGAAAGTAATCTTTCCAAAATCTGCATTTGGGCTTTATTGAGACACCTTTCATCCTTCAGGACTTTTTCTTTCTTTATACTTGGAGCACTTTCAGTAATCAGTCTAAGCCAAAACGTTTTTCACATTATACATTGATAGATTAGTTGGATGAGACACATAAGAACAAGAGTGATCAAATCTGTCTGCCGGTGCAGTTTTCAGAATTTGTATGTAGCATATATTGCACATCACACAGTATTTTGGAAGGCTCCATTATTTCTCTCTTGAAGAGGAGTCTGCATTCCAAACTGATCTTTGAATAAACTATTCAAATATTGGAAATGCACTACTTATTTCATTAAAAAATGAAGCTCCACGGTGGAATATGAATTTTCCCCCCGAATTCATTAATTCGATTGCAAAGGATATAGAAGTTCATTATATCTGTAAATCATATGTGCAGTGTTAGATGAGCTTATTTGTGTTGTTCTCTTTTGTTTCCCCCCCCCCCACTTCATCTATATATTATTCTGCATGAAAAAATACCTCCCCAAGTTATTCCAAATTTTGCCTTATCAGGTAAATATAAAATATTTTATTACATCTTGGTTATTCAACATTTGGAATTTATCACAATGTTGAAGCACATTATGATGATATATATTTTATGTGCCATTATCACAATTGTAACACATGTAGGGGTCATGTTGATACCAATACCACATTTCACATTCACATCTCATAAGTATAATCTTTATTGTCATTGTACTTAAATACAATGAAATTGGTTTTAACCTTACTGGTGCAAAATTATAACAGAAACCAAAAAAGAAACAAAAAGAAAAAAACTAGCATGTGCATGGAGTGTTTGTGGTTGTATTGTGCTGAATTGATCACTCTCTGTAGTGCCTTCCTGTCCGCAGCTGTTAAACCAGCATACCATACTGTAATACAATATGTGAGGACACTTTCTATGGTGGACCAATAGAAAGAGGTCATCAGCTGTTGTTCCACCTGATTTTTTCGCAGGACTCTAATGAAATGAAGTCTCTGTTGGGCCTTTCCAATCACCAGAGACAAGTTGTTTTTCCAGGTGAGATCTTGACTAACAGGCACTCCCAAGAATTTAAAAGAGGAAACCCTCTCCATACAGCCCCCCTCGATATACAGTGGGGCAGGTTCCTCTCTGTGCTTCCGGAAACCTAGCTCCATCTCCTTTGTCTTACTAGTATTCAATCCATAAGATTGAGACAATCCCAACATATTATTACAAGAATTACCTAGAATCCTTTCCTATCCATGCTTCACATATTCTTAAAACATTTTTCAGAAGTTTCTTCCAAGATCAAAATAATGATGGCCATTCTGCCCCCACCTCCATTCTGTGGCATTCGTCTTCCAGTTGTAAGGTTAAATACATGCATATATAAATATATAAATTCATCTTACAGGGTCATTATGAAAGCAGTGTGGAATGTGGAAATCTTACACATGGTTATAACTGAAAGCATTTTATGGTTTCACTCTTTCACTTTTAGTCATTGGTCCTTTCCATACAAATAAACTTAAGATATTTATTGGCTTTAATGTAACTATATTAATTCTTAATACCAAAGTTTAGATTCACAATAGCACAAATGACAAACAGGCTGGCTAAAGTGGTACATTTTTTATTATTAATTTGTGCCAGAGAAGAAAAGTGTATTAGTTCGAGGGACACAAGATATGACATGGATTTATATTATGAAACTTTGTGACAGGATGAATCAGTGCAAAGACATCAAATAATACAGTCTTGAATTTCTGCAGAAAGCAATTTAGTTGCTGGCAATTTTAAGGCATTCAAATAAAATCTAAAATAGTGTATTCTATATAAAACTTGGCACATGTTCAGATAGAGATACATAGTGAAGTTAAATTCTGATAGGAGTTGGAAATCTGATTTATCAGAATTATCAAATTTGTTTAGGAAATTTTACGTTGGTCTCTTCCAACCAAGATGATTCTCGTGTCATTTGCTGCAGAAACATGAACTGAATCTGCTACTTGTTGGAAATATAACAATTTTTATTTATCAGATTTCAGCACCATTTGTTTATTTTAAAAAAATCAATTGTTTTTGTGTGTGTTGTGCATGTATATGGTTTTCAGTTGTGATTGGCAAGGCTGAACAATTACATTCACCTTAACCAGTCAGAGCAAAATTAGAAGAACCACTAAAATTCACTAGTGCATTTTATTTGTGCAATAGTGAACGTAAGAAAATACATTTAGGAAAAGCCTCTTATTTAAGAAACCATATCTCAATAACTTACATAGAAGCCATATTGCTTTCCATAATACAGAAATAAGCAGCTGGCATAAATCTACATTCTTTTTCTAATGATGAACCAACACATACATCCCTGTTTTAGGTTGTAGATTGTGCCTTATAGAAACAGCAACAATTGCTACTTTTGAATCAGCATTAGTACTGTGCTTCTAGACAATACAGGAATACATTCCTTTAGCTTTGTTTTATATAAAGCTAACTTCTAAAACATGTGTTTCTTTTCATTTTTAAATAGCTGGCACTATTGATTCTAGGCAACAACAACTTTTAAAATTGCTGGCTACTAATATGGCACAAGGTAAAATGGACAGTGCAGTGAATTGTTAGACAATCACAGATGGTCAAAAACGTGCATTCAACTAACACTTAACCAGGATCCTAAGATTCCTAATTATTTGACTACAGCATGTAGATTTTTTTTAAGATGGGCATACTGAAAATAGTTGTGAGTAACCTTAGAGATAAAAAATGTATTATGTGTCTCTTGACAATGTGCTAATAGGATTTCTTTATGCAGTGATACAGCAAGTTTGTCATGGGGGGGGTGTTCATCTTCCTAAACCTTGTTTGTATTTTCTACCTAACATTCCTAGATAATTTTGTATTTACTTGTAATGTGCATAGACCACAAGGAGAAATAAATATTTGAATTTTCTACATCTGTGTGGTCCAGAAGGACTAAAATGGAGTAAAGTTCATTATCTGGAAATTAAATAATTGAATTCATCTGTTAGTTTCTTTATTTCACAAGGCAGACAATAAGGATTAATCTTCATTTCACTGATGGGAATCAGTTGCTAGATTTTGCCAACTGGAAAGTTGTGCTCAGCAGAAATAAATCAGAAACATGAATTAGTAAGAATACATGTGCGTGTGTTAGCACATGCTTATTTTCTCTTTAATTCAGCAATTGGGAGACCTGTCTGCCTTACAGCAATGCAATTGGCGAGTAAGATTTACTGGAGTATTTCTAAATTAATATTTGAGCCTCTGTGTTTCTGATAGTATTGAACATAATGCTCCTGTTGAAATAATCTTCTGTGAAACATTAGAAAGTTAAATTGATGTGAGCTGGGTAAGTACCTTAATTCAGGTATAGGCAATTTAAAGACTTAAGCTATATTCTTATCCCTTGCGTGTATCTATATTTAAGGTCACTGATTATATTTTTTGATTGACAGTGCTTCCTTCTTCCGCGTTTGTTCTTTCAGTTTTTTTAGTGGATGTTATGGTTTCCTCTATCATTTCAGCAAAGGGGTCTCCTACATGGCTTGATGAAATTTTTGAGGCTAATTTAGCTTCCTCTTTCTCATCTTTCTTAAAATAGAAAGAGGACATTTTAGAGCTGCTGCCTACAGATGAACTAAAGAGCCTGGGTTGGAAAGAGTAAGTAGGATTGGAAATGGGATTCAGAGATGAGATATTCATGCTTGAAGTACTAAAACGTGTCTCCTCACCCTCCAACAGCTTCCTGCAAATGCAACAAAAAAGATTTTTTATTAATAATGGAAATTGAGGGTTTTCAGGCACACTTACATACACATAGACAGGGTAAAATGTGTCTGTCTTATGTGATAAAAACAAATTACCCTTAACAAAATAATCGCAAAATTATGGCAAAGCATCAAAGTAAATAGGATCAAGCATTTCTGATCAAGTTATTAGGACAACATAAATTTGATCACCTATTTTGGGCATTTTCAAAATAGTAAGCATTACAATTCTAAATAGATACTAAGAATCAAATCCTTGTTACCTGTATGCTGCTATCTCTATATCCAAGGCCATTTTGACATTCAGTAAATCTTGGTATTCTCTCAGATGCCGAGCCATTTCACTCTTTGTTTCTCTCAAATCACTTTCTAATTGGCTAATTGTATCCTGTAAATTCAGAGGGTTCAACATTAACATTTTAAGGCCAAAGACTGCTAAATAGTTTAATTCCTTTTTGTCAGAAGCAAGAAAAAAACTGAAGTTTTGCTAATTTGTTGCAGAAAAACATAATGATTGGAAAATGAATTAAATCACAATAAAATTAATTAGAATCTTTTTTGTTTCAAACATCGTAAAATTATAGATATATAGCCTTCAATACTGAGCAAATAAAATAGGTATAAAATAGATATACCTATAAATCTATTAGGATAGAAATGCCACTTTATTATTTTTTTAAACAATGATAAGCACCAGTTTTCAGTTTCTGAATAAAACTCCCAGAATTCCTAATTTCTAGCTATATTGATTGGACTAATAAGAACATTCTCTCCAATTGCTTTATTAGAATAAGATTATATAAAAATAATTATGGCAGCTCAATAGGCAGTGATCATGCATTGTCTGTATTTGTTTCATTTAGTAATGTTTTTAAAGACTAGAATAAATAATAAAGCAAGAGTAATACATTTGATGAATTCATGATGTTTCTAGTTGTGTTCTACTGATATAAAAATATGAAATAATGTTAATTTAATATGATTTCTGATGTGATTATTTTTATTTGATTTAATTATTCCAATTTTAGTTTAATGCTTTTGAAATTACATTTTATTGAGAAAAAATAAGCAGGCAAGTTACAGATTTATATAAATTAATCAAAAGCGAAAACCTCTATTCTGCAAACCCCGAACTAATGGAAATTGAGACTGTGGATGTATATTAACCTTATTTGATGGTGTACACAATCTCACACATATTCATAGAATGGACAAAAGATTATTGGCAGTTTTCAGGATGATCTCTCTGCACATATGCTTATATATCAAATATAAACAAAATGTATATTCAGGCTTGGAACCAAGAAAGGAAACATAATGAACTATCATTCGAGTCAGAAATATTGTATATGAATGTATGTAAAAATGTCATGCAGCATGTTTAATTCACCACTATAAAAATATATAAATTTGCATTTTTATGTTTCATATGTAAATAAGATACCATATCTTTATAATTAATACAACATCTTTTCATGGGTGTTTTAAGGCCATTTGTATTAACAATGACCTAACCCTGAAATCTCACTGGATAGACTTGCTATAAAAAACAATGAATAACATTGGAGAACGCCCCTCTCCTCCATCTCTCTCAGGTTTGGAAGCTGTAGTACTGGTGCAATATGATGAAATAGATTGACTCCAGGTTGGCAAAGGAGTGTGACAAGTTTATATACTCTCTGTGACTCAAAGTACAGTATATGCTTAATGTGCTTTAAAAGAAACTGGATTAAATGAAAAATAAGAGTGGAAAATTAGAGCAAGAAACAGCAATAATCTGTGCTCTGTTGATCACATAACTCTGCTAGCTAAAATGCAAGGATCTGCAAGTGAAATTGTGGGCATGGTGAAAAAAAGGAGCTAAATTAAATATAAAAATTCCAAACTAATGACATCACATACAAAAAGCAGCCTTGGGATTGATAATGAAGCTATCAAAGTGATAGACAGTTTAGGATCAATCTTGTTAGTGATGGACATTTTTAGGATCAACTATGAATAGGACAGGAAAAAGCACTCAAGAAATGCATTTTACATTAGCACTCAGTAGTATGCATAACATTATAAACTATAATGTATATTTGATCCCTAAACTACATAGGAGCAATTAATTTAAACTTCGTTGTTTAAGGCAAAGTTGTTCCATCTGCTTGATAATTTTGGTTTCCCCTTTTTTAACATTCTTTATAATTATATCCTTTTGGGGTATGGTGAAGTAAACAGTATGCACCATATTGTAAGTATAATCACAGTGCAAAATAGTATAAGAGCAGTAAAATATTGCATATTTATTTTTGTTCTCTAATTGATAGTTTAGGATTTTTCTTTTTTATAGCAAAGGACATTGTTCTCATTGAGCTAATTATCACAAATCCATTTGTTCAGTTTTGCCAATGTATGTAGTATTTGTGAAATTACATATTCCAATGCATTTGCCAATTTAATTCCTAATGCCCCATTTTGAAATATTCTTCTGGAATGCTTTATGTAGGTTTTTTTATTGTTATTTCATAATCCACATCAATAAAGCTGACCACTTTTCAGCTTACTTCTGTATTCAGAATGTTTATGAACATATGAAAATCCACTGCTCCTATTATAGATTTTAGTTTTTCCTTCTGTGCTAAAGGTATTTTTTTTATTCCTATTCTACATTTTACATTTCTTGAATAGTTTAGATGAGATTGACCTCTGTGATTTATTGCTACACAGGTAGTCCTTGATTTACAACAATTGAGCCCAACATTTATGTTAAGTGAGACATTTGTTAAGTGAGTTTTGCCCCATTTTACTACCTTTCTCACCACAGTTATTAAGTGAACCACTGTAGTTCTTAAATTAGTAACCCAGGTCACAAAAGGGGAACATGTGACCATGGGACACTGCTATCCTCATATATATGAGCCAGTTATCAAGCATCTGCATTTTGATCACATGACTATGGGGATGCTGCAAAGGTTGAAGAAACACTGCAAACACTAAAAAATGGCCATAAGTCACTTTTTCAGCGCCATTGTAACTTTGAACAGTCATTAAACGAACTATTGTAAGTTAAGGACTATCTGTATTGCCTTCATGACTAATATATTTATGTAATAAGTTATAACATAAAATGAATAAATGCTTTCTGATATCCAGAAGGAAACAATTTAGAAAGTAATCACAGTTCAAATTACTCTGAAGAAATCATCTACTCTCCTACCATGTTTTTTTTAAAAATGGGTGGATATGCATCTACTTAATTTTCAATGCAATTGTCCATCAGTTTTATATTGGCATGGCTCCTAAGTGCTTTTTGTAAACAATGCTAATTCAAAAACTCAATTATAGTATCTATATTTCAAAAAATGTAAAGTCCATATTTTCTGATATGAATTAAATGAATTCAAATTATAATACATCTGCTACAATACATCTGAAAAGCATCATCTTTCATTTTGTAAGGCTATTTCTCACCTTGAAACCCATTCCACATAAAACAACAATTGTATTAAACATGTTTCTGTAGTATTGAAAATATAATAAATGAACAGCAGCAATGGACTTGAGTTTGCAATATTCTTTCAGAGATGTCCAGCTGAGACAAATACTTTCTGTGCTAAATGAGCACTTCTGAATGTAATAACACGTTTTATTTCAATTGTGTCTTTTATTATCCCTATTTTAATTCTGCCTTTTCTAATTTTACAGTTTACCATCTTTATAATTTTATTAGGGTTAGAGTTTTATTAGTTTCACAGTAATTAACTGTGTAGCATGTTTAATTTATATATAGTAAAAATCTAAGCACAAATTATTAACCGTGAATAATTAGCCTAGGATTAGTTAAGTAATGCATAGTTATGTCTATTGCAGAAAGATAATGAACATTCTGGAAAATGAATGGCTGGTTTGCACGAATTTTGAGCAGGATCCGTAAAAAGTAAAACATTTCATTCCTGCTGGTACACAAGCACAATTCTAGAGGTGCAGTAAACCAATTGTCGAGTACATTCAGCACCACGGAGAGCAGCGTGAACGTTAAGAAACGTCGCGGTGCCTATAAAGCATTATTCAAAGGCATGAGATGCTCACAGCAGACAGACATCCCGGTGCAACCCTTCCTGTGATTTTCGTCACTGAACACTGTGATTGCTTACAACAATCATTAAGCCAGCTAGAACGGCCAAGCTCTGGCTGGAGAATTCTGGGAGTTGAATTCCACAAGTCTTAAAGTTGCCATGTTTGGGGACCCCTGCATAACGCAAAGCATCTGACAGGCATTAGGAAAGGTAAAGCGACCCTACAGCTGTCTGCTGTAAATTTAACAACCGTTCTGCTGAATGTTTTAACGTATTGGATTTTTAACTTGCTGAGGGTGTTTAGAAGACAAAAATGCGGTAATCGCAGGAGGAGCGAGAGGCTTGAAAAACGTAGCTGGCCCAAACCAGGGGCAGCACGATATCGCCATGCGGTACTTTGCGAGGCAAGGACTGCGCTCGCGCGGGCGAGCCTCACCTGCAAGCCGAGTGCCTCGGCGTTATGCCGCTCCTCCATCTCATTTAGCTGCCGCTCCAGGGATTCGTTGGCTCCGCGCAGGCTCTCCACCTCCAAAGTGCGGGCTTGCAGCTGGCGGCGGTACTCGCCGATCTCCTCGCGGCTGGCTCGGATGGTCTCGTTGTTGCGCGCCGCCTGCTCGCTGAGGTTGGCGAACTTGGCGCGGTACCACTCGTCCGCCGCCTGCAGGTTCTTGGCGGACAAGGATTCGTACTGCGAGCGTAGCTCCTTCAGCGCCGCAGTCAGATCGGCCTTGGTGGCGTCCGGCTCGATGGCAGCCAGCTGGGTTGGCTGCAAGGAGACGCTGAGCTCGGCCACCTCCTCGGCGTGGACCTTGCGCAGGAAGGCCAGCTCATCGAGCAGCGCCTCCACCTTCTTCTCCAGAGCCATGCGCGCCAAGGTGGCGCCATCCACCTCGCGCTGCTGCGCGCGCAACGCCTGCTCGGTCTCCGCCTTGGCTCGTGCCTCCTCCTCGCAGTGCGCCCGTAAGAGCTGCACTTCCTCGGCCAGCCGCTCCCTTTCGAGCGCCCCCTGGGCCCGGGCGGCCTCCGTCTCGTCCAGTTGGGCCCTCAGCTCGCGGAGCTCGCTCTGGAAGAGCTCGGTCAGGCCGCTGGGCTCGGCGTGACGCTGCCGCAGTGCGCTCAGCTCGGTCTCCAGGAGGCGATTGTGCTGCTCCAGCTGCCTCACTTTCTCGATGTAGCCGGCGAAGCGGTCGTTGAGTCCCTGCAGCTGCTCCTTCTCATTGGTGCGGGTCAGCCGAAATTCGTCATTCACCGCCGCTGCTTGGCTGAGATCCAAGGTGTCTGCCTGCGCCAAGCGATACGAGACGGCGCGGTTGCTACAGCGGGATACCGACTGAGACCGGTAACTGCTGGCTGTGGCCGAACTGCCAAGACGGGAGGAGTAGCGGGGCGGCTCCCCGAATATCTTCCTGTAGGAAGAGGCCAAATAGTGGGAATCCGAAGAGAAACTCATCCTGGAGGTTGTGGAGGGTTGCACGCGACGTCCCGGTCTTATATAGAGAGGCGGATCGCCGGTTCCGCTGCAAAAAGGCGGGGGACGTGCGCTTCTAGGGCGCGGTCAAGGGAAGGAGATTGGTTTGGGGGGAATGGGCGGGGACGATAATGGGGTGGCGCCAGGATGTTAGGCGTCAATGACAATCTCGATCTTAAACACGTTTTCTTTGACTGCAAACTCTAGGGATGCTAAAGTTTGGCCAGCTTTGGAAGGGAGAAAGTGAATTGGGGTGGGGCGGGACAGCTGACAGGAGACACTTAAAAGAATGTAGTCATCGTTGGATTCTTCACTTAAGGTGGTGGTTGACAGTGTGTGCCTTCAGGACACCGGGGCAGATAAGTATAAAGATTTAGCAGTGTTAGGCCAGGTCGGAGGCCGAGAGGTTCTCAGGGCTCTCATCAGAATAGACGAGAGCCACCTAATTGGCATTTAGGGTTCCATTAAATAAAAGCCAAGAAGGCAAAAATGGAAAGCGACAGCTGGAGAATAAAAGACAGCTGGTTGCAGAGTTAGTAAAAAGAATGGGTGGAAGACCGAACAATTTCATGTTTGTGGCCCTGCTTTCACGCCCGACTCTTGCTGCACGCATTCCCGGTTCATTTAACAGGACTAGACTAGAAGAAATGCTGATGGAGCTGTCCATTTTGCCGCAGTGCTGATGTCGTTCCCTCTCAGCTACCCCTGGCGGATGAAAATAGCTAGCGCACTCTTTTCGCTTTTATGTTCAGAATCTGTAATAATACAAAGGAACAGTTCTTTTTAGAAATCTGTGTCTATTTTATACTGAATTCCAGCAATAATACTGGTGTTAGGAGCAAGTGCTTTGTTTTATGTTGCTTGAATACTCCAATACAAATGGCACGAGCATATATACCAAAGGATACCAAAGGCAAATTCCTTGTGTGTCAAATCACACTTGGCCAATAAAGAGTTTTATATCAATAAATATCAATTCTCTATCAATTCTCTATCAATAAAGAAATTAAAGAAAAACTATGCTGTTTTTATTTCATATTTATTTCATAATACTTCATATAAGTTACCTACTTTTTAAAATATTGGTGTCTGTGGATATATATGCATGTGTGTGTGTGTGTGTGTGTGTGTTTGTGTTGTGTGTGTGTGTGTGTGTGTGTGTTGTATTTGTACTGATAAATAAATAAAGGGAGACTAATATAGATCTATTTCGAGCTAATTAGCTCTCATCAGCTAGCCATACCCTTACTGGGATTTGAACCCGGGCTGTATATATCTTAGGCAGGAGTCTTAGCCACTAAGCCACGGGCTCTCTTCCTTATCAGTTGATTTATATATATATGTTGTGTTGTATTTGTGCTGATAAATAAATAAAGGGAGACTAGTATGGATCCATTTCAAGCTATTTAGCTTGTTTGGGCATACCAGGGGTTGTAACACAAATACACACACACACACACACACACACATACATACATACATACATACATACATATGCAGGTCTTGGCATATTCGGGTCTTTTCCCATGTAAGATTGAGAGTATCTTGGCGACGTTTTGATGAGGTCTCACTCATCGCCATCTTCAGGCTGGTGCCTTCGGCTTTGTGATTGTGCAAGCAAAGCGTGATCAGAGCTGCCGGCTTTCTATAAATATTGGTGGGGTGTGTGGAGTGCTGGCTTTGTTGCTGTAAGCAGGTTGGTTGGCTGTGTTGTTACATCTTGATTAGTTGATGGAGTTGATGTATGCAGATTAGTCGGCTGTTTCATAACATCCTGTGTGGCTGAGGTACTAGCTGTGTGCCCATTAGTCTTTTGTGTTGTAATGACCTGGGTAATCGGCTGTGTGATGACATCCTGAGCTCTAGTGTAGTGATATCCTCAGTCCTGTGCTGCAACATCCTGGGAGGTTGGCTGTAACATCTTGAGCCTTTGCATTGTAACTTTCTGGGTTCTATGAAGTAATGTCCTGAGCTGTGATGTCCTGAGCTGTGATGTAACATCCTGGGCTTTGGTTTGGCTCGGAGTTTGTGGTCTGGCCATGTGTTCATGGTGTGTGTCAGTTTGCTTTGTGTGGGGGTTGGAGGGGGGTGCAGCAGTTGGTGATGCTGCTGTGGTTTGGCTTCTGGATGGTAGTTGCATTTCGTCTATGGGATGGGTTTGGGTTTGAGTCTGGTGAGGGTGATTGGTGGTGGTGTCCTGTGTTGTTCTGGGTCCGGTGTCAGTTTTTGTGGCTGGGACTCGTTTGTTGACTAGGGCTAGTTTCCTTACATCAAAGGCACCACAGATAAAATCAGCAAGCTTCTTCACAAACCCAATATCAAGACAGTCTTCCGTCTTAAAAAACCCCAAAGACAAGATCCAGCTAGAAAACCAAGGAATCTATGAAATACCATGCAAAATCTGCCCGGCCACATACATTGGACAAACTAATAGGAGAATAAATGCACACATCGCAGAACACAAGAACGCAGTCAGAAAAGAAGAAAAAACTTCCTCCCTTTTCCAGCACCTTAAAGCAACAGGACATAAAATTGATTTTGAAGGAACCAAATTAATCTCAAAAACAGAACACTTCAACAAGAGAATAATTATGGAAGCCATCGAAATAGAGAAACGCCCCCACAACATGAATAAACGTGACAATACCTCCCGCCTACCAGACATCTGGAAACTAGCCCTAGTCAACAAATGAGTCCCAGCCACAAAAACCGACACCGGACCCAGAATAACACAGGACGCCACCACCAATCACCCTCACCAGACTCAAACCTAAACCCATCCCATAGACAAAATGCAACCACCATCCAGAAGCCAAACCATGGCGGCAAACTGACATGCGCCATGAACACATGGCCAGACCGCAAACTCAGAGCCAAACCAAAGCCTGGGATGTTACATCACAGCCATCTGCTCAGGATATTACATCACAGAATTCAGGAGGTTACAACGCAAAGGCTCAGGATGTTACAGCCAACCTCCCAGAATGTTGCAGCACAGGACTGTGGATATCACTACACTAGAGCTCAGGATGTCATCACACAGCCCATTACCCAGGTCATTACAACACAAAAGACTAATGGGCACACAGCTAGTACCTCAGCCACACAGGATGTTATGAAACAGCCGACTAATCTGCATACATCAACTCCATCAACTAATCAAGATGTAACAACACAGCCAACCAACCTGCTTACAGCAACAAAGCCAGCACTCCACACACACACACCAATATTTATAGAAAGCCGGCAGCTCCGATCACGCTTTGCTCACACAAGCACGAAGCTGAAGGCACCAGCCTGAAGATGGCAAGTGGGACCTCGTCAAAACGTCGCCAAGATACTCTCAAACTTACATGGGAAAAGACCCGAATACAACAAGACCAGCACACATACACCCATGAAAATCTACGCAAACTCACACACACACACACACACACACACACACACAATATATATATATATATATATATATATATATATATATATATATATATATATATATATATATATATATATACATACATACATACACATATACACACTGGTCTTGCGGAAAAGGGAAAAGGGAGGAAGTTTGAAAAGGAAGGAAGTGATCGGAGGTGCTTCAAAAAAAGAAGAAAAGAAGAAAAGAAAAAGAAAAAGAAAAGAAAAAAGGAAAAAAGGGAAAAAAGAAGAAAAGAAAAAACTTCCTTCCTTTTCTAGCACCTTAAAGCAACAGGACATGAAATTGATTTTGAAGGAACCAAATTAATCTCCAAAACTGAACACTTCAACAAGAGAATAATTATGGAAGCTATCGAAATAGAGAAACACCCCCACAACACGAATAAATGTGACGATGCCTCCTGCCTGCCAGACATCTGGAAACCAGCCCTGGTAAACAAACGAGCCCCACCCACCAACCAGGCCGTTACAACACAAAACAACAACGGACACACAACCAGCACCAATCAGCACCAATCTATCAATCATGATACAGCCACACAGCCAATCAATCCACTTACTGAAACAATGATTGCACTCCCCCCCCCCAAGATTTATAGAAAGACTGCAGTTACGACCGCGCTTTAAGCCAAAAACACCAGCCTGAGGATTTATAGCTCTTTTCATGCCTCTTTATAGATTTTCTTTTTAAAAAAAATATGTGCCTAATCCATGACAGTAAAATCCAATTAAGTACAAACTTAATCTGTTGCACTATCTTGCTTCTGCACCATGGTCTCTTGATTTCTGGATCACATCCCTTGTTTTTAGCTTCCATGATGATTAAATAGATTACTATTCAGAACCTGATAGATAGTCTGTTATGTATAACTGTCTTTAAATCTTCCTTTATAAACTTAATTACTTCATCTAATAAAAGATAGAGTAGAACAATGTTTTTCTAATGTATTTATCATTTGGTTGCTTATCTTCTTACCAAAGGCACCTAGAAACAAATGTCTGCAACCTACAGAATTCTGTTTTGCCTTTAGATTAGATGAGTACTATCTGAGCTGTATATGGTCACGAGAATTCCATTTCCAGTCATTCATTTCCCAGAACTGACAGGATGGAAAATTAGAGGTTGGGTTTTTTTTAATTCTAGAGAGAATTTAAGGCAGAATGGATGCCCCCTTTTGATTATGATTTTTTCGTTAAGCCATCTTCAAACTAGAAAATGACCAAAGATGTCATCTCTACCCAATCCATGGATGTCACAACATAATTGGCTTCTGAGGGTCTCAGTCAAGGCACAAACAGAAACTTTGCTCTTAATATGAGAGGTTGTCCAGCACTGTCCTAAAGGGCTTAGTTCAGCAAAATTTTCTTTTAGACATTTCAGGGACAGTTTGATATAGAGGAGATGGCATTGATCTAAATTGATCTAAATACATCCCTACGACCAATCCGCTCACACAGAGAGGGACTTCTCCGGGTGCCGTCCGCTAAACAGTGTCAGGGGGCGACACCCAGGAGCAGGGCCTTCTCTGTGATGGGCCCAGCCCTGTGGAATGACCTCCCCCTTGACATCAGGATTACTTCCGATCTCCGCTCCTTCCGTGTAAAGCTCAAGACCCACCTCTTTCAATTATCTGGCCTGGCTCAACCGTAGTTTATCCTATTCCTCCTGACAGTCCTTTTTAAATTGTATTATTATCTTGGGGTATTTTTTAATGGCTAATTTTTATTATTATTAATGTAATGTATATTTAATTATTACCTCCTCCATGCATGTATGTATATGTATGTATATGTGTGTATCTTTATGTATGTATGTATATATATTTTTTATTGTACGCCGCCCCGAGTCCCTTGCGGAGAGGGAGTGGCTAACAAATTAAATTAAATTATTATTATTATTATTATTATTATTATTATTATTATTATTATTAAATTAACTGAGGCATAAATCACTATCGCCAAATCCAATTTCTCCAGAAAGAAAATTTTGCAACTGACGCACAACCAATACTGAACAGGGATACCTTTTGATTTTCCATAAGTCCAGAAACATTTCCAAAATTTTCTTCACAAAATATGCTAAGCGATACTTTCCCTTGTCAGGATTTATTATATAAACCACAATACATCTGGCTTAAAAGTTACAGTGGTTGGGTTCATACTAAGACAAAAACAAGAAACGTATATTAGGAATTAATATTTCTGAACCCAGTTTGACACCAGAAAGGAGAGTAGCCCATTCAGTACATATTCTGCAGCATTAAATATCACTCATCTTTAGTTATCTCTTGAATTTTGAATTAGTCTTATTAAATACTTATTAACATCCAATCCATTTAGTTCAGGACTTCAAAAAGTTTCTTTATTGACATTCCCCCTGCCCCCAAAATAATAGAGTTTGCTGTTGTAAAAGTCCAATCTTAAAACTCTACTTACTGTCCAGAAACCACTTGTCAATAGTAAATAAAATTCCAGAAATTATAGCCAAGATGCTGAATTATAATTGTAAGGGAATAAGAGATGAAATAAAACTACAGCAATACAATATCCTTGAGTTCAGGGCTTACAGTTCCGGTGGCTGACGGCGACGGGCAGAGACTGCTCGCCCCGCGCATCCCCGGTGGGCTCCCCACTCCTTGGGGGGCACAGGACGCCCTGGAGAGGCATTCTGACGGAGGAGCGGCGCAGCAGGAGGACCCCTGCATTGGCGGCGGCCGTCAGGGGGCTCTCACTTCGCTCCAGGCACCGAGGAGCGCAAAGGGGAGGCGCGCTGAAGCGTCTTCGCTGTGAGGCTGTCCGGAAGAAAAAAAGATAGTTGAAGGATGCAGCGGCGATGCGGTGAGGTGTAGACTCCCTTCATACCTATTACCAATCCTAAAACTTGTCAGTTGTGTTAATTGGAACCTTTGTTTAACTTGGAGAAGTGCGGCTGGAGGGGAGGGGGATTTCCCCCCCCCTTGGACAAGCGGCTAGAAACAAAAGTGCTCGTAGCCCCAGGGAAGGAGGACGGGGAGAGCCAAACCAAAGAGGTCACACTCCAACTAAATGGATCTTCAGACTTAAACCCTTAGGCTTTAAGAAAATGTGATCTTTGGGAACTTTGAATTCTGAAAACTTTATTTGTTGCCTCAGTACTCGAAGTTGGCAGGGCAAGATGGCACACTTCCGTTGTCTTCATGAAAGCTGAACTTGACTCCACCTTTTAGCTTCAGGCTTCCGGTCTTTGTCTCCGTGTTATTTGGATACTTCTCTTGTGGATTGTTTACTTTTGAACTTTCTGGAGTGAAAAACGTCTGTTTCCTGCCAGGGTGATTAGAGAGTTCCCTTGTGCCTGGTCTCTCTACCCCCCGAACTCCCTTGGCTGCTCTACCACTCTGACTGATTCTTCTCTATACTGACTGGACTCCTTATTACTAACAATGACATCTAAAAGACCACCTCCTGGAAAGTCCGGCTTTGCTGCCTCTGCCCCGACATCTGCTACCTCAAGTCCGAGCACACAATCAACATTGACAGCTTTTAAACAAGTTAAAACTACGGACTTGGAGTTTCACCAAATGTTTCAGCAAATTCTACAGGGACAAGAGGAAATTAAGAAACAGCTGAAGGAGATGAAAGAAGAAATTAGAGGGAACCAGGAAAAAATTGATAAGAACTCACAGAGACTGGATCTCTTGGAGCAGGGGGCGGCTGAGATGAGGCGGGGGGGTGGAGGGCGTGCAAAAGGGAAACAAAGAGCTTGATACCCAACAAATGAAAATAGAGTTTGAGAGAATGTCCTTTTATCTTAGATTTCAGAATGTGATGGAGATAGATGATGAAAACATTAGGGACATCATGACAACTATCTTGGCTGAGTATACCCAGAAAGAAAAACAACAGATGGGGTGGGAAATAGACCTGGTCTGTAGAGTGAACTCCGCATATGCTAGAACACACAATGTCCCCAGGGAGGTGCACATTAAATTTCTTAGGAAAAGCACAAGAGATGAAATCCTGAATACACAAAGGGGACAAGCCCTGATATACAAAGATAAGGAGATAACCATACTGAAACAGATCCCCAAGAAAGTGAGGGAGAAAAGAAAATATTATTCGCAATTGGCGAATAAATTATACCAGAAGGGGGTGTGGTTTCGTTGGTTGCTGCCTGAAGGTATGTTAATATTCTGGGAGGAGACACAGGGTCAGAATTAACACACCCATAGAGGCGCAGGCCTTTATGGAAAAAAATAAATTACTCCTAGAAAAACCAGAAGACATCCCAGTAGATACACAAGACACGGGAGGGGCCGGAGCACTGCCAACGGGGGGAGATGGGACGACATCAAGAAAGCTCAGATCACACAAATAAGTAAGAAAATCCACATGATACAAATTGATTGAAATTATCTTTGAATTTACCACACTGACTATATGTTATTATGTTATATTTGAATGCTATGCAAATGTACACCATGAGTCTGGAGGGGGCGTATACCTACCGCAGTTTGCGGCTGCCACAATTTGTAACTTCCCCCATACCTTTTCTTTTTGTAAAACACCAAAAAACCAATAAAACTTTGTTTAAAAAATATATATCCTTGAGTTCAGTGTTGATCAAATATTTCAATGGAATGGTCAGTAGTATCAAATACTAGATGAGTCAACAAAATTAAGACTCTCCCTCACCAATTCCTGGCATCGTGGTGACCAATGTTAACAAAAACTGCACTTAAATAAATAGAAAATGAAACAATTATCTCCTTCCCAATAAAAATTAGCCTGGAGTTTGTATTACTTCTATTACATATTACTATGTGACATTGATCAAACATGCAATACTGGAATATTTTAGAAAATGGCAACAAGTCTCTCTTGGTGGAATTAGATTTAAGAAGTATAGAACTTTTTTTGAAAAATTAGTCCACAATATTAAATTATCCATATACAAGGAAACAAAGATAAGATTGCATGTATGTTTTTTTAATTTGCTTTTACATTTACTGTACACCTTTAGGTCCTCTCCACAGTATAAGTAAAACTGTCAGGGCTCCAAAGCAATAGGTCTCCTCAGTGAGCTTCCCCAGTTGCAGATCAAAGAAAGAGAGGAGGGAAGTCACATGTAGAAGCTATTTCTCTCTAGCACCAGAATTTTCACAAGCAGCTCAGTAAAACAGAAAGAGTGGTCAAACAAGCGTTACAGATACTGGGCTATCCAATCACATTAGTTCCACTGTGCAGTCCAGTTCTTTCTCATGTTATTTCAGATATTCTACTGGAGCAAAAGTCATTCCACATTCATTCATTATGATACTTCACTCACTCACTTCTTTTTTCCCTTTGCACTAACTAGAATGCCTGTTGGGCCCCAGTAATGTGATCAACTTTGTTGCATGTATAAAGAAGCAATACATGAAGAAGGGACCCAAATTTTCTGTACCTGTGAGCCCTAACAAGAGTGACTCCCCTCATCTCCCTTGTTTACATCCTGGAAAATGGTCATTCAAAGGGACATGCTATTTTCAGAGCATAACATTGTGTTTTCTTTTTTATTATTGCTCTCCTATTAATATTTATGTTATGGGTTTTAAGTTTGTTTTCAAGGGGTTTGATTTCAATTTTCAATTTGTTTTCAAGTGATTTGATTTCAATTTTCACTTCAATAAATCTTAGAATAAGCAATGCAATTCATTTCTCCTCTCTCAACGTACCTTTTACACTGAACAAACATGGGAAAGTGGGGAAAAACCCAATGTTGCTGCCTTAAATGGCCTATATATATCTAGAATTATTTTGCTATATCTTTCACTTTCCTTCAAATAAATATTACAAATAATAACTCTGAGAAACCTATTTTTAGAATATCTGTTTTCAGTCCTGATTGCTGAGAATTTGCTGTTTTCACCATCCAACAAGTTGGCCCCCTCTGAAGCTCTTAACCAATTTAGATACATTTGCTGTACTTCTCCAAGTAGTGATATCCAAGCCCTCAGCAAATCATTTCTAAAATAAAATGAGGCCCACCCACAAAAAACAAAGAAGCAACTACCCCATTTACAAACCTTGAGCCTGCTTTCTATCTAAAGTGCAAATGAACAAACATTTGCAACTATACAGTTTTGAAGGGTCATTGTAATTGGCTACCAGAATGTTCCTTTTTGAGAGGCCCTAACTATTTTCCCTTTTACAGTGTGAAATTGTCTGTTAGAGAGCAATAGGCCTGAAATTAGCTCTATTGTGTGCTAGCACCTTCTGGGGAGCAAACACCAAGAAAAAGAGAATAAATTGGCCCAGAGAGTCCATAAAGAAAGGTGCTGCACCAACATTATCTGTCTGTCTGCTTGCCTTCTCTGCCATTTGGATAGCAGTTTCCTCTAAGGATAGGATAAGCTAAGATAAAATAGACGGGAATATTCAAAATAATGTTTCAAATATGCAAAGGAACATTTTTTAGGGGAGAGTACAAGTGGTACAGGAATTACCAGCCTGGTTTATTATTTGCACTAAATCATTGCTTAAGCACAATTTATTAAGTAAATCGTAATGTCTGGGTTCATACAAAATGCTGAGCCAAAACCAAAATAAACCCTATCATCATGGCTTAATGGGGATCCAAATCCATCTAAGCTATTATTTCTCAAGACTCTTAATCCAGGGGATATAGGCTAATAAACGGATGGGGGGGGAATCAACATCCACCTTACAAATCAATCAACATCAGTGGCCCTGATATCAGATATGCTGAATTGGGGATTATCCCATTTACCAATTAAATGGATTAAAACTGTTAGCTACAGAACAAAACCACAAGGTTTAAATGAAAGAAATATAAAACTAAATCTTAATTGGAAGAAATTTTAATCAAATGTGATAACGAAAAGGTAGTCTAAATCAGACCTTGGCATTTTACAGCCACAAGGCCACATCTGGCCCTTGGGCTGTCCCTGCCAGCCCGTGTAAGATCAATCGGAAATAAGAAATCAAGTGTAAATAAGTGTCCACCATTCATGCAGTACAATTGAATTGCTTTTATTTTGAAAGTGACTTTTTTCCCCATTTACATATGTGCGTGTGTGCATGCCCTTGCATTTTTACATTTGTCTGCTCCTCAACAACAGTCTCAGTTTCTCATCTGGCCCCTTGGGGAAATTAATTGCCCACTCTTGGTCTGAACTGCTTTGATAACGTGAATCACTAAATGAGGAACAAATATTGAACTACATGATGCAAAAGATTGGATTCAAAAGTGGCCTGACTAAAGTAAGATATGTGATGTATAATCAAAGAAACATGAATCGTCTTATCAAAATATTAGAGAGAATATTTGCCTCAAACCAGAGGTCTACTCACCTCTCTGGCTTCATACACAATGCTATGGCATGGCTTCTTAAATAAATATAATAGCTACTTTTCCTCAAAGTCAAAACCATACAAACTGCCTTAGAGCTTAATATGACACATAGGTATGTATCTATTATTGCCTGATTTGGGCTAATTACTTCTCCCCAAAAGCTCATGCCTTTAAAAGTGAATGGATAAAAGATAGACTCGCTTGAATCAATTCTGACTCCTGATAGTTGTATGTGTGTGTCTATATATATTCTGTTAGCAATAATAAAGTGATTTCTGTTATCTTTTTCAGGATGTTTTTCAGCTTTCCTGTCCTACAACCCTGATATTTCCTGGCAGTCTCCTATCCAGCTATTAAACAACTAAGCCTGCATCTATCACATTCAGCTAGGTGCTGTTGTTTATAAGACAAACATGGATATTATACTGGGTTCCCTAGCATAATATGAAAAAAGGATGCTAACTTGATCAATATTAATAGGAGAAAGAAAGGGAGATCCTACTAATACATGTATAGAATGGGAGGTGGGTAAAGAACTGAGGTCTGGAAACAAAGAATGCAATCACTCTATCACTAACATGACAAAATATCTTTCAAACTAAGAACACTTAGTACAATTGATTAAGGCGCATACATTATATGTGTGTGTGTGTGTGTGTGTGTGTTGTATTTGTGCTGATAAATAAATAGATAAATAAATAAATAAAAAATATCCAGGTTTTCTGCCTGGATGGTCCTCTGTAATGAGCCGAAGGACAGAAAGGAGGAGGAGTGAGCTCCCTCCCATATTTGGGCATACCAGGGGTTGTAACACACACACACACACACACATATGCCCTATTCCTCCTACAGCTGACTACCTATCAGGGTGTTAGATAGGAACTTATCGTATTGTTGATGTTCTGCATTTTTTTTTCTTTTACACTCCTGCTTTTTATTTTTTTTGAGGAATTACTTTGCTTCCTTTTCTTTGTCTTCTCTCCTTCTTAGATGCTTCATCTTACCCAATTCTCAAACTTTACAGCTTCTGTTTCACTTTCTTTAATTGATTTCCAGTTATTGTCTCTTTGCTGTCCCATTCCTATTATTCACCAATCTCCATCTATGCACATTTAGGAAACTCTGGTAAGAATAATACACACAGGGCCTCTCAAGTTAACTTCTAGAGATATTCATTTAGAAATGACCTCAAGTAACATGGCTAAGAAATATTTTGCCTGAGCCCTGCCTGTCATCTGTCCTTTCATATGATATTTCATTTCAGCTTGTCCAAATTTGTAATTTTAATCTTCTGTGTGATATCTTGATAACTTAAAGGCAGCTGCAGATGGAATCAGAAGAAGTCTCTCTTATCCAGGCCACATAATTGTAAATGGTAATTGTATGGCAGAAAATAGTGCTTTATGTCTTTTGGTTGCCATCTGCTGGTTGTCCAGAGTTTTGTAGTTCTAATATAGATCAATAATCTGATCTAGCCAAAGAGTTCATCACTTTTGTTCTACACTGATAAAGTTTGGTTTAATAGCTTAAATTTCTAATAAAACATTGAAATGAGGGATCTTTGCAAATGTACTAGTGAGTACTGAATTTTAATTTTTTGTCTAAAAAGTAAGGTTTTGAAATAAAAAAGCCCAGTCTACTTTCTAAATAAATCCAATGGTTAATAGATTTATCCTTTTCTACCAAAACCTAAAAAAACAAACAAGCAATCATCTGTTTTATTATATACCAATAATGCAGCTCTATTATTGCAAAACCCATCAAGGTTAAGATGCACACTGCCAAATTCTGAAGGGAGGAAAAATTATTGATAAACAGTTTTAAAACTGAAGTTTGGGTTTCCTTCATAATAGAATGAAGACCCAGCAAGACCAGTTCATAATTCCTCTCTGATTAAGAAGAGACATGAGATTGCCCACAATTGCTCATACAGTTGTTTCTCATGAGGAGGTTGCGAGACAGTTGTCACTGGCTTGTTTAGAGCTATCTTTTTGCTCAAACTATGGCACACTCAACCATACTTCCTTCCACATTACATACTTTACTTCACATACTTTATTTTCTAATCACTTTTGGAACTTGTTAACTGCTTTTCAACTATTACGAACCTTTGGCTCAATAGGTTTTACAGCACCAGATGAATTACCTTCAAAGTTCAAATCTTAGTGAAAGAAGTTTTAAATACAAGTTTAAGGAGTTATTTTTCTGGAGTGAAACAGCAGAGGGTGACTAAAACTTTGATTTTGTAAAATATTGATTTAAAAAAAAAAGATTTTGGAATTAATAAGAATTATTTCCACGAGAAAATATTTTGTTTTGAATCCTTTTTAAAAACACACTTTGTGTTTTGGACTTTGAAGTTTGGACACTAGAGGGAACCAAAAGGAACTAAATATTTTAATTAATAAAGAACACTTAAGTTTGACATTAATACAAAATATTTTAACATTGGGCACATTGAGATACTTTTGAACAATAGACCTAGAAGTTAATTTTAAGAATGCCTGCCATGATAGATGAGACTGTTAAATATGTTATGGAAAAGGAACAAGAAAAACTGACACAGATGGAAAAAGTCTTTGAAGAATTTTGTAAGTGAAAAGACTAGTTTTAAGACATTTTTATTTTATTTATATTTTATTTTATTTTATTAACAAACATATAAAATACACACACAAAAAACTTAGGCATACAACACATTTACACAATATAATACAAACAGGAGCTTCCTGTTCTTTCTAATAGCAGTTATCAATCGATAGCGCTCACTTTATATTATTTCCCATTCAATTGTATTTCATTTGAGTTTCACCATTCTTAACTTTCTTATTTTACTCATAACTATTATTTTTGAGTTTTGTTACATTCCTTCATTGATTCTTGTTTCTTTCCTCCATCCACCTATACCATTTATCCCATATCTGGTAGAATTCTGATTCTTCTTTTCCCTGAATTTTGTAAGTGAAAAGAAGACTAGTTTTAAGACATTTTTAAAGGATTAAAGATCCAGATTGTTAAAAGTAAAAAAGAATTATTATAAAGTTAGTTTATTTGATCAAAACTGAAATTATGTTATCACTGGTAATTCTTCATGGAGTTTGCTCATGAAGACTGAAATGATGAGGAGTGATGATGTCATTTTTTTATATATTTCTTTTATTATATTCCTATTTTTATCTATTATCTATTTTCTTTTCTGCATTTTTATTTTTATAATTTTTACATTTGCATTCATTTTTGTTGTAATTTTTAATAAAATTGCTAGTTTTTAAAGTCATGTTTTATTGTAGAGCCTCTTCTACAGAGATATTAGGAACTAGTATATTTCACCTCATGAATGAAGACAAATATATGTGTCCCAGGATAAAGTTGCAGGATCCCATCTGGGTTGGTCACGGAAATCCCCTGCAAGGATTGTCCCTGCGACTATGTAGGACAGATTGGGAGGAAGTTAACCACCAGATCACAAGAACCCAAGCGAGCGGTCAGGTGAGGAGATCCAAACTCATTGGTAGCCTCATATATTCAATTTTGAAGCTACTAAGATTGTTGGCCAAGCAGCGACACAAATAGCCAGGGAAATGATTGGAGCCCAAGAAATTATTTACCAATGGCTTATCAACTACTTAGGAGCAGAAGGCTTGGCAGCACAAGGAAACCCCAGCCAATGACTTAATAGCTGGTCATCAACATCTCAAGCAACAATTAAAAAGCTACACACAACCAGGCACCACATAAATACTACACATAAAATAGCTCAAAACCACATTTTGCTAGAGAAATTCCCTGAAGATGGGCTCCAGCATGCGCCTGAAAACTCGGGAGACTAAACCTCTGGTCCCAGTTACCGACCTGGATTGGATCCTGCAATATTTCACCTTGTTTAATGGACTTCACCTATATATATAAATCTGCTGGTATATATACATGGCGCGCGCGCACAAACACACACACACACACTCTACTGTTGAGTACAATGTTACACTTCTGGCATTGGCCAAATTCTGCTTTTAAGATCAGAAGCCTAATCTTGATGCAGCAGCAGAACTATTCTTCTCCTGGATAAAAAACATACCAATTGTTTCTTGCTTTTTCCTTTTCTTTTAGTCACCTTTTAAATAATAACAAAAAAAATCCACAGATCTTTTTCCCTTTTGTCTCCCCCCCCCCCCCAGGATTTTGACCCATGACCTTACATTGACTACATGAAACGAAATGCGTGAAAAATACATGAGAAAATAATACAATTTTTGGAAATAAGTTTCACTTTTATCTAACTTTTCAAAAATAGCTTTGAAAAAAACAAAAGTGAAAAGCCTTAAGCTTTTGCAACGATATTTAGAGGCGCGATTATTCAGACCCAAATTGCTTTATATTACTTTTGAACTGGGTGCTGGCATAAATCGCCTGGGAAATGAAACGCCGCAAAGTGACATTCCAGTTGGCGAAGTTATCAAACAGCTCTCTCTGTTCGCGTTTTTATTTGCAGGCCAAGTCTCCTCCCCTTTGCGCATGACTGGTAGCGTTTGGTTCTTTTAGGGACGCTCCGCAAATGTTTGCTCCTCCCGTCTGCTATTTTGCCAAGTAAACTAAGCGAGCAACGGTTGATATGATGGCATTTCGTCCCTGATATAAATTGGATCCCACATACGCGAAGCCAAAAAATAGACTTGGTTTGCTAATGTTATCTTGAACTAATGTTATCTTGATCTCCAGCAAAAAAAAAAAAAAAAACAGTGGCATTTCTTCATAAAGTCATTGGGTTGATTGATTCTGTGACAGCAAGGGCTTTTCGATTCCTAGTCGCTACATCGGTAAGATTTTCTCCATGATGTTCTAACTTGGCCTTTTAGATCTTTATCACTGCAAATAAAAAGTGACAAGAATAATTAAGCGAAACACACACACGGGACTATAGCCAGCATTTTATTTGGGGGGGGGAGGGGGGCTAACCTCAGCTTCATTGCTATAGTTCCCAATTTGCAAAATATGAATTAGTCAATCCAACAAGGAAACAGCGTCCAGTTCCCACGCGCGCTGATCTTTAGCCCCGCGGGTTAAGCTTTGCGGCTCTGCAGTAGCATTGCACGTTGTCTCTGGTCCCTTAATTGAGGGGCCGGGGTGGAGGGGGGTGGGGGGGAGGAATAAAGCGATGGAGGGAAGGGCTAGTCTTGCGCATGCGCGGCTTTCGAGGTCCGGCGCTACAGCAGTCCTGCGGTTTCTTTTGGGCGAGGGCGAGAGCGAGTGGCAACGGGTGACCGCGGAGAGGTGAGCGGGGCAGCGGGGGCCGAAGAGCCGGCAGCGACTCGCGCGCGCCCTCACGGGGAGGGGGAAGAGGAAGGAGAGCGGTGCCTTTAAAGCGGAGCTGCCAGGCAAGACGCGGGAAGTCAGATGACCCTCCCGCCGACTCCTGTCTCAGTCGGGGTAAAGGAAGAGAGAAGCGCCGTCCTGTTTCTTTTCCTTTCCCTGAACCCCCCCGCCCCTTCAGGGAAAGGGACGGGGCTGCCCTTCCCTTTCCCCTCGGC
The DNA here is from genome assembly GCF_964273705.1 of Natrix helvetica. Taxonomy (NCBI): domain Eukaryota; kingdom Metazoa; phylum Chordata; class Lepidosauria; order Squamata; family Natricidae; genus Natrix; species Natrix helvetica. The sequence goes on along the minus strand of NC_138551.1, from coordinate 52,410,628 downwards.
GGGTAGCAGGGTCCTCCGGATGCGCGCGCTCCTCACCCATCGATGCATTTAAACGCAGCGCGGGAGAATTAGTGGAAGAAACCCCATCCAGGCTAAAGGGGAGAATCGCCCCACCGGGTGGAGAAAGGAGGCAGGCAGGTTGCCCCAATCTCGCAAGTTGAACCCCCAAGCACGGTTATAACATTCTCTCCCTTCACCGACCCCATACATAAGGATAAACATATAGGGTGGAAGTATCTACCAAAATGTCACCTAAAAAGTGACGGGATATCTTCTTGAAGCTTGACTTCCTATATTTCTCTTTGGGAGTGAAAAGTAAGGAGAAACCTCCCAAACTTTCTTTCCAATCCCCTCGTTTTGCGCCTGCCATTTGGAGTCTCATTCCGTGATGGAGATGTGGTATCATTTTGCTCGGTGCTGCATGCCTGCACGCCCACCTTCTGTCACCCGATGTGTTGTTAGCAGCAGGGCATGGGGGGATCCTTTCGGCACTAATTTTTTAACCCCTTCTCCTCTCAAATGTGGATCAAAATAACCTTCAAGATTAGAAAACGGGTGAATCTCAAGGATTGATAGAAGAAACAACGTTCATTAGAGATATTGGAGAGAACAAGGGCACCCACGTACAATAAAACTTGAAAATGAAGTAACTTTAGTGTCTATGAAAAATTGAGATGGATACAAATGGTACATAGCTGCAGTAAAGAAATGCAGGGAGAAAACTGCAAATTTGGAATGAAGTTATAATTGAGATGAGGAGGAACAGAATAAAGACCTGACATCTGAAAAGTACAGTTTTAAAAAAAAGTCCTGGCCTTAAGCAAGTAGAGATTGCAACTCAGGCAATACATTTTATGCATCAAATTGACTGGCACTTTACATTGGCCAAAGAATGTTCCTATGCAAATCACAGCCTTTTGAGGGACTAAAAACAGATTACACCAGTCTAATTCCTTATATCCAAAATGATGATTTAGTTGGGAAAAGGGTTATGTTTTATACAGTAATGATGGGGAGTGATTTGATTGCCAAAACTTTGCAAAACATTTGGGTAAAAATGTGTGTTCAAATCAGCTAATTGTAAGATAAAGTGTAAGTTAGAAGAATGCCAGTACTACAGTCAGTTTTATTTCAGACTCGGGCATTAGATTTTGTATTAGATAGGTCCTGTTAAAAATGTAAGTATTTTTTGGCCTTGTGGTTGAGATTGAGCAGTAGTTTGGAAAAACAGTTGACATTTTGTTCTTCATATAATTTCATTGTGCAACCACAAAAATCTGCTGAAAGAGAGGGACAAAGGTTGTATGTAGAGTAAGTAGTTGGTAGCAAAAGTTGGCTCTTTCAGAAAAACATTTTGCAGGAACTGAGTTGACGTTCTTTATTTAAAAGTAGGTGGCCTTGGGGAAGGTTTTTGAACCAGGTCATGGTTGATAAATTACATCAGAGAGATAACTGTCAGGTTGAGTAAGAGGCATCTGAACATGTGTTTTATTTTCCTTTAGGCTTTTAAGAACATCTGTCATTGATGTTCTGTTGCAACTTGCAGTAATCATATATTAGCTAAAATGTTTAGTATAAATCGTCTGTATTTTGTGGTATTAATTAACTGCAGTCCTTGAAACTGCAAATAATTAAACTCCTTAAATGTTCAACTGTTTGAACTTTGCTCTTTTAATAAGGACATCTGACCTGCTGGTCTTTTGTTTTGTATCTATAGATGTAAGGATTTCTAATTGCTGTGTATAATCCTAAATATTCATCAATAACATTTTAAAAATGCTTGCTATTGACATTGGCAATATACTATATTTACTAAAGGATTATAGGGTCATAAAAAGGGAGTAACTGTATTTTTTTGAAGATAATTTTTGCTTACCTCACAAAATTGGGGAATTGTCTTATGTTTATCAAAAAATTGATTTAGAAGATTATAAAATGTAGAGGATTTAGTTGAAAGCAAACAATGTAGAGGATTTAGTTGAAAGCAAACAAATAGATTACAGGTATACTGGCTGATAATAGGGCAAAAGTACAGAAGCTTCAGGACGAATAGTATTGAACATGTTATCTCAATCCGCATTTGTCACCCTCATTTGTAGAAGGTGAGTGTCTGCTTTGAGAGCCTCTTTAATCCTCGTGGATTAGAACTCCTGGAAATTGTGATCCTCAGCTGATGAACCTGTCCATTGCAGAGACTCTTTGAATTTCCACCACTTTCCCCCCAACTTATATGGAGTAGGATGAACTGAACAGATTGATCCTCAATATAGCATAAGACTTTTAAAGGAGGAACTTCACAGTGTGTACCACCAATATGAAGCGGCTCATTTTGAATCATTAAAGGGGCCATATTACAGTATTTGCAAAAATGGATTTGGAAGCTGCTCCTGGTTGTCTCTCATGAGCAGAATGCACACACATGGATGTAAAGGTAGCAAAAGCTGCTTCCAGAGTTAAAACAATTGCTTTGATATTTTCCAAAGATCTGTTTCAAATGCACTTCCATTTGTGGGAAGCATCTCTTTCAAATATGTTGCAGTGCATGCATGCATGCATACACACCAACAGACCCAGACCCAAACATGGTTTCAAGAGGAGGAGTTAAATCAGTTTAGTTCAGGGGTTCCAAACCTCTGGGTCATGATCCACTAGTAAGTTGTCAGGTGTTTGCAAGTGGGCCATGGAAATGGGAGAGCATGCACGTCCATACACAACTTTACTTACATGAGCAGTGTACATGTGTGCTTCATTTGCATGAGCAGTGCCTGCACATGCACATCACTCACGCAAATGCAGCTGCATATGTGCACAAGCTTGCTGCTGCTCACACAACACCAGCAACCCCCCCACCCCCCCGGTCCGCAAAGCTGGAAAGGTTTAATTAACAAGTTGAGGAAGCCAAGCAGTGGGCTTATATCATTTTATTTATCCGATTTTCCTTTATAAAAGAAATGGATGGTTTTCTTTGGGGGGGGGTATAGTTACCATTGTAATATTCTTGCACTTATATAGATTTATGATCTATTTATATTTTGGGGCAATGCTTGCATATTACATATAGCATACAACGATTTATTTTTCAGATTTCCTTTGGTTTTCTGTGAAACTTTAGGCAAGAAATCAATCAAGGGATTTGTTTACCTCAGTTTTCCATCTAAACCAATGGTAGTCAACCTGGTCCCTACCGCCCACTAGTGGGCGTTCCAGCTTTCATAGTGGGTGGTAAGGATTTGTTGTAACTCTGCTTATAAATTTTATAAAGTAAAGTTACTTCCCTACTTTATAAATCACCATTGCTGTGGAACTGGTGGGCAGTTAGAACATTTTACTACTAACAGAGATACAAAAATGGGCGGTAGGTATAAAAAGGTTAGCTACCCGTGATCTAAACAGTTTTGACAGTTTAAATACAATACACTTTAATTTGTAGAACTGCAAGAATTATACTGGATTCTGTGTCCAATCATTGCCGAAGAACTAGGATTTTTTGAGATTAGTAGTAGCAGTTCAAAGTTCTGTTGTTCTTTGAATATCTGTGTTAGGCAACAAAATGTGCTGGTAGGACAAGAAGAGAAGGAGAGTCACTGTTTTGCTGCTACTAAATCCTATCCTCCTTGTATAGCTTTTGTGAGCAGAATATATAAATTATTATATACCACTATAAATTATAGTGCAACTTATGCTATAGCATTATACAACTTACTATGCATTATTCTGAACACTGAGCAAAGAAAATTGCAGCTGTTATCTTTTCCACTAAGATCTTGAACAATAATAAATTCATATATAATATTCTTTATTGTATTTTTTTGGATTGATTGCAGTGCTGTTCCTTGTTTGTTTTTCTTATTGCCTCTCTTTTTAACCTTTTTTCCTGCAGTTTGCGCACACGTCACCCAATAATCACAAAATATTAATTGATATTATATATTTCATATTGGTGAGATTACCAATTCAGTTGAATTTCACTTTACCACCCTTTTTTTCTAGAGCTTTTCTTCCAACTTTTTTAGGATCGTCTCCACTTTTTTCGGTGTCATTCATAGAACAATAAAGGAACAATTTGAGCCTTCTCTTTGGTGCTGGTAATCATCAATCAGATTGGGATCGCCTTCCTCTGCAGATTATTTCAAGCATGAGACATGCTAACTGATATATTTGATTATCTTGTCATTCTGAGATGTAAATCCATGCTTTTCATTGGATTCTTTTCAGATTAACTTCAATTCTTGCATGGCTTAGTCACAAGTCACTATGCCTACTTTACTTATCCAATTGTATTCATCATTCACCCACATCGTTTTCTCTATATTGCCATTACCAGCATTGAACATTGAAGTCTATTTTTTTTCTTAAAAAGACCATCAAAGAAGTTGTGATCTTGTCAGATAATCCCTGACTTCGACAAGATACCTTTTGCTATCCCAAGAAAGTTGGCAGACTTTCTATTTTCATTAGAAGACAATTCCTTCGATTCAGTGTCCTCACTCCTGACCATCCAAGTCTATAGATAAATATGGGAACTCTAGTTTATTTCTGATAAACCCTGTCGTTTATTTTTAAAAATGCATCTAAACTTGCATTAGGCTTACCTTACATAATTTCTGACAGGCAGTAAACGCTGAGCCAGCTAGCATATAGTGATCACTTGACTAAGAAAAATGTGCAGCAAAATTTGGGTCTTATGTCAGCTATTTTAGCTACAGCATTGACTATCAGATTACAGGTAGAGATATTCCAATGTCGTGACCCTATTTTCTAACCTTGTCTGCATCTTTCTTTGACAACACAACTGAAATGCAGATAGTTTATTAAATTGTTTCTCTCCAGCAGCTGATACTGTTTTGCTTTTGCAAACATCTCACTTGTAGACTGCAGGACAAATTTATGTAGTTTGGTCTTAGGTGGAGAAAATGAGTAAGGTCTCAATCCTTTGTCCATCCTGGATTACATAACATGGAGAATGCAGCCATGCACCATCATCAGCTATATTGCAGCTTATTGAGAGGTCATAGAAACCCTCTGCTTATTGGTCATAATTTTACAAAGTGAGTTCACTTCAATCATTTGATGTTCTGTTCATTCTGTATTTTAATATATATTCAAGTTTCATCTGATTTAACAATTTTGGAGTATTTCATTGAAGAATATTCCATGTGAGCAGTTACTTTGTTTACAGAATATTGTGTGTGCATGATTAATTTGAAATTATGCTAATTAATAATCTGGTCCAATCTTTCAATATTCATTCATCATTATAGATTGGACATCTTTGTAACAATGGTATCTTTTGGGAAAAGTTATTACTTCTCTCTCTTTTGACCTTGTTTCTCTGATAAATAAGCCGCATTTACAGATACCACAAAGGAAAGCAAATGACTTATTTCTAACTGTGGTTCTTTATTAACAAAATCCATTCCAAATTTACATTGTCCATTATAAAGAACTGAAAATAGTCCATTGCTCTGAAGTTTGTTTCTGTGTAGCTTTTTGTGATCACTATAGCTTTCCATGGAAACTAATTGGGAGGTATGGGAATTTCAATATTGGACATACACAGATAGAATAGAAGGAGAGAGGCCTCTGCTAAGTTCCTGCTTTTGGAACTTTCTTGATGAGATTTTAGACAAATGCAGAAAGCCATATATATGACTACATAATTAGTAAAAGAATAATAACTATTCGTAAAATACTTGTTTTTCTGGATCTTGTCCCCTATGGTGAAATAACCCCTAATATCTTTCCTCCTTTTTTGTTTTTTGTTGCTAAAAAAACCAAATATTGCATGCTCTGTTAATCTGAAAGTTGAGATTGGTTACACTACTTTGTTACTTAGTTTTTAACAGCAGCTCTAAAAGATTTTAGAACATAGAAAAGAAGTGTTCCACATGGAAGAACTTAGTAGTTTTTTATAATAGTATCTTAGATCAGTACTGTGCTCCCTCTGGTCAACATCTTTTAATATATGATGAATCATGTATGTATGTATATATGTGTACATATATGGAAAAGAGGGCAAAATCTGAATGTTTTAAAATCTGCACCTAGCAATTTTTATTAGAACATAGAACATTTTCTACCTAAGATTTAATTCTTATGTTCAGAATTGTTGTATGGTGTATGCATCTAAAGGTCTTTTATTTTTTAATGATTTTCTATAGTTTACTGCCCTTTAGCCAAGTTAGGAGGCCTTCCTGGTATTGCATCTGTTATGTGAGCTACAGGATTGTTGTTTCCAGAATTGGAATTTAAATTCAACAATTGGCAAATAACACTCCTAGCCTCAGGCAAATTTCCAAATGTGGTTAAAAACCATTCTCTTCCCCTTACAACAGCTGGCGGTGCATCTAACCCCATTTAACCTTTTATAGGGGAGTAGCATGTCATGTGAACCAATCAGCTAATGTGGTTGACGCATAGCTTTGTTCTTTTTCTTTAACTAGTTTCTATTATTGTATCCGTTTAATATAGTGACACAGAGAAAATATTTGTGATCTGGGCAGTAAAGTTATGAGTGTTTGTCATATTATTCCTAAATGATAGTGTAAAGGTTACAAAATTTTATTAACTGAATAATAGTCCAGTACCATAATATCAGATGATGATAGAAAATCTCTGAAAATATTTTACAAAAGGAATAATCAGTTATTTAATAGTGGTAATGGCAGGAGTAATGCAATAAAAATAAATTCCCAAGTTATTTAGCATGTTTACACATTTCTGTATTTATCTGAAGCTATTTATAGATGCATAAACTTTAAAATAGATTTTTGTAATTTAAGAAAGGTGCCATGAATTTCAGTAGCTTATAATTAAGAATTTTTGCTGGCTGGCTGCCTGTACTGTAATGTACTTATCCCACTGACTTATAAAAGTATGACAGAGTTCAGACAACCTTATTTTTAGGTTGTATCTTTGACATCATTTAAAAAGAAGCAATCATATATTTAAAGTAAATAAAATTACAGAAGAAATGAGTTGATGATAGGTTTATGATTCACCATGAAATTAAGAAATATGAATAGGTGGGAACAATATAAATAGTTTTATATCCAGATAAATATAATTTTTAGATACAATGATTAATTTAAAATCATAATGCTTACACATTGAAGTATGAATTCCAAATTTTTCTGACATTTCTGGATTTTTTTGTGTTTTACTCAACTAGCTAATTTAAATTGTTTATATCAGGTATTTGTGGACATCTCAAATACTCTTGTCTTTAAAAAGAAAGCATTAGACAAAACTTTGGAAATGTGTGATTGTTAATACCACTTTATAATGCCTTGGTAAGGCCACACTTGGAATACTGCATTCAGTTTTGGTCACCACGATGTAGAAAAGATTTGGAGACTCTAGAAAGAGTGCAGAGAAGAGCAACAAAGATGATTAGGGAACTGGAGACTAAAACATACGAAGAATGGTTGCAGGAACTAGGTATGTCTAGTTTAATGAAAAGAAGGACTAGCATTGTTCCAATATCTCAGGGGTTGCCACAAAGAAGAGGGAGTCAAACTATTCTCCAAGGCACCTGAGGGTAGAACAAGAAGCAATGGGTGGAAAATAATCAAAGAGAGAAGCAACTTAGAACTGAGGAGAAATGTCCTGATAGTTTGAACAATTAATCAGTGGAACAGCTTGCCTCCAGAAGTTGTGAATGCCTCAACACTGGAAGTCTTTAAGAAGATGTTGGATAGCCATCTGTCTGAAACGGTATAGGGTTTCCTGCCTAGGCAAGTGGTTGGACTAGAAGACCTCCAAGGTCCCTTCCAAGTCTGCTATTGTATTGTATTTATATTAAATAGATCTTTGTATTTGTTTTTTTCCATAGTTTATTAACTTTTGAAGAAAATACCATAAACCAATCAGTAAAAATGACAACTTCATGGAGTGACCGGTTACAAAATGCAGCAGATCTTCCTGCAAACATGGATGGCTATGCTCTGAAAAAGTACCGTCGGGAAGCATATCACCGGTAAGCTATTTCTACAATTAGAAGCATTTCTTTACTATACTGAAAGAAAACTGAAATCCTAAGTATCACATACATATAACTCTATTCGTTTACATAGCCTAATTTCAAGAAAGCAATTTGCATCCTTGAATGTTGCTAAAACTTGATTATGAGATGAAGGAGAGAAAACAAATGAAATTGCATCCAGAGAAGTCGGAGGTGCTGATAGTCAAGAAGAAGCTGGATTCAGGGATTGAGATGAACCTTTGTTTTTATGTGGTTGCATTTCCCCAGAAAGAGCAGATTTGGAGTTTGTGAGTAGTTCTTGGACTTGGTAATAGTTATCCACAGTCCTGGTTAATTCTCATCTTGACTACTGCAACACACTTTATATAAGACTGTCCCTGAAAGTTGCAGTAACTAGGCTGCTGACAGGTGCAAGGTACAGAGATATGATGCATGTACTAAAATATCTCACTGATTGCCAGTTGTCCACTGTCAGAGTTTAAGGCGATGATGTTAACACTTAAAGTCTTAAGCATCCTAGGGCCCATCTGGGGGAACACAGTCCTATTACAAATCTCTTGATTACAGGTTCTGATTTTTTTCTGGATTGCTTCCCATTTCCCTTCTGCTCCTTTCTGTTTCTCCTAGGTGCCCTAGTGATGTTATTTGTGCTCTTGCGCAAACTCACTGTGCCGCAGTTTTGATCAAGCAAGGCTTTATTATAGCAACTGCTGTTGTGACTTTTGCAGATAGAAGTTTGAAGAAAGGTAGATTGAATCCTAGGTGACAGTTTGCACAACTTTCCCTTTAGTTTTTTTTTAATAAGGATGCCCTTGATTTATTCTCTCCCCAAATGACAGATAACTGGATTATGAAAAGTTTAAGATGAATTGAGACTGTAATGTATGGTATTGAAACATTTAACCGGGAGAAGATATAAGAAGACAGTTATGGTGTACCATAAATATACTTTGTTAGAATAGAAGGAAAACAACCAGATTGAAACTACAACAGGTGATAATGAAGAAACAGTTCAATTCGTTTGTCATTCCTATACTATTTTGGCTTGTTCTGAATTTCAAATATAGTGTAACCATCCTTGGATGAAGGAAAAATTCATCGGACTTAGTGGATGCAATGGAAACTATTTTTTCAAGCTGTGCTTGGTCTATGGCACCAATGTCAAGGCAACCCTCATTGCTCTAGCACGTTGCTAAACATTCCATAGATGTTTTACAAATATAGATAATAGGCAGCTTATAGAAGGGGGGAAAAATCAAACTGTTATCCAAAACCAGTAATTTCTTGTGCTGCATATAATATCGAATAAGTACTAAATGAATAAGAAAAGCCTTAAAGTGCAATCTTTAATTTTACAACTTAATTATAACATTTGTAAACTGTCCAGAATTGTTGGGAGTTGGACAGCATGTACAGAAAGTCCTCGACTTACAGTAGTTCATTTAGTGATTGTTCAAAGTTACAATGGCACTGAAAAAAAGTGAATTATAACTGTTTTTCACAGTTACAACCTCTGCATGGTTACATGATCAAAATACAGATGTTTGGGGACCGGCTCATATTTATGACAGTTGTAGTGTCCCGGACTCTTTTGTGACTTTGTGACAAGCTAAGTCAATGGGGAAGCCAGTTTCACGTCACAGTTGGGTTACTAACTTAACAATTGTACTGATTCACTTAGCAACTGTGACAAGAAAGGTCGTAAAATGGGGCAAAACTCACTTAACAAAATTTTGGGCTCAATTATGGTCATAAGCCAAGAACTACCTGTATACAGTTTATTAAATAACATTAATTTTCCTTTTTAGTCAAATAATTTTATTAGTGATTACAAATGGAAAAAGAACTAATTAGATTACACAAATGGAAAAACAAAAAAGTGTGAAAAAGTAAATGGAATTCACCTTTCATCACAACATGTATTAAACAATTTTGATAACTTATTCTGATAATATTAGAATGCTGAAGCTAAGAGCCTGTAGTAAGTATTTTGACCCCTGGAACCCACCTCTTTTCCTAGTGTCTTTCTCCTGTCTGGAAGAGAAAGACACTAGTGAACCCAGCATTCTAAAAAGCTCTACTCTGATTTCTAAAGACGATCGCATGATTGCAGGACACCTGACAACCAATCATAAATGTGAACAGGCCCAAAATGTGATCATGTGTGGAGAGAAGGTGGCACGATGTTTTACCATAGCCATCAGGCCTACGAATGCTTGTTAAACTACTGGTTATAAGTCAAGGACTACCTGTATAAAGTATAATACGTTGTTACAACAATTAACATTTACAGTTAGGAATACAGTTATCCAATGCAAACATTATGCAACTACATATATTTAGATTTTTTCTAATACACTTACATAACTATCATACTTTCTTTTTAACTTACTATATTTTATATAAATGAGTCCTATATTTCATTATACTTGTCCATACAAAATCTATGTCTTTAGGCAAGTGTAAGCACATCTTCATTGAGTAAGATGGGGTCATATATTTATCTTTACAAAGTTGCATTATCAATCTTTTAGCCATAACATAAAACATATTTATGTTTTATATATAGATGCGCGCGCACACACACACACACACACACACACACACACACACACGTTAATTGTAAGCTAGCCAGAGTTACCCTGAGGTAAGATGGGGACCAATACGTTTTATAAATAAATAAATAAAAAATAATGGAGAATCCATTTATGTTCTCTAGTTATCAAATTACATGTACTAGATATATAATTCAAATAAATATTTTCCTTGGAAAATTTTAGTTTTTGTTGCAGTCACATTTTTATAGTCCACTACTTCTCCCAAAACTTTCTTCCTAAATATAGACCATTGTAAAAATAAGTGCTGTAAAGAAGCATTGTTCTTATTACATCTCCAACAAAATGCTGTTTTGCACATGCTTTTTCTATACAAAGATAATGGAGTCCAATAAAGTCTAAATATGTTTTGTTATATAAGTTGTAGTTTAAGGTCCATTGATACTCTTGCTTTAGAAGTTAAAATACCATTGTCTAGGCCCATGATGGCGAACCTATGGCATGCGTGGCAGAGGTGGCATGCAGAGCCCTCTCTGTGGGCACGCGCGCTGTCACCAGCTGCTGTTCTGTTGCACGCATGCACGCTGGACAGCTGCTCTCTTCCAGGTTCTGGAGCTCCAGCTCAAGCGCTCCAGTTTTGGCACTCAGTGCCAAAAATGTTAACCATTGGTCTAGGCCCGGGATGGCGAACCTATGGCACGCGTGCCACAGGTGGCACGTGGAGCCATTTGTCAGGGCACGTGAGGTGTGACTTCTGGTTTGCTTGTAGGGTCATTTTTCGTCCTCCGGAGCCTTCAGGGAAGCCCCTGGAAGACCCCTGAAGGCTCCGGAGAGCTTAAACAGGCCCTACGAGCAAACCAGAAGTCCGTTCCCGAACTTCCGGTTTGCCTGTAGGGCCGGTTTGTTGCACTCCGGAGGCTTCAGGGAAGCTCCTGAAGCCCCCGAAGGGCCTCCGGGGGGCCTCCGGGGGGGGGAGGCTGTTTTTGCCCTCCCCAGGCTGCTATAAAGCCTCTGGAGCCTGGGGAGGGCAAAAAAAGCATGCAAAAAATGGGGGGAGCACCTGCCATGCACGCATACGCACTGGAGGGTCGTGCATTGCATTATGGGTGTGGCATGCCCACACACGACCCCCCCTGCGCTCTCCCCGCTTATGGCATGCGAGCCAAAAAAGGTTTGCCATTGCTGGTCTCGGCAATATAGGAATCTGCTATCTGATCAAGGTTAAAATACAGTATATCACAGAAGTGAGTACACTCCCTCACATTTTGTAAATATTTAAGCATATCTTTTCATGTGACAACACTGAAGAAATGACACTTGGCTACTAGGTAAAGTAGTGAGTATACAGCTTGCGTAACAGTGTAAATGTGCTGTCCCCTCAAAATAATGCAACACACAGCCATTAATGTCTTTAACTTCTGGCAACAAAAGTGAGTACTTTTGTGAGTACTTTTGTGCAAAGACCTTCTTGGCCAGAGCTGCTATCTGTTGCCTGCTGCTCAAGTTGCACACCAGTGTTGAAAAAAGTGCAATCCTACTCAGGACTAAAGATGGAACCACTCCAGCCTTGGGGGATCACTCGATCATATCAGGATTGAACATGTCTGTTTCCCTTCTACACTGATGCAGCTTCCAAGCATTAGGACATCACTTGGTCAGTTCAAAGTTAAGATGGATAGCTGGGTATCATCAGCATATTGATGTTACTGGACCCCAAACCAACAGATATCTCAACCAGTGATCCTATATAGAAATTAAATAGGAGGAGTGAGTCAAGCTCTGAGCCACCCCATTTAAAAGGAGTCTCTCAAACTCAATTTCTCTCCCCCTGCCCCTGCCTGAACGGATCCACAAATAAATGAGAGCCATCAGGCCATCGTGTTCTCCAGTCTCAATTCTTGACGATGGTTTAGTAGGATACCATGTTTGCTGGTATCAAAAACCTGCTGTGAAATCAAGTAGAGCCAGGACAGTTGTGCTACTTCCATCCCAGCTGCACAAGGGATCAAGAACAAGTATGACTATTGATATTGTGCTATGGTCTGAAACTGGACTCAAACAAAATCCATACCCTCCAGAGCCCTTTAATGCCTTCTTAGAAATTTATCCAATAAGCAAAAGTTGTCAGTCTGGATTAAAATTATCCAACAATTGGGTCTAACAAAGTTTCTTGAGGAAGGGGCATACCAACCCTCTCTTTCTTAAAGCAGAGACCAAACTACATATCATCACCTGGATGACATTTATTAGCTAGGAGAGATATAGATATAATATAGAGGTGGCTGGTACATTGGTCCAAAGTCATCAGAAGACTAGATCGTGCTTCAGTCAACTCTATATTAGATTATCCACTATACGTTCAAAATACTCTTTATACACAGATGGTATTCAGCAAGTTCTGATCAGTTCTGGAGAATCGGTAGCAGAAATTTTGAGTATTTCGGAGCACTTGTAAATACCACCTCTGACTGACCCTACCCATCTATTCTCCTCCGAGTCCCAGCTGATCAGGAAGGAATGGGATTTTTGCAGTAACCTTTTCCTGGAGTGGGGTGGGAATGGAGATTTTACAGTATCCTTCCCCTGCCACGTCCACCAAGCCATGTCCACCAAGCCAAGCCACGTCCACAGACCAGTAGTAATTTTTTTTGAATCCCACCACTGTCTTTATAGCAATGCGTAAAAATCTTGTAACCAATCTCTCATAGAAAAATGGGCTGCTGAACAACTGTATCCAGAGACAGTAAGGGCGGAGAAATAATTAAACTTTGCCATTCTAATCACCATGATGTAATCCACATGGACTCTTACTCATGTCCATTTGCTCTTTGCTCTCCCTCAGAAGGTCTATAAAAGAAGACAATATGATTAGCTACACATTCTCACAATTGCCTAAACAAATTTTGTGTTTTGCTTTGTTGAGGATTGCTGGGAATAGAAAATAGTTTAACTTATCATAAGATAGTGTTCACAGAAGAAGAAGGAGTAGATACTGAGTTTGCATAAATTGGGAAGTCTTAAAAACTTCCAAGTTGACATTTGAAGATCAAAGAGGTTTATAGGGAAGAGAAGCCGAGTAATGGGGTTTCTGTTGCAATAGCTAAAATAGATTAGGCAGTTCTAGTGGCTGGTGAAGATGGACTATTGGCTTACTGATTCTTATCCAGAGTAAGCTGGACTGGCAAATCTCAAATTAAGCAGTTTATACTACCATATTTTTGGAGTATAAGACGCACCTTTTTTCCTCAAAAAAGAGGCCGAAAATCTGGGTGCGTCTTATACATCGAATACAGCATTTTTTGCCTCCCGAAGCCCTGCCCCCTTCACCAAAATGGCTGTGCATACCCTTATGGAGGCTTTCAGAGAGCTCCTGGGGGCTGGGGAGGGCAGAAATGAGCAAAAATGGGTCATTTTTGCCCCCCCCAGCCCCTAGCAGTACTCTAAGCCTCCATAAGGTTACGCATGCAATTTTTTTTACAAAAATCAGGACCATTTTTGTGAAAAACAGCCATTTTTTGCTCATTTTTTCCCTCCCCCAGGCGCACTCTACAAGGCCCCCCAGGCTATTCATGCCTTTAAAAAAAACAGGCCCGTTTTTGTGAAAAATGGGCCGTTTTTCTCCTTTTGGAAAGCTAACTGACTGATGAGAATTACATTGATCAAGTTGCTGTGCCAGCAGAAACAAAGTCTTAGGTGCTGCAGATTGTCAGCGATTTCCTTCTCCAGCACATGGATAAATACACCTGGAAACATCTATCTACCTACCTACTGTATTTCTCTCTCTCTCTCTCTCTCTCCCTCCCTATACCTAAGTACCTACCTATTCTCTCTCTCCCTCTCCCTACCTATCTACTGTATTTCTCTATATATATATATATTTCTGTCTCTCCCTCCCTCTACCTACCAACCTACCTACTCTCTCCCTACCTATCTACTGTATTTCTCTCTCTCTTTCTATTTCTTTCTCTCTATCCCTTTATCTACCTACCTACCTACCTACCTACTTTCTCTCTCTCCCTACCTACCTACTGTCTTTCTCTCTCTTTCTCTCCCTCTATCTACCTACCTACATTTTTTTAAATTTGCCTCTTCAAAACCTTGGTGCGTCTTATACTCCGAAAAATACGGTAATTAAGATTTATGGGATGCTGGATAAGAGTGAGAAAAGAGTCAGTGAAACATTTGAATGCATAAATGAAGTAAAATAATGTTTTCTCCCTTGGAAAATGAGGTGGGAGGCTAAGATCAAGGCAACTTGGAAATAAGTTAGTCAGCTGATGTAACTACAAAGGTGTGAAAATTAAGGGATAAGACTTGGCTATTGAAAACAATACAAAAACCATCTAAGGTGTACTCCCAACTGCAGTGCAACAACATAGTAACAGCAGAGCCATCAAGAGCCAAAACTGACCAGAAAGAACATGTGGAAGAAAGAGAAGACATATAACCCCAATGCAAAGTGGGTGTAATACCTAAGAGAAAACTACAAGAGTTTCCAAGGACAGGAACCAGTTACCATCACAGTAACTAGTCTAGTCCATCACTTGGCCTAGACATGATCCACACATACTGGCTAAAAATACTACAAGTAGTACATGGAATACCTAGCAGCACAGATGAATCATCTGGTAGCAGACTGGTTAACACAAGGAAGGATAGTGCTGATCATGAAAGCTGAAGTGGTTGACATTGGGGAAACGTACCACTGGCTGCAAAGGGCTTTACTACAGAGACAGCACTAAGGCTTTGACCATAGTAGCAGTGATCAGGCACTAAGCACCAGATCCATAGAAGTGGGAATCTACTGACTGAAGGTGGAGACTGTGCAGAGAGGCTTCAGAGACAGTCCAATGCATAGTGGTGATGCAGGAAGGAGCCAAGTGAGAGCAACATGAGGAAGGAGTATGAGAAGCTGGTAAAGTAGCAGGGGCTGAAAGATCAACCAGAGAGGATATAGCCAAAGTAAATTAAACAGCACTGGAAGAACATATAGGAGAAAAAGAAGACACATCACACCAGTGTAAAATGGCTATAAGATCTAAAAGCAAGTCCCAGCAATCGCTCAGAACAGGGGAAGTGAAGTAAAAGCCAAAGTGGTTCCAGTGGTGGTAGGCGTACTCAGACCTGAGTTTCCATAACTGGGAGAGTGGCTCGAACAAATCCCAGGAACAAAATCAGAGTTCTCTGTCCAGAAGAATGCAATGCTAGGAACAGCTAATATACTGCACAGAACCCTCAAACTCCCAGATCTCTGGTAGAAGACCCTGATTGAGGAAAACATTATACCACCCATAGGGTAAGCAGATTTTTTTTTTTTTTTACAATTTTACATGAATAAAATGCCTGATAGTAGGTTTTAGTATAATCAAAAATTACATAGAATCCAAAGGACCCACTTGCTTTTACTATTTAAGTTAATTTGTTTCGTCTCTCCAAAGTTTGTGTGTATTTTCTAAATTGGGATGATACCTGCTAATCAAGCCATCAAGCATAGAAGGCAATTATGGATAAGTGGGCCAGTAGAATAAAGCTACTGACTCAGACAGGAAGCAAGGAAATGAAAGTAAACTCTTGAACTTAGAAAGATTCTTATTTCAGGATCTCTGGAAGCCTGTTCCCGTAACAGGTTCTTTAAAAAGATGTGCTATTTAAAATATGTTTTTAAATAAAATCAGGTTTTCTTTAGTTTTCCTGCTTATAGAAGAGCAGCTGTTCATATACACAGATCTATAGCTACCGAGCTGTGTCTGATGCTACTACAGGGGTGCTTAAAGGTTTGTGAATCTGTTGAATTTTCAATATTTCTGCATAAAAATGACCTTAGACTGTATAAGGAAAACCCAATTAAACAAAAGAATCCAAAGCATTTTACCTTTTTATTTACTTATTGAGGAAAATGATCCAAAACTACATATTTGTGTGTGGCAAAAATATGTGAACTTTTCTTTCAACAAATGATGTGCTCCCCTTGGTCAGTAATATATCAAGGCATTATAAGGTGATACTAACATTTCGTGTGATCTTGATTCTACCCCTCTATTAAAGCAGCCTAGGACCGAATTGGCTTTTTTGACAGCTGCAGCACACTGCTGGCTCATACAGTTAGTCCTTGGCTTACAACCACAATTGAGTCCAAAATTTATGTTGCTAAGCGAAACATTTCTTAAGTGAGTTTGTCTTATTTTATGACTTTTATTACCACAATTGTTAAAGGAATCACTGCAGTTGTTAAGGTAGTAACACTGTTAAGTGAATCTGGCTTCCTCATTGACTTCGCTTGTCAGAAATTCGCAAAAGGGGGTCACATCAACCACTTGCCATGCATCCGAATTTTGATCATACAATTATGGGGATGCTGCAACAGCCGTAAATGTGAAAAATGGTCATAAGTCACTCTTTTCAGTGTCTTTGTAACTTTGAATCAGGGATGTGCGGTCAGAGGAGGCAAGGGAGGCAGAGCCTCACCTCTCTTAATGAAATAATAGTATATAATATTATATATATCCGTCCGGCCGCACCCGGGAGCTGCGGAGGCAGAAATGTTGTTGGCGCTCCTGGATGACAAAGCCACGAAAGCGACTGGGGGAAGGTTCTCGTCGTTCCCCAGTCGCTTTCGTGGCTTCGTCATCTGGGAGCGCCGACAACATTTCTGCCTCTGCAGCTCCCGAGCAGGGCCGGACGGATGTAGCCAGAGCGACGCCGAGGCGGTCCGGGCGGACGAAAGAGTGAGCGAGCGATGGAAGATCAGGCAGCCTGATGCTCGGTCACTCACCCGCCGGACTGCCTCGGCGCCACTCTGGCTACCTCCGTCCGTCTGCGCCCGCGAGCTGCGGAGGCAGAAATGTTGTTGGCGCTCCCAGATGACGAAGCCATGAAAGCGACTGGGGAACGAGAACCTTCCTGCCTCTGCTGGACTTGTGCAAAGTCCAGCAGAGGCAGGAAGGTTTTCGTCGTTCCCCAGTCGCTTTCAAGGACTCTGGAGCGCGAGCCGGTGGAGCACGCTCAGGAAGGCGGGGAATGAGATCACGTGAGCTGGAGACTGAGGCAGCCTCAGCCTCCAGCACACATGGTCCCATTCCCCGCCTTCCTGATGGCGTCACCAGCCTCACCAGCCATAAACCTCACCGCACGTCACTGCTTTGAATAGTCACTGAACAAATGTTTGTAAGTGGATGACTACCTGTATTTAAGTGATTATCCACTAGGACTCATGTAGCTTTCCAAATATGTAGTTTTATGTAATGTTTTTGACTCATTTGTTTAGTTGGGTTCTCTCTATCTAGTTTTAGGATGTATGTAGAACAGATCACATTTTAGGTCATATTTATGCAGAGTTAATGTAAAATTCAACAGGATTCACTAACTGTTAAGCACCACTGTGCCCATTTCTACTGTAGTGATGCAGATTTTGTAATTCTTTTTTTGAGATCCACAGATTCCTTTCCTCCATCCTTCAAAAGAGCAGGGAATTGCCAAAACTGGCAGTGCAATATGTCAATAGATCTGAGAAAGAAAGAAAAAAATTGACATGTAAGGCATTATTTAGACCAGGGGTGTCCAAACTTGGGAACTTTAAGACTTGTGGACTTCAACTCCCAGTCTTAAAGTTCCCAAGTTTGGACACCCCTGATTTAGACTGACTGAAATTAAACAAATAGAAATCTCAGTTCTGTCTGTTTAAATAATATTGTTCTATCACTATGTTTATCCTTTGCATTGCGTGACTATTAACACTTTTAGATATAATCCCTAGGATCCAAAATTGCCCTCTTCTCTACATCTAATGTCTCACAAGAAGCTAGAGAGTGGAATGGTTGTCAGCAGTGTTATGAGTGACTTTAGAGGATCGTGTTATTTAAATTTGCTGCAGTTACAATAAGTTCCGATGGTTCTTTTAAAAATAATACATATTTTTGCCAGAATATATTTTGGAGTAATCTATATAGAATTTAGAGAATTGCATGTTATTTAGCCTTTAGTTATTTCACAAGGATAACTAAAAGTTGGACTGAATCTGTTGATGACTCTGTTGTGTTACATCACCCTGGGTGGGTGCTGCGCATAGCTTTTTTACAGCTGTCATCTGTAAGACTGGCTTAACCTGTATAGTGAACAGTGATTTAGTACCTGATAGATTATCATAGATATTAAATTGTACAAAATGTTTTTATTTTACTTTATGTTTTGTTGTAAATACAATTCAGTAAGACTTTAAAAAAGACCCTGAAATGTTTAATGAATCTTAGGTATATTAATTAGGAAAATCTGTATTATAAAGCACACATTAGAATAGATAGTACTGACTGTAAATTTAAGAAAGATAAAGTATGGGGACCCATATAAAATTGGTTACAACCTCTTATTTTATGTGTAATATTTATGCAGTACAAATTCCTCCTTTCTCCCTCCCTTCCACTTCATCCCAAATAATAGCTAGCTTTAGACTCATAGCTGGTGTCAACTGTAAGTCTTATTATAACTTATAGCCTATTTGTGGAAATGCTTATTGTGTAAACAAAAATAGAAATTGACTATACAGCCACTGACTTACTGAAATATTTGGAAATAAGATGCTATTCTTTTATAAGCCGTTACTGATAGCATGAAATTGGGTAGAAATGAAACACTCATTTCAGTAGAAGGAAGTTCTTCGCTACACAGAAGAAAAATGCTATCTCCTTTACTCATTGTTGATGTATCTGGGTTGGGAGTAATAGAGGCTGGTCCCTCCGTAGGAGTACAATCACGCAGTATGATTGTAGTTAGACAGGAAGGAGGTTCAGTATGAGACACCAAATTGTTGTGATGTCTATTTTTTAACTCTGAGGGAATACTTCTCGTCATCCTTTGGATTATTACATACAGTTCTTTGGCGTCTAACAGCTGTTGCAAGTAAAGGTTAAACAATGGAAAAAGTTGGGTTTCCATTCTCTGTTGCTAATGGCCAAGAAGCAGAATCCAGGTATTTGTGTTAACTTATTT
Organism: Natrix helvetica; assembly: GCF_964273705.1. Taxonomy (NCBI): domain Eukaryota; kingdom Metazoa; phylum Chordata; class Lepidosauria; order Squamata; family Natricidae; genus Natrix; species Natrix helvetica. The sequence continues at coordinate 52,391,107 of NC_138551.1, read as the reverse complement.
TATGTGTGTATAATGAATTGGGGTTGTAATATTGCAAGATAATAAAATAAAATTAGTTATTTCGGTGCACATGTTTTTACAAATAACTCATTTTAAATATATCTGATGTGAGAAAGGATTCAGTGCTTTACTTTCTATTCTTTTAAAGACAGCTTTGTGTAAGGTTGGCATAAAAATATGGAAGTTAGGCCTCTATTTCTGTATTATGATATGCCACTGGTCTTACTTTGGTTTCACTTTAGGCATCTTTCTATATTTATATCACAGACTTCACCGAACCAGTGTGAGACTAGAAAGTTCTCTGTCCTAGGGGTAGAAAAATAGACACAAAATGTGTACTATGGCTTCACCAGAGATTTGCTTTGCATTCAAAATGTGGAAACATAAACTAAACGAATGTTTAAACAGAATAAATTGCTTGCCAAAATCAGAGTACTTGAGCTAACAGCATACCAATTCCTACTTTAAAAAAACGTTATTTTCTATGTACATCATTTACTCTTTGGTAAACAGTCATAAAAATTAAATTCAGTTTTTAATGTATGGGACATGTATACAGTAATACTGAACATACACAAACTATTCTTGAATAATAATTGAAATTCTTAGGCTAGTATTGGTCTGTATTAATTTTTTAAAATAATAGTATCTTTCATCTGTAAAATTCAGAAAAAAATATTTTTAACTAGAACTGATATCTGATAATAAGCCAAATTCTAAATGACCTCAATCTTAAAACTATTTCCACCTTTTCATTCCACTAATGAAGTGTCCAACAGAAAAATTCTAACTGTTGCTTGTTTATTACTTGATAAATGATATTAAACAATAAAGAATGCAATGCTAAGAATAAGTCATATTGAACTTTGGAACAGTTTCCTTTATTTAATTTATTGGGCTGAATAAAGAAATACCAGGTGGTTTTTTTTTTACAGTAATAGAAGAAATTATTTGTCTCCATATATAAACATGGTAATATACAATTGTGCATTCCTTAATTCCTCTGCATAATCATACATATGACAGTAATGACCATGTATCATATACATTGAGGGGTTATTTTTCTAATATTCCAGTTCTTTTGATAATCCCTAAACCTGTAAGATACACAAATCAAATTCTTTCAATGCAACTTAAAAATGAAGGGGTTACCGTGTCAAAATGTTGCTGCTGTTGCTGTTAATAAAATACAGGTGACCCCAGACGTATGACCATAATTGAGTCCCAAAATTATGTTGCAAAGTGAGATATTTGTTAAGTGAATTATGACTTTTCTAGCCACAGTTGTTAAGTAAATCATTGCAGTTAATAACGCAGTTGTTAAGTGAATCAGTCTTTCCCATTGACTTTGTTTGTCAGAAGGTTTCACATGATCCGGAAAGATTGCAACCATCATGAATATGCTAAGCATCAGAATTTTGGTCACCTGACCATGGGGATGCTGCAGTGGTCGTAAGGGTGAAAAGCGGTCGTAAGTCACTTTTTAGTGACGTAACTTTGAATGGTCACTAAATGAACTGTTGTAACTCATGGACTGCCTGTAATTATATGGAGACAGTATAGTTGTGATAAGATTCTGGAAAGGAAATTATATCACTGAAGTTTTTGATTTTGCTTAGGTTGTTTATATCCATAATTTTCATAAGATTAGCAACACTTCTAATGAAGATTTCCAAATAAATAAATATGTTTTTATTTCATTTTAATTAGTAGATTTAGGTGGCTGCCTACCTCAGTGACACAATTCTAAGGTGCTAACAATATTAAAAATGCTAAAAACATATACACGTAGCAGCCACAAAAAAAGTATAAAAACAAAGATCCACATCTTTCAGCATCACCAACTTCTGAGTTTGTCTAGGGAATGGGTGGGATCAACCTATGAGCTGAATAAACTTCCATGCAGCTGTTTTATGACATTGTTTATTTATTTATTTATTTATTTTACTGTGCTTCTAGACCGCCCCCTCTCCCAAAAGGGACTCGGGGCGGTGTACAGTCCATGCAAAGAATATATCAAAATACAATAAATAGAAGAATTAAATATGTACAGTTAAATATGGAGGAGGTTAAAAATAGAATTAAAAGAACTGTACAGTTAGCCAGTATATATAAATATAATTTTAAAACCCCTAAGACACACACAAATTAAATTAAAAACAATACCCCTAAAATAACCAGTTAATAGTACGTTTACCAGGAGGAACAGTTGTAATTATGCCAGGCCCGCTAATCGGAACAGGTGAGTCTTCAATTTTTGCCTCTTCAATTGGCTCTCTTAAATGCTTTTTTTCAGAATTCAGACAAAAATTAAATTTGCGTGTGTGTGTGTGTGTTAGCCACCCATACCGTTACTGAGAATTTGCTGTTAAAACTTTATTTTTGTTAATACTTTTGTCATTTCTCATTTTGATGACACCTGTACAGTGCAGTCCTAGATGCTAAAATTTGATACAAAATGAACATATTGCCAAAAAAAGATTAGATATATTTTTATATGGCCTTATAAGGGCATTCACATAGATGCATTGCACCATTGATTGTCTGATTTAATTTCTCAGCTGCCCATCTCTTCCCCAACTGATTCTGAGCCAACTGATTCCCCTTTGCTAAACCGGGGGTAGGCATGGCAGCACATGATGCATCCGGCATGCGGGCCACACACATTTGACAGCCTGCTCTGAGCCATTACTGGAATTCCCTGACAATATTCATTATTTAGCAATTAATAGAAATAGCATAGAAAAGTAAGCATTTCCATTTTTAGCAATACATCAGAATCAAATATTACTTCAATTATCCAATTCAGTTGGCATATGTGGGCTGGAGGATAAATAATTGATAAATTGTATTGTTTCCATAAGAATATATATGTATGTATGTATCTATGTATGTATGTATGGTGAAAATCTACGAAAACATATACATACATACATATACAGTGTGTGTGTGTGTGTGTGTGTGTGTGTGTGTGTGTGTGTGTGTGTGTGTAGATATAGATATAGATATATATGCTGGTCTTGTTGTATTCAGGTCTTTTCCCGTGTAAGAAAATACCCGAATACAACAAGAACAGCATACCTAAACCCATGAAAATCTACGAAAACAAATATATATATATATATATATATATATATATATATATATATATATATATATATATATATATATATATATATATATATATATATATATATATATATATATATATATATATATATATATACATACATACATACATACATACATACATACATACATACATACATACATACATACATACATACATACATACACACCAGGGGTTGTAACACAAATACACACACATATACACAGTATGAATAGCCTTCCAGTTTATCACCCTGAATTAAACACTATCATAATCTAAGTGTTCTGACTGCTAAGGATCAAAGCTATTTATCTAGGAAAATGTTTATCTAGACCTGAATCTTAGAGGATGCGATGCAGGTTGGGCAATATTGAGAAATGCCTTCAATCCATTTGTGGGAGAGATCTAAACAGGAATTGGTTTCAAGGAATATTTATCTTTTGGCCTACTGTATATCCCTAATACAACCCCCATTCACTCATTCTAAGTGACATTGCCTCTAATTCTTACAAGCTAATACTCAATATTTTGTGGAATGACAAATCCGCTATAGAATCTGCTTGCATTTAAAAAGTACCTATAAATATTTTTCTATATTCCAAATAGTCTCCTTTGTATATAAAAACCATCATAACTGTTCAGTAGTCCTTATTTGCTGCCATGCTGATCACCACAGAATTGTTTAGTATTCAGAGAGACACCAACATTTCTGTCTGACATGGAACAAGATCATATTCTTTGAGTCAGTAGAAAATAAGGCAAAATATATAGTGGGGGAGGGACATTTTTAAACATGTTTCTTTCCTTGCTTTGTGTTTGTATGTGTATGTGCATGTGAAGGCATGTGCCTTCAAGTCACTTTTCATTCCTAGGGACTACAAACATTTTCTTTGCAATGTTTTTCAGAAGGATTTGCTGTTGCCTGCTTCCTAGGTCTAAGAGAAAGAGCATGGGCCCAAATCACCCAATTGCCTTTATATCGAAGACAGGATTAGCACTCATGGTCTCCCAGTTTGTAGCCTGATGTCTTAACTACCATCACAAATTGGTTCTTTTTTGCTGTCCTACATAGTGTTGAAATTATTCGTTTTTGAGGTCAACTGTATGAAGGAAGACGTTTCTGTAAAATTAGAAGGAATCATATTATTTCTTCCAAATGATTTGGTTGGAACAAACCCTTCTAGTGCAGAGAGAACAATCCTTTCATTGTGGTGGTGCGCTTACCACCCCTGACACTGTTCTGTCCAAACAGACTGCTAACTGGTTGTGGATTTGAACATGCAATTTCTTCAGTCTCTCCTGGTTTTCAAACGAGATTCCCAAACTCAGGTTCTGTGGACTGTTTTATGGTTAATTTCATTTTAATTTACAAACTAATATCTATGTTTATATCTGGATAATCTGGATAATCCTGAGAGGGTACAAAAAAGCCCCACAGCCCTTTTGTGATGATCCTGTTGCCAGAGATCAAACCATCTAACTTGTGTATGAGAAAGATGAATCATACCTTGTTTACTCAAAGCCATGATGATATTTAGCAATGCTGCTTTTCAGTTGATATCCCAAGGGCTCATGTGGTGCATCATAAATTTGCAATATTTCTTCTGTGTATAGTGTCTTTCGTATATTCTGATGGTAGCTGTTGTGTAACTTCTGTCGTGTTTAACTGTCTCTCCTCCCTCCTATGTCATTCCACCGTTGTACTTTCTATGCTTCGTTGCCAGAGCAGGCAGCTTGCCAGGAAATTGTGACTCTTAGAGCTGCATTGAAAGTTAAGGCTAAAGCATAGAGCTAAAGAGATTCTATTCCAAACGGAGATGTATTGAACAGTGATATCCTGTAACTTATTAAATTAGCTGCAGATCTGGGTTCTCTAGAACTCTCTAAACAGATACGTGGCATCTCCCAGTTTGTTTCACACATAGTGCTATGCTGAAATCCAGCCAGAAAAAAAGCAAAATTGCTGATATATGGTGGAAGGGAGCCTTTTAAAAAATAGGTAACGTGGATTTGACAGCTACAAATATTACAAGAAGAACATCCAAATAAGATGATGAGGTAAGTTTGTTAGTGCATGTCAGGCTCTGTTCCGCTATTTGCTTTTGGCTGCCATTGAAACGAGGAGGGGGGGGCTATTTGGGAGGGGAAGTTTAAGTGCAGGAGAAATTGTAAAAAGGGAGTTTTGGTCTCACCGTCTACTGTGCATGCTGGAGATTAGTGCTTGGTGTCGGTCAAGGCTAACCGTCCTGCATACCAACCTGATTATGCTCCTTGAAGATGGAACTCACCTGACACCTAAGGGATTTGCAGATTGAACACTGGGATGAGGGTTACCAGGGGGAGGGGGTTTGGTCACATATTGATATGTATGATTCGCATACTTTTGCCTCAGATCTTGCTTTGCTTAACTGCTATCTTTTCATAACCAGTAAAAGTACTCTTAATTCTGCAGAATGGAGTTAAGTGGTTTCTTTCTTGGTTGCTGAGGGAGGTCGGCCTGACAGTGCAGAAATGTAATAGTTTGACCTTAAATATTAATAGTTTGGAATCCTAATGTTCGTAATTGTAAATTGTCTTGTATTAAGAGTAGCTGCTTAGATAGTACTTGAATTTTGGAAGGGAAATCTCTGAGGTTAAAAGCAGTTAATAATGCTCTATCTTCGGATATATTTGCTCATTTTTTAAATATTTACCATACTTCATAATCTTGTACAAATGAAATGTTACTTTAATCTTCTTTATTCTACAAATCTAAACCTTGTCTTATAGAATGCATATTTTCAGTACTTTATTTAATAAACAAAAATTCAATTACTTTTCTAAAGCATATTTCCCAAACAAATAATTTTCTTCTTTTGAGTGCATATTTAATAGTAGGGCAATTAAAAAAAAATAATGCAACATCTTCAAAATATTTTTCTTTAACTTTTGAAAGACACCAGAAATAACTGAATTGAAACTGCAGTATTGAAAATGCAATTAGATTAGCTAATTGTTCAGGCATAGCACAGTAATGAGAGGAGCCAAGCATCTGATATTCATGTATTTAATCAACAAATTAAGATCTGAATTTCTCAAGAGTGATGCAATATTGTCTGGAAGGGGCCTTGCAGGAAACATGCACTGAACTCCCTTACAAAGGTGAGCAGTGACTGACTGGGAAATATATCATTGATTCTGATAATAAACTGCAGTCAAAAGTATTTCTTATGCTGAATACTACAATTCTTTTCAATAAATATCTTGAATGATATTTAGCTTGAAGGATCTAACTAGGAATGTCAAACTGGTGGCCCGCAGGCCAGATGCGCACCCCCCCCAGCTCCACAAATAGGGAAAACGTTGTGAGACATCATGTGACAGCAACATGATGCAGCAAGTTTGACACCCGTGATATAATTTCTTCCTTCATTTCCTCCTTTGTTTTAAGTTTTGGCTTACTTTAAGACTTACTTACTGTACATGAGAAAGTAAGGCCAAGAGGGGAATTAGGGGAAGTTCGCAAGCCCAGGCAAGTTAGGTTCAGATAAGTTGTCCAAAGAGATCAGCATTTCTTTAATGCATTCAGAACAAAGGATAGACAGACAGGAAGTTAAACTAAAGGTAAGTAAAGAATGCAGGGACACGAGAGAGTGCATAGAATGGCAACATTGTGATGTAATAAATAATGCACTTACATGCTACTTCTAGGATGAAATGTTAAAGGAGAAAAGAGAAGTTTATGGAGAGTCTCAATCATTCAGGTCATGGTTCAAAAGGTTCTTTTCAAAAGACAATTGGAGTTTTTTGCTTTTTTCCTTGCAAACATTTCACTTGTGATCCAAGAAGCTTCGTCAGAACTGAATTGAATATTACAAGAACAATTGTGTATATTTTTGAATATAAAGTTACTAATGCAGGGGTTGATTTAAATTAATTTAATGTGCATAATGCATTTTTATGCATTCATAAGGGACACAGTGGCTCAGTGGTTAAGATGTTGAGTCTTAGACTGTTAAAGGTCCATACCTTGGCAGTTCGAGACCCAAGTGCCGTGAGACTGAATGAGCTCCCATCACTTGTCCAGCTCCTGCCAACCTAGCAGTTTGAAAGCATGAAAAGGCAAGTAGATGAATAGGTACTGCATATAAGCAGGCAGGAAGGTAACAGTATTCCATGTTTTGCCATATGCTTCGTGCTGCGGCGTGATGTCATACTGGCCAAATGAGTGCCAAAACATTCAGACAATGCTGGCTCTTTGGCTTAAGAAATAGAGATGAGCACTGCCTTCTAAAGTTGGTCACGATTAGCGGGGGTAAAACTTGCTGGGGCAACTTTAACATGACCTTTTATGCATTTATATATTGGTGGAATTTGAGTGTAATTTCTATGGCCTTTTTTTAAATCAGTCAAATATAATTTAAAATGAATTATTTAATAATACAATGAGATAGTCTTGATTTTGAGAATAATTTTAATATTAAACAATTTATGTAATTAATAGGCAAACTATCAATCCACAACCAGTATGACACCTTCTTGGTATATTGCTTTTGTTTTCATTGAGTTTTTAAAAATGAGCGTTATTTTATCCTTTTTTTAAATTTTTGATTGGTATCTGCAATTTGTGTTAATTCTTTTCATACATATAATATAAATGAAAAATTCAGCTCTCTTAAAAAACTTTTAAATGCAACTACTACTGATAGCATCCAGCAATCTTATTGCATTTAGGAGATTAACAGCCCAATTCTGTACAATATAATGTTATTCCCAGATAAGTCTCCTGAGTCCGATGGCATTTGCTCCAAAGTGAATGTGCTCAGGATCACTGTAAATGTGTCTTGGTCATTTTGTCCATTGGCATGTTCCCTTAATAACTCTTGAATAGTTTGAAGCATATGTGTTCCTCATGCTGTTTACGTAGGTTTCATATCAACAATACTTACTATTGGTTTTCTTACCTTTTTTTTGGCAGGATTTTTGTGAATAGAAGTCTAGCCATGGAAAAAATAAAGTGCTTTGGATTTGATATGGATTATACTTTAGCTGGTATGTATACAAATCTATGTTTCATAACTGAGCCTTAATTGCTAACAAAAGCAAGAATGTCTTACAATATTTTGGGATAGTAAGTACTTATTTAAGAAACTACTTAAACTCTGCTTAAGCAGTTTAGAGAGAGAACTAAAGAACAGATAGCAGTTGACTACATTCTTATTGTTTTGTATAAATCCTGTCCTTTTAAACATTCTAATAAATGAATATAAATCACCCTCACTTCTATCTGCCAATAATAAATCTTAGTTATTTTTATCCTGGATCACATAGTCTTTAGAGTGGTATTGATAATTATGTTTCTATCAAGGAGTTGTTTCTTGTCTCTTTTCTTTGTGGTGCTCTCTTTTAGAATTGGCCAACTAATATTTCTATTCCCCCAACTAATGCCAGGCAGAGTTGACTGAAAAAGTAATTTTTCATGAAAGGACATTTTCCTAGTATTTATGAATAATAGTTCATATTTATATCTGCTAGCTTCAGCAGAGGATGACCAATTATTCTAAAGCTATTACTGTTGCTTGTATCTCCTAATTTCAATATTTGTCTTGACACTCAGTACATCTTGCAACTATTTGCAGTTGGAAAATAAATAAGTAGTTATGCTTTTTAAAGACATTTAAGTAGTTGATAGTAATTAGTGTTTTGCATGTTGTGCACGAAAATTGAGTATTCCATTTTGGAAATTTTAAATCAATTATTAACTTGTTAAAGACACACATATTACCCACATGTTGTTACAATAATCCATGTTCTTTCTTTGATATTTTTTTGTTTTTCCAAACAATTTTAGATATGCATAGCATTTTAAAACTATTTTAAAGTAGCATTTTGGGTTATAAGTTTGAACATAGATATTTGCCTGGCTGTCTAACGCAATAAAAAATTGCTATGCTGCAATTTGTTTCTGTCATGTTGATAATTCTGTATACCCAATGGAAGGAAGTAATTTGCGGTGGTTTTGTAATCAGTTGTGGAGTGATAGTGGAGAGGTATAACTTCGCCTGTCTGTGATCCAGAGTCCCATTGTGGAACTCTAACTCTGATATATAGCTTGATGATTGAGTAAAGGCAAAGCATTTTACTAGCGTTAAGCCAGGACTTTATTATTATTATTATTATTTTAAATAGCATCTATAGTGTTTGCTCATATTATAGAAGCAGGGGGTTTAGATTAGGAGTTTGACCGGTCTCTTTTGAGAGTGTCTTTTACAGTCAATCACTCCAAATCATGGTAAATGTGAATATGAGGGTAAACAATGTTGAAAGCCCTGTTTTTGCTACCACCGCAGTTGACTGCACTATTGCCTAAGACCTCTTTTTATGTATTTGGGCATGCAATAGTTATAAGTGTGTTAAATGTTACATTTCGGAGACAGAATGTTCCAAGGAATTCTGAAACATTCCATTCTTCCTCCAGGCAGTGCTGATTCAGCTGCTCTGGAAATAGTCCTGCAATTGTTTGGAAGTAAAATGTGTTTTCAAGATGTTTCTGGCTTCTAGTATCTTGCTATTTAAGAAGATGGTTAAAACACATCTGTCCTTCCAAGATTTAAATAATTAATTATTGTAATCAATTATTTTAATTTCATTTTTTAAAAAAGATTGTTTTGATTTAATTGAGATAATTTTGTTTTCCAGACCTAAACTAATAGAAGTAGCTTGTGGTCTGGAAGAAAAATGGAATATTTTGCACATCCCTAACATGATGCAGCAGTCTTGTGAATAAGCAGTTTCTATTTCTAGTTCCTCAATACCTTCAGTTGTAAACATTCGTATCACAGGAATATGTCAATCCAATAGGATTGAATTGAGGACAGATTTCAATCAAATTGTAATTACAAAAATCACTGGATTACTGGAAGGTTGCAGAAATGGTCTGAGCAAATGACTGTTATTCTAAAAGATTAATTGAAATCAGATGTACTAATTTATTCAGAATATAGGAAATTGTTACTCCTATATAATTGTCATCTATCCTGTAAATTTTATCTAGATATATGAACACTCAGGGAAAAAGAAGAAACCATTTTATTTCTTGCTAGACCTTCCTATTTCTGTCATTTTTTTGTCCTAGGAAGATATTTGAACTATTTAGTTGCTTTATATTGCATTCTGATGGAAGGTTCCTGGTTATTATAGTAATTTTCAATAGGCAAATGAGGTTTCTGGTATACCATGTTGTTAAAGAACATTCATACTATGTTTCAGACTATCTTGTCAAAAGCCATTGTATAATTAGTAAAACAAAAATAGATATCTTTTTTGGATCTCCCCCCTTTTTCATTTGCATTGGCTATTAGCTGAATGATCTTGGGTGCCATCATCTCTTCTGAAACCATTTCTATATCTGAAAGTTCTTGTTCCATGTATTATTAAAATCTGTGTTGCAAAATATTGGGCATTATCTTATTAGGCTGTTAAATTAGTGCAATTGTTCATTAGTTAGAATATTCCTTAACATTACCTTTTTGTGGTACTCAAATATAATGGATCTTTTTCACTCCCTTGGCCACAGTTGTTTTCCATATTTGTTTACAAAATTCTTTTCTGCATCCTGTTATCATATTTTAGAGTTCTGCTGATATTTTGCCAATTCCTGCAGCATTGAGTTAGCAATAGTTTCTAGGACCAATTTAACTTCACTTTACAGAATATCTGGTTCTAATTCAGTGATTAAACATAGTAACATTTTAGCTAACAAACGTTTTGTTTGTACGGATAGTTTTCAACATTTCTGAAAAAGATAATTGCAAATCCATAAGGTATTGGCACTAAGTCATTTTTAATTGCAGTAACTCATCTATGATTAAATATAAAAAACCAGGAGATGGATAAAAAATGCACACATATTTTAAAAGTTGTGTACAGAATTCTTGATTTAACTACACTAATTTCAGATAATGTGTCCAATGCAAATTTATAATGCAGCACTTATCAGTATGCTTTTGGCTGTTGGTGTACACCGAATACATAGCAACATTAATGGAATTTTGGAGATTTTCCAGTACTTGAAATATTTTTCACTGAATCCTTGAATCCTGAAATCACTTTACTATCTTCTCTCATCTGTAACTCTCTGTATTAAGGGCATTCTGCCTGCCTAAAGCCCAGGAATCCCTGTAGTCCATTTCGTATTGTTCAAGAATGTCCAAAGCCTAGAAAGCTATTCAGGATGTTCAAGTTAACTGTAAGAGAAGAGGTAACAGCCTGTAAAGACTAGGCATCTTTAATTAAGCTTAGATCAAGGGTGTCAAATGTCAGGTAAGGAAGATTTAATAGCTGCCAGCTGATGAAAGGTTGTAAGCTGATGTAATGTAATGTAAGGCTGATGCAATGAGGCTGATTCAAAGCATCTATGGTATCGCCTCTTTAAGACTCTGATGGGAGGTCCACACAAGTCTATAGATATAGATATTAGAGGGTGTTTCTCTCTCTCATCATGTATTTCATTTCTCTTCTTGTGTTCGTAGCTGGTAAGGGATTTATCTCCATATCTATGCTTGTATTTATTTTGTATATAAACCATTATTAATTGTCTGAAGGCTCTCTGTGCTGTGTTTTGCTCCTGGGTTTATCTCATAATAATAGTCACGCTGCCAAAACTCTGACATCAAACTTGCGGCCCGCAAACTGGATGTTCACATGCTGGCCATGCCCACCCCTGTTTTAGCAAGGGGGAAGGAAGTCGCAATATGTCATGTGACAACATGACGACGTGAGTTTGACACCCCTGGCTTAGATCATGAGATCACTGTTGAAAACTAGAGGGAAAGTAAATATTGACTAGCAAAAGAACAGTGAAGTGCTGAGAAACAAAGTAGTTCAAGTAAAGTCATTTTGCATCTGGCAGAAAAATAACATTGAACAATTTGCTAGCTAGATCTGGAGAATTAATAAAAAGTTAACGGAGACTCCATTACAATATTGCTGCTTGGAAAGAGGAAGGATATATATCTTATCCATTACTCTTTTAATTATGATTTTTATGACAATAGTTACTGATTATTGTATGTGTTCCTGATTTTTTAAAATTATGTAACTTTTGGAATAGAACATGAGGAAAGCTTTCAAATGGTAATATTTATGTGTTTTAAATCAAAACATGTGGCATATGATGGAAATAACAGGAGGGTGTTGTTCTTTGGGGGGGTATACTGTTATAGTACTGGCCATCTGTAGAAGGATAGAGTTACGATAGATGAAGTTCTTGCAAATAAAAATAAGTCTAGAACAAATGGAGAAAATTCTCTATATAAAGAGAAGAGCCTGCAATAATACAGTTTCATTATCCTTGTGACTTGCTTTTTAGCCATTATGGCTCAGGGTGATTTATACATAAATGTTATTTACTTTATTTAAACCTCATCTTTATTATTTATAAATAACGAAGATATGGCAAACATATCTACTCTTTCTTACTCCTATTTTCCCACAACAACCATGTGAAGCAAGTTGGGCTGACAGATGGTCTCTGGCTCAAAGTCAGCTATATTTCATATGTAACAATTCAGAAGTAGCATCAAAAATTGAATTATAGACTTTGGCAGGAAAAAAGATGAAGTTGGAGTTAAAAATCTGAGAAATGAAGGATTTTTTTAAAATTTGGAGTCAGTTGGGATAGAAACACAATCCTGAATGTAGCAATGGCAGGAAAAGAGCAGAACATGTCAAATTTATCAGGTAAAATATTTAATCTTTGCCATGGTGTCTGTTAGCAATATCGAATAGTCTTCCAAGAGACCATTTTCAATATTATACTAGGGAAGAAAGAATTATGCTATGGAAAACAACCAGTTCTTTTTGCCAGATTTTGATAAGTGTATTACCAAGGAATGCTAGAGATCACATACAGTCCATCAGTTAATGGTTGTTTCTATTAAACTTAGTAGAGTCTGGTAAAAGCAGAAACTTGACTGAAAATGGTTGCCAGATTTTGTTTCAACAGATATTTCACATTTGTGTGATTAATTTTGATACTGACGTTTCTCTTTGCTGCCGTTAAAAGAGAATAGTAATTGCTTTTGAGAGGAGATGGATATGTATAGAATGTGCTTGTTTTCACAGCTGGCTTCTAATCTTTATAGCAAGGTTAAAGAAGAGTAGTCATTCCTTCTGCAGTAGCTAAAATAGGAAGAAGCATCTTCTGTAATTAAATGTTCTTATGTGTGTTCTTGCATATATAGTCACACAAGCAGCATATTTGAGTTTTATCAATGGAATTGCTCTTATATTTAGAAATATGGAAATATCTCACATAAAGTACTTCTCAGATGAATTTTAGTAATTTACAACATGTAGTTCACACGTTTACTCAGAAATGGTACACAATCACTACATTAGTCTAGCGAATTAGGCTTGGCTTATCTTCCGTAATGCATCAGGTGATCTTTTCTTTCAAAAGTAAATATTATGAAAGCTATTAGTTCATCTTCCCATTTCTCCTCTCTGTCAGCATTTATCAGTATACTTCTGTATTTATAAGAAATTTAAAGAGGTGTGCTCCTTCTTTAGTCATGTTTTACACTATTGTCCTTATGGCCACCACTCTAAGAAGTGGGCATTCTAAGTCCCTATGACCATATGCAACCCCTAAGTTCCGTAAGATCCTTTCCAATCATATTGCTAAAAACCAGCAGCATATTTTCCTCAACTATGAGAAAAAACACAACAAAAACTATTGTGAAAGCCACCAGATCTTGCAATTTTAAAATAAAAAAACTCCCAAACTTTCTGCCTATTTTGCAGAAAGTGTATCTCTATTGCAACTCTTATCCTTTCCAGAAGTGTTTTGTCAACAGTCATGACGTCCTTCATATTTTTCTATTCTCAATATTATTTATTTAGTGTACGGCATATCATACACAGACTAGCAGTATTAACATTTCACCTAGATTGATAAAACACAATAAAATATAAATATTTAAAATATCTGTGTTCAAATATCAATGTCTAGGCTATCTAACCATTGAAGTGCAGCATTGTTTATATTAAAAACATCAGATACTGGACTAGTATATATCCACACTTTACAGCTGGTCACCATGTAATCTGTAGTTTGACGTGGGACCCCGCAGTCACACTGAGGGGTGGCATACTATGCCTCATTAATACAGAAAGTCTCTGCAGATGCTGTGTGAGGTGCAAATCCTATTCAGAATTGTCCATTGCTGGCATGATAGTGCAAAGCCTGGCATCTTTTTTGTGGTCACAAAAAAAGTTATATATCTTCCTATATAACTGAATATTCAGCCACCCGCAGTCGGTTGGGAGACCGTGGGTGTTGGTTACACCCGGTCGCTTGTACCAACCCCCGCGTTCTAGGTGGTCAGGATCTGCAGGCCCAGGGCCTGAGGCTGTTGTTATGCAATGCGAGGTCCGTTGTCAATAAGGCCCCCCTCATTCACGATCTAATTTTGGAGGGGGAGCCGGACCTCGCGGGAATAACGGAAACCTGGTTGGGCCACGAGGGAGGGTTACCCCTTGTGGAAATGTGCCCACCAGGTTATCAAGCATTTCACCAGCCCCGGGCCCGGGGAAGGGGCGGTGGGGTAGCAGTGATTATCCGGGAGGACTTAGAGCCGAGGGAGTCCACTGTGCTACAGACGTCCGGATGTGAATCCCTTGTTGTGAAATGGGGCCCTGGGAGGCAGATGGGCCTGCTGATAGTATACCTGGCTCCCCGCCATACATCAGCGACCCTGCCTGAGCTCCTCGAGCTGATCTCATCGGTGGCGGTTGAGACCCCCAAACTTTTAGTGATGGGGGATTTTAACCTGCCGTCGGTGGGAGAAGCATCAGAGGGGGTTCGGGAGTTCATGGCTTCCATGATAGCCATGGACCTGACTCAAATGATTCAGGGCCCGACACACGAGGGAGGTCACACCCTGGACCTTGTTTTTGTCTCTCGCCAGTGGTTGAGTGATCTGGGAGGAGTGAATTTAACCATCACTCCTCTGTCATGGTCAGATCACTCACTCCTCCGACTTGACTTCCCTGGTGCTACCCCTCGCTGCGGGGAGGCGGAACCGGAAAACACTAGATGGTTCCGCCCCAGGCGCTTGATGGAACCAGACAGGTTCCAGACGGAGCTTGGGCCACCTCCTGCAGCCCTGACCCGCCCTCCGGTAGAGGACCTGGTGGCCGCGTGGAATAATGCGACTACCGGGGCCTTGAACCGGGTGGCGCCTTTGCGGCCTCTCCGGCGGCAACGATCCACCCTGGCTCCTTGGTTCACCGAGGAGCTAAGGGTGATGAAGCGCCGCAAGAGATGCCTAGAGAGTCGTTGGAGATCCTCCCGATCCGAATTTGACCAAGCACAGTTACGAGCCCATTTAAGGACGTACCTAGTGGCATTGAGAACGGCCAAACGTCAATATTGTGCCGCTCTCATTGCATCGGCAGAGAACCGCCCTGCCGCCCTGTTTCGGGTGTCCCGCTCCCTTCTGTTTCAGAGGCCACGGGAGGCCTCTTTACAGGGTAGGGCAGAGGAGTTTGGGAAATATCTGCAGGATAAAGTCGCTCAAATCCGGAAGGATTGGGTCCCCTTCAGTGGCCCAGTCGAGACGCCGGTGGCGAGTCTTGAGAAACCTTTTTGGGAGGAGTTTGACTTGGTTGTCATCGAGGATTTGGACAGATTGCGTGGACGACTGCGACCTACCACATGTTTGCTGGACCCGTGTCCCTCCTGGCTTGTACTGGCATCCTGGGAGGTTACACGCGACTGGCTCCTGGGCCTAGTGAACGCTTCGTTGGGTGAGGGGTCTCTCCCGGCCGCCTTGAAAGAGGCGGTGGTGAGACCCTTGCTCAAGAAGCCTTCCCTGGACCCTACGGAGCTGGCCAATTATCGTCCTGTCTCCAACCTTCCCTTTTTGGCGAAGGTTGTAGAGAGTGTGGTGGCTTCTCAGTTTCCACGACATCTGGAGGAGAATGATTATCTAGACCCGCGCCAGTCCGGCTTTCGCCCTGGGCACAGCACAGAGACGGCCTTGGTCGCGTTGGTTGATGATCTCTGGAGGGCCAGAGATAGGGGTTGTTCCTCTATCCTGGTCCTATTAGACCTCTCGGCGGCTTTTGATACCATCGACCATGGTATCCTGTTGCACCGACTGGAGGGGTTGGGGGTCCGGGGCACCGTTTTGCGGTGGTTCGGCTCCTACCTCTCCGGCCAGACGCAACGTGTGTTGGCAGGGGAGCAGAGGTCGACCCTAAGCCCCCTTACTTGTGGGGTGCCACAGGGGTCGGTCCTCTCGCCACTCCTGTTCAACACATACATGAAGCCGCTGGGTGAGATCATCCGTGGTTTCGGGGTGGGATATCATCTGTACGCTGATGATACTCAGCTGTACATTTCCACCCCGAACCACCCCAACGAGGCCGTCGAAGTGATGTCCCGGTGTGTGGAAGCCGTACGGGTCTGGATGGATGACAACCGACTCAGGCTCAACCCTTCCAAGACGGAGTGGCTGTGGGTTCCGGCTCCCCGGTTCAACCAGATAATTCCATCTCTGGCCATTGGGGGCATTCAACTCGCCCCCGTGGAGCGGGCGCGCAATTTGGGCGTCCTCCTGGATGCCAGGCTGTCCATGGATGAACATGTGACAGCCGTGACCAGGGGGGCATTCCACCAGGTTCGCCTGGTGCGCCAATTGCGCCCCCTATTGGACCGGGACGCCCTACGCACAGTCACCCATGCGCTGGTGACGTCTCGCCTGGACTACTGTAACGCTCTCTACATGGGGCTTCCCTTGAAATGCACTCGGAGACTGCAGTTGGTCCAGAATGCGGCCGCGTGGGTGATTATGGGGAGTACTAAGTACTCCCATGTGACACCTCTCCTGCGCGAGCTGCACTGGCTTCCTGTGGTCTATCGAGTGCGTTTCAAGGTCTTGATTACGATCTTTAAAGCGCTCCATGGCTCAGGACCTAGTTACCTGCGGGATCGTATTCTGCCCCATACATCCCTACGACCCATCCGCTCACACAGAGAGGGACTTCTCCAGGTGCCGTCCACCAGACAGTGCCATGTGGCGGCGCCTAGGAGCAGAGCCTTCTCTGTGGCGGGCCCAGCCCTGTGGAATGACCTCCCCCCGGATATTAGGACCACTACTGACCTCCGCTCCTTCCGTGTTAAGCTCAAGACCCACCTTTTCCAAATAGCTGGCCTGGCTCAACCATAACTTCGTAATGCTCCTGATGGTTTTTTTAATTTAGTAATTTTATTTAAGGGGATTTTAAATTGTGTTTTTAATTGTGTTTTTTAATTGTGTTTTTAATTGTCCTTCACTTATAAGTCAACTCTCCTCCATGCACATATGTATATGTCTCTGTTCTTTTTGTATATATGTTTGTCTTATGTGTATTTTTTATCCGTTTTGATTGTACGCCGCCCCGAGTCCTTCGGGAGAGGGTTGCGGCTAATCAAATAAAATTATTGATTATTGATTATTGACCCCTTTGGCTTTCCACTGGAAATCAGTGTTAAAGTTGGGCAGATGTTGTGCAAGTGCTAGGGTGAGTTCCTGGATTTCAGTATTCAGGCTGATAAATGAGAAAGGTTGCCATGCCCCGGTAAGCGTGAGTTGTTCATAATTTTTCTGTATTCTTAATTTATTTTGCTTAATTCTTCTATAGCAGCGATGGCGAACCATTTTTGGCTCGCGTGCCATAAGTGGGCGGAGCGCAAGGGGTTGTGTGCGGGTGTGCCGCACCCATAATGCAATGCACGACCCCCCCCCCAGTGTGCATGCGTGCACTACAGGTGCGACCCCCCCATTATTGGGATGCTTTTTTTGCCCTCCCCAGGTTCCAGAGGCTTTATAGGAGCCCGGGGAGGGCGCCCGGGGAGGGCGAAAACAGCCTCTCCCGCCCCCCCTGGAAGCCCTCCGGAGGCTTCAGGGACCTTCTGGTTTGCTCGGAGGGTTGTTTTGACCGCTCTGAAGCATTCAGGGACCTTCAGGATGCTTCCCTGAAGCCTCCGGAGCAGTCAAAACGAACCTCCGAGCAAACTGGAAGTGACTTCCGGTTTGCTCGGAGGGTCGTTTTGAGCGCTCCGAAGGCTTGAGGGACCTTCAGGAGGCTTCCCTGAAGCTTCCGGAGCAGTCAAAACGATCCTCCGAGCAAACAGGAAGTCCATTCCCGAACTTCCTGTTTGCCCATAGGGCCGTTTTTTTGCGCTCCAGGGGCTTCAGGGAAGCTCATGAAGCCTCCGGAGGGCCTCCGGGGGAGCGGGGAGGCTCTTTTCGCCCTCCCTAGGCTCCTATAAATGCCCTGGAGCCTGGGGAGGGCGAAAAATTGCTTTAAAAAAGGGTGAACTCATGCGTGCACTGGCCAGCTGACAGGTTCACCATCACTGTTCTATAGGTTTTTGCAATCTATTAGCATTTCTTCACATTACGTAACACTTAAAACTGAATACACTTAAAACTAGAGACGAGGGTAACCCTTCTATTTTACCAGTTTTTACCATATTCAACAGCACAGTATCAACAGTAGAGTCCTTCAGGGTTGGGTTTTTTTTAAATTTTCCAGGACTTGAAATGAACATTTAATATTGGAACCATCATTAAAAAGGCACAACAAATAATGTTCTTCCTGCATCAACTCAGGAAGTTGAGACTGTCCCAGGAGCTGGTGATATACTTTTACAGAGGAATTATTGAGTCTGTCATGTGTAGTTCTACAACTGTCTGGTTTGGTACAGCACCCAAACAGGACAAGTACAAACTCCAATGGATAGTTGTGATTGTGGAAAGAATAATTGCAACCAGCCTGCCTTCATAGAAGATCTTATATTGTCCGGGTCAGAAGGAGGGCTGAGAAAATAGCTGTAGACCTCACACATCCTGGACACAAACTCTTTCAGCTCCTTCTCTCAGGAGGGTGCTATAAGGTATTGCATTCCAAGACAACTAGACACAGGGCTAAACACCTAATTCTCACACTGCTGTCTAATGTGTTTATGTATTTATCCAAGTAGCATGACTATAGCTTTATTATTATCCTTATTATCTCCTCTTACTGGTACGATTAATATTTTCATTATTCTGCTGCTTTTTTGCATGTACACTGAGAGCTTCTGCACCGGAGACAATTTCCTTGTGTATTTAATCACACTAGGTCCAATAAAATATTATGTTCTATTCTATTTCAATATTTATTGTAGCATATGTCTCAATAAATAGATGTATTATCTTCTTTCAGAATCCTGAGCATTATATATGCAGTGCTATCCTCTTTCCTTCCAATGTGCACTAAACTGGCTTTTGTGGTAGAGGAAATGGGGAAAAAAAGTCAACTATTTTAATTAAGTCAGTTCGTATACAGCAAACAATGGCCTCAAGTTGATAAGTTTATGTTTTATTATACACTCTATATTGCTGCTGGAGTAACACTACGTATTGGGGTCAAATATCTATTTTTTTAAAAAAAAGAAAATCTTCATAGGAGCATTATTCATACAAACACCTTACCCCTTTTGTGCTAAAGTCTCCTGCAATTTTTTACTGTTTGAATCTAAGAGCATTTTGTCGTTTGAATATGGGATCTTGCCTATAGATCAGTAAATGTAAACTATGTCTCACTGGCTGGTTTTTGATTGTCCTCAAGCCAACATATTGCTACATAATATGCTCAAGCAAGCATATTGGTGTTAATACATCACCACTGCTCTTATTTTTTTAAAGTCAGTTTGATTCTTTCTTTTTGACAGGAGAGTCCAGTGTAACTCCTTCAAGACTGGAGTGACACTCTGCACCTGCCTCTGCCTCATGTGAGTTAAAATCTTGGCAGCAGTATATTATGCTAGGTGGAGCGGCTGCAGATTTTTTTTTTCTCCCCACAAAGGCTATTAATGTGGCTTCTGTGCCTGTCTTAACAAGTAACCCCAGCATGCATGAAAGTCCTGTATATATTTTAATATATAGCTTTCTGTGCTTTGGGATTCTTTTATGATTTCATAAGGAAATTGCATTCTTTAAATGGTTGAAATAGTTTTGAACACAGTGCTTTTGATTGAATATTGCATTTGACAGTTATCGGATCTGAAGACGCCCGACAGCTGGATTGTGTTCTCAGCTTTGCTCCATTTCCCAAATCAGCCCTCGCTAATCTGAAATTAAAATTGTTGCCTTGACTGATGATTTCAGTGTATCTCTTGGTAGGCTTGTGGACTTACTGCGCAATTGATCGTGCGTAGCGGTATCTACTTCTTTTCACTATGCCAGGTGGGATTTCCTCATCAGAGTTTTCCGCAGTTTTCTTAGTAAGATTTCAGACATGGTCTCCTATTGCCTATTTCCTAGGGATGAGAGGAGTGACTAGTCCAAGGTGACTCAGCTGGCATAGACAGGCAGGCAAATAGAGAGTCAGAATTTCTATGGAGACAGATAATAAATTAATTTCTGTGTATTTCGGAGATAGGTTGCAGGAAAAGAGAAGCAGAGCATTGGTCTCTTCTACCTTCCAACTTTTGTGGATTAAAAAAAAAAAAACTTGCTAAAATAAACATGTATTGATATGGACTGATAGAGGACCCTGAAAATGGTGTTTCATGGATAAGAAATTTTTCACTCCTACACTAAGTATTTTTTAAATTGCACAATAAATGCAAATGATTCCTTAAATAACTAAGTGCATTAAATGGCTTAAATTGTCCAATTTTGCTTTAGGATTTAATATTCTGTTGAAGCATTCAGGTTTGGAATCTTAATAGGTTTCCTAGTACATATGCAGAAACTTATAAACTATTATTGAACAAATAGCTTTATTTAATATTAAATACTTATGTTTTAAAAAATACCCAAATACACTGAATTAGCATGTATTTATTGATCTATTTTGCTAGAGCTTTTCCTGGTGCTCAGTGAACCTCATATTATAATGATGAAACAACATATGATAGGTCATTATATTTCCATGACACAATTAATTTATATAAAGCTCTCAGAATGAATAATGCTTTTCAGAGTAATAGCATAAAGTCAAATCCGTGCAATAAAATTGTAATCTAAAATTGAGTCAAAGAAAGCAACGGAGAAAGATGGTGGTGGAAAACAGAAGTGAGGATAAACAAGGAACAAATGTAAATTTATATAAACCTGATTTCAAAAAAATAATGAGAACTACTAATTTTTCTTTCTGTGGGAAAAAGTGAGACTTAAGAAGGCAGCTTACACTGTTTCTTAGAAATTGTGTAAAGCTATAATTTGTGTGACTTTTAAATGAGAGCTATGTTGTTATACATCCTTGTGTGTTATGTGCAAAGTATTTGAGGTCGTACAAACCCCAAAGCCTTCTATGGGAATAATACATGTGGTTGTAAAAAAATGGTTGGAAAGAGAATACATGACTACAGTCGCTTCATAAATTGATGCATTGCATCAGATTTGATCTACGAATTTCAGCTTGCATCTGTGCTTTCTTTTTGGCTCCATTTTGTGGAAAAAGTCAAAGTCAGTTGGTACTAACTGCTACAATCACCAGCTCTTCACTTTTAATCCAGTGATTTGCTATTCTTATGGCATTGGAGTTTATTTTCATTTACTTTTTGGTAGCCAATTGTGGGTTTAGGCATCTGTGTTTGATGAGGCAGTGATGCAAAGGAAATTGGGTTTTTTTTAATGTACTTCGGGATTGCCGGGAATTTTCTTTTTGTTTCTTTATGCTAACCCATTTAGGGCCTATGTTAAAATATATCATTTATTTCCTCTGTGAATGATCGAAACTACTGGAAAATACGTTGTCCAATGTGCTCTGCAAAAGGACCTAATGATGATAATGAGGATTTTCACTCAAAATGGAAGGAAACCAGTTTTCAACATTTGTTCCATAAAAAATACGGCTAAAGGACTTTTGTAAACTATAGGTTATATTTATTCTTGATTTGCTATTTTAGTCCTTTTGAGAACAAAACCCAAATACTTTTTTCCTCTATGTTTTGATGTAATATGTGTTATTAAAAAACCTAACTTGCTGGTTTGTAATGAAGGGAATTTCAATTTGAAAATAAAATATTTACTATAAATTTTCTATTAAGTCTATTTCCCCCTGAAGTCTATAGCATAAAATATCTTTCATACAAGTGCTTTAGAGAAAAAACAGTGATGAAACTCCATGGAGAGAGACTTGAACCCTGAAAATGACATCGAGTTATCAAAGGAAGGTAGAGAAACGGATGGTTTGTGTCAAACATCACTATTTTGCTCTTCATTTTGTGATGCCATGGTTTTATTTTAACAGAAGATTGATTTGTCTGATTAATCAACTTCACCAAAAAAGAGGACTGTTTACACTATTGGGCCACACATGAATCTAAAGCTGTGCCTAGAAGACAATAGTCATGATGTGGTGATACCAAATTACACAAAAATGTTCATAGAGTGGCTGTTGGATAGTAATTGATATTAGTAAACAACTACTGCTGTTTTCATTGGGGAATCTTGGGTAATTTCAAGGAATCCCATATTTTCTGGAAATATTGTTTGAAAAGCATAGGTTAGTAGCAAGAAAATTCAGGATTAAAATTTCATTATAATTTTTTAAGTTGTGTCTTTACTATTGTATTTAGTATCTGAATTTCCTTTATATATTTCCATATAGTATGTCTATCATCATTATATAAACTGTTGCACTCAAACAAAATTGTTGGCAATTTGAATTATTTCCATAAAAGTTATAAAATCAAATAATTAAATCAAGAACAAACAAAATCCAAATTCTCCCCCGTTTCTCATAACAGCAACAGTCAAATTACAATGTTATTTAACATTGTATTAATCTTTTCTTACTTAATCTGTATCATGCAATGGTTCAGAATTTACAATATTTCTTAATTTTCTTTGCTTATAAAAAAATTCTCAGAATTTTAATTTTTTTCTCTCTGCTAAAATATAAGATTCTTTCCTGTACTTTATAGCCTTCTTTCCTCTTTTTAGAGTGAACTTGTACAAGAGTTCTTAGAGGCAATTCTAATTCCTGGTGACTTCATGGATAAGTTCATGTAGTTTTCTTGGCAACAGTACAAAGATTGCCTTTTTCTGGGATATTTTCTCATTTTCCTAGTTAATCCCAGTTAGGTTTTACAAAAACAAGCAAGGTTGGCTAGTTGTTGCCTTCTGTTGCAAACTGCAACTCCTCATCACTAATATTATATCTGACTAGTTGTAGATATCATAAATCTTTCAGAAAAAAAATAGCTCTGGTTACACATGTTCAATCCGTGAAACAGTTCACTGCTTAGGCAACATGGCATATCATGTCCTATAAATATCAAAGGGCACTTTTGATTGTTTTGGGGCACCTTCTAAAAATATTAGCTGGATAGTTACCAAGGGTTTCCCAATGTTTCCAAGATTGTACACCTTTCTTGATTTGGCCAAGTAGAAATACCACATTGCTTCCATATAATAAATGCAATGTTAGGGATCAATTGGCTTTCTATTATGGAATGGAGACGACTGTGATTGTGACCCTTAACAGAGCATCTCTAGTCTATTGCTTTTAGGGTTTTTTTCCCTTTATGGTTTTATGTAGATTGGGGGAGTATTGCTGAGCATTTGCAGTACTCAATAAGGGCTACAGATGTGCTATGAGCTTCTTGCATATTATCATTTATTTATTCTGTTTTATTGAATGATTTTCCACAGCCAGTTGTTCCCTTTCCTCCAAAAACCTCTAGATTCAGTTACGTTTTTATACAGCTTGGTTATACATGCATACTCTAGTCAAGTTTATAATATGGTTTGATGGAATATATACCATGTTTTTCATAATACATGTATTTATCAGCTGAAGTTATTTTGGAATGGTAGAAAGAACTGGTTTTTTTCTTAGAATTGACAATTTGTGTATACACGTACTTGCTGTCTACATATTTCTGCAGTAAGAACTACTGTTATCAAAATCTTTGGATAATGTGTGCTCTCCTATACATCAAATAAAAATTTGGCACAATACCATATACTGGATCTTAAATAACGTACAATCAGCTATATACTACTACTACTACTAGAAATGGACATAGTATAGAAAAAGAAGAAGCTAAAGGGCTCTGGAACTTTCAAATTCAAATAGAAGAATACCCCAGACTTAACAATTGTCAATAAGAAAGTTAAAAACGTCTGGATATGGCAATACCTTGAGACAGCAGAATAGAAGAGACATAACTGGAGAAAATTACAACAACCTGCAAATAGAAAACAAATGACTATGGAAAAGGAAGGAAAGATAGTATCAGTAGTAATAGTGCTTTGAGCACAATGCCAAAACACCTGGAGCACCATTAAACACCATTGCCATTGCCAAAAATCACCATCAGTCAATTGCAAAAGGCAGCTTTACTTGTATCCACTTCTATCAGTAGAGTTACGGAAGTACAATACCTCAGTCATTGCTTTATGTCTGCTGAACTGTCTGTAAAGACTGGTAAAATTAATGAAAATTTTCTGATTTGCTTAGATGTGACATCTCTCTTGCTTTCTCTTTTGTATTTTCTAATTGGAATCTTCTCATCTTACCACAGTGTATAAATCTCCAGAATATGAATCCCTTGGATTTGACTTAACAGTCGAACGGTTAGTTTCAATTGGATATCCTCAGGAGCTGCTTAGTTTTGTCTATGATCCTACATTCCCTACCAGGTAAATAATTGTAATTTAAAGTTGTATTTGGTCTGTACAATTTAAATGGTACTTTTAAGCTTAAGGTGCTATAGTTCATATATGGTAAACTGCACATGTATCTTGAAAATTTAAGTTTATATGTTATCAGATAATGTGTTTTAAAATACAAATAAATAGTAGAGAACTGCAGAGCAGATAGGCATAAATATTCCTCTAGATTAATGTTTTGCCATTTTATAAATGTCAAGCTTAATTTACGACAACTAAATGACTACTGTTCAGAAAATCATTTGGGGATAATATTCATGGGTATTCCAGAATTTTTAATGCTCTGTGTATTTCCTAAGGTACTTTCTTGAGTGTATCGGGACTGTCACATTTTACACATTTCTCTCAGACAATTCTTTGTGCTATGTTGGAGACTTCTGAAGTTGCTTGGGGCTTTGGCAAGAACTTAGTGGGACTGAAAGCATCATGATTGACCATCTGACAAGGATACTATAGTTCAGTAGTAGTTTCTGGCATTGGTCAGGAGTAGGATTAGAGAATCTTCAAAGACCCTTCCAATCCTTTATATTATGTAATTCTGTGAAACTTTCCCTGAATCTTTCTGGCAACATTGTTAGAAGGTATAGTGCATTTACTAAAAGTAGGTAGTGAAGGAGAATAGAAGCCTTTTTATAAAATGTATATTTTAAAAAGCTTCACATTTTGATACTTTTTATTAGGCTCACTTCTTTAATTTTTAATGATGATTTATGTAAAACTTTTGAGATGCTGTTTAATGGGGAAATATTCCCTGATAAAAATATGGTAGAAAAATTCTTATAGCACATAGTATACAAGAATAAATGTGGGAATCAAGTCTTACTCATGAGAAAGTAAAAAAAAAGAAAGACAAATCTATTGTCCACATTGTTTTTCCCCAGTGTATACTTTACATTTTTCTAAGAAGCATCCAAAGTTTCACAGTATCATGTGGACGAAGATTACATTCTAGATTCTAGACTCATTGTGAGTCACTTACATCAGTGGCCCCAACCTTTTGCACTTCAGGGGTTGGTTCTGGGAAGGGCGTTTCTTCCACGGAACGGGTGTGTGTGGTTTCATGCACTGCCTGGCTCCCACACATGCGTGGATGAGTTTAAATTTGCTTGCTCAGCCCCAATTCCTGGCAGGGGCAGACTAGTGCTGGTCTATGGCCCAAGGGTGGGGATCCCTGAATTACACCATTCCTACACTATCTCTATGTGAAGTCCACATGCATTTGGTCAAGCCATGTACTTCTGCTGTTGCAGTTTATTATAATTTCTTAGTTTGATTGTTGTGAGCTGCTCAGTGGTGTTGAAAGGAAGTATACAATTTTAATAAATTATTATTATTATTAGATCTGGTTATTAACTCTTTTGTTCTCTCAGACCTGGTGACAAACTACACATTGCAGAAAATATGCTCCACTCTACTTTCTTGAATCACAGTCTCACCTTTCTCTCAGTATTGTTGACTTAACATAAAAATTAAACTCTTTATACCTTGAACATTCTATGCCTATCTTTCTACAGCAACTATTGATGTAGAGCGGGGTCTGAGAAATGCACTATAGGATAATGTCACATCATGGGTAAGGAAAAACCATGACACATTAATGGGAAGGAAAGAGACCCACAGAGCACATTAAATGAATTGGCAATGAAGCCAGAGAAAAAAGAATAGACAATCTGAAGTCTTAATTTATAGCCACACCCAATATAGCAGTTTACTTTTTTTTTCAGTTATCCAGACTCTTTTTCAAGGATTGTTCAGCCAATTGAGGCTATTTTGATAGCAGAATTTTACAGAGGGATAAATGGGGGAGGCGGTAGATAATTATCAAGCAGAGGAAGCATTATACATCCCTCAACTGTTGTACCTCATTGATTGTCTAAATTCAATATATTGTCTTTCCATGTAACTAGGACATTGTTGCACTGAAACATAAAAAGTTCATAGTTATGGGCACTTTGACTTTATAACTTGTTTTAATGAAAGCCCTCCTGGTAAGCTGCTAGCATCTAATATTTCATTGAGATATTTTAGTGTTTATATAACATTTGAATGTGTACTGCATCCATATTGATTGTATGTGCACATCATAGTCAAACTTGCTTTAGGAAGTTGTAGAAAAACTTCAGTGAACATTGGCCCATATGGTCCCTCTTATTCTTTTAGATGACCAGACATTAGCATAGGGTGTGGCAACTTTTGTTTAATAGTACATATGGTCAGCTTCAAATAAACCAAACTTCAAAGAACTATTTCTCAAGTTGGCTTGTTAGAACTAATAAAAATGTTAACCACAATTTTGGGTTAAGTCTAGCAAACTGTAGTGAAATTCTGAGAAGTAAATGCTGCCAAAACTGTTCTGGCAAAATACCTTGGTGTTAAGATAAATGAACTAATTTTAAGCAAATAGATTAATTGTACATTTAAACCAGGCAATGCAGACTATTTTTTCCTCTGCAGCTAAACAAAAGTTCAATGGGACTCTATCATCAGTGTCCTCCTTAGGGTCAGATTCTAATTTGGACAGAACGTGATAGAACTGGCTCAGGTATGCCATTCCAACAGACTATCTTTCAAAGTCTTGCTGTTCATCGTTGCTTATTATGAAATGCTGACATCCATCCTTGCATTTCTTTTTTTTAATAGAGGCCTGGTATTTGATTCTCTTTATGGAAACCTGTTAAAAGTTGATGCCTATGGGAACATCCTAGTGTGTGCACATGGCTTTAACTTTATGAGAGGGTAAGTGATGCAAATATTGGTGATCTTATTCACAGCTGGGATATATTCTGTTCCACATGGTATAGCGTCTCGTAGTGAGTTTGAGGTTTGTTAGTTTCTGACAGAAATTATCTAACTTTAACATTATCTTCTTCCTGTTTCCCCCCCCCCCCCCATCAATAAATTGGTAAACCAATATAATATTTTTGTGATCTTTTAGTCAATAAGTATGGTTTCAAAAATCCAACTTATACTTTGTATACAAAAGCAAGTACCCGGATAAAAAATTAGATGTCACTTTCAAGAAATCATATAATCTACTCAGCGCTCAGTTTTTTCTTGGAAATTTTAAGAGATAACTTGGCTTTCTCATAGGTCTTGTTGATTGTTGATTGAACCTTACAATATACAGTAGAGGAATTGCTTTGATTTGATATCATTAACTACCATATTCTTTTGTCCTTTATATTCCTCAGGCCAGAAATACGAGAACAGTATCCTAATAAATTCATTCAGAGAGATGATACTGACAGGTTTTACATTTTAAACACACTGTTCAACTTACCAGGTGAGAATTGAGAGGGGGAATTATGTAGTCCAGATCAGTAGGTACATGGCTATTAATTTTAAAGGAACACTTTTATGAATGTATTCTTGATTTAGATTAATTACGGGTATGTCTATTTGACTAATCGTTCATTTTAAGATCTGGTCTTGCCTTGGTTTTGCTTTCTTGCAGAGACATATCTGTTGGCTTGTCTGATTGATTTCTTTACTAATTGTGACAGATATTCAAGGTGAGTATTATCTTGGCTATATGAAATCAACAAGGGCATGTTGTAGCCAGCTTTTCCAATGCAACTGTATAAAAACCCAGCATAGTGACGTGGTTATTTTCAGAGTGAAGAAAATATTTAAAGGCTTGCTCCTTTTTAAAATAAAATATTGTGATTTAACTTTTAGTAAGATAACAGGGTTTGTCACTCACTGGAAAAAATGATTTCCCTTGAATCAGTGAAGATTTGAACAGATGCATAATGCCTATTCGTGAAATATATAAAGTATGTAAACAAAAACCTAGGGGGAAGGGATGGGAAACTGTGCTTTCAGTTTATACCTAAGGACACAAACCAAAAATGTTATGTCATTTTTAATTACATAACATTTATCAAACCTATTGAAATTTTCTACAAGCCTGTTTTATTCCATTTGTCTCTCAGCTGTGAAACAGGATTTAAAGATGGAGACCTTTTCATGTCCTTCAGAAGCATGTTCCAGGATGTGAGAGATGCAGTAGACTGGGTTCATTATAAGGTAACCTGCGTTTTGTTGACATTTAGATGATCTCTTTAATTCACAGAGTTCTAAGTTTTGAATTATAGTATCATTTCAATAATTTTATTTTATTTTTCTTCCCTGATGAATAAATTCTGAATACCAGTAGTACCCGAGCAAGATAATTGGATAAGATGTGATACAGAATGAATTACTTTTTATTCTTCTTTCATTCTCCCCTTAGTTTAATTATTCTTTTTCTTCCTTGCCTCAAGAGATCAGTAGCTGTAACCCATCACAGAAACAGCTGCCAGTCCCGTTACGCTATATTCAATTTTTTCTCCACCCTATTCAGCGATTTATATAAAGTTCCTTGGTGGCCTGTCAGCCAGACAGAGTTGAGGATAGCCCCACCCTGTAGCTTTAAACTATCATATGGTTTCAGACTATTCAGTTTTAGAACAGAAATTATTATGTGCCATCATCTGAGTGGCACTTTGACTCATATTTCATTCTTATGTCATAAATGTCCAATTCTACAATGAAATCATCAAGACTAATCTCTTGACATATGAAACTATGCAAAGAACTCTCTGTCTTTAGAGTCACTTGCACATCTTCATGCATGATGACAGCATGGAAGATTATATTAATATGAAACCCAAGTAAGATACCTATTAGATCACTGCTTCTGCTGTCATGTAAGATTTTTTCCCCCTGTTGTTTCAGGGCTCACTTAAGGAGAAGACAGTTGAGAATCTATACAAGTATGTGGTGAAAGATGTAAGTATTCAAAAAGTTGCTTTAAGAAAGAAGATAGATGATGATTTGTTTTGCTAATTTTTGATTGGTCTTACTATCCAGTCACTTAAAATAGTGGATGGAAAACAGGAAGTCCACCAAGCAAGAGTAATTTTATCTGCCAATGATATAATTGCTCTAATAAATATTGTCCTTATTGATGGGGGTAGTGTAGTATTTCCCCTTTCTCTTATTAAATGGCATTAATATTAATCAAACTGGAAGCATATACTTCTTATCTTTCAAATTGGACATGCGGTACAAAGTAATGATTGTGGCTCTCACCATTACTTACTGGGGGCAAAAATTCAAATTAAACTCCAACATGTAAAATGACAGATGATTTATCAGTAGAGCAGTACTGGTCAAAACTGACTGAACTAGGATTAAAAAGAATTTTAAACAACATTAGCAAACTGGTTTTCTACTCTGACATTGTCTGATGATGTGGACGTGGAAAAAAAACAAGTCTCTGAAGCTATCTACACATATGCCAAAAGCATGTGCCTGACTATTTGACACCAAACACAAGTATGGAACTTGGATGAATGCCTTGAATCGGTAGACCAACATAGGTCAAGTTGGCAGACAATACATGATACGGGCAGCTCAGATCTGAAGTTTGCCATCA
Source organism: Natrix helvetica (assembly GCF_964273705.1). NCBI lineage: Eukaryota > Metazoa > Chordata > Lepidosauria > Squamata > Natricidae > Natrix > Natrix helvetica. Next base: position 52,360,872 of record NC_138551.1, on the reverse strand, counting down.
ATTAAAGCCAGAGCGAGAGACTGGAGCACCAGGGCTCTGGAACGGGAAGAAGCTGCACAAAAACACCACCCCCTCCTTGCCGTTCTCTTATAACTAAGTGAAGAAACTAAATCAACAAACACAAGGCCAATGGGATATTTATAAAATCTTGAAACGAGTGACTGCAAAGATGAGAAACCCAGAAATAGACCACTCATTGAGAGGCTGGGATCTCAGGCCTTGCATGCTGAGCCAACATCTGAGGGAGTAAGAGTGGCAATAAAGGTAGCAAAAATGGTTACGCTGCTGGAATGGATGGAGTCCCAGTTGAGGCAATTGAAACTGGGTGGAGATAATGTGAGACAGTGAATGCAGTCACGTAATTCAGGGAAGTTCCCATTAAATGAAAACTGATGATAATAATCCCTTTTTGCAGTTGTCCAACCACATTTCTAGAAATAGCAGGAACAACTAGAGAACAGCACACTGATGCACACTCAAAACCATAGAAATGGTGGTAGACTTTAGGAGAAACCCTCCCATACTAGACCTCTTACAATACTCGACAACACAGTATCAACAGTAGAGACCTTCAAATTTCTAGGTCATATCTCAATTTTTAGGTCATATCTCAAGACCTAAAATGGATACCTACCATCAAAAACATCATCAAAAGAATGTTCTTTCTGTGCCAACTCAGGAAGCTCAAACTGCCCCAAGGAGCTGCTGATACAGTTCTATAGAGGAATTATTGAGTCTGTCACCTGCACCTCTATAACTGTCTTGTTTGGTTCTGCAACCCAACAAGACAGACACAGACTTCAGAGGATAATCAGAACTGCAGAAAAAACAATTGCTGCAAACCTGCCTTCCATTGAGGACCTGTTCACTGCGAGCATATGCACCAAAGACAAATTCCTTGTGTATTCAATCACACTTGGCCAATGAAGAATTATATTCCATTCTAATCTGTTCTATTCGATTCTATTATTATCAGATTTCACCATTAGGCAACTATCGGAAGAAAAAAAATCACTCTGGCATATGAATGCCCATTGTATTCATTGATTTCCAAGTAACTTTCAACAGTGTGGACTAATCCGCTTTATGGATAACATTGAAAATCGAACATATACTCCCCCCTAAGGGATATGCTTACTGTAAGAAATTTATAGCAAATGCACTGGCTGTATGCACATCCAAAATAGATCTTTCAGAATTTCCAATTTGAAGTCATACTTTAAAAAAAAGTTTCATATAGTGTAGATAGTCCTCAACTTTTGATCATAATGGCACCTGCCTATCACAGTCATAAAAATGGGTCAGTTCCTTTTTTTTTTTAGCAGTTATTAAGTGAATACGGTGGTTGCAAAATGATTGACGTGATTGTTAAATGAATGCTACAGTTGTTCAGTGAACCTATGCTTTAGTATGGTTGCGGTGTTGCCAAAATTTGGAAGCAAATGTTGTATTTTTTGGGGGGGAAACACTGTGAAACCCAGTCATGTGACTGCAGGGCTCTATAAATGCAACCAGATTGCCAGGCATTTGAAATTTGATCGCGAATTGCAGCATTTAAAGGGGATGTAGGATTCCTGAGTATGACATCCTCCACTCTCTGAACTTGATAATTCCACAAAGCTGTGTCCATTCTTTCGTGCTTCTCTTCATCCAAAGGGAAGGTGTTCAGTGCATCCCTGTTCATGACTGTCAAAAATAAAGACTGTAACTGTTTCTGTAAAATCTATTTGGCAGCTGTTTCCATAATGTGTTGAAATGTCACTTTTTCATACATTATTAAATTATTTATGAGAAGTTGTTCCATTCAAAATCCAACTTTAACTGTAACTATCCTCTTGTTTGGAACTGAACACGTAGTAAGGATGCACTAACAAAGGTGCCCTTTATGCTATCACATTGAATCAACTATATTATATGCACAGAACTTGGCATGCGATTCACTACCACATAGTTAAGATGTGTAACATTTTAGAAGATATTTTAAGCAGACTGAAATATGTATTTGGCATTATTCAGAATGGGAGGGTGCATGGTACTATTTCAGCTAGGTTATGTGAAGTACCCCAAAATAAATTTTAACTGAAATGTTTGAGAATTAGTTTTATGTCAATATTTGTCATTTTAGGGAAAGCTTCCACTGCTGCTGAGTCGCATGAATGAGGTGGGAAAGGTGTTTCTTGCCACAAACAGTGATTATAAATATACTGATGTAAGTAAAATTTTATGAAGTCTTTCAGTAAGTTGTATATTTTTCATTTGATAATAAAGGAGGCTCTAAATGCAAAAAAAAATCAAATCCAAATTATGAATTTACAATCCTGGACTCTTCTCCAGGTTTGATTACTGGTCTGAAACTTAATTTGCAGGGATTTGAGGTGCATATAAATACTTTATAAAAGTTTCTCTAATATCAAAAATTGGCTGGAGGCAATAACGGGGGTTAAAATAGAATGGAAACCGGAATTTTTTTTATTAGGAATAATGTCTGCGAAATACAAAAAAAATTCCAGTATTTAATACTACATATAACTACGGCAGTAAGGATTGCCTTTGCCCAGAAATGGAAAAACAAATTAACTCTAAGTGAAGATGAAATAATAAGAAAGGTTATGGACTGTGCTGAAATGGACAAACTAGCTAAAGAAATTCAGGGAAAAGAAGAATCAGAATTCTACCAGATATGGGATAAATGGTATAGGTGGATGGAGGAAAGAAACAAGAATCATTGAAGAAATGTAACAAAACTCAAAAACAATAGTTATGAGTAAAATAAGAAAGTTAAGAATGGTGAAACTCAAATGAAATACAATTGAATGGGAAATAATATAAGGTGACCGCTATTGATTGATAATTGCTACTAGAAAGAACAGGAAGCTCCTGTTTGTATTGCACTGTGTAAATGTGTTGTACGTCTAAGTTTTGTGTGTGTATTTTATATGTTTATTAATAAAATATTTAAAATAAAAGTTTCTCTAATATATTTAGTATGAAATGCAAGGATTCTTTTCAGTTAAATTCACTAACATTTTAACATGTCATGGCAAGACTATAATGGTCAATTTTCTTCTGGGAATTGTATTTCAGCTTTGCCCCCAAAAAGTTTTAGGTTTAAATGCAGTATCCATTCTCATCCATTAAGAACACATGTTAGAGACTAATTTTATCTGAATTTTACATTAAATGAATATCAGGCTTGCAATGTCAAGAGAAATTCGGAATTTTTCAGTTCTGGTGTTCTCTTTGCAGACACATAAATAACTGCTTCTCTGATTATAGGTAAAATTGCTTTTTGTGTATACGGAAGGCATCCATAGTGGTTTAACTTCCTCTTCTTGTTCAGAAGATGAGAAAATACACTGCTGTGCTTTTTGTACCATTCCTTTTCTGTACTTCCATTTCTTTGCTTTGGTTCCCCCGCGTAGGAACTTCTTCTATTTTTCCGTTATGCCCTATGGCCATGTAGGTGATATTTTCTGTATTTGGCAAGATAGCAGATATTCTACCCAAAAGGGTATTCATGTCATTGTCCCATTCTTTTTAGCTAGTTAGTTTGGTGTAGTGATTAAGAATGTTGGCCTGGAAACCAGGAGACTGTGAGTTCTAGTCCTTCTTTAGGTAATGAAAGCCTGCTGGGTGACTTTGCCCAGTTATTCTCTCTCAGCCCAATACACCTAACAGGGCTGTGGCCATGGGGAAACTAGGAGGAGGAAACAGTATTATGTATCTTTGTCACCTTGAGTTACTTATAAAGTAATAAAGGCAAAATAAAAATCTAATAAATGTACTACAAGATGTACTACAGGTAAAAACTGACAGAACTCATTCCATATAATACCCAGATTCTAGTATTTGTAGAATCCATTTGAAGGATACAGAGAAAGGCAAAAGTTTTTTTGGGAAGAAAAAGTAAAACGGAAGCTTAAAGTCTCTTCAAGCTCTCTTCCAGAGCTGATTGAATCGTCTCTAGACATTCTTTAGTCTTTCTTTTAACATAAGAGCCAATTGCAGGTGCTTTTCAGGCTCAAAACCTTCAGGATACTTCATCCATCCTCTGCTTTCTTCAAACTTCAAAGACACAATTTGCAGGGAATGGACAAGGTCATTCACATTAATGGCATTCAAACATGGCATCATTGATTGCTTTTATATTTTACAAGCATAGGTGACATGCTAACTATATGATAATGACACTCCTGTGGCTACACTGCCTCCCAAAGCACTGGTAATTAATAGCAAGAATAATATTTAACTGATCATATGACAAAAAAGTTCAGCCAAGCCTGTACAACTTTTTTTAGACATCCTACCCAGTACTCGGTGTCTCAATCAACTTCTTTGTTGACCTGGAACATCTTCATAAAGACCAGTGATATTCTCATTCGAAGTCAACTAAACAGTCACACTAATGTCTGTGGGTTTCTAAGTTTCCCCAAGGTTTTCATTCAAGTTTACATCATGCAAGAAGCTGCTACTTTAATTTCTATCTTATTCTTTGTTCTTTGGCTCTGTTCATTTTCTGTCTTAAGTTTAATTGTAATAAAGAACTGCAGAAGAGTGTCCAAGGTAAGAAACATTATTGTAGCAGTGTCTGAGGACTCCTATCTTTTGAGCAAATTGAAGGAGTTGACCTACTTTGGATATCTCTGAAATACAAAGCAGAAGGAAGTTGATTGGTAAGCATTTCTACTGTGAACCCCCGTGCATTGTGAGTCACTGAAGGAAATAGGAAGAAGTGAAATGTATTCAGGAATTAGAAAGTATAAGTTACATTTTATAGTTAGGAATTTGGTTGCTTTAAATGCTTCTGAATGTTTATATTTATTTATGATCAGAATGTTTTGTGACAAAATTGTTTAGAAATAATTGTAGCATAGGATTCAAGAAGTTATTTCTTGGAACTGTCAGAAAGAGATTAAAACACTTAGTGTATTCAAGAAAAAAGAAAAAGAAAAGAAAGGAAAAATGAGAATACATTTAAAGAAAAAAATATGTAAATATATTCACAACATGAACAAACAATGTTAGAAACTTATCACCTTCCCTTGAAATGCAATAGATGATCTCATATCCCATCTGTTGTTTATAAAAAATAAAAATATTGTCATTTTAGTCCTAATATCAACAAAAGTCCATTGTTATAATAACATATGTATTTTAATCTTGTTTAAATCAAATATTCCTTCCTTTTACTTTTAACAATCTTGCTCTTTAGTCCCTTCAAATAACTTCCTCTTAATATTATTTTCTCTTTGTCCCTTCTCACTAAACTCTTTAAAACTTTAACATGCCTTTTTTGTAAATCCAATATAGGAAAATTATCCAGTCACTTTTTATTATTTGTATATCCCTTTTAATTATTGAGACATCAGCTGGTTTCTTTTGTATATCCAGTGTAAAATCTTGTTATAACATATTTTGGATACAGTCTATCTATAGAGGTAGATACTATTAAAATTAACTTCTGAGTCCATTGTTCAAAAATATCCTTCAATTGTCCAATGTTAAAATATTTTCCTTCATTGTGTAATTATAAAAGGAATTTTAAGTGTTATTATTATTTAATTGTAATCTTTAGTTTCCTCTAGTTCCCTCTAGTGTCCAGTTTTTAAAATCTTATTTATTATGTAAGATAAGACAACTTACATATTTAAAGCTGGTTGAATTTTTTTGCTGAAACTGAACTGATTTAAGTAAAAAATGTGTGAATGGGAAATATTCCCTCTAATTTTGGTACTTAAACTACATATTACGTTTTGTTTCTTATCTATCTTTCAGAAAATTATGACATATCTGTTTGATTTTCCACATGGACCAAAGGTAGGTGCAAAGAGACATGTTATTGCATTGTTAGACATTATTCATTATCTATTCTTGAATAATTCAGGAATAGAATTCAGTTTTGGTCCTAGGCACTGGAAATATATGGCAGCTATTTATGTATTTGTAAAATTCAGATTGAAAAAGTATGGTGTCAGTTGCCCTAGATTTGTTGTTATCAGTGACGTGCAGTCAGCTGAGGCAAGTGAGGCACAGCCTCACCACACTCATCATGAAAAGAAAAAAAATGTAAAAGGAAAAAGGCGAGAGCTGAGGTCAGGCTGAGCTAGTTACTGCCTCACCGTGGATGACTCTGCTTAACTGTTAAAAAAAGCCTCTTAAAAAGCACCCTCTACTATGAGGCAGGAGAACTGCATACGTACTACAGCATGGCTCTTTGCCTGGCTTCCTGCCTCCTCCTGTGGTCTCCTCAGTGCTCGCTTGTGCTCTCCCTCCCCAAGTGTAGTTTGATTGCAGGCAGAGCCACGTTGCGGGGCAGATGTGTGTGCTACAGCATGGCTCTTTGCCTGGCTTCCTGCCTCCTCCTGTGGTCTCCTCACTGGTGCTCTCCCTCCCCAAGTGTAGTGACTTCCTCTCCAGGTCCCCATTCATTTCTCTCTCTCACACACACACAGCTGGATAAAACTATATAAAAATCTAGCCCAGCTTCACTGATTACAAGTTTGAAAAGGCAACGTGGCTCCGCCTGCAATCAAACTACACTTCGGGAGGGAGAGCACAAGCGAGCACTGAGGAGACCACAGGAGGAGGCAGGAAGCCAGGCAAAGAGCCATGCTGTAGTACACACACTTTCCCCCAGCCTCTTTCTTTTGGAAGGCTCGGATCGGCTCTCCTCCGGCTTCTCTGCCTCTCCTCTCACCCCAGCCTGCCAGCAGGAGGTGAGTGGGTGGGCTTTATTGTGTTCCAGGCATTTCCCATCCAGACAGCAGGCTGCATTTGCAATGGTGGAGGTGTTTGGGGAAGGCAGCAGGGGAATGGGGGTATGGCAGAGGAACTGCTTTCAAGCCACTGGAAAAGATATCCAATCCAACTTTTTTGTGTGTGTGGGTTTGTTTGAGAGTGAGTGAGAGAGGGAAGGGGGTAGGAGAGATAGTCCAATCCAACTTCTGGGTGTGTGTGTGCGTGCGTTTGAGAGAGGGGGAGGAAGGGAGAGAGGGAGGAAAGAGGGGAAGGGAGAAGAAAAAGAAAAAGAAAGAAGGAGCAAAGGAGAAAAACAAATGCTGTCGCTTTAAATCGGAACTGAGCATGCCTGGCTGTGGAATTCTGGGAGTTGAAGTCCACAAGTCTAAAAATATTTGAAACCCAGCACTGTGTCAGTGCCTCACTAGTCATAAACCTCACCGCACGTCACTGGTTGTTATAGGTCAGGCAGAAATAAGACTGATATATCTTCACATGCCAGATAAGGCAGCTTTTTGAAGTTAAATAATAGTAATTGCTGCTGAACTATTTAGTTGTGTTTTAATCAGCAGCACTGATTCCTCTTAATGTTAGTTGTTTACTTATTTGCATTTCTATTGTAGAAACAGCTTAGATAAAAGGAGTAATGGCATATCCTGGATTAATAGATACACAATTAATATTAGCAATTATATGTTGAATATATAAGAGATCAGAGCCTTAGGCAAAATAATACTTCTACTTAGGATTTATATTTCTGATGTTATCATATATCTGAATTAACGAATCACTGGGAAACATAGGAAACATGAATTCTCTAGATGATATTTTCTTAGTATCTTGTCAAGCACTATAATTAACCAATTGTAGTAGCTGCAGTATCAGACTAGATGTAGTACAGAGTACAGTTAGTGGTGTTTGCTGCAAAACTAGCGTTAGCCAATACCTACATGAATTATTACTATTTGTTTACTTGAACTTTACATGAGATGTGCTTCTATTTTTTTTTTTAATGTAGCCAGGTATCTCCCATCGACCATGGCAGTCTTATTTCGATCTCATCCTTGTGGATGCACGCAAGCCTCTGTTTTTTGGAGAAGGCACAGTCTTGAGGCAGGTGGATACAGTAAGTCTACATTGTTAAGATTCATCTGGAAGAGGAGACAATATTACTATTTTGCTAAGTAGAATATGGGTGTGGACATCATAGTATAATTTTTCCCCTTTTGAAAATAATTGAATATCAGCCCTTAAGTGTATTTATATCATCCAGTTTTGGGGTAGTAGTGATTAAGTCTTCAGTCTAAAAATCAGGAGACCATAAGTTTTAGTCCTGTTGGGTGACCTTGGGCCTCTTATGTTCTCTCAGCCCATGGAAACAGACACTGGCAAGTCATTACTGAAATTTTGCCAGAAAAATGCAGGGATCAGTTCAGGCACCAAAAACATTTTAAAAAAAATAATAACCCGGCAACTATATTTAATAGCAAAATAGAAATAAGTTGGGGCCAGTTGGTTTGATTAAGAAAGCACAGCATAATTTTCTTTTTATTAAATATTTTTTTTATTTTTTATTTTCAAAACAAACATCCTTCTTTACACACTGTAGAAAGTGTATCAGTTGGTTACAAAAAGGCTTTCGTGCATCTCTTCCACAGTCAACACACATAATTCATACTAACTCAAGTATTTTAACTCAGATATTTATACATGTTACCATCATCATATCTCCATTTTCATTTGACTATAATTGCTTAAACGTCCATCATAAAATATACCAAGATTTAATACATAACCACATACTGGCATTTCCTTTACTATTTCTAAAATCCTCCAATAACACTGAATCCTTATGTCCTATTTTAGCTAAACATCCATAATATTTAATAACAAAATTTTCTAATTCTTTCCAAATCACTGTTTACAATTTACATCCAGTTTCCTTATGTTGTACCCATACCTATATATACGTTGTTATCATTATCCCTCCTTTATTTAACTATATCCTGTATCATAACATTTTCCCCCTAATAATCAAGACTTAACTGTATCTAACTTAGTTCTTTTTTATTAACCTTTATATATAATCCAAAAGGATTTCTAATCTTCCTTTCATGGGTACCATTCAATATTCATAACCAATTATTTACTTATTATAACACTACTCATTGTATACATTATTATCATTATCAATTATTTATTTAACTATATCTATTGTCACTAAATTTCACTAAGTTTAACTACTTTTAAATTATACTCTTCCATCTATCAAACTATCTTTCCAGTAACAAAACAGTCTCATATCTTCTGCCATTTGTGATGTCATTCCTCTAATCATCTCCTTAATCAACTCCTCTTAGCAACTCCTTGCTTATAAAATCTCTCATGTAATTTCGATGCCCTTCTTCTGTTTCCTTAATCAGCTTAACTTTGATTGTCAGTAGTGTTATCAATGATATTGCTAATAAAATTTCTCTCTTTAAATCCATAAATTCTTTTGTTTTTTTCTTCTTCTGTCTCTTATGGGGTAGATTTCCCCTCCATTTAATTCCTCTTTCAGTATTCCACTCTTTCCCTTTTCAGAGACAAACCAATCACCATAAATATCAGCAAATTTAATTTCTTTATATTCATTTTCCTCTTTGGTTTTTAGGATTTTAACCACCACTTTTTCCACTTGATAAACATCTCCAACTTCTTTTCTATCCTCTCATATGTGTTTGATAATTTCTGTATTTCTGAAAATATCTTTTGCAGACTTAAAGTTTCTTTCTGCTGTTGAAATTGTGCCATTATCTCCAGCTAACAAACACTGCTGCTCTAGCTTGGAAGGTTTTAACAAGATTAAGCATAGATTCACAATAACGTTTTATTTTCACTTTTCTCTGGTTAAAGATATACTTCAAAGGGACATCTGTATGCTTTTCTTCTTATCACTCTCTATAAATAAGCAGTGAGATTTTGCAGTGCCAAGCCAGGATAATCAGTGAGAAAAGTAAAAGTGTTTCGTTTCCAGTATACAAACCTCCAGCCTCCGAGTAGCAGTGTTATTGTTGCAATTTTCTTTGTTTCTTTTTGTATCTTTTTTGTATTTCAAGTTTAAAAAAAGTCTGATTCTTGAATGAGTTAGAAGAACACCCACAGTAATGAAAGAGGAGAATTTTAGTCCATAGGTTACAAAGAATAATAAAAGAAAAAAATAGAAGAAGAAAACTTAATCCATTCGTTTTAAAAGGCTTGCATAATTTCCATCCATGAAGATAGCATTTAAAAAGTAGGATAACCCACTGTCCAAAACCATTCTAAACTTAATTCTGCCACTTATTTCTTCTGTTCTCTAATTTAAATTTTTAAGTTTTTTATAGGCAGTCTCTTTTAAAACGGTAAAAATTCCTCACCAGTTGGAAACACTTTCTCTTTCCGTATCCTTCTGTTTTGGAGCCGCCCCGACTTCATCAGCCTAATGGCTGGATTTTTTGTCGCCGGCTTGAAGAACTTCTCTTGGATCGATCAGGGACTTTGCAATGTCCCTGAGATCAGCAAGACATATTGTTCCTGGTCACCGTCTCTGTGGGACGGTTTAGGTCCAATTGGATCACCCAGTGGCAAAAGTATCGGCTGCGGTCTTGGAGCATCGAGACCGCACGTCCGTATCATCACGACGTTGGCTCCTCCTCCAAAACACAGCATAATTTTCAAATAGATCTTTAAGTATTCTTGTAATCTGTGCTGTCTTTTTGCTATTACAAACAACTTAGGAATCCTCATTTAGAAATCAGTTCCACTGCAATTGCACCTACCTCATTTGTCAGAAGTAAAATATGTCAAAGCCAGATCTGTGCTGGAGGTATTTTGGTGCAGGAGGAATTGGTTGTGATCACCATTTGTATTAACGATACCATTTGGCAGTATAGGTTTGTGCTATTCTCGCTAGTGTTTTCCTGGAATCATTTGTAGGTTACAGAAAACTTGCTGTTGCAGAAATTGTTTTTAACAAAGGTTGAGGCAGGAGTAGGAGATAGTGAAAGAGTGCTGATGATATATAGGCAAATTTCACATTTTCCATTGAGCTTTCCTATCCCCTCAAGTGGAAAATGAAAGTGGCTCATGAAAACAACTGTCTCCTTCTTTGCAGGTTACTGGCAAGTTGAAGATTGGAACCTACACAGGTCCTTTGCAGCATGGTATTGTCTACTCTGGAGGTAAAACAGAGACAAAGCTATTTATTTTATTAAGTACAGAAAGGGATTTTGCTTTTAGTCCGCTTCAGTTAGAGTTTGAAATTGGTCATATCATCTATAGAGCAAGAGTATTCTCTGTTGATGGAAGCAGAGATTTATGCAGGATAAACTGCTGGGTACAGTTATTTTCCAATTCATTGTATGTAGTCTTTATGGCAGGGACGGACAAACCATGGCTTTTCAGATTTAGCTGAAATATAGGTGCCAGCATCCCTAATCTGTGGCTGTAAATGGACAACAAGAAGAAGAAGCTTGTATCTCCCTCACTTTCACATATCCCTTTTCATGTCTGCTGTTAAGGAATGCATCAGAGAGACCCCAAGGGCCAGGCATTCCAAATCAGATTTGTTTGGATTTTTCAGATTTTGTATACTCCAGAATAAAATACATGTATCATGCATTGCATCCAGCCTGTGCATTAGGGGAGGGGGAGGGGGGAGAGAGAGAGAGAGGGAGGGAGAGAGACCTTGAACTTGCCACTTGAAAGCACTGGGCTGAAAATGAAAACATTCCAATCAGTAAAGCAGAGCAGGCAAGAGTTACATATAAATGTGCTTGACTTCTTCCAGTCACAACTATTTTAGCACATGAAAAGCAAAGAGTTTTCCACCATTACATTTTAGATTTTTGTGAAGGGCAAAAAGCATCACCGCTCCTAAGACTCTCCTCTTATCTCCTCAGGCTCCTCCGACACAGTATGCGATCTCCTGGGAGCCAAAGGCAAAGACATCTTATATATAGGTGACCATATATTTGGAGATATTTTGAAGTCTAAAAAACGCCAAGGTTGGAGAACGTTTTTAGTGATTCCAGAACTGGCACAGGAACTTCATGTCTGGACAGACAAAAGCTGTGAGTGTTTAATATTCTAACCTCAGATTTGACTGGGTATACAAAAATTGGAAAAGTACTTGCCTTGTTCCCAATGGATTATTTGCAGTCTACTTATTTGGGTGGATCTGTCTATTAGGAAAGAGAAACTTCTCCAGATCATTCTGAAATGTGATATTGACACCTATGGAAACTAATTCATTTCCTAATATATTTTGGATTGATATTTGGGAGAAGTTATTTCCTTTGACAATAATGTTGTCAGCGTTCGGAGTAATGCACGAATGCTTCTGATGTTTCTTGTTTTTATTATATTCAAAACATACCCGACTTTTCCATTAAAATGTACAAGGTTGCTTCAGGCAACTATTTAAATAAAAGACTATAAAGACAATTGCCTTTACATTGGAAAGATAAAAACATGAACATAGTAGAACAATGAGAGGTCCAAAAATAGGAACTATAATTCTGAGAGGTCCCCAACTCTCTTAGATATCTTCATTTGGGAGACATTTGGTAGCCAAAATGAAATTCAATGGTGAAAAGAGTAAGGTTCTACATTTAGGCAACAAAAACGGAATGCACAGGTACAGTATAGATGATACCTTGCTCAGTAGTAGTAACTGTGAAAGGGATCTTGGAGTCCTAGTGGACAACCATTTAAATATGAGCCAACAGTGTGCAGCAGCTGCCAAAAAAGCCAACACAGTTCTAGGCTACATAAACAGAGGGATAGAATCAAGATCACGTGAAGTGTTAATACCACTTTATAATGCCTGGTAAGGCCACACTTGGAATACTGCATTCAGTTCTGGTCGCCACGATGTAAAAAAGATGTGGAGACTCTAGAAAGAGTGCAGAGAAGAGCAACAAAGATGATTAGGGGACTAGAGACTAAAACATATGAAGAATGGTTGCAGGAACTGGGTATGTTTAGCTTAAGAGAAAGAAGGACTAGGGGAGACATGATAGCAGTGTTCCAATATCTCAGGGGTTTCCACAAAGAAGAGGGAGTCAAACTATTCTCCAAGGCACCTGAGGGTAGAACAAGAAGCAATGGGTGGAAACTAATCAAGGAGAGAAGCAACTTAGAACTGAGGAGAAACTTCCTGACAGTTAGAACAATTAATCAGTGGAACAGCTTGCCTCCAGAAGTTGTGAATGCCCCAACACTGGAAGTCTTTAAGAAGATGTTGGATAGCCATCTGTCTGAAACGGTATAGGGTTTCCTGCCTAGGCAGGGGGTTGGACTAGAAGACCTCTAAGGTCCCTTCCAACTCTACTATTGTATTGTATTGCAGAAATATTAGAAAGATTGACTGCAAGCATATTATTCTTTTTAGCCTTGTAATTGTTCCTACCATTCAGAGACTAGAAATGAAGAATAAGAATTGTCATGTATACACCTTGTTAAAAAAATGGTGACATTTGTTGTGACAATTGCAGGTGGTTTTCCAAGTAGGATTTCATATTGCCATTATAAAGCAAGCAAGCAAGCATCTGTGCCGCCTGACATTTCTTGTTCTTTTGGTGAAAATAATGCTGCCTGATAGACAGGCTTATTTGCTTCATTGACTTCCAGTTGGAAATGACCTTTACTTTCTTCCTCACTTAGGCCTTTTCGAAGAACTTCAAAGTCTAGACATCTTTTTGGCTGAGCTATACAAGTAAGAATTTTTTTTTCATTCACACAGCATAAGCCACATATTGCATCTTTTCAGAATGCCATTATAACCTCACCATTTTACAGTGGCTGCATCAATTCAATGACTTCCGGATTTAACATAAAATCTGAAAACGAAGCTATGTGTGAGCCCCAGTCACCTTCCTAAATAAGTCTTTGCTTTCTCCATGTTAGTTTTTAAAACCCCCTTATGTACTTCTTTACTGTTTTAAATTTCAACAGGCATTTGGATAGTAGCAGCAATGAACGTCCCGATATCAGTTCCATCCAGAGGCGTATTAAGGTAATGCTCACCATTTGGTGGTTTTCTTTTTTGCCCCCTTATTAAAACCTCCCTTTCTTCAGCATGATGTTAGAGTGAAGTATTCTGCAATGGCTGTTCTACAGGATGTAGGCCATGAAATGAGTGAAAAAGAGGAACTAGGAGGAAGCTTGAAGGCCATGGCCACATTTACACATTGATTTTGGCTTTGTATGATATATGACCTCATGCCAAGGCTCTATATTTTACACCCACCCCATTATGTGTAAACAAGTCTTAAGGAAAAGTAATTGTAGAAAAACATTACAAGAACTAAAAACATGAGAGTGCATGCTATATTGATAAAATTATGGTTTGGGCATCAGAGATAAAGTAAGACTGAACAAGTGGGATGATGGCTAAAGAAAGTAGAAGGCAGGGGCAACAATATATATAAAGCTTGTGGGGGGACTAAAAGTTTTTGGGCCATAAACATTCTTTATGTATGCTCTAGAGTTTAGTACTTCCCACCAATGTTCCCTCTAATTTTTTTTCAATGTGAGCAGAAAAGTATAGTGTTTGAGCGGCACATTTTCATGCCTGAGCACCTGAATTTTTTTCACAGATGTCACCTAAGACAACAACGAAATCAGTATTATTTGAAACTCAAAGTTATGTTTCTTCAAGGTACCCGCTTAATTCAAAGTGTTATATAATATCAGTATCACCTAACAACGCTCCTGCTTAGCAACCAAAATGTTGGCTCAGAAACTCTGGCATTTGAAGCATGCAAGTCTTAAAGCTGTCACGTTACAAGATCCTTGCACCCCTAATCCTTTAGGGGAAAAAACCCCAGGGGTCTTCAAACCTGACAGCTTTAAGATTTGTGGACTTCAACTCCCAGAATTCCTCTTCCAGTCATGTTGGCTCAGGAACTCTGGCATTGAAGCATGCAAGTCTTAAAGCTGTCAAGTTACAAGATCCTTGCATCCCTAACCCTTTGGGGAAAAAAAACCCAGGGGTCTTCAAACCTGACAGCTTTAAGACTTGTGGACTTCAACTCCCAGAATTCCTCCTCCAGTCATGTTGGCTCAGAAACTCTGGCATTTGAAGTGTGCAAGTCTCAAAGATGTCAAGTTACAAGACCTTTGCATCCCTAACCCTTTAGAAAAAAAGACTCCAGGGGTGTTCAAACTTGACAGCTTTTAAGACTTGTGGACTTCAATTCCCAGAATTCCTCCTCCAGTCCTGTTGGCTCAGGAACTCTGGCATTTGAAGCATGGAAGTCTTAAAGCTGTCAAGTTACAAGACCCTTCCACCCCTAGAAAAAAAACGCAGAGGTCTTCAAACCTGACAGCTTTAAGACTTGTGGACTTCAACTCCCAGAATTCCTCCACCAGTCATGTTGCAGCGACGTCATCTGCATGGATCTGCTCCATCTTTGGTTTCTTCATCGTGGGCAGGGCTGCTGCTGAAGATGCCGACAAGCTGCCACCAGAATAACTGCTGCTACCTCCTCCTCCTCCTCCTCCTCCAACAGCACCACCAGATTTGCATCTGAGCTCAGCGCCGTGTTACCCCTGCCCGCTCCTCCTCCGCCGTGCTGTTTGAGGAGCCATGAGGCTTTTTTTTCCCCTGCTCCCCCCCCCCGCCTTCCTACTGGCTCCCGCAGCCTCATGGCTCCTCAAAAGCACGGCGGAGGAGGAGGGGGCAGGGGTAACGCGGCGCTGAGCTCAGGTGCTCCGAGCGGAGGGGAGGTGGCGCTGCCACGCGCGGGGATGCCGGCTGGAGCTTTGCTGGCTTCAAGTCAGCTGCAGCGCCGGGCGCCAAATCCGGCAGGGCTGTTAGAGGAGGAGGAGGAGGTGGCAGCAGTTATTCCGGTGGCGGCGGGAGCTTTGGGGCTTCACAACTACCCTCAGTTGCCCCGTGCTCATCAAAGCAAGTCCGGGGAAGTCCTTTGCGGGCAGCCCATTCTAGCTGCCTGCAAAGGACCTCCCCAGCTTCCGGAGCATGTGGCAATAGAAATCACTGCGCGGCAGTTGAAAACTGCTGCGCGGTGTTTTCTTGCCACGTGTGCGGCCGCGCAGCCACGCACCTTAGAGGGAACATTGCTTCCCACCCCATTTTATTTATTCTAAAAATGGCTCCATTGTTGTCAAGCTATATAAACACAAAGCCCTAATGGCCTGCTACTACAAGGAACACTTAATTCATGAACAATATTTCCTAAAAGCTTTTATCTATAAAAGCTTTTGTTCTCTAACTGAATGAGAGGGTTCAGAAGAACAAAGCATTATTTGTAGTCTAGCAGGAACAGGTTTATTCTATGCTTCCAATGACAGCCTTTTTAATCAATGGAATTAGCATCCCCTGAATTAAATGGGGATCCCTTACATAGTTATTAAAGCTCTCACTCCTAGAAAGATTTGTTTGATCCTGGCAAATGCTTACTAATTTCATTCTCTGATTTTAGAAAGTGACTCATGACATGGATATGTGCTACGGAATGATGGGAAGTTTGTTCCGAAGTGGTTCCCGACAAACGCTGTTTGCTAGTCAAGTGATGCGGTATGCAGATCTATATGCAGCATCTTTCATCAACCTCTTATATTATCCCTTCAGTTACCTCTTCAGAGCTGCCCACGTGCTGGTAAGTTGAAACACAGATTCTCATTTATTCAGGAAGACAGAATGGTCCAGACATTTTTCTGACTCTTCAAGTTATAGAGTAAAGCATTCTCAACATAAAGAAGATATAGCCTACTGTATAGCATTGACATTGCATACAGCAAAAGAAAAATGAGGCTAATCAGTTACCTGTATGATCAGGGTAGAGTCGTAGACCAATGTGCTCCTTTCTGAAATAACTTTCCTTTCTGAATTCTTGGGGCAGTTTGAAATCCTACTTTTAAGGAGCAGTTCTGACAAATGTTCCCCATGGAGACACATTGACTTGAACCTGAATGCATCTATATCTGACTGATTCATATTAAACAAGGAAGTTATATAATATATATTAGATCTACACCCATATCACTTTTATGACCAATAGAGTGCTTGGGGAAATAATTTGTAAACAGGTGTTGGTAATGGGTCAGTTAGCCCTCCATAAAGAAAAATTGCAGGCTTTCCTATACAAAGAGTTCCTCACTTAACTCTTCCATTTTTGTTACATCAGTAAATATTCACCACTCTAGGATGACAAATTCCTCTGCAGGAGAGACAGATTGTGCCCTGCCTTGTGATATATTTTAGTTTTGCAAAATGTAAGCAGCTTAATACAATGTTGCTGCATTTGTTTGTTTTAATGTATTGTCTTTGCTGTTGTAAGCTTCTTTGTGGTCTTGTATAGAGATGAAAATCCATGTTAGTGTCTGCGCGTAATGCAGCTGATGAGTCACCTAATTTCTCGGAGCACTGAGGGAAAGATACTCTCTTTTCCATTGCAGATGCCACACGAGTCAACAGTGGAGCACACCCATGTGGATATCAATGAGACTGAATCCCCAATGGCTACCCGTAATCGCACTTCCGTGGACTTCAAAGATTCTGACAAACGACATCAGCTCACCAGATCTGTTAGTGAGATTAAACCACCCAATCTCTTCCCTCAAACACCCCAAGAGATTACACATTGCCATGATGAGGATGATGATGAGGAGGAGGAGGAAGAAGAAGAGGAAGAAGAGGAAGAATAGAAAATACTTTCATTAAATGTGGCTATAGCAGGAATTGGCAGGAACTGATTCCCCCCAGGTGGGGAATGATACACAAGCAAGCAAACAAAAACTATTCAGGAGCCCTTTATTTTTAGCAAGCTTATTCCTTGCAGACCTGTTCCATATATACAAATAATGTGCTGGCTGAATTAAGACCACATATAGGTAGCACAAATGCACCCACACCCACACCCACATAAAAAGGAAGGCTTGTTTGTGTATTTTTTAATCCTCTACTGGTTTAAAATAGCCTCTGTCAGGAACATTTCCATGACCTGCAGTAATCACAGCAATTATAGTTATTTGACCCTTTAGGGGGAGAGTCATCTCTCTCTCTCTACTCAATCCTGAAGGTGTAAAAATGGGAGTATTTTCAGGTTTCAGTTCATCCGGTCAAGCACGGTCCTCTGCCTTTGCTCTACTGCTTTCCAGCTTCTACTCATTTTTATAAGTTATGATTTCTGAAATGATATACCATCTGTTCTTGGATGTATGATAGGTAGTTTTCTGTGGCTGAAATTTGAAAGCTTTGTCATTCTGATGGAGGCATGTGGTGCCTGTGTTCTGGAACCTTATGCCATTTGCTTATTCTTTGCCCTGATTATTTCTACTGGGGAGAGAACTATGCTTTTTACGCTCAAATTTTATGGGAGAGTGGGGGAAAGAGGTTGTTTTGTATGCGTGCATGACCTCAGAGAAAACAACTGCTCATATAGTCCAGATAAAGAAAATAACAACCTTTTAAAAAAGGAAGTTTTATTTGTGCCTCTTTTCATTACCTTATTATTGCTAAAACTTTAGCTCTGTGTCAGAGTGAGATTCTTTTTTTCAGCTAGTAGCCACTCAGCTCACTCCTACAGAGTTGGAATATGTGGCATCAAATGGTTCCAGAGCCTTTACAAAACAGAACGCCTTCAACAGGATGTCCTTGTTGGGCCACTCTGTTTTTACCTCCATTCCAAGAATGAGATTCAATGAAGGTCAGCTTCATAATATTTGTAAAAGGCTCCAAGGGCTTGGCTTGTTGTCCTTTTAATTAGTTCAGGCTGTTAAATTAAAGCACATTTTCTGATAGTTACTCTCTAGTGCAAGGATGCCCGGGTTTCTTTTTCATATAAATAATAAGCCGTTTCCTGGAGTGTAAACATATCTCTCACCATTCTGTGCCATTGGTGTATAGAAGACAGAAAAAGAGGCCCTATTTTAAAATATTGCAATTTTTATTTTGAATCATTTAATAGTAATTATATTCCATTATTAAACACAGTGAATTGCAAATCAGCAGAATAAGCTGGTACTGCTCTGACAGATCTGCAAATAAAAAATTATGATATTCATAAGCAGTTTTCATGTGTTTCTGAAGTTGCAAAAAAAAGGTAAAGTCATCAGTGTTAGACTGGCTAACAAAAGTTTTACAAGCAAGTTTAAATATATTATGTGAATAACATCTAAACCAGGGATAATAACCATTATGAAAAGTACATATGTTTCATGAAATGTAGAGCAATTCTGGGATATTCAGCTCCCAATAACTATACCTCATTGCATTCTGCTGTAACTTGATGGCAATGGTGGGCAATTTGAATTTCATCCAGAGGTTAATCTTGGAATGGAGATGAAGACCTACATCATAATGAGCTGCCTATTATCAGTGGAATCAGAATTGGAAGAGGCTGCCCATAGGCAACAGATCAAGATTGTCTTAGAGTTCCAATAACTCACACTTAACCTGTTGCATTCCTGTTCTGTGTTATTGTGGATTTCTGCCTTTGCGAACCAGCTCTTAGTTGCCCCATCAATCCTTTCAGCAGGTTATAGTCATCTTGTCTTAGTTTGGGAAAAAAGCTTTTAACTGCTCTGGTGGTACGTAGTCAGTTCAACTACTACTTTTATTTCTAAAAGATATTATTTACAATGGTAGCAAGCATTTCCAGCACCCCTTCAAATTTGTCCTCAATAATTCAATAAGAAAGAAGATGCTCAAAGATGGGGGAATGCTGGAAGGTGGGATTTGTCGCCAGTAGTATCATATACAGCAAAATAATTTAGATCCTCCAGAGCAGATTTGAGGAAACCAGAAGTATAGAAAAAAAAAGATCCAATTGTGGCAATGGAGACTAATTCATGTAAGTCCAAACATAGCCCATTGTTTGTTCTGGTCTTAAATATAATTAACTTATGCCTTCTAGATTGCTTCAGTAAATCTGGATGCAGGTCTCAGTGTCTAAGGCATTCTGGTTGTCCTGAAAAACAGCTGCAGCAAAAATAGTCATTGCATCTAACAGTGATTTGTTGGGGTCCTCCTATTTTATTCCACTAGTACAGAAATGATTGATTGACATGTCACCATGCCATCTCAGTCACATGGAGAGAGCAATGAAAAGCAATCTACACATATTAGGCATATATTTTAATATTTTAAGTAGTTTTCACTAAGCATTGTGTATTTGTATTATTTATCCAGTAAGCTGATACCGTATTGTATTAGTTTTGACTTTCTTTTAGAAGAAAGCAGGAAACAAAATCTGTTTAAAGGGTTCCTACTTTGCAGTACAAATTCAGCCAGCAGCTCTTCTGTTAAAGCCACTTTAGGTACTGGACATGGTATGGGTGAGGTGTATTTAAATCCTTAGAAAGTTCACCAGATGACATGAACCATTCACATTCAAACACATTTTAACTTACCCCCCAAAAATTGTAAAGATAGGAAAATAAAATAAAATACATTATAGAGAGTATTTAAAGATGATTAGACAGAATCCTATTGAATTGTCGAAATCATAATCTGAATTTCAGTTTCTTTATGGGGGGGGGAGGCTAAATAATGATACAAAAAGACAGCGTTGGCAGTCTGAAGACTTCTTTACTTTTGCTAAATGAGATAATTTAATGTTTGGTTGCTTTATTTGAGTGTGGCATTCTACTAACATTGAGGGATGACTCACTTAAAGTTGAGAAGGAATCATTGTTTTTGGTGTCTTAAAAAAACTCAAATGCATAGAAACAACTGAAGTATATGATTAATATTCTCTAGATAGATTTAGATTTAGATGAATACTGCAGCCTTTTTATCTAGATTAAAAATAAATGTAATATATGTCTTTCGTAGTAGGAAAGAAAAAAAATCCATCATCAGCTTGTTCAGTACATAATACCATAACAAGGGGCTTAATTGGACACCCAAATCTTCCATTAACACTAGGAATAAGAATATCACACCATGAGGGAAGGAAAATTGGAAGGCCAGCTTAATATCATCCCAAATATTTTTTTAAAAAAAGATAATGTTTTGCTTCTACTGAAAACAAATACCAGCATAATGTTCTCTCCTTTTCTAGCTTGTGACTGTGACCATTAACAAGACTGCAAGTAACCATTCATGAACAACAAAGTCACATCCTGACCAAAGACTTTCGGAAGTCAAACATTCCTTTGGAAGAAGCCTTCCATTCTCCCTGGAACCTACTTTTAGAAAATTACTATCTTGTCCTCTTATTAACAAAAGATGATGCATGGAATGTGAAGAAGCCACTTAAAACAAAGAAAGGTCAACAGGAAAAACACATTTATCTAACAGAAATAAACTGCTTTTCAATAAAATTGCAAAATATACAAATAAATCAAGTTCAAAATAAATAGAATAAATTGTCAATACCACTTGAGTAATGGTACTCCACTGGGATTACAGATTGATTATTAAATGTGTACATTTCACTTGTGCATTTTCAAAAATTATATAAACATAGTATGGAATACTATTAGGGGTATTCCACTTAGAGAGAATGCATAGCTACAAGGCAACATTAACAACAAACCTAGAAAAAGTATAGATATTTTGGAGTGCAGTAATAAATTACGTGAGGAGACTTTGAATTCTTACCAAAGTATGGTCAACAATCTGTAATAATGAAAACTGGAATCCAATGCTTGGAACTTTATACTTTTGATATACTGTATTACATCTATATAAATCTGCAATTCTGTGCAACATTTATGGGGGAGAAAGCTATTATAACTGTATTGGAAAGCTTTTCCTGAGATGGAGTTAAATTTCAATTTATGACCTTAAGTGTAGCTACTGTATTGTAGTTCAAAGGCCCCCAACCCATGGGCTGGGGACTGGCACCGGTCCACGGCGCACCAGAAACTGGGCTGCGTAAACGAGCAAAGCCCCCATCCATGCCCGCACGAGATGCAGGAAGAGTATGACACCATGTCCCCTGTGGTCCACAGAAAAACCTCTCCACAAAACTGGTCCCAGGCACCCAAAAAGTTGGGAGTACTGTTGTAGCTCATTGAGAAATACAAATATTTTTGAGAAAGAACATTCTGTAGAGATCCAGATAAACCTCTGAAAAAAACGAAGTATGGAATTAAGAGCTCTAAGCCTACGCATGAAGTATGGTATTCACCTTTATTGTTACCTTCTCCCTTACAATACCAGTTTAACTCCTAATCTTGAAAATCGTATTGTGATTGTTTTTTCATCAGCTCCTCCAAACCCACAAACAGGTTATTTAGAAATACTACAGCCAGTTAAGAAATGTAAATACAGTGGTAGGATCAAGCTAAGAGGAATTACAGCTAAGAAATAACAATAACCATAAAATGTCAATGTATGAAACAGTACAAATAAGTGGAAGAAATGTACATCATAAATAACAGAACAGTTCTTAGGAAACCCCTATACAATATCTACTGTGTTTCAGTAACAAATCCTAGCCGCCTATTGTGCCTTTAGATACAGCACCATGTTATTTATAATAGCACAAATGTGCTACAGATACCCATCAAAAAGTGTACACATTTCCCTTCTTCATCCATGAGCTAACCTAGATGTAGATTGTGCAACTATGCACAATTCTCTGACTTCTAAGCAAAATTAGACAATTTCTAAAGACAGCAAAACATCACAAGGCTCAAGCACTTTCTAGCACCTCGTACATTTAAAGATAAATTATTTTTAACCCTGTATTCATTCTCCCATCTTTTTGAGTTCAAGGCTCATTGCTGTAATGTTAATTCAGTCTACATTTATTCTAAGATTAACCAGAAGATGGTTTAGTATCACTCACTTTCTAAAAAGATACGTCATTGCAGCATTACTACAGCAGGTAGACAGGCACTTCTGTGGAAACAATGCTAACTGCCAGAAGTAATTTAGGAAAAGGATACAGCAAGCATGTAGATCTCAACTGGTTGCCTATTGCAATAACAATTTACACATATTACAGAAAGGAAATGAACTGTAACCAGCAAATTCAGCCTATTTTAATCTAGCTTCATCTGCATAACTGCTTGTGGCAAAGACTCTTGGGGATAGGTCTCAGAGGAAGCAGTAGAGATTATGGTACATAATCCAAAGGAGGCAAAACAAGGAATCACTGACTGTGTTCAATGCTGCAAAATAATCCCCCCCCCCTCCGTTTTTTGTTATCATGAAGATGCCCCATTCTAAAGATCACAGAAAATGCTGTACAGAATCCAAGGGCTGAAACAAATAAACTTTAATTAATTGACATGTTTTTCTTCTGTAGTAAAATGGAGGGACTGTATTTTGGTACTTAAAATAAATAAGATCATTTTGGTTTTAAAGCAAGAGTATTCGTTAAAAGCCAGCTAATCTGATCCCCAAATACAAAGCACAGATTAGCTAGAGATTTTCACACAGAGACGTAAGAATGATTCTAACTGGACTTTAGAAATAATGCATGAATGTGCCTTCTTGTTCAAATGTTGTCTGGTTTCAATTGCAAAAGTCCAAGCTCTCATGCTTTGTTCAGGCCACCCCCATAACCACCACTCTTCTCAATTTAGAAAAATGTCTGAAAATGGAATTAAAGCCTTCCTTGCTTGCCAGTTGCCCTTGTTGCCACATCAAAATAGCAAAATACACATCACTTGAGGGAAATGTAGTCATTTGGACATGCTGGCCTTATTATAGCTATCTTGTATTAAGTGTTTAATGTTTCTGAGACCCTTTCCAAAAATTCTTTATTACATTTACCTGAGGGACAAGGCGTTTGTGTGTCTCCATGGTGGATCTAGCAATATTGCTTTTGTCTTATTAGCCCTGAGCATAAAACATGTTAATTACTGGTGGGATTCCGCCTGCATTGTTAATTGACAAATTACATATCTGGGCTGTCTTGATGAATAATTCACACAATAACCGGCATGTGAGAGCTGCTCAAAATTACAGAACTGCTTATATATATGAAGGGATTTATTGCTACAAGCAGCCAAAACCATGTAGCTGAAGCTTATTTATATACAGCTCACTACATGGAAAAGCCATCTCTACAAATTCAAAGCAGTCTCCAGAGCATTATATAGGGGGACATAATATGATCAGAAAGATCACATAAGAGCTTCACAGTAGAGAAAAAACGCCTTAGTGACCATTGGATCAACTGACATTGTTATTGCTGGATACTATGCTACCTGTTTCCTAAGGCTGCTAGAACAGTGAAAAAATGCCCTGGAATATTATCCACCATATTACCACAAACCCACAGAACTAATTCCTGACACAGAGATATAAAATCTCTGTGCAAGACTTGGTAAGTTTAGAACAATTATACATGAAGAAAATGGGGGAAAAAAAGTTATGCACAAGTACTATTTCTTCACATGCTAGAAGGGGTAAGATGATGCTATATTTCATTTTTATAAACATTAAAAGGGGGTATACTGGGGGGGGGAAGCAGATGATTAATGCTTATGTATCAAAAAACAAAGGATTTAATACTTAGGTTATATTGTTCTTTGCTTTCATATATGCCAACATACTTCACATGGAATTGGAAATTAACTTTAGCTCCTTAAGAGAAAGCATACAAAATATTTTGGAAATTAATTATGCAAAGGTATGTAATTTGATTTACTGCACTTCATTAAATTGCATAGCCCTAATCTTCAGCCACACTTGGATGATTAATGCTTAAATGTTCAAATGTTGAACATTCAGCCCAAATGTTCAAAGTTGTGATTTAGGTGTCTGGTTAAGATCAGTGAAACTTTGCAAATCTTCTACACCCACAGTATGCAAGCTTAGAGAAGAAACACTTGGGGCTAACTCCAACCACCAAATGAAGTATTTACGATGATCTCTGAAATCTTACCTCACAAACAAAACATTTCAAGAAATAGTTATCACTTTATGAAGACTTAGCAATCTATTGTCCTAAAAGATATAAGGCATTCACATTAGTAAGTGCAAAACTAATTCACAGGCAGTTGAAGAACTAGTGTAAGAAAAAACAAACATGGTTCAAAGGATTATATTTCTCTAAGACTTATACAAAAGCTTAATGACCATTGCTGGCTACCAAATCCCAGAAGAAGAAACAGTGAAAACAACATGAGCAGATGGGACAAAGAAGCCAGGAAGATTTCTGTCAAAACTTTTGTCAAAGTTTTGTCAAAGATTTCAAACTTTTCCTGCCTTGTGGTTTTGAATGGGAAAGGCCCCAAACATTCCAGTCTAAAGTGACTGTGAAAGTCACATTACTTCCCAAAATATATTTGGATATTTTTAAAAATGGATAAAATGATTGGCATAGTACAGGAAAAGCAGAATTTAAATAAATTGAGTAATATTCTTAAAGACATGAGTAAATTCAGATAATCCAATGGATGTTAATTTTACACATTACATTTTAATACATGATGGAATCTTGAAGTTTGAACAGGAAAGGAGACCACTCATCAGAAAGTAAAGTCCAACTGTAATGCACATTTTGACAGCAGATATAAAGACATCAACTTCTAAAACATTACCTCTTCTTTTGAACTGAGAGCCCCTTTAGCTTGGCATTGGCTGGGAAGCCTATATAATACAAATGGCCTGCTACTAATTTCTTCCAGGCACCTTTTTTTTTTCAGGGACAGAGGTCACTCTTAAAATCTAGGCTCTGGACTGGAATACTTAAGTCATTCAACTATATATACTGATTTGAAATAATTACAAAATATTGATATACATATTTAAAATATTTAGGAAGTTCTAGAAAATCTTTTCATGATGAACCAGCATAATCATTTGGACAATTCAGTATGTGTTATGGGGAACAAAATATGAAAAGAAATACATGAAATACAGACACAAAAACAGTTAAGAATCTATCTTTGTCCTAACAGGCCAAATTATAATGTACCATTTTCAACAGCACATTACATTTGAAAATTCAATATTCAAGGGCATTGCGTTGTGCAGCCTCTAAAGTAGTTTGTCTGCATTTCATGACAAGCCTGAAAAAAATTAATAGGTTAAAGTATTACGCTAATAAAAAAAAGTTTCAAACGTCAATCCTGCTCAATGGCCTACTGTAATGGAGAACAGTGTGCTTCGTGGGAACTCAAAAAGTCTTGTGGTTCACAATGGGAAAAAAACAGCTCTTTCATATTTACAGATTAAACTGCAAAATAAGAATCACAACCTAAAATAAAATAAATTTCACTTAGGCGCACAACTGTTTGGGGTTAAGATATTTGCATAAGCAGAGCTATAGAGAATTTACATAAGGTCCGACTCCACATCTGCAAAGAACCAACACATCATCTGCAAAGTATCCCTGCAAATTCAGGCTTCCAGTAAGAGCAGGAAAAAAAAACAATCAAGGCTCAGGAGGTCATCGTAGCGAACACAACTCTGGAGGTCAGCCCTGAATGCTATTCTGCAGAATAGAACCTTTTGATTCATTCAGTAATACTAGATTTTCATGGTCATATTTCTTGTAAGCAGAGAGACTGGCACAGGCAATTCACGATCTCATCAGCAGTGTCAAAGGAGATTATTTAAATATGTAACTGCAAGCCATTCCTTGGAGAAGGCTCCCAAGATGCCACAAAATAAATTGCAACTTCCTGAGGGGTAGCACGTTCTTCAGGGAACATCCTAAAGAGATTTGCCTCTTCATTTTTCATGCCCAAGTGTTGATGAAAATTCTGAACAGCTGATTAAGAACTGGGTTAAAAAGAGGATTTCTAAAGAAAGAATGTATGGAAAAATAGAAATTCTGTCCCAGTTGTTAAAAACATATCCCATCTCTCTTCCAGCTTAGACTCCTCTAACACGTACTGACTTTATCTTAAAAGGAATTTTTAAATCTAAGAGAAGAGGCTGGCCCAGCAGCATCTACAGGGGCATTTATCTTCTAAAAACAAAGCCTTTGGGAGGATTGACTTTGGCTATCAGCATAGCAGCATTTTTAAATAACAAATAACATACTTTTTACAACAAGTTCTTTGTTGAAAGTAAAGGGTGGCATGACTGACAATACATAGACTCTGAAAATACTCCAAAGTTTAGACATGCACTCAGCAAAGGAGAAGCAGCAAAAATTGCTACTTATCTCCCAAATAAATAAAATACTATATGCAATTTTTCAGGACACATATCTTCCTTTTTTCATATGGTGCCCATGTATTCCACTATTCCTGGACTCAAAACTATGGCCTCTTAAATGACATGTCTTCATGCACAACTCAGAAGGATTAAGGAGCCACTTACTTTTCTCCAGTCTCAGGAGCAACCTGTGTTAAGTTCTTTAAGGATCATTCATATTTTCCCCCAACCATACATTCTACAAATGACAACACTTTGTCATTTTATCTAAGGGGAAAAACAATAAATGAAAGATGGGACCATTGGAACAAAGTCACAAATAATACAGTAGAGTTTAACTGGGAATAAATATCCTGCAATATTTACCACTGCAAAATATTTTTTTAAAAAAAGATTCATGATATTGCTTGAAAAAATAAACCACAGTTGCGTTGACTTTTCAGCATATATTTAAAAGGATTACCAATATAACTGGGGAAAAATAGACCTGATTCTGCTCCACTTGGAATAATGTTGCCATTTGTCCCAAAAAGATGGCTCATCATTGCCAAGCTTTGCTTAGGTGTTTGCTGCTTGTTTCTTTTTCTTTCTTTCTTTCTTTCTTTCTGTGCTCTCATTCTCTGAGCTCCCATTTCTTCCCAGTGTTGTCTCCTGCTCCCAGGATGTCTTTGGTCTCAGAGCTCTGGATATAAGCACATGTTAATGATGGTCACAGTCGGAGAGAAGGCAAAGGAGGGAGGATTGGTCCTGGTGAACCGGGGACGAAGATGGAAATCAGAGAAAGAGGATGAAAGCCGTGTGACAATTCCTAGATGGTACCTTCATTATGCATACTGTGGTTGGACTTGTTGTGAGTTACACAGTTCTGTTCGTTCAGTAGATTTGCCATCTCATCTGGCAAACCGTCATGCAGTTCTGTAAGAGTCAGTTCTATTTTAGTGGTTTCACTGTCCGAGGACTGAGGTGTTTTATCCATTCGAGATGCCATTAGGGCATTTTGGTATTGCTGTCTTGAGATCTATACCAAGCACATTAAAAGATACAAAAAAAGAAGTTGGTAATTAATAATAATACTCCTGATGCTGCATACATCATAACTTGCCTTTATTGAAAATAAGCAAAATAGTATCCACAAATTTTGAATTCCAAGGCAGTTTGGGATCATTTAGAATACATTTCTGTTTATTCAAGGCAGAATAAATGGCTCTAATTTTTTTCTGCCCCAATTCTAGAACCAGTGATGCAGCAAGTTCATCTATTGCTCCAGGGCCCAATCATGCTGCAAACTCCATCTGAGTTTTCCTCTCCCATACCCCTAATATTGTATAATCCTCTCTCTGTAAGCTTAACTAACTGACTGTTGTAACTCTTTAGGTTGATAAAGACCAAATGTTTCTTTCTGAATCAAAACTCCAATTTTCATATCATTGTATTCAAAATGCTCCAGTAGATTCAGGAAGGAGCATTATTATTCTTCATCAATTCTCCTTTGTGATTCTGAAATTTGTCAGAAATTTCCCTGTAAATTTCACAGTATTTTGTCTATAAAGTTTTTTAAAAGCAGATTTTAAAGGATCCTAACTTGAAAATCCGAACACTTATTTCTAGGTAATAAGTTGAAATTATCCTACCCTAATAAAAAATTGCTTCCTGCTCTGATGAAAAGCAAAAAAAAACCAAACCTTTAATAAGCCACATTGTAAAGAAAGTGTACTTGAAAACATCTGCATTTATTTTTTATGAAAACTAGCATACCTTCATAATCATCTTATTCAAATTAATGCAAAATGAGATCTCTGACACATATTATAATAGTTATTTAGGATTCTTTTCTATGTAGTTAGTAAGAGAACAAAGCTGTTTTTCTTAATCTGCCTTTGATTAACTCCCCAAATGAGAAAAGCCCCAGGAGGAAAAATCAGGACCTTGAACGGACTAGGTTTTTCTATATATGTCTATTAGATTCCATAGATGTCTATTATATTCAATATTAGGCATGGTTTAAATTTCTGAATATACTCAATGTCATGGTTTCTTCAGAGAAGGAGGACAAGTTTGGGGAAAGACTCAAAAGGCAGTGGTTCCCCACCACTCAGCTCTCACTCAAACAAAAAAAAGGGGGTGGTGGAAACACCCATACGAATGTGTGTTTTGCATCTCAGACTTGGGTAAGATGCCACCAATCCATGTTTAAACTATAGGAATAATAAGATTGCCTGAGTGATCAGCCAGAAGCCTGAGAAGCAAAACGTCCAGAGCCTCAAGAAACAGAATCTTGGGAGTAAAGGTTTACTTGGAAGTCATTATTGCTTCCGTGAGGATCTTATGATGCAACCCATCTGGGTAGAGGGTGGAAGGTTGTAACCTCTGAGATTTAGCTCACCAGTAGGAAGTAACTTTGAATTGGAAGTAATGTATTTCGTTTGTGAATGGATGCTCTATACTGTATTTTAGAATGGCTGTTCCAATTTTCTATTGGTTCCTTTCTTGAATCCCTGGGCAGCTAGAAGTTTCATTTCTTGCTTTATCAACTCCTGGCTGTTGACTAAATTCCATTCCCTGAGCAAATTTAAACCCAGTGTCCTTTATACACTGTCTCTTCTGATGAAAGGACAATATGTATATTAGTGTTATTATTAAAGCAGGCGTATTATAACTTGTTTCCATTAAACAAATACATAAAAATAATTTGTTTCATTATAGCATAAAGTACAAAAGCACTAGTTTTTGAATACTCAACATTTGGCAGAACAAAAGACAGTTGCAGTCTATGAATGCTAATTAAAATCTTTTCTCCCTCTATATGGAGAAATTCTAGTTGACTGAAAGCACTTATTCTCTCAAATAACATTCATAGTGCTTTAAAGAAGAAAAACTGGATAAAAATATGTAACTAAGTAAATAGAGTCATAAATTTGACCAGCCCATAGAAATCATGTAGGCAATTCCTTGCTTGGTACAAAGTTTGCACTGCAGGATATTACGTCAATGCAAGTTGTTGGTGTTTTCTACTTTCTGGCAGTTATTTTCTTAAAAGTGCCTGCACAGTTTTAAACCAAAATGTTGTGATAGGAACCCGTCATAATATTCCAAATGCTAATATATTCAGGTAGATATATACCTTAGACCAGTGTTTCCCAACCTTGGCAACTTGAAGATGTCTGGACTTCAACTCCCAGAATTCCCCAGCCAGCAAATGCTGGCTGGGGAATTCTGGGAGTTGAAGTCCAGACATCTTCAAGTTGCCAAGGTTGGGAAACACTGCCTTAGACATTACATTCCGTTTTTTTGTAACCACTGTATTTACCTTAAAGATAATCCTGAATTTATAATCACCCATGCTCCCTCAAAAAAGAGACTAGACAAATAATAATAATAAACAGAGCAAACTCTTGTGCATTATCCAGTTCCACAACTAATTGCTAAGAAACCAATTTTGGAGACTTCCAAATGAGTTTAAAAAATCAGGAGTTAATACCTTTTCCATCTGATAGACTTTATTAAAAGGTATAAGGTCATGAACGAGAGTTTAGTTCATCAGATGAGATTCTACCAAACTCCTGTTTTTTTTTCTACCAGACATTAACACACCTCTTCTCCTACAATGTCTACAACTAGAGGCATCAAATGAACTCACATGTCACACACTTATGTCTGTATGTATAAAAAGAAGGGACCAGGAGAAAAAAAGAATTAACTGAGCAACCACAAATTATTAGCAATGTATACAATTTATAAAATTGATTCTGCATTTGCACATGCCAATTATTCTCTCACCTGCTTACAAACCACTCTCCCACAGAGTAACTCACAAGAACATGCACAAAGATATACATATTCTTCAAACAGAATCATAAAAAAAGGAAAAACACATCTATGCACAAAGAATGGAAATTGAATGAGGAATAGATGTACCTTTAAAGGTAACAAAGAAGGAACAAAACTGGATGGAGACAAAGTGAAGAAGGTCCATGACCAGAAAGAACACAGAGAAGCCCTATTTGGGCCTTAAACAAAAGGTTACAAATCAATTAGGCAAGCAGACTCTTCAAAACAAGACACTAATAGTTTTCCAGGGCAACACTTTTTTTTAGCAGGAGCCTCTGTAACTGTGTCATCTCGATCCAGTAAGTTGCATTTAACACCTTCTTCTGTTATTAGTGGGGCCAAAAAAACACCCTCAATTTACATAGTTCTTCAGAAACAATCCAGGTTTACCCATGTAATAGTTATACCTTTGATTGTTTTGTTAATAAAAAATACATTATTCTGTTAAGCTTCAGTCTTGTCTGCTAACCTATCAAGAAATTATTACAATATACCTCCTAGCTCTGTGTCATTCACATCCCAAGCCCATCACCTGTACCTAAATAATTTAATAAAAAGTTCAGAATAACTTGCCACCCACTAGATATGTAAATGTCAAATACACAGACATTTGCTTCTAGAATGCTCATTTGAATGAATCTGGTAGCTCAAGACAGAATTTGCCTGTCACCAGTTTTCTGGTACCTTACCTATTTTCCCAGATGTCTCAGTTTTGCAAATCTATTTTTGTTCTTATGTTGCTATACACCTATAATCCATTTTTAATATGCTAATAACAGACCAAGTGGTGAAGACACTTTCCAGCAGTGAGAATGAATAAATAAAAAACGACCATGCTATCTTTCTATCTCTGTTATCCACATTCTCACACATAATACCCATCCTTCCCACCCACATTCAAATCATTGTCTAAATCATTAGCTAAATTTAAAAGATGCCTTTAAAGTATAAAAAAAAAGAAATCAAACAATATGGAAACAGAATAATATATGAAGAGAAAAACATAAGATTTCCAACTAATTCCAACTTTCTAGCCACTCATTAGTGGCTAGAAAGTATTAGCTGGAAAGAGAAGGCAGGTGAAAGTATAGTCAATAAGGAGGATTTGTTTAACTGCTGATTCCTTCCAACAATAGCTCTCAAACTGCCATTAACTGAGCAAACCTCATTAATTTATCCAGTTAGCATTTAGTTCTTCCCTAAAAGAAGTACAAGATCACCTCTAAACAGATAAAATGTTTTGCATCTAAAACAATTCTTTCCAAGTGTTGAGTGTTTTATGACAAAAGAACTGGTTGACAATTAAGAGTTTAGACAACCTATATTCCCAGTCTACAACTACAGGTAGAAGATCCAATTGATTCCCCCTTTCATACCTTGACGTATTGAATGTCTGAGACTGCTCTGACTGAGTAATCTGGAACATATACTTGAAGAAATGAGGAGTTCAACTGATTGTTGCTATTCCCTATTGCTGGTGTCATGGCATCAATGCGATCTCCTCTATTAAGAGAATCTGAATGATTTAAGCCACAAGAACGAGGTGGTGACTTATTTTCAGCTGGGGGGGAAAGAAAAAGAAAAATATGAAGAATGCAATTGAAATCCAAAAACCAACATCAGTTCATGGGACAGACTGAGGGTAACTTGAGATAATTGACAAGCTACTTGAATTTAAATTTGTGTGGCTTATTCAGCAAACAAAGGATGTAGATGTGTGTCCTTTGTTAAATCTTCTTGTTCAACCTCTAAAACCACTCTGAACACAAATGAATGTATTTGAACACTAATTAATGCATTCAAATTCAAAATAAAATACTTTAATAAAAACAGTATCATATAGTTTAGAATAACATAAACATAATTAATATAAACATAATGTAACATAAACATATCATAACATAAAACACAACATAAAACATAACATAACAACAATATAAAATTCACAAATGTCAAATGCTTGTAAAACCTCTGGGGGATTAGAAACATTTTCCACAGCATTATAAGCAAGTAATATGTCCTAAATTATAAGAGAAATTAAAATGATTTTGCAACTTATTTACAGACCAGTATGTCAATAAAATAAAAAATGAAAGCCGGATTGATGATTCTAAACGAAACCTTAATTTTCAATTTACAGATGCTCTAAGAGAAACTAATAATGTTTCAGTTTTCACCTACGTGATTATACTCTGGTGTTAATTAATAATGCAAAACTCATATAGATAGTCCTCATATTATGACCATTCTTTTAGAGACCATTTTAAATCATGATGGTGCTGAAAAAAAATTGACTTATGACTGGTCTCCAAAATTTCCAACTGCAGTATCCCCCTGGTCATATGATTAAAATTTGAGTGCATGGCAGCCCTTTCACACTTATGACCAAAAAGACACTTCAAATCCCCCATCCATATCTCTCTGCCATCTATGTTATGTTGGTGTCCCGCAGTTGGTGGCCCTGCCACCATAGCTGAGCATCACCATCTTCTTTCTTCTAGTGCTGGCCAAGTATGTGAGGCTGCTGGCTGCATCAAACCTTTCTTTTCCAAATAATTCTTTTCACAAGGCTTTGAAGCCTTCCAAACCCTCACAAGGTGGCCATACACAACTTGCGCAAGGCTGCACACTATTGGAAAAATGTTGCAAGTGGTCTCAGAAAAAAGGCCTGGCACAGCCAGCAGCTGAGCACATTTCATCAGCAGGATGAAGAAAGCAAACTCAGTGGCCATGGCCATGTGCAAGGTGGCAGGGATCTCGTTCAGGCCAGCGAAGATGATTGGCTGAAGCAATCTGTACCAACAGAAGTCAATCCCTATGTTCTATTTGCTATTTCAAATTCAATTTGTAAGAAAGAAAAAAGCCCAAGTATGTATTGCCACATAATTACTGAAGCTTGGCAAAGTTTCAGAATCATTTTGTAGTATTTACCGTATATACTTGAGTATAAGCCGACTCGAGTATAAGCCGAGACCCCTAATTTTACCCCAAAAAACTGGAAAAAGTTATTGACTCGAGTATAAGCCGAGGCTGGGAAATGCAGCAGCTCACAGTAAATTTCAAAAATAAAAATACAGGTAGATAACAATAAAATTACTAAAAGTGTGTGTGTGTGTGAGTGAGACAGACAGACAGAGGAACAGAGAGAGGGAGAGAAAGAGGGAATCAGAGAGAGACTGACAGAGACGAATCAGAGACGTACTTTTAACTACCTGGCAGCGGCGTTTTGCCTTGGGGGGCTCCTCAGAACATCCCAAGACTTCGGAGGGAAGTTTACAGCCCTCCCTCGGAACGCTTCGGAGGGAAGCTTCTGCAAAGGCGAGTGACAACAAGTCTCCCAGGCTTTAATTTGCCGAGCTGTGCGCACGCGCCTGTTTTCCATGGCGTGGAGCAGCGGTGAGATTCTGCGCGGCGAGCGATGATTCCAGGGGCCATCCGGGAAGATGAGGAACGCGAGGGGGGACCCTGCCCCCCCCACTGATGGCCCCCGGAATCATCGCTCGCCGCCCAGAATCTCGCCGCTGCTCCACGCCGTGGAAAACAGGCGCGCGCGTACAGCTCGGCAAATTACAGCCTGGGAGACTTGTCACTCGCCGGGCTTATGCAGAAGCTTCCCTCCGAAGCCCGAGAGGAGGGAGGGAAGTGGGCGCCCGGCACACAGAAGAGCCGCATTAAAATGTTTAAAGAGCCACATTTTTTTTTTTTTTGGTTCACTGGAGTATAAGCCGAAGTGGATTTTTCAGCCCAAAAAGTGGGCTGAAAAATTCGGCTTATACTCAAGTATATACGGTAGTTATGTTAGCTATTCAAACACCAACAGCGGAATAGAATTTAATTGTGGCCATTTTAAACGTTTTTCTGCATATTATAGGAAGTTCATCTCAGCATATCACTGCAAAAATAACAAAATAACTGCAATGGACAATAGATAAAATTGGTGTTCAATACGAATACAATCCTCTATCAAATACTATCCCTCCATCTTATACACAAGATAATTAAGGCAGATTCAATTGAAGCCTTTTTTAAAAAATCCTAGGCTTAAATCACGTTTTTGTAATTTCCATTGCATACTTTCTTCAAGGTCATCTCTGTGGTTCCTTATATGCACTAATTATTTTATTTCCTGCTGTTACCACCTACCTAAGGGCACTTACTTTTCCCATCACCTACAGTAGTTGCCGATCCCCTAGCTCACCTCTCCCATCAGATCTGCTGCTAAATTCTCACAGATGATATAGTACTGGAGACATTGCATCAGGAAAAAGGCAAACCAAACAACAGCTCTTTTCCTACTTACCTGTAAGCAAGAACCAGTAAGCAAGAATTCTAACAAATTCTAGCTCAATGTTCACAAACAGTTTGTTTATGACACAGCTATAGGAGTAGTTGAAAAATGAGGAATTAATTGGGAGAAAGTTTAGTCTTTGTATCAACTATCCTAGATAATTTCTCCCCTAATACATGAAGTCACAGAAAATCAATCATTAAACCAATTTCCAAACAAGAATTAAATTATGGGAAAGGTTGTTCATTCCTATAATTAAGTGTCAAAAGTCTACTCTGATTATAATAATAATAATACAGAGAAGCCAGAGACCAAAAGCTAGAAAATCGGAGAAGAGCAATGAAGATGATGATAGAACTGGAGGCTACATCATGTGATAAATAGATAAAGAGATCTGGGTATGTCTTCTAGCCTAATAAAGAGAGGGATTAGGGAATGACATGACAGCTGTCCTCTGGTACTTGAGGGGTTGTCACAGAGGAGAGCGAGTTGACTTATTCTCTAAATAAGACTCAGTGGGGGAAAGCTTGTTAAAGAGAGATACAATCTGGAATTAAGGCGAAATGTCCTGACAGTGAAAATGATTAATCAATGGAATAGCTTGCCTCCCATGGTTGTTGATGCTCTATCCCGTGAGGTTTTCAAGAAAAGATTGGGCAATCATTTTTCTGGGATAATATAAGGTCTCCTGCCTTGAACAGGGGGATTGGATTAGAAAATCTCCAAGGTTCCTTCCAGCTCCATGATTCTATGGATTCTAAAGCTAAGGGCTTCGTGGCTGAAACAGGAATAAGGCAATGAAGTGGCTGAAAGTAGTTTAAGAAGCAAAGAAATCTTGACAGAGAAAGATAGAGTGGAAACAATATATTAGAATTAAAGACCTGGGCAAAGAAAGAGGTTTGCCCATCCAGACTAATATTGTTTACATTGACTATTGATTGATCTAGATCAGACCTGTCACTATTTTGGTATAGCCCCACCTGGATTGGACTGAACTGCATTCTCCCACATGAATACCACTGAGCTATGGGCCTTCCTATAAACAATACACACAGCGGCAAAAGAATTAAATCTGCTGAATTTTCAGTTTATTGGTTTTGGCATTGCTTGCAAATGTGACTGCTATGATTGTCATCAGATATAGACTGTGACAGAGTGCAATCTGGTTCAAGGAATATAGTAGTTCATCCATGACAACCTCTGAATGAAATTACCTTAAGGGGACAACATATGGACCGTTTTAAACAACTGCTTCCGTTTTTGTTGCTTCACTCCACATGGAAAACCCCACTGAGTACAAGACTGCATGGAGTCAATGTTTCTACTCTTCCTAGAGCTTTAGAAGAATTAACTCATTATATTCTCCTATATAGGAGTTTACACTAATCCATAGCAATAGAACAATTTGTATATTTTGTTTAGCTTTCAAAAATATGTTTAGTTTTGGTGGTATTTTTAAAGATATGAAAAATGGTAACTGTCAAGGCAGAAGTTTCGGTGACCCAACAAATATCAGGACACAATTCGTTTTTGTTTCAATATCCATTTATTATCTAATCAGAAATAAAAAATTATGGTTATAAGTTTTAATTCTGGTTATATCCATTTCTGGTTTCTGGTTATTTCTGGTTATACCCTGATTATACCCAAACCATTTCTTCTCTAAAAGGATGATATGCAGAATATAAAACTGTTACTAATTAGTTACAGGGTAGGTGCAAGTTACAACAGAGGTACAGAAGAAGCAAAATATTTACCTGGACTGCCTGGGGCTAGTATGTCTGTTCTGCTGACAACAAAGGTACGAGACAAGGATAAAGGAACTAGAGAAGGGAAAAAGAGATGTGACTAAAATCAGAGAAAACATTAATATTTTTAAAGACATAATCAGTTTGCCATGGTGAAGAAATCAAGTACAATTCAAGTGTAAGCAAAGGACATAAAGAGAACAATGAAAAACTGATTGGAAAATAAAACATAATAACATTTAGGAAATCAGATGTCAAACAATACATATTTCTTTCTTAGTTACTTCTTAGTTACAGTTCAAAATTCTCTGAATTTGGAAATACAGTTCTGTTAATATTTTTAGAATAATCTTACTAACAGAAGTTAAAGATATACAACAGAAGATATCATCATAAGCTGTTTAAAGGAAGTATCTGCCCCATAAAAACACATGCATTTTATATTTGTGTTAACAATATAAGTATTAATCAAAGCTCATCCTCTTATTCAAACAGGCGATTAAAAAAAAACAATCCTTGCAAAAAATGAAAGAAATCATTTTGCTTTCTTTTTTCAGATACAAAATAGTGTTATTTCTTTATAATCTTTTGCTGTCAACAAGTGCAGCAGCTACATACTCTTTTAATCCTAATCCAGGAATTCTAAATTATTCCAGAAATGAAGGTAAATAGCCATCTTGATGGAAATTATTATAGCAAATGAGAAAGAAAGAAAGAAAGAAAGAAAGAAAGAAAGAAAGAAAGAAAGAAAGAAAGAAACTTCCATAATATCAACCCATACAGAAATCAAGCGTGCAATTTTTTTCACCTTCTTGTTGTAAAAGAAGAGGAGTCATTCCAACAAAGGAAGTGATCAAATATCTGGAAAAGGAATTTGTTCCTTCAAAAGCAGGTATACAGAGAAAAGTAGGAGAGTAGGGCAACACCAATATGTGCTAACAAATACTTCTAAAATTGAACATATTGCTATCAAAAGCACCAAGAATGGTTTCTCAACAGAACAGTAGCACAAAGATGGAGCCAAAGAGAAATTTCAGAGCTTGACTCAAGTTGTCCTTTACTCCTGATCTGATTTAACAAAAATAAATTGTGCTGTATCTGATTGGGAAGCTGGAAATCTAGCTCTAAAAAGATTTTAAAAAATAAATCTCTATAGGTTTGTCTGAACCTACTGAAAGACTATACTGTCTTTCTCTATTGAAACAAACTGTATCAGAATACTTCAGGATAACAACAGTTTCTTCCCTTACAGGGAAGGATACAGGTAAAATACTGTACTTAAGTACAGAAAGTGATAAAAATAATCCTTGTGATAGATGCATTGCTATGGATTGTTAACATACTCTGTCATGACTCCCCAAAGCTTAGGTTTTAACAAATCTATTTATCACCTACTAGAAGTGAGAGGATCAAAATTATCATTGCTGAACAATTTTGATCCTTGTTGAATAAAACTGGCATTTGTTTTTTGCAAACCTCAACTAAATAAGATTCTATCAGGCTATTTTTCAATCTGCTATGAAAAAGAAGTTAATTGTCTTTGTGAATTGTAGCGAAAGCAATGATTTTATTATCTGATTTTCACTAAAATAGCACATCTGGGTACTATGGTACTTTCTTGCCAATAAACATTAATGCATATGATTCATATGACTTCTTCCAGGTTGAGTGACTTAAGCTAATATAGTATGCCATCATTTATCTTAACAGCAGTTTCAGATGGAGATGGTGAAAAATTACCTGGTGAGGCTGTGAGAGCCATCACTCCATAGTAAGAGAAAGCACCAGCTTCAAACTTCATTCCTTCTTTCCCAGCCTCTACTTCTACTTTTCCCTGCAGAGGAAAAAAAAGATAACTTTCCTATTTAGAATTAGAGGAAATGCTGGCCTTTAGCCAGACCCATTAATTCATTCACCTCAGCAAACATTTATTCTTTTTCAAAAATAGTTTTTATTTTATATGTGTTCCCAAGTATAACTGGTTTGCCTTCAATACCTCAGAGGCTGTTTTTCTCAATTATATTCAATAATTGAACATAAAACATTTTAAATAAACCATTCTGGCTATAAATTAAACAGGTTCACTAAGTGGGACAGTGCCATATATATTTCCCAATGACATCTGAAAGAATGCTTTATGTTTCTTTCCAATATATACCATAACTTTATTTTCTCCTCTGTAGATTCATAACATTATTTTAAAGGCCAGGCAAGCAAGCGTTAAAGGATCAGATAGGTAGTTGCCTGAACTAAAGCCAGTTTGGTGGTGAAAGTGGAAGAAAATGGCAAGTACAATGTGAGCAGAATACATCAATTCCAAAATTGGGAAAATAGCATTGTTACTTTAAGAATCACAAGTTCTATACCAGGTTCAAAGAATTCTATCTTTTGTGTAATTGTTCAACACTGATAGTACATATAAAAAATGTCTGGTATTTATAATTTTGAAGCTTTGCATGCTTCAAATTCCAAATTAATTAGCAGCATACAAAAATGGAAATTTTAGAAGCTGAGGGGAGGAGCCGAAGTCGCGATGACACGACGTGCGATCTCAATGCTCTGAGATTGCAGTCAATACTTTTGCCACTGGGTGGTCCAAATGGACCTAAACCGTCCCGCAGAGACGGTGAACAGGAAGAATACATCTTAGTGATTTCAGGGACATCGCAAAGTCCCTGATTGATCGAAGAGAAGTTCTTCAAACCGGTGACAAAAAACTCCAGCCATTTGGCTGATAAAGTTGGGGTGGCTCCAAAACGGAAGGATATGGAAAGAGAAAGTGATTCCAGCTGGTGAGGAATTTTTACTGTTTTAAAAGTGACTGCCTATAAAAAAAACCTTAATGTTAATTTAAATTGGAGAACAGAAGAAATAAGCGGCGGAATTAAATTTGGACTGGTTTTGGACAGTGGGTTATCTTACTTTTTAAATGTTATCTTCACAGATGGAATTTATGCAAGCCCTTTAAAATGAATGGATTAAGTTTCCTTCTTCTATTTTTTTTCTTTTACTACTCTCTGTAATCTATGGACTAAAATTCTCCTCTTTCATTACTGTGGATGTTTTTCTAACTCATTTAAGAATCGGACTTTTTTTAAACTTGAAATACAAAAAAGATACAAAAAGAAACAAAGAAATACATTGCAACACTGCTACTCGGAGGCTAGAAGTTTGTGTATTGGAAAATGAAATACTTTTTAAAACTGATTATCCTGGCTTGGCACTCCAAGGTCTCAGTTTGTTTATAGAGAGTGATTAAAAAGAAAAGCACACAGATGTTCCTTTGAAGTAAAGGTGAAATGTTATTGTGATATTTAATTCTGTTAAAACCTTCTAAGCTAGAATAGCAGTGTTTGTTAGCTGGAGATAATGGCACAATTTCAACAGCAGAAAGAAGTTTTAAGTCTGCAAAAGATACTTTTAGAAATACAGAAATTATCAGATACACCTGAGAGGATAGAGAAGTTGAAAGTTTTAGTGCAACTAACAGCAAAATATCATGAAGAAGTTGAAGATGCCAATCAAATGGAAAAAGTGACTGTTAAAATCCTAAAAAACGAAGAGGAAAATGAATATATAGAAATGAAAATTGCTGATATTTATGGCGATTGGTTTGTCTCTGAAAGGGAAAGAGTGGAGTACTGAAAGAGGAATTAAATGGAGGGGAAATCTACCCCAGAAGAGACAGAAGAAGAAGGAAAAAAAAAGAATTTATGGATTTAAAGAGAGAAATTTTATTAGCAATATCTTTGATAACTCTACTGACAATGAAAGATAAGCTGATTAAGGAAACAGAAGAAGGGCATCGAAATTACATGAGAGATTCTATAAGCAAAGAGTTGCTAAGAGGAGTCCATACAAAGTTGATTAAGGAGATGATTAGAGGACTGACACCACAAATGGCAGAAGATATGAGACTGTTTTGCTATTGGAAAGATACAGGTTGATAGATGGAAGAGTATAATTTAAAACTAGCTACACTTAGCGAAATTTAGTGATAATAGATATAATTCAATAAACAATTGATAATGATAATAATGTATACAATATGTAGTGTTATGATAAGTAATAATTGGATATGAATATTGAATGGTACCCATGAAAGGAAGATTAGAAACCCTTTTGGATTATATATAAAGGTTAATTTAAAAAAAGTATTAAGTTAGATTCAGTTAAGTCTTGATTATTAGGGGGAGAAATGATATGATGCAGGATATAGTCAAATAAAGGAGGGATAATGATAATAACGTATATATATTTATGGGTACAACACAAGGAAATGGGATGTAAATTGTAATCAGTGATTTGGAAAGAAGGACAGAAAACTTCGTTATTAAATATTATGGATGTTTAGCTAGAATAGGACATAAGGATTTAGTGTCATTGGAGGATTTTAGAAATAGTAAATGAAATACCAGTTTGTGGTTATGTATTAAATCTTGGTATATTTTATGATAAAGGACGTTTAAACAATTATAGTCAAATGAAAATGGAGGTATAATGACGGTAATATGTATAAATATCTGAGTTAAAATACTTGAGTTAATATGAATTATGCTTGATGACTGTGGAAGAGATGCACAAAAGCCTTTTCTAACCAACTAATAACACTTTCTACAGTATGTAAAGAAGGAAGATTTTATGTGTTGTGTTTGTTTTGAAAAATAAAAATAAAAAAAACTATTAAAAAATGGAAAGTTTAGAAGCTGTTGGGACCTGATGTTTCATGTTTAGTGGACAAAGAGAATGGCTCCTGTTTTTCCCAGATGGAACCGAGGGCTGCTTCACAGAGTCTAGCAAGAAGTTGATTACGACGGGAAGAGCTCAATGTTTCAATTTAGGTTCTCTTGAAGGTGGCCAATTTTACCAAAGACATTGGGAACTTGGAGAAACAAAGTGAATTAAAAATAAGTAGAACAAAAATAGGAATATTTATTAAGAACTGAACAAATATAACCTAAGAGAAGGAAAAAAATAATAGAATTCAATAACAGTTCTTATCCTGCTACTATCATGTCTATAGCAAAGTGCTTTCTTCACTTGAGTTGGGAGGAAAATCTACCAAGTGTTTTATTTTAGAGCCTACTTTTGCTGTTCCTCAGTAGCACAGCCAGCAGATACTCATTTCTGTGCTGTCCTTTCTTCTACAACCTACTGTGATCTACCAACAGGAAAGACTACCACCAATTACTCATCTCAGTATGTTTGGCATTCAGTTTGGTTTTGCATTGCTTAATTTTGACTTTATTACTAGTACT
Source organism: Natrix helvetica (assembly GCF_964273705.1). Lineage (NCBI taxonomy): Eukaryota > Metazoa > Chordata > Lepidosauria > Squamata > Natricidae > Natrix > Natrix helvetica. The sequence goes on along the minus strand of NC_138551.1, from coordinate 52,318,947 downwards.
TTCATCACACTAGTTCTGGAAATCACATGGTTTTCAGGCCCCAGAGGCAGAAATCTACCACAAGTGAGAATTCACACATGAGGGCTGACAGCTTTCTTCAGCTGAGAGCCTGTGAAGAGTGCAGTGCTTTTCTCCTTGTTGGGGTCCTGATTAGAGGATAAAATCTAAATAGCTTTTTCTCCTTCCCCCTATGAATGTTAGCAGAGATGAATGCTTTTAAAATGGAACCAGGGTTTAACAGATGCGAACAAGTGAGATTCACCACTTCAAACATCCTATTTGGAAATGCTAAAAATGAACAGAGAGCTACTAGATCACTAAAGAAGACTACGTACAGGTAGCCAAAATTTGCAGAGAATAAATCAGGAAAGTAAAAACTCGGAATAAGCTGAATTGGCAAATGATCTCAGGAATAACAAAAAGAGATGATTTGGGTATGTTTAAAATAAAAGAAAGAGGGGAAAATAGTACACCAGCTGCTAACTGAAGATAACAAATGATAACAGATAACAAAAGCAAAACTATTCAATTTCTATTTTAGCTCAGTCTTCTCTGAGAAAAGAATATGTGTTCCACCAGGGAATTATGAAGAACACGAGGAAGGAACAGGTTTCCAGTTCAAGCTTGTGAGAAATATTAGTCAGATACTGACCTTCAATGAGTTCAAATCTCCAGGGCCAGATGGATTGCATCCTAGGGAACAAAAGGAAATTGCTGAAGATCTGGCCAAAACTCTCCAAACCAGGTGAAATAACAGATGACTAGAAGAAGGAATGCAATGTCCTTATAGAAGAAAGGAACTGCAGACCAGTCAGTCTGATACCTGGGAAGATTTTGATTTTAAGGCAATTAATGTTAAGAGACTTGAAAATAATATGGAAAATACTAAAAGTGTGGATTTATTAAGAACAATTTTTTCAAAGCTAATTTATTTTTTTTACCAGGTAGCTTCCTTTATAGACTATGGAAATGCAGTAGGAATAAATGTATCTTGACTAGCAAAAAAATAATAATCAGCTACTCTGTGGCAGTCTGATTAGCAAGTATCAGCTGACTCACGCAAACCATTCTTGAAACTGAATGTTCATTTCTCAAACTGAAGTGAGATATAAAATAGGATACCACAAAGCTTAGCCCTGGACTATTTTCATTAATATTAATGAGTCGAATGAAGAAATAGAAGGGATTTATGAAATTAGTAGATGATCCAAACTGATGTTAATATTCTATAAGACAGAAAGAAAATTCAAAATGATCTTGAGACAAAAGAGAAGTGAATTTAAAAAACATGGAGGAGAGGTTCCTTCTAAGGATGGAGAAAAGTTTGCAACAGGGATCGTGATTTAATTCTGATCCATAGAAATATCTGTGCTGGCTCAATGTTTATTAAAGCAAAACCTTAATAATGTTCTCTACCACAATGATAGAGTTATCATCTATAAGAATGTGACTGATTTTAGATGGATGGAGGTTTCGTTGTCTTCTCTGACAGGATGCATTTCTACAAAAATGCTGAAACATATTTTCTAAAATTTGCAAGGTAACTTGCATCATGGACAGAGAATGATGTTACTGTGCTTATTTATATGAACAATGGATCTCTGAGGTGACCTGAATGGATTAATTCCAAAAAAACTAAAAACTTTAAGCAACTTTGCAAAGAGGTTCTAAATAAAAGATGTGACATCATCATTTTGTTACCAACTAGCAATTATTTATTTGATCCAAGCCTAAATGTGTATCCCACTGTAAGTCCAATGGAAATAAGAGCAAAGAAAGGTCAACAGTCTTATTGGTAAATCCTGTCCATCAAAGAAGAGGCACAAGTTTCCATGGAAGGCGGAGGTATTTCCAAAAGTGCACTGTGAGAAAAATGAATAATTGGCACCATCTCATAGTCAGCTGAACAAATAGCATTATTATAAGAGTAATTATTATAAAGTGTAAAAAGCCTCTGAGCTATGAAAAGGCTGGTGGTAGGTTGGTCCCAAGCAGGACTCATGAAGTCAATATGATAGAATGTCTTATTGAATGGCAGAAAGATATTTGCGTGACTGAAATTCAGGAGGATCCTAGAAAGAATAAGATTTAAGATAGCTGAAAGTGCAGTCCCGTGGAAAATGTATTCTATGGGACTGAGAAAGGGTAGCCTGGACATGGTCCTAAAGTGGAAAATCAAATGGAACCACCAGGACTCAGTGTGAAATAGTATTTAAGAGACTGAAGTAGGAATGGTAAGGTCTAGGTTCAAAACTACCCTTAGTTATAGAAACTTAGTGGTGACTTAGAGACAATTACTTTCTCTCGGTGCAATCTAGCTCACAGGACAAATAGATTTCTCTTTGTTAAGCTATATGTTGCTCCTGGAAAAAAGACAAGAAATATATTCAACAAATAAAATAAATAAATTGTTTATATAAAGATATATACACTGCTATATAAGATATAATATTACAGCCATCATGCCAACCAGGAATAAATTTTACTGAAACAAACATTCAAAGGTTTATCCTTCTTAATCCGATAAAGTTTTTCTAATTAGTTAGTTGATCTCATTGTCAAATATTTTTCAGTGTGGTGAGAAATTATGGTAGGACCAGAACAACAGCAGGAATGCAAACTGGATTAAATGAAATAATTTGTTCGGCTTCATTTGGTACATAAGGATAGTCCTTGACTTATGATCATTTGTTTAACCAAGTTCAGAGTTATGACGACCTTGGGAAAATTGGCTTACTTTTTTCCATTTGGTTCTACATCAGTACTCACATTTACAACTATCACACACCCTCTTGATCACATGGTTATAATTTGGGAACTTGGCCACCAGCACACATTTACAGCATTCTGCGGTCATGTGATATATATTTCTTGCCAACACCCATTGGGGAAGCTGGATTCACTTAACTACCCCCTGTAAAATGGTCATAAAATCAGATCTGATTTTGACTTATGACCACAATGATTTATGGCAGAAGTTCTTGTCCCAATCATAGTCATAAGTTTAGGATTGCCTGTATGGATATAAATAGCCAAGACAGAATGACCCACACTCACATTTACATTTGATTTGGGTTTTTTTTTCATTTAAATGACTATAATTTCAAGAAAAAAAGAAAAATGGAATTTTTTTTTACAAAATGGGTATAAATGGGAAAAAGTCATTGATATTTCTAGCTATATTTTTAATGACCTAGTTTTTAAGAAGTGCCAAGAAAGATAATGAGAGTTTTCTTTATAGGAAGACTGTCAGTACATTTCACAAAGTCTGCATGAGTAATAGAGAAACCATCATCTTCTTTAAAATGCAACTATCCCTTGAAATGATCAAAAATCTTAAGAAGGATTTACACTCTAAGTTATTTTCTTTACATTTTGATATGAGGTAGTAAAACAATGACTAGATCTAGCAAAGGAGAGAAAAATAGACTCAGCACAGAGGAAGGTAAAATCCTTTTGAGTTATAAAACAAATTTTGAGCACCATTAAAAATCTTCAAGTTGGAGTCTAAATTACTGACTTAAATCCTTTCCCGAGAACTTTAGCTATAAAGGTACTTTTTGAATAATAATTTCTGGTACGCTGAGTAGCAAATGAGTTGACCTTAGTCTTTAATATTGCATCCTGGAAATGGAATCTTGCCACCTTGGAACTCCCAAATCATCACAAAGCCTTCTCTCAAGCTTGACTTCACATTTGCTCTTCTGCTCTGCTGGAAGGCAGATTTACAACAAGCCAATAAAAGTTTGTACCTGCTCTTTTGACTCAAGGACACTTGATACAAATGAAATGTCTTCACACAATGCTGTATATAATGAGGCTTACGTTATACAGTCCCTCTCTACTGGGGCTGGGCAAGTGATGCTATTGCAGTGTTTCTGAGTGCCTGGAGGCTATGTGGGTCTGGATGGGGACTTCAACTCAACCCAGACTAATCTTGCCAGATTGGCATTGGGTGTTTGGCCCACCAGGGAATGGTGACTTGCCATCTTTGACTAGCAATGGGATTGCATTTCTCTGAACTAAGCTGATGTGCAATTTGAGGTGGGGGGATTCTTGGATTCACTGTTCTTGCTTAATGAGCATATATAGCCATGGCAAGGGGAGTTTTTTTACAGATTTGTTTGTGCACTCTTTTCTGGACCACAATCATTCACATAATCGTTACCTCGTGGCTGCATTATTGTAAAGCTCTAAATCTCCCCTAAAAGTCACTTGGAAGTTACAACTGGCCCAGAACACAGAGGCACCCAGAGTATTGGGTGCTCATAGGCTCAGCTATGTTATACCTTTATTGTATAAACTGTACTGGCTCCCTGATTTCTTCCAGGTGTTATCACCTTTAAAGCCCTACAAGCCATGGGGCTTGATTATTTGTGGCACTGCCTGTCTCTAAGAATATACACCCACTAGATCAGATAGGGTGGGCATACTCAAGGTCTCCTCCCTGAAATCTTGTGGGGTCTTGGAAATATGCCTTTTCTGCTGCTCCTACCCTCCCACTGGTGATTTGACAGACCCCCCCCCCACACCATTCTAGTCTTCCAGAAGGCCATTCAAACTTCACTTTTTATTGAGGTGCTGACATTGTGTGCATAGAAGGTATGGAAAGATTACAATTGAGACTGATGTGTCCTCAATGGGGACATTTCAAGGGGTACAATTATGGCTCAGGGTTTTTATTATTTTACTGTTTTTATGATAGTTTTATTAAATGGTTAGATAGGTGGCCATACAAATCTTTTAAATAAATAAATAAACCAAATTCTGTATGTAACATATGGAGTACAGCAATAAATAGTAAGAGTATACTATCAAAACCAGTTCCTTCTCTAGCTATAGCACTTATTCCTCGTTGCTTTTATCTTACAATCTGTTTGTTTCACACTGTATTATTCATTATGTAACTCAGTATTGGATTACTGTCTGGACTTTATTTCTTGTAGGCCTTTGGCTATAACAAAGAATTCATTCATTCAAAGCTAGAGGTGACTTAAGCAGATAAATGACTCAAGAATAGACTATGATCCTGATCACAGAGGCCAAGAAAACAACTATATTAGTAATATAAGATTAAAACGCTTTTGCTGAAACATTCATTAGGTGGGATCATTCTTAGCACCTAATTATATAAGGACTTTAATGCAATATAAACGTTGTGGCACAGGTTTTCACTGACTACATCAAAAGCATAAACTATTATCCAAAATTGGTAAGTATATTTCTGTGTGTGGAACAAAAAAAACATTTCCCCCCCAAGAACAGAAGATTCTTTCACTTTTTAGTATAAAACAAGTCACTATGTTTGTGTTGAGCAAAGGAGTTTCTATCATTTATTAGAATTTTCTACTGTGTATTTTATCTATCGTATAAGTAGCAACTCTTGGAACAAAAGTCTGTTTGAATTTTAAAACATGTACATTCAGTATACAAGAGAAGTAAAATGAAAATAAATATACTCTTTAAGTATACAGAAATAGTTTTCAATCAAAAGTAATATATATTATTAAACAAGCTCAATAAGATCAGATTTGCAACTTTTTTTTCTTTATGACTAATTTTAAAGGCTTTTAAAAATACCTCATAAAAACAAGTAAAGCTGCAATTATAATATAAAATATACTAAACCATATCTCGACCATATTTCAAATTTTCTGCATGACTTAATGACTCTTCATGTTATTTTGGCGATCAGACAAAGCCTTCCGAATTCATAGTTTATTTTTCTCTCTAAAAATAACATCTGCATAGATATCTGAGGTAAACAAATTTGTGTAAATCAAATTATTTTTATCAATGAAAAAGATATTGTTCCTAACAAACGTTCAGACTATCTTGTGAATTGATTTGTGAAAATATCAAAACTATAATAGTTAAGTGGAAATACTGTAGAAGATTTCAGTTTTATTTAAAAACACCAAAGTAATGCATTAAACTAAATAGTATTGTCAAACAACAGATCTAAAGACCACAAAATTGTTTGGTTTTTTTGTTGTCATTTGTTTTAAAAGCAAACCGGTAGGTGGTGCTGTTTGCTTACTACAGTATACATAATTGTTTAGTTTATTAGGCAAAACTAAGATTAGTCCAATTTGTATTGCAGATTACCCATAAAATAATGCCGTGAGTTAATAATATGCATACCAGGATTTTATCAAAATGTCATCTGTTCTGGTTATTGACTTAAAAATATTTACTTTTGGGAAGAAATGTGATTTTTCAAGCATATTTGCTGCTTAATTGTTTCCCACTACTTTAGTTCCCACTACTTTAAAATAATTTGGTTTTCACTCTATTTTGATGATGGCCAAAAACCAAAATTCAGATAACATTACCTTCCATATGTTGGTTACTTACAATTCTCAGTATCGCTAGTCAACGTAGTGAGCAATGGAAATGGTGACTTGAAAACATCTACAGGGACTTAAATTATGGAATTAATTGGATGATTTTAATGATTAATTAAAAGTAGTTAATATTAATTAGGAGTATATCTAAAATTGTATGGTGATCAATACATTGAATAACTGAATAAGAATGTAATACATGGCCCTGTTTTTACATAGGCTAATATTTTCACCTTTTCTTCAAAAGGGTCAACAGCAATTTCTTCGGTCATTTTCAGATTGTGCCTTTTTCTTTCATCTCCTGCTTTATTGTTATGGAATGTATGAAAGATCTTGGGGGAAAAGAGGAGATGCTGCCTAGGAAACAATCAGACAAGAGAAGCAGGAGCCTGCAGTCGCTTTATGTCAGAGAAACTTAAGAAAGACCCACTTTATTGGACCAAGTAGTGAAATTTGTGTCTTCAGACTTGCAAGTTTTTATTAATGTAGCCTTACAATAAATTAGAATTAGTTCATTTTGTCATGTTTCCTATCTGGTTTACCGGAGAGAGCTGACATTTATCAATGTAATTATGATTTTTTTTAAAGTACCAGTACTTTCTACTCCTAAATACAAGGCTCCTTTAATCAGACACCCCCCAAATTTTAATAGACACATAATAATTTTCCCATTAAATAAGATGGTGTTGATTGAAGTATTTCTAAAAAAAGTGACTCAGACTAGAATTTGGAAGGAGGAACTGTTGTCTTGACTTTTGCCCTCCCCCTGATATTTTAAACCAGCACAGCTCCATCCTCCCACTATTTGCACTGAAAAAAAGAGCTCCCACTCTTACCAATGGACCTTTTGCCAATACCTCTGAAGCTGCCATTTATTTTTTTAAAGCCATTCAGTCACCATTAGGATGAATAGTATCTTGCTTAACCAAGTCTTAAGTTGCCCAATGCAGGGAGAACAAATAACAAGGTAATGCAGGAATAATGATGACCCTTCGGACATTAGAGACTGTCCCTAAATAGTCATGCAGGTCAGAGGAGAGTTGCAGGAGAAACAAATGCTTATAATCATAGGTCTGACCTGTAAAATTAGAATGAAGTAATCAATAGGTTTGTTTCGCTGATAGAGGTAGTATTCGGGGGCTTTCTTGTTTTTCTCATCATATTTCAGCTCCTGAATCACATTGGGATGCTTTAGTAACCTCAGGAGGATCTTTTCAGACATTTGGGATGGGCCAAATGCTTCAACCTCTGAAAACATAAAAACAACTTGATTGATAATGTACAGTACATTTGTTAAGACAATATATTGATTACCATATTATTAAAATAAATATAAAAGTGGAATGGCAAATATTTCAGGCCAACACATCTCTGTTATTTATTAGCTCTGTCCTGTGCCTTGGGCATTAAGTTCATGTCACTGCTCAGACTGCCCAAGAATTTATCAACCCATCTGGGCAATATTAGGTTGCAGGTAATATCTGTCTATTCATAAAGAGAGACCAGAAATGGAGGAAGCAATTAAAGAAGACATCCTTCTTCCATTTTTTTTGCTCTTCTCTACCTCTGGAAATCTGGCCTAAAATATTTTTCCTCCCAAAAGGGAAAAGGCACACATATAAAAGAAAAAAGGAAATGGAGAATGGAGGGAGAGAAAAGGGAAAGGTTTATCTTAAATGGGTAGGGTCTCCTGCTTGGACGAGGGTTGGACTAGATACAATACAATACAATACAATAGTAGAGTTGGAAGGGACCTTGGAGGTCTTCTAGTCCAACCCCCTGCCTAGGCAGGAAACCCTATACCATTTCAGACAAATAGCGATCCAACATCTTCTTAAAGACTTCCAGTGTTGGGGCATTCACAACTTCTGGAGGCAAGCTGTTCCACTGATTAATTGTTGTAACTGTCAGGAAATTTCTCCTCAGTTCTAATGACCTACAAGGTCCCTTCCGTTAATATGTTAAAAGTGGAAAACAGACAGTGCTCCTGCATGGTTGTTTCATTCCAGCAACTATTTTTAATTAAATGAAAGGCAAAGAAAGTTAAATGGTTTTCCTAGTGGCATCCAGTTCAGTTTTAGCCTGATCAAGTCTATGAAAGCAATGTGATGCTGTTCCTTACCCTGGCCTTCTTGTACAATTTTAGGTTGTACAAGCTCTACTTCTGTTAAACTCTCAGAATTTCTATCAGGACTGAACATAAAGTATAAGAGGAAAATATAATGAACAAGGAGACACAATATACAATTTCCTAACACAGCTTCTCTACTCCATCCACTATTTCATTGACTCTGTTAACAATTTAGCAGTTCGACCCTAATGAGATAAGAACTTGAAAAAAACCACACTTGCCTGTTGCTAGGAAACGGTGCATTGCCAAAAGCAACTGTGGTGAGATTTTAACCTTCATTTCACTATCTGTCTGTTTGAAGGCAGAGAAATCCTGTTTTCTCTCCCGATGGGCTACTTTCTTTTTGGTCTTGTTATCAGCTAGAGGTAAAACAAAAAAAAAGATTCATTACATTTCGCTCCAGTATTTACCTTATGATTTCATTTCTATATTCCAATTTATTATTTTTGCATTTATTCCAATTATTATAAGCTGTTATTATTTACGTAATAAAAGTTCACAAACCTCTGAGAAACTCCACCCATCTAATTAAAAGTTTGTGATGTCGGGTAACTTTTGATCAAAGTCTTTACCTTATCAAAGCGAACTACTGTAGGATCTGTTTTCATTAGGCTAGCATGTAAAGAAAGGCCTGTCAGAGTGCTCCCACTGCTGCTTTTCTGCATTAAAAATTATGGCCCTGAGGAAGTGTTCCTGGCTTTACAAATAATGACAACAATGAGGAAAAGAAATAACGGGCAGAAAATAATCCAACATTCCTTTGAATAATGATAGGCAAAAAATAATTGACATTTTTGTTTCTCTTGTACCAACACATTTTTTATGCTAATAGGAGAACTACATTAATTTTAATGGAGTTACGGGATCAGATTAAATTGTTGGCTATTTTTCATGTACAAAATAATGTAATAATCCTTTTCATAAAAAAAGCATTGGGTGAAATCCGATATCAGGTAAAGTTTGCCTGAGAAACAGAGTTCTTCCTCAGCATTCCTCCTCCACAAACCAGTTAGAGAATTCCTCAACTCTTTCATGATTCCAGAGGACTTGTGAAGGAGGCTGCAAAAGGAAGGCTCCTATTCTGACCCCCATATAAAGACATTATGGAAAATCAAACAGGAAACAAGATTAGATAAACTAATTTTATTTTACAAGAAGGCTACATTAACAGAATCTTGCAAATCTGAAGGCACAGACTTCCTCCTGTCACTTTTAACTGATAGATCCATCAGGAACGGTCCTTTCTAAGTTTCTTTCCCTAACGTTAAGCCACTGGGGCTCTACATCTCATCTATTTCCTAGGCAGCATCTCTTCCCTTTTTGCCCCAAGATCATTTGTGCATTCTATACATTGGGGGGCGGGGGGGGGGGGGCTTTGTACAACTTTGTATTATGCACCAGTTGCCCCTGTTCTTGGATCATGAGGTTCTGCTCACAATTACTCAGTCTATGGTCATCTTCAAAAAGGATTACTACAATGCCGCTGCCTTTGAAGAGCATCCAGAAGCTCCAGCTGCAGTGGCATAGGCAATATATATGTCTCTAAAAAGACACATTACACCTTTGGTCTGTGATATAGTTTGCATTGGTTACCAATATGTCTCCTGATACAATTCAGGGTGCTGGTTTTGATCTTCAAAGTCCTACATGACATGAGGCCATGTTATCTGAGGGACTGCCTCTCCTTGATTACATCTACTCATCCCATCAAGACTGGCAGGAGAGTCATGCTGTAGGTCTCATCCATTAAAAAAATATGTCTTGTGGGACCTAGAAAAAAAGTCTTTTCTGCCACAGCACCTGTCCTTTGCAATATTATTTGCCCTGGATTTAGTCTCAACCCTTATAGCCACCCTGAAAGTCTTAACACATGCTTTTTGCATCGGGCCTGGGGATCCCCTGACAGCAGGGACCCTGTATCATGGATACATCGTCCATAACATTCTGATTTTGACCCTATTGCAATCTTGGTTTCAATAATTGTTTCTAACAAAACAATTTTAACAAATTAAATAATTAATGTAGTTGGTATTATAATATGTATAAACCAGTGGTTTTGAGGCATGCTGCCCAGAGTCACCTCGTGTGAGATGGGCAGCTATATAGATCTGATAAAACAAACATTAATGAACAGCATTCATGTAGAAAAGGTATAGGTAAAGAATGTTTAATAGGAGCTTAAGGTATATCACATAAAGCAAACTGATTAATAATGTAGAAAGTGTCCTAAAGAAAGGATAGCATAGGGATCTCAGAAAATTGTAGTCACTGCAGAAACACTAGGATCTCCTTAATTGACTTCACAAGGTTATATCTCCAAAGGTGACCTGCTCAGCGTCCTCTTCTCAAACTATTTAGGAAGTTGCATACTGTGAAGTTTGTTTACAAACTAATAGGCAGTCACTGCAGTTACTTCAGCAGTAGTAAAATGTGTATACGGTAGATACTCCTTCAGTAATTTGGCTGCTGCCTGCATTCCATTAAAAACCCATTAGTGGAAGATACCCCTGTCCAGGAAAACGCATAGCTGGTATACTAACCAATGTTCCAGGTCACAGAACTCATTTGGGCCTCCAATGATTATAAACCAAATTCACATATTGAAGAACACACCCTCCCAACTGAAGCTCTGCGTTGTTAGGATTCAGCCTCAGTATTTGCATTTATTACTCAGTTCAGCATCTGTAAATATGCTTGATCAGATATGACAGCATAACAAAAAAACATGTACATCTTCCAAAATGTCTGCAGTCCAATCTACATTGTTTTTTTCACAACTGTCCGCCTCTTTTCCACAACAAACTGCAGTGATGGCACATGAGGTACTACAAACCATGCACTGCGGTAATAAACCTTTTCTGACATTTTCAGAGAAGTCATACACAGTGCTTCTGAGGGCTAATCCAATATTTTGCTGCCTAATTCCTGACAATATTCTTACATTCTCAAATACCGTGTATAGAAGACAAGAAGAATGATAGTTGAATAAAAGCAACAGATCATTTTAAAGCATTGGGCTAAGTTAAAGGATATAAAATTGATCACATGGTGAAAAAATTGTCCTTTATCTTCTAAAATAGCTGCCAGTGATAAGAGCGTCTCTTTTTGTTACAATACAGAGGCAGTCACATGCATTTTAAATTGGGCTAGGCTTTTAATCTTAGCTCATATTTAATTCTTCTCAAAATGTAATTTCCCTCAAAAAATAAAAAGACAGAAAACTTTATTACAAGAAGGCCTTTATATAATTCTGAGGGCAAATACTGTGGTGCTTAATACTCACTGTAGAGATCTGTTTCATCTAGAATCTCAGACTTGATGATCTCTTCAATTACATCTTCCAAGGTAACAATGCCCAAGACTTCATAAAAAGGATCCCCTTCCCCTTCATTATTCACCCGCTGCACAATTGCCAAGTGAGATTTACCTGCACAAAGTAGTAGACCATGAAATTAGACTTTAGAGCAAAAGGACTGACTACTCAGTTCCAAAATGATACACAGATTATATCTGTATAATGCAACAACATATAATTTATGGAGAGCACTGTGTGAAAAATAGGTTAACTTATTCATTACACTGTCCACAAAATAAAATGTTGGTTGTTAAAGAAAAACTGTAAATAAAACATATACCAAAAAACCCCATATAATTTATGGGATACTGATGCTTAAAAAAAAACCTACCTAAAAGTTTATCAAGAATTTTTAGAGGCAAGCATAACTAGAGATATTTTTTTTCTTTTTGGGTACCATAGGAAGTAGGGTTATTTGAGTATTAGGTAGTTGGAGTCAATTTTTCAATATTTTTTGAGAAGGTTGGATATGGAATTAAGGCGCAAAATGGATATATTATTTGTATTATTTTTAAAGCAGCAAAAAGGAAAAATCGTACTGCTACAGATTAGCAGTTTTGCTAAATTTTGAGAGTATAATCTGGAAGTGCTCTGGGAATCACAAAATGGGGGTAGGTTGGTCCACAAATTATCTAATCCCATTAAGGTTTTTCACCTTGTAGAACATTAAATCTTGTAACAAGAAACATGATATTCCTAATATCTTTAACCATTTCACAAAGATTATCACCATTACCATATCAAATGCAACAGAATTAGATTTTTTTTGTATCCAAAATATATAAAATATATTACAAAACAAGTCCAACCTGCATAAAGTCAATTAAAGCAATATCCAAATATCAAAGCACAAACAAAGCTTTATATTAAAATAGTAATTTTAAACATCAGATATTAATATTTTTATCAATCACGCAGAGTCACTGGCAGCAAATAGGCAGTCATATAAACTCAAACAAACAAACAAACAAACAAATAACGTATCTTCCAAGAAACCTCTATGCACAAAATCTAGTTTGTACTACATTATGTATGCATAATTATATACTAATATGCATTATGTATGCCTATTATTTAAATTTTAAATAAATGTAAAATTGCTTTCATCAATTGCGCTCTTTTCAGGATATTATTTCATATTTAAATTGCTAATTATTATGTGCTATACCATTCATCTACAAACAATTCAATTTGATCACTTGAGATTTTAGAGAATCAAAACAGTATTTTACTGAAGGGCAGGTAAAGACTATAATTTGTTAAGAGCAAATGGCTGAAGATTAAATATGACATTCTAAAGCATGTTTGATTGTACTTATTAATTTCTAATATATTTATATAACCCTATTATTTATTTTTAACCGATTGTATTTTGTATAAATGAGCTCCAAGTTTCATTATATTTGACTGTACCAAGTCTACCTGTATTGGCCATCTGTCCATAGGCGGTAAATGTAATCACGTTTTCAATCCATTGATTGAATGGGGCTATACATTTATCTTTCCAATATTGCAGTAGACATAGTCCTTGACTTACAACAACAATTGGGACAAGAATTTCTGTTGTGACAACCTTCTTTGCCATGGTGACTAAGTGAATTGTTCAAGCTGTTAAGTGAAACATGAAGTAATTAAGTGAATCTGATTTTTCCCATTGCCTTTGCTTGTCAGAAATTGGCTGGGATTGTCGCAATGACCTCAGAATGCTGTAACCATTGTAAATATAGGACAGTTATCAAACACCCAAATTTTGATTAAGTGATCGTGAGAATGCTACAACAATTGTAAGTGTAAGGACTGGTTGTAAATCACTTTTTTTCAGTGCTGTTATAACTCTTTGAACAGTCTTTGAACCACTAATTAATGGTTGTAAATGAAGGATTATTTGCATCTGTATCACCCTTTTCACCACAGTAAAGCCATGGATAATCCATTTATATTATTTGTCAAATTTTATGTACTGGTATGTAGTTTAAGAGAACATTATGGACTATGAAAGATCATTTCAATAAATTATTATTGCAGCAAAATTACCATAGGCATAGATTTGGAAAGATTTGACATACTCATTATGAAGAAATGGTTGGTGGAGATAATAGATCTTGCTGAAATAGATAAATTGACTTGCTTGATTTAAAAAAAAAAGCATTATCTACATTTATTGGTGACTGAAAGTCTCTCCTGGAATTTTTGTGTAAAAATGGGGAAAAAAAAGAACCAAAAATGTTTCGATGATTACACAGGATAGAGTATAGAAAGAAGAAGAATGAGATAATTTTGGAGACAGACTAAATATATTTATACATATAACTGCTCTGAATAATATTGGAGGCTACTTCTTCATACCTTTTTTTCTTTTTTTTCTATTTTTTTCTCTTCTTTGCATTGTTTTCCCTTTATTTTTCTCCCCCTACTTTATCCTGGTCTGTGTTAGTTTTTTTTTCTTCTTGTTCAAAAGTTTTAATTTAAAAAAATATACAAAAAGGGATATTAACTTCTGAAAAATTAAGCTTTTGTCACACAGTCATATTTATATGGCTCTTATTATATCCCAACAAAACACTGCTTTTGACAGTTCTTATTTATAGAAACATAATGGAGCCCAGTTAATTCTAAATATTATGTCAGTACATCAAAGAAAAATACTACTAATCCTCATTTACACTCTGGAATTAGGACTGGTCACTAAATTGCTAAATAGTGTGGTAGTTAAGCATGGCATTACGTGACTGCGCCAACTTACTCAATTGCAGCAGATCTGACTGCAGTCGTGAATCACTATGGATTGTTAAGCATCACATTACATGCGCTGGTTGCAAGTTACCAAATTGTGATTACAGGACTGCTGGGACATGGTGTTGACCACAACTTTGAGAGCTAATTGTCTCTACTTTCAGCATCATTATAAGTTTGACTGATCACTGAACAAGTGGCTGGCAAAGGAGGGCTATCTATAAATTAACTGATGTTTTGACTAATCACATAAAAGTATTCCTTATTAACAACAGCACAATTATCCATAATTAAAAAAAATAGTTGTATTCAGACACTCACTCTTTAATATCTATTCTAGATGTTAGATTACTACCTCAATGGAAGATGCAAACATTTTTTTAAAAAAAAAACATTTGTATAAGTTAGAATTTGGTTCAAATATCTTAGGCTTATTGAACGAACAATCAAAATATCCTATCAAGCAAATGGATGTTTAAAGATATTCTGGAAACAGTAGATCAGGGAGAAGACCTTAATAATTGACATAAATACTGCATCAGGTCAAAATAATTCAGTTCACTAAACTTCACATCTGCTTTCCCAGGGACCTAACATAAGCAAATTCTTTGAGAATGCTGTCTGTTGAAAGTTAAATTCTTTTGCTATTCCCAGCTTGTGATCATTTAAAAGGAATTTTCCAAAGCAAGGTCTAATATTAGACTTAAAATGAAGTTTCCATTCCTCTTACGCGATATTCTCACCAAAGTAACTACTACATAATCTGATTGTCTTGGAGCTACTCGTTTAGATGCAGATGACCATACTTCAAATACCAACTGAACCACACTGGCAAAGCTTGTCTCAAAGAAACCTTTACAGTGTGAATCATGATTACAATCATACTTTGCATTTATAATTATGCACAATATCACAAACTTCATTAGGCCATAAAAATGAAAACCCTTCCTTGCATAATTATATTTTGTTATCAATTTGCAATCCACAAAATGGGTTCTATGTTACATGATATCTCAGAATCAACATAAGTTCTAGTTATTGTAATTGTGTCAAAGAAAGACAACAGAGATTTATTTGGTAGCAAAACACAGTGTGCACAGTATTTTGTGCAGATAAAAGTAAAGGTATGGAATCATTTTGACTTAAACTATCCATTTGAATGAGTTTACATTTTAAATTTGAAGTCAATAAAACATATTAATGAAAATAAATAACACACAGTTTCATAGAGATTCACTACCCTTAATTTTTTATCTTAGACTTTGATGCTTTAAAACAGTAAATTAGAAACATGAATAACGGACATTTTATTCCAATCTTTAATAGTATACATATTTGCTCTTTTATAGCTCTATGGAAATTAAACTCCTTTTAGAAGAAATAAAATATACATTGCGATATCACTAAAATGATTTTGTTAACATGCAAATATTAGGAAAAAATTATTGGACCTCTAAACCTAAAGCTATTGATATGTTAGGTAGTGTGGCTAGTTAATTTGCAATACAATTAGCAGCTTACTTTACTTCTATAATGCTCTTCTTCCCAGGAATGTATGTTTTGACATGGCTGCATCTAATGAAAATAGTGTAAAAAGCAGCAATAAAATACATATTTGAAATGGATGGGTTACATTGTGTATTTTTACATAGAATTTAGATAATTACTCCTGAAATATTTGTGAAGCATGTGCCAAAGATTTAGAAACAGAAATGAAGCATGGTATGTTTAATTGTTAATCAACAAAGCATATGCATATTAATTAATGAGGATTAATTTTAATCAATAGGAAATCTTAAAAGACTACAGACCACCTAACAACTACCTATGTTTTTTTTTGAAGTTATCTATACAAATTCATTGCCAGACAAATCATGGTTTTTTGGGTTAACAAGTAGTGACACTGATAGGTTTATATGTAAATGTATGTCTGCATATATAAATACATGTATATATAATAAAGCAGGTTGGTGATGAGGTTGAGGTGGTGAGGGAAAGGGAAACTTTGTAAACTTTTCGGAAAAGAATCTAGATGAGTTCTTTACTTTAACAGTTAACCAAATATGATTGCCGAAAAGAAATTTAAGAACTACTTATATCATTTGTTATATCATTTTTTCTTCATTCCACTTGTTTATGATTAGAACAAACAAGCACCCCCCTGACTTGACATTATTCAAATACATATAGTGTATTCAATAGCTCTCTGACCATACAGTTGAAACCAATCTTTCCAACTCCCACATTAAAATATCACTAATTCTGAAGATTTGACAATTGTCCAAACTGAGAAAGGAAGTGGAAAATGAACAAAATATTAGAAAGATCCTGAAGAGAATGAAGCTTTTTTTGTTTCTTTAGATGCTTAGAGAAGAACTGAGATAGACAAACTGAAATAATGGAAATGTTTTCTATGATTCTTAAAATGAACCAATGTGCACAAAAGGGTATTAGTTATAACAATATACTTATAATGCAGCAATAGAAGTTCTCATAGAAACCTAATTTCCTTCAGCATGTCAGCATAGTACTTTTGTTGTTGCCAATTAATTTCACTGGACCCTGCTGGATAGGAATTCTGAAGGACATTCTATTTCCACTGAGAACCCATAGTCCATTTCCTTTCTAAGTTAATAAAAGTTACTTCTAATTATTATTTTACTCCGTCAGTCAGATTTGCCATATTGGTGCCATTTTGTATTTTGAGATCAATATCTTAAGAAAGTAGAAAAAATAAGAAATAAGGAAAAATAAGAAACCCCAAATATCTGCACATTGATACCAGTGCAGTGGTGGATTCCTATTGGTTCGGACCGGTTCAGCCGAACTGGTAGTGGTTTGGCAGCCTGGGTCGTTGGAACCGGCAGCGATCTAGGCCTGCCATGCCCCTGAACCAGTTCTCTGGGCGGGGCCTTAGGCAGCACCATGTTGTTTTTTGCTTCTGCGCATGCGCAGAACAATTTTTATTGCATTGCGCATCAAGCGTCTGCGGCGCGACCACAACGAACTGGTAGTAGTGACTGCCAGAACCCACCCCTACACCAGTAATAGCTATTGGAAATCAATGACACAAACCGTTCTGTTTTAGATTGCTTTTTCTTTTATTTGTAAACTTCCCAATGATGAACAAGCTCAAAACATGACTTCTTGTCTAAATGGAGACTGCTAGAGTAATATCATAAACCCACTGAGCTTACTAGAGTGGCATTATACCAGAGTGTTGGAAAGTTCAGACAGAGAACAAACAGATAGTCAAGTTTCACACGACATTATAAAAACAATAACAAAAATGGCGCTCTACTTAATATAGCAACTAACAGTAACATGGTTGAGAAAGCAACTTGATGAATGACTATCATGTTTTATTCTTCTCTTTCTCAATCAACTTTTATTCCAAAATTATATGGAAATAAGAGAATTCTTAGAATTCGCTAGAAAAATGCACAGTCATTATTCATGTTTTAAAATCTAATTTTTAATATTGGGAGAAATAATTGGGTATGAAAGTACTGACACCTTAGTCATTCATCCTGATGCGTGCAATTCAATAAGTAAAAGGCATGGTTAAACTTTTAAAATCAGGAAACGAAATTCACTGGCTTTACCAAATGAAAAATGTTGTGTGACTGCAATAGATTACTGACTTAGTTCAGGATCTTAGGAGTTTTAAAAGTGTTGCCTCCTGAATTCATTGCCAACATGTCTCAATTTTCTAATACCTATTGCCACTTCTAATAATTTGAGGTTTCTACATAGATAGGACTGTTTTATAGAAAAAAGGTGCCAACAATGTGCATTTATTTATATTTCTTCCAAATTTGCCTTTTACCACATGGGAACCAACCTTGCTACTAGGCAAGAAAAAAATCTATATCCCCGACTAAGACAGTGAAACAGAGTAAATTCAAATCTCAACTTGATGCTATCTGGAGTATGCATTCATTAAATGTTTTTATGTTTGTTTTGAGTATGTATATAAACCCCGTATGTTTTGAGAAATATTTTTTAAGGGCAGATAGTAAATGCTGCTAATTATGCAAAAATGTAACCTGTTACTTTCATCCATCAAGCTTATAAAAGAAAAAGCATCCAAAGCAAAAGAAACAAAGGATCTAATGTTAAATAACATAACTACCTTTAGTTTTTTAAGCAAATAGATTTATTTTTGACATCAATATGCAGTATAACAATCAGAAACGTGATGGATAGATATCCTCTAGTAAATTCTCTATCCAATGTCATTTTGAAGCTTTCTACCCTATAGCATAGTGATGGCAAACGTTTTTTTGCTCGGATGCCAAAAGGGCACGCACATGCACAATAGCGTGCCCTTGAGTGCCCATACCCATAATGCAATGCCTCCCCCACATATGCACGCACATCTCCCCCCTGCTCCCCCCCGCATGCATGCAGGCCTCACTGAAATCTCTGGACTTCCAGTAGGCCCGTTGGGCCATTTTTCGTCCTCCCCAGGCTTCAGGAAAGCCTCTGGAGCCTGTGGATGGCAAAAGAAACGGGTCCAATGGGGATACTGGAAGTTCGTTTCTGAACTTCCAGTTTGCCCATTGGGCTGTTTTTCGCCCTCTCCAGGCTTCAGAAAAGCCTCCTGAAGCCTGGAGAGGGCGAAAAATGGTCCAACATGCCTACCGGAAGTTCAGGAACGAACTTCTGGTTTGCCCGTTGGACTGTTTTTTTGCCATTCACAGGCTCCGGAGGCTTTCCTGAAGCCTGGGGAGGGTGAAAATGGCCTCTCCCACCCTCCGGAAGGCAGAAAATCAGCATGTGCACTGCAGCTGACATAGGGCAATGCCTCGCATGCCCTCAGATATGGCTCTGCGTGCCACCTGTGGCACACGTGCCATAGGTTCACCATCACAGCTATAGCACCTTTACCTCTCTGCCACTTTTGATACTGCCCTCCCTTCAATTTATTAGCCAACCATTTTAAGTACAAAAGCACTACAGAAGGGAAAGTAATTTGTTTCACAGGCCATATCAATAACAGAGGAAATCTTCATGAAATTTTAGGTATTAGATGAGCATTAATAATCAATTTATTAAGGGATGATAAGAACCTTACACCATTAACGGCAAATTCATTTTAGAGTTCCTTAAGGTTTTGAATACCTGTCAAAAGTAACTTTTCTTGCATCTAGTTCCACTGTAACACTTGGGTATAAATGTTGAATTTGTGCCAGAAATAACCACTATGTTGTGTTATATTGTTTCACCAAATGAAAGTGGTAAAATTACAATCTAGATTACAATTGCCAAATAAAACTGAGACAAACATTGATAGTACCACATTAATGGCATTATATTTTTAAAAAAAATCAAGGCAGAATCAGTGTCTATTTCCCTAAAATCAAAGTTACTTCTACAACACATTGTAAGAATGATTGCTTTGTGTATCAAAAGAGATCAACTTTTTTTCCCTATTATTCTTGGAATTCTTTCAAGATGCAGTCTTATCTTCAAGAACCATGGAGGAAAACAATAAATGATCAGAACCAGCTGCTTCACACATGATGTTAAATGTTGGAAATCTCAGTACATCCTTAAATCGTTTAAGAGAACCCTATCTCCCTGGCAGCGAACTTCAGCATCCATTTCTGGAAATTCATTACACTGTACTGGTTTAGCAGACTGGTACTTAAGTTCCATTATTTAATTCTAGTTCAGATAATTCAGGCAGATGAACCTCTTTGGCTTAGTTTCATGAACCACATCTTTGGCAGACAGCAGATCATGCACAATCCTTCTCTCCTCTACCTTTTCCTTCACTTCCTCATATTCCTCAGGTGATGAGTTGTGATCCTCAAGCCAGCCACATCACTGAAAAAAGAAGAAAGGCACGTGACCCAGGACAATAAATGTACCACATATAGCTGCCATTGTTACTCCTACAAATAGAAAAATACAAGGAAAGGAGATGAGCATGACAGTCCAAGGGACATATTTTGCTTGTGATGACATACAGAAGATATGTGAGCTGGGGTAAAAGAATGCATGCAAACTATGAGCATTTGGAAAGGGAAGTAGAAAAACAAGGCAAAAAAAGATGTGTGGAAAAATGAGGCCACATTTTTGTGAAGAAACGCTAGTAATTACACAATGTGACAGAATACCAAGCAATAAAATAAATGAGAATATTGTTATTTCTCTAATAACATATTTCTCTATCTATTTTTAAAATTATTTTATCTGTATGAGACACAATATCTCTATAATGCAATCCTGAATAGAAGAATACTGTAGCCTAAATCACAGGTCACAGCAGCTTAAAAATATAACATAACACAGCATAGTTTAGCTTACCAGTAGCAAAAGTACAATGAGCAATGCTGCCTTTTGTGTTGGCCTTCTCTGTTCTGGTACCACCTGTAAAAAAGTGGAATGCTGGCAGCTCAGATCTTACGAGTTCTGCTTCTCAGAAAACTCAAAGTGTTGAATTCTTTGAAGAAATTGTCTCCATGCTTAAGGTAAAGAGTTGCTCAGAGATAAAATTTGTACTTGGCATCAGAAGTTATAATGAAGACAGTTCACATGACTAACCAACAAGAAATGCTGTATTTTTATGCTTCTGTAATTTTTAAAACTGGACCAAATTGGTGCATCTCTTTTGGGACTACTTCTATAGACTTTTTGTACCCCAGTATTTCCAGAATCTGGAAATACTGTGTCTGCAATTGTTTTGTTCCTGCCCAGTAACCGAGTCTAGTCCTCCGAAAGTCTAGTTCACACCATACAAATTATTTTAAATCCAATTGTGCAGCATCTTGTGAAATTCATCATTACTTTCCAGATATATTTACAGTTCTGGGCACCCAAATAGAGAAAGAAGTAATAAAGCTTATATCTCACAGCTTTCAGAAACAGCATGCTGAATTTGATTCTATCAATATACAAAAGCTTAAACTAATCATCTGATGATAACATATAAGTTTAAAAAGTTATATCTAAAGAAAACCAAGAAGTAGAACAACTTCTACTTGACTAGAGGTTTTAAGTAACAGTTAAGATTGAACTGGGAGTATGGGGTGGGTGTCAAGTCTCCTCTCATCCAGGAAAATGTACTGGAGGTTTTGGGCTGAACACTATCACTTAACTCAAGTTACCTTCTCAAAATGTTGCCTGGGGGTGGAGGAAGAAATATTCTTCCCTGAGCTCATGAAGAAAGATGAGATATAATTCTAAGAAATGAATCAGCATTTTATTGATAGAAAGAGAATGGCTGAAGTATCAAATACAGGATTGTCCATAATACAGAAGGAAGACAAGTCCAGTAATTTATTAGCAAATGGATATGAATTTTTCTTCTTGGGTATTAATATTACACTACTTTAGTATTTAAATAAAAAATAAATCTACATAAGAAATAACAATTAAAAAAATAAGCAGCAGCAGCAGAGAAAGTAGGAGACTTAAACTTGCTTTCCCCCCCAATGCATAATAAATATCTAAATGTGGCATCATAAACTTATGTTAGAAATATTTCCAAGTTTGACAAATTATCTTACATTCAAAATAATTAGTTACCAAAATGAAAACAATGAAATACATATTTGTCAAATATGGTATCAAAATCCTGGATTTTAGGTCACAGTATCTGGGAAGGATAAATAAAAGAAAGATGCTAATCCAGGATCCTTTACTGTAAGACAGGGATGTCAAACTGGCGGCCCACAGGCTGCGTCACACACAGACCACGCCCACCACAGCTCCACAAAGGCAAAAAAATCACAATATGTCATGATACGTCATGTGACATAATCAAATTTGA
This sequence comes from Natrix helvetica, assembly GCF_964273705.1. Lineage (NCBI taxonomy): Eukaryota > Metazoa > Chordata > Lepidosauria > Squamata > Natricidae > Natrix > Natrix helvetica. Next base: position 52,296,598 of record NC_138551.1, on the reverse strand, counting down.
CAATCCTGCTGTAAGATCAGCACTTAGTAAACTTGCTTGCTTAGTAAACTTAATGAAGAAACCAGAAGTAATTGGATATATAACTATATAAAGGATTTGTTATTTGTGTCTCAAACTTACTATGCAATTGGCTGCATTTTCACTTCTCTGCATGGATTTATAAATTCCATACCAAGTATAAAAAGCTATCGATACATATAGTTTTCAGGAATAATCACCTAGTTCATGTGTTTTTATATATAGAATTCTTGGGTTGATAATTTATTTACTGCTTAATTTTATTTTACTTCATCATTTAGTAATTGGAAATGGTTATCTGTGGGACTCTCTTCCTTGCTCTAGATGCCCACCACAAAGGAAACATTTCCTTATAGCATTTAGAAAGTATGCCTTCTCTGTTGTCACTTCTGTTCTCTAGAACAGCACTTTCCCCAAAGTCTGCACCCTTCCTGACTTGGTTGTTCTTCAGAAAGTATTAAATTCAGGTGCTGGTTGTCACCTTAAAAGTCCCTCATGGCTTAGGACCAGGTTATTTACCAGATTGTCTCTCCTCAACTGTTTCTATCCATCATATCCAATCTGGCAGGAAGGGCTAACCCTACGTACAGTCAGCTAAGGAGTATTGGCTGGGGGGTGGGCGCAGAAGAAAACCTTTACTGCCATAGCAGTTGCCCTTTCGAACATCATTCCTGTGAGATTAGATTGGCTTTGTCCCTGTTGGCCTTTTGTAAGGTCTTGAAAATTTAGATTTCTGCTCAGGTCTGGGGCCCTAGATGTGGGTTAGAGTAAATCTCTGGGCTGTAGAAATGATAGGTTAGATCAGTGTGCAAGCTGGCTGAAGAATTCTGGGAACTGAAACCCAGACATCTTAAAGCTGTCTAAGTTGAGAAACACTGGGTTAGATCATGCTCAGCTACTACTGTATGTGTTTTTATTTTTTTTTATATTGTGTACTTCTTGTTTTGGTCTACCGATATCAGCCGTTGTGGGTAAACCAGACAGGAAACAACTAGATGAGCTAATTCTACTTTATTGGAAGGCTATATTAACAGAATCTTGCAAGAAGGTACAAATTTCCACCATCTCTTCTACTGCCTCACAGCTCCTTCCTAAGTTTCTCCCCAATTAAGCCATTGCTGGCTCTTATGTCTCTTGTCTGATAGTTTCTTTGGCAGCATCTCTTCCCCTCTTTTCCCTAAGATCATCCACACATTCCATTATATTTATAAGCCAGATGTAGCCACATAAAAATGAAATTGGAAACTATATACATCAAATGAATGATCAGGCTTTTGATACCAGGATCTTACCAAGGCAGATTTGTAAATTGCTGATATAAGTTTTTAAGTTTTCATATTCTGGATGATTATTTCATGTGTTTTTATTGTTGTATTATGCTTTTAACCATTTCTGTATGCCCCTTAAAGTTACATGACTATTTAGATAGCTTTATAAATCAAACTACTTAATAAAATATTCTAATATGTTGCTTTTCATTTCCTATACTTGGCATCTCTAGCATGGTGAGTTCCAGAACAATTCTAGAGCAAAATCTTACCTTTCCTACCACTAGTATGGACAGTTAGCTGGCTTCCTTAGGAAACACAATTCTATACTCTATTCTCCCAGATGGGATAAGTTTCTTTTTTAAAAAATATTTCCAATGTATAACAATGTGGTTTTGGGAAAGAAAGAGTTAGGTGCACTCTAGGACAAACAAAGAATAACTCATATCGATTTCTAGGAAGAGAAATGAAGCAGCATTGTTTAATTTTATTTTGGTTGTGTTCAAGGCCCTTCCTGATTCCTAACAAAGATACTGACAGTGTCAATCTCTATTTGGATGAGCCTACCAAGCAAATTCACTCTTGTTTTTCAGTCATTAAAACAAACACACATACATGTTGTAGTTATGTTTCTTCACAAATGTTATTGTAAGTAGGTATGGTTGTGTCAGTTTGTGCTTTAGGTATTGTAATCTGATCATTGGTAACATACCTCAGAAAGCCTAGGGCTGATCATAAAGAGATGCACCTGTAAGAACCCTATGAATCCTTGATTACCAGAAGTCAGTAGGTATTTGTCAAGTACTAATTTTGGAAAGAGCCAGTTTGATGTAATGGTTAAGAAACCGAAAGACTACGAGTTCTTTCTTAGGCATGAAGCTAACTGGGTGACCTTGGGCTACTTTCAGTCCTAGGGAGAAGGCAACGGCAAACCAAATTTTGCTCTGTACTTTTCCAACCAACATATATTATTAGAATGCAGGGCATGATTTTACCCTATTTAGGATTGTCCTAAAATTACTGCAATGTATATAGTTATCTAAAGGTGCGAAGATCTTCAGTTCCCAGTTGAATAGTTTCAACTGCACAGAATAACATCTGCCTACCTAAATCTGATCTCCAGTTGGATGAAACCAATCATACTATTAATAAAATATATTAGTTAAAATATGCTACTAGGCTCTTTGTATATGTTGAAAAAATTCTTGGAATAGTAGTCAATTGAATACACAATGGGAGACTATAAAGTGATGTACAAAAATGGTTGTCCCAAAGGATTTAAGGAATCCTTCCATTCCCCACCATTCCCATCCTTTAGTCAGAGCTGAAGAAGCTTCTTGAATGAGAAACAAAATGTCTTCAAAGAGGAAAAAAACCCAGAAAGTTCAGTTGCCTCTTGAAAAAGCTCCTTTGGGACAACCATGACCTGGATGACTAAGAATCTCCATAGACATTTATGAAAGTGATTGTAAGCTGCATCATTTCCAGATCATTCTTTGTCCAGCTCTGGTGACAATACTTTAAGGAATTAGAGAAACCAGAAAGATTCAGTAAAAACAAGACAGATGATTAAGATACTTGGAAACTATTAGCAAAGAAAGCACCAAATAACAGCACAGATTATCTTAAAGAATATCTCCAATTATACCACTTTGCAGGCACCAACAATGTTTACTGTGTGATGGCAATATGGAGGAAAGTTTCTATTGTGGCAACTGTCCTATGGAATGATCTCTCCTGTGCGGTATGCCACATTGACAAAGTTTATGTCTCTCTCTTTTTTATAGCTATAAACTCACTCTATTTGTTTTTTAATTGGCAGTTCTGATCTTAATGGATTTGTAGACTACTGAAATAGCAAGAACCTTCAAAATACTTTTAATAAATAAGTAAATGACTTTCAGTTTGTTGTCAGCAATATGGTGATAAAGATTTTTATTTGGACCTAGAGTTTTATCACTGAACTTTGTTTTTTATCATCTTTTATACTCAATATTTTAATCATTGAGTATATAGGCTGAAGAAACTTTACAGAAGCACTTTCTCAAAAGGGATATAAATACTCTAGGGGCAACTAACCTATGATACATAGGTTGAAGAAAAAATATAGACATAAGATTCTGACATGATGGCCTTTGGTATCTATTCTCAAGTTGTCTCATGTGTTGTTCATGGCAGTTTTGAGAGTCTCTCCCTCCTTTCCTCCATTGGCCCTGCCCCACTTAACCAGATATAGTTTATTTCTGAAGTGACCATCTAAAAAAAGAATTCAGATTACCCAAATAGCTATTTTACCTTACTATCCCACCAGAATAAAATACAATTTTCCACTCAGATTTTCCCACCATTAGAAAATGTGACAAATATTTCAAACTGTTTCTATAAAAGCAATTGGAAAGTATAAATATAGAAATGTGATCATTTACAGAAATATTCAGTTATAGCAGACAGAGAGGGAGCAATAGTGAGAGTGTGCTTCCAGTTTATATTTAACCAATAATGTGCAACATCTTTTCTGGTTGACTCTGCAGAGAGAAGGTTGCAGGAAGGTACAGAATCCCAGTTTCCAATTTCAAGCATCTGAGGGTTATTTTACTTACAGTCCAAAATAACATGGTTCATTCACATAACTTTTTGAAAAGAATTTATGTAGCACAAAATAATTGAAATAAAACTTGTATCACACATTCTCAAATCGTGGGTAAGGAAAACTTTGAACAGACTTTACATATAACATCCTTGCCATACAAATAAAGGTAAAGGCATAAGCATTTATAGATAATAATGATAACATAGATAGTAATGTCACTCTCACATATATATGTCCTAATGTCCAGTGCAAATATATAAGTTACAGAGTTTGCCCCAAGGCATTATGACAGATATTTTATTGCTTCCTTCCCCCCCCCCCCTAAAAAAAAAAGCCTGATTTTGGTGTCAGCTAACTGAGACTTACAAAATGCCAGAACATTGGAAATATTACAGAACATTGGAAATATTATAGGTTCCATTTGAAGAATGGGACTAGAAATTAGTATCTACAATAGGGCTGTCAAACTTGCGGCCCATCAGCTAGATGTGTCACACACTGGCCACACCCAGGCCCACTTTAGCAAAGGGGAAAGAAGTTGTGATACCTCATGTGACGACACCATGACAACATGAGTTTGATACCCCTGATCTATAATATCAACAGCATCAGCAGTGTTGGGGCATTCACAACTTCTGGAGGCAAGCTGTTCCACTGATTAATTGTTCGAACTGTCAGGAAATTTCTCCTCAGTTGCTTCTCTCCTTGATTAGTTTCCACCCATGGCTTCTTGTTCTACTCTCAGGTGCCTTGGAGAATAGTTTGACTCCCTCTTCTTTGTGGCAACCCCTGAGATATTGGAACATTGCTATCATGTCACCCCTACTCCTTCTTTTCATTAAACTAGTCATACCCAGTTCCTGCAACCGTTCTTCATATGTTTTAGTCTCCAGTCCTCTAATCATCTTTGTTGCTCTTGATTCTATCCCTCTGTTGATGTAGCCTAGAACTGTGTTGGCTTTTTTGGTGGCTGCTGCACACTGTTGGCTCATATTTAAATGGTTGTCCACTAGGACTCCAAGATTCCTTTCACAGTTACTACTGTTGAACAAGATACCACCTATACTGTACCTGTGCATTTCGTTTTTCTTGCCTAAATGTAGAACTTTACTCTTTTCACCATTGAATTTCATTTTATTAGATAGTGCCCAATGTTCAAGGCTGTTAAGATCCTTCTGTACTGTATCTTAAGCCTATCTTCTGGAGTGTTGGCTATTCCTGCCAGCTTGGTATCATCTGCAGATTTGATGAGTTTCCCATTTATTCCCTCATCCAAATCATTGATGAAGATGTTGAAGAATACTAGATCCAAAACAGAGCCTTGGGGTACTCCACTGCATACTTCCCTCCATGTAGATGCAGTTCCATTGAGGACTACACGTTGATTGTGGTTGGTCAGCCAGTTACGAATCCATCTGGTGGTGATGCTGTCTAACCGCATTCTTCTACTTTATCTAGTAATGGTTATGATCTATCTTATCAAATGCCTTACTGAAGTCCAAGTAAACTATATCGACGGCATTCCTCTGGTCCACTAATTAAAGAATGCAATAAGATTAGTCTGGCATGATCTGTTTTTGACAAACCCATGTTGGCTTTTGGCTATTACTTTGTTTATTTCTAGGTGTTCCCTAATTTGTTGCTTGATTATCTTTTCCAGAATCTTTCCTGGTATTGAGGTCAGGCTGATAGGTCTGTAGTTTCCTGGATCTATTTTTTTTCCTTTTTTGAAGATAGGAACCACATCAGCTCTTTTCCAGTCCTCTGGCAGTTCCCCGGTGCTCCAGGATCTCTGCGATCAAAGCTTTGGAACGCTGAGACGCAAAACTCCCCCCCCCCTCCAATGGAACTCTCGATGGGCGTTCTAGAACGCCAAGGAGACAGTCCGGGAAGACTTTCACTTATCCCAATCACCCCCCTTCTAGGGAGGAAGGGGGAAAAAAGGCATACAGTAGGATTTTTAAAAAAAAATAAAAAAAATCTATGCAATTGAAATAGATACCCAGTTACAAAATCAAATCATAGGTCCTTTGTGGACACATGAAATATGAATGATAGGATAATTGAATTATCCTCATAATACCTGAAAGACAAACTCTGCCTAGGTCCTGCAAATAATATCTAGAAAATTGACAAATCTTTCTTTCATTTTAAATATATATGTGTGTGTGTGTTTATTATAAAAACCAGTTATTGTTTTTATTATCAATTTTTATTAGGACTTTTGACTGTAATAGTAAAATCGAATACAAAATAACTTTAAAGAAAGAGAAGAGAAAGAAAAAATAAAAAGTGCAAGAGAGGAAAGAGGGAGAAGAAAGAGAAAAGTAGAAAGAAAGAAAGAAAGAAAGAGAGAGAGAAAGAGGGAGAGAAAGAGAGAAAGAAAGAAAGAAAGAGAGAAAGAAAGAAAAATATGTACAGAAGTAACTTTCATTATTCATCACAATAGGTATAAATAAATTTAATAACTCTTCATCCCCTCTAAGATTGTCAAAACTTTCTTCAGGAGGTGAAGTCTGTTCAGAAACAATGACTGGACAAAAATGGAATGAATGAATGAATGAATGAATGAATGAATGAATGAAGAAGACACAAGATGAAATAACCTTAAATTGATAATAACAATAGAAAGAACAACTAGTCAACAAAACAAAAGTAAGTGAAACACTGGAAGAATGGGGTCTGTTCTGCTGGAGTTCTAGACTAAAGCTAATAAGTGCTAAACAGATTCTTTAATTTCAAGAAAGCAAATTTTAATAAACACAGATAATCAATAAATACATTTCCATGGTGGAAGAAGCCAATGGGAAAATGTAAATATATCTGAGAGTGATGGTGAAGGTTTGTTCTCTGAGTTTGTGGATTGGTTTCAGAACATTTCATTATCAGACTAGGTAACATCTTCAGTGGAGTGTAGAGGATCCTCTAAACTCTGCTGAAGATGTTATCTAGCTTGGTAACAAAACATTCAGAAACCAAGCCACAAGCTCAGAGAACGAACCTTCATCCTCAACCTACACCCGAGCTACAGATATTCATCACTATTGCATATCTAAGAGTTGCTGTAGAAACAGTAGAAACAAAACTGCAAATAATCTAATTGTCTTGTATTTAACCTTCTCTTTTCACAGAAAGATATTAAGACAATAGTTGTTGGACAACCAAAAGCATCCTAAGATAAATATTATCTGGACCTCAGATAATATTCAGCTGGTCAGAATTTAAATTTAGGAATGACAGAGAGACTAAACAGGATACTGTTGTTGATAATTGTCAAGACTTGGATAGAGATAGTATTTTCTAATCCTTCTAGAATTCATGATATCCTACAGTTCAATTAACCATGGTATCTTTCTAATCTATCTGTGAGAGTTAGGGAATGAAATAACAGTTTTACAATAGTTTCACTCTTTTTAAAGAGATCAGCCAGGCAATTATGTCTAATAGGATGGGAAACAAATGATTCCCCTAGTCCTATTATTTGACATCTCCCAGAAGCTTTATAAAAGAGCATTTGATATTTTAATTTTTTTTTGACAAAACATTCTTTAAACCTAATGGAAAATCATTGATAAGTATTGCTTTCCTGTATTCTACCTGTTCATTTGACTAGCCTCATATTTGAAATGAGATTGGCCTCCACATGGTTGTCTTCAGGAACATATTGAGAACATAATTGTTCCAAATGGCCTTTGATGATCCTTGATGCTTAGGAAAATTGTAATTGCGCTTTTCATGATTTTATAGTTATTTATTTTAATTTGTACTATGGAAGTTTTATTTTTCCTTTTGTTATTGGGAATGGTTGAGAATTCAACATTAAGCACTAAAATATATGTATAAGCTTTTTAACCTTTTGCCTAAGATCAAGTAATATCCATATATATACAAGTAGTCCTCAACTTACAACCACTATTGAGACCAAAATTTCTATTGGTAGGTGGGACATTCATTAAGTAGGTTTTGTCCCATTTTACCACCTTTCTTGCCACATTTGCTAAATGAATCACTGAAGTTATGAAGTTAGTAACATAACTGTAGATGAATCTGGCTTCCCCATTGACTTTGCTTGTCAGAAGTCATATGACCCTGGGACACTGCAAGCTTCATAAATATGGGTCAGTTGCCAAGCGTCTGAATTTTGATCATGTGACCATGGGGATCCACAATGGTAGATAAGTATGAAAAATGGCCTTAAGTCACTCTTTTCAGTGCTGCTGTAACTTCGAATGGTCACTAAACAAACTTTTGCAAGTCAAGCACTACCTGTATACAATTGCCCAACTGCCTCTTCCATATTCAGATTTTTTTTCCTGGAATTTTATTCCTGCAGACCCCAGCCATATCAAAATCCTTTTCTAATTCATATGTGGCTTATCCACACACACACATTTGCTCCTGTTTTTGAAAGACATCCTGTTAACAGGCAGAATTCTTTTTATGTGTTCTTTCTTTTCAACTCTGTTGAGTTGTTAAGAATAAAAGGACAAATATAAGAAGTGGAAAGAAGGGCAGGCACCAAGAACAAGTATGTGCAGTGTCAGGTAGTTTAATACTTAACATGAGGTAAAGTTGATTTAAGATACTAAGAACAATAAAGAAGGCTTCTCCAGATAGTTTCAAAATAAAAGGAAAAGAATGAACATATTAGCTTCTTATTTTGGCTCAGTCATTTCCAGTAGGTAGGATGTGTCCCACTATGCAACAATCAAAGTAGAATTAAATCTTTAGATTAATAAAAGCATGATCAGGGAATATCTATTTATTCTGAGTTTAAATTCTCAGACCCAGATGAATTGAATCCTCAGTTACTGAAGAAACTTGATGATGATCTGGCAGAAATGTTATGTACCATCTTAAAGTTCATAAAGAACACAATCTGTAAACCATTCCTTGAGATACTATGATAATTACCAGAAGTCAGCAAGAATTTCTCAAAACAAATCTTGCCTGATTAACCTTATCTCATTATTTAATCAGGTATTAACCCAGGTGTTTGTGGAAAGGTTGTAGATATAGTATATCTTTATTTCAGGAGATCACGTGACAAAATACTCCATGATATTCTTGTAAGCAAGGTAGTTAAATATGGGTGAGAAGGCAAAAAGTAGAAATAAAATACAAAATAGTTGTGATGTGTTAGAGAACTAGTCTGAATATAATTGAATTTAGCAGACACAAATGCAATATTTTCTGTGTTTATTGACAGAGTTTAATCATAGTAATCAAACCTAAACTAGCCAAAGGTATAAACACAGTGTTACGACATAACACAATATAACTGACCACACAAAGCTTATAAAAACATGGAGATCTACGCCACACAATATATTTTTATTTATTTTTTGCTAAATCTGTGAATTTATCAGATGAACCCTAAAGTGGTTAGAAAGTATAGCCATCCCACTGTCAACTCAAAATATGAATCTGCTACATAGATTCATAATGCAAAAAGAACTGTTAAAACATGTACAATCAGATTTATAAAAAACAACAAACTCTCTTTTCTAAAAAATCTTGTCAGCAGAAAAAGCAATATCACCCTACAAATCCAAGTCCACTGGAAAGCAACTAATACACACCAAATTCTCAACTATAACAACAACCTAAAGCATACAAAAAGGAGCTATATCAGGGGTGACAAACTCAAGGCCTGAGGGCCGGATTCGGCCCGCAGGATGCTTAGATCTGGCCCCTGGGGCCACCCTGTAAACAGTGAAGGACTGGCCAGTGGTGCCTCTGCCAGCAAAAACGGAGCTTGGGAGGCCTGCATGCGGCCCTCCAGAGCTCAGTTTTGCTGGTAGAGGGTTGCAGGAGACTGTCGCAGCCAAAATCAGAGCTTTGAAGCCCGTTTTCACTGGCAGAGTGCTCGGGCCACCACAGGTACCGTGTTTCCCCGAAAATAGAACCTGTCCCGAAACTAAACCCATGCCACATTTTTCGCGTGGGCAAAAATATAAGCCCACCCCCGAAAATAAACCCCCCCTCTGGCCAGGCAGAGCACCGCTCACTGACCTAGCGTTATTCCGAAAGCGCCAAGTCCAGGAGCCGGGGGGGGAGCGCTCACGTTGCTTGCCGCCTTCGGGATACCGCTAGGTTGGGGAGTGGCGTTCTGCCTGGCCGAAGGGGAGAGTTGCCGGGCGGCTGCTCCCTTGTGAACTGGCTCCCGAAGAGCCGGGCACAGCCTCAGCGGCGAAGCAGCCATGAGGTAACCATGCTCACGAGCAGCCGCCCGGCAAATCCCCTCTCCAGCCAGGAAGAGCGCCATTCACTGACCTAGGGGGTAATCCCTAAGGTGCCAAGCCATGTGGCGCTCTGCCCGCCCCCCAGCTCCTGCGGCTTGGCACATTCGGGATACCCCCTAGGTCAGTGCATGGAGCTCTGCCTGGCTGGAGAAGTGGGTTGCGTGAGCGCCTGTTCCACCCACAGCCTCACCAAGCCCTTGCGCAGCTCTCCCAGGCCACCGCTGCTGGCTGCTGCTGCCCGCCGCCGCCCACCACCGCCCCGCTCCACTCCGCGCAACTTCAAAACTCGGGGCCGAGTCTTTCAGCATTGGCCGCTCTAGGAGTGCTCTCTATGGTGGGCCGGCTGCTGGAAGACTCTCTGTGGGTGGAACAGGCGCTCACGCAACCCACTTCTCCAGCCGGGCAGAGCTCCATGCACTGACCTAGGGGGTATCCCGAATGTGCCAAGCCGCAGGAGCTGGGGGGCGGGCAGAGCGCCACATGGCTTGGCACCTTAGGGATTACCCCCTAGGTCAGTGAATGGCGCTCTTCCCGGCTGGAGAGGGGATTTGCCGGGCGGCTGCTCGTGAGCATGGTTACCTTATGGCTGCTTCGCCACTGAGGCTGTGCCCGGCTCTTCGGGAGCCAGTTCACAAGGGAGCAGCCGCCCGGCAGCCCCAAAACAATAAGCCCTCCCTGATAATAAACCCAAGGGCATATTTCGTGGGGCAAAAGAAAATAAGCCCCTGGCGTATTTTCGGGGAAACACGGTACCCCCGACAAAAGTGATGTCGAACCCCAAGGTAAAATACGACCCTTATGTGGCCCACAATGAAATCGAGTTTGACACCCTTGAGCTATATAAATATCCAGATAAGCTACAATGCGCTTGACCTACTGAAAACAGAAATAAACAATATCTTTCAATGCAGCAGATACTTGTGCAATTTTATCAAAAAATGCATATCAATGCTCTTTTCCCAGGTCTTTGGAGAGGATGACTGATGACCCTTTCTTCATTTTGGTTCCCTTTTGGGTTTATTTACTTTGCCATCATTGTTCTGTCTTGTGCTGCATATAATTGTGTGTGTTTTTTGTTCTGTACCTTTACATATTTTAATGACTGTAAGAAGCCCAGAGTTGCTAAGAGTCAGGTGGCATATACATTTAATGAATTATTATTAAAATATATCAACAAATACTGTCAGAAGACACAAAATCATGTGATTTCCCTGCACATAGACAACCTTAGGCATTAACTGCATCTGGAAATAGAACAGGTAAAATTAAAAAAATTAAGAGAATCCTTAGAAACTTGACACTCCCACTAGCAGCGATCCATAGGCTCAGAATTATCAAAAGATCCTTAAAAACTATCAAACAATATAGTCAAGGACCTAATTCTAACACATCAGTTCAACACACTCCTTCAGAGAATATTTAAAGACTTGCAATTTTCCCATCATAGTTTGGTTCATCTACATTTTCCCATAAATAAAGATTGCACATTGAACATAAATCTCTCAACCTTTATTGGTACATATTGCGCTTTGCCTCCTTGATAGTTCTTGTAAGCATTAAAGAGCAAAAAGAGACAAAGGGTATTGGGCAGTGATGGCGAACCTATGGCACACGTGCCACAGGTGGCACGTGCAGCCATTTGTCAGGGCACGCAAGGCGCTGCCCTGTCAGCTGGCCAGCGCGCATGCGCGCACTGGCCAGCTGAGTTCACCCTTTTTTAAAGCCATTTTTCGTCCTTCCCAGGCTTCAGAGGCTTTATAGGAGCCTGGGGAGGGCGAAAACAGCCACCCCTGCCCTCACGGACGCCCTCCAGAGGCGTCAGGGAAGCCTCCGGACAGTCCCTGAAGCCTTTGGAACACTTAAAATGACCCTCCGAGCAAACCAGAAGTGACTTCCAGTTTGCTCGGAGGGTCGTTTGAGCGCTCCGAAGGCGTCAGGGAAGCCTCCGGACGGTCCCTGAAGCCTTCGGAGCGCTTAAAACGACCCTCCGAGCAAACCGGAAGTCACTTCCGGTTTGGATGATCATTTTGAGCGCTCCGAAGGCTTCAGGGACCATCCGGAGGCTTCCCTGAAGTCTCCGGAGGGCGTCCGGGGGGACGGGGGAAGCTGTTTTCGCCCTCCCCAGGCTCCTATAAAGCTTGGGGAGGGCGAAAAAAGCATGCAAAAATGGGGGGAGCACCTGTAGTGCACGCATGCGCACTGGGGGGTCGCGCATTGCGTTATGGGTGCGGCATGCCCACACACGACCCCCCTGCGCTCCCCCCACTTATGGCACACGAGCCAAAAAAGGTTCGCCATCGCTGGTATTGGGTCTTGAGCACATATAAAGAAGGGAGATGGGAGCTTTCTCATATTTTCCAAGAGACAGGTATCTTTTCTTTATCCTCAAATGTTTTATTTTGGAAACAAATGTACTGCATTTTTCAGAGTATAAAACACCTTTTTTCCTCAAAAAAGAGGCTGAAAATCTGGGTGCGTCTTATACACTGAATACAGCATTTTTGGTCTCCCGAAGCCCCGTCCCCCCCTCACAAAAATGGCTGTGCATAACCTTATGGAGCTTCTCAGAGAGCTCCTGGGGGCTGGGGAGGGCAGAAATGAGCAAAAAACGGGCCATATTTTGCCCCCCCCAACCCCCAGCAGAACTCTATAAGCCTCCATCAGAATATTCATGCCTTTAAAAAAAAACGGGCCCCTTTTCACGAAAAATGGGCCATTTTTGGGAGGTTTGCAGAGTGCAAAAACTTTTTTTCCCCTTTTGAAAAGCTCTTTAACTGATTGATGAGAATTACATTGATCAAGTGCTATGCCAGCAGAAACAAAGTCTTAAGTGCTGGAGATTGTCAGTGATTTCCTTCTCCAGCACATGGATAAATACACCTGGAAACATCTACCTACCTACTTACTCTCTCTCTCTCTTTCCCTACCTACCTACTGTATTTCTCTCTCTCTCTCTCTTTCAATTTCTCTCTCTATATCCCTCTACCTATCTACCTACACATACTCTCTCTCTCTCCCTACCTACCTACTGTATTTCTCTCTCTTTCTCTTCCTCTCTATCCTTCTATCTACCTACCTACTTTTAAAAAAAATTGCCTCTTCAAAACCTTGGTGCATCTCATACTCCGGTGCGTCTTATACTCCGAAAAATACGGTATCTATTTCTGTCATTTCCTTTAAACTTGTGCTATTTAGACTTATAGTCTTATAGAGTATTAGATAAGCATAACTGACTGCAGAGTCTGAGAATGAGTGTTGGAGCCCCCAAAGCATTCTTAACCTACAGTAAGTATGAAGCTTTCAGAAATTAAAATATGTCCTACTATGAAACTTATGTCTCAATGAATAATATTTGTGGATTATAGATGTTTTGCTCAAAGCATTCCTTCTTTAATCCATAGTCTAACAATCAAGTCAGCACTTTCTATGGAGAACAGCTTTCTGAGTTTAAATTCAAGAGACCATTTGAAGGAATCTAAGAACTCAAAAATACTGAAATAGACATTGGAAAATATTTTTCATATTACATATTATAGTTACTAATAATAACAATGGAATAAGCCTAAAATCTGGACATTTTTCAATTCATAGAATTCCCCTATGCCTTAGGCACTTTTTCTTAGGCATACTAAAATATCTGCTTATTTTCTGTTTCTGTATTGTGTTTATAATGATCCAGACATGATTAGCAAACCCGCCCACCTTTTAATATAATCATTAACCTTGTTTTAAATGACTTATAAGTCACTATAAATGACTTTTAAACACACTATAATTACATATCTAGTAATCAGAGGGATTTGAGTTTATAAATTCTCTTACTTGAATTTACTTTAAATTGTTATCTTGTTACTGTTCAAACATTCAGTCATACCAAAATCTTTTGGTATTGATAATAGTTTGCTCAGATTTTCTGTTATCTTCTTTAAGTTTCTGCAGTCATTTCTCTGCTGGCCTCTTTTTCAATTGCCTTTGGTTTTTCCAAGCAGCAAAGTCTCCTCAAAAGACTCTTGCTTTTGCATTTCATGTTCAAAAATTTAAGCTCCAGCTTCATGAACAGTGGTTCCAATGAGCTGTTTGATTTTACAAAATCTACCAGTTCAAAATATGCTCAATAATTTTCATTAGTACCGTGTTTCCCCGAAAATATGACAGGGTCTTATATTTTTTTTGACCCACAAAATATGGCCTTGGGTTTATTAAAGGGGAGGGCTTATTATTTTTGGGTTGCCAGGCGGCTGCTCCCTTGAGACTGGGTTCCCGAAGAGCCGGGCACAGCCTCAGGGTCGAGTGGCTGTGTTGCACTGTCACAGCAGCAACACAGTAGCCATGAAGTGACTAAGCTCGTGAGTAGCCACCCGGCCGCTGACCGACCTAGCAGTATCCGGAAGGCAACAAGCAACGCAAGCCCCTGTTTGCCGCCCTCCGCCTTCCGCAGCTCGGTGCCTTCAGAATGCCCCTAGGTGAGTGAATGAGGTTCTGTATGGCTGGAGAGGAGGGGGTTGCGCAATGGCTTTTCCACTCCCCGCTCTCATGAAGGACACCTCCACTGCTGGCGCCGCCCGCCACCTGGGTTCTTTTTTCAAAGTACGGAGGATGGATGTCGCTTTGGGAGTATGCTCTATGGTTGTACGATCTGCAGCCCACAACTATGGCAAGGCTTTAGTTTCAGGACAGGTTGTATTTTCGGGGAAACACGGTACGTCCATTCAGAGGCATATATTTTTCTTCATTTGACCCTTCTGATAGAACCACAACAAGCCTGCTATAACCAGAAAGCCCACAATATGGATTTTCCTTTTTAAAAAATGACCCCAGCTTAGTTATTCAATTCTTCATAATTCTCTTTCTTGTTCTTTGGCACTGCAGTTTGTCTCCTCTAATAGGAGATGGCTCTCAGAAGTTTAGTGATCACCAGGAACTTAACTTTTGCTAATAAGCAAAGTGACCTGTGAGCATAGTCTTCTGACATTTCTCATAATGCAATGATCTAGCCAGCTAAGTCTAAAGCAGACTTTTGGCAAAATGACCGCTGGCTAACCTGAACGGTCGTTCTCTAGGCGCTGCAGGAGAGTCCAAGCATGGGTTAATTTCAGCTTGCTGCCCAAGGACTGAGTTTGAAGTTCGTGTAGCTATGCCTCCTGATCCTTTTAAAGGCTAGTTTAAAAAACGAAGCAATGAGACCCAGAAGGATGCGGTAAAGATAAATGCTATGCCCTTGGAGGTGGAATTCATGCACCAGCGGACGACCCCAGGATAGGGTTGGACACTCCCGCAGCACCTAGAGAATTACCATTCAGATAAGCCAACGGACATTCTCCTAGGCGCTGCTTGGAGAATCCAAGCATGGGACAAACCCAAGCTATGTAGTCCCAGGGTGGGAAGAAGAACTGTCCTGTTGTGCCAGAGCCGTGGGGACCCGTTGCAAGACCCTCCTTCCAAAAGAGGCTTCAGCAGCTGCAAAGGAGTCCAGTTTGTAATTGCGAATGAATGGAGATGGCGAGGATCAGGTCGCTGCCCTGCATATTTCTTCAATGGGTGCTTGCGTGGCCCAAGCGGCCGAAGTTGCGGTGCTCCTTGTGGAGTGAGAGGTTATGCGAGGCCTAGCCTGATGTTCGTAGGCAAGCTTGATGCAAGCACGCAGCCAACGTCCTATGGTGAAAGATGAAACCTTTCTTCCCATGGAACCAGGTTGAAAGGATACGAAGAAGGATTCTGACTTGCGGAAGGAAGCTGTCCTGTTTCTATATATGCGCACTGTGTGGCGTACATCCAATTTATGCCAAACGCGCTCCTTGGGATATCTGGGGTGGGGACAGAAATCGGGAAGGATCACCTCTTGCATTCTATAAAACAAGGTGTTAATTTTCGGGAGGAAGGACGAGTCCAGTCGAAGAATGACCCTGTCCGGGTGTACAAAGGTCCTCCCTGACCTAAAGGGCCACCAGCTCCAAAATTCTGTGCGCCGAAGTGATAGCTATACGAAAGACAGAAAAGCTGTGGTGTTTGAGCTTGCGAATGGTGACATTGAAATCCCGATGTGCTTGCACCGCTGATGACGACAGGAGCAGGATGTCATCCAGGTAGCAAACAAGTCTCACTGGACGAGATCGGAGATGCGCAGCGACTGCGGCCAGAAGTTTGGTAAATGTCCTGGGGGCTGATGAGAGGCCAAAGGGGAGAGCTTTGTACTGATAATGCTTGTTTGCAAATTGGAACCTCAAGAATTTGCAATGCGCTGGGTGAATGGGAACATGCAGGTATGCCCCCTTCAAGTCGATTGACGTCAGAAAATCGCCCTGCCTGATGCAACCCAATATGGTCTGAAGCGATTGCATCTTGAAGCACTTGTACGCTAGATGGATGTTGAGTTTCTTGAGGTCCAGCATGGCTCTCACCCCTCCTGAGGACTTTGGGACCAGGAAGAGGATGGAGAAGAATCCCCCCCCGCTCCTGCCCCACGGGAACTTGCTCAATGGCCGCTATGTCCAGCAAATGTCTGATCTCTGCCTGCATCAGTTGATGTTTGTGAGGTGATTTTGGGAATGGGCAGCGGACAAACGTCTATGAGGGAACAGAGAGGAAGTCTAGGGTAAGGCCGTGACGGACTGTGTTCAAGACCCAGACATCCGTCGTTGTCTCCTCCCACTGGTCGGCATAGAGTTGTAGCCGCTCGCCTATGGGAGGGGACCGGTGATGGTCACTTATTTCTACGAAAGGAGTGGTCGGAAAAAAACCCTCGAAATGACCTGCAGTTACCCTGCTGTTTGTTTTTGTCCCTGAACGACGCCCTATCGTGGGTTCAATCCTGAGTTTGGGAATAAGAACAGTTAAATCCTCCAGAAGATGCTGGAGGATCTGCGTTCCAAAAGGTCTGCCTGCGGAAATAAGATTGGCCCTTGCGGTCAGACTTTTTGGTAACGGCTGGCAAGACCTTGTGTTTTTCCTTGGATTCTATTAAGACTGAATCCAAGGCCTCTCTGAAGAGCTTCCCCCCTTTGAAGGGAGCAGAAGGGACCTTCCACTTTGCCTTCATGTATGCCTGCCAGTGTCTAAGCCACAGCAGACGGTGCAATGTTACGTTGGAAGCTAGCGCTCTTGAGGAAAATTTGGTGGCATTAAGTGAAGCGTCAGCAGAGTACTCGACTGCAGCAATAATTTTGTTGACATCCTGGCGTAACCTAGTGTCACCAGCTAGAAATTTGGATTTCAGTTTACAGAGCCAGAAGAGCAATGCCCTACTGAAATAGGAGGAGGAGGAGGAAGCCCTCATGGCCCACACGGTGGCCTGGTGGGTTTTATGACAGGCCTTCTCCACCTTTTTATTCTCTGCTTTAAGTTCTTCCAGCAGATCAGCTGGAAGAACAGAATTGGAAGTTAGGACAACTATGGGGTCATCTACCAGAGGAAGCTTTAAGAGATCCTCAATTTTTGCTCTCCATGGAGTAGATCTTCTTATCCACCCCACTCGGATTGGCCAATGACCCTGGCTGAGCACACTGACACTGGATGACATCCAGGAAAAGCTGGGGAGCCGGTACCAACTCCTGGGGTGGAGAGTTTTCCTTGAAGAAGTTGGGACTTGGACCCTGGAATCCAGTGGCCTCCTTATTGCCCTGCTCTGTCGTGGCCTTATTGGTCTGCCCTGGGAGACCCATCTGGGTGGAAGAAGCCCTGGCCTTAGTGAGAATGGCCTTGAACATGGAAGGCTTGAATAACCCAGAAAATGTGGGATGATCAGGGGCTGGGTTTTTGTCTTCTGACAAATATGGAGCCTCCTGACCCCCCTCTTCTGCCTCGGACTCGCTGATAGCGGAAGAAGCCGGGGAAGACAATCTTCCTGCCTGGTTCTTGGAACCTGATGTCTGCGGCCTAGACTTAGTTCAGCCCTGGCGAGGCAGGCAGTGACCTCAGCAATGCCCTGAGATATTGTGCTGGCGATGACCTCCCTCATCTCATTGGAGATATTATGTACCTGGTCCTCAGCTGGGTGATGGCCCCTGGATCTAGGAACATGGAGTGTGGGGACCTCCTCCTCGATGAGGGAACAGGCCTCCTGCATCAAGTCTCCCACCAGGGAAAGGCTTGGGGATCTAGGGGACGCCCTAGAGTGGTCTGACGATAGATCAAAATCCCCCCCCCCACCAGGGATTGTGAAATGTCCCTATGGAAGGAGGGCGGGGAAGGCCCGGCAAGAACCTCCGCAGGAGGAGTAGGACTCCAAGCAAGCCTTTGGGCCTTTTGGAATTGTTTCTCCAGGGCCCTCTGGCTTCTCTCTGCCAACTTAGCAGAGGCCCTAGACATCTTTGGCCTTTTTCCCTTTTGGTGGGTGCCCATTACCTTCACCCTTGCCAGCAGTCCCTGGCCTGCTATGCTTATAGGTAGTTGGGCCTGCTTGATCCATCTCCTCGGCTACGTTGGTGGATGCCATGCTGAAGGGGCAAGGCAAAACCAATCAGTTCAACACTGCAGGGCTGTTGTATGTGGCGAGGAGCAAACAGTCAATTTAAGTCCAAGGTTATTAGTCTCTATCTTGAACGAGGTGGAATTCAGGCAGGACAAAATGACGCGTTATGGAAGTGTCCAGAGCGCCCGCAGATCCGCACCCAAATTAAAGCAGGTATGGCCAGGTCAAACAGCCAAACACCCTGCAGTTGCTAGAATGATGGTTCTGGGGAGGGGGGGAACTGCCTGGAGACCCAGAGTAAGGTCCCTCTGTTAGTGACCCCTCCCAGCGGCAACCTGCTCAGGTAGCCAGGCAGCGCAATTCAAACAGCCAAGGAGTTTTCGTGCCACTTTAAAATGCTCCGAGTGGCTTGGAGTGGCACCGGGGACTGTTGGCAGATCCGAAGAGTCTTTAGCAGCCTCCGCAGCTATAGAAGAACTCCGGACTCTCCCAGCAGCGACTAGGAGAATATTGCTTCTTAACAGCTGAGACTGTTTGACCAACTGGCAGCTATCTCTGTTAAAAATAAGGACCTAGAAAAATTTAAATAACAATATTGATTATTTCATTTAGTATGATAGCTAAAATTAAAATACTCTCTAAGACAGAAAGAAGCCCTGGCAATGACTTTGGTAGGTGACCAAGAGGAGGTTCCTGAAGATAACTATATCTGCAAATTTATCTGAAGCTCACGTATTAAAAAAAAAGCTATGCTTCCCTTAGGAATGGTCCTCTTCTTACCAACACACAAAGCACATCAAGGCTATTATCAATACCCTTCAACTCCACAGATGAAAGATACCAAAACATAGTTCCACCTATATGTCTATTTACTAGCAATGCCATCTAAAAAACTAGTTAGTGAGCCTGAAATGGCATGCTGATGTTCCTGGTAAATTGTACTGAGGATTCTCTTAGAAATAAAAAAATAATCTACCTCAGTCTTTCAATGTTCCTTCTACTGGACTGTATTCTTGTCAGAATTGAGTCTTTTTTTACATTCTTTCCCCTCTTCAATCAGAAAACAAAAATGGTCAAAGTGATCTTTTCTTGATCTTATAGAACATAAGTGGATAGAAAGATCACATACATGAGCCTGTTTTTTTTACTCAAATTTCTGAGTTTGCAGGAAACTTGGCCTAGTTGGGTACATTAACCACTCTTTTACAGCTACAATGGGAGCAGTGAGAGGCCATGCCTGCAGAAGCCTAAGCACGTTTCACCGTTGATAGGACTGCCCCTATTTAGCTTGGGGCAACCATCTCTAATCAATTTGACAGCTGTAAGTTTATCATTATCAACTATTTTTATTGAGGTGGGTTATAATAAAATTTAGTCCATTGAATAGGGAAAAATTGAGTCATTTTCAGATGTTCTCTGACCATTAGGGACTGAGAAAATGCTTTAACCCCTTTTGCCTAGGCAATAGTACTGCATACCACCATCAAGATAATCTTTTTTCTTCTCTGCAGCATTGTATTAAAACTTCTCTGTTAAAGTCCTTGTCCTACATCACACTGTCAAAGCAATAATGGCCTTTTGCTAGAGATAGTAGGTGCATTCTGACAGTTGTAAATCTGTTTAAAGCTAAACCCCTCTCTTGCAGATGCCTTACAGCTCACAGATATGCATTATAACATCCTTAAACCATATAAAACTTTGATCCAAATTTTTGTGTATTCTCTTTTAGGTCCCATGGCAGACTGATCAGGAGACGACTGATGATTCTTACTGGTGGTTTTTTTAAAAATCAGAATGTATTTGTAGCCACTAAGTACTTATTTAGTTTCATTTCTGCTATACACTATAGAATTTTTGCCTGCCCACCTTGTCATCTTGCAATATTGGAGTGGAGGTATTGGAAAATTCTTTTTGTAGACAATCTTGTGATTCAAGTGAGATTGGAATCCTTGTCTACATTTTCTTCCATTGTCTCTTCTATGATAAAAAATCTGTCCTACCCTTTCAACACTCCTCATTAATGGAATGCAATTGTTCCTTGGGGTAGAAGTTGAATGCTTCCTCTTCAGGAATTGAATTCAACTCTTAGGTACCAGATACTGTTGTTGGTTTGTTTTTATAAAACCCAATAAAACTCTTCCATACACTTTAAAGTGTATGGTCAATTTAAAGTTAATATTGTCTGTCCAGCAACATCCATGCATATACCTTTTATATTGTTGTAAAAAATTAGTTGCCATCAACTTTGAATAATTCTTGCAGTCTACAAGCCGCATTTAGACTGAGAAAGGTAGAAGGAAAGAGAATATGACAACCAGCAGTAAGGTCTTAGGTGTGGTGGCAATGAATGCACAATTGGAAAACCAGATAAGGGACAGATTTTCATGGAGAAAATGTATGCATCACGTCACAGTAACTTGATGGCATATAATCAATCTATCTGTCAGGCTTTTATGAGCATATACAATTTTCTCTAGAAAGTTCTTGTAATTTGTAAGATTACTATAAAAGCAATCTCTTTTTACAGATTCTTTGGGGCAAAGAACAAGCTATTTGTAGCAGCCCAGTGTCATCTTGTGGTCTATTTGGGGCATTTTATTTCGTGTGTGTGTGTGTGAGGGTGTGTGTGTGTCTATCTCTGTGTGGTATGTGTGTGTGTGGTTTTTCCAACTACTGTTTTCTCTTGATTTGAACAGCTTTTGTAATTTATTTTCTTAGGCTTTTATATTTCATTTTTCTTTTTTTCAATAATGCCAAATCTTTTAGTCTAGATATATGGCCTATGAACCATACATCCAGGAAGAGGCATTATAGAAATTATGTCAATTTTTGCAATTTGATATTTTATGACAGCCTCTGACTTTCACACTGGGTTAGTTAATGGATTCCAGGTGAGGTAACTGCTAGAAAAATAAGAGATAGTTATAGGAATCGCCAAGCTGCCAATCCAAAACAGGACAAGGGATCAGGATATGAATACATAGAAGTCATCTGAGATTTGAGACCTCCAGTCTTCCCCCCAGAAGGCATTACAAACATAAACATAAATATTCCAGGTTCAATAAGGAAATTATTAAGAAATCCTGTTGTTTAATTCCTCAGCATCTAACTGGTGTGCTAGCTGCTTGTATGTTAATTTGCATCTCCATGAAAATCAATGTCTATGTCACAACTAGTCTATTATGTTCACTTAACATTAACCTATTAATCCTGCTGTTAAAGTCAAAAAGGAACTGAAACTTTCTGATATCTTAAATGAAATGGCAAAAAATATATACATTTTCATCTTGGTTGCAAATTTTAAGACCTAAGTCTAGCTGAGAAGCACGACATAGGTGGGCAAAATCAAGGAAGTAAGAACTACACAAATTTCATCAAAATATTTTCAATGCAATTCTGGGATAAATATAAAATGAACTGAGCATTTTCATTTACACTAAATTAATTAATCCACACACTTGACTGTTCTGGCCAATCATAATTACCCCTGGTTTGGAGTTCAGTTTAACATCACCAATAATCCCTAATTTGCTCAAATTGCGCTGAAAAAAAATCCTTTATTTAACTGTTATGTTTGTTTTTACTGAATTTACTCAATTTGATGATAATAATTCTTGGAAAAAATAGTTATTTCGTTTAGTGAGACTGCAAAAATATACTAACTAAGAGACTTCAATTCATTTGTTTGAAGCAATATTTCTTGAACTGAGCAACTTTTAAGATGAGTGAATTTCAACTCCCAGAATTTTGGCAGTTGATATCTACCCTTCTTAAAAATACTGAGGTTGAGAAACACTAGTTGGAACTTTACTGGAAATAGTCACTTATTACACAGTAACATCATACGGTCATTCAAAAAAGTTCATTAGAATAGAATAGAATAGAATAGAATAGAATAGAATAGACTTCTGTTCTATATATAACATAGTTATAGTCATAAGTGGGAAGAAATAGATACCAGGAAAGAGATAGGTACAAGGAAGGAAGGAAGGAAGGAAGGAAGGAAGGAAGGAAGGAAGGAAGGAAGGAAGGAAGGAAGGAAGGAAGGAAGGAAGGAAAGTAATATAGTCTTAGTGGATAATTTGACAGTGTTGCGGGGATTAGTTTTTTAGCAGAGTGATGGCATTCGGGGAAAAACTGTCCTTATGTCTAGTTGTTCTGGCTGCTTACAGAGTCAGCATATTGCCCCCAACAAACTGGGTCCTCCTTTTACCATCCTCGGACGGATGGAAGGCTGAGTCAACCTTGTTTAGTAAGCAAACTGCTAGCAGTGGGTAGAGTTAGCCAGTAATGCTGCATTCTAACTACTGTGCTACCAGATGATGCTTTCAAAGCCACAAATTTATATTTATAAATCCTATGGTCATTGGTGTGCCTGTGGAACCTTCCATTAGGGTCTGCCATGCTCCCTATTCCATCTAACTTTTAACTGAAGGGAGAGGAGGGGAAGACATGCAGTAAGGTAAACCACCAGTTTTCCATTCTCAAAGTTTCTATTTGATTTCTTAAAAAATAACCACAGTGTGACTTTGTTTGGAATGTCCTCTTCTGACCATTAAAAGGGCAACTGCTAGCAGGGATAGCACAGAACAACATATTGCATGCAGTAAGTGAGCACCAGGCTGGGCACAGAGCATCCTGCTGAATTGAAAGAGCACTTTCTAATGCTTTCATTCTCTTAGGAGAACTGAAAACGTACGTATCTCAGGGACAACTAACAACCCTCCCCCAGAAGCCATTTTGCAAGGCCAGAATATATTTTCAAAATTCTGAATGTGCCCATCAATATCCCAAATTAGGGAGCCCTATTTTTGTATGTGCAGAACATATTATGTCTGAAACTGTGGTAAGTCCTTTATTTCTGTCTTCCTCTCTCTTCAAACTTCTATGCCACATGCCATTCTAGTGGTGTCCGACCCTCAGGAGTTGTTAGTTGCTGAACTAGAAGACAGAAAAGCCCATCTCTTTCTGTTGTCTAGATCCTATCTGTTATGCATAATTACAAACCATTTAAAAATAACGTAAGTGAAACCTAAAATTACGTTGCTGACCTATGTAAGACTATTGCAGTAGATTCACAGTATTTAAAATAAAATCTTACAGGGGTCAAATAGTATACCTATAACCCCCTGAAACTCACAGTGACCTTTTTATTTTCCATTGGAGTTGCAATTTTCCAGCAGTTTAAGTTCATTTGACTTAATGACTCTAACATGAAGTTGAAAATGGAAAATGTTCCTGGCAAGATTGTTCCACTCAAGAGTAATTTATGCAGGTGTATTTGCGTCAGGCCCCACCTGTTTTATACTATGGACTCTATGTCACTGACCTTTTGTCTGGAAT
Source organism: Natrix helvetica (assembly GCF_964273705.1). NCBI lineage: Eukaryota > Metazoa > Chordata > Lepidosauria > Squamata > Natricidae > Natrix > Natrix helvetica. The sequence continues at coordinate 52,272,727 of NC_138551.1, read as the reverse complement.
TTTCAGTTGGTATGCCTGTATACAATATCATTTATGGCACATTGTGTACTTGTAGCACTTAACTAAGTGACAGTTTACTAGAAGAAAATATAATAGTCAAATAGTCCAATGAACTTTCTTACTACCTTAGAAGCTTCTTGCAACTGAATTAAGTTCAATATTTTAGATTTAAGGCCATAATAAAGCATATCATCAATCTATTACAAAATACATTTCATATAGAAATACAGTCATTCCATTTGAAAATTTGTTTCTAAATGATGTTGCTAAAGTGATTCATTTATTGAGGATGATTTTGATATATAATAGTAAGCCTTCACGAGTAACGAAAAAAGAAAAAATAACAGTAAGCCTTTACTGGGGCAAGAGTTAACACAAAAGGGAATAATAACAAATTAGATCAAATTATCTGTTTTTTTTTATCATAATAGAGAAGGAGGGGGGGAGGAGGAAGGAGCAGCAGCAGAAGGAGAAGCAGGAGGAGGAGGAGATGATATTCGAATCCCTGCCACATAATTGGATAATCAAGTGCCTAGAAATAATTGAAGTCAATGGAAACATCAGAAGTTTTGTGAAAAGATCAATGGCACAATGGTAGACATAGTGATTGCTAATCAATGCTGACAGACTGGGAGATATTAATATCAAGAGAGGAATCTTTCAAGGAGACTCACTTTTGCCACTATTGTTTTTTATTGCACTGATTCTTCTGTCAACAGTCTCGAACTAATCAAGACATATTAAACATTAAAGCATATACCAGTCTATCCCACCACCTTTATATGGGCAATCTGAAGTTGTATGGAAAAATACTATCTGAAATAGAATAGTTCTCCAACAGTAACTGTATACAGTCATGATATTGCAATGGAATTTGGACTGGACAAATGTGGCATCCTATCATCAATAGGGGGAAAATAGTGAAAACTGAAGGAATCAAGATGTTCTATGGAAATAAAATCACAAGTCCGGATGAAGGCAATCATTAAAAATATCTGGGTACCCTACAAACTGACATCATCAAGCACACTGAAGTCAAGAGAGTGAAGAAGTTCTTAAAGTCTAAATTCTGTGAAGGAAATAGCATCAACACTATTATAACTTGAGCAAATATATATCTTTGATTGTACGCCGCCCCGAGTCCCTTCGAGGAGAGGGAGCGGCTAACAAATCTAATAAATAAAATAAATAAATAAATAAATTCCAATCAATAGATACACAGCTGGAACAGTGGACAGGTCCCAGAACTAAAATATCAAGTTCTTCCAAAGGTCATGGGATAGGCAGATTTATTTTATTTTATTATTTTACTGCATTTAATTTTCACATATTTGGACTGCCCATCTTCCTCATAGAGGGTGGTATACAATAAAATGTTAAAATATAAAACAGTATATACACATTTCCCTCACACACACACACACACACACACACGGTGAGTTGCTGCTGGCGTTGCTGCCGGCTCGTTTTGCACACACGCACACTTGATTATAAATTGTTTGGCGCATGCACAGAACATGAAAAAATTACTAAAAAACACCGGGGAACTGGTTCAGGAGCATGGCCAGCCTGGGTTGCTGCTGGTTCTGCAACCCAGGCCAAATTACCACTACCGGTTCGGCCAAATCAGGCCAAACCGGTAGCAATCCACCTCTGACACACACACCTTTGAAAGCTATGTGGGTAAAAATGTCAAATCCAGTCTATAATAAATTTAAATAATATAAAATATACAGAGGAAATTCATCATGTGGGGTAAGTTTCAATAATTTTTTTTAAAAAGTACATGTGTTACAACATGTCATCTCATGGTATCTTATGTAGATTTAGGACATAAGATTTTGTGGAATTCAATTTATTTCATCAGATTCCCCCAAGTGTTATCCTGTTATATATGGTCTCTTTCTGTAAAAACTATTACACAACTTTTTTCATTACAGAAATCTACAATGCACTTTTATAATAAATATTTTAGATACAAGTGGTAAAGAGAGAATTCTATACTTAATTCCATTCATTTAAAGTTAAATACATAGCTAATACAAATATTATCCAATCAGATATCACAAATTCCTGGTTCATTCAGAAAAATAGTTTTATACCTCAATAGTAACTGTAAAAATAAGTCAATGAGCTGAATATATCAACATACACCCATACATAGTCATCACCTTTAGAACCCTTTATGGAGATTATCTGAGGAACAACTTATTTCCAATTGTTTCTGCCTGCCTCCTACATTTGAGCAGAATGGGTGAGCTCCAGATCCCTTCCAAGATGACTGTTGCCATCTTGTGGGACCAAGGAAGTGTGCCTTCTCTGTTGTGGTCTTTGCCATCTGAGCAGCATCCCTCCAGAGACATAGATGGTACCAACTCTCTTGGGATCTGAGAAGCCCCTAAAACCTGGCTTTGTTCCCAGGCATGGGATTAATGTACTGGGTAGTGTATGTGACTGATGTGGCTCTACTGTTGTGGTAGTTTTTGATATGAGCTATATTGCTGGGTTTATGTTTTTAACTGAATTACTATAGTAAAAAGTAACACAAACTAAAAGAAAGATAGAAAAAAAAGAAAGAACAAGTAAAAGGTGCAAAGGGAGGGGGAGGAAAAATGCAAATGAAAAAAGTATGAATTCAGTAAAGAAAAAAAGAAACATAAAAGAAGTGACATCACAAGAACAAACAATTTCAGTAACTCTTCTTAACCTCTTCTTAAATTATAACAAATTATCTTTTCTTCCCATATCTCATCTCTGATCTAAACAAATCCATAAAACATTGTGATTTCAGTCCTGCTTATCAGAAAAATACGGATTAACAGAAATAACAACATATCTATTTTTTCTTCTGTTCGATTATATCCGATTCTTAGAAATGTCTAGACCAGTTTTTGAAGGTTTCTTGGCAAGGTTTTTTAGAAGTGGTTTGCCATTGCCTTCTTCCTAGGGCTGAGATTAATTGTCTGGCCCATGGTCATCCATTTGGCTTTGTGTCCAAGGCAGGATTTGAACACAATCTCCCAGTTTCTAGCCTGATGTCTTAACCATAACATTAAACTAGTTTTCATACCTATTTTAACTTTGATATAATAAACCAATTTTATATTCCTTCCTCTTACTTTTAATCCAGAGTCTTAGTCCTTCAAATAATGTTGTAGAATTAGATTTCTTTTCATTTCTTCTTTATCCTTTCTCATGAGATTCTTCAAAGCTTTAACAAATCTCTTTTGGGAGCCCAATAAAGATAAATTATACAAGTCACTTTTAGTTAACTGTTTGTATGTTCTTTTTAATTATTAAAACGTCCGTTTCTTTTGTCTCTTCAATGTAACATCTTTTTTCATGTCATTTTTGTAACCTGCCATTGTAAACCAACTTCCAACTCAGTTTCTAACCTGTCAGATAAAATGTGTACTTTTCATAATTTAATTCATAAACAGATATTGTATCCATAAACAGATATTGCTGTTGACATTGTTAATATTAATATGTCTCCATTTTTCAAAAGTGATCATCAGTATTTCTATTTGTTAGAATATTTTGCCATTCTGTAACTGTTAGTTAAGTTTATGTGTTCTTCTCCTTTAATTTAAACCTTTAGTCCCCTCTCATGTCCTATTTTTTAAAAATATTTTTAAAATCTATTAGGATTTTATATTATCTTTATAACTATTGTAAAATTATATTTTATAATAAAAATGATTAGAAAAGGAAGCATAACCCTTTCAAAGATGCTGACCGCAGTTTGAGCAAGATGAAAATTCCCTCATCTCCCAGTGCTCAACCTCCTACCCCAGGACCATTGTCTTGCAGGCTCCTCATGAGGACCACTTGTTGGTGACTTCACAGCCTCGTCTTTGTTCTAAATGGTCCAAAGAGCCAATCTACTTGCTGGCTCTTTGCTTTTCACACCAGTTGTCAGTTCCACTTTTCATAGACCCATCTTCAGTCCACCATTCTTCCTTTGAACGTTCCTTTTTACTGTGCATTAGATTTTAGAAGTTGCCGATAGTCCACTGGAGAAGGCAGTCATAACAAAATAAATAAAAATAAAATTAAGTCTGCAGAAAAATAAGCTGGTATCATTCGTGCTCCCAAGACTGCCAACCTCCAATATGCCTCAGCAACAAAGTTTGTGAGTAATCATGTCCTGTCCTGAACCGCTTTATTACATAACAATATAGGGCAGTAGGTAGAGTAGATTCCAAGCATTACTAGTTTTCAGGAAAAAAATCATCAACATTCCCCTTAAAGTTGATGGGAAAACTTGAGCAAATATGGGCGTCCCCACCAGTAACTTTTGACTCAGCCTATTTTTGATTATGGGTTCAGAATAAATAGTAAACACACATTCAGTTTTGCAGAAAGATATCATGTTTGTACCATGTAGAGATGTCAACTGTTTACTTAGGGTTTTACCAAAACATGGTAGCAAAACAAGGCCTCCAGACCCCAGAGGAAGCAGTTTTCGCCCTCTTGGAGACTCGAGAAAAGCCTTCGGAGCATGGGGAGGGCAAAAAAAGGGCCTTCCAGAAGTTCCGGAAGTCTGGAAACAAGCCTGCTTTTGGCCTCCAGAAGGCTTCCGGAGCTGGGGAAAGCAGTTTTCGCCCTCCTGGAGGCTTGAGGAAAGTCTCCAGAGCTTGGGGAGGGCAAAAAATGGGCCTATTGGAAGTTCTGGAAGTCCAGAAGCCTGGGAAGGATGAAAAAGCTCACGCCCCCCCGCCATGCTGCAGGAGGCTGACTAGGCCACATCCACCCAGCAACAGGGCAGCAAACCTGTAGTTGCAATTTTTGAAGCCCACCCTGGGCAGGATTCTTGCCATTAAACAATGCTCTTATGTCTTATCTATTCTAAGTAAGTATGAATGGATTGCCAATAAAAATTAACTCAAATTTACCTCAAACATAGTTCATTGGAAGCAATTGTTCAGCATAATGTACCATAGTTGAAAAAAAAAAAAACTAAACAAATGAAAAAGGTCTGAGGTATTTTGAGGTCTACTATGGTCTTTCTAATAATAACTCTGTAACTTTGAACCAAATAAAAATATTAGATAATGTTTTATTATTTTTTCCACAACAGCAGTCAACAGTTAAATATCTGGAAACCCTAGATAACAACTAGATGGCCTGAGTGTACTGGTTCTTATTTTGCACTGAGCCCTAATGGGTTTATCATGACTTATAAATTAACATTTATGAATCAGTCCATTGTGGCTTGTTTACTCAACCATGATAAAAACAAAGCATGACTAAAAAATAAACCTACCCACAAAAAAGTTTAACTAACAAAGCCAAAGTTTTACTATCAGTTGCTGAACAAATGTTTCACTGAAGCTTCACTTTACCATGCTGTCTCATAGTCACTAGAAACATGAAGTTTAGCCATTTCGCTGATACTCCAAAACGAAGTAACTCCCAAAACTGCATAGGGGATATAGCAGATTTTCAGAAAACAATAAGCAACTGCAGAAAGATAGTCATGTTCTGGAAATGTATGAATGAGAAACATGCTGAAACCCCTTTTTTTGTGATTCAAACATATTTTGTGACTTCAAGCAGCCTTCCTTTCCTTCAAAGAAAGGCATACAAAGAAGGGTTGGAATGTGGATTTTGGAGAATATGATTGCAATGAGGGAAACATCACCTGACAGGAGAATTTAGCAGGTTGAAGAGTCTTGATAGGAGAGATAAAATTCTAGAGGTTCCCCACTGCTATTAAAAGAATCCTCTAAGCAAAATGTAACAGAAACATATGCTTTTTAGGATTATGATAATTTTACAGTATTTTGGTTACTCATATGAGCCCCTCTGTTGTCCCATTGCTTCAAAAAATCATAGCCTTACTGATATATATATATATATGGCTACATGACCATCCCTTGCATATTTCCTGATTTTTCAAAAAATATTGTGTAGGTTCCAAATATATTTATTTAATTTATTTTTATCCCATCTTTATTCTTTTTTTCAAATATCTCAAGGAAGTGAACAACATACCTTCCTATTTTCCACACATCAATCCATGTGAGGTGAATTGGGCTGAGAAAGAGTGACTGGCTCAAAGTCACCCAGCTGGCTTTCATGACTAAGGTGGGACTTGAACTCATAATCTCCCGCCTGGTGCCTTAACCATCTAGTGTTACTATCTTATACTAAGTGCTACCATCTTAGACTATCTAAGTGTTATTCTCAACAGTGGACCGCAGAATATACCTATTATATTAAAATGTTCCAGTTTTCATTGTGAGGCAATAGTAGTCTTTGCCATTTTTGGGAGACGATCTTTTTATGAATCTGAAATACACCATGCAGATTGAGTATAATATAACTCCCGTAAATGTGAGGCTAAGGATCTATTTTATTACAGAGTTTGATGAAGCTCAATCCAACAAAATCCAAAATAGAATGATAAAATCATTCAATATTCTCACATACTTATCAGCAATATAAAAACATAACATCAGAACTGCCCCCATGGTTTTTATATAAGATAAAATTGCTAATTGAGTTAATTATTGTCAATGAATTTAATTGTTGGGTTAGGTCAATACTAATACTGTAAACAAAATTTACATTCTGAGGATTTTCAATAGTACAACTCCTGAAAATCTTTATTTTCAATAAAATAAAACAAGCTCTAATTTGAGTTAATAAAAACAAGCTCTAATTTGAGTTAATAAAAATAAAACAAGCTCTAATTTGAGTTAATAAAAATAAAAATTTCCTGAAAATCTTTATTTCAATAAAATAAAACAAGCTCTAATTTGAGTTAATAAAAATAAACTCTGAGATGAAAAAGAAATATAAACAAATAAATACTTAAACTGAACTTGTTTCATTTTGGTATATGTATAACACTATAGACCAGGGCTGTGAAATTCGCGGCCCACAGGCTGGATGCGTCATGCACTAGCCACACTCACCCCATTTTAGAGAAGGGGGGAAAGTTGCAATATCTCATGTGACAATGTATTGTGGCAAGTTTGACACCCCTGCTATAAATTATATGCTGTACTACTGTAGATTATAGTACTGTCATATGAATTTCTGAAAAGTGTAATAATAGTTTGTAGCTAGATAGCTACATAAATGTTAAGTACAAATTAAAAACAATTAAAATATAGAATTTGTGATAACTTTCCTATTTAGATATTGCTAACCTGAAAAGTACACATATTTATACAAAATTTAGTCTTTTAACCACAGGGCAGTTCAACAATTGTCTTAATCACATTCCAGCTTTCATAAGCCAGTCCTGTAAAATGCTGGTGTATAGCTTTTTTATTTATTTATTTAGGGGTTAAGGTAGGTAACCTCTGACATGATTTACTGTATTTTTAAAAATCTACATTAAAATTTAATAGTAGGTATGGGTTTATGTGAATAGTAATTATCAAGTAATTCAGCTAATGTAATACATCAGTGTTTTTCAAGGAATCCTTCTTGTGCAATAATATTAGAAGAAATTCTTCATTATAGTTGATTACAGATGCCTCCTATCTCATAATTCTGTTCTTTTTCTTTGCAAAAATACAACATGGGCAAAAAAAGGTAAGAGACTCCATCCAAGCACTCTTTACCTCTTCTCATTTCCCAGAAAACTGTCATTAGTTACCAGTTAAGCCAGAGATGCTTAAAATTCAGTTTTGTATTTAATTAAGCCACTTGCCCAAGTTGAATAAATTCCTTCAAGGATAATAGCCTGATGGAGTCACTGTTCAAGAATACATGGGACACATAGACAAAATACTTAAATATTAAAAGCAAATATTTTGCGGGGGCAGGAACTTGTTTTGCCTTTAGTTTCAAGTTTAGCATATTCATTAAGCTGTATTCAAAAATAGCATGCTCTAAAAAAAGGATGCTCTCCATTTTATTTTTAAAATCTTCATCTATTTATTTATTGTATTTATTTTATCAGTTCTTGTTAGGAACTAGAAAACTTGTTCATCCTATATTGTCTCATTTTCTAACTCAAAAGCATCTAACATTAAAAACATGATTTCTATACATTTCATTACAACAATAAGGGCAACGTGCTTCTGACTCAGAGCTGAACAGCAATACAGCCATATCTGCAAACATGCACATTCTTGAGCATAGGCGTTTAAAGGTTTGTAATTCATAATTAATACCCCCAATGAGAAACAATCACTTGAGTCAAAGCCCTAAAGCCGCAACAAGCTAATTACTAATAAAAGCTCCACAGTTTCAGTTAAGCTTTGGGAATGTCGCTAGGCGCAGCAAATAGCCCGATGGTGAGCAACACTTTAAGCCTCTGGTTCTTTGTGGTAAAAAAAAAACAACCCTATCATTTATGTACTCTACCCCCAAGCTCTGAGGACTCGTGCTAGACAGAATTGCTTACTCAGAGTAGAAAATAGTGAAAACAATTATTATTTTCTTTAAAGAAACTCCTTTATCTGCATTAAAATTGCCCAGATTTGAAAAATAATATATCAATTGAGACCTGCTCACTAATACTACATTGCATCCCATATTACACATTGCATCCCACTCCTGGTGCACTGGTTACCAGTACTCAGCAACATCATACTGCCCCAAATTAGAAGACAACAAGCTCTTGCTCAGCTATGGTCAAGGATGCTGAACAACAAGACGCTCCCTATTCACCAGGATAATGCACAGTCCATCACAAGATTGAAATCCGGTAGACCAGCATGGAAAACAGCTATTCATTTAACATCTACCCTGTTTTACCTGTGAATGCCTGAAAAGAGGAATGGTCCAAGTTACCTTCTTGGGGCATGACCGTTAGTGATGACTCTACTAAACCACCTGGTTTCAGTCTGTTTGCTCTTTCTGGACAAAATTGGACAGAATTAGATGTGATATTGGACGACATGCCTCTGCCCTGTATTAATGGGGCTGGAAAGATTTCCCTTGTTGCCACTGTGGTGCTAATATGCAAACTATTGAATATACTGGGCGAGACTGCCCATGGCGAGTGCTCTCTGGTTCCTTAGAAGATCTGCATGAAGAATGCCAGAGGTGATCACCTGGATAGCTGAACTGGACATCCATGTATGAGGCCACTGCCATACCCCTGTAGAAGTTTAAATAAATAAAGTAAATAAAGCCATAAGACATATCTGAATGAGGTCCATTTAAAAAAACCGTTAACAGATATAATTTTTAAAGGAAGATGTAGTACAGGATGTCAGAAAGTTGTGTCTGGGCATTTCATAAAAACTTAACTTAGACCAATATTGGACATAATAAGCTTTCATATCCAACCCATTTTCACCTGACTTCCTCCAAATTGCTTTCATTCGAGCACATGCTCAGATCTTATTTCTATTCTCAGAACAAAATCCACATCTCTTCTTCTACAGATTTAAAATAAAATACCTTGCTGGCACTTCCCTCCCTCTCTGTGCCCCCCACCTCCCATACACACATATAATCCACATATCTACATCCATTATTTTATTTCCACAAGTGGTTTGTTTTTATAAAAAAACACCTTAAAGGAAGTTGTTCCATAAGAGTAGTTCTGAGAATTTAACTACCATACACCATGGTCAGTAAACCTACATGCAAAAAACCTTCCAAGTTTAGTAACAACCATGCATTCAAGCAATATTCTGACTGGCTATAAATTTACAGCATTATGCTAAAATTACAGAAACGCTTCAAAGCAGGGTCCTGGTAAAAGATTAGTGATAAACAATGCATATTCAAGCACCAGAATACTGGAAGTTCCATTAACTGGTGCAGAGTGCAGCAGCACAGGCTGTTATTGGCCCATGTAACACCACTGCTCCACGTGCTACATTGGCTGCCAGTCTGCTTTTGAGTGCAATTCAAATGTTTGGTAATCACCTATAAAGCGCTTCATGGCATGGATCCAGGATACTTGAAGGACCGTCTCTTCCCACTGGGATTGGCCCGTCCCACCCATGCCAGCAGAGGTGCATGCAGCAGGCCCCATTGGATTGATTATGCCAGTGGGCGGAGTCCAGGAGAAGGGCCTTCTCCAGGGGTGGGATTCTAACAGTTCGGACTAGTTTGGGTAAACCTGTAGCTCCGAAGGTCAGTTGTGAGCAAACCCACCCACCCAACCCTGAGCTTTACCTACCTTTATCTTTTCAGCTGACTCGCGTGGCAGAGTGGATTGTTGTGCCTCAGCTGTTTTCCTTCCCAAGCAGCAATCCGAAAGGTAATTATTCTGTAAACTGTGCATGCATGCTCAGCGAACCAGTTGTTAAACCAGTAGGAATCCATCCCTGGCCTTCTCTGCCATTGTGTCTGCTCTCTGGAACATCATGCCACCTGGTGTGAGGCCGGCCCTAACCCTCCTGACTTTCCACAAGAGCCTAAAGACCTGATTCTACAAGCTAGCTTGGACTCCAATGGGAGAACATCACAGTGGAGATGGTTGATTGATTAACAACAGATCCCACCTCCTCCCATTTTACACATGCTCCCATTTTTAATTGAATCAAAGTTTGACTTGTTTTAACTTACCATATTTTTTGGAGTATAAAATGCACCAGATTATAAAACGCACCAAGATTTTGAAGAGGCAAATTAAAAAAAAAGGTTTTGCACTATGTAGACCTCCCCAAAACGGCCCATTTTTCATGAAAACAGGCCTTTTTTTTTAAAAAAAAAGGGCATTAATAGCCTTTAGGAGGCTTGTAGAGTGCTCCTGGGGTTGGCCCCCCCCAAAACTAGCAAAAAATGACCACTTTTTCGCTCATTTCTGCCCTCCCCAGCCCCCAGGAGCTCTATAAGCCTCCTAAAGGCTATGCACGGCCATTTTGGTGAAGGGGGCAGGGTTTCAGAAGGCAAAAAAATGTTGTATTCTGTGTATAAGACACACTCAGATTTTCAGCCTTTTTTTTTTTTTTTTGAGGGAAAAAGGTGTGTCTTATACTCCGAAAAATACGGTATTTATGTTTTAAATATATTTATATTTATATTTTATTGTTGTAAACTGCCCAGAGTTACCTTGTGGTAAGATGGACAGTCAATTAATTTTATAAAGAAATAAAACATAACATTAAATATCTATGAGGGAGGAGGGGAAAATCATTGTAGATTCTTTCAGATACTACACAGGAAGAACACAACAGTAAGAAACTATTCTCATAGAAAACTCAGCAAAGTTCCTGATATACAAACATTATTGAAAATGTGAACCTCAAAGAAAAGTTGACTTTTCTTCATTTGAGAAAATGGTAAGGAAAGGAGGTAAGGTGATAAATGCCTTCTGCAGTGTGAGCACTGCTAATGAATGAGGCATAACTCTGTAATGTTTCTGGATGAACAGTGGCAGGGGAAATGACCATTGTCTTACCTGAAGGGTCCTTTTCAGGGCGCTGCAACGGAGAGTCCAAAGAAGGGTTAAACACAGCCAATCTGCCCAGAACTGAATTGAAAACTTTAAGCCACGCCTCTGGTGCTGACTATCCTCAGATTTATTCAATGAAGACGTGGAACAGTTGCGCGCTGAAACTTCAACTGGAAGTCTAATATGGAACAAGTCAAAAATAGTCCAAACAACAATAACAGAAACAACAAACAACACTGTGACTTCACAAACACCAGCGGAGAATAGACCCCAGGGCGGGGTGGACTTTCGGTTGCAGCGCCCTGAAAAGGACCCTTCAGGTAAGACAATGGTCATTTTCCAGGGCGCTGCTCTGGAGAGTCCAAAGAAGGGACATGCCCAAGCTAACTGTCACTAGGGCGGGAAGGCTCAGCCATCAGGGTCGCTCCGCTGGTATGGATGCCCTGAAGAACACGCCTCCCAAAGGCCCCTTCCGCCGATGCAAAACTGTCCAGTTTGTAATTTCGGACAAATGGAGACAGAGAAGTCCAGGTGGCCGCCTTGCAGATCTCTTCAATCGGTGCCTGTGTAGACCAGGCAGCTGTGGTGGCGGCGCTTCTAGTCGAATGTGCTGTGATATTGCGAGGCACAGGAACGGACTGTAAAACGTGGGCAAGCGCAATGCAGGCTCGCAGCCATCCGCCGATGGTAGATGAAGAGACCTTCTTGCCTTGAGAAGCTGGTTGAAAGGAGACGAATAGAGATTCGGATTTCCGAAAACTGGCCGTGCGCTTGATGTATCTGCGAATAGTCCTGCGCACATCCAGCATGTGCCAGCGTTTTTCCCTCGGGTGCCGAGGATGCGGACAAAAATCCGGAAGGACCACCTCCTGCGCCCGATGAAACCAGGAATTGACCTTCGGAATGAAGGAAGGATCCAGCCTCAGGATTACTCTGTCGTTACGAATGAGACACAAGTCCTCTCTGACTGACAAGGCAGCCAGTTCCGATATGCGACGAGCAGACGTGATAGCGACCAGAAAAACCGTCTTGAATGTGAGGTGTCTGAGACTGGCCGTCTTAAGGGGCTCAAACGGGGGCCCGATGAGGGACCGCAACACTACATTGAGATCCCAAGATGGGTATCTGTGGACCACTGGGGGTCTCAGGTTGGTCGCTCCCCTGAGAAAACTGCGGATGGTCGGATTCCGGCCAAGAGATGCGTAGCCTTCAACTGAGAGGATGGTTGACAGGGCTGCCGCCTGGCGCCTCAGGGTGTTAGGTGCCAGGCCCTTGTCCAAACCTTCCTGCAGGAAGTCCAGGATGACAGGAACCGAAGCAAGGGGCGCAGACGTACCATGAGCCGTGCACCAGCTGGCGAAGGATTTCCAAGTGGCGTCGTAGATGCGCGTCGTGGACTGCCGTCGTGACGCTTGGATGGTGCCAATCACCTTGTCTGACAAATTGCCTCTGCTTAGGAGATCCCTCTCAAGTGCCAGACGGCCAGCTGCAGCCACTGGGGTTCTGGATGTTGAAGGGGCCCCTGGCTGAGAGAGATGTCCTGTGGAGGAATCCGCCATGGTGGTGTGATCGAAAGACTCACCAAGTCTGCAAACCAGGTTTTCCTGGGCCAGCACGGTGCTACCAGCAGCACCTCCGCCTCCTCTGCTAGGATCTTCCTGATGACTCTGGGAAGAAGAGGTAGCGGGGGGAAAGCGTAAAGCAGACCTTTAGGCCACGGGCCGTGCAGCGCGTTGACTCCTTCCGCCCTCGGGTCGTGGAACCTTGTGAAGAACCGCGGAAGATGCGCGTTGGCCGCGGTGGCGAACAGGTCCACCAGCGGGAGGCCGAACCTCTGGGACAGTTGCTGGAACAGCAGCGGATGTAGACGCCACTCCGAGTGGTCGACTGTGGATCTGCTCAGCCAGTCCGCCTGGGTGTTGCTCGTGCCCGAGATGTGCTTCGCCTGAAGAGAAAGGAGATACCTCTCCGCCCATCGACCCAAGAGCTCCGCCTCCTTCATCAGGGATCTGGAGCGCGTTCCCCCCTGTCGATTGATGTGTGCCTTGGTGGCGACATTGTCTGTCATGATGCGCACGTGGTGGCCCTGAACGGTGCTCTGGAAGCGCTTCAGCGCAAGCCTGACTGCCCTCAGCTCCAGCCAGTTGATGCTGTGAGCGGCTTTGGAAGGGGACCACCTGCTCTGTGCGAGCTGGTTGTGGCAGTGGGCCCCCCAACCGAACAGGCTGGCATCCGTTGTGATGGTGAGCCTGACTGGCTCCTTGAATGGCGACCCCTTTAACAGGGCCGGAGACAACCACCACTTTAGAGAGCGACGTACCTCTGCTGGAACTGGAATCAGTCTTGTTGAGCTGCTTTCGTTTGTTCTTTGATATGGAAGCAGGAGCCACTGAAGGGGACGGGAGTGAAGTCTCGCCCAAGGCACGATTGACAGGCACGAGATCATCTTGCCGAGGAGCTGTGAGAGCTGAACCACCTTGACTAGACGTGACTGCTGCACCTGAACGACCATCTCCCGAAGGCTGGCCACCCTTTCCGGGGACAGGGATACCGTGCACGAGGTGGTGTCGATGACGGCCCCTAGATGCTTCAGTCTGGTCGTGGGAACGAGATGACTTTTTTCCAGGTTGATGGTGAACCCGTGGTCCCGGAGCGCCTGCATGGTGTGTTCTAGGTCGCTGACCGCTTGTTGATGCGATGATGACAGAATGAGCACATCGTCCAGGTAACAGTGGAGTCTGACCGGACGTGACCGTAGAAAAGCCGCCACGGCTGCGAGAACCTTTGTGAATGTCCTGGGCACCGATAACAGGCCGAATGGCATTGCCCGGTACTGGTAATGGAGGCCCGCGTAAGAGAACCTCAGGAACTTGCAGTGGGCTTTGCGGATAGGGATGTGGAGGTAGGCCTCTTTGAGGTCTATGGACGTTAGTATATCGCCTGGCCTGATGCACCCCAAGATGGACTGGAGGGACTGCATCTTGAACCTGCGATATGTCACGTGGTGATTGAATCTCTTTAGATCTAATATCCCCCTCCACCCTCCTGAGTTTTTGGGGACCAGAAACAGGATGGAGTAAAACCCTCTTCCTTCCTGGCCTGCTGGGACAGGTTCTATGGCCCTGATCTCCTTGAGGTGCCTTATCTCCTGTTCCATGAGGGATCTTTTGACTAACCCTGAGGGAACTGGACACCGGGTGAAGTGGCGGGGAGGGGGGGACGAGAATTCTAAAGTGAGACCCATGCGGACCGTTTGAAGAACCCACTGGTCCGACGTGGTCTGCTCCCATATGGCGTGGAACAACTGCAACCGCCCTCCTATGGGAGCTGACCTGTGATGGTCATTTATACCTCCTAAAGGGTCGGGAGCCGGAGCCCCCCCGAAATGGCCGCTTGGAGAAGGGCTGCTGGCGACCTCTGTCTCGAAAGGACTGAGGGTCCTGAGACCGCTCACCTTGCTGGGGATACGCCCTATGATAGGGGGCGGAGCTGGTGGAGGGCTCATTGCTCCGAAAGGCCTGCCTCCTGTAAGAGCCAGGACCTTTACGATCAGGCTTTTTGGTGACTGATGGCATCACTTTCTTTTTTCCTTGTTTTCCACAAGGACTGGATCAAGGACCTCACCAAACAGCTTGTCCCCTTTAAAGGGGGCAGTAACAAGCTTCCATTTGGAGCGCATATCCACATTCCAGTGCCTAAGCCACAGGAGGCGTCTGGAAGTAACATTAGACGCTAGGGCACGCGAGGCAAACTTAGCAGCATTCAGAGTGGCATCAGCAGTGTACTCTGTGGCTGCCATGATTTTATTGATATCCTGCCTGACTTTAACGTCCTTGGCAGGTATCTTCCTCAACAACTGCCTCAGCCACAGGAGAGCCGCCCTGGAGAAAAAGGAGGCCGAAGCGGAGGACTTAATGGCCCATGCAGCTGCCTGATGGGTCTTGTGACAAGCAGTTTCGGTTCTCTTGTCCTCAGCCTTGAGCCCCTCCAACAGGTCAGGAGGGAGCACAGAAGAGGAGGTAAGAGCCGCTACAGGGGGATCGATAGGAGGGAGCTTGAGCAGCTCCTCCAGGCTGGCATCCACCGTATATAGCTTCTTGTCATGGCTGCTGGGGGTAGCCATGGTAGCTGGCTGCGCCCACTGTCTTTGAACTAAATTGAGGAACATCTTGGGTACAGGAACTATTTCCTGGACCGAAATGGGTTCCTCAAAGAGATCCCCAGATAGATCATCAGGGTCTACAACCACCTGAGCTGGGGGGGTGGACCCCATGTGAGTTGAGATCTTAGCCTTATCTAAAATGGTTTTGAAATTATCCAAATTAAATAAGCCTGAAAAAGCCGGCTTTTTGGCGGGGCTTGCCTCATCCCCAGAGAATTCAGCTTCCTGCCTAGGAAGAAAATCCTCTTCTTCCTCCCAGTCTGACTCATCGGAGGCCACTGAAGAATGCAGGGACGGGGGTGGAAGGCTAGGAGTCATCTCTCTGGGATCCTCCTGGGGTTGCAAATGGTGGGTCTTGCGAGTGCGCTTGCCACCTTTTCGCATGCCTGCCTCAATGCCCTGGGAAATGGCCCTGTTAATTATTTCCTGCATTTCAGTGGATAGGTTAGGCCCTTGGTCCTCAATGGGGCGAACCCCTTGAGTGGGCCCGGAGCTCGGCTGTTGAGGGGCTAAGGGCCCCATTGGAGCTGGTCCCTCCTCCATATCAGAGGGACAGGCAAAGAGATCAGCCTGATCAGCCATGGAATGGCCTGGAGAAGTTGCCATGGCCAAGGAATCACCTTCCTCTTCACTATCAGAAATGGGGCCTCCCTGGGCTGGAGGAATTTCCCTGGAGGGCTCCCCAGGAGACACCGAAAGGGAAGATTGGGCCTGCTGTTCGGCTTTGGAAAATTGTTTTTCTAAGGCCTTCTGTCGCCTTAATGCAGTGCTTCTCAATTATTTTCTGTCATGCCCCCCCTAGGAAGAAGAAAACATTTCGCGCCCCCCTCCCCGCGCGACTGTAAATAGTATCATTTGTCTATAAAATTGTTATAAGTACACCTCTGCATAACATAGCACACCGGGCTTTCCTCGTCTCCCACCGTAGTCACATGCTTTCTTTCCTCTTTCCCTCTTACTTGTCTATCCTTCCTTCCACCCTCCCTTCCTCCTTCCCTTCCTTCCTGCCTCCCTTCCAGTTCCCTCCTTCCTCTTTCCCCCTGCCTGCCTGCCTTCTTTCCCTCCTGCTTATCTATGCTTTCTTCCTTCCTTGCACCTCCCTCCCTTCTGCCTGCCTGCCTTCTTTCCTCTTTCCCTATTGTCCTATCCTTCCTTTCTCCCTCCCTCCTTCCCTGCCTCCCTTCCAGTTCCATTCTTCCCTCCTTCCTTCTGCCTCCTTCCTGCCTGCTTGCCTTCTTTCTTCTTTCCCTCCGGCGTGTCTGCTTTTCTTTCCTTCCTTCCACCTCCCTTCTGCCCTCCTCCCCTTCTTCCCTCCCTCCCTCCCAGCAGCTCCTCCAGCATCCCAGCTGGAAGCAGCAGCACAACAGTCGCCGTTACCAGGGGCGAAGGGGTGGCGGTGGCAAGATCGGGCGACCGCCGCCCCTTTGTCCCTTCCCCAACAGCGGCTGTTGCGCTTCCCGGCTTGAAGTGGCAGCGCTGGGGACTGCTCAGAGACTCATCAGAGCCGCGGGCTGGAGCTGTGCAAAAAGTCTGCTTGGGCTGGGGGGGTGGGGAAAGGGAGGGAAGCCTGGGACAGCCCGTCCTCGCCATCGCCACCCCTTCGCCCCTGGTAGCGGCGGCTGTTGTCCTGCTTCTTCCAGCCGGGATATATTCTGCTAGGCCCTTGGCGGCATCCCGGTACGAGGGGCAAAGGAGAGGCGGTGGCGAAGACGGGCGGTCCCATGCTTCCCTCCCTCCCACCCCCGCCCGAGCAGGCTTCTTGCACAGCTCCAGCCCGCGGCTCCAATGAAAATCCACAGTCCGAAGTGCTGCCACTTCCAGGCGGGATATATTATGCCTCGCCCACGCCTTCGCCGCCGTTGCACCCAGATGGAAAGGGAGCCTTTGCGCCCCCCTTTACGGAGACTCGCGCCCCCCCCAGGGGGGCACGCCCCACTATTTGAGAACTGCTGCCTTAATGCATCTTTGTCTAGGCCTGAGCCCTGCTTGGGCCCATGCCTGGAGTAAGGCTTACTCCCTCTAATGGCCTCCCTGGCAGCTTTCCCGGCCTGTCTTACAGGGGCTCTGGAAGAGACACCCTCAGAACTCTCAGGGGCCTGATCTGCCATGGTAACAATCACTGGTTGGGACAGTAGGGGGATGGGAAAACCACCACTCACCACCTCCAGAAAGCCCACCGCAGCACGATGCTCCTGAGGAGACAGAGAAACTGCAAGGCCTGAAGTAGCTTGGAATTTCTTAGGCGCGAGCAGAATTCGCTCCCAGCGCCTGCAGGAGAGTAAGGGAGGCGACCCAGCAGGCCACGATCCCACGCCGCTATCACTTGCTTGGATTGGGGCCCAGGTCGCCGGTCACACCGGGCAAGTCTGACTCCACACGGCTCCTGCAAAGAGCCAGGCACCAGGCAGCTGCGGCAAAAAACTTTTAAAAGTAAAACCGGAAGATTGCGCAATCCAAAATGGTGGCCGGAACTCACCGCTGCTTTGCGCGCCAAATTTGAAGAGGGAAGAAGCCAAAATGGCTGCCCTGGAAGCCCACGCCGCAATTTGACTTGCTAGAAGCACAAATTGCAACGGAGGGCTTCCAGCGGGAATCGGCCCCCAGTAGGGGTGCCCCAACAGCGCTGGCGTCGGCACTCCGACCCACGCGCTTCCCCCAACAGCTGCCTGCGGCTTCTAGGAGCCAGAGCAAAGCCCCGGACTCCAGGAGAGCCGAAAGGGTGAGAAAAACCCAATTAAAAAGGGAAAAAAACAAACTTAAATTTAAACTCACCAGCCTGCTCTAAAAATCCTTAAATATACTGTTTTAAAAAATTATTCTTCCTCTGGAGAGTCCAAGGAATCAATCTTAGAACTGGAGAAAATCTTAAAGCGCGTCCACTGGGCTTGCAGAATTGAAAAAATCTGAGGATAGTCAGCACCAGAGGCATGGCTTAAAGTTTTCAATTCAGTTCTGGGCAGATTGGCTGTGTTTAACCCTTCTTTGGACTCTCCAGAGCAGCGCCCTGGAAAAAAGTCAATTCAGACAAAATATAGATCCTGCTACAATTGGCTAATTACCGTATTTTTTGCTCCATAAGACACACTCCCCCCCCCCCAAAAAAAAGTGGATGGAAATGTCTGTGAGTCTTATGGAGCGAATGGACTTGGTCCTTTGGTGAATAGCAGTCGGGCCGTGGCGGCAGGGTCCTTTTAAAGTGTTGAACCCCGCCTCTTCTATCTTTGTCATTGCCTGCCTCTGTGGTCCTCTCAGGCGCTGCATCCTGCCCTCACTTGCACTGCTGCTCCATATTCAACGCTCCATATTCACAGTGAAACAGCACTCCATATTCATATTTTTCTTGTTTTCCTCCTCTAAACCTAGGTGTGTCTTATGGTTAGGTACGTCTTATAGTGAGAGAAATACGGTAATTAATATTAGTTTCACTTTGAATGACTGCATGATTGAACGATTTTATATTTAACTGACCTTCTAGATAGTTCCGGTGGTGCAAAATAAAACTCTTCCTTTTTTATTTTTATTTTATTTATTATTAAATTTATATTGCCACCTATTCGCCCATGGCGACTCAAGGCGGCTTACAGAAGTTAATAGCTTTTCCAAGTTAATAGATATTTGGCCATTTTTCTAATGGGCTTGGAAGTTTATGTAACAATTCTGTCTAGTCTGGGTATCACTGACTGCCACCTTGCCAAATGTACACCTTTACATTCCAAGGAATTGAGACGATTAATTGTTATTAATCTTTAAAACACTAACTAGTTATCTAGTGATTAATTGCTCCATATTTATCGGGCTGGCTCTTACAATCTTTATTAGAAGTTCTTTTCCAGAAACCTAGCTAAGTTATGAAAATTGAGTAGTTATAAAGGACATGGCAAAGTTGTTATTGGAATGCCTTATCTTTAACTTGTATTACAGCAGTGCTTCTCAATTATTTTCTGTCATGCCCCCCCTAGGAAGAAGAAAACATTTCGTGCGCCCCCCCCCCCGCGCGACTGTAAATAGTATAATTTGTCTATAAAATTGTTATAAGTACACCTCTGCATAACATAGCACACCGGTCTTTCCTCGACTCCCACCGTAGTCACATGCTTTCTTTCCTCTTTCCCTCTTACTTGTCTATCCTTCCTTCCACCCTCCCTTCCTCCTTCCCTTCCTTCCTGCCTCCCTTCCAGTTCCCTCCTTCCTCTTTCCCCCTGCCTGCCTGCCTTCTTTCCTCTTTCCCTATCCTCCTATCCTTCCTTTCTCCCTCCCTCCTTCCCTGCCTCCCTTCCAGTTCCATTCTTCCCTCCTTCCTTCTGCCTCCTTCCTGCCTGCTTGCCTTCTTTCCTCTTTCCCTCTTGCTTGTCTATCCTTACTCCCTCCTCCCTTTCTTCCCTCCCTCCCTGCCAGCAGCTCCTCCAGCATCCCAGCTGGAACCAGCAGCACAACAGTCGCCGTTACCAGGGGCGAAGGGGTGGCGGTGGCAAGATCGGGCGACCGCCGCCCCTTTGTCCCTTCCCCAACAGCGGCTGTTGCGCTTCCGCTTCCAGACGGAATGTTGGCGGTGGAGCTGCTGGCGGGGAGGCGAGCTACCTGCATAAAGACGCCGCCGAGGTCATGGCAGAATATATCCCGGCTTGAAGTGGCAGCGCTGGGGACTGCTCAGAGACTCATCAGAGCCGCGGGCTGGAGCTGTGCAAAAAGTCTGCTTGGGCTGGGGGGGGGAGGGAGGGAAGCCTGGGACAGCCAGGCTTCCCTCCCTCCCACCCCCGCCCGAGCAGGCTTCTTGCACAGCTCCAGCCCGCGGCTCTGATGAGTCTCTGAGCAGTCCCCAGCGCTGCCACTTCAAGCCGGGATATATTATGCCTCGCCCACGCCACCGCCGTTGCACCCAGATGGAAAGGGAGCCTTCGCGCCCCCCTTTATGGAGCCTCGCGCCCCCCCAGGGGGGCGCACCCCACTATTTGAGAACCGCTGTATTACAGTCTTGTGTATTAGAAGAATGACTTTAGTTACTATACACTCCCAATGATGAAGATGTACTTTAAAATCCAGTTCTGAGTGCAAGATACTGAAAGCAGAACTATTCATTGCTGCTCTGTTAACATCTATCTTAGAAGACACAATGTCCCTCTTTTATAGTTTTAGATTTTAGACTTTCATTAATAAATGAATGGATTACACCCCAGGGTTCTGAAGGAACTAGCAGACGAGATCTCAGAACCACTGAATTATATATTTCAGAGATCCTGGAACACCGGGGAACTACCAGAGGACTGGAAAAGAGCTGATGTGGTTCCCATCTTCAAAAAAGGGAAAAAATTAGATCCAGGAAACTACAGACCTATGAGCCTGACCTCAATACCAGGAAAGATTCTGGAAAAAATAATCAAGCAACGAATTTGTGAACACCTAGAAGTAAACAAAGTAATAGCCAAAAGCCAACATGGATTTGTCAAAAACAGATCATGCCAGACTAATCTTATTGCATTCTTTGATAATGTGACAAAATTAGTGGACCAGAGGAATGCCGTTGATATAGTTTACTTGGACTTCAGTAAGGCTTTTGATGAGGTAGACCATAACCTACTACTAGATAAAGTAGAAAAAAGTGGATTAGACAGCATCACCACCAGATGGATTCGTAACTGGCTGACCAACCGCACTCAACGTGTAGTCCTCAATGGAACTGCATCTACATGGAGGGAAGTATGCAGTGGAGTACCCCAAGGCTCTGTTTTAGGCCCAGTACTCTTCAACATCTTCATCAATGATTTGGATGAGGGAATAAATGGGGAACTCATCAAATTTGCAGATGACACCAAGCTGGCAGGAATAGCCAACACTCCAGAAGATAGGCTTAAGATACAGAAGGATCTTGACAAACTTGAACATTGAGCACTATCTAATAAAATGAAATTCAATGGTGAAAAGAGTAAGGTTCTACATTTAGGCAACAAAAATGGAATGCACAGGTACAGAATAGGTGGTACCTTGCTCAGTAGTAGTAACTGTGAAAGGGATCTTGGAGTCCTAGTGGACAACCATTTAAATATGAGCCAGCAGTGTGCAGCAGCTGCCAAAAAAGCCAACACAGTCCTAGGCTGCATCAACAGAGGGATAGAATCAAGATCACGTGAAGTGTTAATACCACTTTATAATGCTTTGGTAAGGCCACACTTGGAATACTGCATTCAGTTCTGGTCGCCACGATGTAAAAAAGATGTGGAGACTCTAGAAAGAGTGCAGAGAAGAGCAACAAAGATGATTAGGGGACTGGAGACTAAAACATATGAAGAACGGTTGCAGGAACTGGGTATGTTTAGCTTAAGAGAAAGAAGGACTAGGGGAGACATGATAGCATTGTTCCAATATCTCAGGGGTTGCCACAAAGAAGAGGGAGTCAAACTATTCTCCAAGGCACCTGAGGGTAGAACAAGAAGCAATGGGTGGAAACTAATCAAGGAGAGAAGCAACTTAGAACTGAGGAGAAATTTCCTGA
Organism: Natrix helvetica; assembly: GCF_964273705.1. NCBI lineage: Eukaryota > Metazoa > Chordata > Lepidosauria > Squamata > Natricidae > Natrix > Natrix helvetica. The sequence goes on along the minus strand of NC_138551.1, from coordinate 52,250,755 downwards.
CAGTTAGAACAATTAATCAGTGGAACAGCTTGCCTCCAGAAGTTGTGAATGCCCCCACACTGGAAGTCTTTAAGAAGATGTTGGATCGCTATTTGTCTGAAACGGTATAGGATTTCCTGCCTAGGAAGGGGGTTGGACTAGAAGACCTCCAAGGTCCCTTCCAACTCTACTATTGTATTATTGTATTATTGTATTAAAACACCAGACAGACTAGGTTAGAGAGGACTAGGGAGTCATGGAGAAAATCTGTATGGTTCTTAAGAGTTAACAACTACTTGACAACATATAATCTATCTATCAATTATAGCTTATTTTACATTCAAAGTTCCACAAGGGTATTTTTTAAACCAGACCAAAAAGTAGTTATAATTAAATATCTGTAGCTTAAAGAGAATTCTAATTTTGAAATACAAAACATTTGTAGTTTTTAATGTAAGAATTCTATAATCATTGAATAAAAGGCATTCATAGCTGTTAATTTCAATATTTCAAAATGAAGCCTTCTTAGTTTTAAAATGAAGATACCAATTCAGTTTAGAGAATTTAATCTTAACACCTACAGTATTTTTAATAATGCGCCTAAAATTATACATCTATTTTTGTTTAAAGGATGTTAGTTTTTTCTTGCTGTTCTAAATTTGATTTAGTATTGGAATTAATATACTGTAGTGGTAAAAATGTTGGACTAAGATGGAGGGACCCAGTTATTTTCCTCCCTCAGAGAGAAATTAAGCACAGCAAAAGATATGGGCTGATTGGCTTTGGGTGTGAGATGAATCAGTGCAATGAAGGTCCTCACTTGAAGTGTGAAAAAATCAAGGAGGGAGACAAACTTACATCCTCATGCATCAGGGGTGGGTTTCAGCGGGTACACACCGGTACGGCTGTACTGGTTGGTGAAATTTAGTGTGTCTTTCTGTACCTGTTCTTCCGGAGGCCCTATACCGGAACACTCCCTCCCCTGGCCTGCCCCCGCCCCATTCACTCCCCCGCTCGCTCCCCCCTGCCAAGTCACCACTTGCTCCCCCCACCCATCTACACCATGCTTGCCCCGCCCACACACTTTCTTTGCCCACCCAGCCAAGGCGCTGAGGCTGCAGGCAGTCAGGGAGGTGGGGGAAATCCTGCCTGTCTGCCTGCCCCCTCCAAAAGCAGCCGGGTGGGCTATGGGATGGTCAGCAGCCCACGCGCCACTGCCATGTGACAGCTCTGGGGGCGCAGCACCTGCCTGGATGTGGCTGCAGCTGGCAACAGGACGTGAAGGAGAGGCCGTCCAACAGAGTGTTCTGAGGTCAGTGGGTTGGCGGGGAGATTGCGCAGATTGGAGGCAGCAGGGAGGCGGGACATCAAGGCCACCCTGGGTGCCTGCAACAGGATGCGGCAGCTGCTGGGCAGCTGCTCCTTTGTGCCCCGTTGTCAGCAGCAGTTGGCTTTCTCCTGCTGATCCTTCCTCTCCGGGCGGGCCCTGGGTCAGTCAGCAGCCCGCGCACCACCACGTGACACTCTGGGGGAGCAGCCAGGAAGGATTGCTAGGAGAATGCCAACTGCAGCTGGGAGTGTCCCCAGGTCGATGGGGTAGTGGGGAGATTATGCAGGGCTGGACTGGAGGCGGCGGGAGCTGAGACTACGCCCCCGTACTGGCGAAAAAAATAATATCCCACCGTCCCGGAATTGCGCCACGAGGTAAGGGAAGCAGGTCTGGGGAGAGACCTTCCCTTCCCCTTCAGAGAGCCCGTGTGGGAGGAGGTGGCCTAATTTGAACACGGGTGGGCGGGTGACAGTGCCTCCTTCACTTGTTTGGGCGGGTGGAGAAAGAAAGGAGGCATGCGATAGCCGAGGGCGAAGATGCTCCCCTTCGCCCTTGGTGGCGGTGGTGCTTTTTACATGCCTCCTTTCTTTCTCCGTCTGCCTAAACAAGCAAAGGAGGCGCTGGCCTCAAACCGCCCACTCACCCGCATTCAAACCAGCCCACGCCCTTCCTGAATCTGGCGTGGTGGCGGGGCTCTTGCCATGGCTGAGAGCTTCACTGGCATCCTCTTCTTGCCATCGCCGCTGCTCTGGATTCAGCAAAGTGGCTCCAGCAGCAACGGGACATGCTTGGGAAGGGAAAGCCAGAACTGACTGCCCAGGATTGTGCTTCAGCCACCACTGTGAAAATGTCTGTTTTGCCAGCCACAGGAAGGAAGGAAAGAAGCCGGTCTTTGGAAAGAACCTTCCCTCTCCTTCCAGAGAGCCCATGCTGAAAGAGGAGGAGGCAGGCTGGTTTGAATGCAGGTGAGCAGGTGGTTTGGGGCCGGTGCCTCCTTTGCTCATTCGGGCAGATGGAGAAAGAAAGGCACATGATAAAGCACCCCCGTCACCAAGGGTGAAGGGGAGGGCCTTCGCCCTCAAGCTATTGCATGCCTCCTTTCTTTCTCCGCCCGTTCGAACGAGCGAAGAAGGCAGGCCACTAAACCCCCCACTTTCCCGCATTCAAACTTCATCTCTTTCGGCATGGGCTCTCTGGAGGAGGAGGGAAAATCCCTCCCAAGACCTTGCTTGTCCTGGCAGCACCCCGGCAATAGCAGCTGTGCGAGGGAAGGAGGAATTCTGGGAGTTGAAGTCCACAACTGGACTTCCTGCCTGAAGCCTGGAACTGACTGCCTGGGATTATGTTTCAGCTGCCGCAGCCACTACTACTGCTGCTGCAGCCACCAGACTCTCCTTCCTCGCCACCACTTTGTTTCGGGCCAAGAAGTGTAAAAAAAGAGCAGCTCCCCCCCTCCCCTCTCACTTTCCTCAGCCTACGCGCTATTCGATGGGTGGAAGAAAGTGCCCCTTGGCTGCCCCTCCAGGAGAACCACCGCGTATCCTCCACAGATGAGAGGTTGAAGGAGTGTCTGCAGGTGAAGAGCGCTGAGGAGTTTTGGCCACATGAGAGAAAGACTTCAAAGTCAGTGGAGGTGGTGTGTGGCTGGTGTGCCGTTCTGACTTTCCCCGGGTGCAAAATGCTTTAAAAATAAAGTTTTAGGGTTTGGGGGGGTTGTGAAGGTTTAGGGGTGCAAGGGTCATGTAACTTGACAGCTGTAAGTCCTGCACAGTTCAAATGCCCAAGTTCCTCAGCCAACATGACTGGAGGAGGAATTCTGGGAGTTGAAGTCTTAAAGCTGTCAAGTTTGAACACCCCTGGGGTTTTTTTTCCTAAAGGGTTATGGGTGCAAGGGTCTTGTAACTTGACAGCTTTAAGACTTGCGTGCTTCAAATGCCAGAGTTTCTGAGCCAACATTTTGGTTGCTAAGCAAGAGCGTTGTTAAGTGAGTTTCACCACATTTTACAAGTTGGTCATGCCCACCCGTTCACGTGACTGCCAAGCCATTCCCACCTGGTCACATGACTGCCAAGCCACTCCCACAAAACAGACCACACCTACAGAATAGGTTCTAAAAAATTTTGAAATCCACCACTGTCATGCATGCAGTGATTTCTAGAATGACATGATACAATATATGAAAATTGATGATAAATGAGTGAGATGTCTGAGAAATGGCCACTTGAATAGCATTGCTAAGAAGCAGACCACATATAAATGGTTTGTTCAACGTATCTTGGGAAGATCAATGGGAGGGACTAGAGAACTATTAAGTGGAATGCCTTTGGATTTTAGCCCACCAGAGCTGATGATGCATCATCTTTGCATTCCAACGTTCCATGCTTGTTTTTCTGGCATTCTTTTCTCAATATAAGAAAATATGGATCAGTGAGAGCCAGTTTTGTCTAGTGATTAAAGCACCAGGCTAGAAACTAGGAGACCATGAGTTCTACTCCTGTCTTAGTTATGAAAGCCAGCTGGATGACCTTGGGCCACTCACTCTCTCTCAGCCTAACTCATCTCACAGGTTGTGTTGTAGGAAAAATAGGTGGATGAAGGTGTGTTGGTATGTTCACCACCTTCAGTTATTTGTAAAACTAATAAGGGGGGGGGGAATAAAATATATGGTCCTATTCTTCCATGTAAGATTATAAGAAAAAAAATCTTATGTTAGGAATCACAAAATTCAGAATGCAATTATTTTGGTAGCCCATGCATTCTCTCTTCCCGAATATTACACTGTTCTTTTTCTAATATGTAGGTTTTTCTGTGTATTTGTTGACACAGATTTATTGTTTCTTATCCTGCAGTATTAAGCAATCCAATTAATTTCATCTGATCTTCAGGTTTCCCTCTAAACAGTTGGTCCATTGTCTTTTCTCTTTCAAATTCATTCACAAATATACACTCTTATAATTACTATTAACATTTATCTATTCATCCTAAATATTTATCGTTATTTTCCTACAAACATATAGAATAGTTTGGGTCACTTTCTTGCCACCCCATGCCTCTGTCTTATTTTGCAACTACCTTGCTCCTTCTATCTTCTCAACCTCCCTTTTCTGCCTTCTTTCCTCCTCTCCTTCCTCTTTTCTTCTTCCCCTCTCTTCCCCCCTCCTCTCTTCTCCTTCTTACCCTCTCTCCTACTCTTAATTCCCCTCTCTTACTTCTTCTGCTTTACCCTTTCTTCCTTTCCCTTCTCATCCTTCCTCCTTTCCGTTGTTGCCCTTCCTTATTTACTTTCTCTGATGGGTTCTCGGGGTGGCATTTCAGCACTCCCAACTTTATATTTTCATACAAATAGATTTCTGTTACATTTTATTTCTAATAATAATTCCACTTGTATCATTTTTTGTATACTTGCATTTTAATTCTTTCTTATTCCCCCCCATTTAATAATGTGTCATCTGAGTTATTTGTTTTATACTTTGTTCCTTTCTCTTTCTATCTGTATCTCTTTTCTAACCAATCATAAAATTGTCCCCATGTCCTGTAGTACATTGATTCCTCTTTGTCCTTTATTCTCAATGTCAACCTGTTCATTTCTGCACAATCTAATATCTTCTTTATTATCTCTCCTTGTGATAGGATTTTATCTGTTTTCCAATTTTGTGCAAATACAATTCTAGCTGTTGTTATTATCTGTACAATCAAATATGAATCTTCTTTACTATATTTTTCTGATAGAATACCTAATAAGAATATCTCTGGTCTAAACTCTAAACAGACTCTTGAATTCATTCTGCCTTTCTAATTTTGATAAATGGCACATTATAATTATGCAACTCTATAAACCATAGACAAAGTAACATGAGACAATCAAATAGATAGGGAAATCCTGTGCAATGAAATTGATTTGGTACCTATATACAGAATAATCCATTTGCTTTTATGAAAATCTATAAACCTTCACAGGTAAAATATTCTTTTATATCTTTCACATTAAACTTTTATAATTTAAGTAAAACTAAAGATTGTAACAAAATCTTATCATTTGGGTTCCATTAAATCCCTTACTAACAAAATATCTTAATGTACAACGGAAAATCAGAAATTTTTCTTCCCTTCCCTTGGTCTGATTCTCTAATCTGAAGCCAGGAAAATATTATTTCATAAACCTGCAGAAGTTTTAAGTCTTGCACCACAGGAGCTAAGATGAATTGGGGAGGGGGGAAAGTGCTAGCTCATTGTCTGGAGCCAAGAGATCTGCATGTGGTCAAGTTAGAAATCAAGTTTAATTTTGCTCTCATGGGTTTTAGAAAGAGCAAATGCCAGGATTTGCTTTAATTGGGACTACTAAAAATAACTCATCTATACAAGTAACACTCTACAAAGAGTTCTGCCAGATCAAAAGCTGGTTAAATAATAAAATATAATAATATTCCATAATTAGAATACAGTAATAGCTTTTCTGAGTAAGTTCATATTAATCCGTTTTTAGGAGACAGTGTCCTAACTCAGCAGACCCCAACCATTCTGGCATCAGGGACCAGTTTTGTGGAAGACAATTTTTCCGTGGACTGACCGGGGAGGGGGAAGGGGGGGAGGTGTTGCATGCAACCTAGGTCCCGCGCAAGCAGATGAAGCTTTGTTCGCTTGCTGCTTGTGCAGCCCAATACCTAACAGGCTAAAGACCAGGACCAGTATATGGTCTGGAGGTTGGGGACTCCTGCCCTAACTCATTATGCATCAAAAGCTATTTTTATTATCTTAAAGCATGTGCATGCCTCTTAGAATGGTCACATTGTTATAACTACAATATTTAAATATTGTATACAATCTCCACTCGTATTTTCAGCAAAAAAAAAATTGAACACTTGACTGTATGGCTGACAACATTAAAATGATGTAGCAATATATTTTTTAGATTTGTTCCTTCTCATAGAATTATGTAGTCCTCGTTTGATGATTACTTTTAATGATTATTTACAGTTATAATGTTGATGAAAAAGTAACTTTATATCCAATCATCACATTTATGGCTTTCACAGATCTGGAAAGCTGAAGTAAGATCATAAGCATAGTCACTGTTTCACATAGCAACTGTGGATAAAACTCACTTAACAACTGTCTTGCTTCGCAACAGAAATTGTGGTCATAAATCAAGGACTACTGGTATATAAATCGGATTAAAATGTTATCTTATTTATTGGGGGGAAAAGTCTCCTTAGTCCTTTATCTAGCCTCTGAACTCGTCACATAACTAAAGCGTGATATTAGCCTAACCTATAACACAACCTGCTATTTAGACTAATAACACAATCCTCTATCCACAATTGGATACTGTACAGAAGTAAAGCACACTGAGAGCAAGACACATTGAATAAAATTGTATTATCAAATCAGATGATACTGTAATTTCCTGGTCTTTCCTCAAATAGAATTGTTTTTTTTTCCTAATTTGTAAAAAGTAAAAAAACAAAACCATACCCAATCTGTTGATGAAAAATAATACATCTGAATCTTAATAAGAAAAGCTTAAATAAATGATCTTGAGCATCTTAAAGACATATAGAGAAGCCTTTCCATTCTATCATCTTTTTACTCTTTGATTTTCTTCTAAAACAGAAATTGTGGCTAGCATGGATGCTAAACCAAACATTGGGTACCTCTGAAACAGTTGTAAGAACCTGTGTATGTAATAGTAATCTGGAATCCATCGCAATTGTTTTCTCTCTAACCAGTTCCTTAAATAATATTTGAGGTCAAAATCATCTAGAATCAGGAGCTGGATGAGCAGTTAATTCCCGGAAGCGTCTCTTACAGATTCTTTCCCCTAATAATAATTTTAAAAACCATGATGATTTAGAAGGCAGAAATGTTGCAAAGACTTTTGCAACTGGACCTTGTTCAAAATATCAGCTTAGCAGCAAGTTAAAACCTAACACCTCAGGCTACTGTCAATAATGAAAATATTAACTATTCAAGCTCAGGTACTTTTTCTTCTACCTGTATAACATGTTTTTTTTTTTCAAATACAGCAAAACTGCTTGTTAAAAAAAGTTTCAGGATAGATATAGATACAGATACATAGTACAGTTCAAAAATATAGTGCGCGTGTGCACATGCGCGCACACACACATATGGTAATTTTTATCAAGGTATAAATCCTAAACACTCCTAATGCAAACCAAGCTGTTGCCAAACTTCTTTCCACAGTACTAAAAATCTTATCATCTGTACGAAGAGACTCCATCTAGTGGTTCTTAAACTGGGCTTATTATCCTCATGTGGGAATTAATGCATATCCTGGGGGTAATGTAATTTCTTATATTATAGACAGTTTGGGACAGTTGCTGCTGAGACATTTGTGTAAAACAATAGTTGAGGGTACAGTGCCATTATTTTAGACCAGGAAAAATGGTAGTTAGGTCAAATAGTTTAAGAATCACTTAATCACTTAGAGAAAATATGGTTCTATTACTTAATATTAATTTTTTTGCAAATTATTTTATAAAATAGTTAATGCCATTTTAAAATCCAGTAACAATAGAGATATTTAAACATACCATAAGCTATCCTTCAGTGCATACTACTTAAGCAATGGTCAATGTATGTAATTATTTTTGGTATCTTATTTTCTCTTTCTGGAAATCTGGAGAGGATCGCTTAGCTGAAGGAAAATGATTGTGGAAATAATGGAAATCATCTAAGCTTTTGGATTTTGTTGGACAAACAACTCAGAAGACAACTGGCACCTAATAAAAAGTTGCAATCATTTGTCTCATATTCAACAACTTGCTCATTTGGTGACCAGTTATTCTTAAGTTTTATGTCTACTAATAGGTTGCTTACTATGATTCTTGAAGTGGTCATCTGTATACCCACCTGTATAGGTTTCCAGCGTGTATTCAGTCAGCATTGGAACATTTTAAAAACTAACGTGTACTGCATTTTGCAAGCTCATAAGGTACATGTGTCTAAAAGGTACATGTGTCTTGCGGGATCGTATTCTGCCCCATACATCCCTGCGACCAATCCGCTCGCACAGAGAGGGCCTCCTCCAGGTGCCGTCCACAAGACAGTGTCGGGGGCGGCGCCTAGGAGTAGAGCCTTCTCTGTGGCGGGCCCAGCCCTGTGGAATGACCTCCCTCCGGATATTAGGAATACCTCTGACCTCCGCTCCTTTCGTATTAAGCTTAAGACCCACCTATTCCAAGCAGCTGGCCTGGCTCAACTTTGATCTAACCATATCGCTCCTGACGGGCTTTTACTGGGTATTTTAATTATATTTAATTATCTAGGGGTTTTTAAATATTGTATTTTAATTGTTTTATTTATCAGCCGACCTCCTCCTTGTGTATGTCTCGGTATATGTCTCTGTTATATGTTTGTTTTGTCCATATTTATTTCATATGTTTCATTGTACGCCGCCCCGAGTCCTTCGGGAGAGGGTGCGGCTAAGAAATAAATATTTATTATTATTATTATTATTATTATTATTATTATTATAAAAGACTTATTATCTGCTTTATATTCCTTGAGGCTACTTTATGAGGCTGACCCATGTAAATGCATGAACAAGTAATTAAAGAACCATAGGGGCAGCTGAGCAATTTGTTACTTTAATCAAGATCTTTCTCAATCACACATATGAATGATTAGCACCTATATTTACCATCAACACAATATTGAAGGACAGCCCAGCCAAACACAACACATGATATAGTTCTGATATCAAGGTGGTAATAACAACAACAAAAGTCTAGCCCTGGTATAAGGTAGTAATGACAAATAAAAGTCAACAAAAGTCACTTGATGGCATCCCAAAATATGTCAGGGAGTTAAAATGCCTTGTAAAATTGAAGCTAATACAGGTAGTCCTTGACTTACAACGATACATTTAATGACTGTTCAAAGTTACAAAAATAAGTGACGTGACCATTTTTCACGCTTATAACCGTCGGAGGATCCCTATGGTCATATCATCACAATTCAGATACTTGGCAACTGGTTCATATTTATGACTGCTGTGTGATCAGCTCTTGCAATCTTGTGACAAGTCAATGGGGAATCCAAATTCACTTAAGAACTGTGTTACTAACTTAACAAATGTAAAGATTCACTTAATAAGTGTGGCAAGAAAAGTCATAACATGGTGCAAACTCACTTAACAAATGTTTCACTTAGCAACATAAAAGTTGGACTCAGTTGTGGTTGTAAGGACTCCCCGTACAGTCAAGCCCACCTCAAAAGCACTCAAGCAAGATGAAGTGGTGAAAATGTGCAACCTGACAAGAAATATCATGGAAAAGGGCAAACATTTATAAATGCTAAATAAAGAGAAAGTGAAAAGGAACTGAGGGAAATACCAATAATCCTTCAGACATATATAGTGGGAGTTAATGTAAGGACACACAAAACTAGAGCTTTTGTCAAGTCCTAAAATGTCCTAATGATGTCTGCTGAGATACTGCAAACTCAGATGTGATGTACAGAAACCACACTAAAGCAACTGCCAGAATTCTGACCTGTTAAACTAGAATTCTTTTGGAAGATTTGTACTCTACCTATTTGCTTTTAAGCCAACTGTATAGGTAATCCTCAATTTATAACCACAATTGAGCCAAACGTTTGTTAAGTGAGTTTTGCCCCATTTTATGACTTTTCTTGCCACAGTTGTTATAAAACACAGCAACTGGTGTTAGTAACACAGCTGTTAATGTGAATTTGGCCTCCCCATTAATTTTATTTTATTTATTTAGGGAATTTGCACATGGCGACTCAAGGCGGCTTACAGAATATAAAATATTCTGATTTTGCTTGTCAAAACGTTGCAAAAGGGGATCACATGCCTATGGGACACAGCGACAGTCATAAATATGAGTCAGTTGCCAAGCATCTGCATTTTGATCACCTGAGCAAAGGGATGTTACAAAGATTGTAAGTGTGAAAAACCGTCATATTTTTTCAGTGCCATTTACTAAATTTCTCCAAATAAAGTATTCTGAGATTTGTATAAAATATTTTAAGGTACAGTTGGGGAGATATGAGATGATGCTTATATTATAGTCATTGATTGTGCAATACTAATTTTATACTAAAATACCATCCATCATGAGACTCAGTTTTTTCTGACATACTGGAGCATTGGGGGAGGGAGGGGGGTTGTATTCAAAATCCTAAGCATTTCAGATGTGATCCTATTTATATGGCTGTGATCTGCTTGATTGCCTTGATCCTGTTTTTTTTTTTTTTTTTTTTTGTTAATCTGTTTTGTGCTTTCAAGTCAGTGCTGAATTCTGGTGACTGCCTGGACAAGTTCCTACAGTTTTCTTGGTAAGATTTCAGCAGTGGTTTCCATTGCTTTCTTCCTAGGGCTAATAAAGAGCGACTGACCCAAAGTCACCCAGTTGGCTTTGTGCCAAAGGTGGATTAGAACTAAAAGGTCTTGGTTACTGGCCTATTTCCTTAACCACCACACAAAACTGTCTATATTCCACAATGTCTGTTATTTTCATTTATATTTTTATTTATGAGAACAAGCACTATTCACACATTTGCTCATCACCTGTGCTTGAATGATGTCTGCTCATATGCTAGAAACTCCAAGACTACAAGTCAAACTCAACTGGGGAAATAGCGAGCTCCACCAAGCTCTGCAAAAACCCAGCCGGCAAACCGTCGTTGAAAGATCCTTTGTGGATCGGAACTGTCCTGAAGGGACGGGAACAAGGAGAGGCATTTCGGGTGACCAGCAAGTTGGAAACTACGCTCTCCAAAGATCGACGGCAGGGGTGGTGGCTGTGGTGGATTGGAACATACCGGTTGGAACAGGCCCGGTGTTGTCCACATGGACGCACGCAGTGCACACACACACACAGTGCGCGCATGCATCTTATAACTTCTGCGAGTCTCCGAACATGCACGTGCGCGTACGCGGAAGCGCCAAAGACCTTTTAAGTCTTTTAAACCGGTAAGGAGCTCGGGCAGGCGCCCTCCAGAGCACCGTACCAGAACGGTATCCAGTACGCCCATACCGTGGCATACCGCCTGCAACCTAAATGCTAAATAAAGAGAAAGTGAAAAGGAACTGAGGGAAATACCAATAATCCTTCAGACATATATAGAGGGAGTTAATGTAAGGACACACAAAACTAGAGCTTTTTTCAAGTCCTAAAATGTCCTAATGATGTCTGCTGAGATACTGCAAACTCAGATGTGATGTACAGAAACCACACTAAAGCAACTGCCAGAATTCTGACCTGTTAAACTAGAATTCTTTTGGAAGATTTGTACTCTACCTATTTGCTTCCAAGCCAACTATACAGGTAATCCTCAACTTATAACCACAATTGAGCCAAACGTTTGTTAAGTGAGTTTTGCCCCATTTTATGACTTTTCTTGCCACAGTTGTTGTGAAACACTGCAACTGATGTTAGTAACACAGCTATTAATGTGAATTTGGGACCACTTTGCCCTTTAGTTTCCACATCCTCCCTAATTCCTCTTTAGGCCCTGGTACTTCTTTAGCTTCTGATACTCCTCCTTCCTGATGTTGCAATCACTCAGCAATGCTACATCTATCACCACTGCTGATTTTTGGTCCTCGTCTAATCCCACAGTGTGTGGTTAACTGCTTAGAACCTGCCTGTCAGTCTGGATCTGGAAGTCTCACAGGATTTCTGTTATTCTTCATGATCATCTGTGGAATCTCCTACATGGAGTTGGGAAGGTCTAGATGGGAAAGTCCACAGGTAGTCTAGGCCTTGGATCAGCAACACATTGCTCTGGAGCCGCATGTGGCTCTTTCATCCCTCTGCTGCGGCTCCCTGTCGCCAATTGGCACCACAATTTTGAGAGGAGCTTCCGGTTGGGGGGGAAGCAGGGTGCACCAGGAGGAGACTCTATGGCAAGGTGCGGGTTTTCTGGTCAGCTCCACAATTGATAGGGCTTTCGGCTAGGATAGGTAGAGCAGCGGTTCTCAACCTGTGGGTCGCGACCCCTTTGGGGGTTGGATGACCCTTTCACAGGGGTCACCTAAGACCATTGGAAAACATATTTTTGATGGTCTTAGGAACCGAGACACTGCTAAGTGAACCTTCGTCTCAGCCCCAGGCGGTAATTGAGGCGTCGGCACTATCACGGGCCTTCCTCCACGTCCCTCAGCTGCCCGCCAAGAACAATTCCCGGCTTACAGAGAGCCTCAGCTTTCCGGACTCCTCTGAACTGAGAAATTAGGCCCGGCTCTTAGTGCGGCTTTTCTCACAACCCTCCAGCCCTCCCAGCTCCACCTTGTCTCCGCCTTTCATGCCCACACGAAGATATTTCTAGGTCCGTGCCAGCTCAGTGTCTCCTCCATCGTCGCTGCCTCATTGGGCGTGGCCAAAGGATTGCCGCCAGACACCAGCCTCCTTGCTCCTGTTCTCGGCTTCTCGCTTGCGGGAAAGCCACCAGAGCTGCGGGCGCAGTTGCCAGCGTTGATGGGAAGGAGGAGGTGCAGCCCAGAGGAAGGAGCTGGAGGTGGGAGACAGATCCCCCATTCAGGGCTCAGAGCAGCGCGAACGTTCCAAGCTCTGCACCGCTGCCGCTGTGGGAAGGGAAGCAGGGAACATGGCTCGTCATGTTTGGGGGGGCAGAATTGCCTCTTGGAAGCCTGCTTGGTGAGCCCCTCCCCCCAGCTGCAAAGGGCAGAAGAGCGGAGCCAAGAAGAAGGAAATTTTGTGCATTTATTTCAAAGTAAATGGTAGCAAATGGATTTGATTTTTACCTTGCCTTTCCTGCTGATCAACAGGGGATGTAGATGCCTAATACTCCCAACTCTTCCTTTTCCACCACCCCAATGATCCCATGAGGTAGGTTTGGCTCAAAGCCCCCAGGCTCCAAAGGAGGCTTCAGCCCACAACCACTGGTTTCTAGCTAGACCTCGGCCACCATGGCTCTCTGGCCTGCTGCCAGTCTAGTCATGTTGGCATCACCTCAGGAGGACAAGCAAGTACCAGAGGACCCTGCTGTGGCTCCAAACTGCAACAGATTGGTCCAAAAGATGACCTTGCAAGGTGCATTCAGGGGTCTCTGAGGGGGATGTGACTTCCTGGCCTGGCTCCCCTTCCGGCCCAAAGGCTCCCTTCCACCGTTTCTCTTTTGGGCTAAGGAGAAAGGCCAGGAAAGGCTACAGCTAGACACCAGGCACCTCCTCCAATCAGTTCTCCAGCCAAGAGGCTCAAGAGTGCAAACTTTGCACACACAGACACATACACACAGCCAAAGCCCCAAGACCCCTGGCTGTGTGCTGCATCTGGCTCCTTCTCTCCAGGAAAGGCTTTCTAGTCCAGTCCCACCCAATCCAGGGGGCAGAGAGCAAGGGGGCACTTCCTCTGGTGTGGGGAGTCCAGTGGGAAGGGTGGTTCGTTGTCTTGGCATGTCCCACTGCTGTGCCAACCCTTGCCTGGAAAGAGATCAGACACCTGGCACTGTGTGTGCTTCTTCTTCCTGTGGGGCTCAGGCCTGTTCCTGGCAGGGCTAAGGGGAGTTTCAATTTCTCTCCCTTATGGATATGCTGGGTGTGCTAGTGAGTCAGAGAGATGGCAGGGCCAGGAATGGAAACTGGTGCCCTCAGCTCCACCACACATTCTTGGCATCCTCTATGGCACAAGTCCATAGCTGGCATGCACAGGGTCGACTTAACAGCATTATGGGCCCCCTGGGCAAAGAAGTGTTCTTTGGCCCCTATGACAACTACCCACTGGAATAAAAATGAAAATGATAAAATATTTCACAATATATAATTACATATTGTTTTTGTGATTAATCACTATGCTTTAAATTATGTTCAATTTGTAATAATGAAAATATATCCTGCATATCAGATATTTACACTATGATTCATAACAGTAGCAAAATTACAGTTATGAAGTAGCAACGAAAATAATTTTATGGTTGAGGATCATCACAACATGAGGAACTGTATTAAAGGGTCGCGACATTGGGAAGGTTGAGAACCACTGAAGTAAAGGAAAAAGGACACCACACTAGGATGAGACTCTATGGTGGGAAACCGGACTTCTGGTCAGCTTCAGAATTGAACAGGGGGTAGAATTGAATGGGGGGTGAAGGGCGTGCTCAGCGAACCAGTAGTAAACTGGTTAGGAACCCACCCTCACTACCACTGCCTGTCTAATGCCTGTTCTTGTGCTATTATGATCAGTACATCAATGCTGTCTTTCAATCCAGTCCTTTCCAGGCACTGGTAGGATTTCTCAATGTCTATTGATTGATTATATATTACATGCAAAGTCTTGTCTTGCCATGGCACTTCCTCTGCTTGATCCTCCTCCAATGTCTGCTGCTGCTGCCTCAGACAGAGGCTGGACAGCACAATAGTTAGAGTACCACCCTATGACAAGGGAATTCAGGGTTTGAATACCAGCTGATACCTATCTTAGCAGTAGGAGTCAAGGATCTCCTAATCCCCTAATGCTTCTCCTGCCAACCTTGAAAATGAGAATGATGTGAAGTAAGAGAGTCATGCTGACTTGGACATGACCTGGATTAACAAAGTCAGATGTTAAGCAACCAGGACAATCTGATAAGTGGGCTGCTGTAACATACCATACATGAATAAGACAAGAGAACCTAGAATTAATGTAATGCAAACAATAAAAATAACAGTAAAAATATGGTATGATCAGATCAGCAGATGATTCCCCTAAACAACTGTCTCTAGTAAATCTCAAAACATCAACAAAGAAGTAAATGCTCCAACACTAGAAGTTTTTAAGAAAAGATTGGATAACCATTTGTCTAAAATGGTATAAGGCTCCAAAAACCAGCACTTAAGCCACCTCCCAAACCTTCTGAAAACCTGGGGTCAATAACAGTTTCTCCATTTGATCTTAATATTGGGTGGGTAATGCTTGGAAATGGAACAGACAATGCTGAAAATATGTGGGCCATTATATTTTAGGCCAATTGTAGTTTCCAAATAATCTTCAAGGGCAGCCTCAAGTACAATGGTTTACAGTTATCCAACTAAGAGTTGATAAAGGGCATGAAACTGTGGGATACAACTGATACATCAGGTAAAGTTCAATTGAGGCATCTCTGCTCACAGCTTCCAACTGCTACTTCATCAGGAGCTGAAGTTATAAGTTTCCCGTCTGATGGGTAATACGCCCTGTCAAAGCACACTTTTCACAACAGAGAACCGTGATATATCAACAGCAACTCAATTACCAGGATTCACTCTTATTCGCTTCTCTTCTTTCTTCTCTCAACTCGGGCAACCTCCAGGCATGAGGAAAGGACACTGACAGCATCTCCCTCACAGCTTATCAAAAAAGTAGGGGAGAGACAGACAGGCCCTACAGTATCCCACTCAGAAGCCATCAATCTCTCTTCACCAATGACCACAAATTGGAACCAACTACTGAAGAGGAAGTGGAATCACAGTAAATCAATTCTTCTGATCTCCAACCTCTGTACACAGTCCAGTAAGATACCATGGTCAATGCTATCAAGGGCTACTGAGACGTCCAACAAGATTAGAAGGCTGCATTATCTCATCTGGGCCTTGATAAAGGTCATCTAGGGGGTGACCAATGGTATCTCTATTCCAAATCCAAGCCTGAATCCTGCCTAAAAAGAGTCCAGATAATTTGTTTCCTCTAGGGTACTGTGAAGTTGTTCCACCGTCACCAGCCCAATAACGTCTAAACAAAGGGGAGACTGGAGACCAACTGATGTTCTCCGCTACCAGTGAATCCTTTTCAGGAAGTATTCACCACAGCTTCTTTCAAGGTCACCAGAAACTGTCTCTCTTATAATGAGGCATTGATAATTTTCAAGTAGATCACTCTGTCTGCTTCTGGAACATGTCAGGATAGACTGAACCTTATAAGACTTGGGAAAACTATGTTTGTAATGTGCCTTACAAACTTCATTCATAACACCTTAAATCTGAATCCTGTCAGAGAGGGAGAAGAGACTATGGAAAATAGTGTGATGCTGAAAATCAGAAATATACCTGGAAGTGATATGCAAGATGTGGGGTAGTTCAATAATGGTTAAATAAATACAAAGAGAAATAAGTTATACAATTCAAGGATTCATGTGTTTGTAAACATTACACAGATTATTGGGAATATATAGAAAATAATGCATTGCTTGGCAAGAACCACTATGGAATCAAAAACAAATCATGCAAAATGAACCTAATCTTTTTATTATCTTCAACATCTAAAAGTATATTATGTGAAAGGGGTCAGAATTTTGTCATTCAGGACAATAACTCTGCAAAAACTGATCTGAACAGAAACAAATTTGATGTGGCAGAAGACGTCAAGAAAAGAAAGATTAGGTTTGAAAATGGGCCAGATCAAGCCGGGGGGCAGAGAGAAAACAAAACCCTGAAAAATTTCCAAAGTGCTACCCTAAGGGGGAAGCAATCCAGCAGCAGTTTTAGAATGTTGACAACTCCTGCATTCTGTGATTCCCTTCCTCCTCTCACCCAGACATGTAATCAATAGCAAAACTATGATTACATGATTGGAAGGAATTTCAGATGAACAAGTGTTTTTTGATAGAATGACCAGTTTCGTTGACCATAAAAATGCAGTAGGTATATCATATCTTGCTTCAGCAAAGCATCCAGTGGTCTCCCATGAGATTCTAGAAGACAACATGACAGAAAAGTATTATTGAGAATCAGAAATATCTTGACATGCTAGAATAATGAGCATGCTCATTAATATAGAGCCCTAAGAAAAATGAAAAGTATGATAATGGGGTACAAAAGAAATAGTAGGGGACAGTGTATACATAAAGGATCTGGTTGCCTTGATGGATCACAAACTGAACATGAGCCAATGGCGTAGTACAGTGCAAAAACTACTGGAGGTCACAGCCATAGCCTGTTACCCTTACAGTATCAATATATTTTGACAGAACTATTCAAGGTTAATTCAGGGAAAGATGAGAGTAAAGATAATCCAGCAGACTACTATGACTTGTCTGTGGGTTTCTTGCTTACATTCCCCCTAGGCTTGACTACACTTGGATAGGGTCTGACAAGATGACCAGAGCAACATCCTATGGAATGATCTGGCATCAATTTGAGCTTGTTTAGACCAAAGCTGTGAGGAAAATCACAGTGATAGGAGCTCTTCCCCCTATTAGCTCAATCTATGCCCCATCTAGGACATCTGTGCAGGTTGGTATTAATCCTTCATTGAGGAAAGGAGTAGTGCCAAACATCTTGAATGAGGTAATGAAGCCATTCCTTTTAGAAACCATCTTTTGACTCAGCCACGTTGGATAATTATCAACCAATCTCCAATCTCGTCTTCTTAGGAAAGATTCTTATAGTAATAAGGAATTCAGCTACAGAAAATTTCAGATTTAACATTTTCTGTATCCTCTGGATTCAGACTTGAGCACGATAGAAATAGCACATTTGCCTTAATGTAGAGCTTTTATTGGGGCCTGGAAGGAATGCACTTCCCCTGGTCTTTTAATCCCCCTTGGAGTCTTCAATACAGGGGTGGGTTTCTGCAAGTTCTAACTTCTTCTGTAGAAGAGGTTCCACAAATCTACAGTGCTATTTAAAACCGGTTCCAGCTCCCTCTCCCTGCCCGTCCGCACATCATCAAGATAAAGAGCGAGAGAAGGAATTTTGGGAGTTGAAGTTCACAAGTCTTAAAGCTGTCAAGTTTGAACACCCCTCGGGTTTTTTTTCTAAAGGGTCAGGGGTGTAAGGGTCTTATAACTTGACAGCTTTAAGACTTGCGTGCTTCAAATGCCAGAGATTCTGAGCCAACATTTTGGTTGCTAAGTAAGAGAATTGTTAAGTGAGTTTCACCACATTTTACAAGTTGGCCACGCTCGCCCAGTCACATGACTGCTAAGCCACTCCCACTCAGTCACATGGCTGGCAAGCCACTCCCACCCAGTCACATGGCCGGCAAGCCACTCCCACAAAGCAGGCCACACCTACAGAAGAGGTTCTAAAAAATTTGGAAACCCACCACTGCTTCAATATCATGGACTATGCTGTCCTTATCAGTATTTATTGAATGTATATGCCACCCAACTACCAGAAACTCTGCTTTTCTATAGATAAAAAGTTTAAAATGGGTGAGGGACCCAAACAATAGACAGAAATGAAAAGTAAAGAGAGGAAGGGTGGCAAAAAAAGTTGGTAACAAAAGAAATAACCTACATGGTCCTTCATACGCTCTTACCAATAGACTGAGTGAAAAGTCAGATCTTCAAAGGGACTTTGAAACATCAGCAAAGTACAGACTGTCTAGATTCACAGGCACTGGTACAGAGAAGGCACACTTCTTGGGGTCTTGATAAATGGCATTATTTAATTGAAAGAACTGGAATATACCAACCCTGCTAGATTAAATCAACCAGGCAGATACTATGCAAGGCAGATCAAGTAACCAGGTAAGTAACCTCAATTAACCAAGCACTATGCCATGTAGGACTTTATAGATAAAGCTAATACGTTGAATTGTGCCCAGAAGCAAACTAACAACCAGTGCATCTCATTAAGTAGGGGTGTTACATGGGCTTACCAAGACATGCTCATCATTACTCATGTTGTTACGTTTTGGACTGGTTGAAGCTTCCAAGTGGTTTTCAACGGCAGATCCATATAAAGCAGACTAGTATGGATAAACAGAAATTGCATTAGTAGCTAATCCAATGTGAGTTTCTACAGGGCTTGTTCCTGTCATCCATGCAATTTAATTTCTATGTATAGCTGCTAAGCAACTTATCTAGCAGTATAGAATGCAGTATTCTTGCTATATTATATATCACTGGTGATACTATATATACGTGATGCCCTTGAAGTTCTGGCCTTGTGCCTGGATGCAGTAAGGGCTTTGATAGATCAAAATTAGATTAGATCTCTGCAACATGGAGGTACAGTTCACCGATAATAAAACTTGCTTAATTCCAGCCCCAATCTTGGCTCTGAATTGTCACATTTCTCCTTAAGCAGCAGGTTTACAATTTAGGTACCCTCCCGGGTTAATGGAGTGACACTTGAAAACTGTGGTCATGGGGACTTTTACCCAGATTTAGTTGGTCCATTGTGGACCTTTTGGGACTTGGCAAAAGCACCCTCATGACCGTACAGTTAAAACTACTGTAATAGGTTTTACATGGGGCTGCATTTACACACATTTGATGCTTCTGTTACTCTCAAATGCCTAAAGATAATGTTTCTGAAGAACTGCTCAGAAGAATGGGATGGGAAGGAGTTCATGGAGGGTCAGGAAAGATATATGCACATCTGCAATGAAGTTAGAGTCTCCTATCTTGCAAGGCCCTGGAATTCTGTAAATGGCTCTTCGTCTAACGCTAACAGCAAAACTGTTCACACAGCAATTCAGGAGGGAAAATAAAGCTATTGAAGCTAGGAAGATATCCTATAAATAATGGCTGGCATTAATCAACATAGGCTATATAATATCCATCCCCGCTAGGCATTAAACTTTCTTTTCCAACTGAGTATCCAAGCAATAATAATTTACCATCTGAAGTTATCTTGAATTTTTAGGATACACATAATTTTACCATGTATTTGAGAAGTACACATTCCTATCCTAGACTCTTAGCATTCATTTTACTATAACTATTTTTTTATCTTTTAATTCTTAAGAAATAACTTCTATTTCATTTTTTTTCTATTTCTGTAACAAGGCTGTTCTATTCCCTCCTCCCATTTTTTTTCTGTTTAACCTTGCATTTAAAGTTATCTATGTTGCCCATCCCAAAGCAATCACTTGAACTTTCCTAGAAAAGCCTAAGATAATCATATCTCTCCATGCATTTTGCCTCCGTATGCAAAAGAGACCATACAAATACCTGACATTATTATTCCCAAGTTTTGTAAAAATTATGAAAACAGCTTTGATTTGTAGGCAGATATTTCGGTTGGGATCCAAAATTTGATTATTTTTAATGATACTTTGATAGTTTGTCCTTAACAACAAAAATGTTCAACAATATGGTATTTTATACAAAAATAATAGTCTGCAACATTTCTGGTATGTCAAGCTTGTGTAATACCATTATAAGCAAAAACATGAGAAGGATGCACATGAGAGATTATATTCCTATTTGAACGGGTAGCAAGTGTTTCTGCCTAATACATAAGAATGTCCAAGCATATCTCATTACTACAGCAAGCCAATAAAATGTAGATCTAAAATATTTAGTACTAGGTGTGAACTAACAACTTGTATCCTGCTGATTTTGACAAAAGAAAGATACAGGTAAATCAATTATGGTACCGCCGTAATTAAATATGTTTAATGTATGAATTTCTTAAGCAAAGTAATTAATGTATAACAATCACAAAATGAGTGAAGACCTTGCTAAAAATGGGTCTCCTGAAATATCCTAGATGAACCAGTATCATAGTAGAGAGTATTACTCAATCTCAGCAACTTTAAGATATGTGGAGTTCAATTCCTATGCTGGCTGTGGAATTCAGGGAGTTGAAGTCCACACATCTTAAAATTGCTGAGGTTGAGAAAAACTGCCTTAAAGTAAACGGATATTTATTTAATACTTTTCTTTACATTATTTATTATACACATTCATACTCTGGGAGATAATGTATAACATGTAGCTAATTACACAATTTAAATTTCTATAAGGTTTAGATCACACTTTGATACTAAAAGTTTCTCTTGCATCTTTTTTCAAAATTTAAAAATACTCCAGGTTTGAACAAATGAAAGTATTCTCAAAGCTTCAATTAAAGATCAGTATCAGACATTTATTTATTTTATTTTATTTATTTATTTCCTCCCTATTTCTAAACCACCCATCTCTCTCTGAGAGGGGCTCTTTATTATGCTTTATTCAAAACTCAATCTTACCATTTTGGTGTTATTTGAGCACAGAATTATTTTAAAGAACAATGAATGTGTATTTTTTTTTCTGGTACAACAGTCATTTCTCAGCTATTGCCTTAGACTGCATGATGTCATAGAAATGAATAATGTATTAGGAACTTTGATGATATTTTTGCACCTATGAAGATTACATTAAAAAAACCTCAAACACAACTGCTTTATTAAAAAGCTGAAGATTTTTCTCTTAAGCTGAATTAGTAAAACCTATTCATACCGTTCTACATCTCTTCAGAAGGTAAAAACTTCCACCAAATACATCTAAACTGGATGACCTTGGCAACAGACAGGCTAAAGTAGCCAGCTGATCTGGGGTCATTAGCCATGTGCTGGTAGTTGCAGTTCATTAGAGTTTAGTATATACGCTACTGTTTGTAGCTGGCAGGCTGCAAATTAGGACCCTTGTCAAATCAGTGTGTGAGTGCCAGGTCACGCACACTAGACGTGGCATGGTTCATAGCACTGCATTCTCCAGTGTCAATGGTTAGTTTTATGAGCTCAATTATTGGAACTAGGGAAGCCTAAAAAAAAATATCAGGATGTGGACCAGGAATCAAAACACTAGCTAACAATACTCCTGTACTACTGTTGTTAACCTATATGTAAATGAACCAAACATTTCAGAGTCTCAATTTAAGTTTACATTACACAATCTCCTCAATAATTCCATTCTAACAGAAGGATCTCATTCCAGATAAGAAATTGCAATTTAATTCCATTTGATTTCACTACGTTGCTAATAGTCTTTATTAAATATTTAGCCTGCAATCTTTTGTATATATTCAGATTTATCGTATATTTAAACTTCTGACAATGTAAACCTCCTTCAGTCCTTAGTCACTATGTGATTGCGTAGGGTTATATGCGTGTATTAGAAGAGAAAATGATGGTCCCGTGTTTGAATATTAAAAAACCCTTTATGTTCAAAACCCACCATTACATTCACCAGATATAGCTGGCCAAATTCTTATTTCCAGTTATCCTCATAATAGACCAGAGATGACCTAAGACTGAAAAGTAGTAGTAATTTCATTAAAACCAACCAAAAGGAAACAGAACATATCTGAGTTTGTGAACCTACAAACCTCAAAATGTTGCTGAACTGTAATTTAGAACATCATTCATGATTTCATACCCCAGCCAGAATACTAGTTCAGCTAATCTAGAAAAGCACAAATATCTCTCTCTACCACCATTACTTACCCAACTCCATGTATACAGATAGCACGGATTAATTCAGTAGGAGAAAGTGATGGCCTTTTCTTTAATCTGCATATGGTTTATTCTTAAAATATTTGCTATATAATATTAAACTTTAAATGTTGTTGTCTCTGCAGATTGTTTAAAACTGCTTCTCTGACCATCAATACATTCATTAAAGACTACAGGTAGCTCTCGACTTACAACAGTTTGTTTAATGATTGTTTGAAGTTATAACTGAACTGAAAAAAAGGGACTTATGACTCTTTTTCACGCTAACAATCATTGTAACACCCCATGGTCATGTGATCAAAATTCAGATGCTTGGCAACTGACTCATATGACAGTTACAGTATCCTGGGGTCATGTAATCAGCTTTTGCGACCTTCTCACAAACGAAGTCAATGGGGAAGCCAGATTCACTTAACAGCCGTGTTACTAACTTAACAACTCCAATGATTCATGTAACAACTCTGGCAAGACAGGTCGTAAAATGGGGGGAAATCATTTAACTGTCTCATTTAGCAACAGAAATTTTGGGCTCAATTATGGTCACAAGCTGAGGATTCCCTGTATTTTCTCAATTTAAAAAAAACGTTGAAATCTGATTTCTAAGGCTTAGTATTATTGAACAATAATAATATTGATTCAAGGGAGTGCTTATTTTTATATTATTGTTCAATAATACTAAGCCTTAGAAATTTGTGATGATTCATCCATATTATTCCATATTATATTCCATATTATTTCCACATTGTATTAATATATTTTCTTACAGAAACAGAACAACTATAACTTCCTTGCTTTTTCATTTTAGTTTCCCAGTTTAGTCTACATTTGTAAGATTTTGGTGTAGTCTCTCATCAAACTACTTTTTTCTGGGATCATTCAGTCAGCTTAGGTGCTACCATCTGACACCATCATGTTTTACCAACAAAGGCAGCATTTGCCAGATATTCAGTTCAAGAATCGTTTGGCTTGTTTTCAGCTGAATGCTTTCACGTACAGAACTTGCCCTATTTAGATAAGCATATTTGCATACTAGGAAGAAGCCACTAAAACACTTAATTGCTATCAACTCAACGTGTTTCCTTATACCCACTGTAGTTTAATTCCAGTGTTTCTTTTTCAAACAATTTTTAAAATGTAAGGGCTTAAAGTATGTTGTATTCTAGAGCTATTGTTCTATCCTGAATAAAATTCAAAGAAAACTGTAAGATATCCATGTAACTTACTAGAACACTGAAGCAGCATTATGTGGGTGCTCTTTGGCAAAACAAGTTATTAATCCAAACTCAGCAAACTTGTAGTGTAATATAGTAGCAAACAAAAAGATAAAACAAGAACAAGAAGCAAATCTCAAAGTCTCTGGGTCTACACTTACAACAGATAAGGAAGAAGTTAGTGTTGTAAAAGGCTCTGGGAAAGTTTCTATACAGAGTGGTCTGCACTAAGTGTACTAGCTTTACAGTTTTAAATACAAGGCATTTCAAGCTAAATTTTTGTGGTAAACTAAGAAATAGAAGGCTTGGGATTTGAACTCATACATGCTGAGAACAGCCAGTTTTTAAAAAAAGACAAGAAAAAATGCCAATGGTTTTAGTGAAAGCTCAAGCAAAAACAGGATCATTAAAATCACTTGTCCACTGGAAGGAAGGCAAGTGAAAAATTGTCCATACGTCTATTTTCAAATCAGATTTTTAACAATACTTGCCACTGATTTCAAGGCAAGTCACACAACTTGGGGTTGATTATAGTTTTACACTATAATTGGAGTGGATAACTCCACTCTGTGGTCCACAGAACCCTATGGTGGCAAGAGGACCTAATGGGCTTCTGTGAAAGACTAAAGTAAAAAAAAAAAAGTTACCATAATTTGAACGCAGCAAATGTTGCATTACTTAGAGCTTTGAGTTTTGATCAAGGGTATCAAGGTTCCAAATCCCACAATTGGAAAATCCAAGTATAGATGCTAACAACTGAACGATACAGTACCATATTTACTTCAAAGGACTGTTTTCCCATCCATAAATAATTTATTTTCAAAATGGAGCTGTCTTATACACATTAAGATTATGGATAACAAAAGTAATTTTCTCTGTCCCATTTTCTTTTAATGAGGAAAATCTGGTCGTAGTTCTATTTAAGGCGTTTCAAGGTGTTGATTATCATCTTCAAAGCGCTCCATGGCACAGGACCTAGCTATTTGCGGGATCGTATCCTGCCCCATACATCCCTTCGGCCGATTCGCTCACACAGAGAGGGACTCCTCCAGGTGCCGTCCACTAGGCTGTGCCAGCGGGCGGCGCCCAGGGGAAGGGCCTTCTCTGTGATGGGCCCGACCCTCTGGAACGACCTTCCCCCTGACATTAGAACGACTACGGACCTCCGCTCCTTCCGCCAGAAACTCAAAACCCACCTGTTTCATCTAGCCGGCCTGGCCTAATTCCAGCTTTCCCACCTCAATCTGTATTTTTAAATTTTATGGTTTGGTTTTAAGGTTTAAGTTTTTAATTTTTATAAATTTGTACAGGGGATATTTAATTCAATTTTACTTATGTATATTATCGAGTGTATGGTTTTTAAATTTGTACCTGTACACCGCCCCGAGTCCCTTCGGGGAGAGGGGGCGGTCTAGAAGTTTAATAAATTAAATTAATTAAATTAAATATGCTAACAGTTCTTGCTTTTTCAGCAAAACATCACAAAGTAAAAATCAAAATTGGCTTATTTGTGCTTTTGTCAGAACAAAGACTATTTTGAATCTCTACTACAATACTAAGTAGAAATTGGTAGCAGCTTTTTCACCTTCTGATACTCCAAACCTTGCACAGAAAAATTCCCCAAGTTTCAGAGCTTTGGATGCAAATTGAAGCAAACATATTAACACTCCCTTTACATCATCAAGAATGTAGAGTGAGAAAAGAAACAGAAACTACTTGTTTGCATTCACCATAATATGATACTTAATGAAACACTTTATCAATGCAAGAGTACTTACTAAAACTAATAATGGTCTCCCAATCACTCAGGATGAATATACACAAAAGAATCAAGTAATATAATTATTACTGAAATTTTCATCCGATTGTATCACATTCATATCCTAATTCATATTAAATTTTAATCACATTCACATCAGATAGTCCTTAAACTTTAACTTACATCACCAGTCTCTCAACAACATGCATCCACTCCTATCATTAGATGACAAGTAGAACAGGATCAACCCAAATTCTGTTCATAAAACCAAATATCAGGGTTTTTTTTTAAAAAAAGACCACTGTATTTACTTCTTAGCATATTATGTGAATTCACTTAGTGTGGTTTATTTAATAAACATGTTTAATCAATGACAGACATAATGGGACAATCCAGTGTGTATTTCTATTATTGGGAATAATAAGAAGTGTCTGGCATTATGCGCAATGCAGGACTCTGTTGATTAATTTGTAAGCTGGTGGTGTCTTACCTTCAGGTGTCTTGCATCTTACAAAAAAGGACTTTAGGCCACACATTCAAAACCACTGATATTGGGGGAAGGTGGTGTCAAAGCATTGAACTAATTACATTAGGCTTAATTAGTAGGACTGCTCTGGTGTTCTGCTTATCTATGGGAGGGGTTGATTTCAAGTTGAGGAAAATATAGAGGTCAACTTGTTTTTATACTAGTGTTAATAATGTTACGGTATTTTGCAGACTCAATCACATAAATGGAAACTGGCAAAGACTGTTTTACACAGATTTGTTAGAACAAAAGGCGCAAGAAATTGTTATAAAATAACAAAGACAGCATGAGGTATATTAGTGTACAACACAATTTGAATATTAATCTAGAAGCAATTTTTCCATTTAAGGAAAATAACTTTTTTATTTCAGTATGACAGCAAGATAATATTTTAATCCATCCCACACAATACTACAATAGTTTACTAAATTTAAGGATCTCTCATTTTGAAAATAAATCAATCTCTACCAGCAACCTTTCAGAATATATAAGTCTCTGAAAAAAGAATTAAATATTATGTATCAATATAGAAGGGCAATATATATTTTTTATAAATACATATAATGAATTTGACATATCTAAACAGAATTGTATACATTAATCTTTAGCTAAACTTGTTATTGCCCGGAAGAAATTTTTTGCAGCCAGGGTATCTTCATTTTAATCATAATATATTTTACTAATACCACTGAACAACCTAGGTATATTGACTGAGAAATAATCCTTCTGTGCTTAATAATAATCTAACCCTCTAACAAATGGATTAAGGAAATGAGTAGAAGGACTGAAAAACAAAAGGGTTATTTTACAGGTATTTGTTAGTAAATCTATCCTCTCCCCTCATTTTAGCTTCTATAGTGTGTGTGTGTTTGTGTGTGTGCGTGTCTGTGCCTCTGTGTGTATGTTTTACATACTTACACTAATCTATTTATTTTGTATAATTAAAACCAAAGTCTTGTAAGATGGGTGGCTATATAAATTTAAACTGTAAATATGATTATAAATTCAACAAGACTGCTTTTGTGGTATTCTATAAATTTGAACCATTACTAAAATGGGAAAATAGTACTATTTGCTACAGCTTCGTGATTACATTGCAATACAATCTCACTAAATTCACTTTTCATAAATTATAAAGTCCAATAAACAAGGCTGGTTCATATTATAGAAAATACCAAATGGTTATAGAAGATACATAATAGATTACCAAAACATTTTATTCACCAAAACATATTCATTTGAAAAATGAAAATAAAAATAAAACCAGAGTGAATAGAAAACTGAAGGGTGGGTAAACTTTTAAATGGAAAAAGCTAAAGGTAAGTGTTTCAGACTGGCACTTTTTTAAATCTAACTAGCAGTTTAACTGCCTACAAATCACCAACTGTGCAAAGGTTCAGCTACAGAGGTTAGGGTTAGGGTTTGAATGAGCTGAGGTGGCACACTGGTTAGAGTGCAGTACTGCAGGCTACTTCAGCTGACTGCTAGCTGCAGTTTGGCAGTTCAAATCTCACCAGGCTCAAGGTTGACTCAGCCTTCCATTCTTTCGAGGTTGGTAAAATAAGGACCCAGATTGTTGGCGGCAATAAGCTGAATAAGTCTAAGTGATATTGCTACAGAGTAAGTACCACTTTGAGAAAAGGTTAACGCCAGCAGTAAACTGTTTATCCAAATACTGAACAAATGCTAATCTCAAGCTGATGTTGAATCCAACTATCTTCAAATATATTTTCCCTGCAAGAATTTGATCACAATTATCTTTAGATTGATAGCCTACTCTAAACATTCAGAGTGCTTGACCCATATAAATGCACAGAAACTAAGCAACAGTATATCTTTCACTATGGCTTCCCAACTTAATTGATCCCAAAGTCCAGCCAAACGAGTAGATTTTAGAATGGTTCTAAATGAGTCTTAGTACTGACAGTTTGCAGCTGAAAAGAAATTCATAACAGGAGAACCAATAAAATATGCTCTTGCTCACCAAGCTGGAGAAAAAGATAGTATCATTCAGAAGATGCCATCAGTGATTTCTAGTTAATGTAACAAGATACAAGAGAATATGTGATGAAATTCATATAAATCACACAGACCAAACTACTTTTTAACATGTTCATGATTGCAGAGCAGACCAGCTTCCTCTCCCAAAAATCAAGCGTACTGCATAACTAAGTCAGATGATTTGGACAGCTGAGGAAGAAAATATCCCTGGCAGTAAAAAGGCACCAATAATAAATTAAATAAATAATAGTTTACAATGTTTTGTGACAACCAGAATCAGATACTTAAGTAAACGTTTCTCTTTACAGCTAGAGACAATCATGTCAGCAGAGTGGTGGTATGCTAGGCTAGCAGTGGAAAATACTAACAATGTTTTAAACAGAAGTTTTGGGATGTTAAAAACAGTGACAATTTAACGCCAATGTCTGTTAGTAGATATAAATTATTGAAAGACATTTCACAAAATGTATAGAAAAAAAACCTACCTAAAATATTAACATAATATAAAAGTTGTAATATTGGATGACTTACTTTAACTTTCATGTACAGTATAGATACACTGAGGATTCATAATCACAATTCCCAATCATGTTTATGTGCACAATGAGAAAAAAGCCAACATTAACCAACATTATTATTGACCTAAAATTTTAACTCAATCTGTATATAAGCATTTACCATGTAAGAACTCTGTATCATACACATCTACCAAATGTTTTTACTATATAAAACAGAGGCTGTATTATTGCAACTAGTGAATAGTTAACAAATAGTTAACTATTTAATAGTTATAATAGTTAAAGGAAACAAAAATTGCTATTCAAGGAAAGATAACCTGAGATGTAAAACTAGTTGCCAATAATAATAAATTCAAGACTAAGCTAAACATCAGATAAGTAAAAGTTCATATATGGCATGATGCACATACCAGGCATACATTTCTATTGAAAGAGAATGCTTGTTATTTATTACTTTAACCTATACATTTGGATACAATCTGGACCCATAAATTCCTCTTGTTTCTTGAGATATTAGCACATAGGTGCACATAAGACAAATTATGAGTCCAGGTTGGAGTTACAATTCAACGTAATATCTGAATAACCACTAGACAGTGAAAAACCTAAACTGATCTTTAAACTACATTCAATAACATACATATGAATAGAAATGATGGGAGCGGTAGATTAAAGTTTATGAATACAAGGAAAATATGTGAAGGCAAGAGAATCAGTTTACTATTCTGAGCTATACCATATAAACACCAAATGTTAAGCACAGAATTTAATATCCCCAGAACTCCATCTTTCTTTGCTATAATCAAGTACCTTCCATACTCCTGAAGCTCCTTTTCACATTTTCCTTCCCCACTCCCTTCACCAGCCACCATCATCCCACCTTTTTTGAATTCCTCAAGCATGGCATCAAGCTTGGTGTCATTGAAGACAAAGTGCAGTGGGTGGTTATAGAAACGTGTGATGGTCTTGAGTGGAGTGCAATCATCAGGATCCACAAAAGCTAAGTCTTTGACAAAAAGAAGGTCCACAATATTAGAGCGGTCTCCTTCAAAAACCGGGATACGTGTATATCCACTCTCCATGATTTCAGACATAGTGTTGAAATCAAGTACAGCTTCAGCAGTAATCATGAAGCAATCCCGGAGAGGAGTCATTACATCCTCCACAGTTTTGGTGCGCAATTCCAGCGCTCCTTGAATTATATTCAATTCTTCTTTGACCAAATCATTGTAAGGATCAGTGACTCTTAACATTTCAAGTAGCTTCTCACGGTTATAGACAGTACCAATCTCTTGCCCTAAAACACAGTCCAGCAGTTTGCTGACTGGATAAGAGGCTGGAAAGGTCATCATCATAAAGAACTTCGTAAGGAAGATGGTGTTGGCACCCACAGCCAGACCATGCCGGGAACAAATAGCCTGTGGCACAATCTCACCAAAAATGACAATACCAATGGTGGATACTACCACCGCCACCAGTCCAGAACCTGCAATGTCATCGAGCAGGATGGTAAGGGTAGTATTGACCAATACATTACCCAAGAGCAAAGAACAGAGCAAGTAGTTGCCCTGGCGGCGCACAGGCTCAATGCGCTTAGCATAGTTTTTTTCTTTTTCTGTCCCACAATTCTGCACAATACGCAACTCCATTGGATCAAGAGCCATAAGTCCCAGGTTGAGACCACTGAACATGCCAGAAAGACACAACAGGAGGGAGATGAAGATCACCTGAAGCCAGAAGGGTAACAAGAATTTCTTCTCCTCACCTACAATCATCTTGGTGTCCTCACCATCGTGATAGATCCAGGTGGTCTCAGTCCAGGGCCCTCCATCGGGACCAATAATGCCAGCTCCACCACCGGGGCTCCCGGCCACACTCCCCGCCCCTCCTAAGATAGCAGGGGAAGACACCGAGGTGCACAGGTAGTACGACTTGCTTTTTTCCGTTTTGCGCAACGGCTTGATATCGATCTCGATGATCCCCGAGGTACGGCGGTTGAGGGTGATATGCGGGAGGATGATGATGTCCGACGTCCGGATGCCGCAACGCTGCGGGGCCGACGACATGGAGCCCACGGGGACCGGACCGTCCTCTTGTTCAGCTGGCGGCCGCCTGCCTTCCCCATCCCTCCACCGTTCATGCTCGGTGAATGCGATGCGGGACCAGGTCTCGTTATTGATATTCTGCCCGTAGACCCGCAGTTTGACACGAGTTCTCTCGCTCACCCGGAGCACTCCCTTTTCCATAAAGGACACGTCGTCCGTGTCCTCCAGCCGTAACCCTATTATCACCGTTTCCTCAGAATCAGATGCCCCCGGCAACAAGGAGGAGGAGGAAGAGGAGGAGGAGGAGGAGGAGGAAGAGGCGGCGGCGGCGCGAGCGGGCTGCTCTCCCAGGCACCGGCTGAGGAGAATTCCTAGCAGCAGCGGCAGCAGCAGCGGCGACCGCGGTAGCATCCGCGTCTCCCTTTCGCCGCCTCCCCCCGGCCCTGCCATGAGCCTGGGAGCGACCGCGGGGAGCGGCGCGGCCATATTCCAGTAGATAAAGGTCAGTGGTAACGCGGCCACAGTAAACTGAGCGACCTCATTGTGGCAGCGCTTAACGAAGAGGGCCACCAGTAGCGAAGTCCTCGGCGGATGACAAGCGACTGCCGGGCCTGGGCCAGGAGCTGCTCCAACCCCTACCCCGAAGGGGACGGGGAGGGGGAGAGAGACGCGCGCGTGCGCATCAACCAATGAGGTGAAGGCAAGCGAGGCAGCGGAGGGTGCAGATAAAGAACAATCGTCCAATCAGGTCGCTCATGAATACAGGGTGGGGACAAGGGCTAGCCGGCCGGTAGGTCGGCCTTCCACTTTTTTCCGTGGTTGGGGGCGGGTGAGGAGAGAAGTGCCTGCGGTACACATTGAAGCCGGGGGAGGTTGTTGTTTTTTCACTCCCTTCTCCAGCGAGACCGGCAAGGAGACTCATTCGAATCGGTTTATCCTGGGCTTCTTCCCAGAATCCACGAGTTTTACCCAACCGATGTTAACCCTGCCTATATTGTTGATCATTACCCCGCAATACAGCTCGGAGGGAGGGGGGGAGGGACATTTCTCTCGGCCTTCTTTCCTGTTAAAAGAGCGCGTGATGCTTGTGTATATCTTAGCCTTAACAAGGAGTCAGCGAAACGCCAATCGGAAGGGGGGACGACGGAGATTGGTCAGAGGATCAGCCAATGGGGCGGAGAGTTTTCTTCCGGAACCGGGCCTCTTAGCGTTCTTTAACCGCGAAGCGAGCTCTGCTTGAAGATGAACTGTGCCTATGAGCGCCTTATTGCTCGCCGGCACGCTACGTTTGTGCCTGCAACCTTCTCTTTGTTGCCCATCCGAATTTTCCCGACGGCGTTTTGCTCGTGAGAAATACTTTCTTGCGGCTCTTCGTTCCTTCAGTTCTTTTCTCTTTTTCAGCAGAAAGGTATGTCAGCCACGATTTGTGCTGCCCGACAGCCAAATACCTAATACTTAAAACAAACCAATACCTTAAAAACCTAAAACCTGAGTTACGAAGCTTGCCAATTCTTTAGCTTTAACTGTAGGACAGTTCAAAGGCAGCGACTGGTGGATTCCCGGGGTTTCCCTTCGTTTTACTGCCCAGCTTCAAGTTCCCAGCTCACAAGGTGCTCTGTGCCAGAAAACGAGAGCTATTTCTGTCCCCAAAGAGCCGATTTGTTATTGATCTTCTGTCCCCAAAAGAAGCAAAATATCAGGCAGAGGTGTATGATTGGCACACTGAGTGTCCCCCTGCCTGGTTATTTGTGGTCCCATCTCCTGTCACAATAAACTGTCAGGTGTTGGATAGCGTTTACCAGAATTCAGGAGCCTGGTAGACCCATGTTCAGCAGTGACTATTCAAATGACAATTCTAGTGACATTTCATAGACAAGATTATGAGGAGCAGGGGGAGGGGGGTCTTTCTCGAATCCTATTCCACACTCTTGGGCTGAGCTGTGATCTGTCACCTAGATGAGAAGGAAAAACTGGCAGAGCTCAAAAATCAATTTTACCCCAACTACCAATTGCTGAAAATAGGTAACAGCCACAAAGGAATGGAAATCAGTGTCTTGTGTTCTACATATAGATATATTTCATGGAATACACAAAATGACTCTCTTGTAACTATCCCAAAGTAATAAAACCAGAAAGTACATCCATATGCAGAAGAATTAAAAGCTTACAATGCCTTCATTTTCGATAGAACTAAGAGTATAGCTGATAAAACATGACTGTTATTACTGGTTTAAATCAACCATTTATGCAAACATCACTAGTTATTTTTGAAAAAAACAGGACTACCACTGTTTCAAAATGCATGAAACTTTGTCATTGCCAACATAGTGAATCACTGTAGAACTTTTTTTTTCCTGCAAAAATTGCATTGGAAGAAGAGGAAAGACACTATTTTAATCTAGGACAACTGTCTCCAAATATAAACTCAGGCCTCTTTCATGAAGCCATGTCCTCCAAAACTGTTTGTCTTTATGTCACAGAAGGACAGCAGGATCAGCTTTTTGGCTAAATTCATGTTAAGCTGAATATGGTATAAATTAAAGCACGAACCATAGTTTATAAATCAAATAGCATTCATAAAATACCCCAAGGGAAAACCAAACCATACATTATTACTTATTGCTGCATGATAAACTGGTATTTTGAGATATGGACTCAAATGGATTTCAGAGGGAGTTGCAGATTATAATTGAAGGTCAGCTAAGACCTCCTGCTGAGACCCAATTCACTGTCTGCAATAGGAGGATAACAGAGATTTAAAGAAGGATTGTACCCAAGCCATCTCTCCTGACTCATGGATCTATACCCCATGGTAGATGGAATAACTGAGACAGATTAAATATATCAAGGGACATCTCAAGCACTACTGGCAGAAGATGAAGAAAAATCTTGACTGAACAGAGATATTAAGACCCACTTCATAACTATTCATGTGGCAAACCAGAATTTCTCTGCAGAAATTGCATTTGTGAATTACTTAGCAACCCTCTATAAGATGACCTGGTTCCTTCTGGGTAAAGGTAATAACTTGAATGTTTATCTGCAGGGGCACACTGAGGAACTGCTGATTTTCTAGAAGATAAAGCCACTCGGATTCATTTCCTGTTAGATACTAGTGTGGACACAGGTCCAGGGAAATGCCTATGGCCTTGTACAGTTATCTGGCAATGATTTCACCGGTTGCTCCTGAGGAAGTGGCAGGATTCTAGGGAATGTGAGGTCAGCCATCTGTTTTAGACCCACGTTTTCCAGGCTGGTAAAAGTCTCCTGGCAGGTGATGTATGGGTGATTAATGTGCCTTTAGATGAGGGGGTGATGCCCCAGCCCTTTTAAGGAGGCTGTGGTTCAGCCCTTCTTAAGAAGCCATTGCTTGATCCCATGCTAATGGATAATTTTTGTCCTATCTCTAATCTTCCCTTTCTGGGGAAGGTTGTTGAGAAGGTGGCCATGCTGCAGCTCCAGAGGATCCTGGATGAAACAGATTATCTGGACTCCTTTCAGTCAGCATTGAAGCCTGGTTACAGGTCAAAAATTGTATTGGTTATGCTTTTTGTTGATCTCTGATGGGAACAGGATGTAGGTAGTGTGTCCACCATTGTTTTACTTGACCTCTCCATGGCCTTTGTTATCATTGATAATGGAATCCTGGAATGATCCCAGAATTGGGAGTCGGGGGGCACTGTGTTGTCCTGGTTCATTTTCTTCCTCTGAGGCCATTTGTTTAGCCATTTCTCAAAATATACCTATCAGCTTTGTCTTATCTTTTGCTTCTTTTTGTGCAAGCCCACAACAAACATGACCAGTAATAAGAGTTTTTATGGCATTACCATTTTGCGTAAACCTGATCAGATTAAAAACAACAACACAATCTCCCTTCTAAGTGTATTGACCTGTGGCAAATGTGTGGTTTTAAAAAGATCCTAGTTCAAAACTGATTTTATTTGCCAAAGCATTTTACAGTAAATGGTAGAGTTTTGGTTGGTCTATTCTGATATTTCTTTATCTTGGAGCTATTACCGGTACATAAGATTTTTATTTACTATTTTATTGGATTTGTCTTATGTAAGATTTATTTTGGACATATTTATTTTACACTACTCTACTAAGTAGACCTTAACATACAACACTTATTTACAAGAAAATTCTTGAAACAGAATATTCTTACGGTGCACAATTCAAGCATGAATCTCATAATGGCAGCCAATATTCCAGCATAGATAAAATCAAACCAAACATACACTGATAATGAAATTCTGGAAGTTCTGCATATGTTTTGAGTGAATTTTGTTAGGATTTCCACTAATAACCCAGATCTTGTATGCCACAGGTATCCTTTTAAATTGCACTTATAATATATTCGACTCCTGGTCTCCTGGTTTCTGCCTTACCCACTACACAAAACTGGCTTTCAAAGATATATACTGCTAACTAAATATTTCATTATATTTTTGTTGTATGTCATCCAGGGGTACTTTTTATGAGGTGAGCAGCTGTACAAATTTGGTGGATGAATGAATAAGTAAGTAAATAAATAAAGGTCTACTCAGGATGTTTTGATAACATTTTTCAGCATTTACCTCACAAATATGATGACAGAAATATACTTTTTAAAGATCCTAAAGTTCTGTTCCCTTTGCTGCTATTGGGGCTGGTTGTTTCCTTTCTCCAATTTGGTTATCATGGAAGCATGTCTCCCTCTGCTGTCAATATTAAAAACCAATAGCACTGTGCCAGTAAAATTGTACAGAAATAAATATTTGGTCCAGTAAAATTTAGGATTGCCATTTAAATCATCATTAATACAAGCACTAGGTCTTTCTGCAAAGAAATTTTCAAGATTCATCTACCTCTCTTACCTCACTTTTAAACTCCTGGAAATGTTACTTTATAATGGCAGTCAAAACCCCAATACAAAGCAAAAAGAAATTGACCGCTTATCATGCCTAGGTATGCTGTATACAAGGAAGGGGGGTATGAATGCCAAATTTTTGCAATCCTATCATATGCAGAGGGAGAATGTAGGCAGTAGGGAACCTCTATGGGATTCAAAATTTTGGAAATCAAGACATGAGCACTCTTTTTACTGCCCACCCAGTTTTTGGAATACAACCTACAACTTGTCATTCAAATGCCAAACATACCTTACCTTTTTAGCCTTCTGGAAGGCTGTGATGACCTAGTTATTCCCCCAAGCACTGGGATAGGACAGAGAATGAAACTGTTTGGTCTGGTGCCTGGAGGGAAGGGTACTTCTGTTTTTTCCCAATAACAGGCTTGAAATTTAAGGGGCCCAGAAAGCAAAATGTTATGAGCATTATATACATGTTTGAAATCAATACATCCTACCAGTATTGTTTTAGAAAGTTGTAGCAACTTTCAACATGCTGCCCTTTACCCATGTTTTCCTGAAATACTTTACAGCTTTTCTGATTTGAATTATGGACAGAACAAATCCAGAAACAGATATAAATGCTTAGGAATGTGGTTTTCAAGGATATCAGTTTCTAGAGAACACTCCAAGGACTTTTATCAGCCTCTTGCACACAGTTATGTTACTGCTCTCAGTTTGGGGTCACCCAGGTTCAAGTCCATCCTTATCCATGGAAACTCTAATCCCATCCTGAGTGTACCAAAGCTGTAATGGGGATAAACATTTGGAGAGATCCCATGTAAACTGCCTTGAGCTCCTGGAACAAAACAGGAGAAAAACATAACAAATAAATATACCAATAAAGTTTGACAACGGTTCTCGGTCAAGTGAAGGAAATAGGCAGCAGAGAGAGGATTATCTTTGCAAGGAGAGAGTTGTTATTGGGAACAACCTGTTCTCCCTAAATTGCTCAAAACAGGTGGAGCAACATTAGCCTTAGCCACTCTTTTCCATTACATGTTATTTTTAAAAAACCAAAATAGTTGGCATTTTTTGCTTGGTGTACGACAATGCTCACATATATAAATCTATATGGAGGCATGGTGATTAAGGTCTTTGTTCAGGTTTATTCATTCATTGTCCATGAGTGCTTATAAAGTTTAATTGTACTCTTTTGCTTAAGCAGATCTCAAACTGATAAAAAAATTAAAAATTAAAACTACAATTTTCTAGTAAATTAAATGTGTGCTTTGAAGATAAAGACTTGTTTGCAATCAGTCTGAGTTGCTTTTAAAGAAGTGAAAATATGCAGCAGTGTTGTTGCTTTCTTATCAGCGATTTTATGAGGTTCTGCAATAAAGTAATTAAAAATTAACTCTAACAGGCTTCAGGCACAATGCTTCCTGCTTTTTATATGACCCCCTGCTTCTCATTTGACATTTCTTTATTGCACACTCTTCCTGGGGATTAGACATCTAATATTGATAAAGTGACATAATATAAAAATAACTTCACAGCATATAATTCAGGGTTTTCATGAGATCAAAACATTATACAGTATGTTAAATAGTACCATAAATTAGATGTTTTGTTTTATTGTCCAATAAAAACCCTTTAAAATGTTAATTTTGTTTTTTTAAAGGTAGAAGTAGTGGATTAATTATATTTGCAAGGCATCTCGTTATACTTCTGATCTGGCCACTAAAATACCCATATAAAGTATGAATGGATTTTCCATAAGTACATGTCAGAACCTATATATTTAGCTCAAGAGCAATATTCACTCCAAACTTTTGAAAAGGAAAGGGAGCTGGGTGCAAGACCCCCAGATGATCCACTTAACCGTGTCAAGATTGATCTTAGAATTATAGAATAATGGAGTTGGAATGGACCTTGGAGGTCTTCTAGTCCAACCTCCTGCCTAGGCAGGAAACTCTATACCACTTCAGACAAATGGTTATCTAACATCTTCCTAAAAACTTCCAGGGTTGGAGCATTCACAACTTCTGGAGGCAAGTTGTTTCACTGATTAATTGTTCTAACTGTCAGGAAATTTCTCCTCAGTTCAAGTTGCTTCTCTCCTTCATTAGTTTCCACCCATTGCTTCTTGTTCTACCCTCAGGTGCCTTGGAGAATAGTTTGACTCCCTCTTCTTTGTGGCAACCCCTGAGATATTGGAACACTGCTATCATGTCTCTCCTAGTCCTTCTTTTTATTAAACTAGACATACCCAGTTCCTGCAACCGTTCTTCATGTGTTTTGGCCTCCAGTCCCCTAATCATCTTTGTTGCTCTTCTCTGCACTCTTTCTAGAGTCTCCACATCTGTTTTGTTGGAAAATAGAACTTTCCAGTAGTACAGTGAACAATGAATGCTCTGCTTTTAGTATCTTGGATGACATGTATGATTGGATGAAATTAACCCCAATATTATTTCTACTAACCAAATGAGGACTATGTAGCTATTATTTTCCTCAGAAAATGTGCCAAATATATCTTTTTTGTTTTCCTCATTGCAGCAAAACATGAATTCATATGACACACCTACACAAGCTCTTCCCAGCTCAGTAAATCAGCTAATGCCTGAACAAGCTTTTTTTTTTTTTTTTGCATATTTTCAGAAGAATCCTCT
This sequence comes from Natrix helvetica, assembly GCF_964273705.1. Lineage (NCBI taxonomy): Eukaryota > Metazoa > Chordata > Lepidosauria > Squamata > Natricidae > Natrix > Natrix helvetica. The sequence continues at coordinate 52,212,755 of NC_138551.1, read as the reverse complement.
GGAATAGCCCTAAACTGCAAATAAAATTCCTTCTCACTAAGCTGAAGCGTAGCCAAATTACCCAACCCTCTCTCTAGCTCCAAGTCCCTTGTTTTGGACTTCTTCTCTAAAATGTCTTCCCTATTGAACGGACTTGTTCAATTTCTGCCGAAATCTTAGCCAGTCTTTTATCCAAACTTTTTTTCCACAGTCTCAAACATAGCTTCTCAAGAGATTGTGTCAGTCTTTTACCCAAGTCATCAAGATTGCTTTCATCATGTTCAAAAGGGTAAATAGCTATATTTTTGTGGGGGAAATGACCAGGGGTAAGTTTGTATACATTACAGACAAAATGGACAAATTCTCCACCTGAAGGCTGCCAATTCTGGTTCTGGTATGCATTTTTATTATGAAAATTCTATTTCTTTTAAATAAATGTAATACACAGCGTACATTTTTTAAATCTATCATAAAATGAATATTTAATTCACTATTTAGGAATTAATTCTAAATATCTTAAACTTTGGAATTGAAGAATAATGTGATGTTATATAACATAAATTGTTGATTAAATCACTAAGTAATTACTGGTTTAATTTCTGTGAAAGTCTAAAGAGCAAAATATTGCTCACTTGTTCAGATGCTTGGAGATATGATAATGCTTTAGACTGGGCATAAGTATAATTTGTTTATGGCCTGTGTAGAAGCAGATAGGCTCACTCTTGAACTTAAAAATAAAGGGGAATCAGAATATTTTGAGGTATGGAATAGATTTTATGATTGGTATAAGACAAGATGACAAGACTGGAACAAATGCATATATTGTGATTGGACAGAAGGATAGACAATGTATCAAGTAGTTTAACTGTTAATGGTTGAAACTAGCTGTATATAATGTGAATGTATGGTCACTCCGACTCCGCGGTATTGCATTGTTTTTAAATGTAAAAGTAATAAAAATATATTTTTAAAAAAGTATAATCTGTTTATTATTCCTTTCTCCCCCTCTTGCAATCAGTCTTTTGCTGCCTTATGCTAGTCAGAAAAATGTAAATACTATTGCAGAGCAGGTATCACAAATCTAGGCACAATACAATCTTAAATGAAGTTACAGGATTAATTTTTATTATCTATGAATATTGTCTTAATTTACCAAGACTATCTTTTAAATTTGTCTAAGAGGTATGCCTAATTCATATGTGCATATATTTTGCCAGTTCTTTAAACTGTATGCTATGGCTACCAGATCCCAGCTGCAAAATTCTGGACTACTACAAAAAGATACTTAAATTGTCAGCTATTTGCTACCATCTGATGGTCATCGGGATTATTGTAGGCCTTTCTGATAGGCCTGCGCTGTATTTGATTCCTATGAGATGATCCATTAATTGACATAGTAAAATGCAAAATTTGAAATTGTATCAGTAATATAAACAATATTACATCAGTCACAGCACAGTTTCATTAGCATACACTTACTAGGTCACATAGTTTGATTTCATCAATTTATTTAACCCAGTAAACCATGTTTTACAAACCACAAGGGTGCACAATAGAAGTGGTATTCAGCAGGTTCTGACCAGTTCTGGAGAACCAATAGCAAAAATTTTGAGTAGTTCGGAGAACCAGTAAATAACACCTCTGACTGGCCCCGCCCCCATCTATTCTCTGCCTCCCAAGTCCCAGCTGATCGGAGGAAATGGGTATTTTGCAGTATCCTTCTCCTGCCATGCCCACCAAGCCATGCCCACAGAACCAGTAGTAAAAAAATTTGAATCCCATCACCGGTATACACCATATAGCAGTGATGGCGAACTATGGCATGCGTGCCACAGGTGGCATGCGGAGCCATTTGTCAGGGCACGTGAGGCACTGCCCTGTCAGCTGGCCAGCACGCATGCGCACGCTGGCCAGCTGAGTTCACCCTTTTTTAAAGCCATTTTTCGCCCTCCCCAGGCTCCAGAGGCTTTATAGGAGCCTGGGCTGGTGAAAAGAGCCTCCCCCACCTGAAGCCTCCAGAGCGCAAAAAACCAGCCCTACGGGCAAACCGGAAGTTCAGGAATGGACTTCCTGTTTGCTCGGAGGGTCGTTTTGACTGCTCCGGAGGCTTCAAGGAAGCCTCCTGAAGGTCCCTGAAGCCTTCGGAGCGATTGAAACGACCCTCCGAGCAAACCGGAAGTGAATTCCTGTTTGCTCGGAATGTCGTTTTGAGCGCTCCGAAAGCTTCAGGGAAGCCTCCTGAAGGTCCCTGAAGCCTTCGGAGCACTTAAAACAACCCTCGGAGGGTCGTTTTGATTGCTTTGGAGGCTTCAGGGAAGCCTCCTGAAGGTCCCTGAAGCCTCCGGAGGGCTTCCGGGGGGGCAGTGGAGGCTGTTTTCGCCCTCCCCATGCTCCTATAAAGCATCTGGAGCCTGGGGAGGGCAAAAAAAGCATGAAAAAATGGGGGGGTGCCTGTAGTGCGTGCATGCGCACTGGGGAGGTTGCACATTGCATTATGGGTGCGGCACACCTGCACACGATCCCCTTGCGCTCCCCCCACTTATGGCACGTGAGCCAAAAAAGGTTCGCCATCGCTGCCATATAGGCAGAAAACCAGATAAATTACATTATGACTTAGCCTGATGGCAACCTAGACCTAGGCCAACTTTGTGTAGTTTTTGCCTGTAGAGGCTGCACCACATTCTGTATACTATACTGTGTAAACCACAACTTCACAAGTAGTAAAAAAGTATTATTTATCCCTAAAAGAAAAGCTAGAAAGAAATGTCCTATCCCTAAAAGGCTACAATGTCTGTTTTCCTGATTTAGGCAACTAAGGTATAGGGTTAACCACAAAGTCAGGAAAAGTGAAGGAAGTTTTTTTTTTGTTTTGTTTTTTAATTCTTAATTTCACTGACTTTCTAACACAGTAGATGATCTGGCATTTAGGAATGGCCTTTTTACCAATGCAGGCTTAAAGGAAATATGGATAAAACTCTCCAGGAATCTCAACAGGATTTTGAAGACTCGCAGTAAGGTTTCATGTCTTTTTAATGAAGCTGGTTTTTACAGGCATCAGCACTTTCTTTCTTACTTTAAAGAACATCTTTGATGCCAAAAGTAATTAGAGGAAATATCCCAGCTAGAATGTTTTCAGAAATACGTTTGAATACCAGTGAAAGGAAGAAAGAATAGAAGACAAAGTCTATTTGGAGATTTACTTTATATTTTTCTGGTTCCAATATCAAATGGGTCTTTATTCTGTCCTTTCCTCTATTATTAATCAGTTACACACTTTTGGGGAGAAAAAAAACCCTTAAACTTTCAAAAATATACCAGACTTGATACCATCAGTTTGATTGCTCTTATTTCACAATTCAGCTAGGAGATACTGTACGAGGACCAGGAATGGATATCTGGATATCATCAGCATATTATCATACCTTAATCCCAAACCTTGGATCACCTCATCCAGTGGCCTCATCTAGATTTTGAAATAGGAGGAGAGAGAACTGAGCCCTGGGGCACACTTTAAGTAGGAGATGCAGGTTGGATCTCTCTCTCCATATGAACACTAATTGGAATTGCTCCCAGAGGAACAAGAACTAGCATAAGAGTGGAACCCACTCCCAACTCCCAAAATCAGTCCAGGACACCATGATCCATGATATCCTTCTGGACCGATGTTATCAAAGGCCACTGAAAGGTCAAAAAGAGCAAGGATGGTCACACTGCTGACATATCAGTCCTAAAACCTGACCTGAACCCTGACTGAAAAGGTTCAGATAATTTGCTTCATCCAGGATCTTCTGCATCTGTCATGAAAATATCATTTCCACAACCTTCTCCAAAAAGGGAAGGTTGGAGGCTGGATGAAAGCTGTCTAGACTGGTTGGATCAAGCAATGGCCCCTTCTGGAGAGGGTGCATCACCGCCTCCTTGAGAGCCAATAGAACCACATCCTATCTCAAGGAATGATTAGCTACTACCCAGACCAAATCAGAAGTCCCATCCCGGCAGCCTTAACTAGCCAAAAGAGATAAGGATCTAACACAGAGTTGGCCCAAGTAATAGTGGCAAGCCTTGTGCACTTTCTCAAGCAGTCCCTTATAAGACATTTTCATTTGCACCCAATGTCAAAATATTCATCAATTAAGTAGGATATCTAAAGGCCATGTTTTATTTTATATGTTATCCTATTTCAAACCTGTCTTTTCTTGTGTATTTTGTGTGAATTTCAGGCTGAATTTTCCATTTTTATTTCAAAATTATACTGTAAGGCTAAATAGCATCCACTGCAACTTCAGTTGCCTTCTTTCATTCAATTAGTTTAGCTGGATCTTCAGATTCAAAGATGAGATTAATGGCATAATTTTAGTTAGAAAGGTAGGTGTACAGCATGCATACCTAAGCCCCAAAAGGTATTTGTAGTTTCAAAATTAAAATAAATTTTGAAGAAAAGGTTTTGTCCCTGGGTACTACTTATGTGATCTTCCTCAGAGATGGCTCATAGCCTCAGGGTGATTGCTAATCTTTATAAATCTCCTCTGAAGTAAACTAAGCACTATATCATTAATGAAAAGTCACTTCAAAAGAATCATAACTGAACAAGGATTTTCAATATGGAGATTTAACTCCTTTATTCGGTGCAAGGATATATCTGTCTCTCATTTACAGAGCTCCATAAAATATGTTTTTATTGAATTTTCTGTCCATAAAAATAATTCCCAAATTATAATACTAGAGTGCATTTTTTCTATTATGCTCCCTCGCTTTACTATTCCTCTTTATAAATCAATTCATTTTTAATCCTATTTTTTTCTTATTGTAATATGCAATTCAGACAGCCATGTCCATTGACTAAAAAAAGTAATTAAATGTAAAAACTAGAAGCATCTTTCTGCTTTGCTTAATTTCTGTATGAGAACAGTTATATTACATATACTAATATATTAATATTAATAATAGTATACTATTTTCATTATTATTATTATAAAATATAATATATATCAATATAACATATACATTTTAATTAATTAAGCCATGGAAATTAAGCATATTCTGTTATCCCAAAAATACTAAAAGATAAAATTAAACTACCGGATATATATATATATATATAAACACTTTGTGGTAAAACTTCTAATTGGTAATTGATCTGCTTATCCATTATAGAAAGAATTTATTTTTAAAATATAAATTAGTTTTAGTTCACATACTTTGCGATTACATTTGAGTCAATTATTAACAGCTCCAGAAATCACCAGGAATCAAATAACAAAGCAGCAATAAGCAAAAATAATGAATGTACAGCAGATGGGGCTGTTGTATATTTTAGAACTGCATTATGGAACAGAGCTATACATTTGCAATGCCAAATCAAACTAAGGACTCTCAACCATGGTTTTTTTGTTTGGTTTTTTTTGACAGAATAGCAAGCATATGTACACGCAGAAATGTTATATTTAAATTTTCTTTGATAATGTTAGCTGTGTTAGCTATCACAAACATCTCAAAGGACTGGCAAAGAAGTTTTAGTTATATCGGATAGAGAAAGGAGTTAACCATTGCAAAATGGCAGTAAATGACACAAAATTGTGGAAATCCATGGAGAAAGTAAGTTGAAATAAACAAAAGAGCTCTGCATTAGACTGTGCTTCTGTTATGTGAAAGTCAAAATTATGAAAGACAAAATATGTTGAATGGATTACTTACAAAACAATTGACATGAGACCTGAATGACTGTGGTTTGAATAAAAAAGGAAATAACCAACATTTCCTTGGAGTAACACTGGACTGGACTCTTTCCTATAAGATATATCTAGAGAACATGGCGGCAAAAATCAAAACTAGGAAAAATTTACTTCAGAAATTAGGCGGAACTAAATAGAGAGCTTCAGCTGCCACCCTGTTTTTTTTCTAATAGCAAAACCTGAATTAATCTATATATCTAAGGCAGTGTCTATATCTACAATTATATTGCTCTATCCATATCTGTACCTATACATGCACGCACATATGTGCACACACAGTGCAACCATTGTGCAACCAAAGTGCATTCTCCAAATTGTCTTTTGATTAAGTAGTAAATTCACTTCATTTCATGCCCTTTCTCTCATACATGCAAACCCAATTAGAGCTTATTAAATTGTATCTTATGATTCTAGAATAAATTGATTGTATAAAGCACTTTCAAACACGGAGAGAGACTATACTGTCCTTGGAATTTAATTAAAATCTGCTGTACTCTCAAGTCAGTTTGAAAGCTAAATGCAAGGTTAGATGCTATGTTGGAGATACTATGTTGGAGATAAAACAACAGGGCTATATGTTGCAACCCAAGGAGAGTATATCTGTAAAAGGAAAAAAAATGGCTGAAGCTACAGAGAGTATCTATTGAAATCCTAACTTTAATTGAACAGCTGTGAGAGACTCCCTTGGATTACAGTACCTATCTGAATGAGACTCATTTCCAAGGGCACAGATGTTGCCAAGGACACGGCAACAGTATCAGTAGAGACCTTCAAATTTCTAGGTTCTATCATATCTCAAGACCTAAAGTGGACACCTAACATCAAAAACATCATCAAAAAAGCACAACAAAGAATGTCCTTTCTGCGCCAAGCTCAAACTGCCCAAGGAGCTGCTGATACAGTTCTACGGGGAAATTACTGAGTCTGTCATCTGCACCTCTATAACTGTCTGGTTTGGCTCTGCAACCCAACAAGACAGACAGACTTCAACGGATAATTAGAACTGCAGAAGAAATAATTGCTACCAACCTGCCTTCCATTGAAGACCTGTATACTGCACGAATCAAAAAGAGGGATGTGAAAATATTTACAGACCCCTCACATCTTGGACATAAATTGTTTCAACTCCTACCCTCAAGACCACATTATAGAGCACTGACCAGCAGAACAACTACACATAAGAACAGTTTTTTCCCCAAACGCCATCACTCTGCTAAACAAATAATTCCCTCAACACTGTCAAACTATTTACTAAGTCTGCATTACTATTACTATTAATCTTCTCAGCATGCCTATCACCCATCTCTTCCCACTTATGACTGTATAACTGTAACTTTGTTGCTTGTATCCTTACCATTTATATTGTTTTCTAATATGATTTGATTGCTTATTTGTACCCTAGGACTATCATTAAGTGTTGTACCTTATGATTCATGCCGAATGTATATTTTCTTTTATGTACACTGAGAGCATATGCACCAAGACAAATTTCTTGTGTGTCCAATCACACTTGGCCATTAAAGAATTCTCCCTCCCCCTCTCTCTCTCTCAACAGTTTACTGATGTAACTACATCGGAGTTTGGAATAAATCTATACCAGTCATCTTCTCTTCTCACCATTTCACTTCTGTCCTTTTCTAAGGTTTTCTTTCTTTTTCTTCTTTTGCATTCAGAAAGCCAAGGGGGGGGGGGGCAAGTTCCTTATCCGACATATAAACTGATCACTTGCAAAGATTTGCAAAGGCTTGAGTTATGCAGGGGCAGGGCTGCAAGCTGTCCACTCTTTCTCTAGGTTTCTACAGTAATTAGAAGAGAATTTTTCCTTAAATTGTATTTCTCAAGGTAGACATTAAGCCTTAAATGAAAATGCTTGTGTTTCCCTCCACATGTATACTGTGCATATTAGATATTTGAAAAATCAAGCTTTGGCACTCCAGGGGATGGTATTTAACTTGTATCATGTTACAGGGATAAAGTAACCGGTTTGCACTAGGCTTTATGAGAAAGAGTTATGCATTTAGCAAATCTCTAAATGGATTCCATTTCTTATCTAACAAATGCTTCTGAGGCCTTCAGCATCTCCACCTTTCCTAACATAAATCAATAGGCATGTTATCTTTCTAGGCCACACAGCTGTTTGCCTTCCTTGGATGAATTTGGAAGAGAGAACAGAAATCTTATAGATAGACCAGCTCCAAAATCAGGCTGAAGGATAAAGGTCAAGATCCTGTTAAGCACACTGGATGTACTGAAAAGGTCCTGGGGAATATGAAGCATGAATTCATCTTCAAAATATACTACTATGAATTGCACAACTGCTTCTTTCCTTTTCCAGAGAGTTTAAGCTTCATTTATGTTCATCAATTTCTTCTAAATATAAATTTATACAATCCAAATAGTTTACACATCAAAGTAAGTGGGTAGCCAGATCTATCCTCATCATTTCTTCAATATATGTGTTATATGTGCAAGGGAGAAAAAGCCGGTCACTATGAGGAGAATTTACAGGTGAAACTCAACAAATTAGAATATCGTGCAAAAGTTCATTTATTTCAGTGATGCAACTTGAAACTAATATATAAGATAGACTCATTACATGCAAAGTAAGATAGTTCAAACTATCTGTCATAATTGTGATGATTATGGCTTACAGCTCATGGAAACCCCAAATCCACAATCTCAGAAAATTAGAATATTGTGAAAAGATGCAATATTCTAGGCTCAAAGTGTCCCACTCTAATCAGCTAATTAAGCCATAACACCTGCAAAGGGTTCCTGAGCCTTTAAATGGTCTCTCAGTCTGGTTCGGTAGGAATCACAATCATGGGAAAGACTGCTGACCTGACAGTTGTGCAGAAAACCATCATTGACACCCTCCATAAGGAGGGAAATCCTCAAAAGGTAATTGCAAAAGAAGTTGTTCTATGTACAGATTGGTCAAAAGTCATTCCTAACAAAGACCAGGAAAAAAATCATGGTAAATAGTAACACAGGAATTCATAACAGTGACTATAACATGATAACACTTGTATTAGATATAATTGAAATAGTATAACCCAAGTTTAAACTGTGTTTTCTTATACCTTGGCCTATTTACATTTTATAGATTATCATACCTATAGTTGAAAACCATCTCTATTTTAATACAGACATTCATAGTCTTTTTTCCTCTAACTCCTACCCATTGTAAGTCACTCCTAATTTTTTTACATTATACATAAGTACCTTCAAAATATGCCTGGACAATATCTGACAAGAAAGATGAGGACTTTATAGTGAAACAGAAGATTAGAAAACACTACCTTTATATCAGAACAGCTAAGGACAAGTTAAAGCTGCTTCACATATGCCATAGGGATGAGATGACAGATTGGGAATAAGATAAAGGCAACATCATGTGGATATATGGCAGGTTAAAAGAACATCCTGGTGTATGATTGTCCTACAGCTATAGGACATGCACAAGTTAATTCTCTACCAGCATTGCACAGGACAAGATAAAACATTTTCTGCATCAGTTCAAAATATTTTGCTCATGAGTTGGAGATAGCATACCTGAGTGTTTTTCCCTCAAGAGAATGGCTAAATTCCCACATTATACTAGGCTTCAACTAGCTTATTGAATTACTCACAAGGGCATAGTTGCCAAAACCATCATGACCAGTATAAATCCAGCCAAGGAATTATAGAAAAGAACACAGATAAAACAGAGACTCTATGGTATCAATGTGCCTACTTTTTCTGTTTTGTTTGTTTGCTTGCTTGCTTGCTTGATAGACTTATACAATTTGGGAGGAGGAGAAACTGCCCATTCAGGTATTCCTTTTTGCCACCAGTTGGTATCATGATTTGCATATGGGCTAGATACACATGCCACACTAAACCAAAAGCAAGCAAAGCAACTGATGGCTTTGTGCAATTTTTGAAACCAAGAACTGTTATTTACTCTAACACACTTATGCAGATAGTTCAAACTTTACCCTTAGCCCCCTCCCCCAAAGGTATCCCAGTCAAGTCACTTCGTTTTAATAAGACAGACATTAATCACATAATAGAGGTAACAGGAGATGAATGCTCACTTAGATACTTCAAAAAATAGCTGCAAAAGCAAATTTCATCCTAAACAGAATAAATAGTCTTGGAACAAGACAGCAGTTATATTGAGAAGAGGGGGGAGGGGATGTCTAACTAGTTCTCATTCCTTAACTAAGCTTTCTTGCAGCAGACCAAAATTGGACATATGGGTGAAAGGAAAAGAAACCAAACTAAAAGCAAGATTTTCTAAAGTAAGCAAGTTTAAATATGTTTCAAATTGCAGACAAAGAAGCCTGCCTTCTCCAATAAAAATCAATAGTTAGCCTCCTGAAGGCCAGCACTAAGATATATAAGCATGGATATCATAAACATGTCTGTTCTGAAAGTTATTGTAAGAGATGGAGAAAAAATGTCATTTGCATAGAAATATACCACAAATGCTTAATTTACATAATATGCTAAGCCATAAACTATGATTTATAAACAGGTTTTACACAGCTTGGTAAGCTCAAACCAATCATATTACAGCTGGGTAAATGTGTAGATCTAAGCAAAAAGTCATAAAAAATCTTTTCAAAAATTATCCCCTATTGGGAATATATGTCCATTCCAGTTATGTATTTTTCTCCCCTATCAGCTTACTGATTATATAGCAGTCTTCACCATTTCTACTGCTTAAATCAAACACTCAGCTGTCTTTTACCTATTCTAATACAACTCATTAAATCAATACAATAAACAAGCAATAAAATTGCATGTTAATACTGTAGCAGAATTAAAACTAATATCAACAAGCATCCAATGTGAATTTCCTCCTCCTTGCGCAAATATTCCTTGCTGATTTAACTTAGCTTTTTCACAATCAAAGTTTAAGTGCTTCATATTCAATCCTACATACATTTTATACATTCTACATCTACCTAGCCACATTCCATTTACTTTAGTGAAGTATAATGTAGATGCTTGTATAATAGATGTTTTATATAATTACACTTTATTTTGAATATTTTATTTGAACTTTAATTTATTACAATATCTACCAAAACTTAAATATGCATAGAATATTATTAAAAATAACCGTCAGTTACTCCAATTATTACTGGTTATGAAAACCAGCATTACCAATAATGATCAAATAATATAATTTTAATATAATGAAACCATTTATTATGTAATTCCTGTATACAAACAAAAAGTTGCAATTTTATAAGGAAATCAGGAATACTTTTTCAAAGGGCATTATGAAAAACATTACTAGTTAATGAATTGACATAATGAATATATTTTGAATGCATATTGTAACTGTAGCTCTGCTTTTAGTTGCTTTTAAAATGGCTCACTATTGTAAACATGGAGTATCTCCAAGACTCTCCAAAATCAAATCAACTACTAGCAGATTACTACTTAAGTAGAGAAGTGTAATGACACCAAGGTGAATTAAAGAAGCATAGCAGCAATGAAAAAGGGCGTTGGTACTTACCTGATATGCCTCTTCTCATAGTGGGGGAGGAGTATCCAAGATGGGTTGACCTTGTCCTCTCATTGATTGGGCTGAGTCACATAAGCTCTTTGGGCCATGCCCTGGTCACCAGGTACCACCCAGTTATCGGCAAAGAACCTTATCCGACTCGCTGTGTCATCCACTCCAGACTTTATCTTAGTTTCAATCCTTTATTTATTTCTTCAATAGAACAGCTCAACCATCAAACATAACGTTCATGTTACATAACCTTATCAGGGAGGGGCTGGATACTCCTCTCCCACTATGAGAAGAGGCGTATCAGGTAAGTACCAACGCCCTTTCTCCATAGTGAGGGGAGGAGTATCCAGGATGGGACCTACCAAAGCTTACACGTCCCTAGGGAGGGTTACTCGTGTTAAGAGCTCACACAAACTTTATGCCAGGTGAGGCGTCACCTCCGCCCTGTGCACAGCCTGCAACACCTTACGCCTGAATGAAGCCTCTGCAGAGGCAAAGGAGTCCAGTTTGTAGTTCCTCACGAATGGTGAGGGGGAAGACCACATAGCTGCCCTACAGATCTCAGTCAATGAGGCCTGGGTGGCCCAGGCCATTGAGGTGGCAGCGCTTCGTGTAGAATGCGCTGTAATAGAGCTTGGTGTTTGCAGACCCCGTGCTTGGTAGGCGGTAACTATACAGGTTCGTAACCACCTGCCTATGGCGGTGGATGTCACCTTGTTCCCCAGGGATCCCAGCTGGAAAGAGACAAACAGGGTTTCAGACTTCCTGTTCGACCGGGTTCTTCTGAGGTAAATCCTCAGAGCCCTCCTTACGTCTAGGGTGTGCCATGTCATTGCATTTATTTTGGTTTGCTAGCTGTGTTGAAGATTTACTGCGCAGGTCACAGTTCTTATCTGACAATGATTTACTGCACATGCACTTTCACATTCCTCCTCAACTTTCTCTTCTGATCTTCTGTTCGCCTGCCGAAGGAGGCAGGCACATAGCTCTTGCCAAGATGTAATTAATTCAGTTAGCAAGTTTGTATTTTTTACTTTCTTTTATATTAAAAATGTTTTTATTAGATCTTGCTTCGGGTTTATTTTTGCGTATTCAGAAGTATACTGCCAGGAAAGGTCACGATCCATCATTATTAATTACAAAGGTTTAAGTTATATTCCTTAACATGCCACTTCCTCTCTAACGGGTGAGAGGGGTCAGGCAGAAATTGGACAATATCAATTCCTGCGAGCGATGGAAGCAGGAGCACACCTTAGAGATGAAGGAGGGGTCCAACCTTAGTACCACCCTGTCCTGGTGGAACACGCAGAGATCCTCCCTGGCAGACAGTGCCTGTAGTTTGGATATCTGCCTGGCTGAGGTGATGGCCACCAGAAACGCCACTTTAAGAGTCAAAAACATAAGAGACACAGTTCGCAAGGGTTCGAAAGGAGGGCCTGTCAGAGCGTCCAACACCTTATGCAAGTCCCAGGAAGGGTACCTGTGTACAGTGGGTGGCTTAAGATTGGATGCCCCCTTGAGGAATCGCCTGCAGGTGAGTCAAGATCTGAGACCTACCGCACAGAAGTTCTGATGAGATGGCTGAGATCTGTCTCCTAATCATGTTGGGAGCTAACTCTCTGTCCAGGCCCGCCTGAAGGAAGTCCAGAACCTACAGGATCATGGCTCGAACCGGATCGTGACCCTGGAGCTGCACGATGTTGAAAAGGCATGCCATGTAGCGCCGTAAATGCGCTCCATGGAAGGTCTGCGAGCCACGTGAATAATCTTCACCCTGGGGGAGGATGCTCCGGTCAAGCGCCAAGCGGTCACCTGAAGCCACTGAGGATCCGGGTGCTCCAGCAATCCCTGGCTAAGGGAGATCCTCTCCTGGGGGACCTTCCAGGGCCTGTCCACCGAGAGATTGGGGATTGGCAAACCAAGGCCTCCAGGGCCAGTGTGGGGCAATCACCACCACCTCCACCCCCTCCCGCAGGATTTTCTGTATGACCTTGGGAATCAGGGGTAATGGTGGATAGGCATAGAGGAGCCCCTGGGGCCATGGGCATCGGAGAGTGTCCACCACCTCCACCCTCTGTGTCTGATACCTGGAATAAAACCTCGGGAGCTGGGTGTTGAGAGGAGTGGCGACAGCAACAGCAGGTCATCTAAATAACATTGAATTCGAACAGGAACCTGCCTCAGGTGAGCTGCCAATGCCGCCATTACCTTCGTGAAAACTCGAGGGGCAGACGACAACCCGAAAGGCAGGGCTTGATACTGGAAGTGGTGCCCTAGGTAGCAGAACTTGAGATGTTTACGGTGTTCTGGGGCTATGGGTATATGCAGGTAGGCCTCTGTGAGGTCTATGGAGGTGAGAAAATCTCCCTGCCTAATCCCTTCCAGGATGGAATGCAGTGAATGCATCTTAAACCTCCAACAGCAGATGAAATGGTTCAGGCGTTTCAAGTCAAGAATCGCTCTCTAGCCACCCGAGGCCTTAGGAATTACAAAGAGAATAGAGTAATACCTCTGGCCTTGCTGCTCTAGAGGCACTGGCTGGATGGCCCTGATGTCCAACAGGTGTTGGATGGCCTCCTGCATCAGCAACCTCCGGGTCGGGTTGCTTGAGATAGGGCAGCTCCGAAAGGAACTCGGGAGGTTGGAGAGGAACTTGAGTGAGAGACCATACCGAATGGTGTTCTGAACCCACTTGTCGGAGGAGGTTAAGTCCCAGCAGTAGGGGAAGTATGCCAAGTGCCCCCCAATGGGAGGTGAGCTAGGTCTAGGTCTAGTTCTTGAGGAAGGAGTGCCCACCGCCACCTCCTCCGCCACCTAGAAAGGGCTTCTTCTGCTGCCTGCCCCTCTGCTGTCTATCTGGGTATCTCTGCCTGGATGAAAAACCTCCCTGGTACTGCCTGGGGCCCGAGTACCCAAACTCCGACCCCCTGAAGGAATCCTGCCCCCGGGAGTTGGGGTGTCTAGGGTATGGCACTGCCCTGAAGCTGGACTTCTTGTGAACAGTAGAAAGCACCTTCCGCTTGTCCTTGTTCTCTACCAGAAATGGGTCGAGGGCTGCTCCAAAGAGGGATTCTCCCGTGAAGGGGGCCGATGCCACGAGCCATTTGTGGCGTACTTCCGCTTGCCACTGCTTCAGCCAAAGCAGCCTGTGAGATGCCACAGATGAGGCGATCGCCCTGGAGGAAAACCTTGCTGCAGCTAGGGTAGCATCTGAGGAGAATTGGGTGGCGGCCACCAGCTTGCTGATGTCTTGATGGGCCCTGCCATTCGAAATGGGAATTCACTGCTGCAGGTCTTGCAGCCACAGCAGAGAAGACCGGTTGAAGAAGGAGGCGGTGGTGGCTGCTCTCACTGCCCAGGCCGCTGCTTGATGCGTTGTCTGTAAGGCAAGGTCAGCTTTTTTGTCTTCCACCTTCAGGGCATCCTTTGGTTCCCCTGGCATGTTAGTAGGTGTATGCAGGGCCGTGACAGGCGCGTCGATGGTGGGTTGAGAAAGCATCTGGGCCATGTCCCTGTCCACGTTGAAGAAGGTCTTGTCCATGGAAGTGGGCATGGGGCCTGCCGTGGGAGAGGCCCATTGCCGCTTGATCATGTCTAGGAAAGACTTGGGTGTGGGCACCGTGTCTGCCTCGATGGCCTGCTCCTCGAAAATGTTTTCCACTGAAAACCCCAGGGGTTGTACCAGGGATTCTGTTGGCCTGTTGCCAAGCTTGGCAGATGTCTTGGCCTTGAACAGAAGGGATTTGTACAGAGGGCTGGAACAAACCAGAGAAGGTAGGTTTGGGAGGATGCATGCCTTCGTCCTCAGAGAGTCTATCCTCTCTAATTTCGCCCTCTTCGGAATCTGAATCGCTGTCCCCCTGGGAAGAGGCAGGTGATCCTGGAAAATCTTCCTCCTGAGTCTCTAGTCCTTCCGAGACCCTAGGCACGGGGGCTGCCTGGGTCTGCATCTGTGGCTGCTGAAAGGTTGCTGCCATGCACTGTTGGAAGGCCCGCATGATCGTATCCTGGAAGTTGGGCATCCCTGATGTGGGTGGTATTCCCGCCCCTGTGCCAGCAGGTGTGGACGGGAAGGGCTGTGGCGAGGATCCCGCTGCTGTGCAGTGTGGGGGTGATTGCTATCCTTGTGCAGCCCCCCACATGCCCAAATTATCAAAGGGAATCCTCACCTGTGGGGGGGGGGGTCCCTATCTGCAGTCCTGCCAAGAGAAAGAATCCCTTGAAATCCTTCCCCAGGTTCCTGACCAGGGGCAGCCCTCTTGCTGCTGGCCTTGTGGCAAATGTGCTCCAAGGCTCGGTGCCTCCGCCTTTCATATTTGGAGCCAGGTTTTGGGGGCTTGGAGCTGCAGCCTGCCTCTTTGGCCCCCTTGGAGGAGACATGCTTTCTCTTTGCCTTTGCCTTTGCCTTGCCTCCTCCTCTTCCCTTAGCAGCCTCTGTAGCAGTCTCTGACCTGGTTAGCTGCTCCTCTGCTCCTCCGGTGGGGCTGATGGCTGCTGGGCTGGAGGCTTGAGTCTTGCCGGCATCCTCTGTGCTGCTGGGCGCCACCATCTTGGATCACGGGGTTCCAAAATGGCAGCCAGTTCCAAATTCAAAAAGTTCCTCTCCCTGGGAACACGTGGAAGCAGCTTGTGCATTTGAGGGGCTGAGTCGACAACTGGATAGTACCTCGTCACCAGGGCGTAGCCTAAAGAGCTTATCTGACTCAGCCCAATCAATGAGAGGACAAGGTCAACCCATCTTGGATACTCCTCCCCTCACTATGGAGAATGAAGGAATGATTCTAAAGGCCAAACCTGACAGCAGATGTATCGCCATAAGGAAATATATATAACCTAGCCCTTTTTTGCAAATAAATTATACATGCACTAGATCTGTTTCATCACAGTTTATATTCACAATACAGATTATGCAACAAGAAACAGAATTTTGTGAATGTTTAAGTTTAAAATAAATCCAATTATGTGTATATATTTATTATTACATACAAGATTATAGTCTAAATGTAAGCATTGTTACAGAACAAGGTATGCAAGCCTTTTTTAAAAGAAACTTGCTTAAATTAGGAATTTAAGCAAATCTAAGTAAGTAAACTCCCAGATTTCTACTTAGGCAGACTGTGTTCTCATTAACTTAAGATAAGAGTGGAAAAAACAAAGAGTCCAGATCTTGAAAACATGTACTTTCCTTGAATTTAGATATTCACTTTGAGTTTCTTAGAATGTCAGTGAACAGATTTTTGTTAAATAGCACCACTTTCCTCCTCCACTCTGGCCTCTTAGCAAAGATGGAATTATTAAAGCAAAAAAATTATACACACATAGAAATCACATACAAGTTAATTCTCCCAGCAGCACTGTATAGGATAGGATTAAACTTTTTCTATATTAGTGGACATTTTACTCATGAATTAGAGGTAGCGTGCCCTGGGAGTTATCCTTCTCAACAGAATGGCTAATCTCCCACATTATACTAGGCTTTAAATAGCTTGTGGAATTACCCACAAGGGCAGTTGACAAAGCCATCATGACCAGTATAAATCCAGCCAACTACACCTGTACAGATAGTTGTCAACTTACAACCAAAATTGGGACCCGAACTTCTATCATAAATGGTTGTGGTCATAAGTTCAGTCAGATCCATTTCTACAAAAAAATGTATGGTGATCATTAAACAAATTACGTAGTTATTAAGCAAATCCAGCTTTCCCAATGGGCAATTTTTGTCAAAAAGCAACAAAAAAGGTTGCAACTCATGATCATGCAGAATGCTGATGGCTGTATATACAAGCCAGTTGCCAAATGCCAGAATTGCAGTCGTGACCATGAGGTGGTGCGATGGTCGTAAGTGCAAGTAAAGGTCCTAAGTAACTTTTTCCAAGGCCATTGTAGTTTTGAATTATTATTAATTGAACAATTATAAGTGGAAGACTATCTGTATGTTTTTTATGATCCCATACTATGAAAAGCATTTACACTATAAGAGTTTTCAAACAGCCTGAAAAAAAGGAGAAATTCACCCATTGAAGTACTCAGAACCAGAACAAGATGTATTTGATTATTTAGAATGAAGTTAATTCTTAAAGAAATCAGTGCTGCTAAAGAGAAACAGGCATCAACACAGAGAATCTGCAATTTAATACACCGATGTACCGACCCTCTTATAAAGGTAACGTTTGTAATTTAAAAATTGTCCACATTTCCAGATCAGAATCTTATAGAACAAAGCACATACTTTGTGGCATTACATCTAGGAGATGACTTTTGACTCAGTCTTATAGTGCATCTGTAGAACAGGGAAAGGTATTCCATAAACCACCACTGTGTATTTCCTTCCACTCTTTTCCAGCTGTTTGTTACCTCTTACAAACTCCTCTCTTCATTTCAGCAGATGGCTCAGCTGATCCCGCAAATTTGAAGACTGTTCAACACTGTAGAAGAGTTTAACAAGTGGACATGGATATTTAGATATAATTGCTGAGAAAAAAGACTTCCACAACGTAAAGGTGTTTCAGAATAAAATAAGGGGGCATGTGCTGCTTTTATCCACTGAACTCCAACTCCTCTTCCCAAATTATGTACTATAAGAGTGAATAGGCTGGAATAATGGGACATATTTTATTTCTATGTGTAACAAACATTACTGTTTAAATATTTAATATAGCACTGATTAAGGTTAAAAGCTTACAATTTACTTATAGCAAGAAATGTGGCCTTGGCAGGTGGGAGGCAAATAAATTTAATAAATGTGAATTAATACAAACAAAATATTAGCTATAATATCTAAACTATTAGACTTACATACTACATATACAATCTTTTCAGTACATACGGTATAATTTGCAGTTCACATTTTTCTGATAGAAAGGGAGGAAAAGACAAGGAAACTAAGATTAAGTACAATTAAAAGTCATAAAAGGGATGCTTACTGGTGGAATGAATTTGACCTAGTCCTTATACAAAGTACCTTTCCAATGAAATCATATGCATATTTATTCACGAGGCAAATGCTACTGTGTCCAATAGAGCTTCTTCACTACTATACTTACTCCAGATTGCAAGCTTCAGTAATAAAGAATCTCATAAAAATCAGGAGGAACCCCCCTCTCCAAAAAACGCAGAAGAAGATGGGAAAAGGCAGAACAATTCCAGATCTGATTTACTCAACTGCTTAGTCTTCTCACCATAAAAATCACCTGAGATTCACTGGTTATTCACACACACACACATTTTAATATATGTTCTAAAAGCAAGGTATTTAGTGTAGCATTAAGTCATTGTGGTGAATATTAATATTGAATATTAATATTTAGTATTTAATAATACATAAAGTGCAAATTAATCCAGCTCTGTAAAGAGGCAGCATTATCCTAATTCTATTGAATTTGCAATTTAAAAAACATCCACACAAACAAAATGGATGCAAGCAAATTTTGAAAAAGCAGTAATAAAGATTTCTGAAGTAGATAATCTCCCAATCAAATAGAAACAGTGTACTTACTTTTTTTGAATAGCTTCTTGCCTAAAGGGGGGAAAAACACAATGTGAGTTGAAATGAATTTTGAATTGATAAAAAGAGTGCTTATTTATTGCTGAGGATCCGTGGAAATCAAACGGGTTTCTGACTTTACTGATATCTCTAGAAATAACTGACATATTTAGATTGTTTGTAATGATGCAAATAAATCTGTGTTGTGAAGTGGACAACTGAAGGCAGCAAAATTTTTGTTGCCCATCAGAGCTCCTTAATTATTTTCTATCCTTTGGGTTGGTATCCAAGAATGCTTGTACCTTGGGCAAAGTGTTCCAGTGTTAGGGAACTTAATATAGCCCCAAAGCTGCATTGGATTGCCCTACCCTACAAAAGTAAGTAGTGGGGCCTTGGAAAGGGATACATTCATTGCATTCCAAACCTCTGGCCTTTGAACCAAATCCTGCCCTTTTTTCTGTTCGTAAACAAGCAAAGGCAATTCCTCTTAAGTACAGAGGAATGTTATGCTTTACATCCAGAAGACAGAGTGTGAGATTTTTTTCATTACCTGGAAAAAGAGGCTTCCTATGCAAATCAACTATGAGGGAAAAGACTTGCTTCTAGCTGCCATGTTCCTAAGGGATAGGCCTTATTCATTTATTTGAATGTATTTCTCTGTGAAACAATTCATAGAGCCACCCATCTTACCAAGATTAGAAGTTGGAGTTTCCCAGCACATCCCAGATAATCTTTACCAGGTAAGTCATTGGATACATATGGCACCCTAATATCTGTGTACAGATTCCATGAGTGAAACTGAAAAAATCAGATTTTTCCCCCAGTTTGGGAGGGTAAAGGACAAAACAGGAATATTCCTAAAAACACAATTTTCCAAAAATCAGGGCAAAATCCTCCTATTCTGCATAGATTTTAAGGATCATTTACTTCTGTAATGCTTCACTTCTTCCCTGAAATGATGCAATAACACTGACATTAAAAATATAAAATGCTGATTACTAACCACCACCCTGCAAAACTTATTCTATACCATTCTCAGCTATATCTTAGCTGTAGGACGAGAGCTACATTACTCTATAATAATCAATAATAAGGAGGATCTTTTCAGACAATGTATCTGACTAAAATGAGAAAATCTTCATGAAGGCTTGTGCCCTTTAATAAAACATTTAAATTTGAAAATATGCTACCAGAGGGTGTGTGTTTTTGTATTTATTTGCATTTCTAGGGACTAGAAATTCCATCAAATATAGTATGTGCAGTGTGTATACTTACTGGTACTGCAGGTGAGTAGTTATAATAGCCATTTTTCTTAAACTCTGCAAAGAGATAGGTATGAAGTACATGCTTTTCCCCTCAATTAAGTTATCAATACAATCAACATTTGGCATTGCATGATGAGAAATAATCACATACTAGGTTTTTCTAGCTCTTATAGTATTTGCTGTTTTGAAAAAAAACATAGTGTTTTGATAAATCTCTAATTTTAAAATAACTGCTTTCACAAGCTTTTACAAGATGTTGATGGTGAATTAATTAAACTCTTACACAAAATTGTTTTCTCCCCCTAGGAGGATTAGCAATATAGACAACAATCAATCTGGGTAACTACCACCATTTGTACACTACAATTTAACACTATAAAAATGAATAATATAGTTGTAGAGATTTTGGTTAGTGATAAAGACTCTCCTTGGAAAAAATACAGAAAAGCTAAATAAACTGTTTGAAAAATATAAAGCTAGGCATCATTCCAAACTAGTCTTCCATAGTCTGATGCCCTTCTACTGTGCTAGACTACAATCCCCATATTCCTAAAGGAAAGGTCACAATAGTAGGGAATTATGAGAGTTAAGAAGCCAAACCAATCAGAATACATCAAATTGGAAAAGGCCTCATTAGGCTGAAGCCTAAAAATGTGCTCTGAGAGTCCAACATGGTATCCATGAATACCAATGTGTCCACAGATACTTATTCCAATGTTGCCCAAGTTTCCAGTCCATGCTGCTAATTTTTCAAAACAGATCTTTTAATTTCAAAGGTGTAGCACAGTAAATCTCAAGTATAATATTTGTAACAATGCCTCTGAACCGACATAAAGGTGTTGCTGAAATCCAGTACATCTTTTATGTACCGTATTTTTCGGAGTATAAGACGCACCTTTTTCCCTCAAAAAAGAGGCTGAAAATCTGGATGCATCTTATACATTGAATACAGCATTTTTTGCCTCCCCAAACCCTGCTCCCTTTATCAAAATGACCGTGCGTAGCCTTTAGGAGCCTTGAAGAGTGCTGCTGGGGGCTGGGAGGGCAGAAATGAGCAAAAAAACGGGCCATATTTTGCTCAATGTTGCCCCCCCCCCCCGGGGCCCGCAGGATCACTCTATAAGCCTCCTAAACACTATGCATGCTTTTTTTTAAAATAAATACCGGGGCATTTTTTGCTCGTCCCCCCCCCCGCCTCCCAGGAGCACTCTACAAACCTCCTAAAGCAGTGATGGCAAACCTTTTTTGCCTCAGGTGTCAAAAGCACATGCGTGCGCGCTGTCACACAAACTCGAGTGCCCACCCACATAACTTAATGCCCCCCCTCACCTGTGTTGACCATGCATTTTTTCGCAAGGCTTCCTCACCACTCCCTGCTCTGGCTGCTTCCCCTTGGCTAACACACAGTGAGGGGAGAGGTTGTTCTGCCGCAAACAGGTAGAGATTGGGGTGGGGGTGGTGCTCAAGTGTGTTCCTGTGTCAAAAAACCTTCCCTTATCATTCTCCTGTGTAAAGATTGGGCCCTTTTTACTATGGCAGCGGTGAGTCCAATTGCTAAATTCCCCCCTCCTATTAAAGAGGATCCTGGGCACTACAGTCAATAGACACATGAGGAAGGGAGCTGCTGGCACAGGGGAAAGACAAGCGGCAAGCAAAGAAGAAAAAGCAGATTTTTTCCCTCAAGGTGGCTGCTCAGATTCCCCACCTCCCCCGTGCTAGCACAGAGGATCCTGCCTGGTCGCTGCAATCCAAAGGGAAATGAGGAAGAGAGCTATCTGCATGAGGGAAAGACAAGCAGCAAGGAAATAAGAAAAAGCAGCTTTTTTCCCTCAAGGTGGCTGCTCTGTTGCCCTTTTCTCCATTTCAGCACCACTCCATGGAGGCTGCCCCACCGACCATCACCCGAGTCCTCACTTCTCCCAAGCATTTCTTTTCCTATTTAATTTCCCCTCCGTAGCATTTTTCCATCGTGTTTCTTGCCATTTTGGGCAGGAAAACAAAGTTTGTGGGACTAAAAAAAACCCTTCAATCAATCAATTCCAACCTTGCGAGTTCTCCCCCCCCCCAGTTGTAATTGATTGATTGAAGTTTTTTTTTAATCCCACAAACTTTGCTTCTCTGCACACGATGGCAAGAAACGCAATGGAGCTGGAAATCAGGTAGGCAAAGAAATGCTTGGGAGAAGCGAGGACCTGGGCGATGGTGGGTGGGGCAACCTCGATGGCGTAGCACTGAAATGGAGAAAAGGACAACAGCAGCCACGTTGAGTGAAAAAAGCCTCTTTTCTTCTTTCCTTGCCGCTTGTCTTTCCCCCGTGCTGGCAGCTCTCTCCTCATTTCCCTTTGGATTCCAGCGATCAGGCAGGATCCTTTTTAGTAGCAGGGACGGGGAGGGGGGAACAGAGCAGCCAGCACGAGTGAAAGAAGCCTCTTTCCTTGCCGCTTGTCTTTCCCCTGTTCCGGCAACTCTCTCCTCATTTCTGGTTTGCATTGGGCTGTTTTTCGCCCTTTGGAGGCTTCAGGGAATCCTCCGGAGATTAAAAAAAACTATCGAAAATCAGGTGGCCAGCGGGAGCATGCACACTGGAGCTGACAGGGCAATGCCTCGCGTGCCCTCAGAAATGGCTCCGCGTGCCACCTGTGGCACGTGTGCCATAGGTTCGCCATCACAGTCCTAAAGGTTATTCATGTCCTATTTTTGAAGAAAAAAACCAGGCCCGTTTTTGCGAAAAACGGGCCGTTTTTGGGACGTCTGCAGAGTGCAAAAACTTTTTTAAAATATTTGCCTCTTCAAAACCTTGTATGTCTTATACTCTGGTGTGTCTTATACTCTGAAAAATATGGTATGTCTGCAGCCCATAAAGAAGAAGAAAAAACACAAAGCAAAATTAGGTGTAGATGGCAGAGAGAGATTTGATATACTTGATAGGATTCACGTGTGTGTGTGTGCGCGCATGCGCACCAGGCAGCATGGACCCCTTTTAGACTCTGGAGAAACCTCCAGACACTTAGGAAAATATATTTAAATGCATACAATTTAATACATGGATATAGGCTGCATTACAAAGAAAACGTATTAGTTATCAAAGTATTTTTTTAAAAGAAACAACAGCGAAATCATAACAGTAATATATGTGAAAATAAAGATTTTTTTCCCATCCAAGTTCCCAAAGCCTCTGAAATCTACCCATGGACCTCAGGTTAAGAATTTCTGCACAAGAGAAAGGAGTAGAAAGTTGTGCTTTTGCTTTACTTTCTCGCAAATGACTGTTTCTGTTTGGCAATATTCATTTTTACCCTCCAGTTTTGGGAGATTTAGATCCCTAGGCTGGCTCAGGAATAATTTCATTCAAATGCTCCCTTAGCAAAAACTACTTTCATCTTGATCTACTTGCATATGTGTGGAAATGCATATGTTTTGTGTCATAATGATTTCTCCTACCTTTATTTATTAAAATGACTAACTGGTATTATGCACAACATAAAAATCTTTTCATTTTCATTCGATAGGATGTTCTCCAGCTGGACAGACGTGGGGGATGTCAACTCTGAAGAGCCTCACATGAACCCTATCTGACAAACCAACTCTGGGGATCCTTTTTTGGATCAGAACCCCCCTGGGGGGGGGCAAAGAAGGGGCTGTGTCTCATCAGACCCAGGAGGGAGGCAACAGGTCCCTCACAGGTCGGAGATTTGCCCTTGAATTGGAGTGGGGGGCGGCAGCCTGCAACATGGCTGACAAGATGCTGATTTCCAGTCAAAGCAAATGAACAGGAGGGTGAGGAACAGATGAAAGACTGGTAAGAAAATTTATCTAACCCACAGCCATAAATCAAACCTGGAAAAGGCAAAGAAATCTTGAGAGCATAAATAATATTGATGGTCAGATCGGGATTTTTTCAAAAAGAAAGAAAGAAAAGGAAAATGGAAGGTTGAAACGCTAGCACCCCAAAAAAAGTCCGAATTTGTTTGAAACAAATTCGGACAGAAAAGGAGAAAGCTGAGAAGTGACAAACCCACTCAAATACAAACTCTAAATCTGGATTTGAAATAGAAATCAAACATTCTGAAGGATTTACTTTGTTTGAACTCCTTCCAACTAATATATCTTAAGCAACTCCAAAAAATCAAGAAAAAAACACTTCTTCTCACTGATAACTGATAACCTAACCTTGACTGTGCGGGACGTTTTAATTAACCAACTGCCATAAATCAGAATTTGGAAAAGCAGGAGACAAAGAGAAACATACTCGAATCTGGCTGTTGGCAAGTTTGTTCCAATTGATATATTTTGAGCAGTTATAATCGACCGGAGGTGGAAGGTGGCAAGGGAAAGAATAATAACAGAGTCAAGAACTGGGAAATACGAAGGTTTTTTTTTTTCTTCCCTTTTTTTTTCTCTGCAAAAGATTAAGATGGCCCTGGCTTCTTTACCGGTTTCACAGTAGTTGAATTAACTAAATTTAAGGTGGACCAGAACCTCAAAATAAGACTTGTATAACTAACTGCAATTTTGGAACTGGACATTAAGGAAGAAAAAAGACCAAGATGGCGCCCATTGCTCTTTCCCACAGTAGCTGAAGCAGATAAGTTTAAGGTGGATCAGAACTCTTAAATAAGAACTGTATAACTAACTGTAACTTTGGAACTGGACATCATGGAAAGCTGGGAATTTGAAGAACTACGTGAAATTATAAAAAATATGCATAAATTATTAAAATCATTAAAATCAAGCCTAAATAGAATTCTGAACCCGGAGAAGCAGATATCTAAAGAAGAAGGCAAAGAAGAAGGGGGGCAAGACAATGAAGGGGTAGAAATGGAGGGAAATAAAAAGCAGACAAAAATCTTCATTGATCTTGACAGTGGTATAGGGAAAATTGTAAAAGGGAGAGGTGTCCCAACAAAAGGGAATAAAAAGCAGACAAAAGAAGTTTTGGAGGTTGTTAGTGGCATAAGGAACATTAAACTAGGAGATTATGCCACAACAAAGAGAAATATAAAATATCCTTTTGACGATGGCCTGGGGAAAACTGAAGAGAGTGGATGTGTCAAAACAAAGAAAAGGGAGAAGACAGAAACAGAGAAGTGGGACAAAAGACTTACTAGGAAAAAATCAGACAACTAGAAACTGTTATATGGGAAAATATAAAGTAAGGATAAGGGCTTTATTCCTAAATATGACAATAAAATGGAGTTGCTAACTGGTTGAATATGATAATGGAAAGATAAATAAATAAAGGTTAAAATGGAATATGGAATATGGACAAATATAAAACTGATATGGGGAGGTTGTAAAGCAGAGGTTTGTGATTCACTTTTATACATGATAATTAAACTGAGTTGCGAATTGATTGAATATGACAATAGAAGGACAATTAAGCATGGATTAAAATATATGAAACATGGACATATATAGAACTTTTAAGATGCTGAATAAAGTGAGATGTTTACTGCTTGTTATTCTATATAATAGATTAAGGGAATTGTAATGAACGTTGAACAGCAAGGATTGCCATTTATAGACAATTAAGGGTAATCTAATCCAAGATATGGAAAAATGGAGAGGGAACATGAAATACACTTACAATGGGAAACTATTGAGATTTAAAAACAGAACTACAAATTGGGAGCATGTAAGGATGTATAATTATATAAAGATAATGATGAGAATAGCTAGGAATTGTAAGCAGGTCTACATCTCGGCCAAAATTAGACTGGGGCAGGGAGGCGGGTTTTTTTTTTAAGCACAATGAATATATGTATACTTTTTTGTTCTATTTTTTTAAAAGAAGGAAGATGCATGCTAAAATTAAATATGTATATTGAAAAGGAATTATAAATACCATCAACACAAAAGCTTGCTCGGAAGCTGAAATACACCAAGTAAATGAGATGAAGAGTGGGAAGTAGAGGAGAGAGGTAAGGAAAGAAGAGAGGGATAGGAGAGAGGGCAAGGGGGAGGAAGGAAAAGGAGGATTGGCAAGGGAAGAGAGGAGAAGGAGAGAGGAAGGGGAAGTAGAGAAGGGAAGGATGACAGAGGGAAGAAAGGAAGTAGGGAGGAGGAGGAGAGAGGGAGAAGAAAGTGATGGATAAGGTACAAATATGGTATATGGAGAGCAGAAGAGCCAATAATTGTTTTTGGGAGTTGATGGTAAGATGAATTGATGTAAACATGTAATAATACAATACGATGTTGGCTATGTAATAGTATACATGTGATATGAAAATGAAAAAATAAAAAACTTTATAAATAAAAAAATATTTTCATTTTCAACCCTGAACTTGATATTTCCTTTTCTACATGTCCTGCAACTCCCATAGAGGCATGTATTTAATATTATCAGACAAGTATTATATTCCATACTTACATCTTCAGAGTGCAGAATGGCACCCTCTTGCATCACCATATTTCTGGCAGCCTGTCCTAGGAACTAAACGACATGAAAGTCATTGTTAGAGATATGAACTTTATGTTCTCCAAGCTAGTGTTCTTCCACTATTATTCAAGGTTGACAATGCAGCTAATAGTGAGCTTTCAGGAGATAATAGGATTTGGGAATTATAACTTTATGAACTCATATTTAATCCAGAAGCACTAACTTACTGGACATTCTGAACCAAAAGGATTTTCTGAAATTATGTAGAATCTTCATAATAAATGATATATAAGTGGATATGTACTGCAGGCTATTGCTGCCTGTCAGCTGCCTGCAATTTGGCAGTTCAAATCTCACCAGCTCAAGATTGACTCAGCCTTCCATCCTTCTGAGGTCGGTAAAATGAGGACCCAGATGGTTGAAGGCAATATGCTGACTCTATAAACTGCTTAGAGATGGCTGTAAAGCATTGTGAAGTGGTATATAAGTATAAGGGCTATTGCTATAAGTGAAACTTCTTGGTATAGTACAATATTTATGGTAATTATTAATTATGCTAATATACATAGTGATTTACAGAAATCTTTTTTTAAATTGACGGTCTCAAATGTCTTGATCATCAATTGGGCTAGTTCAGCAGACAAATCCTAAGGGTAAGCAATCTGTAAATTACTTGTTTGTGAATCAAGGATTGAAGTTTGGGGCTGGTGGAAGACATACCAAGCCAGCTTCAATCTGATGTCCTTCAGATGTATTACCATGCAATTCCTGCGAATACCTTTGTCATGTAAACAGGATGATGGGAGCTGTATGCATCGGAAAAGCATAAAGATATGCTTACATTCAAACTTTCCTAGCGATTCCTTACTGAAATTACTTTCCGACAGGTTTCAGCAATTGTGCAACACGTACCCAGCACCATTCAATATTAATTTCTACTACAGGATCTCAGTGGGATTTATCACTTTTTCAGCGAGTTTGCTCAAAAGAGTAAACTTGGGTCTTTGGGGCAGAAACAAATAGGCTTTTAACCTTAAGAAAGCAACACCAATGATACTCAAGAAGAAAACCCAAGTCTCCGTTCTTTCTTATTAGCTTGCTTGATTAAATCAGCAGCCGAGCACTTCCACTATACGTATATGAACTTAGTTATTAGAGGCAAAAAGTCTGAACTATTTGAGTTTTAAAATAAAGGTGCTGAGTATAATATCGGATGGCTGTAACTGAGCATCCAAACGTGTCAAAATCATCGGTTCCATTCCCTGACATTTAAGGGGAAGAATCAATTGATCCATCTTTATCCCATGAAACGAAGCGACTCTAGGTCAGCCCTAAGTTTTCTAGTACTACAGTATTTTCCTTAAAAAGGCCGCCCGCCGAAGCGTTCAAAGAGACTACAAATCCCACCATACACCGCGATCCTCTTGTACCGACTGAATAATAGTTGGAGGGGAACCGTGTAGTAGTCTCACTTACCTCAGCGCTTCGGGAGCCCTTGAGCACCTGTTTAGTGAGAGCGATTATATCCGTCCCGCAGTTGGTCACCTTTTCGGTCAGCAGTCCTTTCACCGAATGCCCAAATCGTGCCTGAACATCCACCGCCATCCCCGCCGGAGTTACCGCCATGTCGCTAACAATAATCACAGAGGAAGCGAGAGAACCGCATCTACGGATAGAAAATGGGGTCAAAAAAACATAAAAAAGCGCCCCGAACGGGTTTTGGCAAATGAGTTGATTGTTCTTAGCTTATTTCATCTTACGGTAGTTCTTATTGGTTTTTCTTATGCAAAAAAGAAAGCCGCTTGCCTTTTATATTACCTGCGCAATACAGGAAATAGTATATTTTAAAAAATTAAAATATTTGTATTAACTGTTTGCCCCAGAATTACTTATTCCAAAGCTAAAGACAAAAAAACTGATCGGTTCTCTACTCCGCAGAATACTTAGTATACATCCCAATAGCAAGTGTGATTGCTTTTGATTCAGCGTTTGGATTTGCACCATATACCGTACTAAATTGTTGCCTAGTCTGTAATTTATAGCGTTTGACTTCAGCTACCAGCGTTAGTTCATTATGATGTGTAACCATCATTCTGTTCGATGTATAATTCTAATAAATTGGGTTAATTCAGTAATCATTGTTAAGTAAGTCATTACCCGATAGTATCCTCTACCCACAACTTTATTGTAATTGTCATTTACTACACAGAAAATGGGAAATTCTGCTGCAGTAAAAGCCAAAAGTAATTCTGTATTTGCAGATGCATCATTGCGTTGTATACATTGGACAAAGGGTACTTTAATGTTTGGGAGTATCTTAAACCCTTTTAATTTTCTACAATTGTATATATTGAGAGGACATATACACAGGGGACCATCATGGGTTTTTAAAAAGGCACAAGCACCTGTTTCACAAAATGCACATATGTTTGTTTCTACATTTTTTTACTTTATGTATGTATTGTCCATTGTAGAGGACAAGGAACTGATTTTCATGCGGTTTCTGTTTGGACTTTTGTTTGGTGATAACTGGAACATTAAGATTTTAGTTAGCAAATCTAAAAAATGGTGGTAGAAACACCTAAGCAGTGTTTAAATTTTAATTAATATGATTATTTTATAACAAATATTAAATAATAAAGAGAAAATAATGAATTTTCAATAAACATATACCAACAATTATATGGGTCATTCTTGGTATATAATTAATGACAATGAAATATGATATATCTTTATGTACTTGACTAATTTTGAAAAGGAAATACTATTCTACCTATAAAGAGAGCTTGACTGTAGCGTATAAGCAGTTTCTAGAAATAAAAGAGTGATAATTAATCTAACTGGCTTCAGTAACTATCTCCTAAAGCCGATTCATGCTCCTGCATACTGGTACATACCATCTGGCCCCTCTAAGGAATATTGTCTATGTATATATCTACTGATAATTTCTACTTGGTGAATTGTATATAGGAAGTCAGGATGCCCTGCCACTACCAGAGTGTTTTATTCACACTTTCTGCACTCACAGTAACTTAGATTGCACGTACAAACCTTACTGTGTAGATCAAATCAAATCTTTATTAGCATAAAGTTGCGAACACTTAGTAAATTTAAAAAGGTAAAAAATGTATATAGAAAAGATACGTCGAAATCTAATTTTAAGGAAGTTAAAAGGTATAAAAAGTATAAAACAATAGATATAAAACCAAGTCATAGTATAGATCACTCTTGAACATGAACCAAATATTCATTAGTTTATGGCATCGCTCATCATCTGACAGATTTTAAGTGCTGCTGGGAAGAACCTGGTAACATTAGATGTTGTAGTTGGGTGAGTATCTGCAAACAGCAGGGAGGTGCCAAATTGTCCTGTATACTGTGGGTATTTAAAACAGTAATGGTGAGATGGACCTAATACAAATGTTTCTATAATACAGGCAGAGTCCAGTGGTTAGGTACTTAGAGATTAGTTAAGTATGTCATTGGGGTGTCAGAGTACCTGTAGCATTCATTGACAATAAAGGTTGAGGGCCTGGCTAGATCCAATTAGCGCTTTGTGTGTGCTACAAGCTATTTAATGTGTGTTTTGGCCAAATCCTGTGCCATGCTGAGTAGAAGCCCTGGATAAGAAGACCCATGGACAAGATTTTAGTTGCCACTGCCTTTTTTCCATGTGAAATGAAAATCATTCCTGATAGTTAATGGGGCAAGACCAAGGGGGGGGGAGGGTAATTTGAACCAATAGTTTAGTATGGTCACTCATACTCTGCCCTCCCATTTTCATGAGGCCTGTCTCTAGTCTCAGAATGGTGTTAGAGACACATTTTGGGACTTGTAGGACGAATCTTAAAATTTTGGATTGAACAAATTCTAATGGTGCAAAATTGGAGAAGGGGCCCAATTGGGTTCGCTAAAGAAATTATATTATTGGCTTGGCCTCGACCAACTTGCTTCAGCTCTCCTAGAGCTAAAATCCTCTAACTTCCTGGGATATCATCATTTGCTTTTAATAGAATTAAGACATGTGTAGTGCAGATTTAACAGTAACACCTTTGTAAAAAAATGATATATTTTTTTAACTTTTGCAAAATAAGCACTACATGTTTAGATGTATGTATATACACCCCATAGGAATGTATCAAAAGAAAAGAACTTCTAAGTGACTCTTTAGAAATAAGTCAAGTCGTCATGCTTTTCTTTCTTGCTCTGATAATTCGTGAGCTCCATTGGCTTGTTTTGATGGGGGAGCCTTTTGTACACTCGCACATGAAAGTACTCTTCATTCCCCACATGGATCTTGATGAAAAAGTTTATTCTGGCAACCACTTGTGTTTTATATGAAACAGCATCGAAGATGTTGAACTTCCTGCTTTCTTTTTCTTCCAGCTGTGACTTTATCTCCTGCGTGATTTGCTGCGTCTCCGCAGTCGCTGCCTTTGGCTCGGAGAGTCCGCCGCACGACATCGCTGCTGGAGGGAAGGAGGAGGTAGCGATGCCCGCTCCCTGTTTCCAAATACAAACCTAGCGTTCTCCACCCCCAGCCCCGTCGCCCCACTTCCTGGGATATGTGTTTTGGGTGAAATGATCCTTAGTCCCTGCAAACCATGACTACCCAGGCCAATTCAAGGCAGTTGACAGGTGTATCGGTCTGCACAATCTTTGATGAGATTATTGATCATAAATATACTCCTACAAATCAAGTAGCCTTTAATAGCAATGTTTTCTGCTTAGGGGTAAATAGTGGACAGAGGAATCTGGGAGTAGATACATTGAAACAAACTGATTAATGGCAGGAAGAAAAATATGCTTGTGTTAGGGCTTATTAATTGAGCATGAAAATGTAATTGTTGCTGAAACAGAAACAGCTCCTGAAATTGCAGTAAACCTACTGGGAAATCACCAATTTTGGAAATCACCAGAAAATTACCATACTTCATTTTTATGGTATACTGATAGGGAGTCAATGCCATAGTTAAGAGCCCTTAGTGAAACAATGACTAAAGTGAAACTGAAAATTTTGTTAACTGTGAGATATGCATGCATTTCAATTATACCTTTAAGCATTATGTTTGGATTAGCATTAAATCCCATAGTTTACAATTGAGAAAGCCTTATCTGATTGAAAGAGAAGCCATGTACTAACTGCGTAGTAGGCATTGTGAAATATTGTCATGCTTTGCTCATAGACAAGGGTCTATGCATCAAGATCTGAATCTTGAACAGATCCATTGAACAGAAACGCCTGTGATTCTTAGTATGATTTCTTTTCCCCCCTTTTTTTTTAAACTGGCCATATAGCTTTCAAGTTTGGTTAATGCAGCTACCTGCTTTCCAGGTAGCTGAAGCTTCTCTCTGTTTTATTTATTTCATTTATTTATTAGTTTTATATTCCACTTTTATTACTTTATAAATACAGCAGTGAACATATATAATACTATTACAACTATTTTCCCCATAACAACCTTGTGGGCTGAGCTGGACTGAGAAGCCACTGGCCCAAAGATTCCCTGCTAGCTTTCATTCCTAAGGCCAGACTAGAACTTCTGAAGCTTCCTGAAGCCTCCGGAGGCCGAAAAACGGACCTACTGAGCCCATTGGAAGTTGAAAAATGGGCCTCCAGAGGGTCTCCGGGTGGGGGCAGGGGGGCATTTTCTCCCTCGCCAGGCTCAAGAAAGCCATGCACACATGTGCAGGGCAGCGGGGGGGGGGGTCACGCATGAATGTGCAGGGGGCACGGTGCGGAGGGCATTAAGTTATGGGGGTTGGCACGCAAGCACACACGATAGGGCGCATGTTTTTAGCACCCGAGGCGAAAAAGGTTCTCCATCTCGGATCTAGACTCTAGTCTACACCAAACTCCTTCTGTTTAGTTTTTCTGAAGAAAGCAGCATCACAGCCTTGCACTACAAGTTCCACACTTTTGATTGTGTGATACCTTACAATATCGGTATTACTGCAACAGTGCTTCTATCACCCTGATCTCCATTGCCCGCGCCCTCACTCCCAATGGACATTATTGCTGCTATGTCAGTCAAATTGGAAGAGCCAATTTTATGTCCAGTCGGTTAAATCAGTATGCAGGCATGATGGGCAGCTTAGCAACTTGATAGATAAATAAATAAAATAAAATGAATATAGGTGGTCCTCAACTTAAGATTCATTTGGTGACTGCTTGAAATTACAACAGCATGAAAAAAGTGACGTATGACTATTTTTCAGACGTACGACCATTGCAGCAGCCCCATGGTCACATGAGCAAAATTCAGAAACTTGGCAACTGGCATATATTTATGAAGGCTGCAGTGTCCCAGCATCATGTAATCACCGACTGCAACCTTCTGACTAGCAAAGTCAATGGGGAAGCCAGATTCACTTAACAATTGAGTTACTAAATTAACAACCGCAGTGATTCACTTAACAACTGGCAAGAAAGGTTGTAAAATGAGACAAAACTCACTTTTCAACTGTCTTGCTTAGCAAGAGAAATTTTGGGCTCAATTGTGGTCATAAGTCAAGGATTACCTGTAAATAAAACTCTAGTCTTCCATCTAGTGTCTACCAAATAGCTTTGAATGTCAAATTACGTTTCTTGCCATCATAGTGGATGCCTTTAACCAAAATCTGCTCTTTCTGATTATTGAGGATTTTTTTACTGCTACATTTGTCCATGTTTTGAACAGAAACCAGATGGGTGAAGCTGCTCTTCCTAAAGAAGAGAAATCAGGCAAAGGAGGTGGAAAAGGGTCTCTCTTGCTTCCTTCAACATAAGAGAAGATGGATGAACAGGAGACGGGCAATGCTCCATCCTGGGAAAGTTATAAATGGTGATCAGGTGACCCCAGGACTCTACAATCGTTGTAAATACCATATTTCTTGGAGTATAAGAACCACCTTTTTTCCTCAAAAAAGAGGCCGAAAATCTGGGTGCGTCTTATACATCAAATACAGCATTTTTGGCCTCCCGAAGCCCTGCCCCCTTCACCAAAATGGCTGTGCATAGCCTTATGGAGGCTTTCAGAGAGCTCCTGGGAGCTGGGGAGGGAAGAAATGAGCAAAAAACGGGCCATTTTTTGCCCCCCCGCAGCCCTCAGCAGTACTCTATAAGCCTCCATAAGGCTATGCATGCAATTTTTTTTGCAAAAAAACAGCAGTTTTTTGCTCATTTTTGCCTCCCCCCCCCCCCGGAGCATTCTGCAAGTCCCCCCAAGGCTATTCATGTCTTTTTTTGAAAAACGGGTCATTTTTGGGAGGTTTGCAGAGTGCAAAAACTTTTTTTTTCCTTTTGGAAAGCTGTTTAACTGATTGATGAGAATTACATTGATCAAGTGCTGTGCCAGCAGAAACAAAGGCTTAGGTGCTGCAGATTGTCAGCGATTTCCTTCTCCAGCACATGGATAAATACACCTGGAAACATCTACCTACCTACCTACACTCTCTCTCTCCCTCCCTACCTATTGCATTTATTTATCTATCTATCTATCATCTATCTATCATCATCTATCATTTATCATCTATTTATCTATTTCTCCATCTACCTACTTACCTATCTACCTACCTACTCTCTCTCTCTCCCTACCTATTTCTTTGTCTCTCTCTCCCCCTCTCCCCCTCTATATACCTACGTACCTACGTACCTAGTCTCTCTCTCCCTACCTATCTACTGTATTTCTCTCTCTCTCTATCCCTTTATCTATCTACCTATCTACCTACCTACCTAACTACTCTCTCTCCCCTTCCCTACCTACTGTATTTCTCTCTCTTTCTTTCCCTCTCTATCTCTCTATCTACCTAACTACTTTTTTTTTAATTTGCCTCTTCAAAACTTTGGTGCGTCTTATACTCCAGTGCGTCTTATACTCTGAAAAATATGGTATATGCCAGTTACCAACACCTGAATTTTGAACATATGACAATGGGGGTGCTCTGATGATCATGTGCAAGGATTGATCGTAAGTTACTTTTTTTCAACATGCTAGAACTTCTAATAGTCAATAAAGAAATGACCATAAACAGAGGATACCTGTATTGTCATGCCGTTTGTATTGCTAGTTGCCAGTGTATTATTGTATCTATTTGCTTCACTCTGTTTTTGTTCTTTTTATTGTTAATACTACTATTGTTGTTATCCTGAGGAGTTTTAGGCATATTGAGGATCTTTTTAAAAATATAGAGTATAAATGTTAATATTGTACAAGAAAAGTTTTTTTTAAAAAACCCTTTATTTCTTGCAAGGACACACATTTTTATGATTTGTTTAGTTCGGGTCAGTTCAAATGAGATGCAGCTTGCTCTTGATTTCTTGGCAGGAAGCAAGGCTAATCGCTCCAGATTATATTATCTGCTAAAGATTAACCAGCATCAAGGCAAGATGATGTCGCTAGGACCCCTTATAAAAGTCCACATGTAGGCTGATGCAGAGAGACTCCTTCACTTGGCTTCTTTTTTTCTGGACCGCACGCCAATTCTCCAGGTAACTGAGAGACAATGATGATTCTCTTGGTTGTCTTGTTCCTGATGCTGGCTGTCTTGTTCTTCTGGAGAGTAGCAAGAGGGAAACTGGACTCCAAGCTCAACTATCCCAGGAGCCTTCCCTCCCTGCCAATTATTGGTAGCCTGTTGCATTTAGGAGGCTCCAAGCAGCCCCATCTCTTATTTTGCAGTCTGCAGCAAAAATACGGTAGTGTCTTCTCCCTATACATGGGTTCCCATTACACAGTAGTGATCAACGATTACCTTCATGCCAAGGAAGTGCTACTTAAGAAGGGGAAGATCTTTGCTGGCAGACCTCGAATGGTAAGCAAACTATCCACGTTAATATCTAATCTCGACTAGGAATTAATTTCTGGTTCTTGATGCAGCTTCAGTCAATGCCGGGGTCTAGAAAACAGGAGACTATAAGTTACAGTCCTGCCTTAGGCAAGAAAGCTGGCCAAGTGAGTTTGAGCCCGTTAGTTTCTCTCAAACCAATCCATTTCTCAGGGTTGTTGTTGTGGGAAAAAGGAAGGAGGAGGAAAGGTTGCCATCTTGAGTTACAGTTACAATATCAAATAAACACATTTCAGTTGATTTCAATTTCTGAGATAAGGTTGTACGGATAATTTATTAGGAAACTTTAGAAATGAATATTCAGCTGAGGAAGCTCTCAAAATGCACTGGGAACAAAGTAATAAATTAATACACGCATCATTTTATTATGAGCTTATTATTTGAAAGTATTCTTCAGTCTCTTTTGCTGTTGACTTGCATCACTTTATATATTTTAAGTAATTGTTTTTATAAACTATATTACATGACTGCATAATTTATTTTAAGAAATGAATTCTGAAAATACAGTTGCTATTAAGACATATTGTTCTTTCAACTGTGTGATTTAGAATTTTTTTTAAGAGCCATTCAAATGCATCACTTGGATATGCATAAGTCCTTCATCCCCATTTAGAGATATTTATGGAAAAAGTAGCGTAAAGACACATATAATCTGAAATGCTTACCTGTTCTCTCTAAATAATTAAACCCAATATTTTTCCTTGCACGGAGATCATCCTATTCATAAAACCAACTATAGTTAAGCCTCAGATCAAAATACTTCATATTGAAGATGGTTTCACTTCCATTTATTGTTTATTTATTTAATACCTGGCCATTTCTCCAAAAGTTCATAATGGTGTACAGCACACTGTAGTTCAAACTCCGCCAGGAAAGATATTGTTCTTATTACTTCTCTGTTAGCTTTAGGTCTCACTGAAGTAATATATTTGCATCTGAGTTTATAAATTTGGACTGCAGAGATTATATACTTTTCCATAACCCCCACAAAGTTAAGAACAGAAGAGGCATCAGATTCATGACTTTTCAATTCACATTCTGTCCTTCGCTCTTATCTTGGAAATAGCACATTGAAATAGTTTTCATTAATTTCTCTGTTTTTTAAATCCATATTATTTTATGATTGCCATCAGATCAACAAAGGGAACAAGATCCTGTAATGTGCTACATTATGTGAAGAAGTGCTTCATTCTGTGTATCTTCAGCATCCCCCTCCCTTTTGTGGGGGGGGGGGGGGTCCCTTCCAGTCAATGTTGATTCCTGGTGACTGCCTGGACTATCCTTTTCCTGGCAAGAGTTTGGAAGTGGTTTGCCATAGCAATAGCATTTGGATTTATATACCGCTTCATAGTGCTTTACAATCCTCTCTAAGTGGTTCACAGAGTCAGCCTATTTTGCCCCCAACAATCTGGGTCCTCGTTTTATTGACCTCGGAAGGATGGAAGGCTGAGTCAACCTGGAGCCTGGTGAGATTTGATCTGCCAAAACTGCAGGCAGCCTGTGATCAGCAGAAGTATTGCACTCTAACCACCGTGCCACCCCGGCTCTTAGTCTGCTTCTTAGGGCTGAGAGAAAATGACTAGCCCAAGATCACCCAATTGGCTTTCTGGAAGTTGATGGTGGAACTAGAACTCATAATTTTCTGGTTTCTAGCCTCATGTCTTAACCACTCACTCCAAAGTAGCCTTTGATCATTCTCTATTCAGCTTTATTCAATAAAACCATGTTCCAGTATTGCAAAGGACATGAGTATTCTTATTTTTCTGTGTTCTTTATATTATATGTATACATCCCTCCCATTGCCCATCCTCTTATCTGAGCAAAAAGCTCCCTAACTATTGCTTTCTGTAAATGTCTTTTAAGACCATTGCCAGTGAATGAATTAGATGCACAAGTAATCATCCAAGGCAGCAATGAGATCATTGGGGAAGTGGTCTACTGTATATGTGTGTGTTTTTCTTCCTTCCAAACGTCAACCAAATGCTAATCTCACTGAATGCATTATAAGGTGTTCTGATGCAAACTCAGTTATTTCTCCTCTTCCTCTGCATCCTCCTAGGTTACTACAGACTTGTTGACCCGGAATGGAAAAGACATTGCCTTTGCTACTTATAGCCCAATGTGGAAATTTCAGCGCAAGATAGTACATTCTGCCCTTTCTCTGTTTGGTGAAGGATCTGAGGCTCTGGAGAAAACAAGTGAGTTGCCCACAAATAGTAGTGAAGGAGTTCCAAACCAGGAAGAGAAACACTAGCAATGTATTTGTAAACAAAGAATAGTTGAACCTACTCTTCTCAGGTGAAGGAACATATTATTTAAATTAAGGACACCTGCAGGTTAGATTTAAAAAGTCAGGATGGTGGCTGAAACCATGCAATTATGGCCACTATCTTGACTTTTTTTTAACCTATCCTTTGGACATCTCTGATTTAAATGTTATAATACAGGCTTAAACACCGGTTTGCTGCCTATTGAGTGTTTTGTTTTAAAGCCAATGTTCCCATCCTGGAAACTTTATACATCATTATCACAGTGCATGTACCTTAATAAAGACAGTTTATTAATATTATTTGCATGAAGAACAACCTAAACTGCATAAGAATATGGTATGCATCCAGGACAGATATTTAAGTGTAAAAGCTAGGTAGATTAAAAAACCTGGAAAAACTAAAAACTTATAACCAATGTTTAACAAACATCTAACAAATGTTTAGTCATATAAATTTATAGCTACCTGAAAAAATCTAATCAATAATAATCTGAAACATGGTCAAAGCAAGTAACTACGTTTAGTTTAAAATTGCCTGCATCTTGTAACTTTGGCAGTTAGTTTATTCTGGGATAACAGTTGTTCTTGAGTAGAATGGATATCATGGTTTTAATCCAAACTTTTATTTATTTCAGGCAAGAATTATGACATTGATATGATCAGTTTGCTTATATGAATATTCTTGGTTAACATGAATAAAAGGAAATGGGACTAAACTCACTTAACAAATTTCTCACTTAGCAACATAAATTCTGGGCTCAATTGTGATTGCAAGTCGAGGACTAACTGTACTAATACCAAATTAAATTGTCTTGAGGATTGGATATATATGGTACAGAATACAGAAGATGAAGATATTGACCAATTTTGTAGAACTCCAAGATTTTCCAAGTGCATTAAAATTAGAGTATTTTTTATGACTACTGAATGAAAATGCCACAAGAAAGGAAGGAAGGAAGAAAATGGGATGAAGTTACTTTATCCTGGAAAATGGCAAGGCTGACTAGCTGAAGTCATATCATACCATAACAAGGGGTGGCAAGACTCAGTTTTCACCAACATGCCATATATAGAGGCCTCTAGCAGTGAGGATTCCTTAAGGAATTCTCCTGTACATCTTATTGATTCAGAGTTTGCAGTAGAAGAAGCAATGACTTATGGTACGTAATCTGACCTATGCTATTTAGGATTTTAAACATCATAAATTGTGTTTGTTAAGCATCTGATCATCAATATTTCAGTACAAGCACCAACCTGTGCGCATTTGAACTTGGTGGCATCAAAATGGAATAAGTAAAAAAATAAAATTTTGACAATAGGCCATACATAGAGTAAGTTGCAATTATTAAATCAGGACATAGCCAAAATATTGATTATTAAAGCACTTTACAAGTTTTTTTAAAAATCTTTGCATCAGTCCTGAAAAGTAATTTTAAGCAAAGGTTTAGGAATCTTGTAAGTTATTTTCATATAGCCCTGCTACATTGTGTAAGGCAGAATATAGTTCAATAGAACTTAATGACCATCAATTGTTTGAGGCTACATGGCATATTTACTTTTTGTAACTTAATAATGGTTTATTTAATTCAATTTTGGGAGTTCATATGACACATAAAATTAGAGCAGCACAAGTGCCCTAGAGATGAAGACACTCATCTCTCACTTGGAAGGTTGAGAGTTCAATCCTAGGCAGTGGCAGATGTTTATTAGGGGCCAAAGAGAACTCTGCATGGGCATAGGGCCAGTAAATGCTCAGATCCACTCAGTTGCCCGATTCCACCCCGAAACAAAGGGATTAAAGCAGGGGTGGCGAACAAGTTCGACAAAAAGAGCCAAAATTTTAAACTGTGAGAGTCAGAGAGCCACACCACGCAGTGACCTGCCAAAACAGACAAACACTCACACAAAAGCATATAATTTTAACAATAATATATTAAACACATAATATAACATGCTCAGTCAGGTGTTTTTTGTTATAAATTTTTATAAACCCATTAGAGCTGCTGTATAACTTTTAAATCCATAAATAAGTGGAATCTCTGTCCACCTAACAACCTACAAGATTACTTGATGACCACAACCAGGAATGCCACACTTGCAGTCATTAAACAAAGCAGTCACATATCTCGCTTAATGACTGCTTTGCTCAGTGACGAGATTGTAATCGTAAATCGAGTACAACCTATACATGGGTAAAGCCTGGTCCTAATATTATCTTCCTTTAACCTAATATATGTATTATAATATATATATGAGTTTGGATTATCTTTGATATCTATTACAATTACAGGCTGTGAGAAAAACACTCGTAGAATTTTGGGAAATATACTAACCATGGAAATTCAATTAAATGTTTTCTCCTATTTAAAACTCTGCTGCTCCTGAACCCAGAGCTTGTATTATAATATATATATGAGTTTGGATTATCTTTGATATCTATTACAATTACAGGCTGTGAGAAAAACACTCGTAGAATTTTGGGAAATATACTAACCATGGAAATTCAATTAAATGTTTTCTCCTATTTAAAACTCTGCTGCTCCTGAACCCAGAGCTTCAATATGCAACCATTATTATTAATTTGAGCAATCATTAGAACCTCACCGGAATCCTGCAGCAACTGTGCTAGACTTTGAAGCATTATTTTTTTGGGCGCAGCAGAGGGCGCTGTTGAGATAAACCCGGAAGTACTGGTGGAGAGCTGGTGGAGCGGAGGCAAGCATCGTCGCGTCGGCCGTACTTCCGGGTTTAGCGCGCGATCCGAGCCACAGTAAACTAAATAATGGTAAGAGGCAAAGAGCCTCATTTATTTTGGCCGCGAGCCGCATGCGGCTCGCGAGCCGCGTGTTCACCACCCCTGGATTAAAGGGTAGTAAAAAGAAAAAAAATGACACATAAAGTTAAGTATGGTTGGTTCATTTGTTGTTCACTATGTCATGTAAACATAACTTTGCTATCATTCACCTTTATTATATCTGGGGCATTAAGATCGGAAGTGATTGATTTGTCCACAATGAAAAATCAATCAAGTGGAAGATATCACAGTATTATCTGGGGGACCTATCTACAGGTATGTGTCCTGGGTTAAAATATTTCTATTTTTCCCTAATTCCTGTCTCCATTCTTCCTGTTTCTAAAATAATTATTTCTTCTTGCATAGATTTGGTCTCTTGTGCTTTTCTTCCAGTCTCTCAACAAGCAACTTTTCTGTGTGCAACTTTGACTGCTACAGAGAATTCATCTTTGGACATGGGGCCTGAACTAACTCGTGCTGTTACAAATGTAGTGTGCTCCCTTTGTTTTAATACATCCTACCAGCCTGGAGATCCTGAGTTTGAGGCCATGCTCCAATACAGCCAAGGCATTGTGGACACTGTGGCTAAGCAGGGCATGGTTGATATCTTCTCATGGCTTCAGGTGAGAGATTTGAAGAAGGTGAGAAACAAAATTCATTTTTCCCTGAAGCCAACGTTTCAAACATAGCAAAGACAGTTTTCTAACCTGCCCCCGACTTCTGAAGGGTGGACAGG
Organism: Natrix helvetica; assembly: GCF_964273705.1. NCBI lineage: Eukaryota > Metazoa > Chordata > Lepidosauria > Squamata > Natricidae > Natrix > Natrix helvetica. Next base: position 52,171,774 of record NC_138551.1, on the reverse strand, counting down.
AATGTCAAATTTACCTGACATAAATCAGATAAAAACATAAATGAAAGTTCCGGAATTAATTTTCTTCAGAGACTTTTTCTTAAAATATCTCTATCTCTTTCTCTTTCTCTTTCTCTTTCTCTTTCTCTTTCTCTTTCTCTATCTCTTTCTCTATCTCTATCTCTATCTCTCTCTATCTCTATCTATCTATCTATCATCTATCTATATATATTTTGTAACACAAATACATACCTATTTCCCTGGCTCAACTGATAAGGAGGCGAGCCTGTGGCTTAGTGGCTAAGACTTCTGCCTAAGATATAAGACAGCCCAGGTTCAAATCCCAGTAAGGGTATGGCTAGCTGATGAGAGCTAATTAGCTCGAAATAGATCTATACTAGTCTCCCTTTATTTATTTATCAGTACAAATACAACACAAATATAAAAAGGCAACATTAAAAATAAAAATATGGTTTTCTGCCTGCATGGTCTTCTGTGATAAGCCGAAGGACAGAAAGAGGGAGTAGTGACCTTCCTCCCATATTTAGGCATACCAGGGGTTGTAACACAAATACATACATATATATGTGCCTATGAATCGGCTCTGGAGGATGTGGAGGACCCTGGACAGGGTTCCGACTCCGAGCAGGGATCAGAGAGGCTGGTTGGCCACCAGGAGGCTCCTGAGGCATGGAGGAGTGGTGAAAGCCAAAGGGAGTGTGCTCCTGACGTCATACTTAACTTAACTTTAACTTTTATTTGATTTCTAGACCGCCCCTCTCCCAGAAGGGACTCGGGGCAGTGTACAGTCATATTAAAAACAATAAATATACATAATATAAATATAAATAAATATAGGTGTGGCTGGAGGAGGTAGCAGTAGTTTACTGTACAATAGTTAAAGTTAGATTTAAAATTTAAGAATTTAAAATTTAAAAATACATTAAAAAACACTCCTAAAAACTAACCCAGGATAAAAATATTTGCCAGGAGGTATAAATGGGACTATAAATGGGCCAGGCCAGCTAGTTGGAACAGGTGGGTCTTAAGTTTCTGTCGGAAGGAGCGGAGGTCGGTATTAGTTCTAATATCGGGGGGGAGGTCATTCCAGAGGGTTGGGCCCATCACAGAGAAGGCTATACTCCTAGGCGCCGCCCGTTGGCATTGCTTGGTGGACGGCACCTGAAGGAGTCCCTCCCTGTGAGAGCGAATTGGTCGCAGGGATGTATGCGGTAGGATGCGATCCCGCAGGTAACTAGGTCCTGTGCCATGGAGCGCTTTGAAGATGGTAATCAACACCTTGAACCGCACCCGAAAAACCACAGGCAGCCAGTGCAGCTCGCGCAGGAGAGGTGTTATGTGGGAGTACCTAGTACTCCCCATGATAGCCCGCGCGGCCGCATTCTGAACTAGCTGTAGTCTTCGGGTGCATCTCAAGGGGAGCCCCATGTAGAGAGCATTGCAGTAGTCCAGACGGGACGTCACCAGCGCATGAGTGACTGTGCGTAAGGCGTCCCGGTCCAATAGGGGGCGCAATTGGCGCACCAGGCGAACCTGGTGGAACGCCCCCCTTGCCACGGCTGCCACATGGTCATCCATCGACAGCCGGGCATCTAGGAGGATGCCCAAATTGCGCGCCCGTTCCACAGGGGGCAGTTGCTCGCCCCCTATGGCCAGTGATGGAATCCACTGGTTGAACCGAGGCGCCGGTAACCACAGCCACTCTGTCTTGGAGGGGTTGAGCCTGAGTCTGTTGTCCCCCATCCAGACCCGAACGGCTTCCAAACACCGGGACATCATTTCGACAGCCTCGTTGGGGTGGTTTGGGGTGGAAATGTACAGCTGAGTGTCATCAGCGTACAGGTGGTATCCAACCCCAAAACCATGGATGATCTCACCCAGTGGCTTCACATATGTGTTGAACAGAAGGGGCGAGAGGACCGACCCCTGTGGCACCCCACAAGTGAGCGACCTCAGGGTCGACCTCTGCTCCCCTGCCAACACACATTGCGTCCGGTCGGAGAGGTAGGAGCCGAACCACCGCAAAACGGTGCCCCTTACTCCCATCCCCTCCAGCCGGCACAATAGGATACCATGGTCGATGGTATCAAAAGCCGCTGATAGATCTAATAGGACCAGGATAGAGGAGCAACCCCTATCTCTGGCCCTCCAGAGATCATCAACCAACGCGACCAAGGCCGTCTCCGTGCTGTGACCGGGTCGGAAACCGGACTGGCGCGGGTCTAGATAATCGGTTTCCTCCAGGTGCCGTGGGAACTGCTGTGCCACCACATTCTCTACAACCTTCGCTAAAAAGGGAAGGTTGGAGACAGGACGATAATTAGCTAGTTCCGTCGGGTCCAGGGAAGGCTTCTTGAGTAAGGGCCTCACCACCGCCTCTTTCAAGGCGGCCGGTAAGGACCCCTCACCCAGTGAAGCGTTCACTAGACCCAGGAGCCAGCCTCGTGTCACCTCCCAGGATGCCAGTACCAGCCAGGAGGGGCACGGGTCCAATAAACATGTAGTGGCTCGCAGCCGCCCACATAACCTGTCCAAATCCTCGGGGGCAACAGAGTCAAACTCCTCCCAGTGTGGTCCCTCAAGACTCGCTTCTGACGACTCCTCTGATCCACTGAAGGGGGCCCATCCACTCCGAATCTGAGCGATTTTGTCCTGCAGATATTCCCCAAACTCCTCTGCTCTGCCCTGTAAAGGGGCTTCCCGCGGCCTCTGTGATAAGAGGGAGCAGGTCACCCGAAACAGGGCAGCAGGGCGGTTATCGGCGGACGCAATAAGAGCGGCACAATGTCTACGTTTGGCCGCTCTTAATGCCACAAGGTAGGTCCGTGAATAGGCTCTTACCTGTGTTCGGTCAGATTCGGAGCGCAAGGACCTCCACCTGCTCTCTAGGCGTCTCCTGTGGCGTTTCATCACCCTTAGGTCCTCGGTGAACCAAGGAGCCAGGGTGGTTCGTTGCCGCAGGAGAGGCCGCAAAGGCGCAACCCGGTCCAAGGCTCCAGCAGCCGCCCTATTCCAGGCGGCCACTAGGTCCTCCGTCCGAGAGCGGGTCAGGGCTACAGGAAGTGGCCCAAGCTCCGTCTGGAACCTATCTGGTTCCATCAGGCGCCTGGGGCGGAACCATCTTGGACAGTCTGGTTCCGCCTCCCCGCGGCGGGGGGTAGCGCCAGGGAAGTCGAGCCGGAGAGATGAGTGATCTGACCATGACAGGGGGGTAACAACCAAATCCCCTATTCCCAGATCACTCGTCCACTGCCCAGATACAAAAACAAGGTCCAGCGTGTGGCCGCCCTCGTGTGTGGGGCCCTGAATTAATTGGGTCAGGTCCATGGCTGTCATGGAAGCCATGAACTCCCGAGCCACCTCGGATGCTTCCCCCGTCGACCGCAGATTGAAGTCCCCCATAACCAAGAGTTTGGGGGTCTCAACTGCCGTCTCTGAGATCAGCTCGAGGAGCTCAGGCAGGGCTGCTGATGCATAGCGAGGAGCCAAGTATACAATCAGCAAGCCCCACTGCCTCCCTGGGCCCCATTTCACACCAAGGGACTCACACCCGGATATCTGTGGCACAGTGAACTCCCTCGGTTCCAGACTCTCCCGTATAACTACCGCCACCCCACCACCCTTACCCAGGGTCCGGGGCTGATGGAATGCACGGAAGCCCGGTGGGCACATTTCCACGAGGGGTAAACTGCCCTCGTGGCCCAACCAGGTCTCCGTTATCCCTGCAAGGTCCAGCTCCCCCTCCGAGATCAACTCATTAATGAGGGGGGCCTTGTTGACAACGGACCTTGCATTGCAAAGCATCAGCCTCAGGCCTGGCTCTGTAGGTCCTGGCCACCTAGACTGCGGGGGTTGGTACAAGCGACCGGGCGTGTCCAACAGCCACGGTCTCCCAATCGACTACGAGATCTTCTTCTATCCTCGCACCCACCCCTCCCCACGACCATTGTAATAAAGCAACCCTCTATTGGAGTGCCTTGGAGCAGTGGGGAGGAGACAAGGGAGTGGTTTCTTGATGCCCGGCAATGGAGAGCTGATAAACGTAGAGAACAGCTACGCATTTACAAGAGATGATTGGATTCAGGTGATCGTAATCAGGCTCCTCTCAAGGCTATTTAAGGAAGGACTTTCTGAAAGTTGTTTTGCAGGAATCAACTTATCATTAGAGTTGGAGACGCTCTCAAATCTGTGTCGTACCTTGGCAGGCTGGATTGCTGCCAAGGTGCTATCTGGACCTTGGCAGGCTGGATTGCTGCCCAGGTGCTATCTGGACCTTGGCAGGCTGGATTGCTGCCCAGGTGTTATCTGGACCTCGGCAGGCTGGATTGCTGCCAAGGTTTAAACTGTATGTAAATAAAACATCTTGCAGAGACCTTTTTTCGGAGTGCTTTGGTATATGAGAAGGGGGGTCAGAACAGATATAGATATAGATATAGATATATAGATATATATTGCAATTAAGATAGAGATTGTGATTATGGTTGTTTCTCTGCCCACAACAGTATTTCCCAAATAAAGATTTGGCTTTGCTGAAGAAATGTATTGAAATGAGGGACAAGCTCTTATACCAGAAGTTTGAGAAACATAAAGTAAGTGTCTATACTCAAATAATTTATGGGCTAATCATACTATCCCTTATAATGGTGGATCACAAAAACTAGATTTTTTTAGTAGCATCAAAGTTATCATGTGGCCTCAGCTCTGTTCCCATAAAGATCCCTAGTAATGCCAAAGAGAAATATTAAATACTTTATTTATTTGAACCATTTATGTTCTACCTTTTTCATTCAATATCAGCTATATGTTCTTCATATAATTAAAACAGTGGCTGTTTTGTAAATGTAAACCAATTATGTTCATGGCATAAATTTTGACCAATCAGTCTCTTTCTCAATCTCAACTTTTAAGCAATTTTAATATACTATGAGCATTTTAGCTTTAAAAAATGGCAGAGCTTGCGGAAATTAAATCATTTATAGAAACAGTAGGTGGAGTTATGCAAATAAGCAGACATAATTCTGGGTTGGATTGAAGTCTCTTTTCTCTCCCCTGGGTAACGACACTGCTCAAGAGTCTCTCTGGGACAAAGAAGGGAAGAGAATGCTGGCTGAGGTGGGCGCCAGGCAAGAGAAGCCATTGCTTTGCCCCACAAATAATGTGCTATGTGTAGAATAGGCATAGATTCTACACTATGCATGCTGCCTTGAGCTCTTGGAAGAAAAGTGTGATAAAAACTCAACATACAAATACATATTGGAAATGCTCTAGTATAGCAGGCAAATCCACTAAGTAATCTTCCTTGTGGTGTACTTCAATCATAACCACTATCAATTCTCATTTTCTGCTTCCAGGAAATGTTCAGCAGTGATTCTGTTAATGATCTAATGGATGCACTTCTGAGGGCCAAATTGAACATGGTGAACAACAATAAACATCTATTTTGTGAACAAGAACTAACAGATGACTACCTACTCATGACAGTGGCTGATGTCTTTGGAGCTGGTGTGGAGACTACAACAACTGTGTTGAAATGGATTGTGCTCTATCTCTTATCTTACCCAGAGGTAGCAGCTTCTCCTGTCCTGCCTATGATCTCTGAAAGAATTAACTTAACTTTATTGGATTTCTAGACCGCCCCTCTCTCAAAAGAGACTCGGGGCGGTGTACAGTCATATTAAAATAGTAATTGTATTGACTATGAGTAATGTGAACAAAGGAAACAGATATCTACACTAAGAGTTCCTCAACTGAGATCCTTAATTAAGAGAAACTAATTGTTTCCATCACATTTAGACATTGTCATTAGCAGAGGTCAGGAATTCTTTTATTTTAATTAGACATATTTTTATACAAACAGCAATAGCACTTAGACTTACATCTAAATTGGTCTAAGACTATCAATAATGTATGGTGGTCCCCCTCTATAAAAATTTTTTATATGGGGTTAGTAAAACCTTGAAACTGATCCTAAAGACCACAGAAAGCCAATGGAACTCCTGCAATTCAGGCTAATAAAACAGCATTTTGGGAGGCCTAGATCATCTGTTGTGATATTTTACACTGCCTGAAGTTTCTGGATTTATTTCAGGGAAGACACCACCTAAAGTGAATTAAATAGTCCAGTGTGGAATTATTGCCTTGAGGTATGCTGAGCAAGACTGTCTTTGGTCCTGACTAAAAACAATGTTTTGGAATCTAATAGTATTTTCTGCTTTCAGAGTTTTATGATTTCCATTATCATTAAAATACTCGAACTGATTTCTTCCTATTGTTGAACCATTGTCTAGGTCACAAGGCAATTCCTCTACAGCAGCGGTGGTGAACCTTTTTTGGCTCGCGTGCCACAAGTGGGGGGAGTGCAGGGGGGCGTGTGTGGGCGTGCCGCACCCATAATGCAATGCGTGACCCCCCAGTGCGCATGCACGCACAACGTGCGAACCCCCCCATTTTTACATGCTGTTTTTGCCTTCCCCAGGCTCCAGAGGCTTTATAGGAGCCTGGGGAGGGCGAAAAGAGCCTCCCCTGCCCCCCGGAGGCCCTCCGGAGGCTTCAGGGACCGTCCGGAGGCTTCCCTGAAGCCTTCAGAATGCTTAAAATGACCCTCCGAGCAAACCTCCGAGCAAACTGGAAGTGACTTCCGGTTTGCTCGGAGGGTCGTTTTAAGCTCTCCGAAGGCGTCTGGGAAGCCTCCGGACGGTCCCTGAAGCCTCCGGAGGCCCTCTGGGAGGGTGGGGGAGGTTCTTTTCACCCTCCCCAGGCTCCTATAAAGCTTCTGGAGCCTGGGGAGGGCAAAAAATGGTTTTTAAAAAGGTGAACTCAGCTGGCCAGCGCACACATGCGCGCTGGCCAGCTGACAGGGCAGCGCCTCGCGTGCCCTGACAAATGGCTCCGCGTGCCATAAGTTCGCCATCACTGCTCTACAGCTATCATGAACTAACTTGCTTAATATCTTCCCCATTTTTTCAGGTACAACAGAAGATCCAAGAGGAACTGGATCAGAAAATTGGTTTTAATAGACATCCTGTACTTGCTGATCGACAGCATTTGAATTACCTGGAGGCTACCATTAGTGAAGTTCTGCGTATTCGCCCGGTTGCACCACTTCTTATCCCTCATGAGGCACTAGCAGATACAAGGTGAGGAGGATCATTTCCAATAATGGGAGTTGATGAGGAAGAGGACTTTCACTGAAGAAAATGTTTTTTTTTTCCCTGCAGCATTGGGGAATATCATATCCCCAAGGGAACTGAAGTTGTCATTAATCTGTGGTCCATTCACCATGATGAGAAAGAGTGGGATGAGCCAGAGAAATTTAACCCAGGTGGGTGTACCACCATTCTTATTCTGTGTGTATAAGGATGAGTAGGACTTGCCATTAAAATTCTTTTATTGTCATGAAGGGCTACTTTTTAAACATATAATTTGTATTACCTTTCTACCTACTGCCGTATTCCGCAAACCAATACCCTACTAAAGAACTTCTCTTCAGGTTCCTGCTCAACAGAATTTTTTCCTCCAATATGACCCTTCCTTGCTACAATTACCACTACAGTATATACACATTTCTTTTCCCTAGGCCGCCACCATGAGTGATAATGTATTACAGTATTTTGGATACCGGTACTTAAGGAATCCTTGTTCAATTATAAATTTGGGAATGTCTAGCCAACTACTCCTATTCTTTATTATTGAGTTTGCCATGTTTTCTAGAAAATGTTTGTGCTCTTGCCTCACAGATCGTTTTCTGGATGAAGATGGGAATCGGATCTACTCTCCCTCACCCAGTTTCCTCCCCTTTGGGGCTGGTATCCGTGTTTGCCTGGGAGAAATCCTGGCCAAGATGGAGCTGTTTCTCTTTATAGCCTGGATCTTGCAAAAATTCTCACTCAGTGTTCCTGAGGGAGATACACTGCCTGAACCAGAGGGTAAATTTGGAGTTGTGCTTCAAGTACCAAGATACAGAGTAAAGGCTACTTTGCGAGAACCTTGGAAAGAAACAGTAATAGAGCAATAATACTTTCTGAGTCTCAAATAATCTAATAGAAGACAAATAATTGCTTTAGTTCAATCTGTAAAGTTAAGATAAGTTTAGATTAGGAGATACAACAATAAGACCCGCTAGGTTCAAAACAGAAACGATATTAGAATTCAAAACATTTTTTCCCAATAAACTGGAGGTGCTGCAAGGTAAAATTAGTAGGAGGGAATTTTTTGCCATGGGGAATGATATAACATCAACAACTCTAAGTCAATAGAATATTCCCTATATATTCAGAAGCAAGGACACCTAGACTGTTGCACATGATCCTTAGATTTTGAAATAAAAAATACAAATCATGATTTTCAGGGGGAAAAATATGTTGTCTTCAAGAAAAAAATATGTTGTCTTCAAGAAAGACAGAATATCACCACATCTTTTTAGAAAGATGCAATGTGAAAAAAAGCAACATAAAGTGACAGATACCATTTTTCTATTGTCTACATTCTCTTAAGGAGATCTTGATGGATAAGCCTCGAAAAACTTTTTTGGACACATTTTCTCTATTTCTCTTTTCTGCTATGCTGTGCAGAACTCTCCACATATGAATCAACAATTAACAATTTAGAACTATTCAAAAACCGCTATATCTTCCATTTTGCCAAATGATATTGTTACATATCTGCCTCCTATTACATGTTCCTTGTATTAAACTCATCCCATACATATTCCTTGAACATTTGGGATGGATTGGAAAGGAGCACATTTTTAACTCTGTAATAGGTCTGTACCAATAGAACATGCACAGTATTTTTCTAGTTGGAAATAAAATTAAAATGAAAGGCAAACATTTTGATTTTTCTAAACGTGACTTTACAAACATACTGTAGTTTCACAAATAGCCATAAAATATTTCATCTGAAGTAAACTGAGGCAAGTAATATTTCTGTCTAAGCAATTTGTTAGGTTCCTAAGTGGGTCAGCTTTTATCTATATAACAAAACTCAAAGTGATGAACACTTTTCCCCCTGGCCTATCTCTAGCTATATGCGTATAACTAAAATATAATGTAAGGAATGCAGAGACGTGCGGTGAGGTTTATGGCTGGTAAGGCACTGACACAGTGGTGGGTTTCAAATATTTTTACACTTGTGGACTTCAACTCCCAGAATTCCACAACCAGGCATGCCCAGTTCCAATTTAAAACGACAGCATTTGTTTCTCTCTCCCTCCCTCCCCCTCTCAAACACACACACACACACACACACGTTGGATTGGACTATCTCTCCTACCCCCTTCCCTCTCTCACTCACTCTCATACAAACACACACACACACACACACACACACACACACACACAAATTGGATTGGATATCTTTTCCAGTGGCTTGAAAGCAGCTCCTCTGCCATCCCCCCATTCCCCTGCTGCCTTCACCAAACACCTCCACCATTGCAAATGCAGCCTGCTGTCTGGGTGGGAAATGCCTGGAACACAATAAAGCCCATCCACTCACCTCCTGCTGGCAGGCTGGGGTGAGAGGAGAGGCAGAGAAGCTGGAGGGGAGCCGATCCAAGCCTTCCAAAAGAAAGAGGCTGGGGGAAAGTGTGTATGCTAGAGCATGGCTCTTTGCCTGGCTTCTGTGAATGACTCTGCTTAACTGTTAAAAAAAGCCTTTAAAAAAGCGCCCTCTACTATGATGCAGGAGAACTGCGTGCCTCACCTATGTCAGGAATTTTTAGGCTTTTAACCCTTGCTTCACTCTGCTCGAGTGATCATAAAACGCCTAAAGTCAGACTAGATGAGGCATGCAGTTCTCCTGCCTCATAGTAGAGGGCGCTTTTTAGAGGCTTTTTTTAACAGTTAAGCAGAGTCATCCACGGTGAGGCAGCAACTAGCTCAGCTTTTTCTTTTTACATTTTTTTTCTTTTCATGATGAGAGGTGAGGCTGTGCCTTACTTGCCTCACCTGACTGCACGTCACTGATTAGGAATATATAATAGAAGGCTATATGTGAACCAATTTGTACAATTAGTATAGTGCATTGGATAGCAATAAGTTACCCATACCTTTAACACATTTCCACTTTGCATACTAATGTAATTTGTAAAGGATTAAACTGTAGTACTTTTGAAGCTTAATATTTTTTAAAGATTGGAGTCTTTGATTAGCAAAGCAGCACTTAAATAATATTGAAAAGTGTCTTCTCTTTAAGTAATTCATTGGAAAAACACTTTTTTTAAAAAGCCCATTAATTGTTATAGAGGTATTATAATTATGTTTATAAATATGGTTTGAGTATATACAAATTTTGGCTAAATGTGGACATTAAATGTCAGTAAATGCAAGTTTTCTATTTCTATCAAAAATATTTAATTTCAAAAAATATTGAATTATGCTATTGAAAATACTTAAAATAATTAACGGTGAAGAAGTTTGCTATTGTTATAGTGGTACTCAACCATCAGTTTTGAAAGACTATGCAATATATTGTTTATTCTAAATCCTATTAATTTTACTTCATATTGTAACATAATAATATAATTTTATAAGCTTGTTTTAATTGTGATTTGTCATGTTTTGTATCATTTTATTATGTTGTTTGTGAACCATCCAAGATCATTTAGATGAGATGGGTGGTATAGAAATTTAATAATAATAGAAAAACCATATCTAATGTTCAAAATAACATCCACACCTGATTTATAAAATACATTGTTTATTCAGATGAAGGTTAATAAAGACTAAACCTCTTCAAGTTTAATGTGTTTTAATTCACATCTTACTTTTGTCTATGATTCTTATCAAGGAATATAAAGAAGGGAGAAATTGAAATACCGTATTTTTGGGAGTATAAGACGCACTGGAGTATAAGACGCACCAAGATTTTGAAGAGGTAAATTTAAAAGAGCGTTTTTGCACTCTGCAGATTTCCCAAACCCTCTGCATGCCTCATTTTTTGTGAAAAATGGGGCATGCAGAGAGTTTGAGAGGCCTGCAAAGTGCTCCTGGGTGCTGGGGGGAGGGCAAAAACGAGCAAAAAAGGACCTGTCTTTCACAAAAATGGGCCCATTTTTTGCCAAAACAAAGGGCATGCCTAGCCTTTAGGAGGCTTGTAGAGTGCTCATGGAGGCTGGGGTGAGGCGGGGGGGGGGGGCAAAAGCAAGCAAAACATTGTCCATTTTTTGCTCATTTTTGCCCAGGAGCACTTTACAGGCCTCCTAAACCCTCTGCACGTGCATTTTTGTGAAGAGGGCGGGATTTCGGGAGGCCAAAAATGCTGTATTCAGTGTATAAGATGCACACAGATTTTCACCCTCTTTTTGGGGGGGAAAAGGTGCATCTTATATTCCAAAAAATATGGTATGTGACAAAAATATTGTTAAAGAATGTGAATTATTTGCCTTTTTAAAATTACTGAATTTCTCTTAAACTACATTTCACAATTGCATTGAATTGGTTCTCCCCACCCCGCCCCAATTACACATCTATAGGCTGGTACTGTGAGCAGCTAACCTAAAGTAAATTCAGAGTTCAGCAAAGTTAATATGGAGCATTGGCCTGAGTTACAACATAATATAATTCTCAAAGTAAATGCCATGGTGTGTTCACTCACATATAGCTTCTACAGCAGCCTCCTGTTGGATTTGGTCTGCATTTCCCAGAATTCTTACGTAGCACAGACCAGAAACTTATTTGAGTGGCATTAAATGGAAAGTATTGGTCTTTGGGCTGCAGTTTTTACCACTTTTTAAATGTGCTGATTCTCAGATTACTATTTTGATCTTGGTTGTTTTAGTTTTTGCTAGACTAACAGATCTAGATATTCGTTCTTCTTCCTTGCATGAATGCATCTTGTCACCCAGAATGAATGCATGTCCAGATTTGATCAGAATTTACATTGGATTTTTTAAACCATAGATTTAATACCATCTACACATTTATAAAAACATTAGATTGTTTATTCTAAGCACTTGATATCATATTAAACCTGCATGCCTGCTTTGGCCATATAAGCACAAGGTACAAGGTGCATGCCTACAAAAAGCCTAGGGATTTTTCATATTACTAATACTCTTAATATTTAACTAAATAATGGAGATGGTGAATGTAGTAACTGAAATGAGCCTAAGCCAGATATCTACACTAGTTTTCTGTTTTCTTTCAGTAAAATATCCAATTTTAAATATTGAAACAACTGGCTTTAATTTAACAAATCTTCGGCTTCTCCAAAATTATTCCCAGTTAATTTTCAAATGCATTCACAACATTGGTAACATTTCACACATTTATTAAAAGTATATTCCTCCGTTACTCCAGAAGCAAGAGCTGGCATATCTCACATCACTCTTTTCCACATTCCCCACAACTACCTTGTGACAAGCTGAGCTGACAGTTAAAAGACTGGCCCAAAGTCACGCAGTGAGCATGCAGTGAGCTTCCATTATGGAAAGTGGATGTGAACACATGCACCAAACAATCTTTATAGTGCAATTGCCAAATGTTGGGAAGTGAAGCCACATTCTGTCACGCGTAGTCAACCATGCTAGATTATGGATTAACAAGGATTAATCTGTCTCTCTCAACAACTGTTCAGCATATTAAACTCTTTTTCACAATTCCTCAAACATTATTACTTTGGAAGCTCACTAGAGGGTGCCAGATACATTACTATTTACAACCGAGTCTTATCCGTATGAAATACAAATTAGCCTACTGCTGGGATTACTGTGTGTATGTAGTGATACAGATTCTCATAATTGTATGATTTTTTTCCCCTCTGCCTGTTATGTAAAATAAAACAAGCAAGCCCTTTGTTAGAGCAGCTGTTCAACTGCAACTGACAGAATTGTCCATACCCCTAATTCTATAGACAAGACCTCTGAGGCTGGGGAAAAAATTGTCCCTCCCCAGCCTGTGTTAATGTAATCAGCATACACACAGCATTGTGTTGCAATGGAATATCTAGAATCATGTTACTATCTATCTTGACAGTGTTAGCCCCTTGTGTGATTTAATTAAATTTGGATAGAATCAGAGTCAAATGCGCATCCCTTTTCTTAACTTTTATATGGAGAAGATAATACATAAAATAAAATGCCTATGGAGATTCTCAGTCATCCAGGTCATGGTTGTCAGAAAGGTACTTTTTCAAGAGGCAACAGGACTTTCTGCTTTTTCTCTGAAGACATTTAGCTTCTTATCCAAGAGCTGAACAATCTTCTTGGATGAGAAGCGAAACGTCTTCAAAGAAAAAGCGGAAACTCCAGTTGCCTTTTGAAAAACCACCTTTGGGATAAAATAAAATGACAGATATATTATGTTTTTTAAAGTAAATATTCCCATAACAATGACACAAAATGCATTGCTTTGATTTTTTTTAAGCAGCAGCATCTAGTCCATACTGAGACAGTTTAGCCTTTAGTTAAATCATTCATCAGCTTGTTAAATGTTGTATGTGGTTTTCTTACATTTATCATGGCCTTTGTATTTTCTAAGATATGGTCCCTCTTCATTCAGGACAGAAAATACTTTTCAATATGAAACTATTTTCTCATTGGAAAGGAACATACATCAGGTTATATAACGCAGCTTCCAAGGATTCAACTTCTGACTAAGCCTTCCCCCAACTTGTACTCTGCATGGCTAGGCAGGAATTTTGGGAGTGATGATCACTGGCAGGGTACTGAGTTGAAGAAAACTTATTTTCTGCCAAGTGCTGAGACAGATCCAGGTAAGGTTTCAGACTTCCAGATAGCAAATCATCCAGATCAGAAATAGCAGCAGTTGACCAAAGATTATGTTGACAAAACAAGTGGGACACCTTATGTAAAGTCTTGGCTTACACCCACACAGTCTGAGAGCATGTTTACTGATTAACAAGGAAGATCAGACAACGTACAGTGCTGCACAAGGCAGCATTTTCTTTAAGCAGAGCAAGAATCTGGATTTTCATGTTGTCTTACTACACATATGTTCAGTACATGCATACTTACTTATGGTGAAAGCTCTCTGTGTGTACTTTTTAATTTATAGAGCAGCATTTTCCTGTATTTTGGAAACGTTCTTGGATATATTCGTAGATTGTTTTCAGAAGTTCAGAAAAAAATACAACCCCGGTAGAATTTAATTTAGGTTCTATTTGAGGGCCAAATCATTTTTTTAAAATCCTCATTTATGTCGGAAACCAGCGCAAAACCTTTTTTTTTTCTTTTGCAACCATAGCTTGTGGATGTTTACCATCCAATTGGCAAGAAATTTTCTTCTGAGCATCTGGCATTCAGTCACACACTATTATTTCACTAGTCCTTTGAGGGGAAAGGTGGCTTGACAGTTTTAAAGTAAAGCAAATACTTTTTTTTTGCCTATGATCAGAGAATGCAGTAGCCTGAATTTAAAAAGTGGATAGGTGGGTATTAGCAATTTATGCTCTTCTACTTTGTGCAGAGTGAGGGTGAGTTTTGTTCTTCGGGAGCTGCGGGATTTGAGCTGAGGCCCGAATCAAATGGTGTTCCTTTGCATTCTCTCTCAGCATTTCAAAGTGTACAGCTGTAAAAACATGGCTTAAACTGAAGACACACCTGTTCCGACTGGCTGGTTTGGCATAATTTTAACGTCTACCTCCTGGCATACACATTCTTACTGGTTTTTAGAGGGATAGTGTTTTAAATTTAACCTGATATTTTAAACTTTTGTATTGATTTATTTATTAGCTGTACAGTTTGAGCATATTTTATCCTCCTCTTATACATGTATTTATATAGTTATTTCTATGTTTTAATCTGTTGTATTTTAATACGGACTGTACACCGCCCCGAGTCCCTTTTGGGAGAGGGGGCGGTATATAAATGCTAATAATAAATAAATAATAAATAAATAAAGCTGCTTCTGAGGAATTGGGCAGTGGCAAGAATGATGGTATGAAAGTGTTCTCTGGTCTTTTTTCTGTTTCATTCATGTTTTTTTTTCCTGTTGCTATTAAAAATGGTGAAGACTGCAGTCTGAATTTCTATTTTTGTTGTTTGGCACTACTATCTCACTTTAAAACCAGAGCCCTTGAGTTTCTCACAGCATTCCTAAAATGCAATAGAAAACCATTAGAATTCTATGCACAAAACAGAAAAAAGTGTACAAATAAAATATGCTGAATTGCTTTGATTTTAAGCTGATGGTGTCCCTTACCTACAGGGTTGACCCTGGTGATATACTGTAAAAACATTTCCTCACATAGGCCCATTAAACAGCAGGCTGCAAAAAATGTCCATGTGACACACATATACACACACCACATATTTAGACACGTTTAGTGTTTAAATTTCACAGCACTGCTAGACAATTTTCTATCTAAATAAAACAAATTATTTAATTAATCTGTATACTGCAAAACCATATTCTTCAGCTATTATTAAATTGCAATGATTATAAATAGATGTAAAAAAATCTGTAATAAAGTAGCATGGGTTTGTGTTAATTATATTCATATACGACCATAATCAAAAGATTAAACTCCTGGGATTTATAAACACTTATACAGGTAAGCCTAGCTTAACAATGATATTTGGGACCAAGACTTCCATTGCTAAACATTGCCATCATAAAGTATGACATGATGTTACTGCACTGCTTAGTAATGGCAGTTCTGGTACTCCCCCATTATTGTTATTAAACAAGGATCATACAGGTTGTGATGCAAGGAGTGAGATGCTGAGCACCCAGATCATGAGTACCTGATGGTGGGAAAGCTATCAGCCGAAACTTCTAGGACCAATCAGTTTAGTGCTGTCACTAGTTCAAATAATCACTGAATGAGGACCACCTGTGTATACACATTAAATATATAAATTTGTGCATCAAAATGCAGTTTCAGAAATTTGATAGAATGTTACTGCAAAAGCAAGTAGCTATATCACTACAGTGGTACCTCATCCTTAATTGGTTCTGGGAGGCACACGCACCAAAGAAACCATGTGACTTAGCATGATCCTTTGTTTTGGCTGGGAACTTCCTATTTGTCCCTTTTCCTATGTCGGGAACCTTTCTAATATTGCCTGCTTCCTGTCCAAGCTTTGTGCCTGTCCCTCACTTCTTTTTGCAGTGACCTTCCCAGCATGGCTAACTTCCTATCTGCCTTCTGCAGCTCTCCCCTACTTCCTTTTGCAGCAGGTTAAGTACCAAACAAACAGTGAGTACAAGGACAACATTTTTGTGTCAAAATGTGTTGAATACCAAATTCAACAAGTTTTGAAGCAGTTAAATGCCAGGGTATCACTGTATTTAATTTCTCACCTGCTTCTGCTCTGAATTGTAATAAACTCTTCCCCCATTGTTCCATTTAATCACTACATCCACAGATTAGATTCAAAATACAATTTAGTATGCATGACTCTATTCTAAGGGAATGGGGTGACAATATGCTAAAGGAACAGCATAAGATTGCTGAGTAAAGATAGGAAGATGCTGTTATGCCTTGAAAATCTAAGTGTGGATTAAACAAACAGTATCTTCGAGAAGATTATCCAAAATGTCATATAATGATGAGAAATGAGAAAATTTGCCTTGGTGATTGCATGATCACCATTTTAAAATGTAGCAAAGAAAAAGGTAGCTGACTTCTTTGAATTAAAATCAGTCTAGATGTCTATTTCAACTTAAAGAGACATGGGCAAAAAAAAAAATTGCCTTACACTCAATGGCCGATTTTCCCTTCTGCAATTTTTCTTTTCATTTACATATCCAAACATATTCATGTTCTGTGTCACAGTTCTGTAAAATGCTTAAATTCTATAGCTTAAATTCATTCCTGGTGCATCTTTCTCATGATAAGCCTGCTTCCCTTGGACCATTAACATGGGATTAAAAGGCCTATTTATTGCTAAGAAAGTAAAAAAACCAAAAAGATTAATTTCTTTCTAGTTTCTATGTTCTAGTTTCTTTTTTTCCCCAAAAGTTGCATTAATATTTGCATCTTCCTATTTTGCACATTTTTTTTACCATCTCAATCGAGATGAAATATATTCTTCTAGGTTTAATATTAAGATTCAGATGTCTCTTTGGCCTGTTTAGTGACCTTGGATGTCCCTTGAGCTGGTAAACACTCTTTCTGAAATCTTGCTGATGGAATGTTGATCTACAGGACAGTCGAGAAGATCGTGCTGAATCACTTGTATCAGTATTTATATCCCTAACAGCTGCATCACAGGTTAAATTCTCATAATTCAGCTTCAGGATTCTATCACTTAGCTGTGGCTTGCTGAAGCTCACATTTTGTCAACCACAGTGAATGCAAGGACATGTATATAAAAATGTCAAGAGGACATTTGCTGGAGAGAAACAAAAAGTTTAGAAATTTCGAGTCTCTGCTGCAGTGGTGGGTTGCAGGGGGTACGCCCCGGTGCCTGCCAGGAGCACTAGGTACTGTTCCGGTACGGTGCTCCAGAGGGCCCACTCGCCCGCCCTAGCTCCTTACCTGTATTTGATCTCTTCGGCGCTTCCGCGCACAGAGCATATGGCATATGTGCGACACTCCGCCGAGCAGCTGGAGCGTCACGGAGGTGTCATGGAGGTAAGAATGCAAGTGCATGTGCTGCGCGTGTGCATGTGGGGGCACTGGGTCCTGTGGCACCATACTGGTTGCAATGGAATCCAGAACCCACCACTGCTCTGCTGTGCATGCGGGAGACACGTGCGCATGAACAGAGGGGTAGGGGGAGCATGGGGGGTGCAGTGTTCTCCCACACCCTGTTTTTGGTCCCAGGAGGCTTCAGGGAGGCCTGCTAGGCCCAAAATGGGGCACAGGGGTCATGTACGCATGCATGAGGGGAGGGGGAGCATGGGAGGGTCACACATACATGCTCATGGGGCAGGGTGGGGGTGGGGTCACACACTCATTGTGTTATGGGTGTGGGCACGCCTCCGTGTGCACGCTTTCAGCACGCAAGGACAAAAAGGTTAGCCATCACTGCCCTAGGTCAATACTAAGTTATAGATCAAATTAAGGTATAATTCTATAGCTAAGAAACTCCAAATTTCAGATGTGGAACAACTCTATATATAATATTATAATCCAACAGAATTAGTCCTCACTTAACAATAGCAACTGGAATCAGAATCATTTCTATTGCTAACAATGTGGGTTGTCTTTGTTAACTGGGGATCACAGGTTGTTAAGCAAGGACTTCATGGGACTGAAACTTGCAATTTCCTGATAATTTCCAACTAGCAAAGTCAATAAGGCAGATTGTCACAAATCCAGGATGGCAGACGCAGGCTCTTGGGTGAGTGAATGCTATGGATTATAGGGGTGGGTGAGGGAGGGATGCTGCAGTGCAGGTGTGGGTAGAAAAGGGAGGCAATGTTGTTTAATACAAGCTGGTTGAAACTCCTGAATCGTGATCCCCAGGGGTACGGCAATGGCCAGAACTGCCATGAAGTACCCTTCCTTTAGTGGTTGCAACTTTGAAGGCTGCTGAAATAAGTATTCATTAACCAAGGATTACCTATAACAGTTTCCAGCCAGAATTAAATTCTCTGGTTTACTTTTGAATCTAATAAATTATTTAAGGTATCAAAGCATGCTCCCACAATTTAATTAGCCATTCCCCCGAAGAATGTCAACATACAATGCTAGTTCAGTGTACTTTGAACAAATATATGGTTTAGTGAAATTTAATAAGAATATCTCAGTTGCAGTAAAGTTACAGCCTTCAAAATCTGTGCCATTCTACTATGTATCAATTGCTAGTATTGTTGAGTTTATAACATCACCACCATTTAGGAAGAAACCGTTACATTTCTAGCAGTTTTGGGGGGGAAATTACTCAATTTAGCAATCAAGACTAGAATAATATACTAACAATAGAACAAATTGTACCAAATCTAAGGATGATGTTCAAAGTAAATTTAGTATTCTTCCACTGCAAATCCTGTATTGTACCTCTATAACTGTCATTAGATTCATTTATACATTCATTTAATCATATAGCCCTTAATATTTCAGATTCTAAATCATATTCAGTAATAATTTATAAATTTCACCTAGTATGTTGAGTTATAAGATTTTCAAGTTCAGTCAGGTTTTTCAATGCTCGATTCTTGTTTCTGTAGTTTTCTTCCCCGTTGTTATTGCAGCACTTTTATTTGGAGATAACTGAAACCAATTAAATGCAGAACTTTGTATGCGAAGACAGAATTCCCTGACCTTTTTGGCTTGGCAGACCGGATGGTTGGAGAGGGGATAGTTCCATGTGAACAGCTGGTAAGTGTGCTCCATTTGCGCAAATGCTTGCATCACACACACACTGCTTCCGCGGCCCAATTCCAAACAGCTCACAGCCCAGTTGTTGGGAACCCATGTGCTAAGAGACTCTTGCTTATTTTTATTTTTGTTCTCTTAAAAATGAAATCTTTTAATCTAAACATAGTGTTTTTCCACTGAGCAAATTTCTTAAGAGTCTTCATCTTCATGAAAGGAAACTTTAAAAAATGAGTGGTAGGAGGGAAATAGATCCTGCCATCCTGGACATTCATCTGAAGTATTAATTTTATATTCACAATAACCATCACTTATATTCCCATTGATTGTCTCTGCCAAAGAACTTTAGAAAAGTTCATATCTTCAACTAGTTGTTTAAACAATACTCTTTATAACTCTGATTCCTTCTGACACAAGTGTTTTATGCAAAACTGATTTAGAGTAGCACAAATTCTGATGACGTAGTTTGTTTAGAAGCAGGAAGTCCTGCCTGCCTAATCAGAAGTGCTGCTTTAGTTTTAATTTGCCCTTTCATTTTTAAAATGGTTTTGTGTAAGTGACCTTTGGAAAACTTAATACCAAAAGTTCAATTCCCTTGAACTTTTGATTTTCATTATTGACTTTAATTGGTAACATTTGTACACATTTTAAAATGACTTCTAGCAACAGGCTTTCCCTTTCGAAGTAGAATGTTCCAATGAGAGGGAATTGGAAAACTGGAAGTTTCCTTTCCCAGTTTTCGCTTCCATGAAAACAAGGTGCATTTAGTGTCTTCAGTAATCCATATGCCTGCTTTTATATGTCAAAAATGAGATATATACATACCAAAGTTGAATTACTAGATGGCAGCAAAGAGATTGGATTTCTTTTCCTAACTCCTTTGAGCAGGACCAAACTTGAGAGGCCCAATTTTATAACCATTTATGAAACCTGAATTTTTAAAAAAGTAAACAACCAGTAACCTGATTCCTAAATTCATACTATAGCTTCCTCAAAAACATATGAAGGTGTGACTCAAAGGTGGTGCATGCTGTTCTTAAAAAGGATTTCCCATAGAACAATACAAAACCACGTGATGCAAAAAAATTATATAAAGCCAATATAGAACAGTCTAAAAAAACAAATTAAAATAAACTTATCCGATACTCCTAGCTAAAATTAGCTATTTCTTAGAATGACTAAACTTGCCACTCTGTGGCCTCCCCCCCCCCCCCAGCATCTAGTGGAGATGCAACCTTTTATCAACCTTTTATCAAAAGGTCAGGAACAAGTTTTCTAGCTTGTCTTTCTTACAGCAGCTGTTCCATAGGGAGGAAGGAGGCTGGGGGAACTTATCTTTTGCTAACTTCATTCATAACAGCATCTTTGCAAGACTTCAATACATCTGCAAGTTATTCAAGGCTGAAGGAGAATGGGAAGGACAGCTGTTAGTGCAAAGTTAGTTAACTGCACACTTGAAAGGTTATAGTTTGAAATATGACTGAAATATGGAATAGCTTGTTCAAGCCCATCAAGTCTCTTTCTCAACCCATTAAATAATGTAGGATTTATCAACCTTTCATTCAGTAACATATATAGGAAGCAAACCCAGATATAGGAAAGGAAGCATTCTATTCCTCTGATAATTTGAACTCTGCATGAACTGCGTTTTTTTCTGAGCTTGGCCTTTGAAAAGAACAACCATCCAGGGTTTTGAAACAAGCAATGCACACTTCAGCTTTTCCTGTAATACAAGAAACTTGGGAATCACACTTCCCGGTGTCAACTCTCAAAACAATTTTAGCTGAAGCCATATTCTTTTTACTTTGTTTTTTAATTGCCAAATATATGGGGGGGAGGGGGAACTATGGGGTGTGGGATAATTCCTCCCAGGTGCCAGAAATAACGATAAGGCTTGTGGGAATTAAGGTCAGCTCAACGAGAACTCATAATGGTCGGAGGGAGTAGTGGAGCAGCCTGCAATCTACCTGGTGGTCTAATGTGACCAGTGACAATAGGGTTGGGTGGGTGATATCTATTTCTTTTATTATAACAAAACGCAGGGAAATTTAGAATTGGTTTCACATTTGAACGTGCCAATATGATGTACCCAATAGAATGGATCTTTGAGAAAAGTCACAACCTCAGAGACCTGAATTGATTGGGTCATTATTCGGAACCATGACACAGGATTGTGTAATTGTGCATCTTAAAGATGGTAATGTATCACAGATGAAACTAAAATGCATTTAAAACAATTTTCAGATTTTAGCTAAAGTTCGCTTGCATGATCTTGTTACCAATGATAGAACTTTTGCATTTTTAAGGTGCTGCAATATTGTTTTTATAAACTAAATTCCTCAGAAAGAGGGGGAAAATACATTCCAGTTGTCAGTAGAAATGAGAAAACTAATTTTCCAAAGCAGTTCCACAAGCAGAGAGGACACGATGTGGAGAGTAAACGAATTTTATGCGATTGCCTAAAATCAGGGCAAGCCATAATTGCAAAAATTGCTACATATGCTTTAGAAACATCTCCTTAATGGTTGTGAAGGGTGTGTGTCTCCTTGGCAGCGATTTGACTTGTTGATACAGAGCAGCCTCCCAAATCAACGAGCAATCAACAATAGCCTGTTGTTTTGCATGAAGAGAGGGTGAGTATGCGTCAGGCACCTGGGAGAATTCTCCCCACATTATATAACAGACCCAGGAGGCATATTAAGCCATGACGAAAAGAGGGTTATTTTCTTCCAGCCCTTGCAGCAGGATAGCAATAGGAGATGGAGAATAATGCTAAAATACCTGTGCGCTCTCTTAAACTGGGCATATAGCCAAGTGAACTGGAAAAACATTCAACCTCAGAACACAGCTGCTCTTCGATTACAAATAAACCCAGAAATAAGTTCTCTGTCTCATGTTTCAAATGTACTGATGAGGGTTAGGCACTGAGGAAGTTAGTGCTGCTTTGCTTATTTACCCTTAGATATGTACACTAAGCATAAATTGCCTAGAGCAGTGGTGGGCAACCTTTTTTTTCAACTGAGCCAAATCTCGCCAAAACCACGATTGAAATTTATTTTGAGAGCCACATTTTTAAAACCGAAAATACATAGGATGGTACACTGTTTTTAGTTTCAATAAACTCTGGCATTTGAAGCACGCAAGTCTTAAAGCTGTCAAGTTACAAGATCCTTGCATCTCTAACCCTTTAGGAAAAACACCCCAAGGGGTCTTCAAACCTGACAGCTTGAAGACTTGTGGACTTCAACTCCCAGAATTCTGAGAATTGAAGTCCACCAAGGGCATCAATCATATTAGCCCAGGGATCTGCAAAATTGGCTCTTAAGACTGGTGGACTTCAACTCCCAGAATTCTGAGAATTGAAGTCCACCAGTCTTAAAACAGCCAACTTTGCAGACCTCTGTGTTAGCCCAAAGCCTGGCGCTGGGCGGGCCTTGCTTCCACATTGGTGGAGCACCAAGAAGCGAGGAGGGAGAAAAAGAGACGGAGGCCAAGGAGCTTCCCCCCGTCCCCTCCCAGCAAAAATCTAACCGGGGAGCCGGGCGGGCAGTAGCAAATTAGCCGATCATGCCGTGTGGGCAGTAGCAAATTAACCGATCACGCGGCGTGATCGGCTAATTTGCTACTGCCCGCCTGGCTCCCCGGTTAGATTTTTGCTGGGAGGGGGCGGGGGGAAGCTCCTTAGCCTCTGTTTCTTTTTCTGCCTCCTCGCTTCTCGTCCCCGCCCGACTTCAGGATCATTGTGGGTCGAAAAGAAAAAAGGGAAAGGGGCGCTTGTTTTGAAGTGCCCGAGAGGAGGGAGGGGAGCGGGCGCCCGGCACACAGAAGAGCCGCATTAAAGTGTGTAAAGAGCCACATGTGGCTCGCGAGCCGTGGCTTGCCGACCACTGGCCTAGAGCATATATAGAATAATTTGGCAATTTTGGGATGAGCTTAGACTTCCTTCATGTGGGCTTTCCAGAAGTAACAGCCACTTGTACTGTCAACACAAATTATTTACAGAACATATTGCATTCTATATTATTTCTCTGTGATTCTAAGGCCCCTCTATGATTCAAGTTGGATAGCCATCTATCTGAAACGGTATAGGGTTTCCTGCCTAGGCAGGCGGTTGGTCTAGAAGATCTCCAAGGTCCCTTCCAACTCTACTACTGTATTGTATTGTAAATGTAATGCAAATGTGCAGTGAAGATCAAAATGATTTACCTTGATGAACGTGCAATAAAAGCACAAGTAAGGCAATCAACATTAAATGTACATGGGGGGGGGAAGCTTTAGCAATGTCTTAACTGAAAATAGATAGAAAAAAACTTGGCATTAGTGAATAACTAATTGCTACATTAACTTAGTAACTGAGTTGACCTTTCATACCAAGCCAAACTAATTCATTTGGGCTTGTGTAAGCAAGTGGGAAACCAACTCCATAGCTATCTGAAAGCAAAAATCCATTTGAAAATGTTTCAACTACTTTAGTTAAAATGACAATTATTGGACACAAAAAAGTATGATTGTAAGAAGAAAAATATGAGTTTTTTTCCTTTTTCATAACATATACCAACCAATGGGAAGAGTAATGAGTTAGGCATTCTAAAGCATATTGCACAATCCATTAAAAGTTTGGTTACTGGTACACATTAAAAAATGTAGACCAACAATCACTGGATCTCTTCAGCCCTTTCAACCTGATGCTATTTGCTATTCCTAAAATACCAGATTGTTATTGGTATATTAACTCTTCTCCTAACTCCATATTAGTTTTCAGAGGAAAGTAGGTATATTATACAATGTTTGGAAAAATGAGATTAAATTATCAGTTTTTGTAAAACAGCAGCAGACATTTCCTTTAAAATGTGGAAGTTGTTTAGTTTGGTGTTAATGTGCAATTAACACAATAGAACGTTTTGTCTCATATGTGCAGAACATGACAGGAAAAGTATGAGATGGTTGTAATTATTTTGTTGCTAGGGATACTGTTTGGGAAGTAAAATGTGGTTTGGGTTTGTCTGTTATTGGCACATTTGGATTGAAATCTGCAGACATGCCAATATAACTAGAGTGATAAGGAATGCTCTTGGTGTATCTCCAAGACATTAGAAAAGTTTGTTTCTTATGTTCAGGAAGGTGGCAAAAATATTACAGTATAAAACAATTTTTCAATTCCTGGCATTTAATATTGCAGTGATGGTGAACCTTTTTCTTATGGCGGATTGTTCCTGAACTTCCGGTTGGTTCATTGGGGCTGCTTTTCACCCTCCCCAGCCTCTGGAGGCTTTCCTGAAGCCTGGGGAGAGCAAAAACGGCCTCCCCCAGCCCTCCGAAAGGCCAAAAGTAAGCTGGCCGGCATGCACATTCGCACCAGAGTTGATGGCTGGTGTGCCAGCAAATATGGCTTTGTGTACCATAGGTTCCCCATCATGGTTCTAGGGTTTAAAAAACATCCCAAAAATGTTGACAGCACTAATGTTATGATTTTATAAAAGAAAATTGTTGGATTTCGTTCTCTTTATACTGCTACACCAAAATGATATTTTGGTACCAATTTAGGAAGGCTGTGTTAGATAAATACATTGCTTAAATTAAGTTTATTAAAGTCTATTGATCATGACTGCTACATGGAACTACCATTGTTGTAGATACTATTTAGTTGTTGCTTTCAAAACCAGTTTTAGACAGTTCCAAAACATGTTCTAGGAAAAAAGGATGTTGGATTAACAAACGTTTGTCTGATTTAGAAGTATTCCTACAGAATGATTTCTAATGATTCATTTTTGGAAAAAAACAAACATAGCAAAATATCATGCAATCTGTTCTTCCTGACTAATAGAACTACAGATGTAGTACAAAATTAATTATTAGGGATCTTATATTAATTTTGCAAATAATACTTTAAAATTTATTCACACAGGAAATAGATGGGGAAGAAAACTGTAGGACCCAGAAGATCATATATACGGTGATATATATATATATTCGTAGATTTTCACGGGTGTAGGTATGCTTGTCTGGTTGTATTCGGGTCT
Source organism: Natrix helvetica (assembly GCF_964273705.1). Taxonomy (NCBI): domain Eukaryota; kingdom Metazoa; phylum Chordata; class Lepidosauria; order Squamata; family Natricidae; genus Natrix; species Natrix helvetica. The sequence continues at coordinate 52,146,527 of NC_138551.1, read as the reverse complement.
TTTCCCGTGTAAGGTTGAGATTGTCTTTGCAACGTTTCGGCAGGATCTCCGACAGTGTGTATATATATATATACACTCAGTACAAATACAACACAAATATAAAAAGACAACATTAAAAATAAAAATATGGTTTTCTGCCTGCATGGTCTTCTGTAATGAGCCGAAGGACAGAAAGACGGAATAGTGAGCTTCCTCCCATATTTGGGCATACCAGGGGTTGTAACACAAATACATACCTATTTTCCTGGCTCAGCTGATAAAGAGGAGAGCCTGTGGCTTAGTGGCTAAGACTCCTGCCTAATATATAATACAGCCCAGGTTCAAATCCCAGTAAGGGTATGGCTAGCTGATGAGAGCTAATTAGCTTGAAATAGATCTATACTAGTCTCCCTTTATTTATTCATCAGTACAAATACAACACAAATATAAAAAGGCAACATTAAAAATAAAAATATGGTTTTCTGCCTGCATGGTCTTCTGTAATGAGCTGAAGGACAGAAAGAGGGAGTAGTGAGCTTCTTCCCACATTTGGGCATACCAGGGGTTGTAACACAAATACATAACACAAATACATATACATATACATACATTCATACATACACACACACACACACACACACACACACACACATATATATATGTGTGTATATGTGTGTATAGCATTTATATATATAGCATTTATATATATAGCATTTATATATATACTGTATATAGCATATATGTATGTATGTATGTATGTATATGTTTTTGTAGATTTTCACGGGTGTAGGTATGCTGGTCTTGTTGATTAGGGCTGACACTTCAACAAGAGAATAATTATGAAAGCTATCAAAATAAAGAAACACCCCCACAACATGAATAAAAGTGACGATACCGCCCACCTACCAGACATCTGGAAACCAGCCCTACTCAACAAACGAGCCCCACCCACCACCCAGGCTGTTACAACACAAAACAACAATGGACACACAGCCAGCACCAATCAACCAATCATGATACAACTACATAGCCAATCAATCCACTTACTGAACAAAGCCAGCACTCCACCCCCCCCAAGATTTATAGAAAGACGGCAGCTCTGACCACGCTTTACTCACACAAACACGACCCGAATACAAGACCAGCATATATATATATATATATATATATATATATATATATATATATATATATATATATGTGTGTGTGTGTGTGTGTGTGTGTGTGTGTGTGTGTGTGTGTGTGTGTGTATGTGTGTATGTGTATGTATATATGTATATATAAATAAAATGATCCAGGAATATTTAAGATTTACCTCAAAACCAACAGTATGCTGCACTTATAGATATAAACTATATATATCTTAAACCTCCAGATTACTTGATGATGCATTTTCTCAAACAACAATCTGCTACATTCTCATTTTGCCTTGTGGAAACAGCATAGATTTTGTGTCTACAAATATAGCAATTAACATAGAGTATAATAATTATGGTCTATTAGGAAATAGAATCAAGTCTCACAAAGTACCAGTGTGTCTTATCACCTTACAGATTAGTTTGTGTTTCTCTCCAGTACTGATCTCTTGAATTATCGGGTCAAGTAGTATATGCATAAAATGGCTGGATATGGCTCTGAAGTCCATAATACCACAGGTATACACCAAAAGACCAGCACAAGAAACAGCTCTGATGCAAATGAAATTCTACCCATCCCAATTGTCCATTTCCATTCATTAGCTATATATAAATCATGATAGCTAGTAATGTTCTATCTAGATTTTTTCCAGATCTGAAATTAAACTCAATGTCACCAGCAATTTCATGTAATGCAATTCAAATCATAAAGTTAAAGTGGGATTTTGATCACTGATGAAGAGATATTAAAACAAATAACATCAGGTTTCTTTTCTATTTCTACCTAATTCATAAATGGAAAATATTCTTCCAAAAGTAAGACATTTGAGATCTGTTTATTTGTCCTGATTTTTCCATGGTAGTAAGCAAGATGGGAGAAATAGTCTAGTTTAAAGGTGCAGCTCTGGCTTCTACAGTATTGCTATTTTCACTGTATAGCTGTATATAAACAGATACCTGCCGCTGACAATGTATCCGTTAAGAATAACATTGTATCTACATTACTCTGTATTAATTTATGTTCAGAATTCCATGACCAAATGCAATCAAACAAAACAAACATTTTTCATTGTGGTGTTTCTGCTCTATTCCCCCCCCCCCAAAGAAAATGAAACACAAGGAATTATCAGAAAAAAAGGCATTATATTTGGGTTTACACCATATTTCAAACTGATTTTGGTTTCAAACAATCAAATCTGAAAGTCTATTTTATGTAACAATAAATGACCCAGACAACCGTAATTCAAGAAAAAGGGAAAGGGGAAAATAAAAAGATATGTCCATCACACAATATAGAAACCAAGGGTTGGTCTCTTCCACAGGAACACTCCGAGGAATGTTAGTTTCAGTTGTTTTTGAGTTTCTTCCCCTTCCCTTTGGTGTGGTTACTAACAAAAAGTCCATTGTTTGGTTAAAGCAAAGCAAGTCTTTTTTTTTTCCTGCAGTCTTACAGCAGCAAATTTCATCTTACCAGTAGGAAACATCCATGCACACACACACACACACACACACACACACACACTCACAGACATTGTACAGTAGCCTGTGCCGCTTTCAAGAGAGCGAAACACAGACACTCAGTTCTTTTAAGTGGTCACTTGTTAGAATCATACTAACTTTTGGACTAAGGAAAGAAAATACTGCACAGGTCTTCCATATTAATGTTGCAAATTATCCATTTGCAATTGATGTCCCCATTTGTTCAAAAAGCATCGCTGAAATCTGAAGGCACCTGAAGACAGCCCTGTTCTTTTGTATGTTTTGGTTTTGTCATTTTTAACTAGTCTGGTTGCTGGTCTGAAATTGCAAAGCCCCTGTCCTTTTGCACTGCAGCATACTAGTTGCAAGTTACGTAAAGACCAAGTACTGGAAAAGGAGAACTTCTTCAAGGAGTCTCAACTTATAGCTACACATTTGCCTTAAAAATAAAATAAAGGGCAATGTCTGAAGGCCCCTCTTGCATAAACGCTGTATTTTTGGTTACCGTTTTTGTTTTTGGAAGAAACTGGTCCTTTACCAGCTTCAAGAAGAAAACATTTATTACAGACTGTTGTAATCAAAATGCATCAGAGATGCATTCTATTGGCTAAAAGCAAAAACCGTAACAACCCATTCTTTTGGGAATTTATTTCAACTTCTCCATAGTACTACCTAAATGTATTGCCAGGGCTATCAAATGCCACAGGCTTTTGGGAAGACACCTGAATAGAGGGGTGGGGAAAATACACTAATGAGACCAGGTGGGGGCGGGTGGGGGAGGGCAGGAGAGGGATGTTAAACACTAGTACTCCTTGTTCTCAAACATTTGACGTTTCTGATCAGAAAATAAAGCGGATCCTGAAAACTTTTAAGGTGACAATCAACCAAATAAACCATCACCAAAAGCAGCAATAGGAAGTGTTTTTTTCCCTCTTTTCTCTCTATATAAATGATCACACTTTAAATCAAGTCCCTAACCAGTCAGAGGACAGAAAAGGCAATTTTAGCACAAAAGAAGAAAAGAAAAGCCTAAACACCTGCCCCCTTTTCAACAGATTTTAAATTATTCCCATAGTTACATCTGAAGAAAAAGATGAACCAATTTGGTTTTGGTTATATTTATCATTTTGTAGCTCTTCCCTTCTGATGTTCTTTTAGCTGGGAGATGTATTGGCATAAGAGTTTGGAGAGTCCTGCTCATTTATGGTATTCAGGAGCACACACACAGGTTGTCTGGAGAGGTGGTGGGGGTTGTGTTCTCCATGCTGTTCATCTGAAACACTGAAAAGCCCTTCTTCCTCATCGCCATGGGGTGGATGGCCACTGCAACTATCACAGAAGTCCATGGATCCATCATCAATGAACCCATCTAACTCCTTGAGATCATTATCATGGTGGTCCTGGTTACAGATACAGATTTCAATGCCTGAATCTCCGGTAAACCTTCGGTGTCTGCCTGGTGTCTTGTCTTTAGCATCTGAAAAAGCGCTGTTTTGATCTAAGCTTTCTGAGTTGTAATCCTTAAGCAATTCTTCCTTGCACTCTGACTCCTTGTCAGAAGTAGGTACATGGTCAGCTGCATCTTCTAATTCCACTCTGCTGCTGAAATTCCTTGGCTCACCACATGTTGCTTTGGTAATTGATCGCTCAACTGACGGACTGGAGGATTCAGAATGCCCGATGCTTGGAGAGGCAGTGCTGTCCATATTTTCATTATTGCTTTCTGCTCCTGACAGCGTGCCTGCCTGAGCTGGCTGTAGGTTTCTTGTATCTGGTGCTGTACTGCCATTGCCAGTTGGAATGCATTGCTGATGTAAGGCACTATATGGTGGGGGAGGGGTTGGAGGTCGATTCACCACTTCCTCATAGGGAGGTAGTAAATAATTTGGCAAAAATCCTAAATGGGGAGGTAGGGAGGACAAGTTACTTCCATATTTCTATATAGATGAAATCTAAATCACATTAAGACCCATTTTGTTTTATATAAGTACATTTCTAGCTATTTTATTTTTTACAAAATCTGAATTTCTTACTTCATTTAGGAAGTAGCAATTGCTTATGCAGTAACATGCAGGCAATATTCAAACCCAGAAATTCTTATAAGCAATTTAAGTGGCCTTTGATACAAGTGATGCTAAATTAATTATCTGCCCCATGACTAAACAAAATTCTGGAGAAGAAAAGGAAATATATAGATATCTTACCATCCATTATAAAATTAGAGATCCCTTTAACTACGGTACTATTTCTCAGAAATAAACTTGACATGTATATACTTTCCCTTTACTTACTTTTTCTTTTCATATTTCCTTTTCTTACCCCTTACCAAATTTAACACTGGTATCTTGCAGATATTTTGGATTATAGGTCTCATAATCTGTGCTATTATCTGGGATTTATAGTAATTGCACTGAGGAACATTGGGAATTCTCCAGTTGCTTGTTCTTGATTTACTAAATATGTCTACATTTTTTAGTAAAACACAGATAGAAAAGTGGCATCAGACACTATTACAAATACTAATAACAAGAGATCTCAGATATCTAGCTCCTTTTGCATTCTAGCGATAGGTTGCAGCTCCTTTTTATTCTATCTCCACGACACTGATGTTGTATTAGTCACAGAGGAAAAAATATAAAATACAAAAACAGCTCAGCTTTTATTACTACTACTGATTTTGTTCAGACTAATCAGCAAATATGCCTCTTGTTCCTTTTTACAGTACAGTCTGGAAAATAACTCAAAAAGGAATATAGCTTTACCATGCTTGATACAAAGTTATCTCATGGTTTTATTTTTGTGTTTGCCAGTCAGTCACCTATAGAGCTTATATTTTGCCTGTATCAATTCAAGGTTAGCCAGCTTCAACTACAACAGCCAAATTGCTAGAAAGGATAGGGCGCAGTCTCTCAGGGTATTATAAAACTGCACTCTGTCCTCATCAACCAACCTTTCTGTACCACTCCTGCCACTTTTTTTTTGGGGGGGGGGAGGATTCCCTGTTGTATTCATGTTCCCTCTCAATATAGCAATATTTTGGTCTTGGTCTTTGAAGACAGCTACTCCTTGCATGCAGTACATACGGAAATAAAATGGCAGGGTGGAGTAGTTATGAGCTTCCCGATAGGCAATCAAGTTAATTTCATGTTGCCTTTGTTGGGCCTGAAGTCTGTGTTTGGCGCGTCGGTGGTGGCAGACACAACAGCAACTCAAAATGATGATGATCGTCCATACTAGCCAGAACCCTGTGGAAAAAGAAAAAGGAGGAAGGCAAATTAAATTTTATTCAGAGTATTTCTTCTTCAGAAGAAAAGCTTTATCTATAACTACTGCATATGTGTGTAACCATTTGCAGCGAGTCTGCATCTGTCAATAGACCAACGGTCAGGAGACATAAATAGAAGCAACATGCAGAGTTATCAGGTATTTGTACATGTTTATTCCAATCAACTGTAAATAAGAGTCATCACAAAGACTTAAAATGAAGATTTGAATGAAATCTTGGGAAGCCCCCAGTTGATATCATGGAGGTCAAGTGAGAACGATTGCTTCTGACAGAAAAGTGAGCATATTTTAAGGCTCATGCCATGCCAGGTAAGATTTAAAAAAAAAGTATGAATGGGAAAGAAAGATGAAGTAACCAAGACATTAAATATATGGTGGTTATAAAAAACATTGTATCTTAGTTTTGTTAAGAAATAACAAAGTATCCTTAAGGTAGTAAAATGCTCATGATGAACAGCCAAAATTACCAGAAATTTTGTTTTCCGTTTGTAGAATTACAAGATGAAAATACCATAAAAATTCCCAATGTTTAACAGAGGGGATGGGGGCAGGGGGGAGGGAAAATATCATAGAAGGGCTATACCTAATGTTGCAAAAGAAAACCGGCTAAGTGACTTGGGCCACTCATTTTCTCTCAACCCAACTCACCTCACAGGATTGTTGTGGAGAAAATAGGAGGAGAAAGGAGTATAAGGTATGTGTGCTGCCTTGAGTTATTTAAAAAAATTATAAAGTCTATATATGTGTGCATTCGTGCAGATTTGTTTTTTTCCTTCTTATATAATGCCTGAACCTGAGGCGTGAGTACAGGTAGATTCTGAGCAAAGAAAAGTACTTTTACATTTTACATAAAAGATAATTTAGGGAAAGAAGAGTTATATAATCTTAAGAAAAATGAGAACTGTAATCGAATTGGTACATAGGATAATCTCTGGTGGCAATGCTCATTTAGTTGCTCATTTAGGGCAAAACTTTTGAGGATTGGGAAAATTACTCAGAAATCTGTGTTAATTAATTCAACTATATATATTTTTCATTGCAACTGTAGCACAAAAAATAATTTAATTTTTTTCTGTTAATTGTAAGCTCTCCCATTGCAAAACCCTAAAATGTGAGTAATCTCTTCCTTTAGATCAATAGTAGCTAGAATATGGAAAACAGTACTGGCTGGAAAAAATACATAAAATCTTAAGAAATTCATTTTGGAAACCAAAACTAATTTTGGTTTCCAGTGCTTTATTTTTTCCCCAAAGAATATCTTCTAGCTGAACAGCTTCATCTAAAAATATGCATTTCTGAGCAAAACCATGAAATGCTTGTATTCAGTATTTCTTAATAAAATATGAAGAGAAAGAGCATACTTAATTCATTGTCTTAAGGTATCATAATACAGCAACATTTCCTTTTTGAAAGATAAGGCAAATTTATGGAGAAAAAATACAACCAGAAGGCACATTTACATATCCTAAATTCAAGTCGAGGGTAGCTAATAGGAGACAAGTTTCTTTTTTGTAATATTAGCTGGCTGTGTAATTTTTCTGAACTACAGCTGAAATTTTCATTGCCTCTTATGTAAGCTTTGCTGTATTGTGACTATGCTAACAATGTAGAAAATGGTAGGATCGCCTCTCTGGTCTCCATCTTATGATATGCCTGCATATGGATTGGCAGAGCAAATAGAGCAGCTGCATTGGCTAAAGCAGAAAATTCACTTCACTGAGCCAGTGTGTCACTGGCAAACTGCAGACATGTGTGGGTTGTGTGTGGTTGTAATGCTGGCTATAGAGAGAGATTTCACACTTTTGTTTCCAAAAAATCTGCATGGGTGGTCAAGTCAAACACTCTGGTAGTTTCCCAGTAAAGCAGAAGAGGATTTTAAAAGCAGCTGATTCAGGAGGAGGTGGTGGTCGTGGGGATGTGTGTGTGTGTTGAAGTTATGAGGGAATCAGCTGCGGCTGGAGAGGTCATAAGTGGGACCATTCTTCCTGCTTTATTGTTACCCTTGCATCGCCATCAGGTTTTGACGAATAGCTGATCCTAATAAATGAATGTGTTTTTTTTTAAACTTTGTCTCGAGGCTCGTAAATGAATTAGGTCACCTCTTGGGAACTTCATAATCAATTTTTTACTTATTGGGAGGAAAATCCACCAGCCACTGCACAGCCACTAACTTGCCCTGCAGTAAATTATTAGAATACTCAGTAGTCTCATTATCAATGCAGTATATATAGCCCATTTATTTTGACACAAAAGATTATTCTAGTATACCTTAGATTATTCTATTAACTACTAGAAGAAAGCAGTAGTTTCTGTGGTGGCACCTTGGTTGCGCAGTGGTTAGAATACAGTATTGCAGGCTAATACTGCCGACTGCCAGCATTTTGATCCTGACCAACTCAAGATTGACTCAGTCATCCAACCTTCCGAGGTCGGTAAAATGAGGACCCAGATTGTTGGGGGCAATATGCTGACTTTATAAACTGGTTTTCTGAGTGGTCAACTTGCCTTGAAGAAGAAAAGCGGCACACTAAGCTTCAATTTATACCAGAAAAAAAATGTAGATGCTGTTAAAAAGATGACATCTCAAAGCTTACCTTACTCATTGGTAGGTATATGCATGTATCCACAAACCCATAATGGAATTGAAACTAACTACTTATAATGTATGGAGAATGAGGAAGAGGAAGATTATGGCAACAGAAACACCTCCCCCCCTTTTCTAGAATTGAGGTGTCTATGTCCTGCAGAATATGAAATAGAGAGCTGTTTATAGAGAGCTGATACCTGCAAGCCACAAATAAATTATATACTTAAGACCAGAGGGATATACAATTTCTAATAGAAAGCTCTACTATGGCTACAAAACTGCCAGTGTTTTATAGAAAGTCCTATACATAGATACTAGTGCAGCTTTTTCATTTCTACAGCACAGCTTCTTAACATACACTTTCTTAAAAAGTTAAATTCTGTATACTAATATAATTGATATATTCAGATAATAGGACAGAAAAATTGCATTGCATTGTTTGTACAACTTACTAGATTTTCAAATTTTAAACAATACTGCTACAAAAAGGAAATTAAAATGAAAAAGAAACTATAGAGAGTGGAGACAAGCTGGCAACATGAAATGAAATGCTATATGGGGAAGCAATAAAAACTGAAGCTTCATTCCCAGTTATTGAACAGACAGTTGAATCCATGTCTGAGTCTTCAATTTGTCTGATCGCACCAATAAGTTTCCAAATCTTTCTGTAGAACCATGGAATATATATTTGTGAAACATTAGGTAAAGGGAGTATTAATATTGCAGAAACCTGTAATACAAAAATTTGTACTTCTAGATACTGCTGAACTCCCATCCCAGAAGTCTGAACCACTTTGGTGATTTATTTTATTTTACTATTTTTATTTATTATTAAATTTATTTGCCACCATCTCATATTCGAAGCAATTTTGAGCAGCCTAATAGTGACACATACTAGGAGACATAGTTCAGCAATACCTGGAAGACTACAGATTCATCATCTCTGGTACAGATAATTAGAGACACATGTAACAGTGTCCACAGTTATCTTTTTGTTCATAGAAAGGTATTTCTTTATTAACAACTTTTAGAAACTGTGTTGACATTTTTCCTCAAAATATTTCCCTCTGGTTGGCATATGAAAATTCTAACTACTCAAACATCTATTCTATAGCAACAGATAATAAAGAGTGAAATAGAAATATATTTAAGCAGACAAAAATGTTTCTCTGATGCAAAGAATCGAAGCAAAAAGTTCACTGAGAGAAGAGCCTTTTATCCTCTACTCAGAATGGAAAAACATGTTTTCTTTTTCACTGTTCAAGAACAGGAACAGAATAGTCTGCCCAAGAGTTCATAGTAAACTTGGATAGATGCCACTGCCTTACTAGCAGCAAGCCTCAGTACAGCCAAATCAACTGCATAACAAGTAATTTCTTTATGTTCCCCAAGAAGCCTGCCTTTGCCTTCCGATTGCATAGTCTTTGACTTACAACAGTTCATTTAGTGTCCGTTCAAAGTTACAACAGCACTGAAAAATGTGACTTATGACTGTTCTTCACAGTTATGATCTTTGAAGCAGCCCCATGACCATGAGATCAAAGTTCAGATGCTTGGCATATTTATGACCGTTGCTGTATTCCAACGTCATTGATCACTTTTTTGCGGCCTCCTGACAAACAAAGTCAATGGGGAAGCCAGATTCAATTAACATCTGGGTTACTAACTTAGCAACTGCAGTGATTCACTTAACAACTGTGGCAAGGAAGCATAAAATGGGGCAAAACTCACTTAACAAATGCCTCACTTAACAACAGAAATTTGGGGCTCAATTGCTGTTGGAAGTTCAGGACTACCTGTATCTTGCTTAAATCTAACTGATTAGCTGTGATAATGAATGAAGAGCAAGTGAAGAAAGCAGGCAAAACATTTTATGCTGATTTAAGTAAGATCCTGCTCCAAGTTTATTCCCCCTCCCCCCCGCCTTTCAATCAGTCTTGACTCCTGGTGTCTGCCTGGACTGAGTCCCGACCATTTTCTTGCCAAGATTTCCGAAGTTGTTTGTCACAGCCATCTTCCTAGGTCTAAGAGAATGTAACTGCCCCAAGGTCACCCAGTTGGCATCATGCCTATGGTGGGATCAGACCACATGCCTTCCTTTTTCTAACCTGTGTTTTAACCACTACACCAAGTTGGCTTTTCAAAGTTTATCTTTAGATATTAGCTGTTAAGCTGCAAAGACTTCCTTAGACTGAATTAAATGATTACCACTTACATTCTTATCCTACAACAGTGGTCTTACCCTAAAAGATTTTATTAAAAATGTATTTAAAATGCTTACTGAAAGTTATTTACCAAACATACATAGACAAGCACATATATACATGCATAGACTTAATATAAAACAAGCTGAATAGAGCTTAAATTCTGTTCTACTGTGTTTAAAAAATGAATTTTTCATTTGAAAGAATAGAAGGAAGATAGGTTATTAAAAATATTTTGGGAGAGAAGTAATACTAATGTGGATATCATTTATTTGTAATGGGCTAGGAAAGACAATCAGTAGATTTCAGTAACACAACCTTTTACACCCAAAACACTGCTGACTCGTCAGAGAAAAACAGCTATCTAGATGGAAGAAGAATAAATCTGAAACATACACAATTCACCTATTGAATTGTGTAGGATTCAGGTTAATTCCTAAGACAGTACCTCATTTTCCTGAGAGAAAACTGTACAGAATCCCCACCAAAATGTGTAAATTGTTGCAGTTCAACAGGTGATTATTTAGCAGAACTGATCCTAAAATGGCTGCCTGACTGTTTTAAACCCTGTCCACTCTAGTTTCTAAGAACCATAGCATCCATCTCTAGCTGGACTTGTGATCTGCCCATTAGGGGAGGGGTCCCCAACCCCTGTTCGAAACTGGGCTGCGCAAGCGATGGGCAAGCATGTGTGCATGAAGCTCCAATGATGTGAGCAGCAGACAAGTGGGTGTGTGAAGTTCCCCTTGCACAAACAGTGGGCCCTTACGCTCGTGCTTGAAGCTCCATTCACATGAATAGCTTTGTGCATGAGCAATCTCTGCTCAAGCAAGTGGAGCTTCACATGTGAGCACAAGTGTTCTTTACTCATGCGAGTGAAGCTTCACGCATGAATGCAAATGCCTGCCCGTCGTGCAAATGGAGCTTCACCCACAAGTACCTTCTTTCTCACGCACTAAACTCCATTCATGTGAGAGGGGGTGCATGCCCGCTGCTCACACCAATGGAAATGTGTGTGCGTAAGCCTGCCACTCACACGGCCACACCAGGCCAAGCTGGAAAGACTGGGGACTATTGCATTAGGACATAGGGGCTCTTGCAAAGCAAAACACAGCAATGGAAATTTGAACTGGGAATATTTAAATCTGCCTTACCTACCAACTTGTAGAGGTAAGAAAGATAGCAAGAATAATGTATTATTTGTGCTCATTTTTCAAGTATTTGCTCAATAACTATTACTATCACAATCTTTAGTTTTTGAACAAATAAAACTATAATCTAGGGATAATAAAAGCTTAAATGAAAAGGACTAATAGAAACCTCAAAGGATGTATTTTAAAGAATGGACATACAGTCTTTGTTGGAGATGTAAAAAAATTAAATAAAGACCAACTGACTGACATGATGCTTGAGACATTATGGTTATATTAAACACTGGGTGTTTCTAAGAGAAATACAGTGAGAAATTGGCAAAATAGTATTATTTGTGATATTAAGCAATACATTCAAAAGATATGTGATTTTTTGTTTTTGAAAAGCAATTTCATACAATAAAGACACAATATGTCCTTTTTCCACATAGATTTATGACATTTTGTAACAATAATCATTATTTCTTTTAATTTAGGTTAAGAAAAATTGAAATATTGTTTAATATGTGATATATATGTGTTATGAACAGATGGTGTTCCCCTTTTGTTGTTTTGTTACTGTTAAGTTAGCGATTGTTATGCTTCCTATATTTCTTCCTATAAAATTTGTTAAAATGTTAAATAAACTTTAATAAAGGCAGTCAATTTTAAATCTGGAGGCATGGATCCCTTGATATGCAGCCAGAATTAGAAACTCTTTCCCACAATCTTTAAGTCAGATTCAAGCAAAAATGTTTGTTCATGGTATATGCCAACAACATGAAATCTTTTTTTTTTAAAAAAAATCATCACATGTTAAAAATCTAGTGGATTCATCATTCATGGATATCTCTGACCTGCATTTCAACTATGGACTGAACTTTAGTGTGTTGGCTCTCACTTGTTACTGACACCAAGCATCTGTTCAAAGTCTCTGCCTTACCAGTGTCCAATAAACGGGAGATATAAATATTTGGATGATACCAATGAACTCAAAAACCTTGGATGACCTCTTCCAAAATTAAACAACACAGAAAAGAGAATAAAAACTTTAGCATCTAACAGGATAATTTCCTAATAAGGAATAGAGTCATAATCTGCTGGAAGTGGCTAGCAGATATCATATTTTTCAGAGTATAAGACGCACTGGAGTATAAGACGCAGCAAGGTTTAGAAAGGGGGGGCAGTTTTTATCCCCCAAATGCCCCATTTTTCACAAAAATGCACCCGTTTCCCCCCCAAAAAGGCATGAATAGCCTTTAGGGAGCTTGCTGGGTGCTCCTGGGAGGGGGTGACGGGGCCAAAAACGAGCAAAAAACAGCCACTTTTTTGCAAAAATGGGCCCGTTTTTCTTTTTTAAAAAAGGGCATGGATAGCCTTTAGGAAGCTTAGAGTGCTCCTGGGGGCTGGGGTAAAATTGAGCAAACAATGGGCTGTTATTTGCTCATTTCTGCCCTCCCCAGCTCCCAGGAGCTCTCTAAAACTTCCTAGAGAGGTGGTTCTCAACCTGTGGGTCGGGATCCCTTTGGGGGTCGAACGACCCTTTCACAGGGGTCGCCTAAAACCATTGGAAAACACATATTTTCGATGGGCTTAGGAACTGAGACACCAATTTTGGGGGTCACTACAACATGAGGAACTGTATTAAAGGGTTGCGGCATTGGGAAGGTTGAGAACCACTGTCCTAGAAGCTATGCATGACCATTTTGGTGAAGGGGTGGGGTTTTGGGAGGAAAAAGGCTGTATTCAGTGTATAAGACGCACCCAGATTTTCAGCCTCTTTTTTGAGGGGAAAAAAGTGTGTCTTATACTCCGAAAAATATGGTAATAGAAACACTTTCAAACAGAAGTACTTAATCCTATTCTGACAGGTGATACAAAATGTTACTACAGGACGAAACTAAGGCCTATAAAAAAATGGAAAAAATAGTTATGATTTGTATTATAAAATAAATTTTAAAAACTTACACCAGAGTTCATAATAGTAATTGCAGCATTGGGACTGTCCACAGCAATGGCCTGTTTCACAACTGTAACTCTGATTGTTGATTCCTATGCAGGTTTCTTTGTCCTACAATGCAAGAAAGAAATGTGTTACTAACATAGCAATCTGATAAGTGGGGTGGCTCATTTGAGTCTCAATCCCACAAACTAAGGTTTGTGAGGCATATATTAACCCAAGGCTTAAATACCTGTCAATATTCTGGATATAGATTATGGATCACTTCTCTAGGATATCGGTAGCTTGTAACTGAGAAACATACAAAGTTAATTAATCTTTGAAAATGAAATGAAAACCTTCATTAGCTTAAGTTTCCTTGATATCATCAAATTGAATAAAAATGCTGTGTTTGAACAGAAATGTTTTTAGTTGCATTAAAATTAAGTATTTTCTATAAAAGTGGTCTCATTGCTCGTTCTCTCCGTCTCTCCTTTGTGGATATGCATGTGCAGCAGAAATGGATGGAAAGGAACTGCTAGAATTATACTCCTCTAAAGTACAGAAAGTGAACAAAAATTCTGAATGTTCCTGAAATAAGACACTGACAACTTCTGCACGCCAAAAATAAATAAATAAATAAAAATCAGTCAAGGTAGTCCTTGACTTATAACAGTTCATTTAGTGACTCTTCAAAGTTGCAATGGCAATGAAAAAATTGACTAATGACCGTTTTTCACTTAGGATCACTGCAGCATCCCATGGTCACATGATCAAAATTCAAATACTTGGCAACTGACTCATATTTATAATGGTTACAGTGTCTTCTTTTGCGACCTTCGGACAAGTAGTCAATGGGGAAGCCAGATTCACTTAACAACCATGTTACTAATTTGACAACTACAATGATTCACTTAACAACTGTGGCAAGAAAGGTTGTAAAATGCAGCAAAACTCACTTAACAAATGTCTCACTTAGCAACAAAAATTTTGGGCTGAATTGTGATTGTAACTTGAAGATTACCTGTAGTTTTGTCTAGAAAAAGTCTATATATAGTTCATTTACTACTGATTTTACTCCATGTTTTTATACTACGGTTTACATGCAGGTAACGCTTGACTTACAACCGTTCATTTAGTAACCATTCAAAGTTACAATGGCACTGAAAAAAAGACTTATGATCGCTTTTTTACACTTATGATCGCTGTAGCATCCCCATGGTCATGTGATTTACATTCAGATGGTTGACAACTACATTTATGATGATCCCGGGATCATGTGATCAACTTTTGCAAAGTTCTGACAACCAAAGTCAATGGGGAAGCCAGATTCACTTAACAACCATGTTACTAGTTTGATAATTGCAGTGAATTGTAACAAATCACACTTGCAAACTATGTGGCAACAAAAGTCATTAAATGGGGCAAAACTCACTTAAGCAACATAAATTCTGGGCTCAATTGTAGTCGTAAGTCAAGGACTGCCTTTATTTAGTTGAGATATCTAGGTGTGTCGGCAGGACAACAATTAGAACTCCTTGCCAACTGGCAAAGTATCTTCAATCTGCAATGTCTGTGACATAAGAACTTCCTCCCTGACCATGCAGGAAAGGGTGTAGCTGCTGTAGCCTAAAGTTGGATCAAACCAGGCCGTAAGCTTTATAATATGTTATAAATATGTTTTAAACTAATGCATTGGCGAGCACAAAAACATTTAAACATAATAGTTTTTTTTAACTTGATTGCCTTAATTTAGCTCAAACATTTACTGCCACAGAATCGTATTATGAAATAGTTCCTATCTACTTAGCAATACATTGCTATAGTACCAGAAGGCACTAAGTTAAATAAATAACAAAGGCAAGGTAGTGATTTGGTGTTATATTTATAGCATCATTAAATCACAGTGCCTTGGATCATAAGCAAAAAGTTCAATCTTTACAATAAAGAATGATAATGAGGAGAAAGCAAAGAGAGGAAGTGAAGTGAAGTGAAGACAGTAAGTGATGAGACAAGTAAAAGAGTTTATACAAAATGGGAACTAAAGGATTTGAAATTTAACACATCTGGAAGGCATCAAAGAAAGCTTACTAAGGAGAGGATATATAATTATGATTTGAACCAAGAATTGCTTGGCTTGTTGGTTAACCAATATGAGATACCAAACAGCATGCTTTAATTTAGCTGATAATAGAAAAATAACATTTGCGGCTATTTCTCAGAATATTGAATATGAAAGACTAAATAAATTAGCATCATCATAATTAGGAAAGATTTTAAAACATAAAACTATCTATTTTGGAAAGCATCACAGTTATCAATCAAAAGAAAAAGAAACAAACAACTTCCTGTTGAAAAAGAAATAAACAAAGACTAGAAAACCATGGGAGGATTAAAAATTAAAAAATGACATTAAACTGGACCTCTTCAAAATTTAGAGAATGAGGCAGAGTAAAAGTCTCACCTGGAACAATCCCAGAGATCCTTGACATGTTTTTGGGTAAAGCCCTTGAAATTTTATATAAACAAACATGCCAAACATTATTCTACTGTTTTTTTTTCAAATCATCAAACTGATTTTAGATCATGTAAATAAAACAATTCTGCTATTCTTAAAGAGACTAATTATATATTTAAATCAACACACAGGAATCTTAGAATTAAAGAGTTCCATCAACTCTTATTATCCCAAAAGAAGTTAGCACTCATTACAAAAAGACATCTGGCATCATTTTCAAAGTGCCAACGTCAAAGTACCAGTTTCTAAAGGGGAGGGGGATTCTTACCCATACATGGAATAGTCTCCCTGGAATCTATAACAAGCTCAAAAGTTCACAAACTTTCACTGTGTCTGAATACACACTGACATTATTTCTCATTCACAAATCACAACAGTGTGCTAAATGAGAAAAGCTTATCTCAATTTCTCTTCCAGTTACATCTTCCAGAGAATGACTGGCTTACCTGAAGGGTCGTTTTCTGGGCGCTGCGAAGGAGAGTCCAAGCATGGGTTAAATATAGCCAATCTGCCCAGGACTGAATTGAAACCTTTAGCCACGCCTCTGGTGCTGACCGGTGTAAGGTTTTTTTCAATAAAGGTGTGAAACTGTTGAGTGTTGAGAAGTCAAAGAACGAAGTCCATATAATCAATCCAAAACAATTCTGCAACTATGTCCATATGGCCAGTCTAAAAGTCTGCAACAAATAGTGGAGAAAGGGTGGGGTTGGACTCTCCTTTGCAGGGGCCAGAAAACGACCCTTCAGGTAAGCCAATGGTCATTTTTCTGGGCGCTGCGAAGGAGAGTCCAAGCATGGGACATACCCAAGCTAAATGTCACTAGGGCGGGAAACTGTCGAGTCCAGGGTCTCTCCACTGGTATGAATGTCCTGAAGGACTCGTCTCCCAAATGCCCCCTCCGCAGAAGAAAATCTGTCCAATTTGTAGTTCCGAATAAACGGAGACAAGGAAGTCCAAGTTGCCGCCCTGCAAATCTCCTCTATTGGTGCCTGGATCGCCCAGACCACCGTGATGGCGGTGCTCCTCGTAGAATGTGCGGTGATATGGCGTGGCACCGGTTTGGACTGGGGTATGTGGGAGAAGGTAATGCATGCCCGCAGCCAACACCTAATGGTAGGAGAGGAAACTTTGCGGCCTTGGGATGCAGGTTGAAAAGATACAAAGAACGATTCAGAACGTCGGAACTCAGCCATCCATTTGATGAACTTACGGATCGTCCTACGAACATCGAGTATGTGCCATCTCTTTAGGATGTTTGGGATGTGGGCAAAAATCCGGGAGGATGACCTCCTGGGCCCAGTGGAACCAGGAGTTGATCTTGGGGATAAATGCCAGGTCCAGTTGGAGGGTCACCTGTCTGGTTGTATCAGACACAAGCCCTCCCAAACCAACAGGGCTGCCAATTCCAAAATACGCCGCACGGAAGTGATGGCAATCAAAAAGGTGGTTTTAAATGTCAAATGCTTAAGACTGGCAGACTGCAGTGGTTCAAAAGGTGGTCCAATCAGGGCCCGTAACACGACATTGAGATCCCATGACGGGTACCTGTGGACGTCCGGACGCCTCAAGTTGGTTGCGCCCCGCAGGAAACTACAGATGATGGGATGACGACCAAGAAACGAATGCTCTTCTGGGGCTAGAATCATGGACAGGGCAGCCACCTGACACCTGAGTATGTTAGGCGCCAGGCCCTGGTCCAGTCCATCTTGCAAATAGTCCAATATGGAACTGTAGCCAAGGTCGCCTTCACGCCATGGGCCGTGCACCAGTTGTCGAAAGATCTCCAGGTGGCATCGTATATCCTGGTCATGGAAGGTTGTCTGGATGCTTGAATGGTGTGAATGACCTTAGTGGAGAGTCTACCCCTACTCAGGAGGTCCCTCTCAAGTGCCAGATGGCTAGTTGTAGTCACTGGGGCTCTGAATGTTGAAGCGGCCCTTGGCTGAGAGAGACCTTGTGCTGGGTAATCCGCCACGGTGGAACAATGGTCAGCGAACCAGGTCCCTCTGGGCCAGAATGGAGCCACGAGCAGGACCTCTGCTTCATCCGTCAGGATCTTCCAAATCACTCTGGGAAGAAGAGTAACGGTGGAAATGCATATAGTAGACCTGGAGGCCAGGGACAGTGAAGAGCGTTGATCCCCTCTGCTTGCGGGGTATGGAATCTGGTGAAGAACCTGGGAAGGTGTGTGTTCTCTGGGGTGGTAAATAGGGCAACTAGCGGTCGGCCGAATCTCTGCGACAGTTGGTGGAACAGGTCCGGATGCAGGTGCCACTCTGAATGGTTGATCGTGGCCCTGCTTAGCCAATCCGCCTGGATGTTGTTCACCCCCAAGATGTGCTCCGCCTCAATTGAGCACAGGTGTCTTTCTACCCACCTTCCAAGGGAGTCGGCCTCCACCATCAGGGACCTGGATCGGGTGCCCCCTTGGCGGTTTATGTGTGCCTTGGTGGCCACTTTGTCTGTGAGGATTGTCAAGTAATGCCCCTGTATACTGCTGTGGAAGTGGAGTAGAGCCATTCCCGCTGCCCTCAGCTCCAGCCAATTGATGCTGTGCTTTGCCTCGGCTGCTGACCATCTGCCCTGGGCAATTTGGTTTCAGAAGTGCGCCCCCCAGCTGAAGAGGCTGGCATCATTGGAGGGAGTGTCACACCCGAGGGGGGACCAGAATCAGTGCTGGAGAGTTGCTGTTGTTGACACGTTGATACGGCAATAGATGCCATTGGAGTTGCCGAGAATGAAGTCTTGCCCAAGGCATGATGGAGAAGCAAGATATCAGTTTGCCTAGGAGCTGGGACAACCGCACAACTGAGGCTTGACGGGCCTGCTGCACCTGTCGCACCAGGTCTCTGACGCTCACCATCTGCTCTGGAGACAGGGAAACCTGACAGCTCACAATGTCTATGATGGCACCTAGATGTTGTAACCTGGTGGCCGGCTTTAGATGACTTTTTTCCAGGTTGACTGAGAACCCATGCTTCTGTAGAATGCTCATGGTGTACTGTAGGTCTTCCACCGCTTGCTGGCGGGACGACTGGATGAGAATGTCGTCCAGATAGCACTGGAGCTGCACTGGGCGAGATCTAAGGAAGGCCGCTACCGCTGCGAGGAGCTTCGTAAACGTTCTGGGGGCGGACAGGCCAAATGGCAGGGCCCTGTTCTGGTAGTGGTGGCCTGCATAAAAGAACCTCAGGAATCTGATGCAGCCCAAGATTGACTGGAGGGACTGGATCTTGAACCTTTTGTATGCTATATGATAGTTTAGCTTTTTTAAATCTAGTATTTCCCTCCACCCCACCCCCTCGAATTCTTGGGGACCAGGAACAGAATGTGGTAAAACCCTGTCCTTTCCTGCCCTAACGGAACCGGTTCTATGGCCCTGATGTCCCTGAGGTGAAGGATCTCCTGTTCCATGAGAGCCTTCTTGACCGGACAGGAGGGAGTTGGGCACCAAATGAAGTGTTGGGATGGAGGTGAAATGAATTCTAAGGTTAGTCCTATGCAAATCATTTGCAGGACCCACTGGTCCAATATAATTCGCTCCCATTGGGCATGGAACAGCTGAAGACGCTCTCCGATGGGAACCGTCCGCTGGTAGTCACTTACAGCGTCTGAAGGGTCTGGAGCCAGACCACCCATGAAAGGGATGCTTGGATCTCATGTCCACATTCCAATGTCTAAGCCATAAGAGGTGACGGGTGGTAACATTGGACGCTAAGGCCCTAGATGCAAACTTAACGGCATTTAAGGTGGCATCAGCTGTATATTCTGTGGCCGCAATGATCTTATTTACATCCTGCCTTAACCTGTTATCCCCAGCTGCCTCAACCAAAGGAGGGATGCCCTAGAGAGGAAGGAAGCAGAGGCAGACATTTTAATCACCCAGGCTACCGCCTGATGGGTCTTGTGGCAGTCCTTCTCCGCGAGTCCTCCACCTTGAGCCCTTCTAGGACATTGGGGGGAAGCACTAAGGAGGAAATGAGTGTGGCAACCGGCGCGCCCACAGGTGGTAACTTCAATACGTCTTCCAAACTTGCATCTACTGTGTACAGCTTCCTGTCATTACCACTGGGGGTGGCCAGGGTGCCTGGCTGCACCCATTGTTTCTGCACTACATTGAGGAATAATTTGGGAATAGGCACTGAGCTTGCACTGGTTCCTCCAAGAGGCCCTCACTGTGATCTGCAGGATCCGGGGCCGTCTGAGCTGGGGAAGAAGAACCCAAGTGGGTTGAGGCTTTAGCCTTATTTAGAATACTCTTAAAGCTGGTGAGTTTAAACAAACCACAAAGGCGGGCTTGTCAGGAATGGTCCCCTCATCCCTGGAGAAATCAGGCTCAGGGTCAGGAAGAATATCCTCCTCCCAGGCGGAATCCTCACTGTCCAGTGAGGAACGGGGAGAGGAAGTATGGTGGGCCTGTGGAACGTCCTTGGATGAGGCACAGGAGCTGGTAGATCGGGACTTGTGCGGCGTTTAGTCCATTGTTGCAACCCAGCCTTAATCCCTTGGGAAATGGCCCTGGTAATGACCTCCTGCATCTCTGCTGAAAGACCAGATCTTTCAGGGGGAGATTGGTGAGAGGGTAGCTGGGGGGCAAGTGGTCCCACTAGAACCAATCCCTCCTCCACCTCTGACTGGCAGTCAAAAAGGTCAGCATGTTCGGCCAATGAAGGCCCAGGAGACCCTGCCATGGCGATTGAAGCCTCACTAAATAAATCCTGTTCTTCCCCCTCGCTCTCCTAGGGGGAATGAAGGTGAGTGGGCTGGGCTCTGGCGAAGGATCCCTCGGGACAGGCTGTGTAGAGGCCTGGTCCTGCTGTTGGGCCTTATTAAATTGCTTCTCCAGTGCCTTTTGCCAGCGGATAGCATCCTTATCTGGCCCAGTGCCCTGCTTCTTGCCCTGCCTGGAGTACGGCTTATTACCCTTAATATTATTACCCTCCTTGGCTGCCTTGCCAGCCTGTCTAGAAAAAGCCCTGCTGGTGGAGGGGCCTGGCTGATCCAACTCCTCAGAGGCCTGGTCTGCCATCCAGCTAACTGAAGGGGCTCCGATGGTATGAGGCAGGGGCTCCTTCACTCACCACCCAATGACCCTGGAGAAGGAGGCCTGAGCACTCCCTAAGCCGAGACACTGTAGGAGCAGTGGGTGAAGACTTGCTGAGGAGGAGCAGAGATGAGTTGTGGTGCGATCGGCGTATTTAAATAGACCGGCCAGCAGCAGAGGCGTGGCTAAAGGTTTCAATTCAGTCCTGGGCAGATTGGCTGTATTTAACCCATGTTTGGACTCTCCAAGCAGCGCCCAGGAAAAATCTCCTATCCTATCCCATGATAGGTCTTAAGTAGGGTTTGACTTGACAAAACTTTCTTGACCCCTCCATCTTGAAATTAGGATTCTAAACAACTAATTGTTGGTTGGTGGGCTATTTTCTTTCCTGGTGTACAAGCTACCAGGCAAATTCTACTGATAAAAAAGTTGTTGATTCCTTGATATGGTAAAGTATGTACAGTGATGTCTAACTTTTTCAGCCCAGCATTCAAACATTTAGAAAACTACTAACTTGACTTTGCTGGTGTGTCATCCCAACTCAAATAAAAGAATAACAATTCCCTATATCCCCCCCCCCAATCTAGGAGTGCCCCTGTGGCTTACGTCCCAGTCTGCTGTAGGTCGCACATGGCCTTTGTTCTTGAAGTGGCTTTGGATAATGCTTTTTCACAGTCTCTGCAGAAATCATGTGAAAGTATGCCCTGGTCTTGCACGATTTTCCAAGGTTTAGGAGGCCATGCAAGACCATAGCCCCTCTCACATGATTTTCAGAGGGTCTGGAGGCTGTGTGAGAGCACACCCCATTTTCATGCAGGCTCCACAGCCTTCAAATATCACAAGAGAATGGTGTGCTTTCAATAATAGGTGTTGGTACATCACTTTTGTCTCATGTGTCTTAAGTTCACTATCACTAGTATATATTATTTAGATATTACCCATCTGACATGACCACAAAATGGCCTTCTGCCTTGCTCCTTTGTGAAAGATTCTGGAGTGAAGTTTAGTTCATTCACTATAGCAGGGATGTCAAACTTGATTTCATTGAGGGCAGCATCAGGTTTGTGTTTGACTTTAGAAGGCCAGAGTGGGCGTGGCTAGGGTGGGTCTGGCCAGCTCGATGTCACTCGGGTCGGGGACGTCTGTGGTGGCCCGATTGCTCTGCCAGCAAAAACGGGTTCTCAAGCTCTATTTTCAGCTGCGACGTCTCCTGCAACCCTCTGCCAACAAAAAGGAAGCTCGGGAGGGCTGCATGCAGCTCTCCTGAGCTGTGTTTTGGCTGGCAGAGGCCCCATGGACCAGTTCTTCGCTGTCTCCAGGGCAGCCCTGTGGGCCAGATCTAAGCACCCAGCAGGCCAGATCTGGCTCCCGGCCCTTAAGTTTGACACCCCTGCACTATAGTAACCCTCTCTTCATTTATATTAAGGTAGTGCAGGTAAGAATGTGGTACATGAAAT
The DNA here is from genome assembly GCF_964273705.1 of Natrix helvetica. Taxonomy (NCBI): domain Eukaryota; kingdom Metazoa; phylum Chordata; class Lepidosauria; order Squamata; family Natricidae; genus Natrix; species Natrix helvetica. The sequence goes on along the minus strand of NC_138551.1, from coordinate 52,123,769 downwards.
TCCAACTGCAAGTACATTCATTTCAAATGATTCAGGAAGATCGGTGTCTTGGGCAGTGAACAAGGCAGTCACATTATGTACTGTCCAGACCAAACTTGAAATCTGCCAACAGTATAATGACAAAGCAACTAGCTGGTACTAATGACGACAAGATAGAGACGCAGAGCTTTTAAATGGTAGTAACATGTTACAGTGCTCAACTTTTTCCAATCTAGTACTCCCCTAAAATTCAAGGGTGATCACATACTTCATGTATAACAAAGCACAGCATGAGTCACAGCCTATCATAATATTTTAGTTAGAAAATGAGGAAGTATATACTTTTGTTTACAATTTACTTTATTAATTTTTTTGGATATAAATTCAAAAGTTTTCATATAAAAAGTTAAAAATGTAACAAAATATTTATTTTAAAAGATGTTTTCTAGATATGGATGATTTTTCTGTTCAGATGCTTAGGGTTTTTCTGCTCAGATACTTAGGATGTTCCCTCATGGAACCAGCATAAATAGCAACATATTTGAAACATACGTATTTAAATATTTTAAGCCACAAGGATCAAAAGCAAAATAGAAATGCTCTTTTAAAGGTTCTATTTTGTCCAGAACAACAAAATTTTTAGACAGAATAGGCAGGAGAGAAAAGGTAAGAAGGGGAAAAGTTATTTATTTATCACATTGTACCTCAAATACTGTACTTTCAGATGCCCAGAGAAAATAATGAAATGTTAGAGAATGGAGATGTGATTTTGAAAACGTAGCTATAAATCCAAATGTTTTGGTTAACCTTAATTGCTAATCAAAATTGATGGCTGAAGCTGATTGTGCCTTTCTCTAAAAATCTAATTTATTCTAAATTTTCTAAATCCTTAAATCACTATTATTTGGTTATTTGAAATGATAATGATTTTAAAAAGATATACATATGCATAATCCAGTCTGTTTTTTAAATTTTATTATGCTAAATCAACCATATACCACAATATTAAAGTCTTAACAACCTCAAAGTTCTATGTCAAATAATAAAGGAAAATAAACAAGATCTGGAATTATTTTATAAAATAACCAACTCTAAAATGATCATATGGATTGAAAATCGTTTGTCAAAAATGGTGAGTACAAATGTTGACAAACATAAATTTATTGTTGCAAGTCACTTTCCAGCATTACAACAATAATTCTTTTAATTCATCCTATGTCCCCAAATTTACAGTTCTTAACAATCTGAATGAATATAGTCAGGAAGAGCACATGTACAGTGATCAAGCAAGAAGAAGACATTGTCAAACCATCTAAGTTGATGTACCCACTTCTAAATTACATATCCAACAGTATGATGATTCTAAACAATTTTTATTGAACATACACTGAGGCATCCATAAACATAAACAATCTGCACTGTCATAATAACTTAATTTTAAATTCATAGAAAACTAATTTCATGTAAACATAATCATTCATTGGTTTATCAAGATAACACATTCAAACTATATATTCCAGTTGTGATTTATCATACTGTATTTCAAATATTTTATTTATTAAATTTATCACACAAATCATTAACATCAATTTCTTTTACTTCCTAAAAAGATGGGCTATTGGCTTAAAAGCCACAATTTAATTCCTCTAAAACCCTGCTGTGTGGCTAGCTAAAAAGTGCGTTTTGGACTCTTAATTATCTATTCAGTTTATCTGATTTAATCCACTTGCCATTTTTAATCACCGGGAATGTGGAAACCTCTAGTAACAAATATAATGAGTATTAATGAGATTACTCAGAAAATTGTGGAAGCAATTTCCATTTCCCCACTTCCAAAACTAGGAGAAAACCTAAGGGCTGCCTGGCAGATGCATAAATTTTCTTATAGTATTCCCACCCACCCCAAATAAGCAAATAGAAATATTCTCTTGTATCAGCTGGCCTTTTCATCACTAAAATTAAGAATTATGAAGGGGAACGACACTTGGCATCTACTTTCTAAAAGTATGTGGAACATTTTTAGGTGGCAAGAAACCAATGAGATGCACCAATTCCCCCAAACCCTCCAGCTGCTTGTTTTTCCCATAGAAAACAATAGTGGTCGGCATTTTTGGACAACCAGGATACTTGTTGAAGTTTCTCCCCAAACTTTTGCAGATAAATATTCAAGCCGTAACTTTACAGAAATGTAAACCAAAACCAAAGTTCTTCTACAGTCAATTTTACTGGACAATTTCTTTTAATGACAATCTCAGATTCATGTCTGATTATGATATGTGCTTTTTTCAATTTTTGATTACAGTTTGAGCTTTTATAACTTGTCCACATTCTGATTTGTAAAGAGATGTGTGGAACTCTTAATATAAAATGTCAGAAATTTATCTCTACAGTGCTCAAAAAGAAAAGAAGCTGCTCCCAACCTACTAATTACAGATTTCATACATTATGTTTTATAGATGTTGATTGATATGTGAGATATTTTCTGCAGTAATCCTTGAACAGCTTGAACTTGTACCATATTATGTTGTTTAAAAGGCTATAATTAGTTTTAAGAGTGAAGTTAAATAATAAGGGAAAAAACTCTTTCACATTCAATTGTACTTTCCTTTTTAAAAGCAGGATTGGATTTCTGTTGAACCTTAGTTCAGAAATGGGTAATCCATGCATCCCACAGGCTCTTTTCTGTAACCCTCCAGGCTTCCCAGAAAAGTACTCAAATTCTACAGAAAATGGGCCATTTTTAGCTGGAAATATTTTTACTCAAAGTTTAATCACTAGGCTCAGCTGGTTTAAGATACCAAAGACATAAACAAAATCCCGTTAGTTAAATCACTGCATTATTCCCTTGCCTCTAGCTGCCTCTGGGATGTTGGCAGTGGGATGGGATCTTTTAAAAACTGATAAAAATTACCTGCCTCTGCTTTGTGCATAAACTCCTTTGATTAGATTAGAAATATTGGTAAGAGCTTTACTGTTACATATTAAATATTAGCTAATGAAACATTACTAAAATATAACCTTTCCTATGGGCCTACTCAGTTTCCCCATTTTAGAAAAGGAGAACATATCACATATTTCAGTAAAACATTAATTTAGCAAGTTTACATATTTTAACTATCTAATTGCTGATTTCAATTCTGCTATAAAGCACAAGAACTGACTGAAATTGTAAAAGAAAGAAAAAGAAAAAAGCCTAGTATCACTTGCATTCAACTAATTAAATTAGTAGGTGTTACATTTTTAAATAATTTTTAAAATAAATCTGAAGATATCTTGAAAAGAAACTGAAAATGTATTAAATCTGGTCGTGTTTTTGTTAATCCTTTTGTCTACAGCTCTATTTGCTTTGATGAAATTTAGTTTTTCCCAAAATACCACATAAGCATTTGAGGAAATCTAGTTTTCCTTCTAAAGAAAGTATTACATGTTTTATGTTACTCTGAAACATAATATTCATTCTATCTTTTAAATACTAGAGTAAATGAGTAGAAAGAGAAAAGGCATATATTGTTATCATACAGGAACAAAAACTAGATTTAATAATTGCAATGGAAATTTGATGCGAACATTTCAACTTATCCAACCTAAAACTTTGAAACAAACTGGACAGGCATTCATTCAGCAATCATTTGAAGTTACAAGAGTGCTGAAGGAGGGAGAGACTTACAAAGAGTCCTCAAAATTCAATAAGATTTTCCAAAAGGTGTTTTTGGGTAATGAAAGAAAATGTTTGGGCTGTTTCTAAGATGGGTAGTGGTGAAAATGAGTCCTGAAATTTGTAACTCGTATTTTATGAGTTGATTAAATTAACCTCTGGCAGCCTTATTTCAGAGTTCAAAACTAATGCTTGGCTTCTAAAACAATTGTTGTGTTCATATATTTAATTGTTATTTATTAAATATACTTGCTGCCTATCTCGCCGTGGGGCTACTCTAGATGGCTAACAACACTAAAAATGGAACGAAAAGTGTGTGAAGAGAACAGAAGTAAGGTAATAGAGCAATAAATTAAACAATGAAAAAGAACTGAATGAGAAATACAACTATCTGATTAGGAAAAAAAGAAAGATGAACGGGTAGAGAACAGGGGGTGGGGGATATGTACACATCTGTTGGGACATGCAAAAAAATTAGATGGTTTTCAGATAAAAAGCTATGGATTTATTGAACAAAAAGCAGGTGCAAATATTAGCCCTTATAGTAAGGCTAATTGCAAAGGCAGCAAAAATAGGCAAGTAAACTTGTTTCAGATATTGAATCTCTTTTACCAGTAATAGACTGAACAGAACACATAAATACAATCAGAAGCTATCCACATTTCCTTTTAGGAGGCGAATCTGAGATGAAAGTATTCAGAGGTCACAGAGTTTATCTCCCATAGACACAAATTCAATATCAAGTGGTTTATAAGAATTCTACCAAAAGGTATATTTTCTAGAGACCTAATTTGCTGATACAAGGCATAATATATAATACAAAATGGTCTGTTATTACTATATTAAAATTTCCATAATCTTATCTTTATTTAAAATAGTATAAATAATTTAAAAACAATTGAACTCCATGCTTCAGTCAATCCTGGCAAAACAATAAATAATTCTTACTTTAATTATTTGTGTTTTAAAAACTAGGCAACTATAAATTAAATCTATTTCATTTTTATCAAATAATTTGCTGATGCTAAATATTTTAGATAGCAAAACATTTAAAACACATCACACCAAACATCACTTGATATATATATTTTTTCAAAATAAATACATGTTAGATGAGCAATATTTTAATTAAAGGACAGGTTGATTCCTAAGTTGTCATTTATTAAATTTACACTACTAAATTCTGGATCTAAAAGAGCAAGCTGCATTGTTGGATGCCAGATAGGAACCAATTAATTTGGTATTTTAAAAAAGAGAAACTTCACAAATAATTTAAAAGTACACATTAATTCTGACAGTAATTTTTGATTTATTTACAGCAAAACTGGTATAGAAAAAAAAAATCTTATATGTAACTCAAATTTAGAAGAGAACTAGAAATATTTGAAAGGGAGAACACATTTTTATACTCTGATCCCTTTAAAAATTTGTTCAATCTTCAGGATTTTTCAGCGTTATGATATAAATATTTTTTCCGTCTCAAACAGACCAGTGGAAATATGAACAAAGTGAATTTTGAGAATCAGTAGCTCACTTGACAAGGAAGCCCGGTAGCTTTAAAAACCGGCAAAACGTCTTATTCTCCACCCTAACCAGTAAAAACAAGAATCCAAAAACAAGTTACCTGTCGCAGGCCCAAAAGGAAAGGCATTTTGCAAACTCATAATCCAAGCTAAGAGTGGAAACAAAGAAATTTCAAAAAACGCATACTCATTTCTTCATCTGATATGGAAAGACTACATCCACAATCTTTTTTAAAGTAGGGTTTCCTTAGCTGGGAATGTTAAATAAACAGAGTCCCAGGACACGGCATGTTCTCACTCGCTCTCTTTCCCCTCCCAGAGACCAATTTCAGAAACAACAGAACTGTGGGCTGTTTGCCAAAGGGGAAGTGATATCACTAGCAGCCCAGCCCAGGAAAAAAAAACCTCTTTAGACAGCTGTTGATTAACAATTCAAGGCGGCCTACTGCCTAGAAAAAATACACAGCACTTAGGAAATGAGGAACATTTAAAACCAAGTGCTTGGATTAAGTATTAATGACTATTCAAAATTACTTTTATATCTCATTATTTTTAAAGGAAAATAGTATTTGAACAACCCAGGGCTTGTTTTCAGGACCAATAAATAATGAAAAAGGGCATTGGTACTTACCTGATACGCCTCTTCTCATATTGGGGGAGAAGTATCCAAGATGGGTTGACCTTGTCCTCTCGTTGATTGGGCTGAGTCAGATAAGCTCTTTGGGCCATGCCCTGGTCACCAGGCACTACCCAGTTATCGGTGAAGAACTCTATCCGATTCATTGTGCCATCCACTCCAGACTTTTGTTTTAGTTTCAAACCTTTATTTATTTATTCCTTTAACAGAGCAGTTCAATAACCAAACATATATCTTTCTTGCTACATAACAGAACAGTTCGACAACCAGGCGTATCCCGTTTTGCTTACATAACCATATCAGGTAGAGGCTGGATACTCCTCCCCCACTATGAGAAGAGGTGTACAGGTAAGTACCAACGTCCTTTCTCCATAGTGAGGGGAGGAATATCCAGGATGGGATGTACCAAAGCCTACACGTCCCTTGGGAGGGTTACACATGTTAAGAGCACGTATAAACTTATGCCTGGTGAGGCATCACCTCTGCCCAGCCTGCAACACCCTACACCCGAATGAAGCCTCTGCAGAGGCAAAGGAGTCCAGTTTGTAGTTCCTCATGAATGGTGAGGGGGAAGACCACATAGCTGCCCTACAGATCTCAGACAATGAGGCCTGAGTGGCCCAGGCCGTTGAGATGGCCGTGCTTCGTGTGGAATGTGCTGTAATAGAGCTCGGTGTTTGCAGACCCCGTGCTTGGTAGGCGGTAGCAATACAGGTTCATAACCACCTGCCTATGGTGGTGGATGTCACCTTGTTCCCCAGGGACCCCGGCTGGAAGGAGACAAACAGAGCCCCGGATCTCCTGTTCAGCCAGGTTCTTCTAAGGTAAATCCTCAGATCCCTCCTTACGTCTAGTGTGTACCACTTCCTCTCTAACGAGTGAGAAGGGTCCAGGCAGAAATTGGGGAATATCAATTTCTGCGAGCGATGAATGCAAGAGCACACCTTGGGGATGAAGGAGGGGTCCAACCTTAGCACCACCCTGTCCTAGTGGAACATGCAGAGATCTTCCCTGGCAGACAGTGCCTGTAGTTAGGATATTCTCCTGGCGGAGGTTATGGCCACCAGAAAGGCCACCTTAAGGGTCAAAAACTTAAGCAAAACAGTTCATAAGGGTTCAAACGGAGAGCCTGTCAGAGCATCCAATACCTTGTGCAAGTCCCATGATGGGCATCTGTGTACCGTCGGTAGCTTTAGGTTAGATGCCCCTTTGAGGAATCGCCTGACCACAGGATGTTAAGTCAACACCTGAGCCCTTCCCCACAGGAGTACCGATGAAATGGCCGAGACATGTCTCCTAATTGTATTGGGGGCTAAACCTCTGTCCAGATCCACCTGGAGAAAGTCCAGAACCTGTAGGACAGTGGTCCGAACTGGATCGTGACTCCTGGAGGTGCACCATGTTGAGAACGCCCGCAATGTAGCATCATAAATGCACTCCATGGGGGTCTGCGGGCTGCCTAGATGGTCTGTATAACCCTAGGGGAGAAGTGGTCTTCCCTCAGGGTGCTCTGCTCAAGCGCGAAGTGGTCAACTGGCGCCACTGAGGGTCCGGGTGCTCCAGCAACCCCTGGCTGAGGGAGATCCTCTCCTGGGGGATCTTCCAGGGCCTGTCCACCGAGAGAGATTGGAGATAGGCAAACCACAGCCTCCGGGCCCAGTGTGGGGCAATTAGCATCACCTCTGCCCCCTTCCGAAGGACTTTTCGTATGACCTTGGGAATCCGGGGCAAAGGTGGATAGGCCTAGAGCAGTGTTTCTCAAACTTGGCGACTTTAAGTCCTGTGGACTTCAACTCCCAGAATCCCCCAGCCAGCATAGCTGGCTGGGGAATTCTGGGAGTTGAAGTCCACAGGACTTAAAGTCGCCAAGTTTGAGAAACACTGGCCTAGAGGAGTCCCCGGGCCCATGGGCATCGAAGGGTGTCCACCCCCTCCGCCCCCCGTGTCTGGTACCTGGAGTAGAACCTCGGGAGCTGGGCGTTGAGAGGAGTGGCAAATAAGTTGACCTTCGGGCATCCAAAGTGCTTTGCCACCTCCTCGAAGATTGCTGGCTGCAGTCTCCACTCCGAGTTGTCCACCTCGGCCCAGCTTAGCCAGTCGGCTCTGATGTTGTCCACCCCCGCTATATGTTCCACAATCAACGAAAGAAGGTTCCTTTCGCCCCCCTGCCCCAGTCTTTTAGCCTCCCGCCTGAGCTGTGAAAATGTAACAGAGGCCAGGCAGACCATCCTGAGCTCCAACCAGTTTATGTTGTGAGTCAGTTCCGCCTGGCTCTATTGTCCTTGCACCATCTGAGCCCGCAGATGGGCACCCCACCCGAACAGACTGGCATCCGTTGTTACCGTCACCCAGTCTGGCGTTCTGAAGACTTCACCCTTGGTTATCGCTGGGGACATCCACCAGAGCAGTGAGCGGGGGACTTCTGCTGGAAGAAGGGCTTTGGTCTGGGAGCAGCTCATACGCTTTCGCTGGAAAGGCAAAAGGAACCATTGGAGGTCTCTGGTGTGGAAATGAGCCTGAGGGACAATGCCAATGGTGGACACTCCAACTGCCTCCTCAACTGCCCCGGCTTATTATCAGAGGTGTGCAAGGCAGACACCAGAGCCTCAGCGCTAGGTGGTAGAAACCCTGGGCTATATCCTTGTCATGTCATTAGAGGTGGGCACTGGGCCTGAAGTCGAAGATGCCCACTATCTATTAATCAGATCAGGAAGGATCTTTGATGTGGGCATTGCCTCTGCCTCCACGGCAAATATAAGTAAGTATAATCTTTATTGTCATTGTACTTAAATACAAAGAACTACCATTCCTGCTGCTATCACTGGCGGTTGCACAGTTGCCTCCGAGACGTTGCCAAATTTGGCTGAGGCCTTAGCTTTGAATAAGGTTTTTCAATAGAAAAAGCTGGAGGAGACCAGAAAGGATGGAAGTGGCAGGTGGCATACCGTCCTCCTCAGAGAAGGTTTCCTCCCTAATTAAGCCTTCCTTTGAATCCGAGGCCTGAGCACCCTGTGACTAGACAAGAAAGACAGGGGAATCCTCTGCCTTGGTGTCAACTACCTCTGGTATACCCTGCCGCAGAGCCTTGACCCAAATGTCTGAAATTGGGTGTACACAAAGGGAAATCCTAGGTCAGAAGGGGATGGTATCAACATCCCTGCGAAGTCGAGGCTAGGGCTGGTTGCCATTTGTGGGCTATGCAGGGGAACCCTTGGCCAGAGCCCCAAGACCTGAAGCGGCAAAGGAGGTTCTCAGGTGGAGCTATCGGCCTCTGCCCTGTTCCAACAGTCAATTTAGGCCAATTAGTCTCCGCTGCGCTCAGCGCTCTTCAAAAAAGACGGCGCAGGTGCTTGACAGTCCCTGTCATTACCCAATTCTGTGAGGAGCTGCGGAGCACTCCTGTGCTAGGGGAAACCATGATAGACAACTAGTGACATGGAGCATAAGCATTTGAAATAGGCCCCAATGACAAAGGCCCTGTCAAATGAGAGTTAGGCTGTTAAGACTTGAGTGGAACAGTATGCCACCCCGAGGGGCTGAGGCAAGGCTGCCACCACCCATGGTGGGGAATTAACTATCCAGTTCAATACTACTCACAATCCAACTTTCAGTCAATTAAAGATGTATATAGATATGAATTCCAAATATTTTTGAAGATTGGTATCTGGCTAGCACTCATGCCGGAGATTGGCATCTGGCTAGCACTAATGCCTGCCCATCCAGATGTGCAGGCTTGGGGGGAGGGCCCCGAGGGGGGAGGCAACCAGGGTGGCATCGTGCGAGGTTGTGATTGCCATTCCTGGGCAGGGCATCCTCCCTTGCAGCGAGGGGTCTTCCTCTGCAGCCTTGCGGGGTGAGATTCCTGGACTTTATATCCTCCTGTCCTAGTCCAGGGAGCCTCCCCCCCTGCTGTTAGCCTTCTTGCATATGCATTCTAGTGCCCTGTGCCTCTGCTTCTCATATTTAGAATTAGTCTTTGGGGGGTTATGGCCTGTTTTTGTCTGTGGAAGAGTGCTCACAAGCTCTGATATACTAGGAAGCAGATTCTGCAAAGTTAGAAAAACACATTCCCCCTTCTCAACCTATTCAGTCCGATCTGCTGTTGTTAAGGCCAAACGCATGTGGCTTAGAAGCAAGCAGCAGCCTAACAAAGAAAGAGAGTGGTTGTAAAAGCTTAGTGGAAAGGTCTCCATGGAAATGAAATTTGAATGAGAAAGGGGTCAGGTAGCCAAGAGCTGACCTCCCAAATCCTTTGATAGCTGTAAGGAATCCCCCTCTGCCCCTCCCCCAGATGAGGGAAGCCCTAAACATTGCCCCAGGGAAGCCTTTTATCAGAAACTGGAGCAGAGCTTTTTGCTGCCTTATTGCAAAATTGCTTTTGTTGTTCGAATCTATCTCTGGACTTGTAGGCTTTCGTTTGGTTTTGCCGTGGGGGTTCCGCCCCTCTCCCCTTAGAGAAAACATCTGGCAAGGGGCCAGATGCAGCTGTGGGGGCATCTTTAGCCTCCTTCGGACTGGTGACTTTCCGCCCCCTCAGAGGTGAGAGGAACTGGCTCCTTCCCATGTCCGCGCTGCTGCTAGCAGCCACCCGTTTGAAGCGCGGCTTGAAATCTCAAGAGGGCGATTAGCGCCAGAAAGGAGCTGAGGGAACAGTGCGCGCTTAACTTCAAACAAATGTACGCGGCTTGGGCTTCTTGGAGCCTGCTGCACGCCGTCTCGCCGGCTGAGATCCAAACGAACGCAAGCGGCTTGGGCTGCTCAGAACTGCCGCACGCCACTTGCTGCCGTTCTGTACTCTTGTGGGCCCTGGGGGGAATGTGCTTGGCTTTGCTTTTAGCCTTGCTGCCCCAGAAGAGGCTCCCAGAAGAGGCTCCCAGAGAGGTTTCAAACCTGTTTGGAGGTTCCTCTGTGCCTCTGGCAGGGCTGCTGGTCATAGCTGCAGGGACCAGATTCCGGCTTGTGTCCTTGGAGGAGCAGGGGGCCGCCATCTTGGAGCACATGGTCCCCTGCTATCCAAAAAGACGATTCACATTGAAATTCAAAGGGAACTTCAATCCGGGGCTTGAAACGCGGCTTGTGCTGCAAAGAGCTGCCGCACCTCTTCCTGCCGGTGGCATTAGCCTTCTGGAAGCGGCGGCTCGTAAATGAGCTCTGCTCTCGGCTCCCGCTGTAATCTGGTGAGGCTTGAGAAGGCTCAGCGTTGCAGAGTGGCTGGTGGTCCTTGCTGAGTGATCTAGGTCACTCAGGCAGTGACTTAGGCTGTGTGCCGCCCCTGGGGGCTAATGGCGACCGCCCCTAGCCCCACCAGGCTTTCTGTGAGTCTCCAGATACTCACTCAGGCAGGTGATGGTAGTATTTGCGCTTTTTAAAAAAGTCTCTAGTTTTTTCCTTAGGATTCTCAGGAGTTCCAGGATGGCACAACCGCCTGGTTGAGGGCTGAGTCGATAACTGGATAGTACCTGGTGACCAGGGCGTGGCCCAAAGAGGTTATCTGACTCAGCCCAATCAACGAGAGGACAAGGTCAACGCATCCTTGATACTCCTCCCCTCACTATGGAGAATATCTATTCTCTAAAACACTTGGAAACAGTTAGACCAAAACCAGAAATATTAAAAACAACAATGCTTTCTACCCTGACATCTAGAGTCAGAGGCAGAAAAGTAGAAAGTCAGTTTTGGGGCCTGTCAATCTTGATGTGGCCATGTTCAAATTAGCTGATAAATAAGTCTTAAATCATATCCAACCTGGAGTGGACAGTCTGAAGCTCTCAGTCCAATTTCAAACTAAAGTCTATATTTTGGCCAAAACAAATGCTAGAAAAAAATGCCCCTGAAGTTAAATGACTGAGTGAGAAGGAAAAAAGTGAAATACAGTTTTAGAAAAAGAAAAAAATATGCTAATAAGACTCTGTTAATTTTTTGCAGAATTTTAGGAATGTTGCTTGAGCACTAAACTTCTTGGCACATATGTATTATATTCTCTATATATTAGCCTGACTGGTGATGCCAACAGAAATTCACAAGAATGTCAACAAAACCCTCAAGGATATATATATACATCTCCATAAAATTTGTACTGGGAATTTTCTATCTAATAATCATTTTCATTTATTTAATTTTCAGTAAAAGACATCTTCCCACCAAAACCAACACAAAAATAATAAATATGGATGTTTTATTTTATTTTTTAAAACAAGCCTTTTAAACATGTCTTTTAAAATGTATCATAATGAAATTTTGAGTACTGTGTAATAATATCTCAAAAAATTACAGAAAAAGGAGAGGAGTGTGTGATGTGCATACTAGAACAACAGAATACTGAAAAAATCAGGTATCGCTTTTAAAATGACATGAAATATACTTCTTCCACTTCCAGGCAATCCTCCACACGCCATGTGGTAAAATGACCTATGGAAACATCAATGCGCTCACAGGTTTTTGCCCTAGGGAGCTTACTTGCTGTGTAAGAATAAACTGAGGAGGGGAAAGGAAAATGTATGAAATAAAAGATTAACCTAACCCTTCTCCCATGTTGCAACTCTCTCTTACTCTGCAACACTTGGCCAAAGAAATGGGTTTGCACTGACATAAATGAGTATTCCCCTTTTTAAAAATTTGAAAGCAGAGTAGAATAATGAAGAGATCCAGATGCTTGGAATGTAGTATAAGAGTGAGCATGACAATGCTACCTGTGAACTAGATTCAATGCTCAAGTCGTAAGTTCAGATACAGCAGGACTTGTTTTTCACAATACACTACTGAATAAATAAAAACAACCAATCACTATTTTCATCAGGAGTGATATAAATTATTAAAAAGAAAATACTAAATCTGTTTCCAGTTCTTCTCTATTTTATACCAATAAAAAAGTGTTTGCCTTAGGAATAGAATACATCAAATTCCAAAGCAGTATAGATATGAAAGAAAGTGATCTAAATTTAACTCTGCTGAGCCTTTAAAGCAGAGGTCTAGCAATATTTTTGTGCTTCTCTTAGACCAGCAGCTGTTCTTGCCTGTCATATACTGGTTTAGAAGCCTCACAACTCTGAAGTCTGGAAATGCATTTTAATCAGAGGGTGGGAAATTCCCTCTTATATTGTTTTTCAATTTTAGCTTGTTAGAAGTAGTTTAGTTTGTTTGAAACTGATAAAACAGTTGTTGGTTGAAAAAAGTTTAACGTATTGATCTAATGGACATACAAGGGGTCATCAACATTCCTTTGAGGAAGGCATGAAGATCCCCCATTAACTATTTAAAGAGCATGCCTCCCCTAACATGGTCTTATCTCCAGATTAAATTTGAGGCAGTTTAATTTTGTATTTAGCTACTGTGGTTTTAAAGTAATGTATTCTCTTTTTTATATAAATTTTACTAAAATATTTAAAAGAACATAAAAGTTAACATAAACTAATACAGAATAAAGGAAACCAAAAATAGAAAGACAAAAGTGCCAAAGATTTTAAAAAATAGAAAGCTCCGATTTCCTTTGCAGCAAATATAATTTGACTATCATTTTGTAACAAAATAGTTCATTTTTTTCTATTATACAATTTTTTAAATCATCAAAACTGCAAGTCATGTGCATTTTTTCTGTTTCATGCAAAACACCTAAAAGGGATTTCAAGTCAATCATAAATGAAGACATTGTCTTTTCTCTAATCAAGGTGATCAATTTTGCCACCTCTTTTAAATTACATCATCTTCACCAACCCCTCCACTATTGTGGGAAGTTTAGAACATTTCATCTTTTGTGCATATAGTAATCTTGCTACAGTTGCCATATATAAACCCAAGTCCCATGCTTCTGTTCACTAATTGCAAAAGTAAGGTCTCTGGTTTCAACTGTGCATTCTTTAAAAATCTTCTGAATTAATGTATTTATTTGCATCAAAACTTTTTTCGCTTTTTTGCATATCCATCAGACCAGTGGTGGGTTTCAAAACTTTTTAGAACCTATTCTGTAGGTATGGTCTGTTTTGTGGGAGTGGCTAGGTGGTCATGTGACTGGGTGGGAGTGGCTTGGCAGTCATGTGATCGGGTGGGAGAGGCCAACTTGTAAAATGTGGTGAAACTCACTTAACAACGTTCTTGCTTAGCAACCAAAATGTTGGCTCAGAAACTCTGGCATTTGAAGCACGCAAGTCTTAAAGCTGTCAAGTTACAAGACCCTTGCACCCCTAACTCTTTACAACCCCCCCCCCCCAAAATAGCTAAAACTTTTATTTTTTAAAGCATTTTGCGCCTGGGGAAAGTCGGAACGGCACACCAGCCACACACCTCCTCCACTGACTTTGAAGTCTCTCACGCTGCCAAAACCCCTCGCTGCTCTTCACCTGCAGTCGCCCCTTCAGCCTCCCATCCATGGAGGATACGCTGTGGTCCTCCTGGAGGGGCAGCAACGGGCACTTTCCCCCACCCCCCGAATGGCGATGGCAAGAACTGCTACCAGCAAAGCTCTCAGCATTGGCAAGAGCCCTGCCGCTGCACCGGATTCAGCAAAAGTGGCTCTAGCAGCAACAGGACATGCTTGGGGAAGGGAGAGCCGGAACTAACTGCATGGGATTGTGCAGCCGCTGCTGTGAAAATATCTGTTTTGCCAGCTGGGAGGCTGGCAAAGAATCCTCCATTTTCTCACCGCCGCCGAACGGTCTGTGCCCTGCCCTCCCCCTGCAGGAGGGAAGGAAAGAAGCCGGTGTTGGGAAGAACCTTCCCTCCCCCTCCAGAGAGCCCATGCCGGGAGACAGGAGGGAGGCGGGCTGTTTTGAATGCAGGTGAGCAGGCGGTTTGGGGCCGGCGCCTCCTTCGCTTGTTCAGGCAGGCAGAGAAAGAAAGGAGGCCCGCATTAAGCACCCCTGCCACTAAGGATATCGGCGGGATATTCTTTTTTCCCCCAGTACCGGGGTGTAGCCTCGACCCCTGCCTTCCTGCCATCTCCAGTCCAGCCCTGCGCAATCTCCCTGCCACCCCACCAACCTGGGGACACTCCCAGCTGCAGTTGGCATTCTCCTAGTGATCCTTCCTGGCTGTGCCCCCAGAGCAGTCACATGGTGGTGGTGCGTGGGCTGCTGACCGACTCAGGGCCCACCTGGACGCCTGGAGAGGAAGGATTGGCAGGAGAAAGCCAACGGGGCACAAAGAAGCAGCCGCCCAGCAGCTGCGTCCCATTGCAGGCACCCAGGGTGGCCTCGAATTCCCGCCTCCCTGCCGCCTCCAGCCCCGCACAACCTCCCCACCAACCCACTGACTTCTGCTGGATGGCCTCTCCTTCATATCCTGTTGCCGGCTGCAGCCGGATCCAGGCAGGTGCTACGCCTCCAAAGCAGTCACATGGCAGTGGCATGTGGGCTGCTGACCGTCCCAGGGCCCGCCCAGTTGCTTCTAGAGGGAGCAGGCAGACGGGCAGCATTCCCTCCCACCTCCCCGGCCACCTACAGCCTCGGCTGGACGGGCAAAGGAAGTGGGTGAGCAGGGCAAGCATGGTGTGGATGGGCAGGGTGAGCTAGTGAGTGGCGACCAGGTCGGCGGGGGGAACGAGCGGGAGGGGGGCAGGCCAGGAGAATGAGGGTTTCAGTACGGGGCCGCTGGAAGATCAGGTACGGGAAGGCACTCTAAATTTCACCAACCAGTACGCCCGTACTGATGTGTACCTGCTGAAACGCACCCCTGCATCAGGCCTGATAAAATGTCTTTTCACGTTCACATTTCCAGTGACGATTTGAAATACTTTTAGATATTTTCCTCAAAAAAGAGGCTGAAAATCTGGGTGAGTCTTATACATCGAATACAGCATTTTTTGCCTCCCGAAGCACCGTCCTTCACTAAAATGGCCATGAATACGCTCATGGAAGATTTCAGAGAGCTCCTGGGGGCTGGGGAGGGCAGAAATGAGCAAAAAAAGGGCCATTTTTTGCCCCTCCAGCCCCCAGCAGCACTCTATAAGCTTCCATAAGGCTATGCATGCAATTTTTTTTGACAAAAAGCAGGCCATTCAAGGCTATCCATGCCTTTTTGGGGAAAAAAACAGGCCCGTTTTCATGAAAAACAGGCTGTTTTGGGGAGGTTTGCAGAGTGCAAAAACTTTTTTTCCTTTTGGAAAGCTCTAGTGATTGATGAGAATTACATTGATCAAGTGCTGTGCCAGCAGAAACACCTACCTATCTACTGTATTTCTCTTTATCTCTATTTCTCTCTCTCTATCCCTCTACCTACCTACCTACCTACACACTCTCTCTCCCTACCTACCTACTGTATTTCTCTCTATTTCTCTCTCTATCCCTCTACCTACCAACCTACTTACTCTCCCTATCTACTGTATTTCTCTCTCTCTTTCTATTTCTCTCTATCCCTCTACCTACCTACACACTTTCTCTCTATTTCTCTCTCTCTATCCCTTTATCTACCTACCTACCTAACTACTCTTTGTCTCCCTACCTACCTACTGTATTTCTCTCCCTGTCTATCCCTCTACCTACTACCTACTTTTTTTAAAAAAAATGTCTCTTCAAAACCTTGGTGCGTCTTATACTCTGTCTTATACTCCGAAAAATACGGTAAGTGCTATTGCTATTGCTATATATTTTAGCCAAATTTTTAGCCCATTTTATCATAATTCTTGCACTTTTTTCTATCTCATATTTCAACATATAACTTTACTTCAAACTCAGTCATGTGTTGTTCAAAAGCATAAAATCTTCTATGCATTTTAAACTTTTTGATCATTGTACATAAGAAATAACATTAACAAGTATGCCTTCCTATTACTAAATGTTCTCTTTTTTTTTTTACAATCCCCTTGAGAAAAGTCGAAAACATCATAGTAAGTTAACCATTAATGCTTATTATTTCTGACAATTGATCTCTATTCATCAAATAAAATAAATAAAAGTTTTGAACTTGAGAATATGGAGAAAGGCATACATTTGATTTCTGAAAATATGGGACAGTTGTGATGGGAAATTGTGGGGGCATATTTTGATTAAAGCAAAATATAAAACATAAAACAATCTTTATGTTCTAACATAGAAAATTAATAAAATCATTTAAGAAGGAAATACATTATTTATTGCACTAGCCATTAAAATATATTATTTGAGAGTTTACCTTTGCTCCTTATGACTTTTAAAAAAAACATTATTCTGATTCAACTTTTTCTTGGTGTTTTTTGGGGGGAGGGTATACTACTCAAGAGTCCTTTTAGACTTATGTAAATGAATGAATAAATATTTTCTACCATTTGCAGAAAATATTGGAGTTCAGTTGCTGACATCTTTTTTCAACCAAGTTCTATACATTTGACAGTCATTAGTCACAATTGCCGGTAATATACCACTGTTATTTTAAGATACAGTTACGTGATTCATTGCACAGACTTTAAAGATCATGAGACAACAGGAATGTGGCTATTTCCCAATACAGAAAATTACTATGAATTACTTAAAACATTTCTGCAATATGCTTTTGTAAAATACTAAGAATTTTAAATTCACTCATCCCAGCTTACAGGTAGTCCTTGACTTATGATTGTTTAGTGACTGTTCAAATGGGCCTAAAGCAGAGTACTTATGACCCAGATTTCACATTCCGATGATTGGTTCCCCTTGAAGTCGTATGATTGTGATTTGGGCTCTTGGCAATTTGTTTGCACTTATGACAGGTTTACAAGCCTTCCATGATCATGTGATTGCTATTCGCAATCTTCCCTGCTGGCTTCGAGGAAGATGGCAGGGAAGATTGCAAGCCACTGTCCCACTCTGGTTCCTAGTGGCTCTCTGTTGGTTGGGACCCATTTTGGGATGGATCTTTTTCAGCCAATCTCTCTAAGAGCAGTTGCCTGCCACTATCGTTCTGCAAAGCAGCCCTTCCAGGCTGATTCCAAACACTCCATTATCCAAGTGCCTAGAGCTAAAATCTCACTTAGCTTTCGCCATGAACTTTTCCTGTCAGCATCTTTGAGAGCAACAGGGCTGCCTATCAGATGGATTTCACCCCATATGGAACAGACTCCCTCTGCAAAGCAACCCTATTACTCTCAAAGACATGGGCTGGAAAAAGTATTTCTCCCCTTTCAGAAAGATTGTGTTTGCTGGACAGCAAATATGTTTCAGAAAGCGGAATAAAGGTTTTTCCTGCCCTTCTCCCCTCAGAAAGATCCCATTTGCTGTCTTTCCAGGAAATATCATCTTAGGCCGAGGGGGGGAGGGAGGCAAAAATAAGACATCATATATGCATAACAAACTTTAACCAGCTATGATAATAATTTAATTTTGCCTTTCAGAATTGCACTGAAACCTACATAACCTTTTCTATAGATTTACTGGTCTCTAGTACTCAATTTACGGGTGAAAAATCACTGGTTAGCATTTGAATATTCCAGGGTTGAATAGTCAGAGTTCATAACAGTGTTATCTGAAAGTAACATCAATTCACACCATCCTTTAATGTTCCTAAGTGAACTTATCTATGCTTACCTACTACTTTCTGAATTTATTTTTCTTTCTTTTTTCAATTTTTTTTATTTTTGAACAAACATAAACAGACATAAAAAATTAAAAGCAATCTTTCAGTTACATACAGTGTGTCGATTGGTTACAAAACGTTTGTGCTCCCTCATCAGTCTTCACTTACAATTTATATGGAATCTCATATTATCCATCTAATATATATGCATACAATTATTATCATTATTAAACATTTATTTGACTACAATCACTGTTACTTCCTTTTACTTGAGATATTCTAAGTTTAAAATAAATTTACATTATGGCATTTCATCACTTCATCCCCAAATCATCCAGTAATATTACAGCTTTATATTTTATTCTGTATAAAATTGTTTTATCTTTGGTTACAAAATGTTTATGTATCCTCTCCATAGTCCTCACTTACAATTTATATAGAATTTCATATTGTAAATCTAGTATATATACTATCTATAGAGAGCTCCGAGGGGGAAGAGAGAATGGAGCTGTCAGAGATAGAGACAGAGGCGGAGCCTAGGCCATCCATCATCCCTCAGATGGAGAGTCAACAGCTTCCAGATCTGGAGGTGGCTGATGTGGAACAGCTGGGTCCAGTGCCTGACACGCAGATGTGCAGAATGCAGAGAAGAGGGGAGCAGTGGAAATCTATGGGCCGGTCTTTGGGACGGAAGAGTCACCGCTGCTAACAAAGCCCCACCTTAGCTCTGGGATAAAAGGCAGGGGGCGGAGATGAATAGGTGTTACAGATAACTATTCATCTTCCTGCCAGTCAGCACTGATAGCCTGCACTTCCAAATCCTGTCTGGAAATTTATCAGAATTCTTCTTCAAATCTGCAACAGCTTCTGAGCATTGTATGTGTGTCTCTGCTCCTGGAAGAAAGCAAGTGCACCTTCCAGGACTTCCTTTGCAAGTGTGAAGAGATTGAGAGACTCCTGTTGGGCCAGTTCAGGAGGAAGGGGAGCGAGCGTCCTTTCCACAGGACTTAAGAGACTTCGTAGCCTACTCTGAGAGAGCGGCTGCTGGTGCTCCTAATAAAGGGAACGATTTGTTAACTACAAAGGGCTTGTCATGTTTGGGAGATGGGTCAGAACACAACTGGTTATACCTGCACTTTCAAATAAGTACAGGGATTTACATCTAATTTTCCTTCATTTACTCTATTTACAAATCACATCATCAGCAACCTTCCCTTGATCTTGAGAAAAGATGGGTTGGCTAAAGAAACTGTCAACAGATCATACGTTTATGCCCATATATGCTCCAAAGTATTTTTTTTTCTTTCCCTTCAAATAAAAAAAAAAGTACAATTCCAATGTTTAGTTCATTATTCCAGCTAAAACAACTGATAGCCGAGCTTGTTTTTCATCCTTTTCCTTCTCATAGCTCGTCTTTCTTTTTGGTTACAACTATCATCAGGAACAGCCCTATACACCTTCTCATTTAGCAGCCATATTCCATTCTAATCATTTTGTTGTTAAGCAAAATGGTTGTTAAGTGAACATAGGACAGAGACATGGGCTGTAAATTCACTGGTTGCTGCCATCTCATTGAAATAAAATGAACTTTATTTTTGCTCCCTCTCAAGGGTGGAGAAATTATTTAACAAGCTATTTCTTCCTGAGCTTTTTTTTAATAACACAGTGCTCCCTAAAACATGGCAACCACAGTCAAAAAGCTCAGATCTGTGATATTAATTAGTTGATTAGAATCCTTTAGCAAACTTCGTCTGCTACCTGAAACTGACCAGACCTTAATCAGTTTCATAATGATGGCTCTTATTTCAAGGCAGCATGAAATTTAGTTCTAAATAGTCAAAAAATGTACTATTTACTACCATCATATTTACAAATAATTCCTAACTGAGGCAGATGCTAAATGGGGAGGTCTACATTAGGTTTAATACAAAGAGAATATCTTGGAATTTGGGAATATAAGGAGATTTAGTACACAGCATAGGCTCCTTTAGAAGACCAGATATAAGCATTTCAAAAAACTACTAACTTATTTTGCCTATAAATAGTGCACGTGTGAAACTTTAGGGAGTTACTGCTCATTCCTTTTTACATCATCTTTCAGAAGAATTATATTTCAGTAGCTTTAAGGCTACTTTAAACAAACTTCAAGAAAAGAGAAAATACATGACAATAAAATGTCTTATCAGCCTGTTTAATTTGGAAAATTATTTCATGTGAGCAAATGTATCTTTGTAGCTTGCCATATTTATTATACATGCTTTCCCAATTTTCTTCTAAAAACCAAATTTTGGAGAAAAGATTCTACAGATCAAATTATTTCTAAACCATTTGTGATAAAATTTATTCTAAAACTGGCCTATACTATGAAGAAGAAGAAAAGAATGAGTGACCCTAATCTTTATTAACATTCCACTATTCATTCAATGATAAGATAACAATACACTGCCTGTCTTCTTTACTGAGCACTCAAGAGGCCTTTCTTCAAGTGAAAGATACTTCCCATATCTATTGTTTTCCCCATTCAGAATCCATAAAAAGCCTTTTTGCAATTTAGATATATTAATGTCAGTAACACTCCCAACCAAGTAAGGCTCTGAGGCAGACAATGCCTCAAAGATGCATTTTATCAGAGATATCATATTGGCACATCTGGGAAAACCTGAATCTGAAAGCTCCTGGGTTTTCCCCACCCAAAAGAAAGTCAAAGTCCCTGCACCCACATGTCCATCACATGGTCCAATCAATCCACTGTCATAACTGGAGATGCCTCCCGGTTAATTAAATGAACGGATTACCAACTTGGCGGGAAAAACCTAGCTGCGTTCATATGTGTGAAGAGCAGAAGCTGGACCTCATCAGACGTGAGGCATTGTGACATGAAGTGAGGTGAGGCAAGACTGGTGGAGAAGCCCAGAGGAGCAAGCAACACGAGTACAGCTAGTCAACTGGTGTCTGCTAGTATGCCCCCTGTGGTGCACCAAGGATAGGTGCGCAAGCGCTGAATAGAATGAACTTGTAATTTAGGCTGTCCGAACTTCATCGTGTCTCTAGCATGTAGAGATTTCCCTGGCACTGTATACATGTGATGCCGAACCTAAGGCATACGTGCCACAGGTCGCATGTGGAGCCATATTGGCTGGCACGGCAGCTTTCAGCTCCGGCACGCATATGTGCGCTGGCCAGCTAATTTTCTGCCTTTTTGCCCTCCCCAGGCTTCAGGAAAGCCTCCAAAGCTTAGAGAGGGCAAAAAACAGCCCAACAGAAGTTCGTTCCCGAACTTCTGATTGGCCCGTTGGGTCTGTTTTTCACCTTCCGCAGGCTTCAGGTAAGCCTCCAGAGCTTAGAGAGGGTGGAAAACAGGCTCAATGGGTCAACCAGAAGTTTGTTTGTGAACTTCCGCTTTCCCTGTTGGGTCATTTTTCGCCTTCCCCAGGCTTCAGGAAAGCCCCCGGAGCTTAGAGAGGGTGAAAAACGGCTCAACCAGAAGTTCAGGACCGAACTTCCAGTTGGCCTTGTTTTTTGCCCTCCCCAGGCTCAGGAAAGCTTCCGGAGCATGGGGAGGGTGAAAATCCCCCCCATTCGGGGGTCACTTGCGCATGTGCAGGGGGGTACACGCGCGCACAGTTTTGGCACAACTTTAGAAAAAGGTTAGCCATCACTGCTATATACCATATGCTAAATAAATAACTTTATTTTTTAAAAAATATTCTGTAAAAAAATGTGGGGCCAGGACTAGTGTCATAAAGGAAACACAATGGTAGAAAACTGTGTTTTGCCATGTCTCCTGTATCTTCAATTAATCATCAACCACGGGAACCGGAGGGAGAAAAAGTATCAGTTTAATGTCAAATTTTCAAAATGATAGTCTGCTCCCTTCAGAAAAAATTCAGTCTCCAGATCTCTTTCCTAGGCCATGTTCCTATGAGAACAGAGTATTTGTTGCCTGGAATTAACTGCTACTGCCTACAAAATATACTTCACGCTGTGGGATTCTTGACCCCACATGTTACGATTTCTAAAACATAGTGGGATGCTTATTTATGTTTACAGTAGAGCACTGTGTCCCTGGGAGTTTTCCAGAAATGTAAAAGTTTGCCTAGTAGATAAATTCAGCTTGCTACATTGAAATAAACAGCCCATTTGATGGCATTCATTTAGTTTTAAATCTATTTAAGCTGGGATAGTTTCCAGCCAAAAAAAACCCCTGGGGACTTCCGTTTTGTGGCATAAATAGTGAGAACATTATTTACAAGGAAATCTTATCTCAAACTATTTCCCACATTCTCAATGGGAAGTGAAAGCTATTAAATCAGTGTGGCAACCAATATACGCACTTATCACAGTCATTTTTTTAAAAAAACAAAGGTTTAGCCCAGAGGGTCCCAAAGCTGTTATGACAGCTAGCCTGGTATAGTATTTAAAGTTGCTGGACTAGGAGCAGGGAAACCTGGTTTCATCCTCACTCAACCACATTTGTCTTAGTCCAATATGCTTCCCAGGGTTGCTCTGGTGGGGAAAAACAGGTGGGAGAACCATCTGCATCACACCTTCAGCTCCTGAAGGAAAGGCATAACATGTCAAATACCAAATAAACATGTAACATGGCAAAACAGTAGAATAGGGAAAAAAATGAAAAGGGTTAACTTAAATGCAATGAGAGGGCAGGGTGAAGAAAAGCAGCTTCCTTCCTTTCTGAAAAATACCCTCCCCACCCACCTTTCAGCCTTACCTCTACAGTTCAGAGAAAAATAGTGATTGCTTGCCAACTCCACCTCTGGCAACATGAAAGTGTATCCAAGGAAAGCTACAATGAGTAATGCTACAAAAGAGAAAGAACGTTGGTCTTACCTGAACGTTTTTTTCTGGAGATGTGGAGGGAGGGGTCACAGCAGGGTTATCGCAGCCTGATTGGTCCATTTGACTGAGAGAAAGCTTCTTAACCTTCGGCTTCTCCCGTTGGTTCCCAGTTTCCGCAATGTCACGGTCAGCACCTGTAAATCAAACACAAACAAGGGCAAGCCCCCCCGGGGCCTCCCGATTCTACACCTCCCGGACCCTGTCTAACTAACTAGGGCGGGAATGTGACCCCTCCCTCCACATCTCCAGAAAAAAACGTTCAGGTAAGACCAACGTTCTTTTTCCAGTAGTGTGGAGGGAGGGGTCACAGCAGGGACATACCCACGCTACGTCCCTGGGCGGGCAGACTGGGTCCCAGGTGAAGAATCGGACACCACCCTCTGAAGGACCCTCCGACCAAACGATGCCTCAGCCGAGGCATAAACATCCAAACGATAATGCCTAATAAAAGGCGTGGGGGAAGCCCAGGCAGCCGCCCTACAAATATCCTCTAAGGGCGCCCTGGTGGCCCAGGCCGCAGAAGTAGCGGCACTGCGGGTGGAGTGAGCAGTGATCCCTGATGGGGGGGGCTTCCCGGAAGCTCCATAAGCCTCAACTATGGCCAACCTTATCCACCGTCCTATGGTGGAAGACGACACCTTGCGTCCTAACGAGCCTGGGTGAAAAGAAACAAACAACGCCTCGGTCCTCCTAATGCTCTCCGTTCGCTTTAGGTAAATGCGAACCGCCCGGCGGACATCTAGCTTATGCCACACTAACTCCTGCTCCCTCGAAGGATTGGGACAGAAATTCGGGAGCACAACTTCCTGGGCCCTGTGAAACTGTGAATTCACTTTCGGAATGAACGAAGGATCTAAACGAAGGACCACCCTGTCCTGGTGAATTACACACAGGTCACTACGGGAAGACAGGGCCCCCAACTCTGAAATGCGCCTGGCCGATGTAATGGCCACTAAAAACACCACCTTAAGGGTAAGCAGACGCATATGTATCGTTCTAAGCGGCTCGAACGGGGAGCCCGTCAGAGCCTGGAGAACCAGGGTCAGATCCCAGGTCGGAAATCTATGAACCGGAGGCGGACGGATATTAGCCGCCCCCTTCAGAAAACGCTTAATCAGGGGGGAACGGGAAAGAGTCGGAGAACCTTCCCCCCCCAAAATGGTGGCCAAGGCCGCCACCTGTCGCCGGAGAGTATTATGCGACAAGCCGTCCTCCAATCCCTTCTGGAGGAATTCCAACACATCCGGGACGGTAGCCCTAGAGGGATCCAACCCCAGTGGGATACACCATTTTGCGAACGCCCTCCACGTGGCGTTGTAAATCCTAACCGTGGAAGGCCTCCTAGACGCCTCTAAGGTGGCAATGACCCCTGACGAGAGCCTCCGCCCCCTCAAAATCCCCCGTTCAAGAGCCAAGCGGTCAGATGAAGCCACTGTGGCTCTGGGTGATCCACGGTACCCTGACGCAGAACGACCTCCCCTGGGGGAATCCTCCATGGATCTACTACCGACAGCTGGACCAGGTCCGCGAACCACGGTCTCCTCGGCCAGTACGGGGCTAGCATGACCACGAGAGCCCTCTCTGTGACTACCTTCCTTATCGTTCGGGGAATGAGGGGAAGGGGAGGAAAGGCATAAAGAAGGCCCGGAGGCCACCGGCTCCTGAGGGCGTCCGCTCCTTCCGCCGAGGGAGTCTGGAACCGAGTGAAGAAACGCGGCAGCTGGGCGTTCTCGGGTGAGGCAAACAGGTCCACCAGCGGCAAGCCGAATCTGATGCAGATCTTCCGGAACAGCTCCGTGCCCAGTTGCCACTCGCCCTCGTCCAGAGTCGTGCGGCTGAGCCAATCCGCCTGGAGATTCGACACTCCCGAGATGTGCTCCGCTACGATCGAGGCCAAATGCCTCTCCGCCCATAGTCCCAACAACTGTGCCTCCCGCCAGAGAGCGCGGGAGCAGGTGCCCCCTTGGCGATTGACATGGGCCTTCGCCGCCACATTGTCCGTGAGCAAGAGAACATGTTGCCCCCGCAGGTGATGACGAAAAGTCCTGAGGGCAAGTCTGGCGGCTTTCAGCTCCAGCCAATTGATGTTGTGGCGGAGATCCGAGGCAGACCAACGCCCCTGGGTCATGTCGGAGTCCATCACGGCCCCCCAGCCGAAAAGGCTGGCATCCGTCGTCACTGTGACTCTCTCGGGCTCCCAAAAGCAAGCCCCCTGTTGCAGCGCTGGGGACAGCCACCACCGAAGAGAGAGTCTCACCTCCGCTGGTAGAGGAACTGGCCGCAAGGAATTGCTCATCATCCTTCTCTGGACTGGGATCAAGGCCCACTGGAGAGGTCGCAGGTGGAGCCGGGCCCAGGGCACTATCCCTATGCAAGAGACCATCTTCCCCAGGAGCTGAGACAAGGTCAGGATGGAAACAGACCTTCTTTTTCGCACGGAAGAGACCAGCTGGCGTAAGCTGGACAAACGTTCTGGAGACAGGCGGACCCTCCCTGACTCTGAGTCTATCACTGTCCCTAGGTGTAGGATCTGCCTGGATGGGGACAGGTGGCTCTTGGGAAAGTTCACGGAAAACCCCAACACCTGAAGCCAACGGATCGTCAGCCGAAGATCCGACTTGGCTCTGGATAAGGACCCTGCCTGAACAAGGACGTCGTCCAAGTAACACTGAAGTCTCACCGGGACGGAACGCAGGTAAGCCGCCAGTGCTGCCAGGACTTTGGTGAACGTCCGCGGAGCTGAGGCCAGACCAAACGGGAGGGCCCGGTACTGGTAATGCCTGCCCCGGTGAGAGAACCTGAGATAACGCCGGTGAGACTGAAGGATGGGGACGTGGAGATAGGCCTCCGTCAAATCTACTGAGGCCATGTAATCCCCCTTCCGAATGCCCTGCAGAATGGATTTCAGGGACGCCATCTTGAACCACCTGTATACTAGGTAGCGGTTCAGGCGTTTCAGGTTGAGGATCGCCCTCCAACCCCCCGAGGATTTTGGAACTACAAACAGGTGGGAATAGAAGCCCCGCCCCCTCTCCGGCTCCGGAACGACCTCCACTGCCCTGATTTCTAGAAGATGGGCGACCGCGAGGTCCATGAGGCGACGTCGCCTCGAGTCCCGAGCCGGGGGAAAAACTTTGAAAAAACTTGGGGGTTTGGAAAGGAATTCTAACCTTAGGCCGTGGCGAACGGTCGCCCTGACCCAACCGTCTGACGTGATCCGATCCCACTCGTCCGCATACAGTGCCAGGCGGCCTCCGATGGGATGACTCGGGTTTGAGTCATTTCCCTCTGCGGAAGGGGCGGCCGCCCCCCCCACGAAAGGGCCGCTTGGCCTGCGGCTGATATCTAGAACGGTCCTGAAAACTCTGCCTATTGAAAGACCTGTCCTGTCTATACGGTTGGTATCGCTGGTCCTGATCCCTGTCATAAGACCTGAACTGGGGTCTGCGATAGGGATGACTACGGGACTCCGCCTTCTTGGTGGATGTGGGCATAACTTTCTTCTTATCTTTATTTTCCACCAAAATCGGGTCTAAAGAAGCCCCGAACAAATTTGGACCCTCAAAGGGGGCAGCTACTAGATCCCACTTGGCTTTATAGTCCATCTGCCAGTTCCTGAGCCACAGGAGCCTACGAGAGGCCACAGAGGTGGCCAAAGCACTTGACCCAAATCTAACAGCGTCTAGGGTCGCATCAGCCGAATACTGACACGCTGCCATTATTTTAGCCAAATCCTGGTGTACCCGCTCATCTTGGATCGGGATACGGTCCTGAAGCTGGCGAAGCCACATAACCGTTGTACGGTTGAAGTACGAGGCGGCAGCCGCCGCCCGCACCGCCCATGCTGAGGCCTTGAAATTTTTACGTAAAGTGAGCTCCGCCCTCTTGTCCTCTGGTTTAAGCTTGTCTGCCGCGTCCCCCGAGACCACTGGGGAGGATGAGACTAGAGCTGCTATGGGCTGATCTATACTCGGAAGCTGAATAGCCTGCACAAACGACTTTTCCATGTTATAGGCGCGACGGTCGTTGCTGCCAGGCGGAGAAAAGTTAGAAGGATGGGCCCACTGACTAGTAGCTACCTCCAAAAACAGGGGAGGAGCAGGGATCTCCTCCTTATTGGTGGCTGTCGCTGAGAACATGACCATGTCTGGATCAGTGGGCGGGGGGACTGTGGGGTCCCCAGTGCCCACCTTGGTAGTCCTCCTAGCCTTCTTAAGTAAAGGCTTGAACATGGCCTGAAGGAACAGGTTTGAGGAACGAGGCGGCTCGGGGGCCGCATCCTCCTCCTCCGAAAACCCCCAATCATCCCTCCTCGCCTCCCCCCTTGAGGAGACCTCACTCATGAGGGAGGGGGAAGAAGCCCTAGACCTAGATCTACCAAAAGGAGTAAGCCTACTGTGATGATACGGCCTGTCCCTTTGGGCTATGCCCCTAGAGATGGCCGCAGAAATAAGCCTTTTGAGGTTCTCAGGAAGGTGTTCCAGATCCTCCTCATCGCCCTCTGAATCATAATCTGGTGCCACATGGGCCCTGCTACGTTTACTGCCCCTACTCGGGCCTGCAGAGGTACCCTCCAATGGGTCCTCCCTATCTGCCCCTCTAGTCCCCCGGGAAGGAGAAGGAGAGCGAGGATCCCCCCGCCCCTGACTCCTATCAGATCTACCTGAGGAGTCAGATGAAGATGAAGGGCTAAACCCCCTGGCCACAGGAGGAGAAGGACAGGAAGCCAAAGCACGTGGGGATCCGGATCTAGGCCCAAGATCCCGAGCCTGCCTTTTCTCAGCCCTTTCAATAACTTTTTCAATGGCCCTTGATCGCCTGAGCTCATCTCTCTGCAGAGCTCTTGAAGGCCTTTCCTCTGCGCAAGGCCGAGGAGCTCGAGGCCTAACTGTGGGGGTGGGATCCGCCCTATCTTCGCCCGCCTGGGGTGGCGCGGCCTGCTGGGACTCTGATCTCTCCGCCATCGCCCCACTCACGTGCTCCAGGTGGTAAACAGCCGAAAAACAGGGAAAATCAGCAGCCACAGCCCTTTAGCTGGTGAGAAGACGCCTGCTCTGGGCTGCCTGCGATGCTGCTACTCGCACCAGCACGATCCTCCAGCCTCTACGTGCTGCAGGCCCAGCCACGTGTGGTAAAAATGGCCGCCGGCTTCTGTGGGCGGTCCTCCGACAAAGCGCGCCCAAAAATGGCCGCCGACCTTGGCTGACGCTTCCCGAGCCTCTGGGCGACCGCTCGCAAGCTCGCCGCCCCGATCCAAGCCTGCACTCACTGGGGGAGCCTAAAAACCCCCGTAGGCAAGAAAAAATGCCCCCGCGCCTCTGCCGCGAGCCGCAACCGGCCCCGGGATCAAGGCGACTGGAAAGGAAGCCGATCTGCCGCTTTCGCGCCGAAAAACCCCAGCGCGCTGCGGCTCCAGTCAATTTGAACGTGTCGCTGCAAACTAGGCAGCAAAAGAGGTTATAGGATCGCCCAGCACGCCCGAGACTCCAGGCATCAGTCCGGGCGATCCCCTGGGAGAGGAAAGGCATGGAACGCCCCCCCCCTGTCTCTCAGCCTTCCGAGGGCAGTAACAACAGCCCTGCAAGGCAGACCAACTAGAAAAAACTTTAAATTTAGAATGTTCAATTTTTTTACCAAATCCAATACTAAAATACTATAAAAACTCTCTAACTAGGAACCAAACCTGAGTCTTGGACCTGACTGAGAGGAAACTGGGAACCAACGGGAGAAGCCGAAGGTTAAGAAGCTTTCTCTCAGTCAAATGGACCAATCAGGCTGCGATAACCCTGCTGTGACCCCTCCCTCCACACTACTGGAAAAAATTGTTTTTCCCCCCTTGTTCCTTGTAGAAGTTGGCAAGAAAGATGTCTACAGCCTTATCAAAGAACTCAATGATGCCTAGATTGGCAGCTGCTCTGGTAACCATAGAACTCTCATTGAACCAGAAATAGACACTGAAACAACTGTGAAAGGTGGACACACAGCATTGGTGAACAAGGCTCAAGCAACACATGAACGCTGACAGTAGGTGAAGAGGCCAGAGTATGCACAGAGCAAACTGAGCCCTATCAGATCTAGCAAAACAGTAACTATGTAATGCCGTTAACAATACATCTCCAGCAGCAAAAGGAGAAGCAAAAAGAAAGCAAAAAAGACACCAAAAGAATTAAGACAATTAAACAGGAAAAAAAAAATTATCCGCTCAGATGCAGCTTAAGAATTAGTCTTGATTTAGCTACATGATTTTACAAAGTTTCAACTCTCCTCAGGAGCTTTCGCTGTCAGGGGTCAGTCCTTCATTGGTTTAACGTCTGGAATGCATCTATTGATATTTGCATTCTAATGCCTTTGTTTCCAGTTCCAGGTCTATACACATTTGAGATTAATACACTCTGCATTCCCCCCCCCCCCCCCAGTGCTGGTACTGAGGTTTGGTTTCTCAGCATAGGAAACATCAGGTTCATTAACTTGATTCACTTCTGAAGACTGCATTCTAATGTTGGCCATTATTATAGCAGCTATAACAGATATACTATTCAAATATATTATGTAGTCTCGGTTAAGATATTAACTTGGAAGTCTCAGCATTAATCAGGAGAATAATAGCATTAGTATATTGTCACTTTGAGGCCATCTATGTTTTCTATCAGATTCGAAAAGTACTGTAAAAGAACTGTTCTTTCAACTTAGCTGGATTCAAGCAACATCCTAAATCATACACAATGGGTTATGAATTACAATTGCTAGGATTGCATTGCGTACTATATTAAACACTTAGTATGATATACAAGCCAGGCCTAGAAAAGGATATACAATCTTGTTTCTAAACTCGTAATTCTTGACACTCTCCTTGCTGTTTCATCATGCTGTTTCATTAAAATTAAAAATATACCATACCCTATAATGCCAGGGTTCCCAACACTTAGTCTGTGGACCGCCACCAGGTCATGACATGCCAGAAACTGGACCACGCAAAAAAGCAAAGCCCCTTCCACAGTATGCAGGCAGCAATAGCGAAACCATGTCCCCTCCAGTCCACACAAAAACCTCTCTCCACAGAACCGCCAAAAGGTTGGGGGCCATTGTTATAATGCAATTGTCCATTGTAACTTTCAAAACATCAGTAATCAAGATACTAATGACAGATTAGGATTAGTGTCACAGTAAAGTAAGTCTTCCAAATGTCCACATTTTCTTTTTCACTAAGCAAATATTGTTTTGCCTTTGTAAACTGTAGTTGAAATTGATTTTATTCCACGACTATGATCATGATTTTTGCTATTTGGCGGATTTCGCTGTTCTTTTGCACAATCCATTGCACTGGGAATGTTAACACTGAAAGGCAAGACGTAAATGTCATAACACAAAGAGGGGGTCCCTTTCATTTCCCTATTAAAACAGATTTCTATAAATAGCCTGATCAAGTTTCATTTTATAATAATAATAATGATAGACATAACTAATGAGTTCAATACTGAAATAAGAATGCTATCTGCTGGATACTGGTATTTCAAGGCTAACTTGTTCTGACCCAGTTTTGTTTGCAAGATTGGACATGACCAAATGTGCAAGAAACAACAAAAAGCAGAAGCAATTATCTGGATAACTGGAATACGATTTTATGTTTGTTTGTTTTTTAAGGAAGTTGAATCTTTAAAGATAAATAGTTAAAGCTGAATTGTTAAATAAACTACTTTTGGGGCAATGGCTTCTCAAAAGCTGCTTTAGTTAAAGGACAACTAAAATTAAAAAAAGCATGATGTAACAAAAGAAATGAAAAGAGGAAATGCCAACTAACGTAAACTACCTGATTGGAAAAAGGGAACAGCAAGATGATATGTATATGGATATCTCACAACTGAGTTTATAAGTAAACAAGCATAAATATATATCTGTAAAGAAACACCCCTTGATTCCAATACTATCGGATGGAGCTCACTTTGGGAAGCTCTATGCTAGCTTCCTGCCACTCAGCTACTGGGTTATGATTAAATACTGCTGCATCTGCCAAACTGTTTTATTTGCCAAAATAATGCTGACATTTGCAATTACTCATAATACAGTAACTCACATTTTTTCTGCTCTACTACTCCACTCAAGAGGGATTTTTTTGTTATATCTTCTGGTAAAGGAAACACACACAACCTGCTACATTTTACAGGAATTATAAATGCCTTTTGGATGGGGTATCCTATCTTGGAACAGTTGCTAAATGATGAGCTGCTAAGTCAAAGACTACCAGTACTGTAAGTCATCTGTCAAAATATCTGTTTTGTAATTTAGCAATAAGGAAGTCTCAAAAATGGCACCTATCTTCAAAAAGGAATAATAGACTGTGACTTAAGAGAGTCTCTTTTAGCTTAGTAAAGAAAATAATCCCATAAAATGATTAAGATGTGAAAGGCGTGACTTACTCTGTTTGAAAAATAAATGGCAAAGTAGCTGCTTTTTCAACGAAGTGATTGCAAACCACGACCACCACTCCTGGCCACCCCAGCTGAAGGGCTCACCAGCTGCTCTGAAGCCTTGGTCCCAAGGCTTCCTGTAGACAGAGTTATATGAAGGACCTTATGGAGTGATTCTAGGACTCTCCCTAACCCAGGAGTCATATAAAGTAAGGGAAAATGGTTCCCTTGTTCGTAGTTGAAGAAATTTCCATCCAGAGGAAACTGCTCCCAGACTGCTCAATCAGCCAGTTTCACTGAAAGTCCAGTGCAGAATTTTCCATTGGTTATTTTCATACAATAATATCTCTTACATATACAATAGAACCTCTGGTCACGAACACATCTGGCCATGACCAAATTGGGTTCTGGCCAAAAAAAAAAATCACATTTGTTTTGGTTTTTCCCTTCTGCACTATTTTTTTTGTAAGTGCCAAATTTCCAAAATTAGGTTCAGGTCACAACCAAATTGGTTTGCAACCAAAGTTATGGAATGAGTTATGGTCATGATCAGACATTCTACTGTAATTCAGTTACTGTCATCTCTAGGAAACGAATATTAATACAAACATTAGGGCTCTCACCTAGCCTTGCAAAGAAGTCATTAAAAGTTACAAGTATATATTAGCTCACTGATTGTTACGCATCTATTGAAGTCACATGGCCCAGAAGCAAAAGGAGAACCAAACTCATAACAAATTAAGAAAAAATTCTATTTGGCCCTGTTTGCCAAGAAAATATAATGTACTCCCTTGGAGACTACTGTGTTTGCAACACGATGAACTCTGGTTTCATCCTGTCAAAAAGATATTTTATAGATGAGCAAGATGTAGACATAAAAGCAATGCTTGAGCAGGGTCCGCAATATTGTCTGGTATGCTAGACATCCTCTTCATGACCTGTGTTTCCATGTTATTTTCTGTGATAATCAAAAACGATAATCAGTTGTTCCCCCATGTTCAGATTTGAAAGCAGCATTCAACATTTATCAACCACTAGACAACATGTGACCTGCGGTGTCATTGTTTCAAAGGTATTTCCTTACCGCATCCCTCCAAATTTTCAATTAATTGCTGCCAGCTTCCCACAGGACTGAAAAGAGCCAGGCACATAACAACAGTGGGAGAAGTTCTAGCGCACTGCCTTCACTGGAAAGGTTCTTAAAAATTCAGTAATAAATCTGCCTTGAAAATAGCTCATATTGAACTGTATAGCACAAACATCAAGAATTGACCAAATGAAATGTTTTATGACAGTTTGTATTATGTTATAAAATGTTTTATGATCGTTTTTATACCTTTAAATGTTTTATAAAATTTGTCAAATTTCAATTCCACTGGAGTAATGAATTCAGGATTTTGGATAAATTCTTTAAGTTAGCACATTTGTAGTAGTGCAAAAATTATTGTCCTTTGATGCATTGATTTTGCCATTAAAAGTTACGCACAAATATGTGAGTTTTAGCAATATACAGATTGTTAGAAACCTACAAGATCACAAAATCATAATCTATACATACATACATACATACATACATACATACATACACGCATACATACAGTGTGTGCGTGCGTGTCCATATATACAGCATGTGGCTCTTTTTGTGACTTTTAAGAAAAATTATTTTACTTCCAAATTATTATAAACCATTCCCCATATTTTAAACACAACAAACTCATGCGTATCACTGATCATTCAGTTATATTTACAGGTTTAATATTTCCCCTTAAGCCTTTTACATTTAATCATGTTTTGATGACTAAACCACAATTGGCTAGATTTCCTCACTAGTCTAAACTAAAGCCATATGAAACATACTAAAGCACCCTATGTAATGTAGTCTATTAATCTACAAACTGTTAAACACAATCTCCTGCGGGTTGTGAAAAATCTGAGGAGTGTGAGAACTTCTGGCTGGTCAGAAGGATTTTACATGTGTGAGAGGAAAGACAGCACCTGCATAGTTCCAATTTCTAGGGAAATCAAGAGGGAAGGAACTACTTTCATACACAATTAATGGGAAACAGTACACTTTAGAACTGGAATGATAATGCAGCACCAAGTTCAACATGTTGGGTAGTTGCAAGTGAACCAATATGCTTTCTTGGCTGCTTTTGCAGTTGCCAAAAATCTTCTCAGGGCTTTTTTGCTATCTGATATGCTACCTGTGACCACCTGGCCTCCTAATAGTAAGGCTTCCACAGCACTCCAACCAGCCTGCTTCCAAATATGGAGAAAACGTCAGACTCTATATCATGCCTGGCCATCTGGCAGCTGAAGATTCTAGAATGCAGTGTAAAAATTACACACAAAGTTCCAATACTACTCATATTCATACAAACATTATTAAAGTATTATTACTTTACAGGGATTGCAGCACTACAAAATTTGCAATTCCTTACCTTAATGCAATAAGCAAATGGAGGCAGTGGCTAAATAAGATCACAGTGAAATCCAAATTAGATTGCATTTCTTTTGAGTTTTCTCAAAATTTCTGTAATAGTGGACCACTAAATAACATTCAAAAAATGCAGGAATCATCCCAATATTTTTGTTTTTAGGAAAATCAGAATTCATTTTTCAGTAAATAAAACAATTGTAGTTGTACCTTCTACTTAGTAAAAATATTTTGGGTTCAGCCTGCCAGTAAAAAAATCCAGGAGCTATAACTGAAAATAGGAATGTTCTTTAACAGGTTTAAAACACAATGCAGAAAGTAATTGTAAAGCTAAATAAGTATACAGTTTTCCCAAATTGTATACTTTAATCAGTAATTCTTTAAAAGAATTACCGGTTAAAGGGAAACAGTACCTTGCCCTTAGCAATCAGAAACCATACCTTAAACATGAAAAAATAGGCATACTGTTCTTTGAAAATATGTGTATGTTTGCATGTCATAAAGAGAGACATCTTCTTTTTCTGATTCTCCTCCCCTGCAGTCATTTTTTCCCAAAAAGTATGCTCAGAGAAAAAAGTGCCAATTAAAGAATTGGAAAAGAATTAAACCTTACCAAGTTAAATATATGTGCAAAACAACAGTGCACTTTAAACAATTTAAGTGCTGTAATGAATAGGCACAAATAGTAAACAAGTTTGAAATACATTTGACTTTTTGTGATGAAGTCATTATTTAGATGAGATAGCTGTTATTAACAAGTTTGATACTAGTTCTCTTTATCCCCAGTCTTTTAGTTTAAAGATATCAACCTAAAGGTTAGAGATAAAATGCCCAGGGAAGAATACGTTTCCTACTATTTCTGGAGATTTTCATTGATTGCATGCAGTCACTCATTCAGGAAATAACACTCACTGTGTTATTTTGCTTATATGCATTTTATATATTATTACAAAAATTATGGAAAGTCTCAAAATTATTTTCTATTATGGATGTGGGACTACCATATTTTTCGGCATATAAGATGCTTTCCCTCAAAAAAGAGGGTGAAAATCTGGGTGTGT
This sequence comes from Natrix helvetica, assembly GCF_964273705.1. NCBI lineage: Eukaryota > Metazoa > Chordata > Lepidosauria > Squamata > Natricidae > Natrix > Natrix helvetica. Next base: position 52,088,759 of record NC_138551.1, on the reverse strand, counting down.
CTTATACACTGAATACAGCATTTTTGGCCTCCTGAAACCCCGCCCCCTTTGCAAAAATGGCCATGCATAGCCTTTAGGAGGCTTCCAGGGTGCTCCTGGGGGCTGGGGAAGGCAAAAATGAGCAAAAAACGAGCCATTTTTAGAGGAGCACTCTATAAGCCCCCTAAAGACTATGCATGCCCTTTTTCTGACAAAATAAGGGCCCGTTTTCATGAAAAATGGGCCGTTTTTTTCTCGTTTTTGCCCCCCCGAGCCGCCAGAAACACTCTACAAGCCTCCTAAAGGCTATGCATCAATGGTGGGTTCCTCTCCCCATTGCTACTGGTATGCTGCTCATGGGGCTATGTGTCCTGTTTGTGCACACACACTGCACACGCATGCAGACTCCACAGCCTCTGTGACCCCCAGCTGCTTGTCGGAGCTTGCGCAGGTGCCGCCCGCTGTGCGTGCATGCACAATTGTCCGGTTGCTTTAAAAACAGGTATAGAACGCGGGCAGGCGGGTGGGCCAAACGAGCCACCATACCGGTATGCTGTCAGCTGCTCTCAGCTACTACCAGTACGGCCGCACTGGCTGGAACCCACTACTGTTACACATACCTTTTTTCCCCACGAAAAACAGGCCTGTTTTCACGAAAAACGGGCCTTTTTTGGGAAGTCTGCAGAGTGCAAAAACTTTTTTTTACATTTGCCTCTTCAAAATCTTGGTGCGTCTTATACTCCGGCGCGTCTTATACTCAGAAAAATATGTTAATTTATATGTTGCTATTTCTTCCATGGATCTTTCAAAGTAATGTTTTATACTTATTTTATACTTATAAAATACACAGGTCACATGAAGGAGACATATATATTATTTGAAGCATTTAAAATACAGAATTTGAAGCTAGGAAAATCTGGTCCTTGTAGTTTTATCTCTTATAACAGGATTCCTCAAACTGTTGGGATTGCAAATTCAGGCGGTAGGACACTGACAGTCAACTTATCAAGGCAAAGTAGAAGTGAGGTCTGACAGAGCTCCAGTTTTATCTGCCCAAGTGTACATGCAAAGCTAATCAAAATTCACTCCTGCTCTACCTGGACAACCTGAATACAAGCTAAACAAAACAAAGAAGAAAATCTGGATAATGATTTGACAAAGATCTGGCTTTGTGTGCATACGCCATTTCTTCATTGCCCAAACTCATTTCTCACTCTGCTTAGATAAGTAAGCTTGTCCAAACAAGACCCTGACTGAGTTCTGACATTGCTCCAAGTTTGCATCCTTAAGCCTTATGCTTTACACACCCAAAGTTGAATCACTGTCAGAACCTGATACCATTCTGAATGTTCCTGATGTAAAAGGGCAAATATCAATTTAAAAAATAAACATGGAACAGGAGTGACTAAACCGGCATTAAAGAATTACTGTATGCAAAATTAAATATTCACTTTTATAATTGATTAGAAATATTCAACCAATAAAATATTATTTAAAATACTGAAAAACTATATGATGGTTTTAATCTGTGGATAAAAACCTAATTATTTTAAGTAGCATATTTCTTGCCTCATCCTAGCCTTAATAAAATAACTATTTTTATTCAGGGTTAGGGTTCACACAATATCATATATCGTTTTAGAAGATGAGGGCATCACAAATTTAATGAGAAGAAACTTCATGATGAGGCAGCAGAGGCAAGGGAACATTATTATTTCTCAACCTAAATGCAAGATACTATATAAAAACAAAACAAAATGGCAATGTTTGTGTTCTGTTTACATAATTTTCCTCCCTCAAAATGGGAGCCCATACAAAAACAGTAGTCTAGGAGACTGAAAGAGATAGAGAATTCTTTACTAGTGTATAAATCTTTGCCAAGTTAATGAGATCAACACAAGGACATTAACTGTTTTGCTTCTTTTTAAAGTTTAGCATGCAGATTCCAGATAGGGAATTTCCAACATATTGGTGCAGCTGACTTTCCACAACCAAACATTTTTATTTCAATTCACAGGCTAATATAAATATCGTAATAACAATGAAAAATAAAAACAAAGAAATCATATCCATGGAATAAGGTAAGGATAAAATTAACATAAAATTACAGAGTACAGGAATTAAAACACAAGAGAATCCTATAAATTATGTAAAATTTAAATTGTTATAATGAATAATCTAAATATCATAAATAAGATAACTATAACATTTCATATTAGAATTTATAAAATATTGCATAAATGTAAAGTGTGACACCTTTAACACTTGCTGAAGCCCTGCTAGGATTTATGCTCCAACTAATTACAACAAAGAAATAGCAAAATAAAACACAGAATGGTATGTGTGTACATTTCAAAGGAAAAGGGAAAAAAGGAGGGGGGGGGAAACAAAAACAAAGGAAGAGAAAATATACTGAGTTATGGAAGCCTAGACTGTCTACAAATAAGTCAAAAATCGTGGTGCTTGAAGTCATACAGACCAGTTGCCAGCATCTACCAGTTGCCATCTTCATTTATCCCATACCTTTCCACTTTGAGGAAAGGTCAAAGATAACTGAAGATAACTAGAACCTGGAGTGCTTGTCTACAGGAGTAACAGGGCTAACACAACAGCAGTAAAGTCACTATTCATGATCTAGAATCTGACAAAAACCAAGAGTCCCACAACAAATACCAGCTTTCTTCCTCTTCAATCAAATGAAGATTGAGAAATCATTTTTTTTCTTATTTAATAATCACATTTTCATGGTAGCATTTGTGAGTTCTTTACTTCTTCACATTAAGCTAAAGATGAAGCTTTTCAAAAATAATTAAGCACCATCACTTTTTGACACAATTTATTCCCAGTCATTAAGGAGAGGATTGCAGAGTTCACACCTGTTTTATGTGCCTGCATACAGATCAGTAGCTTGGTTCACATCTGCTGTCCAGAGTTTAGTGAATAGTGGTTTACTAATTAATTCCATTACCTGGGTTTACACAACATACTGATTCCCAACATTCACAATTTGGTCTACCATTTTGTTCTAACAGTAGTTGTTTTCACGCATTATGCTAAACCACAACTTCCTCAATCCTTAAGTTTACCACATTATCCAAGTATGGGCTCAGAAGCATATTAAACCACAAACTACCATTTACAAGCTGAATCACAAACAACCTATTCTGACTTAATATACGTTTCTGCCATGGATTTGGGCCCGGTAAATGTCTTCATAATTTTTTCAATTCGATTTTCCGAGTTTCTCCAAAGCAATGAACTGCCCGTAAAGAATAGGCTAGGCTAGTTTTTAGTTTAGGGCGACTTTGTTCCAACCTATCGTGACAACGAGGTGCTACACTTAACACTTCCCACGTATAGCCTGGTTTGCATTTCAGATGCTGAACGCCTGGGATAATATAAACGTTTACTGCAAGCACGGTTCTTTCAAAAGATTTGCCCTCTTCTCGAAGGAATTTCATTTCCAGCCACCATCACGCTTTCTGAACCAAGCACTTCTTTCAAGCTTTCCTCGCTTGGTAGAACGGACCCAATCCTGTTTCTCAAGACTCGCTGCGAAATGCAACTCTCACGCGGAAAAAGGCCTGGCCTCGGTTTCCGCTGCCCTCGCCCTGCCTTCCGCTCTCGTTCCTGCCCGACCCGGCCCCCCTTCAGCCTCCGTCTCCTGCCCTTCGCTTTTCTCGCCTCCCTGCCCGAACCCCGATTCCCCCCGCCCCCTGCCCTCGTCACACCCGTCTCACCTGCGCGGGCTCCGTGCTCGCCGGCATCCCCTCGGGCACGGCCTGGAAGAGGAGCAAAGCCATTGCACCCAAGAGCCTCCGCTCCATTCCCCCCCACCCCCCGCTCCCCACCAACTTCACCCAAGTACTGTGAGTCTGGCCGGGAACGAGCGTACCCCAAGAGCCTTACTCCACCCATGCCATGCTTCCCATTGGGTACAAAGAGGCCCTTCCTGCCTTCCATTGGCTTTCGCTGCTGCTGTTTAAAATACGGCTGTGGAAATGGGAGTATTTTAAGAATAGGTCCCGCCTTTTTCGCCCACGGAGGGGGGGGATATATATATTTATATATATGAAACCCCGAAACGGCCATATTAAGTGTGGCGGAAGAATGTACAGGTGGCGGAGGCAGCGCGTTTAGTTTTTCTCGTTTAAAGAGACAGAAGACAAAAGAATGGAACAAAGGGAGGTGCGATTATGTCCTTTGAATTGGGACACCGGTTGATTGTAAGAAACGGGGCGGAGGAAGTGAAGGATGGAAGAGGACTCTTCTTAAATCTCTTGATTCTGCCGGCACGAGAAGGAATCTTCTCTAAATAATATCCTTGGTCATAAGAGCAAGAAATCCAGGGCCTGCAAGCCTGCCGAGACAGAACAGGCGGGTGCAATTGTATATGGCCCATCCATTGTCTGGATGCAGCAGTAAAATGCTAAGAATAACCACCGTATTCTTTCTGTCATTAGAACACCTCATTTCACTTACCACTGATGTGATAATGAAAAAGTGCAAGTAGTGACAGATTTCATACAATATGCTTAACCTTGGTTTATTTCATCCTGGAAAATTGTGTTAAGAATTATTTGCATTCACCCTAAATAATAACCATGTTTGACAATTCACAGTTGCTACGTTTTATTTACTGAGGACATTATTATAATTTGTAGCAGGTTTATAACTAATCCAACCAACCATGGTATCCTAACCTTAGCCATGTTAACTAGGAATTCTGGAACATGAAATCCCATTTTTGTGGAGTTAGCAGGTTGGGACAGACACTCCTAGAGGTAATCTTCAATTTACAACCACGATTAGGACTAGAATTTTCATTGCTGTGTAATTTAGTTGTTGGCCATGAATCATCTTCCCAATTTTCTCATCTTTTTTTTGCCATGGTTTTTAAGCAAATCACATAACTGTTAAACATCTTGGGTTTCCCAGTTGACTTTGCTTGTCAGAAATCAGCTGGGGAAGTTACCAAGGGCAATCACATAACCCCAGGACACTGCAACTCTCATAATACATCCCCATGTGCCCAAATTTTGATCACACGACTGGGGGGTAGTAAATTTGAGGAATGTTGTAAATCACTTTTTTCAATGCCACTGTAACTTTGAGCGGTCATTAAACAAAGAGTTGTAAGTCAAGGATCACCTGTACATTGTGCTACCCAGTGCAAGAGAGGCTGAACCAAAACAGAGGCAGCTGCTTGAGCTCTGCTTCTAAGCAATATTTGAGGCATATCCAAGCCTCTGCCACACCATCACCATAGTTGTTCTCAAAGCAGCACAAATTGTGCACATAGCAAGGCTTATGGTAGGACAAGATGCTGGATCAAATAAATACAAAATTAGACAGCCTCAGTCATGATCTGAGAATGAGATCGATATGAGACCACATGTCCTTTAAAAATGGTAAACAGTAACAGAGTTGGAAGGGACCTTGGAGGTCATCTAGTCCAACCCCCTGCTCACACAGGAGACCTGTACTAGGGATTCAAACCGCCGACCTTTCTGACCGACAAGCTCAGTGTCTTAGTCATTGAGCCACCTAGTCAGGCTTTGGTAACAAAGTTGTTGTGAGTTTAAACCTTCTTCTTTCTATCTCTTAAATCTGAATAGCTTTGTATAACTGCCTTTGAATCAGTCTTGACTCTGGAGTCAAGCCTCTACAGTTTTCTTGGCAAGTTCTTACATTGCCTGCTTCCTAGGGTTGAAACAGAATGACTGACCCACGGTCACCAGTGGGCTTTGTACCTAATGGGACAAAAACTCAGGCTCTTCTAATTTCTAACCTGGTACCTTAACCACTTTGACTCACAGGAACAAAAGTTAATAAATTTGCAGCACTGTTCAACAAGTGGTGGCAGGAGAACATCCTAATATATGAACAAAATTGGGTTTGGCGAGCTAAACTATCTCTGTTGGGACCAAGGGACAGAAATTAACAATAAACATGGTTAATATAACTCTTCCAGTTTTCCTTCTGATTTTCATTTTATTTTTCAATTGGCTGTAGACTGTTGTGATATACCAGTGATGGCGAACCTATGGCACGCGTGCTGGCCAGCTTAGTTCACCTTTTTAAAAGCTATTTTTCGCCTTCCCCAGGCTCCAGAGGCTTTATAGGAGCCTGGGGAGGGTGAAAAGAGTCACTTCCGGTTTGCTCGGAGGGTGGTTTTAAGCGCTCCGAAGGCTTCAGGGAAGCCTCCGGACGGTCCCTGAAGCCTCCGGAGGGCCTCCGGGCGGTCGGGGGAGGCTCTTTTCACCCTCCCCAGGCTCCTATAAAGCCCCTGGAGCCTAGGGAGGGCAAAAAAAGCATGTAAAAATGGGGGGGTCACGCGTTGTCCACGCATGCGCACTGGGGGTCACGCATTGCATTATGGGTGCGGCACGCCCGCACTCGACCCCCTTGCGCTCCCCCCACTTGTGGCACCCGAGCCAAAAAAGGTTCGCCATCACTGTGATATACCAACAGAACTAACAAACTGTTATGATAGTTGCACTTACATTTTTAAAAAATCTATAAATCTGTTTCAATTTACTAAATAAAATTTCAATTTAAAATTTTCTCATGAATCTCTTCGCTATAGTCTTGAAAACGTAAGCCATTCTCATTGTTTTTCAGCGAGCTTGACTGCATAATGTCCTGGTGCAGCCACAATTTTATCTAAAAAAACCTCTCGCTGCTCTTATTGATTAAGGAGAGATTGAAATGAAACCACTGCCAGTATGGGTAAAATACAGCTAGTGAATCTGGCACAGTTATTGTGCAGTTGATAATAGTTATACTGCACTTTCAAAACAGTAGTGGAGATCTGAGGAACAGGACATACTTGCCAGAAAGCTGTCATTAGCTTTGCTGGGCTCAACATTCTAATTAAATATTTGCCATTTAGAATAGTTTGGGGGAGGCAAAATGCAAATACTGAATAATCTGAAGTAATCAATCCTAGATAAGAACTGATTTTCCCCTTCTTTATTTTTTTGGTCAAATGATGAACTAGTAAAAGGCTGGAGTTTTATTTTTTATATGTATTGTTAACAGGTTCAGGGAGTGAAGCAATGAAAGGGGTGACTTTTCTTCTTATTTCCCCCAGGAGTTCTGCATGTTTCTCCTTCTAGCCTAAATTACAGGAAGAGCCTTGAAACTCTGTGCCTTTTTTCACCACTCCTTGAAAGATTTGTTCATAGAAAGGAAGGGAACTGATGTTTCCTTTCCTGACATCCGTGGGAAGGATAAAATATTAAGGGGAACCACCGATTGAAGGCCATGATCTTTGCTGTTTAGATATTACACCGAGCTATTATGATGATTAAAGTATAAAAGGCTGAAATCCAGAATGCAGTTTATTAAGCCACATAAAGCCACAGAAGAGCCCTTGGTCTCTTGTTCATGTGAAGAAGACATTTTGTTGAAGCATGTCTGTCTGACCTTGGCCTATGGTTGATGGGAGATTGCTTCAGAATCCCATTTACATTGGCTTGAGTTCCAGATGGATTAGAATTGTATGAAGTTTAAAATAGCTTGATGAAAATTGTAGATTTCTAGCCATATTTTATGTTGATCTAGCTAAAACTTTATTTGAATCCTTTCATCTTTTCTAGATTCATGTATCTACTTGCCTTTTCAGTGAGATCATCACAGTACCGGCCATTTACAGATTAGTAAAATCATAATAAGGGTTAATATGCTGCATTAAACCAGCAGTCACCAACCTTTCTAGCTCTGTGGACCAGCTGTGGTGGCGGTGGATAGTGGTGTAGTGGTGGTGGTTTCGCACATGTGCCCGCAGCTTGTACAAACAGAGCTTCGTGCGCTTGCCCAACACGTGACCCAGTTCCCCAAAGAGTTCAGATTGGTACAAATCCACAAACCAGGGTTTAGGACCCCTGCACTAAACTAGATTTATTGAAGAATTCACGATTATCTAGATCCATGCAACATATAATAAATTATGGTTTATAATCACAATGGCTGGATTTATATCACAAGTAAACCCCCCAAAAACCCACCACATTGTAGATAATGCATAGTCAGTATTATAATATCTAGTTTTGTTGAGTATAATAAGAAAAGTATGTTGCCTCATAACGATTCCTCTGACTTGAAGAGATGATTGCATTGCTGATTATTTAACTGACAAATGTGTTTTATCCCCTTGTTCCAACAAAAAGTATTTAGCAACTCTGGTTCTCTTAACAGTCCAGATATTTCTTTTCATTGCTTAAGTCAGAGACCGTAAATAGCTTGTATGTATTCTTGTTTTACCTCTAGCTCTTGAAATTAATGAGTCAGACATAAAAATGTATTTCCCAGCCAGGTTTTGTTTGAAAACAAGGACTCAACTGCAGTAATAATAAGGGTGATATTTTTTTTACTTTAAAAAGGCAGGAAGGTAACTCTTCAAAGGCTCTATGTTTCTTGGAAGAGGCTATGATGGGAAAGGAGAATTAAAGGAGAATTAAATACAAATACAGGAAATGGAAACCCAGCCCTTGAAATCTGAGACACTGAATCTGGCCGAACATGCAACACATTTATAAGTAATTCAAAACGTCTTTAATGCTGAATTCAGATATGAGAGTAAACACTACTGAAACAAATAAAGTTGAATTGTAATGTAACTTCTTCATTATTACACAGGAGGTAAACTTAGTAGTTTTGTTCTTTTAGTGAAAGAAAAATCTTCCTCCTTCGCTGGATGTAATTTTTTTTTAATGAAGTATATTTGTTTGGATAAAGGCATCTCTCATTAATATGATGTAATGTGAATACTATTGCACCACTGAGTTAAACATAAAGATTCTTGTAAAATAACTGTGATAACTACTATGTAAGGAACGAGCAGGAGAAGGGGAAATATTAGTGTCAACAAATACGTAAGTTTGTTGTGTAAGAAGGCAAAGCTGCTGTTGGTTCTATATGGAAAACATCTCTGTTAGGTACCTCCCTTCATCAGCTACAGCAGAAGGAGAAAAGGAAAACAAGGACACTCCCTCTGCAAAGCTCAGAAACCACAAGCGCTGGGCCTTTCTGGCTCCCGATACCATTAGGACTGGAATCAAGCATTCAGCAGAATGAGCAGGAGACTTTCGAATTCATCAGCACTGGTTTGCAACTTTTTGAGATGAAGTACTATCTAAAGAGCATCATTTCCTACTTAGTTACATTCAGTTTTAAATAATGTCATTGCTTTGGACTGTATTCATTTTAGATGGCCGTTATAAAAACTTTTGTTGTTAAGGAAGTTCTGCTTCCTTCTCTTTTATGTTCTTTTTACATTACATCTTTTGGGTTAGATAAACCTAAGGCTGAGGTCAGATCTGTTTGTTTTTATTGATCTCTTGGGGGTGGTTTTATGTTCAGATAAAATTCATTCCCATTTATTTGAAGATAAAACATTGTTTATCCACTTAGCCTGAAGGCAGTTAAAGATGCCTTAGCTCAGGCCTGTCAAACTGGCAGCACATGGGCCGAGTGCATCACGCGCAGGCCACACCCACCCAGCTCCGTGAAGGCAAAAAACATCACGCTACGTCACAATATGTCACATGACGCGATCGAGTTTTGACACCTGCAGCCTTAGCTCTAGATGCTGAAATTTTCCCTGTGAAAGACCAACTGTGAAGTAAACATCTATTACAGATAGTCCTCAACTTACGACCACACTTGAGCCCAAAATTTCTGTTCCTAAGCGAGACAATTGTTGTGAGTTTTGACCCTTTCTTGCCAGAGTTGTTATCACTGCAGATGCTAAGTTTATAACATGGTTGTTGACTTTGTTTGGCAGAAGGTCGCAAAAGGTGATCAAATAACAACGGGACACTGCAGCCCTCATAAAATTGAGCCAGTTGCCAAGGATCTGAATTTTGATCAGGTAACTGGGGAAATGCTGCAATGGTTGTAAATGTGAAAACTGGCATAAGTCACTTTTTTTTCAGTGTCAATGTAACTTCAAATGGTCCCTAAACAAAATTAAGGACTACCTTTGGGATATCACTATTTTTAGAACACAACAATGCACTTTAGAAAATAGATAATTCTTTGACTTCAAGAATTTCCATTATCTTGCTTGCTTTTATAGATTAAAGGAAATCCTATGTAGGCCATTTTCCACACCACTGCCCCAAAGCTTTTAAATCCAATTTGAAGTGCTAAATACAAAGAACCAAACCACTGTTAAGCCCTCAGCTGGCTACAGGATCTATAGCAAAAGAAACTATCTTTACCAGGGGTGGTATTCACTTACCTCCTCTACCAGTTTGCAAATGTGAGTGCACGCGCCGCCTCTGTGCCTGCACACAGACTTTCGCACATGCGCTTTTGACGAAAAAAGGGACTAAATGGGATGCCGTAGAGCCAGGCTGGGGGGGGGGGCACCCACAGTTTCTGCTATTGGTTTGGGCGAACCAGTCTGAACCAGTAGAATACCACCTCTGATCTTTATCCCAAAGGAGGGAGGGAATCATCCAGCAACCTGGAAATTTATCTTCTACTAAGGAGAACTGGCAAATCTAGCAGCACGCTTGTCTTTGGACTACTAAGAGGAAACTACAAAACATTCAGTTTGGTGTGTCTCAATGATACCCAAAATTAAAGACCTGAGAGGAAGACAAGATTTGTTGGGAGTTTTCTGAGTTTGGTTGTTTTACTGCAGATGTTTCATTACCAGGCTAGGTAGCATCAAGGCATGAGAGAGTAAAGCTTACCTTCTTATCTGGGTGTTGGCTGCTAGGGAAGATGTGGGCTGGACTGTTTGTTTTCCCCCTTGACCTTTGATTATAATATATAATCTCAACCAGTGGGGAGATAGAGAAAGGTGTCTTCCAACATGGAAATGAAGCCAGAGAAATACCAAACAAACAAGCCTAGCTTCAGACCAGTTCTTGCTATATACCACGTTTGAACCATAAATAAATTGCTTCAGCTTTCAGCCTGGCAAAGAATCTTCTTCTGAAAATGCCCGTTCTCTATAAAGATAAGTTTCCACAAGTACTTCCAAAAATATCTAGTGTTTTTGCTGTCTAACTGTATTATTTCTTCTTAATGCCACGTGAATTGTTTTCAACTTAAGCCCTGCATTAAAAGCCCTCATCGGGATTTCCCAGTTGGGTAAGGTTAGACAAGTGGGGAGTTATAGCTAATAAAATGATGCAAATCTCACCCTTCTTACTCCTTGTCTCTCCTCGGCATCTGATCAGCTGAATCGTGGGAGAGGCAGGGAGGGAGAAGGAGTAACAGTGAGGCTTTCTTTTCCTGTGGGTAAACTCTGACATTTTCCTATTGTGATTGTCAGTGGGAAACTAGTGACTTGGTATCAGTTTAATCAAATAATCAGCTGATTGGTGGAGAGTTATTTGCTTAGCTTCCTGCCATTAATAGCAGTGGGAAATCAGCCATCTTTTCCTAATTTTCTGGCCAATAAGAAAAATAGATAGGGCTGCTTGTTGCTTCATTTTGCATTTGGTAGGTCTATGATGTAGATCAGGGGTGTCAAACTCGCGGCCCGCAGGCTGTGCATATCATGCACTGGCCAAGCCCGCCCCCAGTTTAGTGAAGGGGGGAATAGTCACAATACGTCACGCGACAACAATGTGACATCACCGGTTTGACACCCATGATGTACGGTAGATGATTAAACTACTTCATGTTCTGTTTCAATGTCTGAGAATACAGAAAATAAATAAAGATAAGTCCCTGCAAAAGTATGCATTGTCACAAGGCTGAACTGCACAACCAGACTGATCCTCCAGGATAGGACATTAACTATTTCTTAAGGGCAGGATTTACCACATTTGTCTTTTGCTTAGTCCCAGAACAGGACAGCAAGCCCCGCCTGTCCTTTCCTGCTATACATCTGGAGAAGTGTTGCCAGCCCTTCTAGGTAGACCAGACTAGGAAACAAAGTCACGTAGGCTAATACTACTTTTATTGTAAAATTTCAATTTGCCGCAGCCAACTCGCCACAGCCAATTCACCATGGCCAACTTGCTGTGGGACAACTCGCTGTGGAACGAGAGTTACACTAATATCAAGAAATAGATTCATTATAGAAAGGATGCAAAAGGAGGGATAGAGTGAAATGTGAATGACAAAAATTAAAATAATTAATAATTGAATTATTAAATTGTTTCATGGTGAGTTGTTCCACAGAGAGTTGGCTGTGGTGAGTTGTCCCATTCCAATTTTCCAGTGTCTCTCCATGGGAATAATAATTAGTGCTTACTTCCTCATCATGTATGGGAGGAGTAAAGAAGCAGGAGAATCCATCAATTTGGGACTTTGATAAGTATGATCAAGACAGGCTATTAACGTGACCAAAACAGAGCAAGGGGTGGAAATCTGAAAAGGAGTTTTATAAACCAGATTAATTCCCACAAAGGGAGAGCAGCAGCCAGAAAATCCCACTGTTGCTGTTCCAGGCTTATGCTGAGGTTTGGAGCAAGCAATACTTTAAATCAAAGAGACCATGGTATCTCTCTTCTGAAGTTGAGAATTCAACATATAGACATTCTGCAACAGTTCTGCAGAGATCTCTTGGTAAACAAATAAATGTAGAGCAATTGTTTAAGAAAGCTTGGAGCCAAGTTAGCTTTGCTCACTACTTTGCTCACTACCAGCTATGTTTATGACGAAATTATCAAGGTCTGAATGTTGCTGTTCAAACATACAGATGAGGAGCAGAACAGAACTCAGTGTTCCTCAGGAAGAATTGGCACAAATTCAGATATAATTTTGTATCCAGTATGTATTGGAGAAACCTGTTCCTATGGTAAATGAGAAAGGATCATTTGATTATAAAAATCTGTAACATTTGTTTATGGGTGTAGGGCAACCTTCCCCAACTTGTCTTGCTGATAGAAACTTCCATTACCCTAAGGCAGTGATGCAGGTGGCACGCGGAGCCATTTGTCGGGGCACGCAAGGAGAAAAAAGTCACTTCCGGTTTGCTTGGAGGTTGTTTTAAGTGTTCCGAAGGCTTCAGGGAAGCCTCTGGATGATCCCTGAAGCCTCCGGAGGGCCTCCGGGGGGGCGGAGGAGGCTCTTTTCGCCCTCCCCAGGCTCCTATAAAGCCTCTGGAGCCTGGGGAGGGCGAAAAAACCATGTAAAAATGGAGGGGGAGTGGCTGTAGTGCGCGCATGCGCACTGGGGGGGTGTTGCACATTGCATTATGGGTGCGGCACGCCCGCACATGACCCCCTGCGTCCCCCCCCCACTTCTGGCACGTGAGCCAAAAAAGGTTCGCCATCGCTGCCCTAAGGCCTAACTAAGCCTTTATGCACATTGGTAATAATGAAAACAGTAATCATAAATCTCTGAAAAATATTCCATTGGAGAAGATTGGTATAGGATTAGCAACTGTGTGGAGGAAGATTTAAACTGGAAAATTACTAAGTGGCAAAATATTTCAATTCTCTTCTCTGCATGCTGTTGCGTTATGAAAGACTCTCCCTTTTCCTTGTGACTGATAAGCCATTATGGATCACTTGCATTTTACTTGGTTTTTCTAGTGTTTTCACATTTCACAAGTTGTATAGTACAATTACTTACTGCTCACTGTCCACAATGAAGTATAATCAGAAGTATGTTATCCCATAATTCAAATGAATATAGAGTTGAAGTAAAACTAAGCTGTTTTTTCAAACTTAGCTGCTGATATATGTAGATTATATATTCAGCACAGAGAATTGAGACTTTTAAAAAAAACAAATGCCTTAATCTTGCATTTCTGGAGCTCAAAAAAATCCTTCAGTATATTTTAAGCATTCTGAAGCTTTGGATGCACTATATTTCTAAGTATTATTTGGACAAAAGTGCATATTTAGGATACCTTCATTGAGATAAGTTATGGTGCAACTGTTAAATGGCCTTGACTTGAGCTTCGTAAAGATGTTTGTTTTTACCTTTAAATTATATTGGCAGGACTTCGCAGTATACTGAAGTCGGAAAAGCCATACAGAACTGATCATCCTATTTCTGGTCTAAAATAAGTTTTTAGAATGTGTCTGGAACTGTGAGGATTGCAAAGGATGGATTTGCTTTCTCCACATGACTTAATAGGCCCAGATGTCTACCCATGATTTATTTCTAACTGAAATTGTTCAGCTTTACATTTCAGGTCCTGATGAAATGTTCCAGTCATTTACAATTACCAACAATCAAACTAGTAATTGCCTGGTTTCTGTAAACAAGCTAGCTGATTGGCATCTCATCGCCCAGGGATTGGCACACTACATTGAAATATTGTTGGCACATACTGTATGTTCAAGTACTATCTTGTTAATGATGGCCCATGTAGCACTTTTGGATAGGAGTACGTATCCAGCATGTACGTACAACTTCAGGCTTGGCTTGCCTTGGGTGTTTTTCCTATAGGAATCAATGCCATTAAAACAACAAGAATTTATTTTTGTTTATTTGTTTGCAGAAAGGTAGAAAAACAAAGAATGAGTTTTGCTTATTAATTTTTGGGGCTTTAAGCAAGGAATGATACCAGTCGGATTAGTAAGAACAGTGACTGGATCATACTTTATGCTAAATAGTGTTATAATTTGTTTGGCTTTGGTATTGTTTAGTGAACTCAGACAATGGTAGGCTATTAAACAATACAAAGTTATTTTTTACCTCATATTCATACGCTGCCAATATAATTGCTTTTTGTCATACCATGTAAGATTTCATTTGTGAATTCAAATAAATATGTGGTATAACTATGCTGAAATTTTGACATCAATTTATTAATCATACTGTATAAGTATACTACCAAATCTGTCAGCGACTCCTGGCAGTTTATAATAATCGAAAAGAACTGTACAGCCACGGTAATATATAAGATTTTTGTGTATGTTGTGGCACTAAAATGCAATTATTTTTATTATTGGCATGCCTGGAAAAAAAGCCAAAATAATTGAAAGGCTGTGACTAACGTTGAAACAAATTCAAAATAATGGATATCTCAATTCTGCTTTTATTTTCAAAGATAGCTTGTTCCAAATTCTGGAATTACTATCTTCAAATTATATACAATCTGAAATTCCGCTCTAGTAAAGATTGACTTCTGTAATCCAAAACCTCTGAAAAGGCCAAGCTACATTGATACCACAGTACAGTATCACTGAATTATACTGTGCTGGGATACGTAATCCTAAAATGGAATTAAAATGATGGAAGAAGGAAGAAAATAGATAAGGCACTTGATTATGCCTTTAATATTCTATTATTTTACTCTTCTCAGCCGTTTCAGAATCAGATAACTGATCTGATCAAAGAACTGAAATGGTGGGGAGAACAGAGACTGCCATAGAATAAGTGTTCGTTGATGTGGTGACATTTACATAGCTAAAAGAGAAGGAAAAACCTAGGGAAAAATGATAACAGGCTACTTAGTATAAAGCAATCAAAAGCAGAAAAGTTGTGGAAAATTTGGTGCACCCACATTCCTTGGGAAAGGGAAAGTGCAGGCTGAATTCCCAATTGACATAAAGGGATTAACTCTGGTTTACAAAGTGTAGTAGTTTGATTTACAGACTATACGAAGCCAAAATGAGGAAGACATTATGATTTAATATGATGTATGAACTTAGTCCTGAGTTCAATGGTAGTCTTAGGAAATGAACAATAGGGTTGCAATCTAATTTATTTCAGGGACTCAATTTAAGAAATGTTTATTCATAATCAGCTATTGGTCTATAAGAACACAAGAAGGTACATAATTTCACATTTTAAATTCAAATTCTCCATTTCAAGATCAACTGAACTGATATTATACAAAAACCCAGCTCTTGCTTTTCTGAAAGACCCTGAAGATGTGGTTTTGTCAGTGGACCTTGGGACCACAAATGGAGATAAAGCCAATCAAGTGATTGATTTATGTTGCTGCTGCCATACAGGGGGAGGAATATGAGTTCTTCTGTTGTGGATTTTTAATGTTGTAAGCTGCCTAGATTCATCTGTGGGTTAGGTACCTGTCTAATAAATACATTTATACAGTCCTGGTCTGTTCAACACACTGTCCTGCTTGTTAAAGAATATTCTTCTTACCTCCCCAAAATGTCAAGCTTTATCTAGGGCATTGTCAAACTCAAGAATTAAAAGGCAAAAATTCAACACATAGCTCTTTGATAAGCTAGCTTTACTAGGGATAGCTAAGTTCTAGAAAATGCTGCATTATAATAACAAAAAACCAATATCCATGTTCAAATCTACCATCTTCTTTTCCTGCCTGTGTGTCCTAACAGACTGACAGCTGGTTGTTGTTCAGAGTGTTGCTTGACACCTATTCATTGTTACTGTAAGGAACCTCTCTGGTTCTTGGTCCATTTAGCCTTCCCAAAATACCGTGTTTGAGACAGCATGAGAGTAATAGAATAGGCAGAGGCAAAATATCATTGTCCTTTCATACAATTTGAGAGGCGATAGTATTAGCCATTTTGGAAGAATTGTTTAAAGTTTGTCTTGTTATATTTATACTGAGAAAGAAAGGATACTGGACAGACACATATCAGTAGGATTATGTGATCTGTGATCAGTAGGATTATGAACTGAAATGAAAGCATGAATGATCTAGCTGCCTCACTCCAAAATAGAGACAGAAAGTTATAAAAGATAGAGGTAAACAATTCAGCCAACTAATGTAATTCTCTACCTCGAAGAGAGGTGGATTCTTAACAGAGACTGGAATCTCATCCCTTTAACATTTAGCTTCAGGAACAACAATCAAACTAATACAAGATAAGTATTAGGATTTCAATGATAGCTTTGGTTTCTGAAATGTTGCTGCTGCTGCATTACTTTTTTTTTTAGCTAACACAGGAATATATCAATATACCACAAATTATTATGAGTATTATATTATGGTAGTTACATCTCTTGTTAAGTTATAGCTATGGAATTCAATTTATTGGAGATTGTAGCTACCATCGATAATTCATTGGATGAGATAGATGGGTAGTGCTAAATACATAAAGATGGATTAATCTTTACTTGATGAAAAATCAAATCACATGATCTTGGAGCTTAGAATTTGCACCCTAGAGGACAGGAAGTTGGCATAGTCACTGGACTATCAGCCAGGCCTTCCTCAACCAATAACATAGACAGCTAGCATCCAACAGTTAAAAACGAAAAGGACTGGAGCAAGAGTTGGTTCATAAAACATAACCTTGCTAAGCATATTATAGGTTAATGGAATGCAGATGAAAGAGCTTGTCTAGAATGTTCGAAAAGTGTTGATATTAATCAATCTATCACCAAATCATGGATTTGCATGTGCAGACCATGTGATACACATAAGTGAATTAACCTTTTCAAAGTTAAGCCCATACATTATACAGTATGATTGACTTACTTTTGCTGTCCTCTTCTTATTCATCATCTTTATTGGATTAATCTATATTGCCATAACATTGAGATGTGATGTCCCTATGGGCTGTAAGAGTATTTTACTGTGATACACAAGAATATTTGTGTAGAACATTATTTTTGCTAACCTGCAAACAATGTTTAAAATAAACCATTACTCTGTATTTGTTGGTTAGATGCTGTCAAGTCACACTCAAACCCTGTTAATTGTAAAGACCACTGTATGTCATTTCAGTTTATCCCTGGTGATAATCCACAGCTCATCCAAGGACATTCCAGTGATCTTCCTGATCCTGTCTATTTTTTACTGCTTTAATACTTTAATAAATTGTACTTTCCACTGATAACTGATATTTAACTGCATGGAAGTGCAAAGTCTATCTGAAGTTGTAACTCTGCAGCCCTGCATAGATCAGCCACATATCTTCTATAAAATAGAAGCTCTGTTCAAGCTAAGAGATAGCTCCAAGATTTATAAAAGAGAAGTCAGACAACTTTTAAAATCACAGTGTTTTATTTCATTTTGAATGGTCAAGAGCTAAAACAAAATCACCAAAATCTTTCAATATTTGCTGCCTAATATATCAGATTTTGGCTAGCACCAGCATAAACAACAATAGTCATATTCTGTCATTTACTTCAAAAATTATTTGCAAAATGATGTTTGCATCACAACACATTTAATGTAAGGTAAATCACAGACTTAAAATAATGCTAGCATTTAATTATCAGCAAGAGACAGATGAACCAGTCGCCAGACCGAGGGTATCAAATGAACAACTCTTCAATGAGAGATGTGGATAGACACTGGATTAATAATACCAGGTGCAGCATTTCACCTGCTCTGGTAATATTCTGAATCTAAAATAAATTGCATAAGAATAAGCGTTTTTAAAGCACAGTCTTCCCCAATATGGTGCATCCAGCTGTGTTGAAATTCCATGTTTGGATGGTGCCAGATTGGGGAAAAGAGAGATGACACAAAGTATTCAAAAATCATAAAAGAAAACCTATTTCACGTGTTCAACAGATTTTGCACATACTATTTGTATGTGATGCAATATTATTAAAATTGTAACAACAGTCTCTGGAAGGTAAACCTGCATTGTCCATGGTGCAGATGTTGGGATAAGGGTAACAATGGATTCTTTGTCTATCCATGAAGCTCAAAATAGCAAAGAATTTACGGTGTTGTTTCTTGCATCCATCCATAAACCTTACAAATTGTGCCTACACATTCTATGCAAATGCAATATGTGCTTACCAAAAAAAAAAAAAAAAGCCAAGGAAACAAGATCCTGAGTTGGGCAATTACTGAATTGTCTGAAAAGAAATCTCTCTTTCAAACAAATGAACAAATCATCACAATTAGTAGGCTCCAAATGTGATTTCCTAGCATTTACTAAAGATTGATACTCTATGATGACTATCAATTTTGGCAAAAAGGTATAAAAAGCTCCAGAAAGGCAAACACAGCACCATATTGCTTATTATTAACAAATAACCCAAAGGAAGCTTCTGTAAATTCCTGGTATACATGGTGCACCACACTTATAATACAGTATAAACATTGGTGTTACCTTATCTCGGTAGTCCTTGATTTACAACCATTTGTTTAGTGACATTTTAAAGTTACTATGGCACTGAAAAGTGTCTTGTAGCCTTATGACTGCTGCATCCCCATGGTCATGTGATCAAAATTCAGACGCTTGGCAACTGGTTCATATTTCTGATGGTTGCAGTATCCCAAAATCACATGATTATCTTTTGCAACCTTCTGCCAAGCAAAGTCAATGGGGAAGTCAAATTCACTTAACATCTATGACAAGGTTGTAAAACGGGGCAAATTCACTTAACTGACTCGCTTAGCAACAGAACCTTTGGGCGCCACTGTGGTCGTAAGTCAAGGACTACCTGTACCGTAGAACTAAAAATAATTTCAAAAAGACCTGGACCATCTTTCTTATGACAGAAGGTTCCAAAATGTGATTTAAACAACAACAACAAGCATCATGTGAAATATAAAACTCTGCATAGTGAAAACGTAAAGAGAAGGGACATTTTCCCATTGGCAACAATTTGCATTTGGATTTATTCAATCAAAATAGGACATTCACAACAGAGGGAGGGGGGTAATTCTTAATAGTACTTTACAGGTTTTCCTGTAAAACAACATGGTGAACGGCCACTGCGTATAAAATGGCTTTTAAAAAAGAACCAGATACGTTTGTAGAGAATAAGTTAACCAATATTTATGAACCATTTGTCTGCTTCTGATTCAGAACACTTTTGAATATCAGCTGCCTCCTGTCATAAAACCAATATTTTCCCCCATCTCTTCAGTATCTTCCTGACTAGGCAGTAGCTCCAAATATTTATAGGTACACAAGGTCAAGCCTGGATTGACCATTAAGCAAAATAAGCCTGTGTGTGAGGCACCAAGGGAAGGGGAACACCACTTTCCCTCCTGGTTACAGATAGTCCTCGACTTACAACAGTTCATTTACTGACGGTTGAAAGTTACAATGATCCTGGAAAAAGTGACTTACGACCGTTTTTCACGCTGACGACCATTGCAGCTTCAAGGTCACATGAACGAAATTCAAATGCTTGGCAACTGGTTCATATTTTTGACGGTTACAGTATCCTAGGATCATGTGATCACTTTTTGTAATCTTCTAACAAGCAAAGTCAATGGGAAAGTCAGATTCACTTAACAACCATGTTACTAACAATTGCAGTGATTCACTTAACAATTGTGGCAAGAAAGGTCATCAAACGGGGCAAAATTCACTTAATACATGTCTCGCTTAGCAACGGAATTTTTGGGCTTCATTGTGGTTGTAAGTTGAGGACTGCCTGTAACATGCCCTTAAGTTTTTCACTGCCATGCACAAAATAACTTTACAGCGCTTATTGAGTCTTAATATTTTGTCAGTTGAGCAATTGGAGGGATGAGAACCACCATTGTTGGGCCATGCTTAGAGTATCAGCTGGCCTTAATCTAGCCCTAATAGTAAAAGGCACGTACAGTAATCATTGGAATAATTCACTATTAGATCATTTCAGGTAAATTGTTCTTCAGACTAATCCCTCAGGTTATAAAAGCATCTTTCCCCCTTTTTAATGATTGCAAAATCTCAAGACTAAACCGCACTAAGGAGCTCCAGGTATCCCTTGCCCTAACCTGCCATGCTACTTTGGTGAATTACTTACAAAATTTAGGTTGTTAATAGCAACTGTAGCTAAAAGTTCTTTCTTTTTATTTACATTTCTGTCTAATTCTTAAGAGTTTTCAATCAACCCCCATGTGTCACAAAAGGTAGCCTATCATGATTTCAAAGAAAATAAAAATAGTTCTCATGCTAATTAAGCAGATGCAGGAAAGCTTTTGAAGCATGCAATAAAGAATATCCTGTTAAGGGAAGACTCATATTTGTACACTTTCATGTCCAATTTAAGGGGACATGGATACCCGGGTTGTATCTTCCAGTGCACTGTGGGAAAAGATGCTAGATTGTTCTAGCTAGATTTCTTAAAACAGCATTATGAATTAAGGAAAATTACTGACAAGTTCAGGAGCAGGAAAAAAAAATCAAGCAGGCCAGCTGTTTTCAGAAATACTGCTCATTTGTACATGATTGGAGATGAAGTTTGCCAAACTGAACTAATAGATAATTTAAAGGATATTACATCTATTGCAAGACTGCATAATTATGCTCTCTAACAAGGTTCCTATTTAGCATTTGTTAGCAGTTAATGTTAAGAAAGCATTAGCAGCTAGATGAGAATATACCTACAAAATGAACAAATTTCTATTTTGTCATCTTTAAGCATGATAATATAATCATAAATGCCTTGATTAAAAATGCATTTTAATTATATAGTCTGGTTCAATTAAAAAGCAGAATTTATGATGGGTGAAGTAGGATGAATTGATGTTAAAAATTAATTTCTAAATCAAAATGCAGCGCTGTGGGATTTTATTTTTCCAAAAGTGGCTCTCCTGAGTTACGAAGAACTTGTTCTTAAGTATCTGTGTATGGAGCTGCAGGTTCCTTTTTGGATTAGTGCCATTTAGAACCGGTTCCAGCTCCCTCCCCCCGCCCGTCCGCACATCATCAAGATGAAGAGCAAGAGGAGGAATTCGGGAGTTGAAGTCCACAAGTCTTAAAGCTAACAAGTTTGAATACCCCTGGGGGTTTTTTTTCTAAAGGGTTAGGGGTGCAAAGGTCTTGTAACTTGACAGCCTTAAGACTTGCATGCTTCAAATGACAGAGTTTCTGAGCCTACATTTTGGTTGCTAAGAAAGAGCGTTGTTAAGTGAGTTTCACCACATTTTATAAGTGATTTACACGCCCACCCAGTCACATGGCTGACAAGCCACTCCCACCCAGTCATAGGGCCGGCAAACCACTCCTACTCGGTCACATGGCCAGTAAGACATTCCCACAAAGCAGGCCACACCTACAGAAGAGGTTCTAAAAAATTTTGAAACCCACCACTGGATTAGAGACACTTAGTTATGGTCTTCAAAACACAAAGGAATATGGATCAAGGCAGATTTAAGGCTTGGAATAACGGCTTCCAAGAACCATATTTTTTGGACTATAAGATGCACCTTTTTCCCTCAAAAAAGAGGCTGAAAATCTGGGTGCGTCTTATACACTGGATACAGCATTTTTTGCCTCTGAAATCCCGCCCCCTTCACCAAAATGGCTGTGCAGAGCCTGTAGAAGGCTTTCAGAGAGCTCCTGGGGGCCGGGGAAGGCAGAAATGAGTGGAAAATGGACAATATTTTTGCTCAATTTTGCCCCCCCAGCCCCCAGGAGTACTCTATAAGCCTCCTAAAGGCTATGCATGCAATTTTTTTTTTACAAAAAATGGGCCAGTTTTTGCGAAAAATGGGCTTTTTGCTCGTTTTGGGGGGAGGCCACCCCCCAGGAACACTCTGCAAGCCCCCTAAAGGCTATTCATGCCTTTTTTTTGAAAAACAATGGGCCCATTTTCATGAAAAATGGCCCCTTTTTGGGAGGTTTGCAGAGTGCAAAAACTTTTTTAAAATTTGCCTCTTGAAAACCTTGGTGCGTCTTATACTCGGGTGTGTCTTATACTCTGAAAAATACGGTAATTCCATTGCTGACTAATTGGCTCAAGTAACGCATTCTCATCATTGACATAAAGCAGAAAACGACATACTCCAAAACCCATACGTTTGTCACCATGAAGATATAACAGAAAGAAAGGCTCAGATTTGCCTAGATAGTTCTCTCTACACCCAGACACACAAACACACACAAGAAAAAAAAGAAAGGAGATGGAGTGCTGCTCTTTCTTCAATATTCTATTTCTGACGTCTATAAAGGTTTTTGTCCAGGAGGAGTCCATAGGCACCAAGTCCAGGCGGTTCTCACTCATAAACCCTTATTAAAATAGGCAAAAGTCACTTTGTCCCCATGTTCAGCTACAATTCGTTCTCTGAGTTCAGGCTCCAGGTGTGAAAGTGCAATTGAACTAAGAAGAGAGAAAAAAAAGAAAACACATTGTTCCCCTAAGTGCTAAAGGCTGCTTGATACTGGACCAAAGACAGTGTGTTATTGGGGTGACGTAATATTGGCAGAGGAGACAAAAATCGATTATGAGCTCTGTCACAGATAACTGTGATGTAAGACAGAGCTGATAATTTTACTTGCAAAATAAGGGCTTCCCTCACTGTTTCCACAACGAAATGAGTGCCGCTGCAATAATCAAGCAAGGTTGAATTGAAATGACAAGACTTGGGAAGTGGGTGCCAATCACTTCTCTTCCTCATGCAGTGAGCTGTCTTAGGCCAACCCTGACCATGAAAGGCACGTAGAAACCACAGAATGCCCTAAATCAAGCTTCCATGCTGCAAGGCCTCTTTTTACAACTGACCCAGGAATTCAAACACAAAGGAGTCAAACTAACGTGTGAGTCACAGTCACAGCTTCTTGTGGTTGGATTTGGGAAGCAATAATATACTGCATGTTTTCAAAGTTTATCTTTAAATGAGAATGTGTATGAGTGGGCAGAAATATTCTATACAAAAGAATGGCTCCCAATATGTAGGTGAAACCTCCTGTCACAGGTCAGCATAAATAATTACTCTCTAGATAAGGAGGAATATTTCCCACATTAGCTTTTTCAACTTGATGTAGTCCAGAAGCATTGGAATGGCCCTCATCATCCAGAGCCAGTATAGCCATTGTTGAGGATGATGGGACTTATATCCAAACAAATAACTGCATAGCTGTTTGCAGTTAGCCACAATAACAGCAATATGGTGAAGAGTATGTTGTGACATTCACATACAAATAAGTAAGGGGCGGATTTTGCATCACAACACAGTTTGCTCACTCAATTCCAAGGATCCCTATGGCTAACTTTATGGAGTGCTGGTCCTGCTGCCCCCCCCCCCCTTTCAAATCCTATGCCTTTCTAGTTCAGGTTATATACAAATTGTATAGGGCAGTCAGGAGGGACAAAAGGACAGAAAAGAGATTGGTACCTTCTCTGGGGGAAAAGTGCACAGGCAACTGGGACCATGAACACAAGGCTGCAAGGCAAAGGCAAATTATTAAAAAGAAAGGCCAACATTTTTTTTCTCCATAGGGAATCCAGAACTGCGTTCTCCGGTTCAAAACAGCTAAGCAGAAGTTATGTATTTGGCAGGATTCTTTACAACAAGATGCACTGGATTTTAAAGCAGTTTGATGCCCATTCCCATATTCAATGCAAACATGTATATTTTATTTTCCACATATAAATACAGATGAAATTTGCATTTAACCATGGTTGCTTGACCAAGCATTAAGCCCTTGCTTGTTAAATATCCCACACATATCCTAAGCCACACTTACTTTTCAATCCACAGTGCTTGAGTTCATATTATATTTTAATGCTATGATGAAAAAAAAAAATCTTCCGGTACCCCCCTCCCCCAAATTCCTTATAAAATGGGTGCCTTTTCATAAATCACCAGGAATTACAGCTTTGAAGCACTGGCTTCTGAAAGTAATGCACGATACAGAATACTTACAATCCTCCAACAAGAACTGTTTGCAAGGGAGCATGGAGAACCTGGATTTTCTGCCAAGAAAACAATATGCATATGGTGATTCCAAGAAAGTAAGAATTCAAACTTTCAGTTTCTAGAATTAGGGCTGAGATAATAAAGAGAACTAACAATACAAATCTCTTTTTGGGAACCAAGAGCACAAAAAGTTGATTAGATCTATAAAAATCTACAAGCCCCTGCCAGTTTAGCAATATGCTGATATGCTTAAATAATACGCTTAGCCAATATGGAGACACTATTAACATCTTGATCTGGTATCTAGAAGCTTTTTAAGAACTGAAGGGGACTAAAAGACTGAATTCATAACGTATCATAATATTTTTTGCCTTTGCAAAGTTGGGGTGGGTATGGCCTGCGTGTGAAGCATCCAGCCCATGGGCCACCAGATTGACACCCCTGGAGTAGAATTTCATAGGAATAAAACTCACAATAACAATTAATAATGTGTGTGATTTATTTATATAATAAGCATATAGACTACCTATTTCAAATACATGACCCCCAGAACTAACAATTAAAACTGAGTTAAAAACAATAAAACCAACCAAAAAGTAAAAATAATTTGTTCCAATTGCTTAATTTTCTATTGGAGGCTTGCCTTGTTTTTCTTGTTTCTGCTGGTAGCAGTAGATTTGCTACTGAGTTTATGTGCAGATGATCTACTTCAAATCTTTAACAAATGTATTATATTGCCAAAGTGAGGAATACGTAGAACTTCTGCTAGCTATTTAGTTATCTGCATAACTAAAATATCTGACCTCTTATTATTTAAGCAAGAACAAACTACTGTAATTCATTCCATTTCCCAAGTACCTTACCTTCATGAATGGATATTTCTCTAATGCCTCCATGATAATAGGCAATAAAACTAAAAAGAAAACACATGATTTTATTTTCCTTGGATCAACTCTGTCCCACATCTCAGTGATATAATAGATAAGATGCACTGGACTGCCCCACTACTAATAATTTTGTGAGTTATAAACACTTTCTTCCCATGTTCTGGGGTAATTCTTAATAATCCTAATGTATCCTTATTTAGGGGAAAAAATGCAACATGTGGACATGTTACAGAAAATCTGGTAGCTTATTTCCCAAGAAAGTAGAACGCAATATTGTTCAGTAACAGCTTTGATCACACCTGTGAATGTTTGTACCATGGCTCATAATAGCATTTTAAAAGGTTTATAATCTTTTAAATCATAGAAGTTTAATGGTCAAAAGCTTACCACACTTGAAGCTAGGTGTTTTTAACAAACTCCCTTTCATTTTTTTCATGAATTCTGTTGGTATCCTACAGGACTTAGCCATGCACATACTCACCCATACACAGAGTTAAAATATTGTAAATGGATTTTGCTTTAATTTTTTTAATCTGAATCTTAACAACCTAAATAAATTAGTGCCACAGTTTAGAAATTCCTCTGTCTGGCATCTTTCAATGGGTAGATTAAAGCCCCAATCATTCTCAGTTGGCTGAAAGTAATAGAATGTTAGCCATCACCTTGAAGTGTACCATTGGGGAAGCTAATTATGATTTTAATGTGGAGCAGGATCTGACTAATGAGCACTTACTAGCTTGTAAACATCATAACGAATGAGAGCCAATCCTAAATATAGTTTCAAGAGCCCTTCAGCACAACCCACCAGAGCAGCCTTCACCAATGGAGTCCCCTATGTCAATTCCCAGGATTCCCAACCAACATAGCAGCAATCAACTTGGCTCGGAGTCCTTGTGGAGGTCACCAAGCTGTTGCACTAGAGGACAATGCAAGGAGGTGAATGATGAAATGTACATGAATCAAGATCACGTGAAGTGTTAATACCACTTTATAATGCCTTGGTAAGGCCACACTTGGAATACTGCATTCAGTTCTGGTTGCCACGATGTAAAAAAGATGTGGAGACTCTAGAAAGAGTGCAGAGAAGAGCAACAAAGATGATGAGGGGACTGGAGACTAAAACATATGAAGAACGGTTGCAGGAACTGGGTATGTCTAGCTTAAGAGAAAGAAGGACTAGGGGAGACATGATAGCAGTGTTCCAATATCTCAGGGGTTGCCACAAAGAAGAGGGAGTCCAACTATTCTCCAAGGCACCTGAGGGTAGAACAAGAAGCAATGGGTGGAAACTAATCAAGGAGAGAAGCAACTTAGAACTGAGGAGAAACTTCCTGACAGTTAGAACAATTAATCAGTGGAACAGCTTGCCTCCAGAAGTTGTGAATGCCCCAACACTGGAAGTCTTTAAGAAGATGTTGGATAGCCATCTGTCTGAAACGGTATAGGGTTTCCTGCCTAGGCAGGGGGTTGGACTAGAAGGCCTCCAAGGTCCCTTCCAACTCTACTATTGTATTGTATGATATCAACCACATGACTGTATCTTTGCATCCAATGTCACGGCAAAATGATGAAATGTTGAAGTTAATGTTCTGATACTGTGATTAGGAGTATATATTAAGAGTTTGTACTGGATATTTACTTTTTGATGCCTGCCTCTAAATTAACATGCCAAATTACAGTCCAACAAAAGAGAAATATTTAGCACTTACTCATGCCAGGAGCAGCCATAGCAATGCGGGAAACCACCACCTGAGTTATCCCCTTGATTGCAGCTCTCTAAAACGAACAAGCAAGCAAACAGCAATGACACAGTATTCATTGCAGAATATCCAGCCTCAGAAGCAGGACAATGTTGGTGGGACAAAAAACATTTCTACAGTATAACTTAGAATATAAGCTCAAATTGGCAAACCAATTAACGCAGTGACAAACTGCGTTTAAAACTAAAATGTATTAAACACACACCCATTTTTGAGCTAGATCATAGCTACATGTAAAAAAGGGCAGGAAGGATTTTTTTGAGTTAATTTTTTATTTTTTATTTATTTTTATACTTCATTTTTATTGGGTTAATTTTTTTAATTAACAATGCAATCACATAATCAAAACATAATAGAGCAATATGGGATCAGCCCTTTAAATGCAAATACGCCTGTTAACCAAGACAATATCTACATTTTTCCAAGAAGATATTAAATAAGTTTAAATATGTATTTTATTTGTGGTCACAGATTGGTTAGTTACATATTATTAGGAAGGCAATCAAAAGGCAGTAAAAAAAAATTCTCAAACAGTTAAACTGTTTTTAATATATTTATTCATTCACTGTCGGATGCCACCCGAGTCCATCCATTTTCAAACAACTTGCAGAAAAGAAAGAATTGAAGCCTAAAACAATAAGCCCCAGACAGCAACATTTGGCAATTCTATTTGGTCTCCAGACTTCCTTAAAGACAAATCTGCTATTGAGAAGAATCTTTTCTTCGTCTGGCTACTAAAGCAAGTATATGAAAGGAACATTACAATAGCTGTGCTCCAATCTATACAATCTATACAATATAGGGGACGCAGCAATACATACCTAATCATCTCCATTTCTCCCACCAAGCAAGGCAGGGATACTGCATAGACATATTTTAAAAACTTTATTGACCACATGGAAATTAGAGCATTAAACTGGTCCAAAGAAAAAGCTCTCACGTGTGGCAAACACAAGATATTAAAAAAATAATCGTTGAAGTCAAAGGTCCTCCAGATGGAGGTCACTATAACAGGTGGGTGTCGTATTCAGATGCAAGTATCCTCAACTTACAGCAGTTCATTTAGTGACTGTTCAAAGTTATAATGGCACTGAAAAAAAGGACTTACAGCTATTTTTCACACTTAAAACCGCTGCACCATCCCCATAGTCACGTGATCAAAATTCACACACTTGGCAACTGACTCATATTTATAATGGTTGCAGTGTCCCAGGTTCATGCGATCACCTTCTGCAACTTTCTGACAAGTGATGTCAATGGGGAAGCCTGATTCACTTAACAACCATGTTACTAATTTAAAAACAGCAGCGATTCACTGAACAACTGTGGCAAGAAATGGGGCAAAACTCACGTAACAAATGTCTCACTTAGCGACAGAAATGGGCCCAATTGTGGCCATAAGTCGAGGCCTACCCGTATTCCTAATTATCAGCACTGAATACACTTTGCATCAGTTCAGATTTAGTTCTTTCAGTAAGGTCAAGTAAGATCAAATACGGGGCTTACAGTCAGGGCCGGATTTAGATGAAAAGAGGCCCTAGGTTATTCCACTTATGGGGCCCTTTCACCTCCCATTTTTAAGTTTGTAAATTACATGAGAGATAATAAAATACATCATTACTGTGATATATATCAATATATTAAATGAAACATGTTGTAATTGGTACTAACCTTTATAAAATATGTGGCACGGATAAATAAAAGGCCCCTCTTGATCTTGAGACCCTAGGCTGAAGCCTAGTTAGCCTATAGGAAAATCCGGCCCTGCTTACAGTTTACAATATTTAAGGTCCACTTCAAGGACAACAGAAAGCTATCCAAAAGGACTAAAGAGGCAAGGGAGCCATAAGTAAAAAATAAACTTTAGCCAGAATTTTCAACAATGGAGCTGCATGCGAGTACGTAGAGAACCTAGTCTAAATTCCAGATTCAATAAAGAGTTAAGAGTCACTCAGAGGAACTCTTAGAAATTTAGACTGTGCTGTTTCTGGAAGCTTGGAACTTTATAATTACAAACCTTCAAGCCAAATGGAAGCCTATACTAAAAATATTTATAGGGAGACAAATATAGTTACCATCTCTGTTCCCAGCGAAATGTGGATTCTAAACTTTGTTCAAAGATGTCATTATCTGTCCAATAATATCTACATCTTGAAACCTCTCTGGAAAGACCACTCACTACCTTGGTTTTGGCACATAGGTCTTTACAATATGAGTCAAGAGTTTAAAGGAAGGGCTTTAAACCTACTTATGTCTGAGATAGGCCAGATGCATCATCAGCAGTTATGACTGAAATAGATTTATTTGCAGCTTGGAAGATGGAATTTTAATTTGTCAAAGGTTTGAACTAGAGAATAGATATAAATGTTGACAAATGGGGAAACCTAGGATACAATTTACTTAAACCTTTTGAACTGAAATCTAAAAAAAAACCCATATTTAATCTGCACTAACTCTTGACTCTTTATCTACTCTATAGAAGAGACTATCAGTTTTATCCAGAGCTTTGTATATAGAGATTGAATTAAATGCTATATTTAAATAAATAAAAGATGCATAAAGATGCTTCATGGAGAGTTGCTTATTAACTAACTAGGACAAAATAATACAACAATCATGATTTAATTACCCCATCATAAACCAAGAAACAGCTCAGGTTTCATCAAAAACCTCATAATGACTATTACGACAATTGAAACCAATGTAACCATCTCAGAAGGGTGATTTTAATCCTGTGTTTTATTTCTGTCTGTGGTCATCATGGGATGCATACAGTGGTGGGTTCCTGCCGGATCGTACCGGATCGCCCGCTCCCTTTCGGCGCTGAACCCGGAAGTACGTTCTTGCCCTGCCCCTGGCGACGGGACGACGCTTGCCTGCGCTCCACCAGCTCGGCTGGGACAGGAGACGTTTCTCTGCTCAGCAATGTCTGCAGTGGAGCGGTGGCAGCCTGGCAGGCTGAGCCTGCGTCCCTTTCAGGCGCTCTGCTCCGCTGAGGAAACGTCTCCTGTCCCAGCCGAGCTGGTGGAGCGCAGGCAAGCGTCGTCCCGTCGCCAGGGGCGGGGCAAGAACGTACTTCCGGGTTCAGCGCCGAAAGGGAGCGCGCGATCCGGTGCGATCCGGCAGGAACCCACCACTGGATGCATACTAAGTAAAATCAGTATGCTCCTAATTGGTAAGCATCAGTATGGTGACTTGAAAGGTAGTGTATAGATTTTTTTAAAAAAAAATCTTAAGTTTGCACAAAATAGTGTAAGCATGCTTGAGGTTAAGCTGGGTTTGGTTGCAACTGTGGCATCTGGGCCAAGTATACCAAAACTAGATTATTATCATGTCCTTAAGAGCTGTGGTGACACATTGATCAGAATGCAGTACTGAAGGCTGCTGATTGCCAACTATCAGCAGTACGGCTGTTTGATTCTCACTGGCTTAAGGTTGACTCAGCCTTTCATCCTTCCGAGGTCAGTAAAACAAGGAGCCAGATTGTTGGGGGCCAATATGCTGACTCCGTAAACCACTTAGAGGGGGTTGTAAAGCACTGTGAAGTGGTATATAAGTCTAAGTACCACTGTTATTATTCCTACAGGAAAGATTCATGTGATATAGGCTCGCAACCTAATCTACAACTTGTATATTTTACTAAAAACATTATGTGAAAATGTCAGTTGACCCAGAGGCTTGCTGAGTGGCTGAAGGGGCCCTCTGATAACTGTTACCTGGAATGCAAGAGGAATAAATAGCAGGGTGTTTTAAAATAAAAGAAAAAAAATGTGTGTCTGTAAAAGCAAGAAAAGAAGGAATATTGTAACAGTCTCTTACTCCTCTATTGGCCTCCAGCACTGTGACTATCTTAATTTTCTACTCTAAAATCTAGAAGCATCTCTACCTTTAAACGTCACTAATTCGGATCCATCATCCTAAATTGTCTGACAGCTGATTGCTCCCCACAAGAACTCTGCCTTTTCTCCCTATCCTATATGCATGGAACAGACTTTCTAGAAGTAACCATGGCACATTCTTTAATTTTTAATTAAAATGTACAAAACCAGTATTTGATTATAAAAGCAATATTACAAAATAAAATACAGAACACCAAAACAGCCAGAATGTATTTTAGAAAAAGGGGGAAAAGCAAGGGTTTGATAGTCCTATGCTGCTTTTATATCAGTTGCTGTGTCCATCAATTCTATTTTTTGACTAATGCTTTTAATTATGGTATTAAATAATAAATTTTATGATAATATTTTATTCGTTACCAACTTTTATTTTATCATAATTTTAGTCTAAGTGTAGTTTTTCTTTCCTGGACAGAAGAATGGCAGGAAGTATAATAACAACGAAACAGACTGCTTTTTATAACACCATTAACAATTTTGGTCTTTCTAAGAGTTCTAGTTCCAATAACTAAAAAGACATAAATAAGCTAACAATTTTGCATTATGAATCACACATCTTACCCTGTTTTATCCCTGCCTCCACTTTCTCTGTTATCTCCCTTTGTCAAACTTTATACTGTAAATTCCTGTGAGCAGGGGCCTGTCCTCTGGTTATTGGTAAAATGCCATGAAAACTGATGCCACTGTATAAATAAACAATAAATAATAATACTAGATATAACTTCTCTAAAATAGCTTGTACAGAATTTTATGTACCAAAGGTTAAGAACTCCCAATATATAGAGAGATGTGTTACTTGGAATACTGGTAACAAAGTAGTAACATTAAAGCATCTCAAAGAACATTAAAGAATCTACAGAGCATATGAAATTTGCTTTTTTGAGTGATAGCGGTGGTAATAATTTTCTTTGTCAAAGGGTTATAAGGAAGAGCTCTCAAAATTTTGTTTGATGTAGCACAAGCTAATGATAGATATTCACCACAGGTAGTCAAGATACTTCAAGAATGCCAAAAATTCCATTATTGTCCTTTTTACTTCATTATATCTTGATGAAGAGTAAGTTGCTGCCTTAAACCTTCAGTGGCTCTGAAGGTTTTCCTACCTAAGGAATGTCCAGATGTCTGGACTTCCAGAAAGTCCTAGCCAGAATACCGATTCTGAAAATTCTGGGAATTTAAAAAGACATATCTGTAGGCTGCTAAGATTGGGAACACAACTCTTCTGTAATCCCACATTCCTTAATCACAATTCTTAGCATTCCCACTAACTGGGAATTCTGGGAGTTATTAACCCAATAAATCTGGAAGGGCATTAGGCTGCAGAAGCTTCTATTGGACAGTTCAACAACTCCAAGCTACTCTCTATTTAAGAAATGTTGATCTTGCCATCTACTTCTTCATCTGAAACAATCATCATGCGAATTTGTGGGAGACCCAAAAAACAAAACAAACACCCCCCCCCCCCCCCCCCCAATTCAACAGATAACACTTGCTGTAACCTGATGTATCAGCATACAGGGCTCTCCTTAGGCAGTCAGGCATATACTGTAGAAAAGATAACTCTAAATGCTCTTGTTTATAAAAAGAATAATAATAAACCAATTCCAGGATCTCAAAGTCCCAAGATGATGGTACTTACCCTGGACTTTCCCAGAGTATTGTCATTTTCATCTGTCACTGTGATCCCATTAATGAGTTCCCTAATGAAGACACAAACACATGACCTTAGACATTAAGATCAACCAGCTAGAAGTTGTGGGGTTTTTTTTTGTACTACTCAAGGAAGCATACTAAATGCAGCCATTCCTTTTCTCTCCACCACAGCTTATCTGTGAGATGAAGAGAGCTGGGAAAGAGTGGCTTGTCCTAAGTTACCCAGCTGCCTTGTCATGTTTAAAAATGCTGCAGGAGCAGGGTTATATTCAGTTTAAATCAAGAGGCTCAGTAAAAAAAAAAATCTTTGCAGGAATGCAAAGCTCCATCAGCCTAAGAACAATTACATTGCGAAGAAAGTCCACACACTTGAGTTACTGAGTATCTGACACCAATGATTGTGCACTGCTGCCTCCTAGAGAATCCTATTCCTAATTATCACCAAACATTCTGAGGATTTAGATACTCAGCAACTCCAAATAGTAATTTGAATGTCAAAATAAAATCTGGGTAAAATGAAGGTGGTGACAAATCGTTTTTTTTGTAAAGTATCCATCAATATAAATCCATCATGGGATTTTTCAACTGAGACATAAACTGTTTAAGAATGAATAATCTTAAACCAGAGCAAGCTGGTAAAAATGTGCTGTTTTATATAATTTTTCCATTTTCCAAATGCTCTGAAATCCCACCCTGTATAGTCCACGGTTGTCCCACTGGTGGCTGTTGTAAACGCTTGCTATAGCTGACCCAAACCTTCAGCTAGCTAATTAGCGGAGTGCCAAAACTGCACTCCTATAGCACTCAAATCCACTCGTTCTGCATTAGGGCCATGATTAAAGTCATGGTTTCTGGCTGGTTAGTCATTCTAAAGCCCAATATGGGACACACTATGATGGCATGGAGTTTTTAATAAAGGTGCTAATATAGTTTGTCAATTATGGGGAAGGAGCATCAAGATTTGGTAGGACTTCTTGCCAGTCAAAAACAGGCTAAGCTGCAACCTCAGGAATAACAGCATCTCCCAACTTGGGAAAGACAAGTTTTACAACGTGAAATTTTGGCTAGCTGAGATGGAAGAGAAGCTGCTGAGTAAGGACATGGGAGCCTTACCTAAACCCATTAAGGAAGTGCTCTGAGAAATATGCTTCAATATTGATCAATTACACCAACTTCACAACTACTTAATATATAAATAGTCTACATCTGATCCAACGGCTGTAATTTTAAACAGAAGATTTAGAAAGTATCATGTTGCTTTCATAATATCAAAACACAATTATTGTGATGTTTTATATGGGACTTTGTGCTTCCTTCATTAACTTTTTTCTAGACAGGGTAATAGTAACATGTCTATGCTATGTTTTATTATGTTTAATTAAAAAAAATAAGATTTCTTTCTGAATAGCGGGTGCCAAAATATATTCTTATGACAGACTAATATTTAATTATTTTCTCTCTTATTAACTATTCCTGGTTGTTCACAAAATGAAAAGGCAGTTATGGAGAAAAGCATCATTTAATTAACATTTTTATATAAAGTTATATATAAAGTTATAAAAAGATTGGTGACAATTAATTCTAGCAGAATAGATTTTTCCATTTGTCCCCAAATCACTCATGCCCCAATTATCAAAGTGACCCAGTCTTTATCTTATCTTATTGATTATACAAGAGGGAAAAACTGGGCTGGAGCCAGTTCCCTGCAAATACTCCTCCTAAAGCCATTGGCTAAGTTACTGTGATGTCATGGAATTTTTAATGAATTGCAGCTTTACAGGTAAGGATGACATCAACAAAATGTTGACAGTGCTGCAGCTTCTGTAAGCAAAAGGTCATCAGGCTGGGAGCAAATTATCATCGGATAACCAGGGCAAGAACAAAAGATTAAAATATGCTGCTTTTATTTGGATCACAATTGACTGATTCAAACATTCTCCATAACAATTAATTCAGCCCTGGGCAAAGGAACAACATGACCATGAATGACATTTTTGAAGTTTTTCCAGTTGTCACCAGAGTCCAGGAAGCCATTCTGGCTTTGGAGGGGAAAAAATAAACCGTAGCCCAATTGGGGTTGGGTCACTGAGGACAGAGAGAATTATTTAATTTACTACTTTGCATCCTTCTATGCTGGGGTGGTAAGGGAGCCACAAGGCAAGAAGAATGAAAGTAGTGATACAAATTGAAAAGAGGGATAAAAATGGAAACAAGGAAACAGAAAGCAAAAAGGACTACATAACACAGACAGTATACCAGATCTAACATCTGCTTCTGTGTCAAAAATAGCTTAACCTGCTACTTGTCTTTAACCTGCTTTTAAGAAGGCATCTGGACTTTAGGTACATAGGCACAATATAAGTGTGCCTATTTTGGTGACTAGAATATGGTTCAAATGTTTAGTTGTTTGCTTTTATTGATATAGCTAGCTGTGTGCCTATACTGTATATGTAGTTGGTAAATCTAATTCAGTTGGCAAGAGGAATGTGCAACAGCTAGCTAGGATGCAAAAGAGATACTGTATTATAGATTGGTATTGGGACTATTAAAATTTTCAAGTTTATTTCCTTCTCTTAGGAAATAAATGAATATAGGGAAAATATTCAAAGGGAGAGTTGCATAGATGCCATTTTGACTGGATTATCAGGTCAAGTCATTAATTATATTTGTCAAGTCAAGCAATGAGTGCAAGACAGTATTCTAATATTTTTTAAAACCCAAACATACAAGACAAGAAATAAAATGTAAAAAACAAAAACAAATAATGAATGTAGTGGTCTGCGGTCCATCTTCTCTGTACAAGAGTATTGGTTCCTGGCATTTGGATGTGCTCAACAGTATTGTAGACCATGAGGATATTGGGTGCATGCTAATTAAAGGACTAATTAGAGACAACATATCCATTTTTGGGTTTAGCACACACAACCCTTGCTTTGATTTTAATGATCCACATTTGTTCATTTAATGTTTTAATGGCCCAAAACTAGTGACTGAGATGGAAACCATAGTGACCAATGATGTAGAAGCAGATAATTTCACAAAGGTAATGGAATAATTTCTCTCTGTAAAAAATAGTTATCTGGCTACCTGTTTCTGCTATCAGTAGTAAATTTGAAAGGCAGCTATAAGACTGATAGTTATTACACTAGAAAAAATGCAGCTATCCCCATCCCCAAGCAAATTATTTTATTTTATATTAAAGAGTCTTAGTAAACCAAAGCTTGCATTATATCCAAGAAAAACCTTCCTTCATCATGTTATTCTTTCACCCCTCTCCCTCTTGTGCTGGGATTTCGTCAAGAGACTTACTGTTGCCTCATCAAGGGGATATTCACACAGTTGGCAGCAGCTACTGCTGCAAATGGGACCCAACGCGCCACAAGGGATGGTGCTCTCTGTATGGAGGAAGATAAAGCAATAAGGAGCAGGCTTAACCTTTCTAAGAAAAGGTAAAAAGAACTGAGTAGCAGTACTATGGAGGCCACAGGCAATGTGGGCTTCTATTGATATAAATTCTTGTAATCCCAAATTAAATTTGTCCCTTCGAACAAAGTGTGCAACCTGCAGTTCCAAGGATACAAGAATATACGCATCCTCTCAATGTCACAGTTTAGTACTCCACAACCCCATCAATAAAAGTCCTCACCAAACACTGTGGAGTTTTTTTTTTAATATACAAGAGAAAATTGGTACATATGTGAGAAACCTTTTACTGTGTTTAGTTTAATTAATGAAAATGCAAATTAAATAAAATTGAGTCTAACCCCTGGTATGTCAACTCAAAAGACAAGGGTGGTCCTTAGCCTGAAAAGCGCATGGTGCTTACAATCTTTGCAGTGGTGAAGTAAGGAAGAAAGGGAGAATATATTTTGCAGCTCAAAGGAAAGAAAACTTTTAGAGATAGAAGATATTCCACTCCTCCGCACTAGGGATTTTGAAGAAAAGAATTGTGCTCC
Source organism: Natrix helvetica (assembly GCF_964273705.1). NCBI lineage: Eukaryota > Metazoa > Chordata > Lepidosauria > Squamata > Natricidae > Natrix > Natrix helvetica. The sequence goes on along the minus strand of NC_138551.1, from coordinate 52,052,213 downwards.
TTGCAGGTCTAAGTTCCTACAGGAAGAGGCCAGGGATGCCTTCTCTCATTTTTGGGCCAGCTGCCCCCTTGTGGTTAAATTTAGTAGCATTTTAGAGTTGTACCTTAGTGTAAAGGTTGAGTCCCACAGCAGTTGCCAAGGCAGTGCTGGTAGCGGTGAAATAAGCCACTCCAATTTGCCTAAATTATCCAGAGGAATATAAAATAATAGGAGTTGTGGCATTAGTCATTTTAAAACTGCAGTTGTGTAATAAAGAGTCCTATCATAAATTTTTAAAGGCAAATGTAATCACAGCCCTTATATTTTAAACAAGGATGAGCTTGGTGAAAAACTTTTTCTGCATGGACTTGTGGCTTCTCATGAAAGATCTACGATATAAAGAGATACATGTTTTACACATCTAGTTCTGTGACACACCCAGGAAATAAAGAATGGCCACGAAGTCGAAGTAGACAATGTAACAGAAAAACCAGGTTAACCTATGACAGCTGAAAATCAAGAGGAATTTGGCATCGCCCTTTTAAGATTAATTTTCTTAAAAAGGATTAAATGTGTTTGTGAGCTACAGATGTGCCAGACTCCTTCTGATACATGAAGTCACAGGTAATTCTATTGGGCTGAGCATAAAATCCTTTATATATAGCTACCTCCCCATTTCAAGTCCCATCCGACACTTATCCCACTCCAGCTGATACTCAGAAATAAAGTTCTGTGTTGAATAAACCATGAAAGCTACACACAGGAGCAGCAAAAGTAGATCTATCTCGATTGTCCCTTTCCAACAGTTGACTATTTCCTATTCCCTGAAGTCAGTTCTGGAAATACTATGCATCCAAATGATAAAGTACAATGTCTAGCAAAACTTGACCATATACACTGAGTCTACACCCCAAGACAGTATTTCCTCATGTGATTCCAGAGAGTGCTGTAGATCAAAGATAAAGCAAAGTAATTGGATCATAAGGAGCATTGGATGAAAACTCTATGCTGTCAGGTAATCCTGAAGAGACACTTACTTGACCGAGATGGGGCTAGCTGCATTCCGGTTGGTGTAATTCACAATGGCATTAAAAGACTGATTTACCCACTGCCAAAACACCACAGCCGGAACTGTTCTGTAAAGAAAGAAAAAAGTGAATTCCTGCATCTGAGTTGGTATGTGTGTCTTCCAGATAGCTGAATGTGACAAAACCAATGTCATCTCTCTTCTGTACCCATGTATTATCCTTGATCAACCACTGCTTTTATTATTACTATTATAAAAGTTTTATGATAAAAAACCCTACATCATAATCAAAAACTGTCTACTAAAATGCAATTAGAACAGCTGAAAGGATCCTAGGTAAACAAAGCACAAAGTTCCACGTTTACAGTAAAGATGAAAAAATAGCTGAAGAAAAAGAATAATAAAAGGATAATTAGAACAAAAGATAGAACAGTTATAGAACAGTAATTAAGCAGCAGGGGAAAAAAGCTAGTTGATGGCTGGATTCTCACAACATGCAAGGCTAAAAAGTGGCAATTTGTGGCCAAGCATATCGGGTAAACCTAGCTAGTATGATGAATATAAGCTTGACTGGCAAATGTAAACATAGGCCACTGGGTATACTGAGAAACTGCAAAGCATTGGGAAACAAAATCTGGCTCCACTTTGTGAGACTGACTAAGTAAATTGTGTCTTAGTTGAAAGCTATGCAGTCTCAACATTTCATTTATCATATAACTTCCTGTATACATTTTAGGCTGTATAATTCTTTACCATTAAAAAGCCATTACATGGAGGTGGTGTTTTAAGACCTATAGTGTCCTTGGTAACAATTAAGTACTATAGCATTGCCATTTTCTGGATTGACTTTCTTTCCACTCTGTCAGCCAGAGTATTTCTTTGTGGTCTGTCATTCAAGTCCAGCTTTACGGGATTAGTCAAAGTCAGCTACATTATTGCTAGACAAATTCATAACTTGTTTTGTGAAATAAAGTTGGCTACCTGATTTTTTAATTCCTTTGAAGTGGGTATTTGAATGATGGAAAACAAGAGTGTGTATGTTTTGAGGGGTTGAGGATCAAACATAACTTTTAAGTTGCATAGGGAAGACTATGTTAGGCAAACCATACCAAAAGTATGGTAACATTTAAATGAAAGTTAAATTAAAATAAAAGAGTTTATTATATCATGCCCTTTATACTTAATCATTTTTCTCTTCTGTCAACATTCGGTTGGCCCTGTTTTTAGGAAGAATAGACAAACCAGGCATCCAGACTACACTAAGACCTGGGATCTCAGGTTATATACAGTGGGGCAAAAAAGTATTTAGTCAACCACCAATTGTGCAAGTTCTCCCACTTAAAAAGATGAGAGAGGCCTGTAATTGGCATCATAGGTAGACCTCAACTGTGAGAGACAAAATGTAAAAAAAAAAAAAGACCAAACAATCACATTGGCTGATTTGGAAATAATTTATTTGCAAATTATGCTGGAAAATAAGTATTTGGTCAGTATCAAAAGTTCATCTCAATATTTCATTATATATCCTTTGTTGGCAATGACAGAGGTCAAACGTTTTCTGTAAGTCTTCACAAGGTTGGCACACACTGTTGCTGGTATGTTGGCCCATTCCTCCATGCAGATCTCCTCTAAAGCAGTGATGTTTGGGGGCTGTCGCTGGGCAACACAGACTTTCAACTCCCTCCAAAGGTTTTCTATGGGGTTGAGATCTGGAGACTGGCTAGGCCACTCCAGGACCTTCTTACGAAGCCACTCCTTCATTGCCCGGGCAGTATGTTTGGAATCATTGTCATGTTAAAAGACCCAGCCACGTTTCATCTTCAATGCCCTTGCTGATGGAAGGAGGTTTGCACTCAAAATCTCACAATACATGGCCCCATTCATTCTGTCCTGTACACGGATCAGTCATCCTAGTCCCTTTGCAGAAAAACAGCCCCAAAGCATGTTGCCACCCCCGTGCTTCACAGTAGGTATGGTGTTCTTTGGATGCAACTCAGCATTCTCTCTCCTCCAAACACGACGAGTTGTGTTTCTACCAAACAGTTCTATTTTGGTTTCATCTGACCATATGACATTCTCCCAATCCTCTTCTGGATCATTCAAATGCTCTCTAGCAAACTTCAGATGGGCCCGGACATGGACTGACTTAAGCAGGGGGACACGTCTGGCACTGCAGGATCTGAGTCCCTGGCGGCGTAGTGTGTTACTGATGGTAGCCTTTGTTACGTTGGTCCCAGCTCTCTGCAGGTCATTCACTAGGTCCCCCCGTGTGATCCTGGGATTTTTGCTCACCGTTCTTGGGATCATTTTGAGCCCACGGGGTGAGATCTTGCGTGGAGCCCCAGATCGAGGGAGATTATCAGTGGTCTTGTATGTCTTCCATTTTCTAATTATTGCTCCCACAATTGATTTGTTCACACCAAGCTGCTTGCCTATTGCAGGTTCAGTCTTCCCAGCCTGGTGCAGGTCTACAATTTTGTTTCTGGTGTCCTTTGACAGCTCTTTGGTCTTCACCATAGTGGAGTTTGGAGTGTGACTGTTTGAGGTTGTGGACAGGTGTCTTTTATACTGATGACAAGTTCGAACGGGTGCCATTGATACAGGTAATGAGTGCAGGACAGAGGAGCCCCCTAAAGAAGAAGGTACAGGTCTGTGAGAGCCAGAAATCTTGCTTGTTTGTAGGTGACCAAATACTTATTTTCCACCATAATTTGCAAATAAATTATTTCCAAATCAGCCAATGTGATTGTTTGGTCTTTTTTTTTACATTTTGTCTCTCACAGTTGAGGTCTACCTATGATGCCAATTACAGGCCTCTCTCATCTTTTTAAGTGGGAGAACTTGCACAATTGGTGGTTGACTAAATACTTTTTTGCCCCACTGTACCTCTATTCTAAGTATTGGAAAACAACAACAACACACACAGAGTCATAGTTTATGCACCCTGCTAAAACATATATGGCTTATTTGTTTTTGCATGTTAGTGAAATATGACTTCATCCACGGTTTCTAGTTTATTTTACTAGGAAGCAAAAAAATCAACTATTTTAGTGCTTGGCATATTTCTCCCCGCTGATACTGTTTTGGATACAGGTATTACATCCGTTGTTTTATTAATAAATAAATACACCACAGAATTATGAAATAAAGAGGCCCAATCGTGCCCTAAAACCAAGCTTCTGCTAATCCATATTAAAGCATCCTGGACTAGGGTTAATATATACCTGATCTTATTAATTTCCCCCCCAACCTCCCCGAATTTAATTTGCACAAAGTATAGACTGTTTATCTTAATCTGGGACACTGCTGTTTTAGCCAGAAATGCAGCTTGCTTTTAGACTATCCCACAAGCCTTTCTTAATGGAGATTAATGCCAAATATTGGGAAATTTTGTTCTAAAATATACAATTCTTGCTTAAATCTCAGCATTAATGCAACAGTATAGGATGATAACAAAGAATGTCCATGTATATTGTATAAAGCAGTGCCTGTGAGATAACTGGGTGAGGAATGAAGGAGAAAAGAGAGCAATGAATCTCAGAAAAAAAATGCTTCTTCTTACCTGTAAAATTGCAACATGCAGCCTGTGATAGCCATTCCTCCAGGGACTTGAAATGACATTCTCCCTATTAAATTCATTTTTTCCCCTGAGTCAGGATGGAAAGCTGAGTCATAAAGCTTTTTGGCATAGAAAAGCTGTTCCTCGCTCGTTCCAGGGGGTACCAAACCTGCCCTAGAGGTGCCAAAAAAAAAAAAACCTTCTTAGTTTTATACCTCTTAATGATATCAGTACACATCTCATGCCTCTTAAAAATTGTGCACTGGAGGTTTCTCTTGAAACAAGTGTGAATGCAGGTTGGGTCTTAACAACATTCAAATTTGTTGTATGCCAAAGCACCTCAATGGACTCTGCAATGTGCAGAGCTGTATACAAGAAATTGAAGAAACCTTTATACCCAAGGCAGAAAATCTAAACTCAACACAATTAGTAGAAGCAAACCAACAATATTGTCCTTTTGAATGATTAAATCTTCCAATAGCATCAAATCAGGTGCTTGTGGCAGTTGTTTCATTGTCTAGTAATATTAATAGTAATAATAATAGTAATAATAAACAGAGATTGGCTCTGTTTGTATAATATTATGCATTTCAATTCACAAGAGTGTGGGATTTCAATTCATGTAGATTTAATTTTCTAGTAGCAAGACCTAGGCAGGGAAATCCTTTCGTAATGAAAGTTTTCCTTTTGTGAAAGAGTCTGTTCTCAGAAGAGGTTTTGAGTATCCATTTAAGAATTATCAACACCCAATGGCAATAATGACTTTAACAATAATGAATCGTTTTATTTTTAATTGATATTTTAATGTATTTATCTATTTATATTAGATTTATTTCATCTCACTCAGAGGCCATATCATTACTATTTGTTAATGCTCCACAAATAAATGCACATAATCATGTGAAGAAAATGAAAAAGGGGGAAAAGATAACAGAAACGCCTTTTAAATAAATTAAAGTTAAAAATGAGAAAAATTAGTAAAAACATTAAGTTCTAAATTCTGTTTCATTGCACTTGATGGATTAAATCAAATTATTTATAAACATTGGAATTGGTTCTAATTTACTGTTTTTACCTCAATTATTTCTCCTTTAAAAAAAAGTTCTGTAGGTTTCTGTATTTTGACTAAATTTATGTCACACAACAAGGCAAACATCTATTCTGGATGTATGTTGTTCATTTTGTCACTAATGTGTATTTGCCAAATTTGGTTTTCTAGTCTGATATTGTTGGTAAAGTGTCTCTTTTATAGTATTGGATGAAATTTGTCTTTGCGACTGTCATCACATGTCTGATTACTATCGATTAGTTTTATTGATACATTTGAACAGAGGCAACTCTTAGATTTTACAAAAGCCCCAAATTTGATTGATATTATTCAGCAAACCTCCCAGTTGATTACCTGCAGTTATCTACAATTGTCTTCGCTGAATCCAACGTTTGCTCTGACACCAACAGCGTCCGTGGATCTGTGATGTTGAAAAAGTGCTTTACACGCCCCCAAAAAGTATTCTGGTCCCAGCGAGGGGCATCAATATTAAATTTGGCAATACTTGCCATTGTTCACTGCAGAGGGAGTACAGAAGAAAGCACAAGTTATAAATAAACACTGTCGCTCTCTGCTTTTCTTGCCAAGCTGTCACCCAAATATGGTGAATTACTTTTTAAAAATTGTAGACAAAGGAAGAATGTACCTGTTAGAATTTTGTCCTACTGATTTATCAATTCTTTGCCCCACAGATTTGGGTGGAGAGAAGATAAGAATTTTGCTTGCTAAGCCAAACAGAGGAAGGCAGCAAAAGGCAGCTGCTGAATTCAGCTGCTACATCCTCCGACTATACAATTTTATTCAGAGTACACAAAAATCTTTATAAGCCTTGCCACTTGTTCAGAACAAATGAACCAGCTCTATTTACTATGCACAGCCAGCATTCAGTCACAATTTCATATACCATTTCATACTACAAAAATCGTATTTAGCGATTTTGAATCTATAACACATACAAATTGCATCAATATAGTTTTTTTAATAGGTTAAAAAAACACAATAGTTACACTATACTAACTATTCTAAAACTGTATGTTAGAATCATATATGCACTTGAATAATAATTGCATTAAATAACTATCGAATTGTAACTTTTTACTGTTAACATACTGTTTTACTGTTAACATACATATAACATACATTATATCCTTCTTTCCTTTTTTGTTCTATTTTTTCACTTTAAAAAAAATTCTATGTGTTCTATTTCTTTAATAATATATGGATTGTTATTTTTGTGGGTTTTTTTGTTTTTGTCACTAATTTAAAAAATAATTAAAAACCCAATTACCTAGGAGTTTAGTTTCAACATGGTAGACACAAAGATTCTGGAAAATCCAAAAAAGCTATATATTTTTTGCACCTAAATAACAGGATCCCATCAGGTATAAGCTTGATATACACACTATATTGCCAAAAGTATTCGTTCACTCATCCACATAATCAGACTCAGTTGTGAGCGAATCCTTTTGGCAATATAGTGTAAGTCAAGATCAGATCATGGCCAAAGATGGATAATTCACATAAACACTTCAATTTCATGGACATTTGAAATATTGTAATTGATAAAGTTTCTGAAAGGATTGGAAATTATGTGGAAAAGACAATTACTAGCTTATATGATGTTTGTTCAAGCTATGAACTTTGGTATTAATCGGATCACAGGGTGTATATTCAGTCATTCAAAAATGCTATCCACTCAAAGCAGGAGATTTTTATTGGCCTGTTTTCTCCATAATGGGTACTTAGTACAAATGGAAACTAACATAATTGCTACACATTCCTAAGAAATGCTGCATGTACATTCTCTTAAAATATAGTCAACAGTCAGCCTCAAAATTAGTGCAGTGTTAAAACAGACCATAAATATAATCCAATAGGCCTATGAGCAGTCTTTTACTGGTTGGTGTCCTCAGCAGACATTCATTAATGCATCCCACATCCATTCTCTGAAATCTTAAAAATTCTAAGAACCAATGCAGCAAACTAAGAATGTTTTCTTCGAGCTCCTAATTGTTATGTAGATTTGGACAATGGCAGTAATGTTTAACGTTTTAGGTACAGATTGTCAGCGTTCCAAATATCATGCAGAATTAAATCAGAGTCCAAGGCAAAGCTATCCTTAAGGTTCCAATTTAATAAGACAGACATGTTGGCATCGAACTGTGGAATTCCAAATCTGAAAACTTCCTGGGATTCCACCCAGTTGAAAGTTCACGATCTTTTCTCCACACCTATAAATCCATCACATAGTCCAATCTTCTTCGGCCACGCTGGCATCTCCACCCAGCTGGTTCCGGTCAGGTGCAGAGACAAAAGATGACCTTGGCTTCTATAAAGGAATGACAACAACACATTCCACAACTCTACTCTTTTCTATTCTATTCCCCCTCCCAATTACTACACTAATGAACCAGCATAGTGAAATAATAGAAAGTGTGGCAGTCCAAAGATCCTAAAAGGAACATAACTACAGGCCTGACACAGATATAGTCTCCCTTTTTCCCTAATCTACCTGGGCTAATATTCTACAATGGCCCATGCCTTCCTCTAGATCAGTGGGTCTCAATCTTCCTAATGCCGCGACCCTTTAATACAGTTCCTCATGTTGAGAGAGAGTAGACTTACTTACTTTACTTACTTACCTACTCTCTCTCTCTCTCCCTACCTACTGTATTTCTCTCTGTCTCTCTCTCTCTCTCTGTGTCTCTTTCTCTCTATCTATCTATCTATATATGTTTTCGTAGATTTTCACGGGTGTAGGTATGCTGGTCTTGTTGTATTTGGAGAGAGAGAGAAAGAAGAGAGAGAGACAGACAGAGATAGAGACAGAGATAAATACAGTAGGTAGGTAGGTAGGGAGAGAGAGAGAGAGAGAGAGAGAGAGAGAGTAGGTAGGTAGATGTTTCCAGCTCTATTTATTCTCATGATGGAGAAGGAAATCGCTGACAATCTGCAGCACCTAAAACTTTGTTTCTGCTGGCACAGCACTTGATCAATGTAATTCCCATCAACCACTCTAATTAAAGAGCTTTCCGAAAGGGGGGGGAAAAGTTTTTGAACTCTGCAAGCCTCTTGAAAACGGGCCCGTTTTTTTTCCAAAAAAAAGAGAGGCATGAATAGCCTTTAGGGGGCTTGCAGAGTGCTCGGGGGGGAGAGCAAAAAATGGCCTAGTTTTTGCAAAAATGGGCCCGTTTTTTGTCAAAAAAAATGCATGCATAGCCTTTAGAAAGCTTATAGAGTGCTGCTGGGGGCTGGGAGGGGGAAGACGGGCTGTTTTTCGCTCATTTCTGCCTCCCCAGCCCCCAGGAGCTCTCTAAAAGCCTCTATAATGCTATGCACAGCCATTTTTGTGAAGGGGGTGTGACTTCGGGAGGCAAAAATGCTGCATTCGGTGTATAAGACGCACCCAGATTTTCAGCCTCTTTTTTGAGGCAAAAAGTATACCAGTATACAGTATGCCATTATTGGAAACAACTGATTGTAAAAAAAAAAGAAAAGTCTTTCACAATTTTGCATCTGCACAATTCGAAAGGTTTAACTCTAAGAAAACTCACCTCTATTTTGTCATAACCAAGATGAAGACAAAGATCTTTAAACAGGGAGAGAGGGATAGATCAGGTGTGTCAAACTCGTGACCGGGATGTGTCACCTGCTGGCCACGCCCACCCCTGGTTTAGAAGGTAAAAGTTTGCCTCACACATATGTGCTAGTTGTTCCCGACTCTAGGGTGTGGTGCTAACCTCCGTTTCAAAGCCGAAGAGCCAGCATTGTCCGAAGACATCTCTGTGGTCATGTGGCAGCATGACTAAACGCTGAAGGTGTGCAGAATGCACTTTCCACCAAGGGTGGTTCCTATTTTTCTACTTGCATTTTTACATGGTTTCAAACTGCTAGTTGGCAAAAGCTGGGACAAGTAACGGGAGCAAACTAGAGATTCGAACCACCAAACTGCCGACCTTTCAGATTGACAAACTCAGCGTCTTAGCCACTGAGCCACCACATCCCCCAGCTCAGTGAAGGGGGAAAATGTGACAACAATGTGACAATGCAAGTCTGAGATTGGGGGGGGGGGGTTGTTTATGATGTTTCAATCAGATCTTTTTTGTTTGTTATAAGGAAAAGCAAGCTAAAAATAATTAAAATACTGATGCAAGGGAGTTCTTAAAACAGAGGAACCTCACAAGACTAATTTTTAATAATAAAAACCAACCTGCAAAATGTTTAAGCTTTTCTCCAAGCAAAGGCATTCAAGACTAGCAAAATTATTTAAAAATTGTCTGCATCAACAAGCTTACTGGGCTGTGAAAGAAGTACTATTTAACTTACAGTATCTTGCTAAACCCCACAGTTTATAAAACACAAAGGCAGGGTTCACAAATAAGCAGAGAATGTTGCAATTTGTGAGGGAGACACTCTGTGGGAAACTATCAGGGCTTAAACCACAGTACACGGAAAGGGGGGGGTAGTCTACTCGGGGTAGAAGCAATGGTAAATCATTTCAATTGTGTTTAAATTATGGGGACATGTCCATGAAGATACCAGGAGTCATGTTCAAATAAAAAAGATGTTTCTTTATTGTATGTATATAGGCCTATACTCCTTACATTCATTGGAGAACTGTTCATCACAATGCAGTATATAAAGAAATAAGTTTATTCTGTTTAGAATTACATAAGCACTTCTTCGTAACACTCCTGAATTACAGCCATGAGAAAATTCTTATTTCGTTGATTTACGGCACATTTGATATAAACCTGGAATTTTAGTTAAAATACTTGCTAACATGGGATACCATTTAATAGTTCACACATTCTAAACCATGATGTGTGAAACGTCACCACTGAAAGCTTTATTAGATGTTTTTCTATTAAATTCACAAAGCAATTTGAGACAATATAATTCTTTATATTGTTTATTGCCAGCAGAACTGTCTTTGAAGCACAGATGAATAAACAGATAAAATGAACACCTTTTGTTCTGCTCTTATTCTCTAACGAACACTTGAATGAACGTTGACAAAACTTAGTTTTATTTTATTGTGTACAACACTTTACTCAGCCCAACCACCCCCTGCTATATTGGATCAACACTACCCTTGGCTGCAAAATTTGTTGCTTGTCAAGAAGAGACCAAGTTGGAATAAGCTAATATATGTGAATAACAGACTTGCCATACAAAGCAGTTATGATAACAGGTAATAAAAGGATTTAGAGTGCTATGCTCAGATGAAAAATAAGGTCATATTTTACTCTAATTCAACATCTTAACCACAAGTTACTCCATGTAATCAAGAAAACAAAACAAAAAAGAAGGTAGGGCAGAACATGCTGATTTTGTTTTTGACATGGTTGGAAGAATAATATCAAGAGCAGCTGCAATGTCAAGAATGTGGGAAAGATTTGTAAACCAAAGTTCATTTTACTGTGGTGAAAAAGCAAAAATTTCACTCAAAACAAAATGCAGCTTACATTTTTTTAAAAACACTCTGAATTTTTCCTAATACTCACAATAGATTATACTATATTTGTGTGAAAGTTCTGAGTTCTTTAGTATGTCATTCTGTTGAGAATTAGGACAACAAAAACTCTTCTTCAACCAGAATATATGTAAGATTTTAAAATATTCATAGTAAAAATGTGCCAAAACTTTTTTACAGGCAGTTTAAATCGAGTTATCTTATTCAGCAAGTATATAGGTTAGCTTTTTGTTACAAAATAATTAGATCTCAAAAGAATAGGGCCAAAACAGAACTAAATGCCCTTGACTGCTAAGTAAATATTCAACTTCTTTTGTTAATGGACAGCACGCTCTCTTAAGTAGATAACTAAAACTACCGGTACAGAGCTGCAGAAAGCAACATAAATATAAAGGACTTTGACCACAGGACTGAAAACTGATGGAAAGAGGGGCTAGACACTGAGAGCAGAAAAGAAGCACGGATTGTTTTTAGAAAGAAGAAATTAAAACATTCACACATAATTATTTAATTATATCATATTTAAATTTGTAAAATAAGTTGGAATATCACAAAACAGAAAGGATCTCCTTACTGCAATCCCATATTTGGATACTATACATAGATTGATATCCAATTTGTACATGGAACTGAGAACTAAAATACTAAAAGCTATATGGTTTGCATCACCAACTGCGGATCTCCTATTTATGGGGCTGAGCAAATCCTTCTCCAGATCCAATAATTCCCACAAATATAAACTTACCACATATTGACTAGGCTTGCTCAACATATTACGTAAGGCTAAATGACAATTAGATAATTTATGGCTCAGTGTTGTATGGAACCTGACATTTAAAACCATAATTTGATTTAGACACAGTATAAGAACACAGCAACTATGTTTTTATGTCCTGTATATTATTTTGAATCCAACTGGTAAACTGGAAGATGGTGCTTGAGAATATGTACACTACCTGGTTAAGTGCCAAAGAGGAATTCTATCAGTCAAAGGTAGATTGTCTGCAATGGTGGTTAATCTACGGCCAGGATTAAGATGTTTTCAGGGATCTGAAAATAAACACAAAATCTGTTTAAACACATCAATTCCTTCTTGGAATTTGATCAATGAATCTTGCCTAACAACTTTACCCCCTTTGGCTATAGAAATAACTTTTTACACAGGTTTGAACTCAAGGACAACTAAGTCGTTCTATTTGTAGATGTCAGCATGTAAAATACCAAGAGTTTCTGACAATCTTAAAGTATCCTTGCTTTCCATGCCAGGAACAACATCTCAGAGATAAATTCTCATATTTATTTAAGAAATAAAACACACATTAAGTAGCATAAACATATAGGAAATTTTCCTGAAAGGTTTGCCTGGACTTAGCAATGGATTCGATGACATAGTGTATATATCAATGTAAGCGAAAGTAAATGGAAACAGGTTTCATTCTGCAACAAAAAAACACAGTCACTATTACAACTGAGTGGGAATATATTTACTCCCTGGATGTAACACACTACCATACTTCAGTCTCATTTAAATATTATGCATTGGAAGTATGATGTTTTGGATCCGATAAGGAAGAGGCATTTCAGATGGAAGGAAACATAAATGTAAACCTTTGGCAATTCATTAAGTCAGCAATTGCACAATCATAGAAACAGATCCATCTGCTTTAATGAGTCACAAGCAGGATCTCTCATGCATCTTGAGAATTTCTTCTGAATCAAATGTGGAGCACTGAATAACTCCATGTATCATCCTACTCTTGTTTGGTCATTTAAAAAAAAAATCTGGCTTCTAAAACTTGTGCTCCCTTCCTAAACAAGCTGGCAAAATGGAGGTGGATAAAGAACGACCCATTACATTTAAGATATTTGAATATCTACATTCTAAAAAATGTCTGCAATATTTCTATTTAGTTTTCTTTCTTGGAATTCAAACATTCCTCCAAACCATTGTGAAGTCTGTATACTTTTGGCTTACTATTTTATGAAAGCTTGACAACTCTGGTTCATAAACCATCATTTATGGCTTTAAACGTTGCATGCATCCAACTAACAAACTGTAATGATTCAAGTCATAGCTCAAAATGTGAAACCAGTTTGTATCTGGTCACATATGGAGTTATTCATATACTGGTTTCTTTCCCTGAAACCTTAACTATTCTATAACTTCTATACCATTTTTCATAGTGATTTGAAATAGCAATAATAACACTTAGACTTATATACTCCTTTACAGAGCTTTACAGCCCTCTCTAAGCGGTTTACAGAGTCAGCATATTACTCCCAACAATTTGAGTCCTCATGTCACCCACCTCGGAAGGATGGAAGGCTGAGTCAACCTTGAAATCGAATGAGATTAACTATACTGAAAAGATCATTGATTTGATTCTTCCTGGTATAACTGACACGTTCACTTAGAATCTTCTCTGGGGCAATATTTTAATGCTGCTGAGAAATCTTCAATTCTTTTTTCAATGTTCAGGGTGGTCTTAAGTTGAGCCAAAATTTCCTGATGATTCAAAGTGCCAGCAAAACATGTCCCCAACTAACAGCTGCAGCAATTTTCCTTCATAATTGCATTGTTTTTAACAAGACGGGAAGAAAAATGTGTGTGTGAGGGGGGGGGGGGGGAGATGGAGAAAGAACCCTGCTCTTCATCTTGTCCAAAGCAAAGACCTGGATTTGGTCAAGTAACATATTCTCTTGCAGTCCCCACCCCTGCCAAATTTTAAGTTAGCTCTGCCTGAGTAGCTGCAAAATAGCTAGCCCTGTATATTGCAAAAGCCAATCAGCTTGCAAAAGAATATTTTATGTCATCACTCTTAAACCAACAATGGGAAAGTTAATAAAGAGCAAAGCTGATCTGAAAAACTTGATGTACTGAGACTTAATGGTAAACTCAGTGACCATAGAATAAGACATTTGTCTATAGATCGGTAAGTGGGTTTTTAAAAAAAATTCACACAAAATGCAGGTAGTCCTCAACTTATGGTCACAAAATCTTTGTTACTGAGAAATTTGATGTGAGTTTTGCCCCATTTTACGGCTTTTGTTGTCACATTTATTAACTGAATCACTGCAGTTGTTAAATTAGTAACACCGTTGTTAAGTGAATCTGATTTGCCCATTGACTTTGCTTGTCAGAAGGTTGTAGAAGTTGATGGCATGACCCCCACGGCACTGCAACCGTCATAAATGTGAGTCAATTGTCAAGCATCCAAATATAAATCACGTGACCATGGGGATGCTGCAATGGTCATAAGTGTGAAAAATGGTCATAAGTCACTTTTTCAGTGCTGTTGTAACTTTGAACAGTCACTAAATAAACTGTTGTAAGTCACGGACTACCTGTAATCCATTATCTCAGTAGAAGAAATAAACGTGAGGTCTTGAAATAATTAGCATTGGATTAGTGGTATTTCATACACATTCATAATTTTGAGTATTTTTTTTAAAGTGCATACACATGAAAGATGATTGAAACATTAAATTAATAAATAATATAGAACGTGTGATGTTACATTATTTAGAATAATAAAAATTAAATGACTGGGAGGTGTTCCCGCAGGATCTTCCAACAATGTGACAGAATGAAAAATAGAGAGTGAAGTGTTGCTGATATGCCATCACAGGATCAATTTAAATGTGCACATATTGTCATAAAGTTCATAGCTGGTCATGAATTCTTAGGCAAAAATATTTTCATGTAGTGGTGGAAAATTTAATGGAAATATCAATTTAAAGCGCAATCCCACATACTGGAGAGTATAAGCAGAGTTGTCATCCTTAGCTTCTTGAACCTCTCTGACCACCAAGATGAAGAAAGCCTTTCCACTGCCACTATTTCAATACTACCTTGTTTCCGTGAAAATAAGCCCTCCCCAAATAAACTCAATCTGGCTTTTCAGCGCATGCGCTAAAATAAGCCCTCCCCAAATAAACTCAATCTGGCTTTTGAGGGCATGCGCTAAAATAAGCCCTCCCCAAAAATATTGCAACACAGCAGCAGCCATGAGGTGACCACACTCGCTGCCTCCTGCACTTCAAAAATAATAAGATCTCCCCTAAAATAAGTAAAAGTGGTTATTGGGGGGGGGGGGGAAACACGGTAGAAACACACTTATACTAACTATCCCCCAGGAACCATTACATTAATTTTTGAGCTCATCAAGTAAACAAAAATCTTTGCAGTAGTTAGGTTCTTTATCTCACCCAACCTGCAATTTTTGTCTGTCCTTCCTTATATATTTCACTGCAAAGTGTTTAGAACAAACACCCTGATTAGATCCTCTTGATTCTATACTTATTTGCCTACTGCCCTATCTTCTCTTTTTTATGACCCCATTAAAAAAAAACTATGTTGCCTCATTCTTTGCTTTTTCAGGTTTCTTGTTTTCAATTTTCTAATATTTCTATAGGCAAAGTTGTACATCCTTAGCCAATTGGACAATTTTCCTTATTTTCATTATTGCTGGGCTGCAAAATATTTAATTTCTTGAAAGATCAGACATTCTGTGCCAGCATATCAGTTTGATCAGCCTCCATTACACCACTTAAAGCATTTGTGAGGGATAGTTCATTGAAACTAAATTTTAGTAGATGAGAAAAAAAGTCATTTACTACTCTACACGTCAGGGCACAATCTGAGGACATGTAACACAGTATAATGTGCTGAAGTTTAAAGAAATCTGGTAAATATCCAGATGAGAATGAGGTCCTTGATGCTTTCTGAGCTTGGTTGTTTTCTTGCACAGGTTTCATTACCCAAACTAGATAACATCACGAGGGCTAGCAGAAATCTCTGCAAGAAAACTATCAGATTTAGAGAGCACCAAGGACCCATCATTTCAACCCTGAGCTACAAACATTCACCTTTAGATGAAAAGAGATTTGGGGCCCTGATGTTTGCTATTTTTGTGGAACCAATACAGGCTATAAGTAAAGCTATATTTCTTTTAACATAAATATGTACCGCTGCATACTACATATTTATTAGCTACAGCTGTATAAACCTCTTGTCTTCAGAGAATATAAAAAAAAACCACAGGACAGCTTGGTTGATCTGCTGTAATATATGGCAGGCAGGCAGGCCATTGCTTGTGCGCTCAAAACCTTCACATTACAGTACTTTTGAGATTTATCTTCAAAGCAATACTGGCATGAATCATTTACCACTCAAGACCTGGCTTGATTTTACATCTTTCCCATTCGAAATGGCTCCTTCTACAACAATCTACCTTTAGAGCCCTAAATCAGCTATACTTCATTCCCCCCTCCCCTCCAGTTTTTATATTCGCTGAACCTAAGTGACTGACAGTAATTCCCTAAATTTATGTCCTCAAGTTATGGGTTGTTGCAGTCCAAGACAACACCGAGTTCCGGGAGATGGGCGTTAATCGTTTTGGCATCTGTAGATCTGCCAATTAATTTACTTAAAGCAGAAAGTTTATGAAAGTCAACCTGTAAATCATAAGTCAAACTTATGAAAGTTTGGGTGGTTACCATATTTCTCTGCTGGGTAGGACTCTGGATTCCCCCTTGATATTGCCACCATCCCATGCCCATCCTTTCATTCCTATCAGAAAACCCTAGGGCCAGTTTTCCACTAACGTCAGAAGCGAGCCTTCTCATCCCCTGCACTCCCTCCTCCCTTGTCGGGTTGAAAGACAGCACTTATTCCGCATAGTCTTTCCAGTTCAAACTCCTACCTGTAACTCGCCAAGCACCACTCGGCAAGACACACGCCTTCCCCTTGAAAGCACATGGGTAATAACTAATCCCCCCCCCCCTAATCTCCCCGCCCCCTAATAGTTGGGACGCGTGGCCCTTCGCAACCAATCCAAAGACTCTTCACCCAAGAAAGAATGTGCTGGTCCCTCGTTTAATGCGCATGCGCTGACCGGAACGTGCTCGCGCTCTTTTTTTCTTTTTTAAAGAAGAAGCCAGTGGGCGGTGTTTCTGGAGTTAAGTCCCTCCTTCGTTTTGGACCGCCCAGAGAGCACCCGGGACGGACGTTCTACGTAAGAGGGATGCAGTGCGCACGCGCCTGCCGCAGTTGCCCATGGTAACCGAGAGCCGCGTAGAGGATGGTGAGTGTGAGATTGGAAGGGGGAGAGAGCCGGGGACGGAGGAGGGCGGGGAGGGCGAATTATGGTTGCCCCCCCACTCAATTTCCTGGTGCCGATGGTTGTGGAAGAGAGCCGTTCCTCGGGAACGGAGTGCTTGGTACGGAGGGGAGCCCGGTCCAAAGCGCTGGAAGTGGTTGAATGGGCCTGAATAAAATAAAAGGGGGGGGGGCGGGGTGGTGGTGAGGAGTGTGAATGGTCCCCTGCCTTTCTGATTGGAGAAACTGTTCAAAACGACTACCAGGAAGAGGAGGTTGAATGATAAAAAGGGTTAGGGCTTTAGTGGGTGTGCATCTCATGTGCTTACCTACTGTACTGTGCTCTTTGGAACTGTTAAGGGAGTCTGAAATCAGGATTCACTATTCATTTATGTGAGTTACTGCGAAGCCCCGGGTCTTATGGCGACCGTTTCTATCTGTGGCATTGGACTGGTGCCATTCAAAAGACAGTTTCTTAATCTTATAGAGACATGTGACTGTTGAGGAGCTTAGCCTTTGTAACCTGGAGTCTCATGGGGACGAACTGACCCATTTTAGAAGTGGAAATGGCTCAGGTGGAGTCCTGACATTTTTTCCCCCTTAAGGTGCAAAAGTGCCTGAAAAATAGTGTTCAAATGCATCTTTCTAGAGGGTTTTTTATGTTAGAAAAAAAGGGATATTTTTCTAATTCTAATAGCCAGAGATTTTCTTTTGATTATATGCCATAGGTGGTCAATTTGCCCAGCTAGACTCCATCCAGAACATAAGTATTTAAAAGCCCTTCAGGTATCATATAAGAGGTTTCTTTTTATCACGCTAAATTAGTGATAGGCAGAAGGATTCTACACCTTATGTAATCCTACTGTCACATTCTGAACAGAATTGAGGGGCAGGGAGAGGAAAAAGTGAGGGAGCAAATGTGAAAGGGGATTGGTGATACTTACAGGGTAACTGCTGTTCTTTTGCTTGTGAATGGAGGACAGCTAGAATAATATTTAATAATAGTAATTATTATTAATTATTATTGCCTGACTCTCAGAACTCTGGGTGGTATTTAATAGTATGTCTTTGGTGAGCTATATTAGTTTGGCAACAATTTCTGATTAAGCTGCTGAAATAAAGAAGAAGCATTTGGGAGAGAATATTAGACTAAAGAGATCAAACTCCACTCAGATTTGCTACTAAAAACAATCCTACGGGCATAAATGTATGCCATAGAAAACAAAGAGGTTTATGGATCTTGGAAATCTGATAAAAAAATAAATTGGATTCCATAAACTCAAAGTACCCGTTTTCTGTCATTTAGGATGAATCAGAAATTGTCCTTTAATGTCCCTCCAAAATAAAGCTTCTGTCTCTCTTCCATTGCCATTTATAGTAGTTAGGGACATTAAGATAGGACATAATAAGTATTGAAACAGCAGCTTCCTTAATTCTTATATGTATATTCTGTACATTCCATTTAGTGTTGATATGTTGGTTACCTAAGCATGGTATCGGATTAGAAACCAGAAAAGTACGTTGTAATCTGGCTTTGGGCACAAAGCCAGCTAGGGGACTTTCTCTCAGCCCTAAGAAGAAGTCAGCAACAAAACCACTTCTAAAAAACCTTGCCAAGAAAACTGCAGACACTTATCCAGGCATGATTTAACAGAAAAAATATCTCTACAATATTTTCTTGGAGTGAAATGGGAGAACTAGCTGAGCAAGAACAACTTGACTGGCCAGTAGTCACAGCTCCGTAATAAAAATCTTTCTTATAATTGAAGAATAGAAATTTCTCCTTTTTGCATTAAGATTTTATTTCAGTGAATCCTGATGAAATATTGATATATCTAGAGCTTTTTGTAGTTGAGGTTTGTTTGGATTTTCCTTTAAAGAATATGATCTTGGTAGAAAATACCCAAACCTTGAGAGTCCCCTACAACCTGTAGCAATCTCTGCCATCCTTACTTTGTTCATCTATACTGCCATGTGGAAATTAATTATGTTATACATTCCAGCCTTAACATAATTGGTGTGTACTTCATGCATTTTATTTCCCTCAGCTTGATTTCTACAGATTCAACTTGCATAAGCCTTATGTTTCTCCAGTATTTCAGCCAGGAGTTCTTCCAGCTCTACTTGAAGATACCAAGGAATTAAACTTTGGACCATCTTCATTTAAAGCATGTCTATGAGCTTCTAATATTTATTATTTGTACATAATATTCAGCATGGTATTCATTTCATACTAAAAAAGAATCTGTGTTTAGAAGTAGATACTCTGGTTTAGATCTTTAAAATTGAAATTGTGGAATCGTCAGGTGACCATGTGTTAAGATAAGTAAGTACATATGAAGCTGAGCTGAACATCTGTGTGAAGAGAAAATAAACATTTTCCCTTTTATTTTACATTAATCATCAACTGAAATTGAAACAAGGTCACTAAAAGGATATCGTGTGCCAAGAGCTAGTTTCCAGATGATGATTTCCCCAGGTAGTGGGACAACAATTCCAACTTATTTGTATTTTTTGCAATTTGTCATCTCAAATGTGGAGGACACCAGACTGAGGAAGCCTGTTTTATAAACTTAAACTCGGGGCCTTTTTTGCAGAAATTTAATTATTTTGCAAAGAAACCTTGAAGTAAACCAAAAAACAAATCTTAGACTAAATCTATTTTTTGGAAACGGATAGGAATAAGGCACTTAAAATATGCTTAAGTTTGCAGAGAAGCTGAATATATTCTTTATACTGTATCTTCTTGAATAGTTACCATTTGTTTCTTTTCAGAAAGTCCATTTTGAGAAAAGGACTCTGAAAATCTAAGGCAAATTATGTTAATATTCAAATTAAATTAAAAAAATAAATACTAAGATATTTTTTGAAAAATGTGCCATATTTTAAGTGGTATCACCAAATTATCTGCAATTTAGAGAACCCATTAAATGTATGTCAAATAACAAAAATTGAATTCAGTGTGAGAGATTACTGAAAATTAAACTACCAATAATATACTTTAGAAAAATCCGTGATGTGACCACATTTAGAGTTCTGTACAATTCTGGCTCTAATTATTTAAAAAGAGGATGTTGTACAGTTGGAATAAGTACAGGAAAAGGGTAACTTCAGGGATAATTGAAGCAGGTGTGAGAAAAGAATGCAATTTTTCACATAGCACATAATTTTAAGCTATCAGTTATCACACGATGAGGTGCTTGTAAACTAAAAGGAGATTAGTCATATTAATGGTTGTTAAATCTTCTAATGGCTCTAAATAATATCAGCTATATGGGTCCCCCTGAATATTAATTACTGGAAAGCTGCTGGAGAGGGCTATTGCTATCATTTCCTGCTTTGGCCTATCAAATATGCCATTTGAGTAGGCCAGCTGTAAAGGAAACAGATCATTGTGCTAGAAAGGCTATATTTGACCTAAAAGAATTCATTCTATATTTTTTTTTACTTTTTTCTCTTGAACTCTTCTCAAATTCTGTTTCTGTATTAGTTGACATGGATTATAATTTGAAAATAAATATTTCTTTAAAAGTATTCCTCAAACATAAATATGCTATGAAATGGGATAATTCCTACTGATTTTTCCCATTAGGTAGTTTTTGGTTATACCATCTTCAAAAATAACAAAATGGTGTTAGTAATGCCCTACAAGAAATACCTCCCACTTACCAAAAATATCCCTGATACCTATCTGTATAAATAATATATATCTATATAAAGTGAAACAGATTTCTTTAAAGTACCATTTGTTTGTCTAGTTTTTTATCAACAGAGTCATCCATGCATGGAATTTATCAAACAGAGGCTGATGCTAATTTGGTCTGGGAGGATAAGTGAAGCCCATGATCATACAGCTGGTTTCTACACTTAAGGAATGTCTAGAATCTAGGTTTTTTTTCACTCTTAATCCAACATCTGCAACTAGTACACCACTTCATTTCTTTCAAAGTAAAAATAAAAATTATCCAGTCAAGATAAAATAACTGCTATGAAATAAATTTTAAGGACAGTGTGCCCTTTGGGAGGACTGCAAAATCTAAATAGGTGTTTAGATTTAAATAGGTGGTTTAAATAGAAATCAGTCTTTAACTTTATTTCTGTAGATCTAGCAACTGACATGTTTTTAGCACTTTCATTTAATATTTACTTAAATGGGACCAAATTACATTAGAGTTTTATTTCTGCTAAAATTGTGACCAAAATTAATATTTATATAGGATTTTTTTCTGTGTCCCTTATAGCCAGTGAAGTATATTCACTAAGGTTTGTGGTTAGGTTAGAGAGATTACAATTCAGATCCAACCTTATTGTGGAAACTTAAGTCACTTTGAGCAGTCACTATCAGTACAATCTACATCACAGAATTGTTTCATGAGAACAAAGAGAGTTTCCCTTGTATACCATTTTGAGGTGCTTATGGGATCAAATAAATATACAGGATTGCCATAAGTGAAATAGAGTATCCTAATTAAAAGCTAAACCTAAATAAAAATTTTGAGCTATGATGACTGTTGGGGAAAACATATACAGTATATACAGGTGAAACTCGAAAAATTAGAATATCGTGCAAAAGTTCATTTATTTCAGTAATGCAACTTAAAAGGTGAAACTAATCTAGTCCTCTTTTCTGATAAGAGCTACTTTTGCATCTCATTTGGAAACCAAGGACCCAGAGTATGGAGGAAGAATGGAGAGGCCAATCAAGCACAGTAATCCCACGGTCATTGAACCAGTTTTTGGTGCTTTTGGCAAAAGTTGCTCTCATCAGAAAAGAGGACTTTGGACCACTGTGCTTCATTAAGACCAGGATCAATGCAGCTGTCTACCAGGAGATTTTGGAGCACTTCATGCTTCCTTCCACAGACAAGCTTTATGGGGATGCTGACTTCATTTTCCAGCTGCCCACACTGCCAAAAGCACCAAAACCTGGTTCAATGACCGTGGGATTACTGTGCTTGATTGGCCAGCAAACTCGTCTGACCTGAACTCCCTAGAGACTCTATGGAGCATTGCCAAGAGAAAGATGAGAGACATGGGACTGAACAATGCAGAAGAGCTGAAGGCCGCTATTGAAGCGTCCTGGTCTTCCATAACACCTCAGCAGTGCCACAGGCTGATAGCTTCCATGCCACGCTGCATTGAGGCAGTAATTGCTGCAAAAGGGGCCCAAACCAAGTACTGAGTACATATGCATGCTTATACTTTTCAGAGGTCCGATACTGTTCTTTGTACAATCCTTATTTTTTTGTTTGCTTGTAATATTCTAATTTTCTGAGATGGTGGATTTGGAGTTTTCGTGAGCTGTACGCCATAATCATCACAATTATGACAAATCACGGCTTGAACTATCTTGCTTTGCATGTAATGAGTCTTATCTCATATATTAGTTTCACCTTTTAAGTTCCATTACTGAAATAAATGAACTTTTGCACAATATTCTAATTTTTTGAATTTCACCTGTACTTTTAGTTTGATTCCCCCCCCATTAGTTACTTTCCCAAGCTGAATGTATATAAACTTCAATTATTAATTTGCATTCATAGCTCTGCAGAATTGTCCTCTTGATTAGACAGATTAGTCATTGCATGTATAGGGGGAATATACTTTTAATAAATCATATACTTTAATATGGAAAAAGGTTGTCTGCAATGGATAGTTGGAACTGAACTATTTCCTTACATTTCTGAGAATATTGATTTCTAACAATTCAAGCCTTTATGAGTCATATACCTCTATCTATGTTTTCAAGCCTCTTGTTTCTACTTGTCTGCCTCTGCATTCCTGCTGTAAAAAAGACTGAAATAGATTTTGAAATGTTAGAGAATGGAACTTCTTATATATTTAAAGTTCCTAAAATTTAAATAGTGTCTTAGCTAAGCAATAAGACTAAAGTATAATAATAGTCCAAAGCAAACTTCAGCCCATACTGAAGAAGTCGGAATCAAATCAAGCAGCAGAATTAAAATGGTAGAAGAGAATGAAATAAAAATCAATCCAGAATCAGAGTCACACCTCAGCTCATCTAGATCTTGTTGCAAACCTCTTTCTACACAGAAGAGACAGCTTTTGTAAAGTTTGGAAGATGTTTCACTAAGAAATTGTAGTGAAAAGGTTTCCCACTTAGAAGAGTGGTTAGTAGTTCCTTCCATTATGATGTCACAGTCTTAGGATAAGAATAGCAGGATCAGTTAATGTTCTGGCTCTGATGCTAGTTAGGAAACCAATCAACAGATCAAGGATAAGAATGAAAAGCCTGAGCGTCCTGAAAAGAGATGGAAAGTGCTGTTATGTATTATGTTAGTATTTAGAAAAAAAATATTTTTATTATTTTGGATGCAGCTATGTAAACATTTAACAATACTTATTTCCAAATAGAGTAGCAATTAGTAAAGCTATTAGATTGCCTTCAATGATGTTACTCCTTTAATTTGAATTCCATTCATACTATTCCACAGTATTTTTAGAGAATTGTCTAGAATGCAGCAAAGGCAATTCTCGATATGTTTTTTTTCAACATATGCTTTCATTGTTCACTTCATCAAATACTTGGAATAGAGCCCTTACTTGGAACAGATGCTTTACTTGCCATTTGTTGATAACATGTCTATGTCACTGTGAACCCACTGCAGTTGGAAGATGGCTTTCGAATTGACGTGAAAGCAGTTTTTCCATGTTATGCTGAAACTAGACTTTCATGCAAACAGTGCAAAATGCACAGAAGAGGTGGTTTGGCATGATACAGACAGGATCAATGCTGTGTTCAGCTCTGATTAACCAGACAGGTCTGCTGTGGGCCTGCACCACCTGGTCACCAGGTTTAGTACCTGTTTTATAATGTAGTTCAGTGTTGTGTTGGAAGTGTTGTGCCAGGAAGACTGGAACCACAACTTCTCTGGATTTTTTCCTTAAGGGTAGGTAAACCAATTGATTGCTATCCTGATTGAGGGACCAGGCAACCCAAACCATTCTTGTTCCTGACATCAGTTCTATTAATGCCACTCTTTGGAGCTGATATTCTATGGATGTTTTTCTACTCATTGAGAGCATGGGATGCAGAGAGATTTTCCTCTATGCTTGCTATTAGTCTGATTGCAAGGGAGACCAGAATCCTGGTTTTGCAGATGCTTTATTCAGCATTTTTTGAAGGATAGGTTTATTGGTCCACCTATGCATGTACAACAAAGCTTCTTTCTCAAATTCAATGGGTATAGGTAACTTTAAGATTGGCAGGAAATAAAATGAGAGTGATATGGTTTATTGCTGCCTGGCATTCTATTACAATTTATGTAGGCTTCCAACGAAAGATCAGATCCATACAGTAAAAATATCAAATTAAAAAAGTAATTTTAAAAATACATTTCTTTGTATTTTCATTTTTAGTGTCTTAAGGTTCTATAATGTTTGAAATGTGTGCTCTTTTCTATTCTGGTTGTTATCAGTTGATTTTAAAGGATCAAATTGCAAGCAAAAACATAATATTTAGTCTACTTAAAAATATAACTTCTAGCAATGTCACATGATTTATAAATTATACATATTGATACATTTCTCTTATTTTCCTCTCTTGTCTGTTTATGTGCACACACACATACCACACTACTAAAATTCTCATTTCCCTAACCTTCAACTGGGAGAAACAGTACATCCTAAGGCAACAATGTTTGAATTTTGGAACCAGGGTACCTCAGAATGACTAACTTACAGAATGTGTCTACAATCCAGGACCCATGACTCTTGTGGAATTGAAATTTGTCAAATTTTATAAAATATTTTATAATATAAAAATGCTCATAAACATTTATGCCATAATACAAAATATCATGAACTTTTTCCTGTGCTGATGTTTGACTGTGCTATATACCATATTTTTGGAGTATAAGACGCCCCAAGATTTTGAAGAGGTAAATTTTTTTAAAAAGTTTTTGCACTCTGCAGACCTCCCAAACCCTTTTCACACCTCATTTTTTGTTTGAGAGACCTGCAAAGTGTTCATGGGGGTTGGCGGGAGGGCACAAATGAGCAAAAAATGGCCCGTTTTTGCCCAAAATAGGGGCATGCAGTCTTTAGAAGTCTTGTAGAGTGCTCCTTGGGGGGGGGGGATGAGCAAAAAGCAGCCCATTTTTTTGCGAAAATGGGCCCTTTTTTGCCAAAAAGGGGCATGCTTGTAGAATGCTGCGGGGGTGGTGGTGGACAGAAACGGCTCATTTTTTGCTCGTTTTTGCCCTCTCCAGCCCCCCAGGAACACTTTGCAGATCTCCCAAACCCTCTGTACGGCCATTTTTGTGAAGGAGGCGGGGTTTCAGAAAGCCAAAATTGCTGTATTCAATGTATAAGACGCACCCAGATTTTCACCCTCTTTTTTGGGGGGGGGGGATGTATGTCATACTCCAAAAAATATGGTAGTTCAACAAGGACTGTTTGCAAGGCAGATACATCTCTGCATGTATCCTATCTTTTCCAGTGAAGGCAGTACATTAGAAACTCTGTTGTTGAGGGCATTGAGGCATATGATAAGGAAATATGTCTGAAAGGTTGATTTAAGAGGTCACAGGTTTTCTGGTTCTGTATACAAATAGCCTCTTATAGCCTCTTTCTTCATACCTTCACCCTTTTCAAAATGTTAATTGTTTTCTCTTTGTTCACCTCAGTCCCTTTGTTCGTGAAATATTAATGCTCTTACAAAATCTCCACTTTCTTGTGCTGATTGTTATATATGGCACTGTTTTTGTTAAGAAAATGTATATGATTTTTCTATATACAACAATTCCTTTTTGTCCTCCTTTATTTAAGAAATGAATAAATATTAAATTTGTTTCAGGTGTTCCTTCTTAATACTCTGTTTTATTTTAAAATAATAAATAGGGTATTGATGAATAGATTTTATTCCTTTACTTCTTTTTATAATCTTATCCATTTGGGGGATACTTTCTCCCTGATTTTTGAATCATATATTATGAATCTGTAGCTAGGGAACTGTATAATTTATTAACATGCAGTGCTTAGTATACATTGGGAATAGCATATGTACTTTCCAAAAATAGGTATTCGTGATGATGATTGAAATAGCAAGTTTCCTCTCTATTTCACTGACAGGGCTTACTATCAATTCTGCGTAAATTGAAGAGTGCACCAGACCAGGAGGTTAGGATCCTGCTCCTGGGATTGGATAATGCAGGCAAAACCACACTTTTGAAACAACTGGCATCTGAAGATATCACCCATATTACTCCAACCCAGGTAACGAAAGATGGTATTATTGATGTGACAGATATTCCATGATTAAATATAAGACTATATCTTGACGTTTGGCAAAGAGTTCCAAAAATGCATTTACATTGGATGTGCATACAACTCCATTTCCAGATGTCAGTGGTATAATGGTACAAGTAGTCATGAATCCCATTCAAGCTGCACAATTTGTTTTACAAAATTATGGCAGCATCCGTTATTTGAATTATGATTTTGAAATCCATAATAGCCAATAATGTTTGAAATGTCCTTCTTTTTTAGGTCATGAAACAACAGTGGAATGTAATCTAAGAAAGAGAAGCATTCTATTATGATACAAATAGAAATATAGTGATAATGGCATGTACACATACCCTTACCTTTACCTTTCACTGCGTCACACTTTAAAATATTAATGTGTCAGGGTTGAATACACAAATTTCTCCATTGAAATTGTAATACTGGTAACACATATATGTACATAAACGTATTTAGAGACAAATGTTTGTATTTTTTAAATAACCTTTCTTAAGGTAGAAAGCCCATATTAGTGCTTGTTTAAAAGATGAAATATCACCCACAAGTTTTTAGGTCAGTGGCACATTTAACATTTTAGCACATGTCATGGGTAATCAAAAAAACCCTAATGGCTGCCATTAGGGTTACCCTTTTACAGAATGTTCCAACTGATATTAAAATTTATCAAACAACTGTTTCTCAGAAAGTAGATTGATAAGGTTACACCGTGACATTTTCTCAAGTCTTTAAGTTATTCTTTATCAAGCCCATCTTAGCTTATTCTGATAAAAATTACTGGGCAGATAGTAAATTTCCAAATAGTTTGGAATTACAGATGCAATCACTAGCTTTATTTCTAAGAATGTCTAAAAAACCTATGTGGTGTTTAGGATCATTGTGGGAAATAAAGGTTAGGGTAGCTCTTGAATTTGAAGTATACTTGCTTCCTTTTTAATTTTGTTAAATCAAACTTTTAAAAACATAGATGTTATAATGTGCCCAGGAGCTGGTAAATCCAGTTTGACAGTAGAATGATCACCATTGAATGGTGGGTTTCCCTTCATTAGATATAATCAAACAGAAGCTAGACATTCATCTATATGGAGATACTTTAATTTGGATTCCTGCAGTGAACAGGTGGTTGGACTAAATGGCCTTCAATGGCTATTTCCAACTCTATGGTCCCATAATTGCTTGCTATTTACAGATGCCATTGTGTGATTTATGAGATTATCATGCAATCATTTTGCTTTGTTTCCATAATTTAAGGGAATCTTGACAACATCATCTGTTTATAACTTCCCTTGGGTCTTTGCAGCAGGATCTATCTTTTTTTTTCACCAAAAAATTGATTCATAATGACAAAAAAAAAGAATGGCTACAAAATGACCTTTGAGCAATGGTGTTAAGAACCTTTGGTCTAGTTGTGCTGTTGAGTACTATATATATAATACTCTTTAACGTACAACCACAGTTGAGCCCAAAATGTCTTGCAAAGTGAGTTTTGCCACATTTTATTACCTTCCTTGCCACAGTTGTTAATTAAATTACTGCAGTTGTTCAGTCAGTCACACAGTTGTTAAGTGAATCTGGTTTCCCCATTCACTTTGCTTGTCAGAAAGTTGCAAAAGGTGACCCCAGGCCACTGCAACCATCATAAATATGAACCTGTTGCGAAGGGTCCGAATTTTGATCACATGACCATCGGGATAGTTTAACTTGTAGGCCTGAAAAGTCACTTTTTTCAGGGCCGCAATAACTTCAAATGGTCACTAAATGAATGGTTGTAAGTTGAATACTACTTGTATTCATATGTTACCAGATATAGAGTACATATGTTGTATGTAGTATATTCATTAAAAGAGAAGACTGTAATATAACTCAGGTGCTTTTTTGTTTCTTTTTTGCACAAGTGAAGTCTCAAATGATACCCAATTATGAGCATCTCAGAAATGCCAGCAGGGGGTGCTGGAGATTTGTACTCTACGTCTGGATTGCAAGCATTTGCTGATGAAATCCTCTCAAGCCTCAAAGCAAAATCCACTCTCCGATTCTAAGCTTAGAACCCATCCCTTGTATTGTGCTGCAGCTTGTGGCCAGTCTGCACCACTTCTCGTTTTTCTAGTTGCACAACCTCTCAGTTGGAGCTTTAATTGATGAAATGGGTCTTTCAGAAATTTAGCTGGTGCTTCTACTTTTCTTACATGAAGTCATGTACAGAGTTTTGTTTCTGATTAACCTGCCAATTTGATTTGGCTTTCAGAACAGAGGCATTTGGTTTTCCCCTTATTCTTTGACTTCCCTGTGTGCCCCTCCTTTCTCGTTATAAGCTGCCACATATATATTTTTAACTGTGACATAAATAGATCCCGACTCGGCAAGGCTACTACTATATCCTTCACCTTGCCTACAGTCAATTCATCTGAATAGCGATATAGGCTTTATCTTGTTACATTTTCCAGGGTTGCAATATATAAGATGTGAGTCAATGAAACTATAGCCATGTACTGTATCCACTCATGGTTTTTTTTGTTTTTGTTTTAACTTTATTTATTATAGGGTTTTAACATTAAAAGTGTGCAAGCCCAAGGTTTCAAGTTGAATGTGTGGGATATTGGTGGACAAAGGAAAATCAGGCCATATTGGAGAAATTATTTTGAGAACACTGATATCTTGGTAAGCATTGGATACATTGTATGGTACATTAGATAACACAGAGACTTTAAATTTAAGATATGTTGCTGCTAAATACATCCATTTATTTTGTACTAGACAGGAAGTGCATTTTGTAAAGCAAGTATGTATGTATATGTCAATTTATGAAAGCTTTAAAACCTTTTTATTCTTAACTACTTTAACTCAGCCATGTAGTACCTGATAGTTTCATTTGATATTGCCTTCTGTTTGAAATTATGTGATATTTCAGGTTGAAAAGAATGGATCGAGTTATGATGTGGGATCTTTTCATTCGTACCCATATTTTTTCTTGAATGCTATTTAAAACAGAGATGAAATATTTGCAATAGACAACTGAATTTCACATAGGAAAGGAACATTTTAAGGAGCTGTTCCCATTTTGGTATCTTCACCACCACATGCCACTCACTCAATATTGTCAGATTTGTGTTAATTATTATGGTGATGTTTGCGACAACAGCTCTTTAAAATAAGGTAGCATTATTTCCTATTACAGATGGCAAATTGAGCCCAAGAAATAGTTTCTTGCCTTATGTGGCATTCCTATTATCTTCCTATAAAAAATCCAATAGTATTTAATTTAGATAGAAAACTAGATATTCACAGAACCAGAATAGCCGGAGAATCCAAAGTTGGTGTGGCAGACAACCCATATTATCCTTGGGACCTGGCAGATAGTCCATATCTTCCTGAATATTAACAGAAGAAGTTACTATCAGTTACAAAGTTGCTCATTGATTCACTGCTGCAAAAAACATGCATAATGCATGAAGTAATATCCAGTGAGGAAGAGACCATCTATGTATTTATTGTAGAAAACATACAGGTAGTCCTCACTTAACAACCACAATTGGGACCAGCATTTTGGTTGTTGAATGAAGCCATCATTAAGCGAGATGTCATGTGACTGCTTCACTCAATGATTTCAATCCTTGATCTTCCAGTTGTGGACATTAAACAATAGCACAATTTTTAAAGTGGAGCGCAGCAGTGCCTCGGCGATGCGTGTGGCCCTGGGAGTCCCAGTACAGACCGAGCACAAGTTGGAGCTGTGCTGCAGTGGGATGCAAGGCTGCTATAGCCCAGGACATCTTAGACTGCTCCCTGCCCCACTAGGCCCAGGAGGCCTGGGGGGCCTTAGCTTGCTCTGCTTGTTTACTGTCACACCACTGTGTGCAAAGCAACCCATTTATCTTTACTGGCAGCTAAAATCCAAGCAGGGATAGAACTAAAAATCTTTCTCTGCAGCTCCATAGACATGAAACTCCCAGTAGCTCTGCAGGCATGGAGCTCCCTGCAGCTCTGTGTCTGCAGAACTGTGGGAGAGAAGGATTTCAGCCCCTTGCTTGTTTGTATTTCAGCAGCCAAAATCCAAGCAGACATAGAGCTAAAAATCCTTTTCTCCCCGCAACTCCACAGACACAGAGCGGTTTGCAGCTCTGCAGGTATGATGCTTTCTGCAGCTCTACAGGGACAAAGTTTCAGGGAGAGAAGAATTTCAGCCACATGTCTGTTTGGATTTTGGCAACAGTTACAGAGCTAAAAATCCTTTTTTTTCTCACAGTTCTGCAGGTGCTGCATAGGCATGGAGAGATAGATTTCAGCTTGCACAGAGCTGAAATCTTTTGACAGGGAGTTTTTCAGCCAGCTCCCAGAGATGAATATGAGTCCTCTCAGTAAATGACAGCAGCTTTCAATCTTCCCTGCCAGCTTCCCCAGTGACTTTCTGGGGAAGCCGGTAGAGAAGATTACAAATGATCACATGATTGCAGGGCACTTGGCAACCAATTGTAGGTGCAAACAAGTTGCCACACACCCAGATCACAGTCATGTGACTAGAAGGGGGAAGCGGGGATTCAGTATTTTGCAATGGTTGGAAGAGCTTTACAAGTCATAAACACCCTTTTAAGGCAGTTGTTATTTCAAGCTGTACTTTAGTGAATGATTGTTAAGGAGGACTATCTGGAACCAGAAAAGCAGAAAACTACCAGAGCATTTCTATGTTACAAATCAGCATAAGTTTGAAGAGAAAAGGGTAACAACAGCAATCTATAGCTTCTCTAAAAAGTTTAAAGTCAGACTGTCTACGAACAAAAATTTCCAAGTAAGAATGGAGAGTAATGCAGGGAAAGGAGAAGTTTGCCAATTATAAAACCAAATCAACTCTGTACCCTGGTGAAGAGGAGGCCTGCATGGAGAGCTCATAAACTTCCAAGAATGGTTCAGATCTTATCAGGACAATATGTTGCTGCAGAGACATTCCAGTTAGTACAGGTATATCAGTGTCAGAGTGAGGTGAACATTTTTCTTTTGTAAAACAGCAGCAGCAGCAGCACAAACAGAATTCTCTGATAATTCAGTAGGGGGGAAATCCAGTGAGACCAGACGATAGATGTTAAGAGTCTAACAAAGGGAGTAGCGAAACTAGTTTATGCTTAGTTCAGCTGCAATTAAGAGATTGTGTTCTGTTACCATGGAATAAACAGACAAAAGCCATATTCATAGAAAGAAGACTGAATTTAACTCAGCATTAATAGTAGACTAAGCTGCCAGTAATCCATAAATCAGGTAAACCATTTGAACACTACTCCTTCTATGGCCAAAAGCTCAAGCCAACTTGTAAAGATTTGCTGCCTGCTGCTTTCTGACCTTTTTTCATTACTTTATTTTAAATAATTTTATTATTTTTATAATAAAATTAAGTGGCCAACTGGGGCTGGTGCCACTGTCCCCAAATCAGAGACAACTGAATCTTTTGTAATGCCCTCTTTGATCTCAAGTAATTTCTTAACTATGATGAAATGAAAGCTAGACTAATGGAAATGCTATTCCTCAGATAGCTCTGTTTCACATCTTTCTACTAACCCATTTCTTTGCTCAGTGGAAAGTGGGAGCTAGGAGAACCATGGATCCAGATTCATTCATTACATATAATTGTGGCTGAATATGGTAACATAAAGTAAGCCATGCTTTCATCTGGGTTCAGATGAAAATGTCTGACTACAGTATCGTACAATAATACAATACAATACAATACAATAATGGGCAAAAAATGTTTTTAAACTGTAGATCAATTTACCAAGGCAGGCATATCTGATATCACAGCCAAATATTATTTTTTAAAATTGTCATTTTTAAGAGGTAAGTACCATTATCGGCATGTCCTATTTTTATTTTTGTCAGATATACTATTTATTACTATTTATTATTTGTACAATCTTCACTCAGAATAAAGCTTTATGCATCTGATGAAACCAAGTATAACCATAAAAGCTTTACTGAAATAAATATACAGTTTTTTAAATTCCTTGAGTCACATATTTTAATTATAGCCAACAAACCTAACAACTCTCTGGAAAATGTAATGCTAAAAATACAGGCTGAATATTCTGGCAGTAGTAGTGTTGTCAAATGTAAATCCATGGATTCTAGATTCTCTGAAATCATATGAGAAAGTGGAGTAGATAAATAATTTGCTGCCCTCTACTTTGTAATTTCTGCTAGCAGCAGTTTACCAATAGTAGAGTTTTGCTGGCAGTACCAGGATGATTGCAGCAGAATTTATTCTTGTATTGTTGTTGATCTGCTTGGGAATATTAACACTTTTATCCTTGCCCATCGGTTTCAACTTAAAGGTAATATTTTGCTGTAGGAAGTTTATAACCAAAGTACAAGGGCTGTTAGTGGATCAGTGACTAACAGCCCAGTCTGGAACTTTAATGCTGCATCATTTCAATTAGTTGTATTTTTGAACCATAGTGAAGGTAAATTTTAGAATAATTGCTGATATTTATACTATTTTCAATTAAACATATCAACATTTATTTGAAAAAGGAAGCCATGGATTAAAATATTCAAACATCTAGAAAAGAAGAGCAGTTGGGGTAGTCCAAACAACTAAATATAAAATAGATGTAAAAATGGAGAGAATTTTTCAAAGGATTGATGAATATAATTTTTCTTTTTTTTTTATAATAAAATTTTATTGGGTTTTCAACATTTATAGGGAAAAGGGTAAATGGACAGGTCTACAAATTTTGGCAGTTGCAAAATGTGAAAGGCGCCCCTCCCTCCATACCCATAGTATACATTTATATATAATGCATTGGTATATAATTGATTACAATCAGCATATTAGTTCTATTACTAAATTCAATCAGATTAAACATTACAGTATAAAATCCAAGTATAATTCCATTATCACTTTCGGTCAATTTATAATAATATGATTTTCTTGTTTATTTTTGTGATCTGAGTCTTCTTGCTATTGCCCCATCTCCCTCCACTGGCAGAGCTCTGGCCCCTCCCGTGTCCTGCGTGTCCGTTGTAATGTCTGGTGTTTTCTCTAGGAGTGTTTTATTTTTTTCCATAAAGGCCTGCGCCTCTATGGGTGAATTGATTCTGATTCTTGTCTCCTCCCAGAATATCAGCATACCTTCAGGCATCAACCATCTAAACCACACCCCTTTCTGGTATAATTTATTCGCTAATTGCGAATAATTCTTCCTTTTTTCTCTAATCTTCTTAGGGATCTGCTTCAGAATGGTTATCTCCATATCATGATATGTCAATGCTTGCCCCCTTTGTACACCCAGAATTTCATCTCTTGTGCTTTTTCTAAGAAATTTAATGTGAACCTCCCTGGGTACATTGTGTGTTCTAGCATAAGCTGAGTTCACTCTATAAACCAGGTCTTTATCCCATCCCATCTGTTGTTTTTCTTTGTGTGTGTAGTCAGCCAGGATGTTTGTCATGATGTCCCTTATGTTTTCCCCATCTTCTTCTATAACATTTTGAAATCTAAGATAATAGGACATTCTCTCAAATTCTAATTTCATCTGTTGGATGTCAAGATCTTTGTTCCCTTTCTGCACAGCTTCTACCACCCCCTTCACCTCCTCCACCCCCCCCCCTTCCACAAGGTTCAGTCTTTGTGAGTTCTTATAAATTTGGGCTTGATTTTCTTTAATTTCATCTTTCATTTCCCTTAGCTGTTTCTTGATTTCCTCCTGGCCCTGTAAAATTTGTTGAAGCATTTGTTGAAAGTCCATCTCTGTAGTCTTGGGTTGCATCAGTTCTGTTATCTTTGACTGTGTGGCTAGACTGGATGTTGCAGATGTTGGAGCAGACGTGGCAAAGCCAGGTTTTCCAGGAGGTGGTCTTTTGGATGCCATCCTTTATAACGTTAAAAGTTCAGTCCATATATAAGATAAACAGTTAGAAAAGAAGGGTAGCCAGGTGAGTTCCGGGAGCAGGAGAACCAGGCAGAAGAGAATCTCTCTAATAAGTCTGGCAATAGATGAAAAGTTTCCCCTAGAAAGTTCAAAAAATACCAATCCACAAGAGATTCCTCTGGGAGACACGGAGACAAAGACCGGAAGCCTGAATTTTAAAGGTGGAGTCAGGTTTCACAGTTCATAAAGACAACGGAAGTGTGCCATCTTGCCCTGCCAGTTTTGGGCACAGAGGCATAACAAAGTTTTTAAAAAAGTTCCAGAAGTCCTCAAATCACAGTAATATATAAAATTAAATTGAAAAGAAAATCATCTCAACCTGGGTGAGGCTTCATTCGTTGGCTCTCCCCCCTCCTCCCCCCCCGGGGGCTGAGAGCAAAATTGTTCCTCACCGCTTGTCCAAGGGGGGGGGGGAAAACCCCTCCCTCCAGCCGCGCCTCCAACTTGCTCCGAAAGTTGTTTTAAAGAAAGCTGAATAATCCTTCGTGCAGAATAGGGAGTGAAGAGAGAAGCAACCTCACCGCACCGCAGCTGCGTCCTTCTATTGTTGCATTCTCCGGTCGGCTTTAGCGAGGCGCAGAAACGCGAAGCGCCCTCCGATCTTGCTCCCCGGTGCCTTGGGCGCGCGTGAGACCTCCCGCCGGCTGCCGCCGCTGCAGGAGACCCCCGCGATGCCGCCCCTCCGGCAAGACCCCTCTGCGGGGTGTCCTGTGCCCCCCAAGGAGTGGGGAAGCCCACCGGGGAGCCGGAGCGGGCAAAAAGCTGCCCGTCGCCGCTGCCGCCGGAACCGGAACTTTTTCAACTTGACACTAGCATTAGTGCTGAAGAAAGCTGCCTAAGGATTTTTTTTATTTCAAAGAAAGACTTTCTAGATCACAAAAGAAATTCACTGCTGATCTTACGTAGATTCTGTACAAGTTTATTGTTACGTTTAGGATGTTACTTGTTGGTAAATTAGCAGCAATGGAATGAATATATTCCCATGCAATAGTTGGATGATTCGTATGAATGATCTATTCAAGTAAAGTATGGCTGTAACTTGAGTAATAGATGCCAAAATTCTAGGTGGACAAAATAGCATGTGATTAACAATATATATTTTATCTTGGCAAGTTTAATTATCCTATAAATATTTTAATTAGATACTGATTTTTAACCTCTAATCGGTTCTTTCTTGTATAGCTATTATGAAGCAAAGAAATGTGTTTAAATTCCTTCAATCTAAGAGGTTTAAAAAGAAAACTGACATTGCTCACACACAAACACAGTGAGCAAATTCATATAAAATCAGTTTTTACACATAACAAAGGACCCGGTGGCTCAGTGGCTAAGATGCTGAGCTTGTCAATCAGAAAGGTCAGCAGTTCAAATCCCTAGCGCTGCGTAACAAAGTGAGCTCCCGTTACTTGTCCCAGCTTCTGCCAACCTAGCAGTTCGAAAGCATGTAAAAACGCAAGTAGAAAAATAGGGACCATTTTGGTGGGTAGGTAACAGTGTTCCGTGTGCCTTCGGCATTTAGTCATGCTGGCCACATGACCACGGAGAAATCATTGGACTGCACTGGCTTTTTGGCTTTGAAATGGAGATGAGTCCGGAACGACTAGCACATATGTGCGAAGGGAACCTTTACCGTTTACCTTTTTACACACAACAATTTTCTTTCAAAAACGATTTATCCAAACATCCTTCATATTGAGATTTTAAACCCAAAGGCATAATTTCTTGTGCTATTCCATTTTAACCCACTATTATAGTAAAGGGAAAGCTGGATTAGGGGCTACATTACAGTAGTTTGGTTTGCCTTGAAGGGATTTTTGTAAACCGACAGCATGCTAGCTAAGAAGCCTATTTTGGCTCAGAGTTGAAGAACATTGCGCAAGTGAGAGGCCCCTCCAAGAATATTTTTAACACATGAAGTGATTACACATTCATAAACACGCAGGTGTGTTTGAATGGGAGATACTTCAGTCTCCCACACCTGTGCTATTTGGAAGCTATGAACAAATAAAGGTGTGTATATTTGAATGATTGCATATTCAGACGTACATCTGCAGCTGCTTGGCATAAAACCTTCTAGATATGGAAGTAGGGATTTGATAATGCATATGTATCCTGCTTGATGCAATGCTGTTCACTGTGCTGTTGACATTAGGTCTGCGTTCTCCAGTTCTAGCTAGGTGCTTCTCATAAGTTAAGCTTAGATGAGAAGTCCTAGAGACAGTCAGATGCTCCAGGGATCTTGTGAGGTGTTCTGCAAACATAGCTATCTCTTGACGCTTAGCCCAATGTTTCATCAGTACTATAAAAGCATGTCATTATTATAAATGTTGTCTTTGGGATGATATATATATAAATTGCTCCCATGACCAGTTATGCAACCACTAAACAACCTAGAATGACAAAATTGTCAAGCTTGATGTCCAGGATACATTTCAAAGGATTATATCAGCTTAGCTTGGCCAATAACCAAAAATTTGAATGAAACTGCCCACAAACACAAGCCATTTGCTTTTTCATACATAACAGTCTTAAATATACTAGTCTTCGTTCAGTTCATTGCCATCATCATCATCATCTCCCCCCCCCCCCATCTTTTAACTTTGAACTGGGACAAAACACTTTCTAGTTTTACAGGAAACCAGAATCCTAAATGAACCTCATAACATAGTTTAGGATTCAGATTTGTTCTTAAATTAGTAACTATAGTTTTTAATCCGAAAAAACCTGGAAGATAGTGCTCCTATTTGTATAGCAGGAAGATGTGGGTGTTTAGGCTGTCATTTATCTCTCAGCTTAAGACATGATTGTCTGTCTGTCTTGAGATCCTAACTTACAATTGGAAAGACGTCATTTAAATGCTTTATGGTGGTTAAAATATGGGCTCAATTCTACTAGATTGCAGCCAATAAACACCAGGAGTCAGAGGTTTTCTGCACTCATTTTTCCTTACCCCCCCAAGACACCAATTATTCAGAGAGGCAAAAAACATAAAGGAGGCCAGAAGCCAAGATACAAAAAGAATGGGTTGTGAGGTACCAGTAATCACAACTTGTGATTACAGGTACATTGGTAAGTTATCGCTTATTAAGCAAAACCCTGTATATTTATTCTCCCTATACCTAATATTGCCAAGCTACAGTCTTTCCCTCTGAGAATTCTGTGTTTTTTCAGATACTTCTCACAGCTGAAAAAAGTGTTACAAAACACTAAAAAAAGGGCTGACAATTTTATCCTAGACTGATTTTTGCCCTTTTTCAAGTTCCATTAATTTAAACAGGCATCAATTACTTCCTTTTGAGAGATTATTATTGCAGAAACTTGTTATTATAGATATACTGTCTGTGGAATGGCATCGTACAGTTGAATTTTTAAGCCTGTTTTCCTTATTTGCTTTCTAGATTTATGTCATTGATAGTGCTGATAGAAAAAGATTTGAAGAAACTGGTCAAGTAAGTATGTCACAGCTTTTGAAAATAGGGATATAGCACAATGAATTTTTTTCAGATTTTGAGGTGGAACCTACAGTAATAAAAATAGAGTTTCATTTAAGTTACAGCTTTCTATCAAAGTTGGTAATTAGCTGAAAACAGGGAAATTATTTTTAAAGGCTCCTTTCAATTTTCATAAGTTTGACCCAAATAATTTTTATTTTTTGCACTCAGATCTGAATTATATAGACTCTGTTGTACCTTTAAAATATGAAGATTTTCCTGGTAATTTAATGCAGTGATTGGTAAATTCTGATTTGTGATACAATGATCACATCAGTTGAATTATGTAAGGTCTTCATGTTATATTGAGCAATGATTTGAAGTATTGGGCTATTATCCTTTGATAATTATAACACTTTTCCAGCTGCATCCAGCCACCCAAAGTGTATGTTCCTCTTTAAAATGCTAATTATCATTTTGCATTCCATTTATTTCTCTCTTTTATGCCACTAACAGAAAATGTAAAATTTGAGTACGCTGTATCATAAGTTCCTATCTCTCATAGTAAAAAGTAACAACAAAAGTTATCTTATTTTAATTTTAGGAGTGTTTTTAAAGATGATCTTAACAGTGAATTTAGTTTAGAATGATATTTGCAGGATCAGTTTGTATTTAATCTTCAATGCACTCATTCAATGAATACCTAAATAACGAGTACATGAGGCCAGTGTACAGGGTTGTTCAGTATTCCATTTAGTAATCAAAACTGCCTGATGAAGATTACATTTTTTAAAAAAAGTTGTGTTAAC
Source organism: Natrix helvetica (assembly GCF_964273705.1). NCBI lineage: Eukaryota > Metazoa > Chordata > Lepidosauria > Squamata > Natricidae > Natrix > Natrix helvetica. Next base: position 52,013,607 of record NC_138551.1, on the reverse strand, counting down.
GATCCATATATTAGGGATGAATAAACTGGATCAAACTTTAAAATTTATATTTAGGATTGCAGAATTTGAAGCATTTGTAGGCTAAAATGAATTGTTTTTAAGAGCTGTTCCACTGGCAAATTCAGCTTATAACTATGCTTGTATATATTACTTTGGCTGTTCCATAAATACTAATCGCTTGAGGGTTGGGAATGCCAGTCCATTGCTGTTGCCTTGAAGGCAATTAGTCTATACTCTGTTATAATTTTAGAAAAACTTATTTTACATTGTGGTGTTTGTGTTTGCTTATGTTACATACCTGGACTCTTTATTCTAGCATCTATACTGCTACAATAAAGTATTACGTTACAATATTTCTCCAGAATTGTTTAAGGGGAAAAAAATCTTGCTCATTTTATAAAAAATTCTGCACACGTCTTTATGATTTCAGGAACTAGCAGAGCTGGTGGATGAAGAAAAACTAAGTGGCGTTCCAGTACTCATATTTGCAAACAAACAAGATTTACTGACGGCAGCCCCCGCTGCAGAAATTGCAGAGGGTCTGAACTTGCACACAATCCGGGATCGAGTCTGGCAGATTCAGTCTTGTTCAGCCCTGACAGGAGAGGGCGTGTCGGTGAGGAGACAATGTTTATTTTGGCAGAATGGCTTTTCTACTGATCTGAAAGAGATAGACATTCCTCTTATTTTGCATCCTTGTGTTTTCAGTGTAAGCTGCGAACCAGATGCATAATAGAGAAAATGTAATTTTTTAACTCACTCGGCAAGAGGGAGGTTCTATGTATGATGGATTTCTCCACTGCAAATCACACACTAATTCATATTTTTGCTTCAATAATCTCATCCCCATTCTTGTTTGATTGTTCTCAAGTAATTATTTACTTCCTTTAACAACTTACATTCTATATTCCAATTTAGTTTTAAGGATAATGTGTTTGCTGTTCCAGTTTTTATTTAGCCATCCTTCATTTCTTTTTGCCGCCAATAATTCTTTAATAAGCTTTTACATATTATATTGTGTAAAATTATATACAGTGTAAATATGTACGTATCATTCTGTATTTGTAAGTGGTCCCTCTACAATCCTGGTTTGGCCCTATTAAAAGGATATGTGCATATGTTTGTGCATGACTGCATTAGGCAGAATCACCAAAGAGTTCAAGAATAAGATTTATGACAATAGGGCTCAGTAAAAGTGTGCTGGAAGGGAATTTAAAATGCAGGATGATGCTCCATTTTTTTCTCAGTTACTTTTCAGAATTCAGTCATTATGGGATGCGCTCTGGACCATAACAAGATGGACCAGGCAATTTCAAAAGCTGAAGATTAGGCCCTTATAGAGCTCCATTAATATGCATAACATATTCATTAACAAACAGAAAACCATTGGGATATTGGGGGAAGTAAAGACCTTTTATTTATTCCAATTTCCATTCCTTTTCTATACCTTCCTTTTTCTTCAGTCCAGCAGCATGGCAGAAAGCCCCATTCATCCCAGGCATTGCACGGCCTGGTGCTGGTCCATGGACCGGGGGTTGGCGATCCCTGTTTTAATGTATTATTAATCATTATGTTTCTATTAAAGTCTTTCAACATAAACTGAAGAATTGAATAGATATAAGATGAAGGATAATATTTTAACTCTACGCGTGTTTGATCAAACTAAATCCTAATATAATCAACAAAGTTTATTCCTAGGAAAACATACTTGTACAAATCAGATTTCTGTTCATCTTATCTTGAATCTGCTGAGTGGTTGTTCCTCAAATCTTAATATTTATGCTTGATAATGTCACAGGACAAAAATCACAGAATTGTTATTGTTGAGGCCAACTTTTCTCTGCTAAACAATGTTACAAAGATTACTGTTGCCTCGCTTTGTTATAAACAGTTTTCTGTCCCCAGTTCCTAGTATTTTGTGCATTTATCAGTTTCAAAGTTATGAATCATTTATATAAATATGTCGACATTCATTTGGCATTTGTTTTTTAGTTTCCAAACATTTCCCATCATCTACAATATGAGCTTCAACAAGTGATCCAGTCAAAACATATGCTGAAAAAAGCTTTTACCTAGAAGAGGCCAAAATCAAAGTTAATTTAAACAGGAAATACATTTGTTCATTATGTCTTGTAGAATATTAGAATATTTTATTTCTAATTTAAAATGCTTGATTTATCTGAAAAAATACTCCCCTTTGTATCAAACATACGATGAATAACTCTTTGAGACAGATAAGCAACATAGCATTTTGTCTTCAACTAAGTTACATGCTAAGGACAGACATATTCTTCTGCTGCCACTGTATCTAACATGCCCTATGCAGACATAATGCTTACCGGATGTTCTAAGCATGTGTGTGTGTGTTTTCATTTCTTGCATGCATCACATTTTATGATATCAAACTAAAATTTGAAATAATATATCTATGTATACAGGTACTCCTCGTCTTACGACCACAATTGGGCCCAAAATTTCTGTTGCTAAATGAGGCAGTTGTTAAGTGACTTTTGCTCCATTTTACGACTCTTCTTGCCACAGTTGTTAAGTTAGTAACACAGTTGTTAAGTGAATCTAGCTTTCCCATTGACTTGCTTGTCAGGTGATCACATTACCCCGGGACACTGTAACTGTCGTAAATATGAGTCGGTTGCCAAATGTCTGAATTTTGATGATGTGACTATGGGGGTGCTGCAATAATCATAAGTGTGAAAAACCGTCACAGATCACCTTTTTCACTGCCGTTATAACTTCAAAAGGTCACAAAGCAAACTGTTGTTGATGATCTGGCTAGTGGAACGGAAGATATTTTTATTAGATTTTAAAGCAAGCTTAAAATTCAACTACTGTGCAGTCTTTTAATCCAGGAATAGTGATACTAAAAGCTCTTAAAAGTTTTTTTGAAGAAAAACTAGGTGAAAAATTAATTTTAGTTTAATTTCTAGCCTTTTGAAATATTTCATTCGTGAACTGTAAAATATGTTGATATTTCTTTCAGTGCAGCTTAAAGTCAGCAGAATGATTTCCTGTTAACAAATAATAACGCCTCATCATTCAATCTTAATCAACAAAAATCCATTAAGAGCTACCAGAAATATATATAGTTTTATATAGGTATATAAACTTTAAACAAGAAATCATTTTCATTTACACAGTAGCCTCATTTTCTCTAAAAATACAAAGAAAAATATCTCTTCTTCCAATTCTTATTTCATATCTATAAACAGATAAACTTACAGTAATAAAAATAGAGTTTTATTTAAGTTACAGCTTTCTATCAAAGTTGGTAATTAGCTGAAAACAGGGAAATTATTTTTAAAGTCTCCTTTCAGTTTTCATAAGTTTGACCCAAATAATTTTTATTTTTTGCACTCAGATCTGAATTATATAGACTCTGTTGTACCTTTAAAATATGAAGATTTTCCTGATAGTTTAATGCAGTGATTTGTAATTCTGATTTGTGATACAATGATCACATCAGTTGAATTATGTAAGGTATTCATGTTATATCGAGCAATGATTTGAAGTTTTAGGCTATTATCCTTTGATAATTATAACACTTTTCCAGCTGCATCCAGCCACCCAAAGTGTATGTTCCTCTTTAAAATGCTAATTATCATTTTGCATTCCATTTATTTCTCTCTTTTATGCCACTAACAGAAAATGTAAAATTTGAGTACGCTGTATCATAAGTTCCTATCCCTCACACTAAAAAGTAATAATAAAGGTTATTTTAATTTTAGGAGTGTTTTTAAAGATGATCTTAACAGTGAATTTAGTTTAGAATGATATTTGCAGGATCAGTTTGTATTTAATCTTCATTGCACTCATTTAATGAATACCTAAATAATGAGTACATGAGGCAAAAATTAATTTTAGTTTAATTTCTAGCCTTTTGAAATACTTCATTTGTGAACTGTAAAAATATGTTGATATTTCTTTCAGTGCAGCTTAAAATAGTTTCATAGAAAGATAAGTCAGCAGAATTACTTCCTTCCCAGCTAAGCCTTCTCCCCCACAGGAATTTGACTAAATATAAAAACCATTTGCCTCTCATATAACTGCATATAAATTTAGAGCATTTTCCTCCTTCAGAATTAACCTAGGTGTGATCATCCTTCTTTCACTCACTCAAGACTTCCTCTTTGATCAAGAAAAGTTCAAACAATTTCAGTAACATAACATGTTTCCTAACATTTCAACCAAAAATCTCTTCATCCTATATCTCATCTTTTATCTGTTAACAAATAATAAAGTCTCATCATTCAATCTTAATCAACAAAAATCAATTGAGAGCTACCAGAAATATATATATAGTTTTGTATAGGTATATAAACTTTAAATAAGAAATCATTTTCATTTACACAGTAGCCTCATTTTCTCTAAAAATACAAAGAAAAATATCTCTTCTTCCCATTCTTATTTCATATCTATAAACAGACAAAAGAATCCTGAGTCCTGGGCAGGAATGTAGCAGTAAGAATTACACACAAATCCCTCTCACAAAAATAAAGGGAGAGGGTGGGGAAGTGCATTCAGATTTGCAAGATTCTGTTACTATAGCTTTCCTATAAAAATAGTATTGGCTTATATGGCATTGGATTCCTAATTTCATCCACCTGAAGGGCTTACATCTATACCTACAGCATGACACCGGCCTAGTGTTGCAATCAGGTGGAAAATGCATATTGTGCAAAACCTTTTGGGGGGAAATATTTCCATTTAGCTTAAGTTGCAGTCATTTACTCTTTTTCTTGGAAATATGCTCCTCTGGAATCACTGACTTATTTTGCTGTAGTTACGATTAAGAAGAGATTCTGGCTTGTCCTCAGTTTTTTTTTCTTTTACAATTAATAATTTATAGTCAGATCTTAGTATCAAGAACTGAAGTTCTGTCTTCTCAGGCAAAAATGTGTTGCAATCTTGAATTTGAATTTGTTTACCTACAAAATAAATCAGACTGGGCTTAGGGAACTTAACTTCTTGCAAAAACTTGTACATGTGAGCGGCTAGATATTTTACTCCTGACTCCTGACATTAAGAAAATATCGAGAGATTCCATATATAGACGTTGGTGGGATAGGATAGTAAATATGTCATATGGGAGAGGGGAAGCATCCAGGAAGTTAAGAGCTGATTTGGGGATCAGGGGTAGGGAACTGAAGAGTATGGATAATACATTAATAGGGGAAACTGTCATAGCCACAAGGCATAATATGAAAAAAGAATAAATATTGTAGCAAATGTAGTGGTTGGAAGGTCAGTTTAATTAGTTTTCTAAATGATACTGTAGTGTTTAAAATCAGAAAGATTATTGACTTCAAGATGATTGAGATTATATTGTGATGAATAAATTATACACATTTAAGGAATTGAATTATTTAACATGAGTTTCCTTAACTAAAAATATTAATTACAATTGGAATCTGCTGTGATCGTGTACTGATGCCCTTTTGAAAAGGTTGATTTATTTTAATTGATTACCCAATGAAAAGTTCTAATCAAGATGCTTTGGCTACTGAGTGTCAGTGAAGAGAAGCCATTGTCATAGCTGAGAAAATAGCTTTCATTATACCAATCATGCTTCCTAATGTAGGCTTTTACTGTAAGCAGATTTTGTACTTCCCATTTAAGTATCACGTTCTGGTGTTCACGTTGAATACAATCAGAGAGTCAGTTTGTTTGGTGAAAAACTTTATCTCTATTTAATATTACGTGATAACCAGCACTAAATGATAATGATGCAAAGGTAAGCAAATCCAAGTCAGTTCTAACCAAGTTAACACTATCACTTATATATATACCATTACTCCACCCAGCTCCACCCACAACTCCACCCAGATGACACCCAACCACCATCACCAATCACCATGACCCACACCCTCAGCCACACCCCCACTCAGTGTCATCATAGCCTCTTTCCTGGCATCCGAGCAGAAGAGTTATGGCAGAGTAGGCAGTTGCACCTGAGCAGAAGAGTTACTTCTGAGGAGGCAGTTGCACCCGAGTAGAAGAGTTACTCTGCAGAATAGTGAGGGAAGCCTTGCAGAGCCACATAGGCTCTGCCAACATCAGAGAGTCAACATCAACGTGGCAGCGTTGGTGGCATGTAAGCATGGCTGAGTGATTGTGGCAATGGACTGGCTCCCCCCTGAATGGCACCCAAGGGCTAACATTAAGGAAGTGAACAAGAGAGATGCACAACCACACTATCTGGATCTCCCTAATACTTCAGAATAAGGATCAGTTTAGTTCATGCTGATGTTTTAATATATAATGTGTATTTATAAAATGGAATTGAAAATGTGAATGTGCAAGGAATTCTGGCATTAGAGCTTTCTCAAGGAGCTTTCATCCACATCACAAAATATACTAATCAGTACAAATATTTGTACTGATTTATTATAAAACTATATGTATTCAGGCAGTATTTTTAACCATGTTGCTTTAGTTCATTTTAGAAAGAATAGTTCAAAAGCCAAATATGGTCCACAACATTCTTTGCAACCCTTTGAGCATTCCCAAACTAGATGGAAGTTTACCTACCTCAAAAATTAAACATTTGGCTGGAAATTGGTAATAAGGAAGTAATATGGCTATTTACTATGGCTTCGGATCTTAAATAGACAACCAAGAGTCGGCACAAAGCATTATTGTCAGTGCATAAGTCATGATTTTAATTATATAGAGAAGCACAAAAAATACATTTTCTCAATCTTTTTTTCCTTGTGTTCTAGTGAGTGTTTGATGGCAAATTTTCAGCCTTTTAAAGAATTACCTTTGCTTGTAAGACAGGTATAAAGTGTCGAGATGATGTTGGTATAGTTTTACGTTTCTTGCATAAGTTTATCACTAATGCTACTTTAATTTTTTCTAATTTTGAATTGTTTTACCTATGTTTAAAATGAGTGCTTATCTGATAAGAATTTCAGTTACTCCCCGTCTCCCCCAAGAAATATGGATTGTTGGGCTTGTTCTGATTGAATCATTACTCGTTAAATCTATGATCTTTAGAGTTGGAGTTATGGATGGGGCATTCACAACTAGAAGACACTGAAGTGCCTCTACTGCTTCTACAGCCTATTGCAACAATAGCCTGTACTGCAAGATGCATTCCTTACTATTGTATATAGTACTTCAAATATATTTATAGTATATATTGGTCCTGATACCATAAGTTTTAAACAAAAGTTCTATTTCTATTTTGACATCTGTCAAAGATCATTGATGCTTGCATAATATAAGGACAGTACAGTCATTTCCTGAGTGGCTCCTCCTCACTGTTGCATTTTTTTGAGCCAGCTTCTTAGGCAGATGTTTTCTACATGTGTGTCCCTAAGCCTTTGGAACACTGTACAGTCTTTATAAAACTGCATTGTCTTCATAAAGCTGCACTGGATCAGGATCTGGCTACCCATTCTGTCTAACCTAACGTTCTTTTTCTATTGTCTTTAAAGGATGGCATGAACTGGGTCTGCAGAAATGTCAACGCAAAGAAGAAGTAAGTCAAGCTGAGTTGCCTGGAACTAGAGAAACAGCAAGAGCCAAACATGCTAGCCAGCTGCTAGTGTCTGACCAAATATTGTTCCATCTGCCTGCAGCTACAGCTGTTCAGATTGGTAACCGTAGCTAAGCCTACTGCTTCTATAGGAACTTTATCTGTTGACTAGTACCATCCCCATCCTCATGCAAATCTTTCTTTCTTCCGTTTTAAAAAGTAAATAGTATTAAGGATCTCCCTATTGTTCATACTAGCAATGAAAATAGGAATGGATTGCTGTCTGACATAGAGACTTCTGATGAGCTCCACAGAGGTCAGATTATTATAGCAATATATATCAGTGGCCACATCCATTCTGAAATCATTCAAGATTCTCCCCTGGTCCAGTTCAGAACTTCTCTCATTATCCAATAAAGTGATATTTTGTTCATGCAAATGCTTCAATTTTAAAATGATACATACCTTAGTACATTGCTTATACTCATTTGGCCATATGCCCAAGGGCCTGTCTTTCCTTCACAAATACATGTATAAAACTCACTTTCTTAGCAATTGGAATGGAGAAGCAGGATGCCATAATTTAATTAAATAAAACAACATATAGTGGTTGCTATTACATTTATATTTGGCCTAAACTTTCCCCAAATGTCAGGTTTCACTAAGAGTTTTTGAATGTTCAAGCTTATTGCATTGTATTAGTCCTTGAAAATAGTTTTTTTTAAATAGTGAAAGTAACTCAAAGCTCAAAATCTTAGACAAGAAGCTATTAACAATAGGCTTTGTCATGTTCTGAAGGGCTTTGATGCAAAATTTGATTCAGTATACCTACAATCTATAAAGTCAGTGGATTTATCTCTGGTAATACAAGCAGTAGAAAAGTGTGAAGTGAAAGTTTTTGTCCATTTTAAAGAGTCATGACTTTATGTATTTTATGTGAGTTAGTATAGTTTCCCGCCCATTCTCCTTTACATTTAATATTGCTAACTCTGCAGGAAGTCATTGTCTAGATATCTGAAATATTGAAATTTGTCAAAGATTTATCTTTGGCCATGGGAATGTTGTTGCATCAAAATGAAGAGCAAGAGAAGAGAACCATAAAGAATCAATAATATTCTAAATACATTCCCCAGAAAGACACATGATTTAATAAACCTTAAATGTGCTGCCACACCAGTGTATGCCATAGGTTAATGCTTCTTGCCTCCTAAGTTATTTGCTAAATTTTGTGGGGTACTCTTTTTTGCGAGAGATCACTTGCAGAATATAACCAGATTTTAAGACTGGAAAAATACGGAAATTGAAATGTTCCCTTTTGTTCCTGGAGGAAATCAGACTGTTTTACTAATCCTCAAACCATGGGCATATCTTTTGGGGAACCAGACAGCAATAGCTTCTTTCAAATAATCTTTATCCAATCACTATCTTGTGATCCTTGCTCATACCTTACTCTTTTTTGGGGGGTAGGATAGGGTAGATATTTTCCTCCTTAGTATCTTAAAACAAGCACAAATTGTAGATTATATATATTAATTCTCTATCTCATCTACTTCTGATGCTTTATGAGAGATCATAAGCAAATGTTATAAAAAGTAGGAGGTGTAAAATGAAGCATGAAATACTTCTAGGGAATCCAACTCTGCTAATTAAATACATGCTCCAATTCCTAGGTGTTTTAAGAGTATTTCATTTTATTTTAGATATGCCATTATATACAAGAGCTAAAATGTTGCTTGCCATTTTAAAATCAAACAAAAATGATCTGTAATCCTTTAATCCAACTATCAAAGAGGCTCATGTCATAATACACCAATCAATTCAAATATAGGAATATTTCTCTTGTACCTCAAGCTCTTCTTCTCCAGATTCCCTCTTCTGTTGGAAACACATTATATTCCTATGCTCAGTTTGACTTTCAAGCACACTTTTCAGCTCTCGAAATTTTTAAATTCAAAATTTCCCATTTTTCTTGATGAGTTTCTTGCTAATCAATATGCTGTGTTGAATTCAGCAAGCCCCAAACTCCAGTGTTAATGCATCTATCAAGTTTTATTCATTCTGAACTAAGAACATTTGAAGAATCCCCTCCCTTTCTCCCCCCCCCCCTGGAATTGGCCTAATGATTCCAAAAGCTAGTATCTTGCCAAAGGTAATGGCTTAGTGGATAAATGCCTCATGAACAACATGGAAGAAGTGATAATTCATGGAACATTCTGTGGTGATTCCTTACAAAGTGAAAACACTAGCAGAACACATCATTAGTTAGCTGTTCTTAAATCAATCTCCACATGCCCAGCTTTTTTAAAAAGTACCTTACTGGTCCTTATAATATTCCCCAGTGAGCAATATGTAATAAATATGGTACAATGTGTAAAAGTCATACTATGAGTACTTGGCAAGTTGTTTTTCCAGTAAAATATTCTTTCTTTTTTATTAAATTGTGTTGATATATTTAAAGGTAGGTCAGAAAGGTTGAGTGTAGCTTAAGATACCTGATTTAACATGATAAAACATATTTAAAAGCATGGTTCAAATGTGGTTTAATTGTTTATTTTCATTACACACAGCTTCCTTACTCTCTAAACAAACATTTTCTAAGATCATGTCAAATGCTTTATAAAGCCATGCCTGCAAATGTTATCCAGCACACTTATCTTTGGGTTTTTTTTAGTTTAAAAAACAATTTTATATGCTCTTCTTTTCTGAAGTTAATGAAAAGAAGTCTGATGAGATTTGGTAATATCAAACCTCTGTGTATACATTTAGATATTTGGCAAACTTGAATTAAATTTGGAAGAAATAACAAAGACTTTATGATTCTCTGTCATTTTTTAAATAAATTCTCTATATTATTTCTTTTAATGAAACCAGTTTGGAGAATAGTGTGTGAAAAGGACAGACTGACAAGAAATTCTGTTTAGTTTAGTTTACTTTATTGTCATTACGCATCGTACAATGAAATTAAATGCCATCTTCAGTAATACATTATAACTATAAAAATAAAAACACAAACACACATCCTTCACATGCTATATAATTGAAATTGAAAACCCGATATTGCATTAATATTGCACTATACTATAGAATTCAATATACTGTATTTTTCGGAGTATAAGACGCACCGGAATATAAGACACACCAAGGCTTTGAAGAGGCATTTTTTTAAAAAAAAGTAGGTAGGTAGGTAGGTAGGTAGAGGGATACAGAGGGAGAGAGAGAGAAATACAGTAGGTAGGTAGGGAGAGAGAGAGGGTAGGTAAGTAGGTAGGGAGAGGGATAGAGAGAGAGAGAAATACAGGCGGGAGGGAGGGGGAGAAGGGAGGGAGGTAGATAGAGGGATAAAGAGAGAGAGAGAAATACAGTAGGTAGGGAGAGAGAGAGTAGGTAGGTAGGTAGGGAGAGGGATATATATATAGAGAGAGAAATACGGTAGTTAGGGAGAGAGGGTGGGTAGGTAGGTAGATGGAGGGAGAGAGAGAGAGAAATACAGTAGGTCGGTAGGGAGAGAGAGAAAGTAAGAAGATAGGTAGGTAGAGGGATAGAGAGAGAGAGTAGGTAGGTAGATAGAGGGATAGAGAGAGAGAGAGAGAGAGAAATACAGTAAGTAGGTAGGGAGAGAGAGTGAGTAGGTAGGGAGGGAGAGAGAGTGAGTAAGTAGGTAGAAGGAGAGAGAGAGAGAAATACAGTAGGTAGGGAGAGAGAAAGAGTAGATAGGTAGATGTTTCCACGTGTATTTATCCATGTGCTGGAGAAGGAAATCGCTAACAACCTGCAGCACCTAAGACTTGTTTCCGCTGGCACAGCACTTGCTCATTGTAATTCTCATCAATCACTCTAAAGAGGTTTCCGAAAGGGGGGGGGGAGTTTTTGCACTCTGCAAACCTCCCCCAAACGGCCCGTTTTCTGCGAAAACGGGTCCATTTTTTTCAAATAAAAGGCATGAATAGCCTTTGGGGGGGGGGCTTGCAGAATGCTGCTGGGGTGGGTGGGGGGCCAAAAGCGAGCAAAAAACATTTTTCCCCCCCAAAAATTCCATGCATAGCCTTATGGTGGCTTCCAGAGTGCTGCTGGGGGCTGGGTGGGCAAAAATGGCCCATTTTTTTACTCATTTCTGCCCTCCCCAGCCCCCAGAAGCACTCTGGAAGCCTCCATAAAAGTATGCACCACCATTTTTGTGAAGTGGGCAGGGCTTCAGGAGGCAAAAAAATGCTGTATTCGATGTATAAAATGCACCCAGATTTTCAGCCTCTTTTTTGAGGAAAAAGAGTGCGTCTCCGAAAAATATGGTAGTTACTGCCCTGGGATTTTTCAGCCTATTTATCCTTGTTTTTATTATCCTGTACCGTCTGCCAGATGGTAATAGTTCAAAAAAAGGGTGGCCAGGATGAGATGGATCTTTAAGAATATTTTGAACTGAATGTTTCCATTCATTTCATCCAAAAATGGTATTTCTTATTGTTTCTGTATGCTAATGCCATTCATCTACTAGGCCTGATTATCTGTAATAATGTCTATGGTCTTTGGATATTAATTGTGCATATTCTCTAGATAGTAAAAGCAATGCAACTTTATAATCGTGTTTTGAGTGGCTCAGGTGTATTACAGTACTAAATGTGCCTGTCAGAAGAGCATCCCATTTAATCAATTATATATCCTGCCACATAAAATGTTAGGGACAGCTTTCCCAAATCTATTATTCTCTATATGTGTTGAACTACACCTACTATTATAGGTATTGTAATTCAGTACAGCTGGTGGAGGTGGTGGTGAGGAAGACTGGCTTAGTGTATTTGCTAGGATGACCAATAGACTGTTGAGAGAGCTTCAACCCCTCCTTTTTCATTTTTACTCCATTAAATCACAATCATTCCTGCAATATGCAGTGCTGTTATATAAAATAGTTAATACAAGAGGAATTCATTTTAAACTCAGAACTAGGGATAATGGTCAAGTGCTATACTATTATTTTATGAAAAACTCTATGTATTTATTATACTTGTCCAATTCTGGTTATAGTGATAAAGAATATTCGTGATGGCTGGTTATACCAGAATATGGTTATAGATGCATTTAATGTAGTAATATTAGCACTGTATTTATACTAACATCAGCAGAGCAGCAGCAGCGATCATCATATCATCAACATCATCATCCACCATTTCACCTTTGCAAAGGAACTCAGAGTACCTTACATAGGATCACTTTATGCCCACAACAGCAATCTATGAGTTAAATGAGTGAGTTATGCTGAGAGATTGACTGGCCCAGAATTTTCCAATGAGTTTTATAGCTGAGGATAGACTTCATTTTCACATCTTACTCCAATGTCTTAACTGCTACCTTTGAATGGGAATGCTTGAAGCAAAGCTCGGTTTTGGTTATGCTGGTATTTCAGTTTCAAAACCTTAACATTAGCACAACGTGTGTCTGATATGTGTACTGCTACTACTAAGGCTAATAACCAGGTCTATTCTTTTTCTGTTGTATAGCCAAACACAATGAATACTGATATTCTCTAGATTTTTGCATGTATGAAAATAAGATTTCACAAGTTAATGTTATAGTCAGGGAATCTTTATTGTTTATTTATTCAGTTCTCATACTACTACAATTGTGAGAGTTCTACTAGTATACAAAAACATTCATAGTAAAAAAAAATCCCTCTTCATCAAAATCAGTGATACCAATGCACAATCTAAATATGAAGCAACACAGTGAAAAAAATAACAACAATAAATAGCCCTAATTCCTTAGGGCTATCAGAGCAAATTATACTCCCAGGGAAAGGCTTTTCAGCAACACAAGGACCATGATGGAGAAAACTATTCTAGCCCTGCTTCTTCTCACCCTGCCTTGCTTCAGCTTAATGAAAACGAAATGTGTGTATGTATCTATATCTGCAGCTTTATCTTTCTATATCAAATGTACCAATTTTAGGAGGTGATCATGCATTTAATTCAGAATCAAGCCATATAAAGCTTTGTATGCCAAAACCAGAATTTTCATTTGCATCTGAACAACCAGTTGGTAACCAACACAGAGCCTGCGGGACAGATGTAATATGTTCCTAGACCTGGTTATCAGCTCCCCAACCAACAGATGGACCTCTTCCAGTGATTTTTTTTAAGGGGGGGGGGGGATGAATACTATGGTACTTTACATGTAAGACTTTTCCACACCAGTCTTTATTCTCCCCCCCCCCCAAACTGGAGACACCCAGTGAGGAAGTAGGGAATCTCAGTGAATGTGATGACTCCCTCGACAATTCTTCAGATACCTCTCCAGATGTCAGCTGGGGGAGGATGAACCAGTTCCTGCCATGTCAGAAGCTGGGTTAATTGATGGCCATACAAAAGGGATTTGGCTGAAGTTCCAGTCAGGGAAAGCATACACTTGCAGACAGTCAGTGAAGAGGAGGAACTGCCTTCGGTACTTGATCCGAGAACACATAGGTCAGAGAATAGACAGGAGCAAAGGAGATCAGCCAGACTACTCAAGAGGAGACAGCCTCGCCCTTCTTGATGAGTTGCACCAGAAGCTGGCTATTTAGCACAGCAGATAGAGGGAGGTGTTGCTGGAAACAACATGTTTGTTTTCTAGCTGTGTGTTTTCCGGCCATTGTGATTTCTGCCTCACTTTGAATTTGGAATTGAATTGTGTCTTGGAAACACTGAACTTTTCTTGCCTCGTGAGCTCTCTTGTGTGTGGATTTAATTTCCTGGTGGATTTAAATTTGTTTGGAGGGTTTATTTTGTTTGAGAAACTCTCAAGTGCTTTGTGGACTCTGGTCATTGCTCTGCGGACTAAAATTGATCTGCTCGTGGCTGGACTTAATTGGGACTGTTCTGGGTTTTGGTGAAGGGAATTGCTGGGGAATATTAATGAACTCACTAAGGTAAACCACAGTTACATGTGTATGCGAATGAGCAGGGCAGCACAGTGAAACAGCCCCCCTAATGCCAAACCACTGCAGAAGAATACCGTGGTCAATGTATTAAAAGCCATCAACATCTCATTTAACACTGCAATGAAGTGTATCTCCCCTGTCTAGGTTCTAGAAAAAGTATTCAGCCAGTGCAACTATTAAGTTTTCTGCCCCATGCCCATGCTGGAATCTTGAAATGAGAGTACAGATAATATGCTTAGTTTAGGATCTTCTGTAGCTGTTTCCTCACCATGATATCAGGGCAATAGTTATTCAAAATGACTGGATCCAAGGAGAATCTCTTAAGGATAGACTGTACCCACAACCTCCTTCAGGGCTAAAGAAAACCCTCTTTCTAAACTATTACTATTACAGTTTCCAGATCCATACAACTATACTGCCTCTGGTCCTAGGCAAAAGCCAAGAGGGGCATGATCTGGCGCACAGATAGCAGGGAACATAAGTGTGAGTATCTTATCCACTAAATTAGAATCCACTGGCCAAAAGGAATCTGATTAATATGGCTCAACATTCCCCCAGCCACCTCGGATTATACACATGGGCGGTCAAGATTTTTATTTATACACTTATTTATTAAATTATTAAGAATGGTGAGTATTGTTTAAGGAAATCTGCTGGCATTTATTTTTTAAAAGGGAATTTGACAGACTAAACAAGGTGCTTTAGTCCTTGAAAGAAATATAGTAGAAAGAATAGGCTTTCCTATCACTGTAGTATAAGTGCAAATTTGAACCTTGTAGCTGTGCTTAGTCAGGTTCACTTTTAGACTTCTTTCACCTGAATATGGATTTGTTTGTCACAGCCTGAGAAAGAAAAATTATCTGTTTACAATGGAGCCTGGTATCGTAAGCATGCTGATATATTTTTAAAATAAAACAGATTCCTAATTCATACTGAATATTTCACAAATTACAGGATAGTCTATCCTAGGTATCAGATTATTTGTTCTATAGATTGTTTTAATAATGAAAACATTTTTGCTTTGTTTTAGGATTGGAAAACTCCCCCAAAGCAGCTAAACTGAGCAGCTTAGTTTGTCTTTATTTACATGTACTCTGGATGATTCAAGGCCTCTTTCCCTTTTATTGTTTAAATTTTCTTTAAAATAAGTTTTATGGGCATGACACAGCCTAGATTGCATTATTTAGAAGAAAAAAGAAGGAAGGGCAGTTAATGGATGGGTCTCTGCTGCTTACGTTTCTAAACATGAGTTACTCCAACTTCTCCTGAGAGAAGATTTCTGTCCCAATGAAGCCCATATATGTCTGACTACCTTCAGGGTTGGAAAAGTAACCAAACTCTTGCTGTAATTAGAACCAAGAGCTTGCCAGGATTGTAAATATACTAAATAGTAACTCTCTCTCAAGTAGCATTTATTATTGGACTCTTGACAGATGGAGCGGCCAAGTGAGTACTTCCTATCAACAACAGTTAACAGCAGCCCAGTGATGGATAACTATTCAGAGAAACAGAGCTGCCGAGAATTAGCTATTGCTAATTGTGAATTCATAGATTGTACCAAGCTACGCATAGAGTAGCTATGCAAGCAGGAGATTTGCTCAAGCCTGGAGCCCTGGGTGTGTGATGGAGACCATTTGTTATATTGAGAGACTGATTTATATTTTTATAATTTTTCCTGTGTTCTCCGTGTTACAGTAGTATGTGTTTTGGATAAGTTTTTTTTATCACTTTTCGTGTATTTGAGATGGGTGACCATATACATTTAAATAAATAAAGCTTCAACTTACGCCAGGGATGAATCAGTTCTAGTTTCAGGATGGACTTTGTAATGAAATGTAGGATGAATTAGTTCCGTGATGGCGAACCTATGGCATACGTGCCAGAGGTGGCACACAGAGCCTGTGTGGGCACATGCATCTGTGGGCACATGCACCAGCTACTCTTCTGGCTTTTGGCACACACGTGCTCTGGCCAGCTGGTCTTCGCCAGAAAAATGGCCAAAACCCAGGCCAAAAAATAGGCATGTGCCACCATCCAGCTGGTCTTCGGGTTTCCAGTGGTCTGGCGCTCGCATACACACATGTTCCAGTTTGGGCACTCAGTGCTGAAAAGGTTCACCATCACTGAACTAGTTCATCATAGCACACTAAAGAATTTAGAGGAGCTTTTTCAATATTGTAACAACTATAAATGAAAAATGAGAAGAGCAGATGCAAATGAAGAACAGAAAAGAAAACATTCTGCACTTTTATGTCCATTTCCTCTCCCCCTCTTCAAATCTTTGGATCCTTCTGGGATGGAAGTAATGCAACTCAGAGCTAACCGATCTCCTTTGCCAGAGGTGGGGATATAATATAGATTACAACTTTATTGTAGGATTTTAATGTACTTTGCACTTTATAGCTGTGCAAACTTCCTCCCCCCCCCCCCCCAATCAGATTTGAAGTGGTTTTCCTGAGGGATCAAGGATCAAGTTGCTAGTAAGTGTCCTAGTTGTTTCAAATCTAAGAATTCAATCCCTCCCTTTGAAGAAGGGCAGGGGGAGCCAGTTTGGTCTAGTGATTAAGGAATCAGGATAGAAAGCAAGAGACCATGAGTTCAAGTCCCACTTAGCCATGAAAGCCAGTTGGGGGACTTTGGGCCAGTCACTTTCAGCCCAATCCACACAGGATTGTTGTAGGTAAAATGAGGAAGGTGTGTTGGATATTATCACCAGCCTATCTGTAAAAATAACAAAAGCAGGATACAAGTAATAAATAATAAACTAAATGATACTCAGACATCTAAAACAAAAAGCAACCTGCTTTAGATGTCTGTAATTTTGCAGACATAACCTGGCTCTGAAATAATTTTTTTCGCATTATTGAACTTGGAAGCAATGACCAATTTCACTGATTAAGGTATGGTACAGTAACGTGCCTTAACCTGTCAGACAAGTCAGCAGTGCATATGGAAGAGTTATTTAATTCCATTATTGGATGCATTGTCCTTTATCAGATTTTTATTCCCCTCTAGAAATCTTGCAACTTCTTATTTGAATGTTCCCATTGTCTTGGGAATTAACTGGCTATTGATTTATATGTGAGATAAAGACATTGTGTGTTTTACACCCCATAGGTTTCAAAATCATCGTTTATAGGCAGTAAAGCTCATTTATCATATTCACTGTTCATTTATCCAATTCACCTACATTACCCATTGCAGCTCAATCCTCTTGTTTTACTGGAGAAATGCATTATGTTGACATAGTTGGAACGGAGAGGCTGACACATTCCCCAACCTGATTCCTGTGACTGGTTCCAGGAATTTAGATCTTTGCTAAATAGCACTCTATGACAACGCTAATTTTCTTATATACAAAAATGTATTGATGATACCCAACTGTAGGTATCATCCACATGACACTGTCCCCATGTCTACAGGCTATGTGAACTGAATGGAGAAAAATAGACAAAGGCTAAATCCTGGGGAAAAATGAAGTGGTTGTGAATGTTTGGCTCCTGGTCCTGAAGATGTTCCACCTTTAATTTTGACTGTAGTAGTACTTTCCTGTTCAAGATTATATACAATCTGGGGGTTGTCTTGGTGATATTTGTGGGCAGTAGGGTATTTGCAAGTTCCATTTAGTGTGTCAATTGCAACTATTCCTGGAACAGGAGCCCCCCTGACAGTCACCTCACTAATGGAGTATTGCATTCTACATGAGGGTCTACAAATGGAGAATCTCCTTGAAGACCATTCAGAAGCTATAGCTGGTATAAAATATAGTGATGAAAGTAGCAATAGGCATACCAAGGGATGCCATATGGCATCATTGCTCCGTGAGCTTTCCAGTTAGCTTTCTAGTTCATGCCATGGTGTTAGTTACTAGCATAAAGCCTGGTTATTTAGTATTCACAATACTTTCTACCCATCTGGTAAGATTTGGCAGCAGGTGCACCCCAGGCACCCTCAATCAATATCTATCTGGACACAGCGTATCCTCTCTGTTGGAATGCCTGTTCTCCAGAAAAGCATCACTTGGAGATCCATATTGGTTCCACCTCGATGTTCAGAAACTTATTGAAACTAACTTTGTCCTCACAAGTCCTATGATAGAGTGGTTGCTGAATGCCTGTAGGATTTCTTATTATGATGTATGCTTTTCTGCTGGAGGCATATCATCTGTTTCTTTAATTGTTTCTTGCTTTAAATGTTTAAAATCCCCATTGTCTCCAATTCATGTAAATAAATAATAGTGGAGTACCTGATGCTCTCTGAGCTTGATTCTTTGTTGCAAAGGTTTTGTTACCTGGTTCCTTGGTAGTTTCTTAATTAGGCCACTGTTTATGGCTGTTGTTTATTGTTAGCCTGTTGTTTACAATAATAAACAACAGCCTAATCAAGGAACTACCAAAAAGAAAACAAATCCCCACAAACACTGATAGGGCGGGGTGCTGTACATAAACAGACAGCAAATTCCACTCCTTTCTAGCACCGAATATGTTACACAGACAGGTAATGAAGTGTCTGCAAGCTAATAACCAAGTTCAGAGAGCACCAAAGACTCCATAGTTCAGCCCTGAGATATACATTCTCGTCTATTAGTAAATAGATAATTAAATAAAACAAGCATGAGAATAACAAAAGGTTAGTAATGAACAGATAAACATTGAGCACAAAGAGATGTATGGTTGTCCCCTTAATTGCATATGTATCTGTAGATTAACATATACGAAATGGTGCCATAGACATTAGTTCTGTCGATTGAAGATGTGAGTAAATGTGTACTTTTCTATCAAAAATAGTGCCATGTTGTCAGCTTCAAACCTGAATGATTTTCAGTGAATGTTAGACTGTATAATGCAATTATGACAAGATATGAAAATTAATGAACTGAAGTCCAAGAAAGTTGTGTTTGACAGGGGATATTAGAGTGAATAATTGCAAGCTATCCATGAATAGCAAAAATTAGAGCAAGTAAATGAAGTGGTGTATATTGGTAGAATGTTTACTACAGATGGGAAAATTGATGGAGAAGCCTTAAAACCTGCGAATGCTGTTAGAAAGGTAATAAGTAATATTTGGTTGTTGCAATGAATGAAATTTTTTTAAAGAAGCAAAAATATAAAACCAGCCTTCAGCTCATTTTGTTACATGGAAGAGCTGTTTTACTATATCACAGAAAAACAAAGATAAGGAAATGCAGTGGGAATACGTTACTTAAGAAATGTGTATGGTAAAATGAGAATAGATAGGTTCAAGGATGAATAAGTGATGAATACATATGAATTGAACAATATGAAAGAAGCACATTGAGTGCTTTGCTCATACAGAGAGAATAAATGAGCATATAAATATATAAAGGAAGAGTAAATACGAAAGGTTGAGAAGAAGGAGAAAAGTCATGCTTGAACAAAGTTCACGAGCTCCTGAAAAAGGAAAGGATAGAAAAGTATGCACATCAAGAGTCATGGTGCAAACCAGATTTAGTTATCTATCCTTTTCTTTGTCACCTCCTCCAATTTCTTTTGTTTATAACTCTTTTTCTGGGCCTTAGACAACGTACTTATCAAGAACAAGAACAAAAAGGGAAATGCAATGTTAGCACACAGTGGGCATGTCTTTGAAAGCAGTGCAGTGTAGATAGAAGCCACCTAGACAAAGGCATATTTGAAGATTACAAATTGAATAAATAAATATGCATCTGATGTGCACACTTTATGTGATGAATGGTATATGCACAAGAGTTTCTGCTATGTGCATGATTTTTTTTAAGCTAGATTGGAATATAAATTTATTTATGTTAAAATATCTGTGGCACTCGAAGCATGAGTACCCTGCATAAGTGCAACCTCCACAAATGGCACTTACGTAAAAACAGCATCCTGTCATTTACCAATTTATTAGATTTTGACATGTGATATCCTACGCAAGTACACTTCTGTTCAGAAAGTATCTTCATTTGTAGACAATTGCAACTGAATCTGCATATGCAGAAGAAATAACTCTGTCATTGAATAATGATGGAGCAGAACTTAAACAGACAGCTTCCCTGGTGAGTATTCTAATTTTATAATGCATGGGGTAATGATATAGGGACATGAGGTATGAGTTTAGGATGCTGCCGTCCTATCCTAGCTTGACTTCACAATTGTTGAATTGTGTTCACCAAGCTATGACTAACATCAGCTACACTTTCACAATCTGAGTGATAACATACGCTCATTTAGTTCCGTCTACCACAGCTGACAACTTCACCATATTCTAGTTTAATGCAAAGTGTAAGCCCATTCACTACCCAAGATAAAACTTGTGTGCAGATCCTTAAGCAGTAAAACACCATATAAATGTTAACTATTATTTGGTCGGATGCTCTCTTTGTACTTGTTTTAAAAGGTTTGTGACGATTGCTGTAAGATGGAGAGGACACCTTGCCATAAAATTAAGTTAAGAATTTTGCATTGTTTTGCAAGGCATGATGTCAAATCTCTATAAGGAATAATCTGATTTAATTTGGGGGAAGGGAGGGTTTTTTCTCATCCTAGAGTTTTTAAGCCATTTCCAGTTCTCCTGATGGTTTGGATATGGAGAAGGTTTTATTGGCACACACATACCCCGGGAGTAGTTGAACTTGTCACAGTATTATTTATTGTTTGCTTCCAGGTTTCTGCATTTCTTTCTCCTGTTGCTTTTTGCCCTAGAATGCCATATAATTTATGACAAGTTTGTTTTGTGACCTTGTTTGTATGGCAGGCAGGGAGAATTATATCCCAAAGCTTTTATATTTACATGATAGATTGGGTACTCTTAAAATGACAAGGATTTGGTTTGGCCCTGTATGTTTTACCTCTGAACTGAGGAAGAACCATAGGCGTGTTTTATTACTGTGGGTTTTGATGCATCTCTATTGTTTGGACTAAAACAAAACAAAATGCCCACCTATAGCCTTGACTAAGCCCTTCAGCATGCTATAGACTGCATTATTGTCAGTTTTGACCCCAACAAACCTTCCTGCAAGTTGCCAGGCAATTATTCCTATTACCTCCTTCCCACTCTGCTAGCTACTACACAGGCAAAAACATTTCAGCTCATACAATCCCAACCACCTTGCAGTGAGTGCCTTTGCCAGCTGACTAAATGGTATTGGATGAGATTTATTTTTCTTTTAATTATCCTTCAAAAGTGGAACTCTTCGTATTTAAAGCTCTTGATTGGGGTGATTGAGTAACGTAACTTAGAATCCTGAGTTAGAATTTTAGATATAGGGTTGTGTGTATGTGATATACACACATAGGTGTGTGTGAGTGTGTGTGTGTGTGTGAGAGAGAGAGAGAGAGATAAGCGTTTTGGTTTCAGACCTACTCATCGTACCACGATGTAGTACTGCTGAAATATATTTATCCTTAGCTTAAAAGTGCAGGTGTTGAATGTATCTCTGAGGATGAGCAGTTTAATTTATGGGGACAAACAGAGCCATAATCAAAGAGGGGACGCAACACTTGGAAGGAGCAGAATCAAACCTGCACAAAAGCTGGAAGTTAATACAGGAACAATTACGGGTCTCTTTTGTCCTCCTTTACTACTCTGTGTTTGAACACTGTACAGCAAAAATATAAAGACTAGAAAAAGAACTGAGCAACTTGGATATGTTCGCCCACATCTTGCTCTCCGACACTGCTGTCTTCAGACAGGTGCAGGCCATGGGGAGAATTTAAGTTATGTTCAGCAGAGTGAGCATCTCTACAGCTGGGCAAACATGGCTTGAGCTGTTTGGCACCAAAACAGGAGTTTTATTTTTACTTCCCCCTGTAAATTTTCAACAGTCACGCCCACTATTTGTGAAGCAAAAAACAGCTGAATGATAGTTTAGTGCTGCAAGATGGAAGGGGATTAGATGCTGGAAATTTTCATCAGGGGGAGTGGAAAGGAGTGTTGCTTTGGTCTGTTTTGAAATCAAATTGTACAAGTCAAAATATGAAATAAACTTTCTAGCTGTTGTTCAATGCTGTAATTATTTAAAAAGGAAAGCTGCTGTTATATCTACTATATCATATTGCTGTCTAACTTACTATAGAACACAATACTTCAATTTTGTTCATCAGCATAACTAAGACTGGGAAGAGGCAGGGAGACTGGCCTTCTAAGAAAAAAGGATAGAAGATTCCTTCCTTCCTTCTTTTTTTCATGAGATGGGATTAATCTCCAAATAACATACAACAATTCAAGTATCTGTACTTTTCCCCCCTTTGTCAAGTGACAATAGAATACAGTGTGTTATTTATGCCTTCATTTTCATTTACTCATGATTAAACTACAGAGAAAGCAAAAATGGTTTATGATTCTTAATTCACAGCCACAGTCACACGACTGGAAGACTCATGAAGAAATTCTATCTTGCATGACTTGTCTCTCTCCAGGGTGATCCAATTGTCCGTATCCAGCATCGTGAATAAATTAGTTCATATCGTATGAAGCAGAGAACAAACCCATGCAAGGTGCTAGAAATTCTTGTAAAACAAGTTTACTAAAACAAATCAAGGTGTTTCAAGCAAAGAGCTGCCACAAATGCCATTGGAGAAGGACAGAGTCCCCAGCTAATTTTATCCGAGACAAATTCACTCAGCTACAGTAACAATTATTTTAGCATAAAACAAAGCCTCTTGTCTGAATGTCTATCAACATTCAACTGTTTTTATAGCCACCTCACCCAATAGCCCACCTCAAATTCCGGATTTAAATAGACATTAGATAGGCATCAGATTAATACTCAAAATGTTCACTTCAAAAACATGTCCTTTTCTCTCAAGAGTTATTTCTATATCCTTGGATTAAAAAAATCTGTTCCTGTGGGGGTTAGTCTTTGTCTTCTTGAAGCTAAACTAAAGACCAATCTATAGAATTGTACATACGTAAGAATATAAGAAGCTTCTATTAAATATATTATAAATGTTTTTATCAACTGCATTAACTATTCTGGTTGTGGTAAGATTACCATATCTGGGTTGCATATATCTGGTTGCTTACCAGATGGCACTAAAGAGAGAGAGATAACCATTTTTGCTTTCATCTAGTGGTTGCCTAAGCATCAATTGCAACCTAAATATCGTAGCCCTAAGTACAAATTTTCCATGATCTTAGCAGGAAAATGTATTATTATTGTTGAGTGCAGATGTTTAGATTGGCATTTTTATCCACCTATCAAGTCCTTCCCAAGGACCTCAAATAAGCAGGGGTTGTTTGATGATATTAAAGATATTGTTACAGCTGTTCCAAATAAATTTGCCTTTTGCAGTTGATGGGTAGAGATTTTGTCAGTGTCAGTTCAAGTATTCAAGTGGTACTCTACTCTTTGCTTTTTTTGGCCACAATTTTCTCCTTCTATTTGCAGGTCTTGTATTTCATAATTTTCTCCAGTTGTCCTTTACTGTCTCCAGGTATTGCAATGCCCACTATCCAGACTTTTTTTGTCATCTTATCGATAATAGTTAAGTCTGGAATGTTATATGGCAGATGTTTGTTTGAATTCTAAAATTCCAGAGCATTTTAGCTTTTTATAATTACTATTTAGAAACGGGACAATAGCTATTTAGAATCAGCATGTTACTCATATGCTATCTAATCCTGCGATGTCATCTTAAATTCAAAATAACCTTTCTTTCTAATATGTCACATCACCTCTACCACTGCACTCTTAGAATAGCAACCTGAGCTTTACCAAGTGTTCTGAGACATGGTTAAGGCTATCAGGTTTAGGCTCCAGATATCTGGGTGAGCACTAGAAGATAGCAAATACCTAAACTGTTTGGTATTTCTTTCCTTCCATTTAGTGGTTGCCTGATTTTCTGTAATCATTCAATCACTGAAACTTTTATTATGACCTTGGCACAACAATAACATAAGTAAATCTAATTATTAGTAGTAAAATTTTTAAAAGACATCAAATGCTATAATATAACATAAAATACAATTATTAGAATACTGTGATACAAATAACTGATAATCATGACAAATTGTGCTAAACTTAGAAATGACACAGAGAGATAAGATCAATCTTTCTCAACCTTGGCAAGTTTAAGATTGGATAGGCTTTAACTCCCAGCTGTCTGGGGAATTCTGGGAGTTGAAGTCCACCCATCTTACTTGCCAAGGATGAGAAACACTGAGTCAAATGATGGCACTTGCCCATTTGAGAAAGATCATCAATTGAGGGATTGGATACTAGGCTAAAACTGGTTTGAAAATCAATATCCCATATACATTGTTTAAAACAATTCCTGGCATTTTCCAAACTCTAATGAACAGAGGCTTTTCAAGCAGAGTTCTAAGGATTGATGTTAGCCATTAGCTTTTGTTAGCCAAGTTGATTAATATGGTTTTGGAGGACTAGTGGAGCCAGACCACAGGAGAGAGAGAAAAGTCAACCAGAAATTAAGGGGATAGAACTAGTCTCTGGCACCCACAGAAATGATATCTATCTCTAACCGTGAAACAGCCTCCTTGATGTATTTTGGAACCACAGGTACAACTTATAAATTGGATTGGATGGCTCCCAAAATATTACATTTTTAAAAAATGCAAACTGGAACATACTGTAATAAAGAAGCTGAGAGATGGCCATGGAGTTCCATTGAGCCACATTGCATGAGAAGAGAAATGTATGCTCCAAGGAAGTCTAGAAATGCATCTCAAGACAGAGGTGGGTTGCTCCCGGTTCGGCCGAATTAGATGAACTGGTTGTGGGGGTGGCGGCAGACTCCACCCCTCCCACCCAGATACTTCTGGACATGCGCAGAAGCATCACACGAGTGAGGACACGAGTGAGCATGAGCGAACTGGTAGCGCCGGGATTTGCAACCCTCCTCTGCCCCAAGATATTTATAAATATATACTGCTCTGCAGTCCAGATGTGGTAGCCTTAAAGGCCTACGTGTTCGTAAGATGCATATGGGAACTGACTAAACATTTACCTGTTCAACTTTGATTCTCTTATACCAAACAGAAGGCATTAATGGTTTGGTTCCAAGGAGTGATAAATGTATTTTAATTAAGATTTGGAGCCAGCTGTCAGAAATACTTGTGCTTCTACTTTCCTTCTCTCTTTCTTCTGTCCATGGACTATTATCTCTTGAGTAACTGAGTGGATGACTGCAAGCAATTTCAGAATCTCTTGGATGGAATTTATTTTAATATGGTTTCAAATCCTGGTTTTATATAAGTGCCTTGGACACTTGGCAGCAAGTAGGTACTGGGAAAAGGGCAGGAAAATGCAGTTCTGTTCATTCTGATTTTTCTTAGAGAATGAGATTAAACCACATATCCTACTAACAGAACAATCTAAATGATCCGTGAATCTGTCTTTTCCTTCTTTATTTAAAACGTTTATATAAATCAAAAGTCCAATATGTTCATAAAACTGCTGATAACATATCGACTCTTTTTTTTTAAAAAATTACATTTTAGTCAAATGGAGAACTTCAATAAAGTGGATGAAAGTCAAAAAGTTCAAGATTAGGATCACACCAGAAATGTGCTCATTTAATTATTTTTGATATTTAGTAGAAAAACTATGAAAGCAGAGAACAAAAATAATCCCATTTCTATCTTATCTCATCACAGCTTTAAGTCATATTTCTGTGCTCTTATATTAAAAGTGAACCAGCAAGGAGAAAATACTTTATGCAATATAAAATGGAATTTTACACTTTTTTTTTATTAAAAAAGAATATAGAACAGAACACGAGTTATATAGCTACATTAGTAAATGCTTGTTTTAATGCATCAGAGGGACCTCGGTGGATTTCTTGATTGGCACTGAACAACTTGAGTTATCAAGGGTGCCTTCAGACCATGAAATCCATGAGTTTGCAAATCTAACCGCTGATCTTGAACTCATCTGAAGGCTGCCAATGAATTATAGTATTTGCAATATTATTACAAATTATTACAAATATTATAAAATGTAAATATTACAAAAACTCTACAGTAAAAATAAATGCATAATAATAAATGCACAATAAATAAATAATAAATGCACAATAAATAATAATAATAATAATAGTAATGAAGTTATTGTTATTGTTATTGTTAATAATAATAATAATAATAATAATAATAATAATTAATGCCAAATCCAGCGAAACAACTGGCCGCTGTGATACAATTCTGTTGATGCAATAATAATAATAATAATAATAATAATAATAATAATAATAATAATAATAATAGCACGAAAGGAAAATCATAATCACCATGTTTACTTTAAATTGCATAAATCACATTTAATGCTATATGTTGCCCCCAAATTGCCCTTAGTCTGAATAAAAGTTAAAAAATCTTTGCCACGGAAGAGCTCCTGGCTACTTGGGATTATTGAAGGCTCCATTCCTTGGATTTGGTTGCCTAAAGTTCTTTTAGTATACCTTAGGTATACTTGGTTGTACGTTAGACATGAAAGATGATTGGATAACTTTTGGCAGTCACTCTCTCTCGGTCCAACCTATCTCACAATATGGTTATTGCACACACAGAGAGATCCTAGAGAGTATCTATTGTCAAATTTCTGGAAGAGAATTCAATAGAAAATGACAGGAAGGAAAAATAGTTTCTGCTATACTTTGTTATGTTATGAATGTGATACATTAAACCAGTGGTTCTCAACCTGTGGGTCAGGACCCTTTTGGGGGTCGAATGACCCTTTCACACATATTTTCGATGGTCTTAGGAACCGAGAGACCAATTTTATGGTTGGGGGTCACCACAACATGAGGAACTGTATTAAAGGGTCACAGCATTGGGAAGGTTGAGAACCACTGCATTAAACTTTCAAGGGCTAGTTCTGTTGCACAACAATGTCACAAAGCTAATTTTTTAAAAAAGACTGTTTATTTCTAATATCTTTAGAGCCAGTGCTTCTCAGCAAACCTTTAAATGTATTCATTTTATAAAAGGTGAGAACTTCATCTGAAAAAAGTTATCAGTTGCTTTTCGTTGGCAGAAGAATCGTGTGTGCATTTGCAAGTGCAATAAACAATAATACATCAATACTAAATCGATGACAAAGGAGAAATACCTTCATTCCAAATAATTGAAATCTGCCTGTTTAAGCACATGCTCTGCTAGAGAGACGTTCCCTCAGGATGAGCTCCAGCATGAGTCTGAAAGCTTGGAAGACTATAAACTTCTGTTCCTGGTGACCAACCCCAATTGGATACTTTGCCTGTTTTTGGTCACAGATTTTGCTTGTTAGACTACACATCTTCCAATTAAGCCCCAGTTTAAAAATAGAAGGATACCAGTGTGGCTTTCCCTATTAGCAACGTTCATGGTTGGACGCAAAATGAGGCATTCGAGAAAGTCCCCAATGATTGTGCTGTTAATTATTCTCCCAGAAAATAATGCGGAATTACTATGTTATCTCAAAACATAGCAACATTACCGAAATAGCTATTTTGAGAACAAAATCAAATGCATCATGATTGGGATAACCTTTATGTAAGTATACAGAAATAAGGCTGACTTCTTCAATGGAATTTTAGGAATTATAAGGTTGAGGTTAATCAACCTTGTTGTTGTTTATCAATACAACTCTAAAAAAATAGTCTCTTTCCTAACCACAGATATATGTGGGGTACATGCAGGAACGATGAGTTCCGTGATGACTTTGAAGTCATCTGATGGGGATGGCTTAGAGGCAGGCAAAGGGGGCTGAATGAAAAGCAATCAACAGCCCCACAGCTGCTGTGGGTGGAAGGAGGGGCAGAGACTGCAGTTGTTACTGGCACGTTTGTCTCTGAGTATGCCAACAAACTTGTCTGTGTTCATCTGTGCTGTTTCCTCTGGCTCCCAAACAGTTGGCTTTAATGAGCAGAAGGCCTGACAGCTGTAAAAAGCTATACATATGCATTGATCTATATATTATAGACACAACCATATATAAAGACAGAACACAGCTGCTGCAATTCTTCTGCCGCCAGCATGGCCCAGCGCATGCTTCCCTCTCTCTTCAGAGTGTTACTTGACCTAGTTTGGAGGTGTGGGGTCTTAGTGCATTTAAGAGTTTATCCAGTTGATACTTTTGATGTAGCTGAATTATCTTGATTGAACAATGGCAGCTTCTTCAGTTTTATGCCTTTGCTGACATTGCAGAAATGGACCAGAATGCCAGCATGCACATATGTGTGGGGGAGACTGAAAATGAAGGCAGGAGGGTTTCTTTGGCAAGGGATGGACAGCTGCTGTTTGGATATTCTAAAAAGAAACATTCAAATCCTCAAATGAAGTGGAAATCAAAGCTGATGAGCTTAAAACTTTCCCCAAACTAGGAACTAGCTGCCATATTTTAATGGCCCAATTTTAAGAGGCTCCAGCGGCCAAAATATGGGGCTGTCCTGGGCAGGGATGTGCGGTCAGGGGAGGCAGGGGAGGCAGAGCCTCACCGCTCTCATCATGAAAAGAAAAAAAAGGGAAAGTCACAAGTGGTCTGATTCTCTGCCTTCCTGAGTCAACATGAAGGGGACCGCGGAGCACGCTCCACTGGCTCACACTCGCACTCACACCTCCGGCTTGCAGGAGGAGTGTGCTCCGTGGTCCCGCAGCTCGCGCTCCGCGGTCCCCTTCATGTTGACTCAGGAAGGCGGGGAATGGGACCAGGTGTGCAGGAGGCTGAGGCTGCCTCAGCCTCCTGCACACGTGGTCCCCTTCCCCGCCTTCCTGATGATGTCACCAGCCTCACCAGCCATAAACCTCACCACACGTCACTGGTCCTGGGATAGCTACATGGGCCTGTTTGGGTTGTCTATATAATGCATTCACTTCTAAATAAGTTCCACTAAGTTAGTTGAAGTGAATGGAGAGAGGTTTGCAGTTGATATTGGTTAATATCAAGGTCTGTGTATGACAGAGCTTGGTGGGCCTTACTGGAAGTAATTTTCACTGCTATGTCTCAATGTTGGAAAATATATACCAACAAGAGATAAAGGGCAGTCCAAGCAATCCAAGCATGTTTCTCTTCTCTTAGACATCACAGAATGGTGGAATTGATTTCTAATAAGTCTTGGCATTATTTGGTGTAAAATGCAAATTACAGATAAGCAACTCATAAGATCTTTCTAAAGGTTAAGCTACCCAAATGATAAATTATCTAATAGTATTTTGAGGTACTGGTACAATATTGGGCAAACAATTCCAAGAGTAGTTTGAGTCTTGATCTATTTCAAATTACCAATATTTTTTTTCTACGGCAGCCCCATAGCCCCACTCCTTCACTGTAATATATTCTTCTAAAGGCTCCAGTGGGCTTCTCATTCAGAAACATTCCAGATGTTCCACACACAGACATTCCAGAAGAGAGTTTTCACCCCTGACTGTTACTTCCATGATTAATTCAGCATTACTGTACATTCTGATCTATGCAGCAGTTCACCTAACAAAGAAGTGGTTAGCCAGCTGTAATGCTAATGAAAAAAACAACAACCCAGCTTTAAAATATTTCTGGTTTTTAATGGTTGCAGGGATCGATAAGAAAGTATGTGAGCAGAACTTGGCTGGACAGAGAAGTCAGAGAATTAAAAGAATATCTTCATTGGCCATAGTGTGGGCCTTCAGTGTTTCACTGAATCATAAAATTAAATTATGCAGATAAAATAAAAGCAATAACAAATTGTGCTTTGCCGGATGTGTACCTTTATATACTATGAGACTTTTCCTTAGAAATAGTGCATGCTGTTCATATGCTTACACACCCCACATGTTGTTATATTGGTTTCGGTAATAATGTTTTATTGAATAAGAATCAATTGGCTAGCTTTTAGCAATATGCTAAGCTACAAAGCACATTATGTGTTAGAACAATGTACACATCCATCTATTTTCTACAGGCCATCTCTGAATTAGCTCTGCTTCTACCACACCCCTGGTAGATTCAGGGACAGATAGCTTGCAACGAGGTTAAGGCAATCTTCTCCATTGCTACAGTTTCCTCATCAAAAACAATTCCCCTAATTAACTCTCCATGGAGAATTCAAAGCTAAGTCTAGCCTAAGATCACTGTTACCTTTGTCACTCTAGTCAGTTCAGTGCATCAAGAGCAATGCACTTTTCTTCTACTTTGTATCGTCCTTTCATGAATTCTTGTTGACAGTGCAAAAAACTCACCATAAATTGACAGCATTTGTAAAATCATCAGGGTCGAGAAATAAATAATACCACTCAAAAATTCTTCATTTTTGTCAGCTGAACTGTCATAGTGGGAGTCTGTGCCTAAGGAGAACCTGAAATGGGAATGAACATCTTTTGCCATTAGCAGCCAAAGGTCCTGACAATATCCAGCCACCAGGGGGCCCAATTTGATACCATCCATTTTATTCCAGGGAATGGAGCTAGAAAAAAAAGATTGCACCAAGTTTAAAATGGAGCTCCTGTGAACAGTCCAAACAATAACTTCAGACATCAAATGAGTAGAGAGTTAGAAAATTGATTTATTGTGTGGCTGCAAGTATCATAACGTTTGGAATAAAATTCTGTGAAAAAGGCAATTATCTGGATTATTTTGCTTTGATATAGGGCGTTATTTTGAACGATATTAAAGATCCAATGTGATAATTAAGATGTTCAACTGGAACTGTAGTAATTAGGTTTAAATCCACTCTGAGGCATGGATATTCACATAGGTTAGTGGTAGAAGAAATAGAAAGAAAGGAAGAGGAAGGAAGGAAGGAGTGAAGAAAGGAAAGAAAGAAGAAAGAAAGAAAGAAAGAAAGTTATTGAGGTCTCAAAAAAAGGAAGGCAGAAATTTATTAAATGAACGGATTTCATAAAATCATGGAATCTTAAGTTCTGAAAGGCAACAGGAAGATCATATAATGTCCTATCTTCTGGAACAACTCTGAAAAACTTTGTTCTATATTTACCTGATAGCTGTTATCAATATTTCCTGGAATCTCCTGTTCCCCATATTAAATGTGTTGAATGCCTCATAGGCTTTTCTTCCAGGTCCCTTACCATCTTGGTGACTCTCCTCTGCATTCATTCACAGTTGTCAACATCTTTTCTGAAATGCAGTGCCCAGAAGTATATGCAATATTTTAGGAGTGGTCTGATCAACACAGAATTGAGAGGAATAATGACAGCTCTTGGTCTTGATGCTATAAGATTGCATTTCCTTTTTGCATTTTACTGTTCATCCAGCTATAAACCATCAAGTCATCCACATCCTTTTCAAGGGTATTGTTGCTCATATACCTTGTCTTTCTATATTCATTTCTTTTACTGTTCTTAGAGAAATGCATTTGTCCCTGTTGAAGTAATCTTGCTATTTTTGACCCATTGTTTAGCATATCAGGGTTGTCCTGAGTCTTGAAACCTTTAAGTTGTCTAAGTCAATTATACAGAGAGAGAGAGAGAGAGAGAGAGAGAGAGAGAGAGAGAGAGAGAGAGAGAGAGAGAGAGAGAGAGAGAGAGAGAGAGAGAGAGAGAGGGAGAGTATATATAGGACAGAACCCAGCAGTATGCCAAATGTTACTTACTCCACGTTGACATGATTCCTTACTCCACGTTGACATGATTCCTTGTTCAAATAGTGCCATATCCATCTAATGATAGTATAGATAAGCCCGCTTTTTGTTATGTACTAGAATCTTATGGGAAATTTGTTTTGTTGATAGATCTGTTATTAACCTATCAACCACCTCCACTGTGATGCTTCCCTGTTGGGGCCCCAAACTAAGTGATAGAGCCAGATCTTTAGGCTCTTACGAAAGGTCAGAAGGGTTGGGGCAAGAGGTGGGTTGATGCTGGTTCAGCCGAACCGGTAGTAGAATTCAGGCTTGGGTCGCAGAACTGACAGCAACCCAGGCATGCCATGACCCCGAACCGGTTCCCTTGCTGCTACTCAGCCGCTGCCATTTTGGATTTTCGTGACTGCACATGCACAGTTCACTGTAAATTGTTCTGCACATGCAGAACGTGTCTGGAGCACGGACACAAACCAGTAGTAAAACCGACAGCAACCCACCCCTGGTTGGGGCTAACCTCACATTGGGGAGGGGGCAAGATGTTCCAGAAGGCAAGTGGAAAGGCAGAGAAGGGCCTTCTCCTGGACCCTGCTAATTGGAATAATCAGGCCAACGGGCCCAATAACATGCCTCCTCTGCTGGCATGAGTGTGTTGATCCCAATGGGATAAGTCACTCCCTCAAGTCACCTGGACTCAAGCCATGAGGGTCTTTAAAGGGGATTACCAACATCCTGAATTGCACTCTGAGGCAAAATGGCAGCCAAGGCAGCTCATAGAGTAGTGGTGCTACACGGGCCAGAACTGCCTGCGCCACTGCACTCTGCACAAGCTGTAGCTTTCAAATGCTCTTCAAAGGTAGCTCAATGTAGAGTTCATTGCAACAGTTTCCGATGTGGAAGTGTGTTTGGATTAGGCTTGAATTCTAGGCACTTTTGATTCTAAAACCTGAACATTAGTTGTTTCAAAGGAGCCATTTCACAGAGCTGAAGCACACTGGACCCTGACACCTTGTGCCACTCACTGTGTGAATCATGATGATCTTTTGGACATAGCTTTTACTCAACCAAAGCCAAACAAATTATATTATGGTTTAATCAGTGAGTGGATCCAGTGAATGCTACTTATGGAAAAGCTAACCAGCATATCTGAAGTTGCTTTTTTCTGTTTAGGGCGTTAATTAGGTGATATCAGGCACAAGACAAACAGCATTATAATAAAAGTAGACAGTATGTGACTGATATTCCAACACGACACTTTCCCATGTTATATTGGTCATGCGTGACTGTCTGAACTCATATGATCTGCAAGTTTCCAAATCAGAGTTTTGCTACCGTCGAGAGTAGGAGAAAATAGTTGCAGAAGATAAAAGATGGAATAAAAACTAAATAGCCATTTGTATGAGATGCTATAGTGCCAATACACATTGGACACTTCATGTTGCTGTTTGAGATGCATTTTAGGAATTACAATCTTAATTCCTAAAATTCAGGATATTTTTACTACATTGGTATGAAATTCAGTGAACTGTTAACCTGATTTTAGAGTGACCTCTCTTTGTTAGACACTTACATTACTATATTCTCAGCATTTGGAACTATCAAGACATCAGAAATGATGGTTGCTTCATTCATGGGAGGATGCTAAACTATGAATGTTGGAATGAAAATATACCTGATTTGCAGCATTAGTGATATATGATATTTTTTTAATCTTTGTATTAATCTTCCTTCAGCAGATGAACAATCTGGTCAGGTTTGCTGAATTGTTTTGCAGATGATGCCAATTCTCACACAAGCCCCTTTTGAATTTTAATCTTCTACAGAGATTGTTTTTATAAAGTTGATTGCAAGTAATTATTTGGTTTATTCATTTTCCAATATGCTCTTTATTTTGATCATTATCACATGGAACAAAAATTAAACAGAGGAATATATTAAGTAAGCTCCAAATTCTTTCCAGTCTTCTGATTCTAAATCTGGCAGGGTGATTTCCCTGGGATTTCCTGCTCACATGTTTGAAGTCTCCAGTTGTTAATAGAGCATTTGGGGTGTAACAGTTGAGGAAGGGCACCTACGCCTCTTCAATATGGTCATGAATACACCCCAAGTCTAACCCACCCATTCTACAGACTCGCAATATTGGGCACAAACATAGACTGCAACGAAAGAGGCATCAAAGTAGAAAACTTCCATAAACCAAAGATAAGAATCTCCTCCTGTTTCATTACCACTTTCTCAAGTGGAAAGAAACAGGATTACATCTTTTTTGCAATGAGGGCATATTTACCCTGGAGTTGATAGAAAAAACACAACATTAAGGCCTCCCCAACAAAATATGCAGGCCATAGGGGTGTGGTGCTCACAGGTTCTAAAAAACAGGCAGTTCCATCTGCCTACTCAGAGAGCACATTCAAGATTCAGTGAAAGAAATGTTTGTTCAATCAAAGAACCACCCGTTGGAATTGTGGAACTCATTATCACGAGATGCTGCTGGACACAAATACTTAGTAGAATCTACAGATGCTGCATGGGACCTAGGTTGGAAGCAAGAATCAAAGCAACTCATGTGCACCAGAGGTGGGTTCCTACCGGGTCGGACCAGTTTTTGCATGTACCGAAACTTTTTGCGCGCACCGAACCGGCAATAATGCCAGGAGCAACCCACCCCATATCTTTTCTACGCATCTTTTCTAACAACACAAACACTCATAATCTCTGGGGGCTTTTAATAATAGTATGTTTAGTTTTAAGGTCTAAATTAACCACATTCCAGGGTTGGAGAAGCCTCTCCCTGTTTTACAAGGTTGTGGAATATAAGTTCTCGTTAAGAATAAAAATGGGCCAAACTATTTCTCCAACTGTCAAATAAATGCATGCAAAGGAAGATTTTGTGGGGACAAATAGGAAAGAACGAGTCAAAGGCCCAAGGGAGTTTAAGGCTGTCAGCAAAAAAAATTGCCATTTTCACAAGCTCAGATCAAGGGAGAGTCATGCGCTGGCTGTTGTCTCATCAGACAAAACCCTGGTCTTTTATCTCTTCAGGAAAGCATGGCTCCAATATTGCCACATCATCAGTATCTGCTGAACAAGTCACGCAGCATCCTCAGTATCTGTGTAACAAGTCCCCTCCCCATCCCCCTGGGAGCCAGAAGGGGCCTCTCCTGCCATGTTCAGGGGCTGCATTCCTGTGTAAAAAGGCATCTGGGAACTCTCAGGCCAGGTTTTGCATGTCCATACAGCACAAAGCTGCAAGGCAATCAACACTGGGCTGATACAACTTTCATTTGGCTTCAGGAGATGATAGATGTATCATTTTTTATGCTAGCCGTCTCCAGTCTGGTAATTTCAAAGTAGGTTGGATTTAAATACCGGTAGATGGTTCAGTTATACAGTGATCTATGGATTAAATATGTTTCTAAGGTGGTATTATTGATGTTTTCAAAAGGAAAAGAGCTGGGATTAGAAAGAGGCAATGTCAAGATTACAACTAGGTTCAAACGGCATTTTATGCACCATGGTTTATTGAACAAATCGTGTTGTGATTCATGCACAATGCATAGTGTACAATAAATCGTATAGTAGCTGGCTTCATAATATTGACATTATGTGATTAGTTTTGGTTTGCTAGATAGGGTGAACCCAGAAACCATAATTTACACCTTAGCATTATTCATAAAGCCATACATTGTGGCTTATTTAGTAAACCATGGTTGAAGCAACCACAGTTTCACATTATGCATAAACTCAAACCCTTATGAATGAATTGAGGGGTATGTAGAATTGGTGCAAAAAAAGCTAATTAGTCAGATCTAATAAATCCAAAATTGGGGAAATAGTTTAGATAGGTGTGAGCGAATTTTTATTACTAGGGCTGTGCTTCTCAAATTATTATTATTAATTATTAGAACTCTACTGGAATGGTACTAGAATGATATTATAATGATAGTGATGGCTTCCTGACAATACAAACATTTGGCTGGCATTTGGGGTTTGTTTTCCCTTCTTGAAAAAAAAGGTTTTATTGGTGCATTTCTTAGTGGATTTTAACACATATTCTATTTTCTGCTAAAATCACAGAGATGAGGTACCATTGTGATTTGCAGCATGAACCTAAGAGGCTCCAAAACGTACGTAAATGGGCGGAATGGCTATATGTAAGCTGCAGGTTGCTCATTTCTGATTTCAAGATTTGAATGGATGAGATAAATGTATACATAATGTGATGGAGGGAGGGAAATATAGAAAAAAATGCTTATGTACTCAGCAGATTTAGCTTCCCTTAGAAGCACCTGGCAGGACAGACAGCACAAACATGAAAAGTGGTAAATCATATTTTCAGGAGAGAGCAAGCATCAGAAATAGTAGAGTCTATAGAGCCATGATGGTGAACCTATGGCACGCATGCCACAGGTGGCACGTGGAGCCATATTTGAGAGCACAGGAGGTGTTGCCCTATGTCAAGTACAGCGCGCATGCGCGCACTGGCCAACTGATTTTTGTCCTTCCGGAGGGTGGGAGGAGGCCATTTTTGCCCTCCCAGGGCTTCAGGAAAGCCTCTGGAGCCTATGGATGGCGAAAAACAGGCCCAACATTTCCTGAAGCATGGGGAGGGCGAAAAATGGCCCATCAGCCCTACAGGGTTTGTTTCCAAACTTCTGGTAGGCCTGTTGGGCCCATGTTTTGCCATCCACAGGCTCTGGGGGCTTCCCTGAAGCCTGGTGAGGGCAAAAAGTGGCCCAACGGGCCTACCGAAAGTCCAGAGATTTCAGTGAGGCCTGCACACATGCACGGGGGGGGGGGAAGCGTGGGGAGGGTTGTGCATGCATGTGCAGGTGGAAGGCATTACATTATGGGTGTGGGCATGCACACACGCTATAGAGCAAGCATATAGAGCAAGGATCACCCACATTTTCCCCTTGTTGTGTTCTACCAATGCAATCAGACAAAATGGCACAATGAATTGAATAAAGTTCTAGTTTAAAGCAGTCATTTCATTCAGAGACAGAGTCTTCTAGGATCTCTCACAGATGCATCACATCTGGGCCTCCTATAGCCCTTGATTGTCATTACTTTTAAGGGTTGTCAGTTACCATAACTTTGAAACAAAATAATTTTGCTGCAGAAAATCCAGCTAAATTATATCCTGATCATCTGTCAGAAATTAATTCAGCAGTCATGGACTTAAAGGAAATGCTCCAGCCCTGGGTGCCAGATGTTATCATGGAGTACATCTCAGTTGTAATTAAAATACTTGGTATTGTATTTAAATTGAACACAGTTAGTGGATGAGTGGATTGCAAACATAAAACCATATTTTCATATTTGCATTTTGTTATTTCAGTTTGTTAATCTGCATAACTGGAATATTGGTATTACAGCAATACTTTCTTGTACAACTGAGCACATCTGCAATGGTGTGGATAGGTCATAAAATGGCGCCCAGAAGGTAAATGCTGGGATTCTGTCCCACAATCTCCATAAGTTGCCAAGGGGGTCTTCTACAATTACAACATATATTTGTCTTCTCTCTGGACAGATGGACACACTTCCAAAGAACTGAACTGCAATCTCCTGTTGCTGTTGTTTCCTGGGTGTATTTGGGGCTGAAATACACCCTGAAAATAAACAATATATTGTTATCCCAGAGCCATATACAGCCCCCCCCCCAATGAAGCTTAATAGGGCTAAAGGAAGATATATGGCAACCTTGAGCATCCCATCAGCAACTCAAGCAATAGAGGAAAACTGTTAATAAACTTGCTTATTTATTATTATGGTCTTTATGAATCCAAGAGAGGTTTTCATTCACAGTGCCAGTTTTAATCCAATCTTAATGTCTAACTATTGCTGCATCAAGCCCTTTCCACTTGCCCTTCCATAAGCTTCTAGTGTCCGAGGTACATATTTTCCAGACCAAGGGACATCCTTGGCCATTGTGGGACTTGGATTTAGCTTCTCTCATTTTTAAAATGACTATTTGGTAACAAAACCTGGCTGTGTCTGCATATGACCCTGGATTCTTACATTTTCATATTTGTTTGTAAAAATGCACTACAAATAGGTATATTAAAATGTTTTCTTGCTGCTCTCATCTTATACAGCCATTGACTAAAGTCACTATAAATATTTTCTTGATTGAGATTTAAGCAGTAATCTTAAATCTTCACTGGATATCTTTTCAAAACAGAAAGGAATTTTGATATAGAATAATGTCCTATGCATCTACCAATATAATAAGTAGAGATATGCAGCTGAAACCATACAAGGCAAAAAAGAGAGACAAAATGTTTTTACTATTATCAT
This sequence comes from Natrix helvetica, assembly GCF_964273705.1. NCBI lineage: Eukaryota > Metazoa > Chordata > Lepidosauria > Squamata > Natricidae > Natrix > Natrix helvetica. Next base: position 51,975,407 of record NC_138551.1, on the reverse strand, counting down.
GAAAACACAATTTAAAAAGTATTAAATAATGCCTCCCTCTGGAAAATCCAGATAGAAAAAAAATACTTTATTGACTCTCTTTAATTATATGCACCATATTTTTATGTTATGATCTGGAGTGTATCTACAGCTGACAGCAAAATCTAAATTGCTGTCTTGGTGCATGGTTATATGTACATGCAGACTTCTAAAACATGCAGAATATAGCCAGTAAAATAGCACATATTCAGACAATAGCTAAATACATGACTACAATTAGCCATGCTCTAGTAACATCTTGCTTAGATTACTATGACAGATTATATTTGTGCTGTCTTGGAAATTTACTTGGACCCTCCCAAGTAGTATAAAATATACTGTAAGAGATAAACTACTAACTGGGACTAAATGCAAACAATGATCAGTTTTGAAAAATTGCATGGACTACAATTCCATTTCTAACTACAGTTGAAAGTGCTGTTCTTAAGCAAGACCCAAACCATTTGGGGGATGGTTTAATTACTGTCCAAGTATTAATGTCCAGAGTCAGCTGTCCCATTTATTTACTTGTTAATTAACATTTTGGTACTGCCCAAAGATAGGAGTGAACAGAGGAATCTCAAACAGTAATATTTCCCAGCTCAAAAAAAATCCAAACAGTAAATGAGAACATAAGCCAAAATAAAATCAGCTTGCCAGTGTCTATACTCCCCTGGCATTACAAATTGTCACAAAATATTAAAAAAATCTTTCTGAAGGCTGGGAGCAAGGACCAACTCCAAGGTCAGTATATTTTGTAGAGTAAGGGCCGCAACTGAGAAGACATTCCCTCAACACATATAGGGGTTGGGAACCGAAGAAGGCATCTTGAGATGACTTGACCGAAAGAGCAGCATCATTAAAGAGAAGGATGTTCCAAAGGTAATTCAGCAAGTTCAGCACTTTGAACTGATACTTCAAACCTATTGGCAATCAGAGCAGCAATTATAAAGTGTAGGTGTTACTCTGGAATGGTGGGACTTGCATGCTAGCAGTTTCTAGCTATTACCAGTATTTCCTGTTTCAGTTAAGACCACAACCAGAACACCGGATAAAGTTAGGCAAAGTTCCCTGCTAGCCACAACCTCTACTTGCTATTTAAGCAGTAATTGTAAGCCAAGAGGAACACACACACACACCAAGTCACGGACCTTCTCTTTCAGGGGAATATGACTGCAATGGTATCTGGAAATGCCCTCGGTAGCAATGAGATGCAGCCAAGGGAATGGTCAGATAAAAGGCAGCTGAGTCAGAAGCAGGAATGTGAGACAGGAAAGAGGCTGAAAAGATCCTCACTAGTTTTAAGCTGTAAAAGAGAAAGGGGGGGGGAAGAAGCGGTGAGGGGGAGTCGTGGTTTCAAACCTGCACAACTCTGTTAACGTAGTTTTACAATAAACTAGAAAGAGCTCATTTGGTTATGTTTCCTATGTGGTCTGTTTCATAAAGCTGAAAGTGACCCTGTCCAGAATTAACAGGAACCAATAAAGACTCTCTCCAAATCTCTCTTTGATGCTGATCCTTACTACAATTTCATGAAAGTCTAACCCTAAGTGTGTATTAGACATTGGAATTCCCATTAATCTATCCATGGAATGACAACAGTATGTATAAGAACCCCTCCATGCATAAAGAGACTCTCTGAATCTCTTTGTGATGTTGATTTTCTCTCCAGTTTCTTGGAAGCCTAACCCTGAGTAGATTTCTACCCCTGAATGGGATTTTCCCATGCATTCTTCCATGGAACGAACATAACGGGCATCATAAATGTAAGATACCTTCTATGCATAAAAAGCTGCTCTGTGAGAGAGCAGGCCGTCCAGAAAAAGGGCTAGCACCTGTGCTGCTATTGTCCTCTCTCTTTAAGCCCTCTCTCCAGCCAGCAGGACAATGTTGGCTATAAAAGCTGTGCTCAGAAACAGCTGGGTGTGTGTGGGGTGGGTAGGAGAGTAAAGCATCCTGAAGTATCCTAAAGCTGGGAGAGAGATTTTTTTTCTATCAGTACTCATGAGGTGTAGTAGTTGGAATGGTAGTATTAGTAATGGGAAAGAGTGGTGTAATGGTGAGCAGTGAGTAATAGCTTGTGAATGCTTGTGTGTTATCTGTGTTGTCTAAGGACCTGTGTTGTGTTTATCCTTTTGTGTGTTTTGCCTACTGAATTGGGTATATTTAAAAGAACTTGTGACAGAATGGTGGCTATACATAAAAAAGGTGGGATATCGAACACAAGGTGGCAACCACACAAGTGGAGGTGGCTTAAACTCAAGGAGTTCATTAAACACTCCATAAAAAGAAAACAAAATAAGCTCCGAAAGGAAAAGAGCTATGCTCTGGCAGAGCTCAAACTTTTCCGGAAACAGTCGACATCCTGACTGCAGAAACCAGACCCCTTACCAGAACCTACAACACGCAAACAGACATGGAAAATGTAGAAGGGACAGATTTTTAGAGACAAAGACAGGTATCTACTCGAGGCCTGTAGTTAAGCCAAAGATAAAGATAGATCAGCCAGACACAGGGCTAGGCTCAGATAGTTGGGCCAATATTATCACAGAAATGTTAAAGCAACAGCAAGAGGAAAAGCTGTGATTAATTAAAAAAAAGAGGAAGAAAAATTGCTTTGGAAGGAGACGGGAAAGATAGGCTAGAAGGGAAAAGAGTAAAAGAGGGAAGAAGAGAAGAGCTTAGGCGGCTGGTAGACTTATATTTCAAAGTCCAGTCACCAGAAGGGGAACAATCAGCTCAAAGATTTTTGGAACATATAGATAGCTATAGCTTGGCTATAGAGCCGAGGTGGTACAGTGGTTATTGCTAGTCCCAAAGACATAAGAATTCCTAAGTTGTCAGAGGAAGAATACATAGAAGCCTATTTTACTATGCCTTGTAAATGGCCTGAGAGTGAATGGGTGGCCAAAACGTTTAACAAGAAAGCCTTTGAGAGCTTACAGTTAATCTTCCAGCAAGAGAAGTAACAGATTACTCACATGTTAATTCTATACAGGTATGATGTCACTCCCTACACCTATAGGAAGAGATTTAGGAGCTACGCATATGACAAACACGAAGGGATTCGTGAATTGTGGGCAAAAGTGGAAGACTTAAGCAGGAAATGGTTGACACCAGAGAAAAGAAGCAAAGAAAAAGCAGTAGAAGTAATTTCAGAGGTATTTCTACAGGTACTCCCTACCAAAGTGTGCAAAAACACAATCCAGAAATGGGTCAAAGGGCGGTAGAAATGGCTGAGGACTACATGGCAGCAAAAAAGTCAGGGGATGTTAGAAAGAAAGATCCAGGAGAAAAGAGTAAGAAAGCACCTCCCCCCCCCAAAAAAATCAGTGACCAATATCGCCACCCTTCTCTTCAATAATAATCATAAGCCAATTTCTTGATCTGTCGATGATCAAGTTTTTGTGCAGCAGCAATCACACACACACAGACACACACACAGAGGTGTACTGTTTTCCTTCACCGTAAATCTCCCATTTAAGAAGGGCCCACAAGTTCTCAATAGGTTTTAGGTCAGGTGAGGAAGGGGGGCATTCTTTCATGTTTAAGGCCTTTACTGGCTAGACATGCAGTGTAGTATTTTGATGCATTGGAGCATTGTCCTGCATAAAAATAATGGTCTTCTTGAAAAATGCAGACTTTTTCCTGTACTACTGCTTGAAGAAAGTGTCTTCTAAAAACTGGCAGTAGGTTTGAAGGTTGATTTTGAGTCCATCTTCAACCCGAAAAGATCCAAACTAGCTCATCTTTCATAATACCAGCCCATACCAATACCCCACCTCCACCTTGCTAGTGTCTGAGTCGAAGTGGAGCTCTGTGCTCATTACTGCTCCAGCCAAGGGCCCATCCATCTGATCCATCAAGAGTCATTCTCATTTCATCAATCCATAAAACATTTGAAAACTCTGGCTTCAGATATTTCTTGGCCCAGTCTTGCCATTTCAACTTATGTGTCTTGTTGAGTGGTGGTCTGATTTCAACCTTCCTTACCTTGGCCATGTCTCTGAACACTGAACACCTTGTACTTCTGGGCACTTAAGGTAGGTTGCAGTTCTGAAATATGACAGCACTGGAGGATAATGGGTTCCTGGTAGCTTCATGTTTGATTCTTCTTAAATCTTTGGCAGTTAAGGTGTGTCTTTTTTTCTCAACATGTTTCTTGCATCCCTGTTGACTATTTGCAACAAAACATTTCATGGTTCTATGACCACGCCCCTGTATCTTATCAATTTCGAGAGTGCTGCATTCCTCTGAAAGACTTTTTACAATTTTTGACATTTCAGTTAAATCTCTTTTTTAGCACATTTTGCCTGAGGGAAAGAAGCTGCCTAATAATTATGCACACCTTGATATAGGATGTTGATTTCCTTAGGACACACCCTCCCTCATTACACAGATACACGTCACCTAATATGCTTATATCCACTAAGCATTCAGGTTTATATGGCTTGGAGGCAGGGGTAAAATGCTACCAGTTTGGGCTGGTTCACCCGAACTGGTAGTAAAAAATGCTACTGTTTCGCAGAACCGGTAGTAAAAAACACTAAAAAAAGTTTTCTAAAAAAAGTTACGACAATTGCACATCGCAAAGCCAAAAATGGGATGTGGGGGTTCTGTTTTTGCTCCCAGCAGGCTTCCTTTAAGTTGTAAGCAAGAACTATCTATATCTGCCGCCTCAGTGATCTATCATTGAATAAACGAGGGCCAACAAAATGCATATAATATAAAGACCAAATAAATCTTTTCAATCACCCCTTCCATGAATCTACATGTCCAATCAGGTCCCTTACACATAGGTTGGAATATAACCCATTATCCTTAATCAGCCAGTTTGGAAAAACTTTTCTTTGGTTTACAATACCGCCTGTAGAATAACAATTGGAAGTGTCACAGTAGTTTTATTATATAACTGTGTCGCCAATTATATACACTACATTTTAAACAATTTACGGTACTTCAGATTTTGATTCTTCATCATAAAGCCCTTTTTACACTTTCCATTCTTTCTAAGACTTGAGTAGATTGGTGTGATAAAGATTTTTTTAAAAATTGTGCCACTCTTAACTCTTTATAAGGAAAGTTCCTTGGTTTAGAACTGAATGTCCTTTGATATTAGGTGTCTTGGGGTCTTTTTTTTAATAGATTTGAATTAATCTTGAGCTTCTAGTTCTGATCATTCTTATGGATGGCTTTGTCTGTGTTTACTTTTGTAGTATTTTCACTGTATCACAGTTAACATTTGCAATAGTTGCACAAAACCCCCACTTTAAAGATACGTGGTTCTCAGTTGGATTTCCAACACTCAAAATGTAACAGTGAGTGTTAAGCGTTCATGTACAAAAGTAGTAATGTTTTCATGTTTTTAATTTATTCTTCTTTCTACTGCATTGGCAGTAATCTCTAGGAAAAGCTGAGAAATAGGTTAGCAAAGAGATACTTTTCAGGTGGGTGAGAGGAGGACGGAAATAATAGTTATATGTGAAAGAACCTGATTGAAGGACACAAACACTAAACAAAGTTCTCCCGAATTGTGCATAATAGACAGCTTCCATGGAGAGAAGAGCCCCTCTTCCATAAGAACTTCACACTGAATAAGAAGAATAAAGATGGAGAGAGTAGAATTAATGAGTTCTTCTCAATCCCCCTCTTTGTATGTGGCTGCACTTGTGTTATAAAATGCCTGAAACAAGAATAATTCTGCTCCTGGTTACAGCAGCTCTAGCATTAACCTGGATTGGTAGTTCAGGGGAACAGTTTAGATTTCACAGATGAGCAATTGAGTCTCTGACTATGGAACCCTGGGTGAAAGAAATGTCTGGGAAGACAGCTATCCACATTATTCAACTTTGTCTATGGTTTGCGGGACCACACAATTCAGGCATATGTATGCTCACCTGAATTATGCATCCTAAGAAGAGATGTGGGATAGCTTTTCATACTATGATATAAAGATAAGTTTTATGACACAGGTACAGAACTGTGTAGTGTTTTGGATTGAATAGCAAAAAGATTCTTCAGAGCATGTAGGGGTGCAGAGGCTGTCATCAACTCCTTAATGATTAAGGGGCTGGAGACAAAAACCTATGAAGAATGGTTGAGTATGGCCAGTCTAGAGAAAAGAAAGACCAGGGATGGCATGATAGCAGAATCCCAATATTTGAGGGGTTTCCACAAAGAAGAAGGAGATCAACTTATTTTCCAGAATACCAGAAGGCAAGACAAATGGATGGAAACATGTGGAACAGTGGAACAGGTTGCCTTCAAAAGTTGCAAGTGCTTCACCACTGGAGGTTTTTAAGAAAAGACTGGACAGCCACCTATCTGAAATGGTAGGGTCTGTTGCTTGAGCAGGGGGTTGGACTAGAGGACCTCCAAGGTTCCTTCCAGCTCTATTCTGATTGAAACAATGGCTCCTTCTAAGAGCTGCAGCAGGTGCTGTACTTGTGTGCCAGTGTGCTGAAGCATGATTTGGACTTTGAAACTGAGGCCCAGCAAAACCCCAGATACAGATCTGCACAAAAAACTGGTCTCCCCCTCCCCCTTTAGACAGTGAAGTGTGGTAAAAATATTGGTACAACACTATGCTAATCCTATTGCAGAACAAAAAATCCCAGACCATGGAACTTAAATCAATTATGTCTTTAAAGCAAAGAAAATGTGTTTAACTCTTTCAAATCCATTTTAATTGATTACTGTTTCTTCATCCTATTGCAGAACTAATGATGGTTACATTTGCCGTAGGCAGCACCCCTCAAGAGCCTTGCCCTGCTTGCCCCTCCCTTGCATGGAGATCCATCTGACTCTTTATACACAGAGATCTAAACAACCAAAAAAAGGGGGGGGGAGGAGAAGAGAGGATTACTTGGATGGAGGAGCTTGCTCAGCCACCAACAGACAAAGAGGCACTTTTGGGTTTGCTTTGTTTGAATCTGGCCTTCATCTCGGTTTCTACGGCAACCAGGAAGTTCACCTCCTGGCCCGGATGTCACAAAGGATGCAGCCGGGAGTTGGGGAGGGGAAGTGGCAAAAGAGAGAAATTGTTCAGCCTACAGCTGATGGATTCATAGCTGGGGGCTCAATTGTCATGAGCTTCTACAGTGTAAAACTTGGCTGGGTTTTTCTCCCCATACCCAAATTTCTCCCACAACATTAAATTCCATGAAGAATTTCAACCCAACTGTCACCAACTGTCCTTTCCTGTAGACTTTCCCCAAAAGCGGAGTAAACTGAACTCGCTGTTTTCTGTGTGTGTTAACGGGAACAAACAAGCTTTTGTCCTGCAGAGATCCTTTGGCTTTGTCAGCTCTTTCTAAAGCAAAGGCTGTCCCTTTAATAAGCATCTTCACAGAGACTTTAGGAAGGAAGTTCTCCACATACTCCTAGCATAGAGCCAGGCTTCATTATGTCAGCCTGCAGCCACATGTCCAGCACGGAGGGAAGGAAGAACAGGAGGCAACATGAAAGAATCAGGAAAGTCAATAATGCAAAACACCAATATATCGAACCAACACTCTTCATAAGAGTAATCCAAATTCTGCATCGTGAGAATATTATATGTTTACATTTGGAACAAATTACACAGACAATACTAATGTGCTTTGTTTGCATTACAATGTGGAAGCCAGTTCCATTGGCTGAATTCAAGTTTTGCTCTTTGAATACATACTCTGGAAGTGATTGGGCTGATCAAGAAAGCAATGGGAATGAAGCTTAATAACAGCATGGCCCCTCTAAGATAAAAGTTAAGTGACAAAGACGAGGGAAGGCGGAGGGAAACATAACCAGAATATGAAAATGAATCTATATTACTAAGAACTATGCATAATTGTCCTTTGGAATTTCTACTTTAATGAGCGCTATTCAAAAAAGTTTCAAAGTATCTAATTCAGTCATTACTACTAGGACTATTACTACTATTGTTCCTAATTTTTAAAAAATGTCAATGAGAACTAAATGGTAAAAAAGTGCAAAAGCCATGTTTGGGCTTTCTCATGCATGCATAACACCCACAGTCCTGTCTGCAAATGAATTGATTTCTGCATGTGATATTCAGAGTTTTGCTAGAGTTTGACCATGTTACTGAATTCATGCTCTTACATGTGGTACCCAGATGTTCAACAGCAGAATATACTAAACAAAATTCTACTTTGCTCAAAAGGCAACCACATCAACCCTTCTATAATCACTGAAGAGTTATTTTTGTACTGAGAACTGGTGTAAAGTTCTCGAGTCAGGAAGTCCCTGGTCCAAAATTCACCACTATGCATTCACTAGTAGAGTGTTTTTATGCTTGGTTTACATTTGTAGGATAGAGATAAGGTTTCATCAACAAGAAAAATACTATTGATAACATACTTCCAACAGAATCAATGGAGAATGGCTGAGATTGTCATTCTCAAGAGGCTTGGTTAATTTGGAGAATTAGTTGCACTATCATATATAAATCTCAAGAATGAGAACCCAAATTTGAAATTTCTGATTCATATACACAAATACAAACTTTTATGGTTGTGAATTTTGATGAAAGAAAACCCTTGCCACAATCAATAAAATAAAATAGGAAAAATAGATCAAGAACCTTTAAAACTCTACATATATTTTGTTTCAAAAATCCAGATAAATACTTCAAGCCCATTCATCTGGGAACGTACTTTGCAATACCGATAATAGGTAAGCAAAGGTGGGAGAACCCTACCTGAGAACTTCAAAATATGCTCCTGAACATGCCATCTTTCTTTTTTTTTCAAAGAATTTTTTATTTTTATTCTCTTACATACCATTGTAAGTATACATTCACATGATTGTTATTCTTCTTTACATTTATCTTTCTTATACATTTATTATTTCATTTAATAGGTTATAATATACAGTTTTGGGTTGCTTTATTTACCATCCCTTCCTCCTGTTATAACATCACCTTGTTTTCCCTTTCTTTTCTCCCTCCCTCCCTTCTCCACTTCCTTTCTTCCTCCTCTCCTTCCCCTTCCTTCTTCCCTTACCTTTCTTCTACTCCTACTCTTCTTCTTCCCCTTCTTCCACTCTCTCCTTCTCTTTCTCTCCCTTCCATCCTCCTCTCCTTACCTCTTTCTTCTTTCCCCCATATTCCTTTCATTCTCTTCTCCTCTCTCCTTTTCTTTTTTTATTGTTGTTGGTGTATATTTCAAAACTCCCTTGGGATGGTATTTCTGCCAACCCAAATATAATTTAATATCATTTCTTATTCCCTTACCTTCACTAGTCTACCCTAGTTATGTTCCCCCCCTTTATATCTCACTCTTGAATATATGCTTATATATTTAATATTTCCTTTTCTGTTTTCCCCCTTCTTCCCCCACCCCACTTTTCCATTTAATAGTGCATCGTTTGGGTACTTTATCTTTTCCCTACTTCTTTTCTAGCTTGCTTTCTCTAGCCAATCATAAAATCTTCCCCATGTCTTGAAGTACTCTGATTCCTCTTTATCCTTTATTTTCATTGTCAACCTATTCATCTCTGCACAGTGTATTATCTTTTTTATTATCTCTTCATCTGTTGGTAGCTTATTTAATTTCCAATTTTGGGCAAATACAATTCTTGCTGCTGCCCTTACATGTATAATCAAGTAAATCTTCTTTCTTGAATTTCTCTGGGATAATACCTAGTAGAAATATCTCTGGTCTAAATTCTATTCCTTGTTGTAACATTTTCTTTAACCATACTCTTATCTTAGTCCAATATTTCCTTGCTTCTGCACATGTCCACCACGTATGAACCTATTGCTTGTTGACATTTCCAATATTTCACTGACTTGTCTTTAAACGTCTTTGCTAATTTTTCCAGTGACATGTGCCATCTGTAAAACATTTTGTATAAGTTTTCTTTGTAAGCTGTTGACATGGTTAATTTATAATTCCTTTCCCTTAGTTGTTGTCACTTTTCTAGTTCAATCGTGTGGCCAAAATTCTTTGCTCAAGTTAAATTGCATCTTTAATCACTTCTTCTAGCATAGTTCTTAATAGGTAACTGTTCTGACCCCCCTCCGTCCAGTAATGAATGCCGACACAGGCTTAGCTGTTTGCCATATTTTATTTACAGTACTATAATCTTGTTGGCTGAAAGCCCAAATACGACTCACAGGCAAGACATTGGCAGCAACCCAGACTCCAACAGGTACAGACAAGAGCTTCTCCAGCTTGTTACGAACGGAAACACAAGGCAGATCAGACAAGGAGTTCTCCAGATTACTATGAACGGTTGTTCTCCTGCAAAAAGCCCCCTCCCAAAGTCCCTTCTTATATACGCTCTTGGGAGGGACCAAGCCACAAGCACCTGAGCTTGATTATCTCTTAGGAGCTTGTCTCCGGAGCAGCTGTTGCCTTCATTTTTCTGGCCGCCTTAATCTTGCATCAGGGACAAACTCCCTTTGATCTTCCCCACTGCTCCATGCCTCAGGCACCTCCTGGTGGCCAACCAGCCTCTCTGGTCCCTGCTCTGGGTCTGAAGTCTGCCCAGAGTCCTCCATCTCTTCCATAGCCGACTCATAAGGCTCGTCACTATCTGAGTCCCTCAGCAGCTCCAGCGGATCCTGCTGGGCCACAACAGGTAACTATATAGTTTCTTGATTATTCTTTCTTCCATTCCCATAAGTATCTTATCCAACTCCTAACTTCCTAAGTTAAAACCATACTCCCTTTGATCTTTTTCATATCTTGATTGTATTTGCAATTGTGAAAACCATCCTATATCAATCCCTTGTTTTTCTAATTCTTGTTTTTGTTTTAGTTCCCCCCTTTCTGTTAAGATATCTTTATATCTAATAATATTTTTCACACTACTAATATTTGAATATGTCAGTGCTTCCATTGTTGAAAGCCACTTTAGTATTTCTAAATAATGTTTCCCTTTCACTCTTTCCCATATTGTTAAAAATCCATTCCTTACATAATGTCTTTGAAAATAGCCATGTGGCCTACTTTTATCATACCACAAAAAAGCATGCCAACCGGGGGACAGGAGCTGACATCGCAACAACACGACGTGCGATCTCAGAGCTCGGAGCTTAAACAGACATTGCCATTGGATTCAGAGCCTGTTGGTATGGTTAGGAGTGGGCATGCCTTTTGAGCAGTGACGTGCAGTCAGGGGAGGCAGGGGAGGCAGAGCCGCACCGCTCTCATCATGAAAATTTAAAAAAAATACTCCGGGAAGCCGCAAAAGTGGCTGGGAGAGGCGCGCCGCTTGGTTTAGCCTCCCTGGACATCTCAGCAGCAGCCCCAAGTGTGCGGATCTCGCCATTTTTTGCATCGGGCGAGCCCGGGATCCTTGCAAGGGGAATGGGACCACATGTGCAGGAGGCTCCTCAGCTCCAGTCTCAATCAGCACAGCCGCGGTCCCCTTCATGTTGGCTCAGGAAGGAGGGGAATGGGACCACGTGTGCAGGGGAAGGGGATCGCAGCTGTGCTAATCTGAGGCTGTGCGATGATGTTACCTAGGCATTTTTTGCATCGGGTGAGCCCGGGATCCTTGCAAGGGGAATGGGACAACGTGTGCAGGCAGCTCCTCAGCGCACAGCCTCAGATTAGCACAGCCGCAATCCCCTTCCCCTGCACACGTGGTCCCATTCCCCTCCTTCCTAAACCAAAATGAAGGGGACCGCGGCTGCGCTGATTGAGGCTGTGCGCTGAGGAGCCGTCTGCACACGTTTTCCCATTCCCCTTGCAAGGATCCCGGGCTCGCCCGATGCAAAAAATGCCTAGGTAACATCATCAGTGCTAGAAGGGGGGGGGAAGGAGGAGAAAGGAGAAGTTTCTCTTCTCAGAAATGTCTGCGGCAGCCTGCCTGCCTCTTTCTGACATTTCTGAGAAAAGAAACTTCTCTGTTTGGGCTGTGCCCGTGCGATCGGAGCAACCACGCGGTTTGATGATGTCACCAGCCTCACTAGTCATAAACATCACCGCATGTCACTGCTTTTGAGCTGGCCTTATGTACATTTCCTGGCAAAATACATGGGAATATCCCATTCAGGAAAATTCCACTTAGGGTTAGGATTAGCTCTCCATGAATTCACAGAGCAAAACGGACATCGCCATTGGATTCAGAGCCCGTCAGTATGGTTAGGAGTGGGCACGCCTTTTGAGCCGGCCTTATGTACATTTCCTGGCAAAATACATGGGAAAATCCCATTTGGGAAAATTCCACTTAGGGTTAGGGTTAGCTCTTCATGAATTCACAGAGCAAAATGGACATCGCCACTGGATTCAGAGCCCGTCGGTATGGTTAGGAGGGGGCCTTTTGAGGGGGCCTAACGTACATTTCCTGGCAAAATACATGGGAAAATCCCATTCAGGAAAATTCCACTTAGGGTTAGGGTTAGCTCTCCATGAATTCTCAGAGAAAAACAGACATTGCCATTGGATTTGGAGCCATGGTATGGTTAGGAGGGGGCACGCCTTTTGAGCCGGCCTTATGTACCTTTCCTGGCAAAATACATGGGAAAATCCCGTTTTGGAAAATTCACTTAGAGTTATGGTTAGGTCTCCGTGAATTCAGAGAACAAAATGGAAATCACTGATGAATTCAGAGCCCATGTTTATGGTTAGGAGGGTGCCTACTTTTCAGGTCTGCCTTATCTACCTTTCCTGGCAAAATACATGGGAAAATCTCATTCATGGAAAATCCACTTAGGGTTACTGGTAGGAAATTGAGACCTCCTGCTGTATTCAAGGCTCACCTCAGAAAGTATAGAGATAAGAAACTTTAAGGACCACTGGAAAATATACGTAAGGAACTTTATTACATTTTAGTAGGGCAGGATACAGATTAGACTATCTGGAATCCACAATTTTCATCATAAAGTGCCACTTATCTGTCTGTCTGTCCGTCTGTCTGTCTGTCCATCCATCTGTCCGTCCACCCACCCACCCACCCACCCACCCACCCACCCACCCATCCATCCATCCATCCATCTATCTATCTATCTATCTATCTATCTATCTATCTATAAACTATCAATGAAATCTGATTTCATTACATAAGTTTGGGTAAACTTTCTGATTAAACAGCTGTTTGTGCTCCAAGGATATAATCCTATTCACCCTTGTATATATATATATATAACAGGAAAACAGATAGTTGCTAATTAATACTCCAGCATATTTTTCTTAGTTGATGAGGCATCTCGAAAATCTCCCTTAAATAGGTTTCCATATTCATAAGGTTCTGTGCATATAAATTGATGACATCTAAATATACTTCTCCTTGCAATTAAAACTCTCTGCTTAATATGTTTTTAAATAAACCATGCACATTCTCCTGTATTCTCTGTATCCTGAGAATTTTCATTAAAAATTAAAAATATAATTTGCTAGGAATCAAGGCAGAAGTGGGTTGCTAATATTTTTACTACTGATTTGGGTGCGCTCCCGCGCTCGCTCGCTTGCAACGCTTCTGTGCATGCGCAGAACCGTCCAGGCAGGTGGGCTGAGTCTCCCGCCACTACTACCTCTTTGCCCGATCTGGGCCGAACCAGCAGCAACCCACCTGTGAATCAAGGGCCTTTTTCTGGTCCTCACATTTTCTGAATTTTTGAATAGTGGGTGACATGTGGCTTTTTGATATGTTCTTACTATGACCAGTAGTGAGGGAAGATGTCATTTATAACCCAGTAATATCCAGTGAACAATACTTTGTCATTACTATTCTCAGTAAAAGGGAGCACCTGGCTAAACCTGTCTGGATTTAAAAGTTGAGGAGGTAGCTTCTGATTAGTAGTTAAATGAGAGATTACTAGGGAACATTAGGGATTCAGTCACTCATTCAGTTTAGAGGCCACCTAACTCTATAAGACTGAGACATTGGAAAATGTTCCCAAAGAAGGCAGAATAATATTTCTGTACCATTTCCAAGAAAGCTGCCAAGGATGCATCTATTAACTCAGAGTTAAGTTTGTCTTGAAGGTGATTTTATCTTTATTTTAAAAAGGCACCTATTGCCTCTACTGCAGCTACATAATCATGGGACCCACTCGAAATGTAAAGGAAGAAGTAAAAACATAATTGTTTTTGGTATAAAGGTCATTGCAGGACAGAAGATTGGTTGAAAGGGGTAAAGTTATTGTTTTTCAACATGGACTCTCCAAGGTTTCCAAATGAATACTTTGGGGTTTTCCCCAACAATGGGCTGCGTGTGAGTGTCAGTTAAATACCTTTTTAGCTTCTGATATACAGATGCAAACAGGCACTAAACAGGATTGCTGCTAAATCATTTTTCTACAACTGCTAATCCTGGGCAGCTATTTTCGGGCTCCAGGATAAGATGAATAGATACCTGAAGCAGTACTGGTAGAGAACAAAAAAGAGAGCAGACACAATATGGTCCTATATTGTAGCAATAATGGCAGCAAAACAAATCTCCATACTGTCTTTATGGCAGCAGTGGAATGTCATCTGTGCTGTTCAAACTGACCAACTCCCTTCTTGGGGGACATGGATAGATTCACAGGTGTGTCAAAGTAGTAGCTTCGCAGGCCGGATGTATCACGTGCCGGCCATCGCCACCCCAACTCCGTGAAGGGGGGGGGGAATCACAAAACATCACGTGACAGCAATGTGACGCCACGAGTTTGACACCCATGGACTAGAACATATTGCAGTCATCTGACTGATCACTTCATGGCTAATATTGCCTGTGGCTAGGAAGCCTTGGAGGGCAGCACAACATTCCATGTGATCTTCACTCCAATACTTGTAGGAGTTAATTCCTGCTCCTCCTGATTGGTTACACAAGCCAGAAAGGAGGCAGGAAGGTAGATACAAATAACAGTAAATGGGAGAGGGATGTGCCAACAACCTTGAAAAAGCACTGGTCTGCCCCTTTAAGAATCTGCTCTGGATCTGCAAATATTGGTCTAGTTCAACAAATATTGGTCTAGTCTTCCCCGTGTGAAGAAAGCTGTGGAAGAAAGTGATGGGATGACAGTTACAAAGAATCTAGAAAAAAAAAAGGGATTTTCTGGACTCCAGTGGGAGTCAGAATTCAGGCCCATGTACAGTATGGTACTAAAATTACATTGGTCAACCTCATTGATGGAAGAAATGTGGCCATCCCTGTTCTGCCAGCTAGACCTTCTCTCAGCATTCCTTCAAGTCACTTACAGTATGACGTTTAGGAGTTGAAAGCACTATGTTATGGCACTTCTTCTTGTTGGGCAAGTCTAGTCAGTGACTGGGAAGGTAGGGAGATACATGGTTCTTAGGTATTTCATTTCACCTCTGCAGAATTTCCCCTTCCTTGGGACAATTGCCTTGTAAGGTACAGGTGGTTCCTGCTCCCATGACATGCAGTATCCTTATAAAAATGGTATTTAGAACCTGACTGATAAGGGGTTGCTGTTGTGTAATGGCTAAATTATGTAATGGTTTGGTGTGATTGTATTTATGCCTGGCATTGGCTTGTTTTGGTTCTGATCTCTCTAAATCACTTAGACTTCTTTAGTGGACTCTGAATCTTCAGGAAAAATGCTAGGATGATGATGATGATGATGATGATGATGATGATGATGATGATGATGATGAAGAAGAAGAAGAAGAAGAAGAAGAAGAAGAAGAAGAAGAGGAGGAGGAGTTGGAGGAGGAGGAGGAGGAGGAAGGAAGAAGAAGAAGATGAAGAAGAAGGAAAAGGGAGGAGAAAGGGGGAAGAAAAAGAAGAAAGAAGAAGAAGAAGAAGAAGGAAGAAGAAGAAACCATTTAGACTTCTTTAAGATCACTGTTTATTTGTGCCATAAATAAATAATATAATTTTAAACTTGTCTAATACTCGGGAAGATAGATGAGACGTTTCTGACACTGGAATGGAATTGGGTTTGCAATGGCAAATATAACTATTAATATTGGCTTCTTTAATAGCACAAGTATTCATCTGAAGGCAAAACTAACACTATAATTCTATATGACTCCATTTAGAAGTAAGTCTCATTGAATTCCACTGAATGAGCTCCCAGGCTAAGGGAGACAGTGCTACCATTGAAATATAAGGTTCATTATTTCATCCTTCTTCTTAGAAAAGAGAATTCAGACTCCATTTCATCCTGATAGGTGACCAATTCAATTGCAAAAGGAAATGCAGATCTCTGTGTATCATTTATTCTAAATGCATATTACTACTAATCTAAGAACTGGAATAAAAGATATTAGGCAATTATAAATAATGAAAGATATCAAGTGTATTCAGACTAAAAGAGCATTTGTAGGAGGAGGAGACTATTCTGAGGATTTTATATGGGCTTCCTAAGGATTATGTTTAGGTGTTGCAGTAGTGTATTCAATTCATCTAAAAAACCATTTCTCTATCGATCATACATTACAGATTTAAGAAGTTTATAGTGAAAATTATAATGGCAACAATTTCAATTCATCTAGATTAGAAAATGTGAAGTGAGGGAATTTGACAAATGTGTCTGAATGATTGAGAGGTTTACCTGATATTAAGTTTGAATCTTCTGCTTTTGGTATGTAATATAATTTCAGAAGGCAGGAAAAGTGGAAAAAACCAGAAAATGGCTGGATTTCATACATTATATATATTATCCACAACTGTGCAGATTTGCACATTTCAGGGGTAACACTTGAATAAACCACATCATGGCTTAACTAGTTTTGCTGCTGTAATAGGGATCAGAATCAGAGAGAGCTAGAAGTGAACAAACTAGGCCAGGGGTGTCCAAACTTGGGAACTTTAAGACTTGTGGACTTCAACTCCACTTCAGCTGGCTGGGGAATTCTGGGAATTGAAGTCCACAAGTCTTAAAGTTCCCAAGTTTGGACACCCCTGAACTAGGCTGACAAATCTCCTCTGACTTTTTCTTACTTATCCCACATCTACAGGTCTATTTTATTATAACCAGCTGTTCTTCACCAGATAGTGCTACCAGCTTTGTGTATCTTACTTCCACCAGGCCTTGTGTCCTTCATCAGATACTCATTTTTCTTTAGGCAGCTGTTCATTTTTCTTCCCTCATTCTGACACAGCTCCAACTAACTCCTAATCTATATCTCACCATTTACAACTTGAACTGTATATTAATGCTTTATTTCAAGCTTTCTCTTCCTCCGACTCCCACATTAGCCCTCTCCCTTCAGGAAGAGATACTCAATCAATAAAACATGAGGTGTCAACATTCCACCATACCCTCCAATTTCTCCTCCTTTCTCTGCCAATATGTTCAGAAATCATTACAGTTGCAGAACACACAGCTAAAACACAGCTGGAAAAAAAACTAGGGTAGGAAAATGAATTGCTAGATTTGCTTTAATAAAATATTTATAAATGAAAGGGTAGAAGTGGGTGGACATCCATGAAGGAAATTAATATATGTATGTGGGTGGGGGTTAAGAGTGTTTCCAGCCATTAGAACATAAGTATGGATACAGGTATAATAAAGACACCCCTGAACTGAAGTTCCAATAATCACCTGGATATCACGTGTAGGGATGAATAAGTTGTTGGAACATGATAGTAGCATGAGTGGCTTTTTATTGCTATGTTCTAGAAGGTTTTTTCAACTTCTTTGCATCGTCTTTAATTCTAGAACTCCCTTTTGGTTTTCTATCCAAATCCTAACCAACCTCCTTACCTTCCAAGCCCACACAACATTTGCCAGATGCTTCCACCTGTTCAGACCCACTGGTATAGGTTACAATGCTCAGCCTTCTTTGTGGTCAATGCACAGCATAAGCGGCTAATAATTATAAACCATAGTAACTGGATTTACCAAACATGTTAATCTATAAATAAGCAGAACACATTCTTGCTGAGCAAAATTTGCAAAAAAACATTAAGGATCACAGAAGCATAATGAAGCTTTATATGCTACCATCATTACACACACACACACACACACACAATTCAGATCACTCACAGAACTTCTTACCATCTATATCAGGGAGTTCCTGGTATGATTCAGGCCATTGTGCCTTGAATTCTCCAAGCCATGGTTTCCATGTTGGAGAATGTAACGATAACAAGCATTTGACATGTCATCTGGGATTTGTACAAGAAAGGGGCTTCAACAAACAGGATCTGGTATGAGTTAAAGAAAGGTTGGAATTGTTCTAAAAGATTGCACTTCTGTTTCTATTAATTTGTACTAAACTCAGTACCAAGCCTTGTATATCATTATGTACAGGATCAGCTCTGTAATGAGGATTCCCAATTCATCACCAAGAACAATGCCAAGAATTCACATGCTTCTTTTTCCTGTTATCGTAGAGACAGCAGCCAGACTGGGTATGCTCCGTCCATTAACCAATCGGACTGAGTCTACACTTGTGTCATCGGGCCCTTGTGGCTCCTCCCCAGTTTCAGACTCAGTCCAACCTGGACTGGCTGTGAGAATTGATCTCTCCTCCAAATTATTTAATTATATCTTTAATTGGTGAATTCTTCCCAAAAAATTTGTTGTTCCTTTAAATTGGTTCCTTAAATAATCCTTTATTCGACAAATTGGAGGGAAATTCGAAACTGATCTCTGGCTGCCACTCCTCAGCCGTCTGATTGCCTGCGGCCACGAGTTCGCTCAGGAAGCCTGCCTTGCAATCAGATCGGCCAGGTCACGAGCTACGGCTCCACGGCTGTTTCCTTGATTCTGGACACTCGGAGGGACACGCGACCGGCCGTTTCATGCGCAGCTGTTCCAGGCGAGTCCGGTGGCCATTCTGCAGATCGCCTGGCCACACTTAGTATCAGCGGCCATTTTGCAGGTCGGAAAAGCCTGTGAAGATAGCGGCAGCCATTTTGAGGCTCGGAAAAGCCTCAGAGAAAAAAAAGTTGGCTATTTTGGATGCTTTAAAAAAGGCGCGAACTCTACAGCAGCTGTTTGGAGTGCCCAGCAATGCAGGATCACCCCAGGTGGGCCGGATCAGGAGCGTCTGGCCAGCAAAAGGGTGAGACCGTTGCCTATCTTATTGGGGTGTTGATTTATGTTTGGGGAAATGGCTGATCCAGCTATGGATACGAATGCAGGATTAGAGGAGGCAGGGCCATCAGGTGCAAAGAGCAGCAGGAAGAGGCAAGCCAAAGAGGCCCCTTCCTCAGGAGTAAACCCCAAGGTCTCTAAAGTGACTACCAGGGCAGAAGAGCGCAGGCAGAAGGCCCTTGAGAAAGAATTTCAGAGGTCCCAAAAACAACAACATATTCTAACAGCCCAGCCCCTCCCTCCCTCCCTCCCTCCCTCCAAGGATCACCAAGTGGCGTCCCCAGCTCCACCTGTCTTGCCTCCCATGGGCCCTGACACCCCCCCCCTGGCCTATTCAGAAGGGGAATTTTCTTCTTCGGAGTCCTCGTCTTCGATGGAACCTGACAACAGAGGCAATTTCTTTGATGTCCCTCTCAATAGGGAGCGCACCTTTGAACAGGCTTCCCTCCCGGTTACACATGGGGGGGCCCACACCATGTACACCTCTCCTGCTGATATGGCAAACATCATTGCTGAAACCATTAAAGAGATCATGGCTGCTGGCCTACAACAGCAACCTCAATCTGCTCTATCACATGGCCATAAGCATAAATCTTCTGCTGCGGCTCAACAACCCGATCCCTCTGCCTCTACTTCTCAGGCCTCAATTGGTGGGGAGCAAGATAACCTGTGGGGCTCAGACCTGTCTGATGATAATGTGATCACCCCAGATACCCCTGCCTTTACCAGATTATTCAAAACTGATCGTTTCAAATGCCTTCTTCTTAAGGCCATTAAAGCTGCTAACTTACCATCTTCTGCTTCAGCTTCTACTTCACAGGATAAACCGGCAGAACCGGCTTCAACTGAAGGTCCCAGTACCCCATTCACTGAACCCATGATGGAAAAAGCAGTGATCCCTGTTCCCAAGATATTCCTGAACATCATCCAGAAGCAATGGGAGTCTCCAGGCACAGGCCCATAGCCGGCCAACCTTGACAAACATCTCTACAACATTGCACCAGACCTCACCAAGTTCTTCTAGACTCCCCCAATGGACGCACTGGTTGCAGCCTTGTCTTCACCTACTGTGGTCTCTGGAGCCCCTGAGGAGGTTCTCAAGCCTGAGGAAAAAAGGTCAGATCAAACCTTAGTTAAAAACTATCAGGCTGGGGCCTGGGCTGTTAGGGCCTCTACGGCCACTTCCTTTTTCTCCAGGGTGGCCTTGGTTTGGATTGAACAGCTTTAGGAGCACATCGCTCCTACTGACACTAGATCACATCTGGATCTCAACAAGATCAGGGCAGTTGTTGAATTTGCGGCTGATTCTTCCCTTAATGCTGCTAGATTTGCTTCTAAAGCCATGGCCTCTTCGGTCATGACCAGGCGTCTGCTTTGGCTCAAACCATGGCAGGTGGATGTCTGTACCAAGTGGCACCTAGCAGCCTCCCCATTCAGTGGCACCCAATTATTTGATAATCCCTTAGAACCGTACCTCACGGAATCTAAAGACAAGTGCAAGGTCCTTTAATTCATCTACAAGAAACAGGACAGTCAGCCCGCTCCCTTCTATAGGAGGTCGCCCTTTCGACTGGCAGACGGGGGACCTTCCTTCTCCCGTCCACAACACCAATCCTACACTCCCAGACAGGGATCTCACCAGGACAGGTCTATTAGAAACACACAGCATTTCCCCTCCAAGAAATCTTACCGTGGAGGAGGCAACGGCCATTTTTCACATAGGAGATGACTTTCTGGACTCTCTTCTGATCGGAGGCTGCCTGGCATTCTTTGCCCACCGAGGGAGGAGACCACAACAGATAATTGGGTACTCAAAACTGTCAAATTTGGTCTCATGCTAGAATTCCTCTCTATCCCCCAGGAACACTTCGTGCCATGCCTGGTCTCTAGGTATCCTCGCAAGAGGATACCAATGGAACAGGCCATTCAGCATCTGTTGGAGATCC
This sequence comes from Natrix helvetica, assembly GCF_964273705.1. Classification (NCBI taxonomy): domain Eukaryota; kingdom Metazoa; phylum Chordata; class Lepidosauria; order Squamata; family Natricidae; genus Natrix; species Natrix helvetica. The sequence continues at coordinate 51,954,491 of NC_138551.1, read as the reverse complement.
GGGCCATCCAAACGGTTCCTCCCCATCAGGAAGGGCAGGATTTTTATTCCCACCTGTTTGTGGTACCAAAGAATTCTGGGGGATGGAGAGCAATTTTAGATCTAAAAACATTGAACCACCACATTGTCTATCGGCGGTTCAAAATGCATTCTCTGCACACCATCCTCCAGGCAGTCAGGAAAGGCGACTTCCTCACGTCGGTAGACTTGACCCAAGCTTACCTTCACATCCCCATCTTCATAGACCACCGAAAATATCTCCACTTCTCCTAAGAGGGGAGGCACTTCCAGTACCGAGCTCTTCCGTTCGGTCTATCCTCTACCCCCAGGGTATTCACAAAGGTACTGACAGCACTAGCTGCCCACATCAGGTCATCCCCAGTTCGGATTCTCTGTTACTTGGACGACATCCTCTTATTGTCCAGGTCTCCGGTTCAGGCAGAAAAAGATCTTGCCCTCACCATTCACACCTTGCGGAATCACGGGTTCGGGGTGAATCTCAAAAAGAGTCACCTCGTTCCCAGCACTCACCTTCTCCACCTCGGGGTCTTGATAGACACCATGGCGGAGAGGGTGTTCCTATCCAATGACCGCATTCTCAGTCTGAGGGAACTTGTCAGGAAGGTGCTACGTCTATGCAAGGCATTCCTCCTTCTTCTCTCCCAAGTCTTGGGCAAGATGGTATCCTGCTTTGGGATTGTCCCGTGGGCCAGGTTTCACAGCAGGAGCCTTCAATGGTTCATGCTTCCACATCAAAAGACCAACAGGAGCAGCTCTCCTCTCAGGATCCCCCTTCCGAGACAAGTATTACACTCTCTCAAATGGTGGCAGTCCCTGGTGATTTTGCAAGGGACCTTGTTCAGAGAGCTGTGCCGTCTCACACTTACGATGGACGCAAGTCTGACAGGATGGGGGGCACACATGCAGGACCTAGTGGCTCAGGATCAGTGGTCCCTCGAAGAGAACCAAAACAGCATAAATTGGCTAGAATTGCGGGCAGTTCGCCTCACCCTCAGACACTTCCACCACAGAGTTCAGGCCCATCACATATTAGTCCTCATGGACAATACCACGACCAAGGGACACATAAACAGACCGGGGGGAACTCGTTCTTGGTCCCTGATGCAGGAATCCAACCTGTTGTGCCAGTGGGCGGAATCTCACCTGTCATCTCTCAGGGCAGAACACATCTCAGGGGTTTCCAACGTCCAAGCAGAATGGCTGAGCCGGACAATGATAGATCAGGCAGAGTGGACCATCCATCTGAGCCTCTTCCATCAACTGACACTACGGTTTGGCCTCCCAGTCCTAGACCTGTTCGCGATGGCAGACAACAACCAGGTACCCAGGTATTACTCGAGGTTCATGGACCCCATGGCAGAAGGAGTAGACGCTCTCAGATGCCAGTGGCCCAGGGGTTTCCTGTACGAATTTCATCCCCTTTCCCTCATTCAGAGAGTAATTCAAAAAATGCTGGAGCAGGAGGCAGAACTGCTGCTGCTAGCGCCGAATCGGCCACACCAGCCTTGGTATGCTGACCTAGTGACTCTGTCAATCTCCACCTCCTGGCACATCCCACGGTCTCTCCTGTCTCTATACCAAGGGTCAGTTTGTCATCCCGACCCCCAGTGGCTGCAGTTAACTGCATGGCAATTGAGTGGCAAGCCTTAACAGCCGATAACATCTCCCTCGACATCATTGCTACCATTCAGGCATCACGCAGAAGCTCTACTAACCGCATTTATGATGCCACGTGGCAGACTTTTGCTCTGTGGTGTTCCAATCAGACTGTTGACCCACTTAAGGCATCCATTCTGTAGATATTAGACTTCCTGCAGAGTGGGCTTGATCAGGGACTTACCTCTAACATGTTATGCCGACAGATGGCCGCTCTGGCCTCTGTTCTGGACGGCCTGGCATCCGAACATCTGCCTTCTCTCCACTTGATCCCGAGATTTCTCCGTGGAGAGTCCAACCTGCATCTCCCTGCCATACATAGATATCCGACTTGGGACTTGCCTCGTGTCCTAGAGGCTTTGACTTCCGTGCCCTTTGAACCTATGAGATCCACTTCTTTGAAACTGTTGTCCTTTAAAACACTGTTTTTGGTGGCTGTAACCTCAGCCAGACGTATTTCTGATTTGGCTGCTCTTTCAGTCAGGCATGACTTGTTCGTGTTCCATCCAGACCGAGTTGTCTTAAGACTGGACCCGACATTCATACCAAAGGTCAATAGCTGTTTCCACCAAGGTCAGGAGTTGACCTTACCTGATTTCTGTCCGACTCCCCATCACAAGAGGGAGCGCAAGTGGCACACTCTTGACGTACGTTGTGCCCTCAGGATCTTCATCAACTGCACCGCCTCATTCCGCCACTCGGAAGCTCTCTTCATCTCCTTTTGCCAGGCCTCCTTGGGTACCAAGGCTTCATTGTCTAGTCTGGGGTGCTGGATAAGAGCCTGTATTAAACTGTCTTATGAACTTCAATCCATACAGGTCCCTGCAAACATTACAGCTCACTCTACACCAGTGCTGCGACATTTGCGGCTTGATCCACTCACGCCACCTTGGAAGAAGTCTGCCAGGCAGCCACCTGGGCATCTCCCACAATCTTCATATGTCATTACAAGTTGGACAAGTATGCGTTGGTTGACGCGGCTTTTGGGTGCAGGGTGCTACAACAAGTGCTTGTGCCTTAACGGACCTTTTTTACAATTTCCCACCCTAGTGGACAGCCCAGTCTTTGGTACGTCCCAGTCTAGCTGCTGTCTACGATAACAGGAAAATGGGCATTGGTTCTTACCTGATACGCTCATTTTCTGGTAGAGTAGAAACAGCAGCCAGCCCCGCCCTGGTATGGGTCACACGAGGGAATTCCTTGTGTGGAGGAGAGAGATACAGTGACTATGGACTTTCACTTGTTGCTCACAATTCTCACTTGAGTCTACAGTTTTCCTTCATCTGAAACTGGGGAGGAGCCACAAGGGCCCGATGACATCATAAGTGTAGACTCAGTCCAATTGGTTAATGGATGGAGCATACCCGGTCTGGCTGCTGTCTCTACTCTACCAGAAAATAACCATATCAGGTAAGAAACAACGCCCATTTTCTTTCAGTTTTTGAAGGCCTTAGGCAGCCTGGCCATATAGAAGAAGCAATTGCTCTGAGCTTTTTGTCCCAGTATCAGTGATGCTCTCACTTTCTTATTGATTCTATATGTTTTTCAGACTAAGTCAATTGAAATTCTTGCCATTTTTGCCTCCTGTTGATTTCTCCTTTTCCAACTGTTTCCACTGCAGCTCCCGTCATTTTTCTTCTGACAGTTGTGCTACAGCAACTGGGAGAGGAAGACTTAGTAGACATATGACTTTAGGCTGGCCTGGTGGGCTAGCACCTGTGAAAATGCAGCAGTTAGGTTGGCAATAGTCAAACGCTGCTGAAAAGGACTGGTTGAAAGTGTACTATTTCCATCTTTAATAATTCATCTAGATTCAATTTTTAAAATATGGAAACTTGGAAGCTCCCATGCTTGTCTTTTTAAAATGGCCAGATAAAGGACTAACATTTTCCCAAATTTTTTTCCCCTCTAATCCAGGGGTGTCAAACTCACATCATCATGGTGGTGTCACGTAACGTATCGGGACTTTCCCCCCACCCTTTGCTAAACCAGGCATGGGCCTGGCCAGTGTGTGACGCATCTGGCTGTAGGCCAGGAGTTTGACAGCCCTGCTCTAATCAGTCCAGCCTGTTGTTTGGTAAAAGGTAAAGACTTTATAGAGTTGAAATTAACTTTGGTGATTACATGCAGTGGCATCTGAAGGGGAAATCAAAACAGACAAGATGGTGTTGCAGCATTGTAGTTGAAATCTCACATCTTTTTTACATGTACCACAATGCTGTTGGCACTGTGGGTCCATATTTCTACCTCCCGTCCCTCCCCTCTTGTTAATCTCATGTCTCCATTGCTTTCTTTTGGTATGAATTTTTTAAAACTGCCTGGGCTGGATGAGAGTTTTCGAGTTTTCTGGTGGTTTTCTATCTATTACTTATCATACCCAGCCCTGTTGTGCCTTTTTGATATTGATATTGATTGCTCCTGATTGCTTATTTGTACCCTATGACTATCATTGTGTTGTACCTTATGATTCTTGATGAATGTATCTTGTCTTTTTATGTACACTGAGAGCATATACATCAAAGACAAATTCCTTGTGCGTCCAATCACACTTGGTCAATAAAGAATTTTATTCTATTCTATTCTATTCTACTCTACTCTACTCTACTCTACTCTACTCTACTCTACTCTACTCTACTCTACTCTACTCTACTCTACTCCACTCCACTCCACTCCACTCCACTCCACTCCACTCCACTCCATTCCATTCTATTGACATCAACAGATTTTACCATGCCCTTGGGATAAAAGCGGAATTCATGTTGATTCTGTGGGCCCAGGGAATAGTGCTTTCACTGTCTGTTAAAAATATGGTTAGTATTAATCTGATTTAGTTTAAGAAGGTAAACAAATGGAACATGAATAAAATATAAACGCTGTAAGTATAAAGGTTCCTAAGGGCATCAGGTCATAGAAACACCAAAGTTCCTTGGCTGTTTCTGCCTAGCCTGATTTCCTGTATTATATATTTCTTGTGCATATAAGTAGATAGAATTACTACACACACTAATTTAGTTTTCAAATAAATTAACTGGCTTGATTCATACATTGAGCTAAATCATGGAATCTGTCTGTCTGTCTGCCTACCTCTAAAATGTGTATAATTGTCCATCTGAACTACAAGACACTCTGCAGTTAAGAAGTGTACACCATAATAACTGGATTTACCAAACTTGTTAGTCTACACATAAGAAAAACATATTCTTGCTAAGTGCAATTTGCAAAACATAAAATAAAATAAGGGTGTATAGAAGATGTATGTTGTCTGTTACCTCTAAATATGATCAAAGAACTGGATGTATAGCATTAATAACCTTCTATAGAGACTTATTAAGTTGTGTGGGCACAGGCATTAAAGATCCTTGTAACCAAGTTGTTTGATAGCTAAGCTGTTGTCCCTTGTTGAACAAGTTTCTACTAGACATTGGTAGATATCCATCTTAATACTTCAATTGACCTGCTAGTGTCGGGATTTATCTCTTAGAGAGTTTCTATTACTGTTACTAATGAGAAAGCAGAATATGCAGAATTAATTTGGTTAATGTATATATGCTGAAAAAAGATGCTTTAAATCATAATGTATTCTTTGTTTTTTCTCTAGAAAGTACTTGCAATTGCAAGATAGTGTACAAGAATAAAGGAAATGTACATCTTTCCCACAGCTGTGCAATCTAAAAAAGAGTAACATGTAAGAGAGGAATGAGGAATGAGTTCAGTTTGAAGAAGCCAGAGCCCAAGAGCAAATTGTTAAGGATGCATTAAATGAAGCAATCTTAGAACTGGATAGATATCTGATATAAAAGCATACCAGCTACAGAAACAATCAGAAATTATCAAGAATTGATAATCCAGAAAGGTTTGTTTCAAACGGTAAAAAGTTTAATCAAATGGCTATAAAGAAAGCAAAATTCTGGTGCACTTCTTGAATACCCTGGACCATTGATCATGCTGTCCATGGATTTTAGTAGCTTTTCCATATCTGGATGATACCAGATTTCCTACATGCTTATGCCATGGTACTTGGAAGTCAACTGTTGGCTGCTTAGTGGAGAACTTTTTCACTAATGAATTTATGTGGATTTCTTGCAATTAGTTTGTCCCTTATCTCAGCATAAAATAGTAGATTTTGATAGTTTGTTCAAGGATCCTATTCAAATAGGCTCTACAAAAACTTACATATGATGACAACAGTTCCACTTATTTCTTCATGTGTAATGAGAAGGCAACTGCATATCTGAAGAAATAATCAAGTGCCACTTGTGTTGTGTAATGGCTCAAGGGCTTTGCTTTTCAGCTGTGGTAGTTCCTTATATATCAGATGCCTTCATCTACATCAGGGGTGTCCAAACTTGGGAACTTAAAGACTTGTGGACTCAACTCCCAGAATTCCCCAACCAGCATGAGTTGAAGTCCACAAGTCTTAAAGTTCCCAGGTTTGGATACCCCTGATGTACTTATATCATTGTATAAGACATCTTAACAATTTGTTCAATACTAACTCCAAGAGTATAGATCTATATATGTTTAACTCCAGTAAGATGCTCTCTGTGCTACCTGTATGGTAAGGAGAGAGAAAAATAAACCATTTTGATTCCTGCCGTCTTGTCTTTCATAGGCAGGTGTTTGATGACATTAAAGCAGGGCTGAATGAAACCCTGATTCCTCTGCAGCAGAAGGCATAAAGTTGAGGAAAGGCATCTGATCATAACTTAGCTTTTGTGCAGTAGAAGTCCAGCTATATGAAAAAAAAATCCAGAAGTAAACAATGTTACATTCATGTTCAAGCATTAGATTTATAACTTGCTTTCCTTCAAGAACTCAGCAGTTCTTGAAGGAAAGACTACATTGTACTCTTTTTCTATTTTTTTTCCTCCAGTATCCTGAAAGAAAATTATAGGCCCAGAAGCTTCTTTGGGTGAAGGCAGACTAGAATCTGAATTGCCCCTATCTAGTTCAATATCTTATCTCTACACTTGCTGTTCTTTGTATTGGGAAAGAAACTTCCCTTAGAAAACCTAGAGGCTTCTCTTACAATGTAAATGCCAACTGGGAACAGAGTTAGGGCAATACACCTTCTGATCTTGGTTACAACCTCCAGGGCTACAGTTATTATATCTAATGCTTTTACATCTCTCCAGTAATCCCTTGTTTACTTCTACTGGCAAACAGTTTTTTTGTATAGCACAATGGTGCTTCTTAAAGCATCTAATAAATTGACCCGATGCTTGGAGACCTGAATAGATTTGATTGTGGTTTTTTCAAAGTCTCTCCCAATCAATTCTTTTGATAGAATCATAGATTTAGAAGGACCTATTTAGGTCATAAAGTCTCCTTGAGTCTCTTTCTTGTATAGGAATCCAGGTTAAAGCTTCTGAGACAGATAAAGTAATAGATAATATAGTATAAATCCATCCAGTTATGGAAGCATATCACTTCTCTGTGTAACTACCTCTACCGGCAAATTGTTTTGCTCTTAGGACATTATTTTCCCTCTACTATTCACTTATCATGTGCCTTCCTGTAACTAAAATCCACTATTCAGCCTCTTGATCTTCTTTGTGGCTTCCTTTCAGGCATTTCAAGAGTGTGTCATGTCCCCGCTCATTTTTTCCTTCTCAAAGCTAACCCTCCCATCTCTCTTCAAAGAACTTTGTTTCTAGCCCACTTAATCAACTTTGTTGTCCTCTCTAAACTTGTTCCACTTTCTCTGACTCTAAAGTGTCGTGCCAGAACTGCACACATTTGGTCTGACCAAAGGAGAAAAGAGTACCATAATTGCTTCCTGTCATTTAGAAATTATATTTCTGTTGATGCAATTTAAAATGACATTTGATACTTTGCAGTCACATCAGTTTGCTCGCTCGTTTTTAGTTTTCAATGAACTTTTTCAAGATTTTTTAATGAACATTATTACTTACCCAGGTACCCCATATCCTCTATCTCTGCCTTTGATTTTTATCTTGCAAGTGAAGAACTTTGCATTTGTTTCTGCTAGGTTTAGTTGTTGTTTTCAGTTGATTTTTCCCACTTTATCAAATTTATTTTAAAATTTATTTCTCAGCTCTATATGCTACTAAATCATCGAAGGTTTTTTTTTTATCTTCTGGAAACAATAGGAATTTTCTCCAAGTCATTATTCAAATTATTAATGACAACCTTAACATGTAGAGGACACAGGACTGATTCTGGTGGTAATCTATTTGATGCATCTCTCTAATTCAATGTTTCTCAACCTTGGTAATTTTAAGATGCGTGGATGTCAATCCTCCCAATTACACAAACACATCCCACCTGGTCAGGCAGGGAGAGCTTTCTGTGAATCCCATCAGTTTAAAAACTTTGACTAGGAAGAGAGGGCCTTCTTTGCTATTGCTCCCACTCTTTGAAAAATCTTAACCCAGAAGGTGAGGAGAGTCCCCTGCCTCATGTAGCCTTGCAGAAGAATGTTAAGACCTGGCTCTGCCAATTAGCATGAGGATCTAAGAGTGTTACACAACTCTGGGGATGGCTGATGGCTTGAGAGCATTGCTCCCTCGACCTTGTTAGCCTTTTAGCTTTGTTAATTTTTTAACTCAAATTTTATACTTGTAAATTTTGACCTCGTTTTTCATTTTGTTTTTAACTATGCTTTAAGTAATATTTTTATATCATTTTATGTTTGTAAACTGTCCAACCAACCTCACTTAAATAAGATAGGTGGTGTAGAAATTAATAATAATAATAATAATAATAATAATAATAATAATAATAATAATAATAATAATAATAATAATAATAATAATAATAAAAAAAACAAATGGAACTCCCAGAATTCCCCAGCCAGGCTGCCCACACATCTTACAGTTGTCGAAGTTGACATTCTAATTTGATGAGAAACCAGCAGTGACTGTCAAAAGGACAAAGAGAGTCAAATTGAGGAAAATTAGTTCACAGCAATGCAAGCTCTCCCCCATTCCTTCTATGTGTGTTTTGACATTGCACATATTCCTAGGAGTGGAGGCAGTGAGTTGTAGGCTTCCCTTAAGCATGAAAGCCATCTGGGTGACTTTGAGCCACACACACCCCTCTCTCTCCCTCCCTTCCCCCCCCTCTCTCCTTCACTCACCTCCCTCACCTCACAGAGTTATTCTTATAGAGAAAAATTGGAGGCAGGAATATTAGTTATGTTCATCACAGGATGAAAATCTAACAATAATGTTGAAAACAGCTGGATATTTGTGGATGCCTCTGTATGAAACCATTGATTAATATTCCTTGAGTACATTTTTTAAGCTACATATGCATTTTTTAATTGTCATGTTATCCAGTCCATATTTAATAATTTGCTAATCAACAATTATGGGACAATTGCCAAATGGTTTACTGGGGTCCCAGGATATAAAGTCTACAGCATCCCCACAACCTATTGTTGGAAGAAATGTCCTTCTGGGTTCGCCCCCAAGTGGGGAAAAAGACACTGGAGGCATGGAGGCTGCTTAGAAAGGTGGTTTAATGTTTTAATGGAGGACAGGACCGCATGGCTGGAGGTCCTGGGGAAAAAGGTGATCACATGCTTCCAGGTGTTGGGTGAAGAAGAAAAGGGAAGAAGGAAAAAAAAAGGGGTCGAAGAAGGGCTTGCAGGGCTTTTTATAATCTGTTCGGCCCCACCTATCTGTTTCCTGTTCCTGTGTAAGAAATGTATTCTGATTGGTTGTCAGACTCACATGGGCCCATGCAAGGGCAGCCCTCTAGGCTGAGCTTTGAATCCAGGTTTGGTTGAGTTCAGATGCCATGTGGTCAGTTGAGTAAAGGCCAATCATGCCTTCATTCCCATCCCCCTGGAGCTGAAGGGGAGAACTCTTTTATTATGTAAAGGGACTGGCTCAGGCTTTAATGGCTCATGGACAAAAGGTGGGGGCAGGAAGCTGCAGGGAGAGTTACCTTGTCTTTTTGAAACATGTTTCTTTTCACATCCAGAGAAATAATCTGCCTTTTCAATATTTCCTAGGATATTTCATTTTTCTGGGGGAGGGCTGGGTGATAACTTCCTACACTATTAAGGAGGGTTCCTGATCAAAAAAGTGATAGGATTGTTTTGTTTTTAACAAATCCACACCTGGTATGTTTTCAAGGGGTTTACTGATAAATTGCCTTATGAACTGTTCGTTCTGGAATGGTACGTATGGTGAAAATTAATCAGTGCTTTTATAATCCAGTCAGGCCTTTTTAGGAAGATGGAGTCAGCTCTAGATATAATACAATACAATAGCAGAGTTGGAACGGACGTTGGAGGTCTTCTAGTCCAACCCCCTGCCTAGGCAGGAAACCCTATACCGTTTCAGACAAATGGCTATCCAACATCTTCTTAAAGACTTCCAGTGTTGTAGCATTCACAACTTCTGGAGGCAAGCTGTTCCACTGAGTAATTGTTCTGTCAGGAAATTTCTCCTTAGTTCTAGGTTGCTTTTCTCCTTGATTAGTTTCCACCCATTGCTTCTTGTTCTACCCTCAGGTGCCTTGGAGAATAGTTTGACTCCCTCTTCTTTGTGACAACCCCTGAGATATTGGAACACTGCTATCATGTCTCCCCTCGTCCTTCTTTTCATTAAACTAGATGTACCCAGTTCCTGCAACCGTTCTTCATGTTTTAGTCTCCAGTCCCCTAATCATCTTTGTTGCTCTTCTCTGCACTCTTTCTAAAGTCTCCTGGATAATTTAAATCTAGAAAATTTATGGATTTGTTGTCCAGCCTAAGATAATAGAGAGGGACTATTTTCCATGAATGGGCCAAGCAACAATTGGATTTTTCAAGGAGCCTGGATTTTATGAAACTGAAAAAATGATTTATCAGAGGAAAGAAGAAAAATCCTAATAGGAAACAAGAAAGTACAATCCAAATGATCTTTCTAACCATCTTCTTTGCAAAGATCTCTGAGTGTACCTGCATACTGAAGCCTCAAAATTTGTTTAAGGAATTATAGCTGCGTGAGTGTTGCCTTCCTTAGTTTTCTGATATTCCCCTTTCCCAGTAAATTCATTTTAATAATCTAACATTTTGACTTCATTGACTTAAAGCAGTGTTTCTCAAATTTGGCAACTCTAAGGCAGGTGGACTTCAACTCCCAGAATTCCCCAGCCAGCCCAGCTGGCTGGGGAATTCTGGGAGTTGAAGTCCACATGCCTTAGAGTTGCCAAATTTGAGAAACACTGACTTAAAGGAAGATTCCTTATTTAAAGCTTTCCCCACATGCAAATCAGTTGGTTACTTAACTGACGTTTGAGTTTCCGAGTTGGGTAGGGAGAACCAAAAGGCCTTTTTATTTTTGCCTAGAGTTGGACTGAAGGGAAAAGTTCTTGTTGAAAAACAGAGATCTTTCCAGCCTGACCAACTAAGAAGTCTCAGGAGTCTCAGCCTGACTGGTGGCAAGAAACTCTCGGAAAGAAGGGTCTGTTTGCGATGGTCTAAATAATCTCCCCTCACAGTTTGGAACAGCTACTTTTTTACATTTTGTTTATGTATCTCTCACTGCCTCTCTCCCACACATCATTACTTCACATCGGCTATGTCAGCATTCCAGAGCTAACCATTCAGTCACCTTTTATCACCCTTGCTGAAACTGCTGATTGTTAAAACTGAAACACTAATAAACAACCCACCGTGACCTCCATCCACCATCTCCATCTCCAGTTAAAGCAGGATGTTTGTACTGTAACTCTGAGCTGTGGCTTACACTAGATGTGGGAAATAGTTATGGAGACCTCTGTTTATGAGTTTCAGCCACTCTCCCACTCTAAAAATAGTTAACCAAAGTTAGACAAGCAGAGCAATCAAAACCCTTTAATTCATTTCAGTAAGAAGTATCAATACATTTCTTACCTTTTCACTGCCCTCACAGCTCCATTTGTAGGTATAGAAATAATCCTGCCCATCTCTGCGTCTCACTTTTCTGGGTGCGGTACTGAAATGCCTAAAAATATAATGTCCAACCTCATGATTTTACTGGCAGATAAACCCAGGACCGGCCTTTAGGTGGAACTGTCTGGTTTAACACACTTTATTTGTGAATGTGAAAGAAAATGCTTCCTTTTACTGGTTTCATAAGAGGTAATGTAGCTGCAGGTTTTAAAAAAAGTTGTCTTGGCAACTAATTTGCTCCTCGTGTTTTTTTCTTCTTTTTTTTCAAGATTTAGCTATAAATGAGGCCCCAAAAGAAAAAAAATCAGAGATCATTTGATTTGGTATCTGATCTTATACTATTTCCCAAACGTGAAAAACGAGACAAAAACCTCTTGAAAGTTTTGTTCTGGTCAGAGGAAGTTAGTGAGATATATTGCTACTGCAAAAGACAAGACAAAAGTGAATACTAGCAGGAGATAGCACAGAAACAAAGAAATGTTCACTTCTGCCATGGTGTATGCATGCTCGTGTGTGCCTTTGAGTCATTATTGACTCCTGATGGCTGCCTGGGCAAGCCCCTGCAGTTTTCTTGGCAAGATTTCAGAAATTATTTGTCACTGCCTGCTCCTTAGGGCTGAGAGTGATTGGCCAAGGGTCACCTAGCTCACTTTGTACCTAAGGCAGAACTAGAACTCAACAGTCTCCCGGTTTCAAGCTTGATGCCTGAACCACTACAACCAACTGGCTCTCCAGACGGCAATATAGAACGGCATGTAACAGTAAATCATAATTTATTTTGCTGACCTCTTGTTTGTTCAAATATATGAACCCAACAGAAAAAAATCATAATTGGAAACCATGAACAATGGGGAGAACATAATGTGCAATGACCTTATTTGGACAAGATAGAAATTCCAAGCTGTTTTCCCCATATTTGTATGACTAATTAAATGTTAATGGTCCCAGATGTGTTTATGGTTAATGAAATTTGCTCAGAGTCATGACACTCTTTTACTGGGTCTATCCTGGTGGAAACTGGGACATCTGTCATCAGGACTTATTTCCTCATTGCCATGCGACTATCAAATTTAATACCATATTTCACCCTCCCCCCCATACATCAAAGGTGTGTGTGTCTGTGTCTGTGTCTGTGTGTGAAAGAGAGAGAGCGCAACTGCATTATATTGCAAAACTTGGTATGGCTTGAAGAACTAACTTTGTCCCATGGCCTACTGTCTTCAAGAATGGCATGGCTTGCATCATTCATCGGCATCTCAAATTGTTGCCAGGATGCTTTGGACAAATGGTTCATGACCATCTTTCCATAGAAAACAAGTGAAATTGAAAATGTATTTCCACATTAGTGATATAAATTACATATTTTTCTCCTTACAGCAATCCCTTTAGCACAAAGGTCACCAATCTGTTTCACCCAGTAAACATAATTTTGAAAGCCTGAGGAATGATTTTGAATGATCACTTACAAAACTCCCAATTATTTGTAAATTAACGAATGATACAACCATCCATACCTTGAATTAATTCTGGGGTGGGTTTTTTTTTGGTGTGCATAAGTAATCACTTGCAAACAAACCACTATATAAAGCTGAGAGAATGGCTATTTCTCTTTTACTTTTTAGAAATTAGGCAAATTAAGAAGAAAAGATATGGCAGGAAGCCTGGTAAATATCAAGAAAAATGGTTATGGGCACCAGCTAGGTACTTGAATCTTAACACTTTTTCACTTATGTAGCACTTTGGTATTAGACTTTTTTTCCCAATGATTGGAACAAAACAGTATCTTCTATTAAAAACATACTTGTGAAATTTATTCTGTTCAAAGGCTGCCTACAGAGAAAACAGTGGTAAATAAGAATCTGCATATGCTCCAGATCTAAAGTCAAAATCCAAGTAATCAAAATCTTTTTAGAGGCCCAATATTGCATGAGAATGAAAGCAAAATGGACAATTCCAGGTTCAGAGTTATGACGAAGTCAGGTTAGCTAGACTGATATCAGACATGTTCCAACATTGGTCTGCCACAAACTAATATTTCTGTTTTAAAGCCCCATTGAGGTTTAGCTGTTAGTATTAATTAATTTCTGATATTCAGGATGAGAATAATCAGGGTTATGTCTATTATTTTTATCAATTGTTTCTGGCACTACTGTCCTAGAGTGATTTCCTTTTCCCAAAAAGATCAGCATCCTAATATTCTAGTATCCTAGTATTAATGGACACTTTTTGTGAACAGAGATTCACTCATGAATAGGCTTGATATACTTGAGGGATTCTTTACTCAGCCTGAAAAGTCCTTGGACTTGGTGTCCTCAGCATTCTGAAATCCCTGCGAGTCTCGATGTCTGTCTTTGGATCATGTGATGACCCACAGTTCTACAAACTGTTTTGTTTTGCAAAACTCACTGAATCATAAATTATCCATACAGATTACATCTGCACAATATATCCAGTTAAAATGTTTGTCTTTGCAATTTGGTACATTATGCAACCTACAGCTGTGCCATACCTTTGAGTCTGCTGCTGTACCCCCTTGTCCTTGTGAAGGTGATCGTGGGGAGCTGCCCTGAACAAGTCCACACCAGCCGATTTCTGAAGCTCTTGTTTCGCTCTCAGAAGATGATTGCTTCACCGGTGTTTAGATGGGGGCAGCGGTATGCATTTGGCAATCAAATAAGGAAATAAAAATTAGCTTTGACTATGATGATTGTCACTGTGCAGTAGTGTACATTACCGCCTATGTTTAAATTGCACCTTCTAAAAAAAGATGGAAGAATAGAGGTAATGAAATTTGCAACGCTGCAGATTGTTTTAGTTTTCTCTCCTCGGTAGCAGGTCCTCAGGTTTTCTGCAGTAAGATAAACGATAGAAACAGCACTGGGAAAATATGGAAGCATAGAAACAAGGCGCCTGCATAAAATGGAGTGACAGAGGCCCAATAAACGTCTTGCTTGAAAAGCAGCAAAATGAAGTTCTTGCAACTTTGTGAGAGACATTTGAATGAATGTTGGGTCTGCCATGTTCATCCTTTCACTTCTTATTCTGGGTTCCCTTTTTTGATTTGGAAAAGAGGGTATCTCATGTTTGGTATCTAACATTTTATTATAAGTTACTATCTAGTAACATTGATGTAGTATCTGTCTTGATAGGGGCCCAGCTTGCTATATAAAACTGTCTCTCCTCACTAAAATATATATATATTGAGAACTTTTTTTCCTTTTTCAAATTAGCTGGCATTCCCTCAATCTGTTTCTCAAGATAGTTACAATACAGGTAGTCCTCGACTTACAAAAGTTCATTTAGTTTTGTTCAAAGTTACAATGGCACTGAAAAAAATGATTCATGACTGTTTTCACACAACCATTGCAACATCCCTCATAGTCATGTGATCAAAATTCAGATGCTTGGCAACTGACTCATATTTATGACGGTTGCAGTGTTCCGGGGTCATGTGAGCACATTTGTGACCTTCCGACATGCAAAGTCAATGGGAAAGCCAGATTCACTTTACAACTGTGTTACTAACTTAGCAACTGCAGTGATTCGCTTAACCGCTGTGTCAAGAAAGGTCATAAAGTGGAGCAAAATTTACTTAACCATTGTCTCACCTAGCAGCAGAAATGTTGGCCTGAATTGTAATTGTAAGTCGAGGACTACCTTTATAGAGAAATATACCAACTGATGAATCACTCTAGAAAAGTATAGTACACTGTTTACTTAATCAGAGCTGAACCGTTTATCCCAAGATTAAATCCAGGTCATAATTCCAGCATTAATACAGTATGACAATTTCTCATTCCCCTTATCTTTACAATGATACTTAGATTGAATCACTTGCTTTTAAAAAGAACCAGTCAGTCCCAACATATAAAATATTGCACTATGGCTTTCAACAACATCTAATAGTATGACATTTGGTTTTGATGGTGTTTGGGACACATCAAGTGTTGTTGAAAGTAGCATTTAACTTTTGATTAGTGCATCTGCCAATTGAAGATGGAGGATGAAATGGAATACTAAATTTGGTGGCAGTGAAAAGGAAACAAAATAATTCAGATTTGTATATATGACATGATACACTGATCGACAAACTAATCACCTTGTTTTAACATAATACGTTGTATAAATCCATCTTAATACGGCAAATGAGTCAAGATATCATATAAAAAGAATATGGATTAAAAAGTAAAACATGTTTATTAACACAAATATGTAGGATGCACAAACAGACACACAATGTGTCCAATGTCTTCACTAAGTTTAATAGAGTGGCCAAAGTGATGATGTTTCTTCCCCAGCTCTGTCCTTTCCCAACAGGGATACAATTCTCTTTATTATTTGTCGGGTATATATTGACACTAAAGGATATCTGTGGATGCACTACCCAAATGCTAAAATTAATTACTGTATAAAGGATTACTGTGCAGAAATATTTTACAGACTTTATGCTTCCCAATTATTTATATTGTTAGTGACAATCATTAACTATACAGTATTAGATCAGGCAAGGCTGGGCTTGTAAGGATAATTATTAACTACTAATTAAAAAATACAGTTGGCAACAATAGTTCACTCTTATGTTGCTTATTTTATAGGATGCAGATGCATGGTCACAGTGCTTTATTAATTCAAAATCTGCTATTCATTATTTTCCCCCCTTTAGTTCACTAAAGAAATCACAACAGCCAGCTGACTATGAGGTTGCTTTTTAGACTTCTACGCCTTTTAGCAGTATAAAAACAGATTTTCACTTTTTGAGAAAGACTAGTTTGAAGAGACTTCTTTTCTTGGTACTGGGCTTCTGAAGTCTGGGTTAGAGGTCTTCGCTGTGATTAAACAGTGTCTCTAAATAGAATCCAACTATCTAAAAAAATAATTGCTTTGGTATAGCACACCAAAGGCCTCTAAAAATTTGTAGAGGGGCCTAAATAAGTGGAATTCAGCTTTGTTCCTCACCTTCCAGAAAAACTCTTTTTATTCACCTGATCCCTATTGTCCACTGGCAAAATTGGGGGAAACTATTTGCACCTTTATAATTCTATCAAGGATAATTCAGAAGGAAAATCTTCAATGTGCTGGGTAAATCCAGGTTATCAAAGATAAACATTTTCCTTGAATGGGCAAGGCAACAATCTCTATAAAGAGGCTGATCCTCCAAATTTGATAAAACTGAAAATAAAAAATAACAGATCTTTCAAGTTGAACTTGACACATGTTGACTTTCTGAAGGCATCTCTATTGTTCCCTTAAGAACATCTCACCATTTAGTTGCTATTGTCGTCTTCTGGAATACTTACGAAGAAGAATACAGCGGCCTGACTAACAATATCCAAGCAAGAGGTGCAATTGAACATCCACCCTCTCTGTAAAGAACATTTATTGAAACCAACAACTTATTCAACAGATGCTGGCTGTACTGTTTTTATTGAAAATGATAGGTGTGGTGGTTGATTTTCTTGATTTTTTCCAACATCATCCTTTTCATGGTATAATTATTTAAAAATTTGGCTTCATTAAAAAAAAAGAAATTATCATTTAAAATCTCCAAATCTCTTGCATGATTACTAGGCTGCCCTGTGTGGATTGGCATAAAATGTGTTCTGTATTTTTAGATTTTAGGCAGAGATTTTTAAGGGGAATGATTATTTTTTCCCTAGAACTGGGTAGAAGGGAGAACCTTTGATCAAAAGGCTGAGAAAGGTTCCAGCCATACCAACTAGGTCAGGATGTCTCAGGAGTCTCAGCCTGACTGGTGACACTTCTTGGAAGAAGTGGCTGTAAACTCTAAATTGGGAGTGGCGAGGGAATTCAGAGAATTAAAGTCCACAAATCTTAAAGTTGCCAAGGTTGGACACCCCTGTTCTAAATTATCTCCCATCCCAGTCCCCTCTCCTCCTTCTATAATCTACATACCTGGTAAAGCTCTTATGGAATGAAAAAAGCAGTGTGATTCTTAGAAATATACTTCATACTCCTTGAGTTATGAGCAATTAGTCTCAGCAATTAGTCTCTATTAAAACAAAATATTCTGGTTTTAGAGACTGTTTGTTACTCTGGAATTCCTCTGATTTCTTTGATCATAACTCTGTTTAATTCTGTTTTCTGGAAGAAATAATTTGGTGTGACAATGATGGATCAGTTGGCACTGGCTTCTTTTTCTCTGTTCCTTCCAACTGAGACTTAAATTCACACCCAATGTGATATGTAAAAGACATAAAGGGAGGGGAATTGGTTCTGAATCACCTAGATTTGTCGTGTTCTTGTTAGGCACACTCAGTCAAGCCTCTTACTATTACAACAACTAACAACACTAGAAGGGTGTGTCTTCTCGTTCCCATCCTATATGCTGATTTATTTGCTTCACTTAAGAGTGCATGTGAAATTGAGTCAGTATTCTGGCAATAATCCCAATACTATAACCGTATTCCGTAATTTAGTCAGACTGGGAGTATGACAGCCTTGGTATATATGAATGATGTGCATGAGCATTTGATCTATACATTCAGAAGCTTTCCTTTAAGGAATACTACTGAACTTTGCTTTTGCAAGGAATTCACAATTCTCCCAAGTAAACAGCCACATTTGTGTCCTAGACTGTAGTTTGAAGATGGTTGCTGAGTCGTTGGAAAACCCTACTCCACTGAGCAAGAAACAAGATATATTACCCACAGATCAGCTCCAAGTATTCTATTTTCTGTAGCCCTGGGTACCTGCATTTTTAAAATAAAAAGTTAATATTTATGCAGGGTCAGAAAAGCTCCCAATTTAGATCCCATACCAAAATGTTGGAGCACTTAGGGACTTGGTGAGCTGATACCTCTTGGCTTGACTAAACGTTCCTCTGGTCCAAAAAAGTTTGACAGGTTGCTGTCAGTAAGGCTGCCACAGGACAGCTGGCTTCTCCTCAAAGAAAGCCGATTCTGTTCCCAGAGGGAAGTGTCACATCTGCTCATGTGATGTATTGAATTGGAGTGTCCTACTGTTTTGCAGTAAACCAGAAGGCAAAGGAAAATTTGTAAATGTGTTGTTTTGAAAGCCCAAGATTTTAAAACAAGCTTGAACTTTTAAAGGGTGGCGCTGAAAAGCAAAGCCATTTAAATGTGGTACAGTTTGGAATATTTGCCAGCTTTTTCTTTTGTCTGCGTGTGAGGGGTAGCGCGAGAGAGTGACTGAGAAACAGCCTATGAGAGTGTTTTTAGTAGCAGCATGAGTGTGTATCATTTGACTCAGGAAAGAGCCAGCTAACATTTCACTTCACTTATTGAACTAAGTTGTCTTAAAATGAAACTCTATTATTTGTACAACCCACTGAGACATAGACTAGCTGATTGGCCTAGACTATGGGGTGATGCCAGTTTATGTGGTTAGTAGTTGTTCAGTGTATCTTGTAATATTTGAGGGAACCCAAAATATAGGGTGAAATTTTAAGCCATGGTTATATCAAACACCAGTCTGATGATGTCATGTGAAAATAGCCAGTACTTTAAATACAGAAATAACACAAGCAAAACAGTTTGATCACATAGATCTGTCATATGTTTCAACGGTACAGTATCTTGCAACTAATATCAAATTTTTGTGCCTCACTATCAATAAGAAAAGATAAGAATAAGCCAATTTTTTTCCAGTCAGCCCAGAGGAAAGTATATGTCTACAATCACAAGTCAGATCAGGAGTAATTTGCTCAAGCGTATATTCAGAGCCTCCGGGCTATGCAGTCCACATCACAGCTCATTTAGGTTCCATTACAATGACAATCATGCCATTTAATAAAAAGAGCTGCACGTATGATGTTCTGTAGTCTTAAATACTTTGAATGGTGAAACCATCAGCCCTCCCCCATTTTAAACTCCCGAAGCACATAAATAATATCAAATGTTCACAAATGCAAATATTATTTAAGTAGACTCTAGATTAAAACACAATTGCAACAATATTGAAAGCTTTATTCTACTGTCCTATAGTTCAGAAACCAGTTTCAGACTTTCTCATAGTTGGTTCCTTGGTCGTTGATATGGTGTTCCATAGATTAAGTGCAGTGGTGGGTTCCTACCGGTTTGATCCGGTTTGGCTGAACCGGTTTGGCAGTCTGAGTTGTTGGAACTGGCAGTGATCCAAGACTGCCACGCCCCCCCCCCCCCGGACCAGTTCCTCGATCGGCACCATTGGAGCCGCCATCTTGCTTTTCAGTTCTGCACATGTACAGAACAATTTTAATTGGACTGTGCATGTGCGTGCAGTGCACATCGTTTGCAGTGCGCATCAAGCATGCAGTGTACAACAAGTGTGCAGTGTGCATCAAGCGTGCACACGAGCGAACTGGCAATAGTGCCAGCCTGTACCCACCCCTGGTTAATTGTGAGCATGGGAAGAATAAATTACATATATTTATGGGAGGCTGTAACCATACATTTATTTCTGTGATCTTTCCAGTATAAATTTTATTTTGGAATTAACATGGAAAATAACTATAGAGACAAAAATAGTTGTTAGAACTCATATAGCATGTAGATATTGTATGATAATGGCACACACACACACACACACACACACGAACTGCGCTAAACATATCTGCTATAAGTTCTGAATGACAAGATCAAGTTCTTCTAGAAATACACGAGTTAAACAAAGTTGGGGCTGGAGTACAGTAGAGTGGAAGGATTTCTGAGACTTTCAGGGGTGTTCTAATTTGGGTTGACATAAGACATTCTTGGTTTTCCATTATCATCACAAGATAGATCAGAGAATACTTATCTCTAAAAGGCAAGGTGACATAGAAATTCAGTACAAACACCATATGGATGTTGCCACAACTTTCACAGCTGTCTGTGACTCCAGATCACTTTTTTATCAGCTTGTTTTGTGTAACCAATTTGTAATGAGCTCAGCCAGTGAAGGAACATTGGTTGAGCAGCCAGTGCTAAGACAGAAGGATGTCTGGGGCTTGCAGTTTACGACCAAATTATTTAACTCTTGTCTTTGCAATTTACGTTTTGTTCTTATTTTTCTTATTGTTCTTATTTTTTCCATGAATTAGAGGGGTTTCTTACAAACTCCAATATTTTCCATAGAATAATGCCCCACAATGTGCTTATTCCTCTGGTAGTGTACCTTCCTGCACAAAAATCGGACCTATCATCCTGCAGGAAAACGAAGAGACTTGCAATTCTGCACTGATATATACTTTACATGAGAGGGATGGGCAAGCTGGTTATTAGTGCCACATATGGCCCCAAGATGTCATTGCCCCCCCTATAATTCGCACACACCCCATATAATTGCTAATGAAGAATGATATACGGTTCCTCCCACTTTGTATAAGTGGGAAACACAAAGAAATTGCAACATAAGCTCTAAAAAGTCTTATCATGATGAAAACAACCCCCCCCCCCAAATAATACCTCAGTTGCCAGCCAAAGTGCTGCCACATAGCCTCACCCACTTTGCAGGTTCGCCCGAAGCTGTAGTAAAAAAATACTACCGGTTCGGGCAAACTGGTAGTTCCGATGATCAGCCGTGCGACGATCAGCTGTGCCACACAATTTATATTTGCTAGAAAGCACAGCTGTTCCCCCCCTCGCTGCTCTACTTACCTTTCCATACTCAGAAAAGGCTTCTTAATCCTCGTTTTTCAGTGCTGCGTGGTAGCGCCTGTGGTGCACCTGCACATGAAGCAGGCATTTGGCATGCCTGTGCATGAAGCAAACCAGTAGCAAAGCAAACCGGTAGCAGACTTCAGAGCATTTCACTCCTGTTTCAACACAGCTGTGCAGTTGAAATAGTGTGAGAGTGTACTTCAATACCTTATTTTAGTAATTCCCAGTTCTTTGATTCATCCTTTGACCTGGGATTCTGCCCATATGATCCTACCTAGTATTTCTTTATAGACACACACACACATACACACTCACGCATAAAAGCTCTTAGTAGTTCTGTAGGTTGTGGTAATTTTCTGCAATCTAGTGTGTGTGCATGAATATACCTTCATTTTCTCTGAAATTCCCACTATGTTTACCTTTTCAGTCAGCTGTTTCCATAGTGGTTAGCTTCAGGTCTTAGATAGGCAGTACCAGTGGAGGGTTTCAATTTTTTTTAGAACCTATTGTGTAGGTGTGGCCTGTTTTCTGGGAGTGGCTTGGTAGTCATGTGACCAGGTGGGAGTGGCTTGGTGATCATGTGACTGTGTAGGAGCAGCTTGGCAGTCATGTGATTGAGTGGGAGTGGCCAAGTCGATGTCACTGAATTCTTTGCCCCAAAGAATGACCTACAAAAAGAAGATATAAAAAAAAGGAAATTTATTATTTTGTGCACTTACTACTGAAATAAGAATAAAATAAGTACACCAAACAATAAAACAGCTACTTACAGAGGAAATATGGCTGCCCTTGCTGGTCTTCAACATTACTGACCGCCTTACACACCCACTTCCAGCCCTTCTGCCTCTTCCTACTTCCTGGATTCACTCAGATGTTTTTAAAAGAGTGGAAGTGTGTGTGTGTGTGTGTGTGTGCAGAGGCTGTGAGTTTTAAAAACATCTGAGTGAACCCAGGAAGAGGGAAGAGGCACAAGGGCTGGAAGTGTGTGTGCTGTGCACAGGCTGTGAGTTTTAAAAACGTCTGAGTGAATGCAAGAAGAGGGAAGAGGCAGAGGGGATGGAAGTGTGTGTTCCTATAGTATCTTCCAGCCCCTCTGCCTCTTCCCTCTTCCTGGATTCACTCAGATGTTTTTTAAAACCCACAGCCTGTGCACATGCACACATTAGTCTAGCAGGCCCTCTGCCTCTTCCCTCTTCCCCAACATCCCCCCCCCTCAAGCCACTCACCAGTTCTTTCTTCTTCTGGTTCTTCTTCTGAGAACTTTTCGGCAGCATGGTGAGGATGGGTGGGGCAAGTGAAAGAGTGAACGACGGGAGGGAGCATTCCAGTACGGGGCCTCCTGACCAATGGGTACGGGAAGGCACGCTAAATTTCACCATCCGGTATGGCCGTACCGGTCCGTACCAGTTGAAACTCATCCCCGGGCAGTACCCTGATTATTCTTCATGCTTTTGGAAAAGAAAGTCAGCAAGACCAGTGAGGAATTTTAGAGATCTTGAGTCTTGGCTGAATAGGTTTTCCATACATGTCTAGGTAATTAAAGCCTGCAATTACTATTATGTCTTTCCTCCATTAAATTACATAAGCTGGTGCAGGAAAGTATTACAGAATTCAAATCTTCTGCCTGGCTAGGCAATCTATACTGTAATAGTACTCCTTCACAATAATAGCCTTCCTTTATATTCTTACCCAAATGCCCTGGATTAGACCTTTATGCTCAGATTTCTGGATCTCTATTTATGCATTCCTTCACATTAAACGCCGCTCCACCTTCCTTTTATCTGCCAACATTTCTTGAGTAAGTTGTATCATCACTCTTTGAATTTGTTTTGTCCCATTATGATTCAGGAACACCCACAAAACCATTTTGATCTTCCTGAATTTAGACTTCTAGTTCTTCGTCCATCCCTCCTTGCAAGAGTGCCACAGTAAAGAAATAATAATAAAAATCAGCTGCATAAGGCAACCACTATACACCTAATTCACACAACCTAGTCATAGTTCTCTTGCAGTATAGACTTATGCTGAATACAGAACTGCCTGAAGACGTCATTGAATGACGGGCTACAATAGCTTATCAAGAAGATGCTGTGGCCCACTGTTTGACAGTGTCAAAATATCTTTCTTAAAATCATACAATTTTATTTATTCCAACACAGAAATCCATTTCTGCAATTTCTCTTCTCTAATCCTGATGCTGTAAATAAGTCACAAGAGTGAATTTCTCCTACATCAGATCTTTGAAGGCTATAACTAAGTGGGAAAGCTACCAGGTTTTCCATTTCTGCTTTGTGACATCCCAAGATTGAGCTGGAATCAATTTTCTAGGCTTTCATTCTGAGGTCTGTGTTCGTGCACAAATGTAGGTATAAGCAAGTAAAAGGACAATCTGTGGTGATTCACCTACTCTTCACCTGGGACTTCAAAAGGCAAATGTGGGAATAGTAAGGAAGAGCAGGATTGGACAGGAGTGACAGGAGAAAACGCAAAAGGAAATCAGCCGTTATCTCTCAGCTATATTTGCATCTTAATGCCTTCCCATTTCACAAGCCACAATGAACGCTGCTGTTCAGTTTGGAAAGAACAAAGCCATTTCTGCTTTCGGCTGGGAGAGGCCAAATGGGTCACCTCGATTCACAGAATGATTTGAAACCTATATAGGTATATTTGAAACTGATTCGGGGGGGGGGGAAGCAATGCATTTTGAGTAGATAATAGAAACTATGAAAGTTATATTGAAGCCTAAGAATAAGAAATTGATTTAAATTCGCCTATTATAAAAGAAAGCCAGAAGTGATTTCATTGTATTGTGCACTTCCTTCATGTTTGGTTTTGATTAAATTCCTATCTTAAGTATTAGGGTTTTTTGTTTTCATCTTTTTAGTTAAAAAAAAAATTCTAATAAAATCTTTTTAAAAAGAAAAAAAAAGGAAAAGGCATTGCATTTTGTAAGCTTTTGCTGAAGCTATGTTTTAAATTGCATAATACTCTGAAACGCAATTCGCATTGAGGAATATTTATGTGTGGCCTAAAAGTGGGAGGGCAGATTTTGAGTATTCCCTCCCCTTCACAATTGGTGGCCCCCAGACAGCTTCTTATATAGTTATCAAATCTGTTTCTTGTTATTGCTCTTCATGAAAGTCGAGCTGCTGCTGGCACAGCCCCTTCATTTGATCTTGTCAGCCCATTTTTGATTACCTCTTCACAAATCTTTCCTCGTCACAAATCTTTACACAAATATGTTCAGCCTGAAAAGGCTCTTTCTAACATTTATTGATTGAACATAGATTTAACCCAACCACGATTTAAAAGGTTATTATAAGAAAAAAGGGCAATTAAATCATAAATAAAACTGCATAGTATGAGAGCAAATAAATAAAACTTTAAAAAAAACACTACCATAACATATTATCAAGAAATTAAGACAACAGAAACAATCTAATATTTAAGATTCCTGGAGGAAAAAAGGAAACACACAGCAAGACACCAAGCAAGTCTTATTGGGATTGGTGTCCATAAGCAAATTCCCAAACTGAGAAAGTTAAGAAAGAGAACTGTAAAGCTGATGAAAGCATGTGATACATATTGGACAGCTGAACCCTCCTTTAGATTTTCTGACTCCAAACTGTTCAAGAAAATATCCTGAACCTTTACCAGTAGTGTCATTTTGACAGGAAATGAACATAAATTGGGCAAACACAAGACTTCACCTGACCTATGGTTAGGCCTTAGAATATTAAATAATGGTAGGAAATTGTGAATTTTTAACTCTGGACTTTTAATGTTGTATATTGCCCAGAGAGACTGCATGTAAGTTGGGTGGATATTTGTTCGATAAATAAACCACATTTTTTAAAAAATCTAGTCATCCTTCCTAGATATTCGCTATCACATATATCTTCCAAGAAATATGAATAGTAACTTCTCCTTCGATCACCTTACTTAAGGTGACCAACCATCCTCCTTTAGGGAGGACAGTCCTTCTTTTGTAAGTTCTGTCCTCCCTCAAAAAATGTCCTCCTACATGTCCTCCTTTTCGATATTTGAAGACTAATCTGTTGCGCGTTATGTGACGTATTTGTATTTGACATGACAATTCGTCAAGACTCGGTATAGTGCGGTATAAGACGTGATTATGAGACGCATGCGCTCCACACGGGAGACCTTGAGAGAGCGCCGCGTGCAAGTGGCTTTGTTTACTTCTTACCGAAACACAACACGGCACATACGCACGCAGTAGACTCACGGCACGTCGGCAATTGAATGATTCACGGTAATTATTTCTTTCTCAGTGAATATTCAATTATACAGGCATGTAAGCATAATTACAATATAAAATGTTGCAAATGTTTTTATTATGCATATATCATATTTTAGTGTATTATTGTTGCAATGAATAAAATATTTCTTTTATTTACGATATATTTTTTCCAATTTATTTGTCCTCCTTTTCATTGTAAAAAAGTTGGTCACCTTAGCATTTTGGACAATAGAACGTGTTTTGTCCTCCTTTTCATTGTAAAAAAGTTGGTCACCTTACCTTACTACTTCATAAAACTGGAGCTGCTGCTAAGCAGACAAACAACTGCCTTATGCAATAGACATAGGGTAGTACGAAATGTCAAAATCAACAAATTACGTTATTTAATTTGTAATTGCATTTCACCAATAGAGAGAAGGGTGGCAATATTTTTTCCCCCATTATGGGCCAAAACCAACATGGATGCCTTTGATTGTAGGCATTCTGAGTTGAATGGGGAACATCATGGGCAGGAACTATTTACAGCTCTGACTCAGGCAGCAAAGTATCTTGGGTCAGCCCTGTTCCCACGCTGGCAGGTCTATGATTCATTCACAGTCTTTCTTTACTTCCATTTCCCACTCTATATGGTGGCCCAGTTTTTCCTGCACCTCCCATCCCATGCTGAATTTGTTTTTTCCTGCCAGATTCTGAATAATGTTGGGTCCTTTCTCTTAAATTCTCTCCTGGGTATCATTAATACTATTGTATTCAATAGAATATGGCAGAAGTATATTGTACCCTGAGGGACTAAGAACTTACATTGCAAGCTCTTGGGTATATCTGGGCTAAAATCAGACATGTTGGGAGGTGTTTTATTGTCATATTTTATTGGACAGTAATCCAGATGTTCAGCAGCTGTTCTTGGATCATGCTGGTAGATCTTAAAGATGGCTAGCAGACCTAGTAAGAAATCAAAACCAGCTTCTCTGTGCACAGGCTGATGATGCTTACTACATCAGTAAGAATTCCTAATGTTCCTGCGTGTATAAAATATCAGCTTTCACCCTCTTGGTACCCTCCGGAGATGATGAATAGAAAGATGATATTGGCTGGGAATTATGGAAATTGACATCCAAAGCACCACAGAAGCTAGAGGCTGAGAACAGCTGAGATTCATAACCCATTTGTGTATTACTGTAGCTGTTAAGCAATTACCCAGAGGTTGTAAGTGATCACCTATGATGAAGCAAATAATAGAAAGTTAAAGCATGCATCTTGAAGTGAAGGAACTAATAGCAGTTTAATTCATGCTATAGCTATTCAAGGATTGGTGCAGTGCTTTGCTGGTGAGTTCCTAATACAGATTTCATGCTGGAAAAAGGTGGCTTTAAAAATCAGAATATTGTAGTTAAATGAAGGTATTGCAGATTAGTTTTTCAGGAAAGCTTCATCATGCCTAGCATTTATGTCCTAGATCTAGGGTGACCCAATATTAAGGCACAAATGATGAACACCTTCCCTTCCCTTACACAGATATAGTTACGCTGAAGTCTTTAAACATTCCTGGATTTTCAGTTCAAACATACCTGGAGGTTACCAAACTGAGAAAAAGGTTTAAAATGTAAATATAATTTAGATCAGGCATATCCAACCCACAGCCCAAGGGCTGGGGTGGCCCTTGACAGCAATTAATGCAGCTCCACAAGATTTTAATATTATTATGTGTTATTTATATACATTAACTATATTATATATTTTAAATACGGCCCAAAATAAGTCCTCTTCACTCATTGCAGCTCGTGTCCAAAGATTGGACAGAATTGAGATAATTGATTCAAGACTTTTAGTTCAGGTCTTTGTTATTTTGTCAGAACTGATCTTACTTGCAAAGAGATGAATAGGTCTGGAATAGTAATAAAGGCAGGAAAACTCCCAAGGCCCCCTTACAAATGTACAGATTTGAAAATTGGTAGAATTACACCAAAATAAGGGATTTGTAGCCTAGAATGATCATTGCTCTCCCAAACTGCTTTTTACAAAAAATGAAAATTGCATTTGCAGCTAGCACTGCCTTAATCCTTAGTTTATAGTAGTGAAAAAAACGTATTTCAGTAAACATTTTGAGATACATTTTAGAACACAATCGTAAGACATTTTTCTTAGAACATTTGTCTGTCTGTATGTGAACTTGTATATATGCATGTGTAAATAAACAACTTTTTAAATTAAAAAATGGGGAATCAGTTTAGGTTTTGCCTCTTGGGGGAGCCTCATTTCTCAAACAGCGAGAAACACTGAATGCGGGCAGAGATTCCTTTGGCCACCGAAAGCAGAGATTCTGGCTGGATCTGCGACTGGGGGAACAGGAGGAAGCGAGAAGCTGTTGCTGCATCACAAAGACTGCAAAAAAAAATACTGATGAAATACAAAGCCTCTCATTCTCCAGTCTGAATCCTCAATGTGCACAGCTGTATGTTCTGGCACATCTGCACCTCCTGAGAAAAACAAGCAGCAACCCCCGCACTCTTCTCCAGGGAGGCATGCTTTGCATTAAACGTCTTGGGGGTTTAACTATTTGTTGCATGGAGTCACTCCAGGGCACTGAATTCATTGGCCTCTCACTATCTGGCCTGGCACACTAAAAGTGTCTGTTGATAGAACAGATACTGTTCTCTAGTGAAGAACAGGGGCTCCACCCTTTTATGGTATTTGATTAAGACATTGCTATTACTAAGCCCAGGCTTTTTTAAAAAAAATAACATCCGCTTCCCACAGACATCCAAATTCAATTCATAAGGAAGAATGGCTTTCTTTACAAATCCCCCCCCCCCAATTTGGAGCCATTAATAACTAGTTAGTTGCCAGATCAGGGAAAACCAGTCACAGCTTGTCCTTGGTATAAAGGGGTGCGCTTGGCTGTGTACCTGGCAACCTGGTTTGGACTTAGAAGCTACAAAGGTTTGTGCCAGATTAGTAAACACATAAGGGTCATCAGGCAATTCACTAGCAAACAGGAAAGCCTTCCCAAAGTTGGCAATGCTAAACTGTATGATTGTCCATGTATTCAGTAAACTCTCAGTGAAGCTCAATGTTTCCTTTTTGTTTTTGCTGCTTGCAACATAGGGAATTTACTATCTTATTCTTACTATCTGTATATATTAATCCATATAACATTCCTTTCACTTGTTAGTAGGAACAAGTGACACAAGCAATATTCTAGATAGTATACCTTTCTTTAAAGAATTGAGAGAGCATCTGAAGAAATTTTGCAATTTCTTTGAATGAATGAATTGAATGAATGAATGACGTATATTGGACAGGCAAATACAGTATTCTATCTTGTGCTAGCTCAATAGGTCAAAGACAGTATCTTTAATAGCTCCCAGACAATTATATGTGTACTCTTTATATCACATGTAAACAATGCACAAATTCCTTTTCATGAATGTATTTGGATAATTTGTCATGTGTTGCCCATGAACAGATATTCCTTCTGACTGTTTGGAGGGGTCTCATTCTCTCATTAACTTTTGGATCAGAGGGAGGGGAAAAATGTTGATACACACACATTGTCATTCTCTAACAGCACATAATCTGTGGATAAATGCATCCAGATTTGAATTTGCAGGAACCTGAAGACTGTAAAAGTATGCTATCCCACTACTTGCAGAATTCCTTGGTTACCTGAATGGTGAATTGAAATATTCAGTTGAACAAGACGCCTTGAGAAGTTTTATCCCTCAATTTCAACCTTATTTTATAAAAAAAAAGAATAAGAAATAATCTATGTGATAAAAAAGGATAGATCTGATGAGGCACCTCTCATGGACTTTATTCTGAATTGGCCTCAGTTGCCTTTCAGGTATAGAGTGGAGCCTTTGCATGTATAATGCTGGACTGTAGCTACTGAAACCTCTTTACCACTGGCGATGCAGGATCAAGTGGGAATTGGTTTCAGCATTGTCCATCCTTGTGTTGGTTGTACATATTATGTTACCTCTGTTCTATTTGCTTAAAAATATGGCAGCAAAGACCTGCTGTGGCGAGAAATGAACACTGTGGGTGGGTCTTCCTAAAGCATGTGGAGGTCTTCCAATGTTTTTTCCATCTTTTCTCATGCTAAGGAGTTGGATAATACCCCCATTTCAGTCTTAATAAATCAATCCTCTTTTTTTCAACCTGGCCACCCTTTTCCCCTTTCAACAGATTTATCACATACTTTAGTCTATAAATGATTTAGAAGGCAGTAGAATGATGAGCTAGGATTTTTATTACCCTTTGATGGCTAGTTAGGCAGTTCTTTCTGTCAGATATACATTAGAGCCGCAAGCATACAGTCCTAATGTAGTTGGCCTAAATAATGCAGATTCCATTGCCGTATCAGAATCAGCAAACTTTCTGGAGACACTGATCTTCTACGGTTTGTTTTCCAGAGTTGTTGTTTTTCTAACTTTTTCATCTTTAACTTACCTCTTGGGTAGAATGGTAGCAAGGAAGTTAAAATATCTTCCAATATTACAAGTTATTTTACAAACAATTTTGCCATAGGCTAGCATTCAAACCGACAGTAAAAGATGAAAATATGGAAATCAGAAGGGATTCCTGGTTGTTTTACATAAATCCTTTGGTTAAACAATTTCCCTACCTTCAAAGCACCACAACAGGCAATAAATTTCTCTGTACTGTTAGCTATCCAAGAAGAATAAAATTAGATTTTTTTGATCGAGAGCACGTTGATCACTAACTTTGGTGTTATGTCTGCTGCTGTTATTCTTATTTGAGCTTTGCTGGACAAATTCTGTATTAACAAAGAGCATCTTGAAAGGCATCTTTTTTAAAATTTCAATTTGACAAATCCACCCTCAAATAGTCCCACGGAAGAAATCTTCACAGGAGCTAGAAAATGATTGTTCCTCTATGCTTTTAGACTAGCATATAAACTAATAGCCAATGAAAAACATTGCCATTTTTTTCTACACTTGATCGATCTAGGGAACACCCTAAAAAACTATTTTGCAAATTGACCTGGTAATAAAAGGTCAAAAAAAAATGAGTACTGAAATTTGAACCAGGGATTTCCCCACCTATTTCAGTTGCTTGAACCTTAAGCAAAATGACTCAAGTGGTATTTTAAATATTTTTACATTGCTGAATTGTATGTTATTGCTGCAAGATAATTTAAAGAGAAGAGAGTATTTGAATATATTCTAGTGAAGGTAGAATCATTACTTGGATAATGAAAGAGCTAGAACTAAAAGAACTTTTTTGGTCACGTATTTGATTCCATTTTTATATTCCCAGAGCATTTGAATATGACAAGGTTGTTCAGACCATTTATACTCAGCTCCATAAGGCTTAGTGCTGCAAAATCTCTTAGGAAAGTTATCGCCTTTCTTCCGACAACAAAAACAGCATGCATATTTAGCAAAAATGTCATTCTGCCCCTTCAGCCCCTTGCTGTGAACTGATTAGGCTCTTAAAAAGAAATAAGACTAATGCATTCACTCAATCAAGAACTAAGAGTGTGGTTGGAAAAAAAATCCTAATTCTAGGAAGGTCATCAGCTGTAGGTTATAGAAAGACTTTGGTATTTCACATCCTTTCTTATAACTATGAATGAACGTTATTAAGCACTTTTCTCCTCCCTACTGAAGCTAGTCTTTATAATCTCGTCTTTTTTTTTCTATCCACCTTGTTTGGAAATCCTACTCATTCCATAGTTCCTGGAATGCCCAGGTGAGGAAACTTGGTACTTGGAGCTGTATAAAATATTTCCTGGGAAGGCCAGGATCTGCAGTGGAACAGCCAATGACGCAGAGCAACTTGAGCTGCACCATGGACATGGGCAGTGCCAGAGTTCTTACATGGAAGTTTCTGAATCACTCATCGCCAAATGGCAAGAAACTGTATCACTCAGAGATAAAATGAGATTCTGTATACTACAAAAAAGGGCCCCTGGTCGCCCAACTTTGCACTACTAAGTTATACTCACTATCCATCACAATTCTAGCAACTAAATGACTTCTTTCCCAGGTGGCTTTGTAAAAAAGGCGGCACTAATGATTCTTACACATCAGAGCCTTGTCAGGTACAGCAATGGCACCATCCTTAGTTTTTTCCTCAGAAACATGCAACTAATAAAATGCTACCCCTATGGTAATATTTTAAGACGCAGAAAACTATAATGGAATTATGATTTGTGCATTCCCCCAAAGGTTTCTAATCTGCTGGACCTCCTACAAAAGTAGTTTGCAATATTTCTTGGAACAATTACTCAATGCACCTTTGAGGTCGCCTGGTTTCTAACTATTACTACATTTTGTTCTTAAATCTCTCCAGAGCTAAGTTTGTACGGTCTGTTTAATGCCAAAGTATATGAAAGTCAGAAGTGCCCTTCTCAACAGGAAGCGGAAAAGCAGTACTTCTAGAAGAAAATATAACAAGTAACTCTTTTGTATAGTACCGTAATGTACAATATTACTTCCTCTGCAATTTACTTTATAAACATCCCGCATAAACAGTTTTTTTTTACTAAATAGTGGCTGTTAGAATAATATCAATGAAAACCAATAATTTTTTCCAAGATTGCCCAGTTAGAAATGGAAATCCAAAATTGCTGTTTTTTATCTAGCATGCTCAGATGGGCATGAAAGGAGTTGCTTACATCGCAGTCTTCAATGCCTTTTGATATAGTGGTCTGCCTGAAGAGTGAGTTGGAATTAATCCATGGTTACCATTCACTGTACCACAGTAGACTACAGGAAACACCAGATGAAAAAATCTATTCTGAGTCAAATGCAGGGCAACCTCAATATACCAAGTCTAGAAGTAATGCCTCTTCCAGAAGTGTCCATCAGGAAATCAAGAGGAGGAAAATGCATTGTATTGGAGAGACATAAGCTCCCCACTCCCTTTTCTATGCATTGTGAGAGTGTCTGCAGGTGACCTTTGAAAGAGATGAAACTTGTTTTGCAAAGGTACAATGTTGTTTTGTACTTTTTGACAAAAGCAACGGATCCTGAAAATGCATCTGGTCTTTTTCATCAAGTTTGAGTTAGGATTAAAACTTGTTTCTTTGAAAAGAGCAGTTCCTGCTTCAACTCTGAGAACCATTTCTTATGAGGAAATGTTACTTTCCACCAAAACAAAAAACACACAGATAAACAATGTGTGAAGAACTGATTGAATGTCTTCTGTGGGTTTATGGCCTGCTCATTGTCATTTTACATCAATAACAGGACCTTAAGGAGTTTCCTAGGCTTCATCGAATCTTATAGATGAATTTGAAGGCCAAATAGTCCATAGCAGAGACCCATTTCTGTACTGAACGTCTGTGTCCAATCCATGTAATAGGACCAAGGTTTAAGAAAGAAAAGATATTTGTGCATGAGGGGAAGGGATGTTTCAAAAGATTTCATCGATATGTGCTTTCCTATTTGGAATAAATAACACCAGAATACTGTTTTAAAGTGAAATCTGCATTCCGTGTACACTTGTGTTGAATTAATCCTCCTTTGCATGTAAAAAAATGACAGGCCCGTGACAGATGTAATTTGCTCTTAAAAACTACCAAATCTGACCTTTTAATTATCTTGCAAATCTAAAATTAAAATAACTCTGGGATGATTATCTACTCCCTCATTAAGCCACCACTGAATATTACAAAACTTTGTTTGAAGTAACATTTGATCAAAAGTTGATATGCAATCAAGATTGGTAAACAGAACAGACGAACAAGATGATTTTAAGTTAAAAGCTAAATAGTGGTTTTTCTTTAAATAATGAAATTAAATGCTATTTAACTAATGTCAATGGAAGACACTATTTGCTAAGCTCTTCACCAGGAGAAACCACACACTAGTCTATCAGTTTCCAGCAAACATTTTGTCTTTTTCATATAAACCAAACAGAAGACAAACTTAAACAAATCTAGAAGTTAATGGTACTGCCAGAGTCTTGAAACCTGATTATAGTTATTTTTTTTGTAAATAAAAAAAAAGGATTCATTTTCTGCTTGCATCATATAATGTATTAACTCCTACATTGTTTGATAGAATAAACAGTGAAGGGGGAATGCTGGAGACATTTAAAAAGGCTATTTCCAAATACGTTTGTTGGGCAGATTTGTTATAAAGAGAGCCTCTTGCTTGCTGTTATTGCTTTTTGGGTGCTGGGCTTGTTTGCTTTTTATTATACTGATTTATTTTAATTTTCTTTTGAAGAATGTATGCCACTGAGCCCTGTTTAAATTGGACCAACATCTAAGTTCCAGTAAATAAATAAATAAATCCAAATGATTGATGCTGGTACTAGCTGTGGATTTCTTGTCCCTCCCTTTATAAAAATAAATTCTGTGCCTTTTTTTAAAAAAAATGGCAGAGAATTGGAAGTTAGGCTGTGATATTACAAGATCTTTTCTTAACTCCATCGGGATACTTCCTATATAACAGATGTGGCAAGACCAATCACAAAGGTAAAAGGAAACTTTTTTTTTTTTAACTTGGGCCTCAAGGCATCTAAACCCAACTTTCCCACTGGGGTCGTTTGCAACTCCTGAAATTTCCATTCAACATTTTCAAAGGTTGGGAATTCTGAGAGTTTATAACCCAATATATCTGAAGAAAAATAGATTGAGAAGATTGATTCAAAAAATGACCAATAGAAAGCAGCTCTAAACCATAGGGTTGGTTTAAAAAAAAAAGCAGTACAAACCTCTATAGGTTTATGTAGAAGCGTATTCCATTGAGTTAAGTAATCAAATGTTGCAGAAGTGTGCATAGGTTTGTTGCCTAAATGTGTTATAACAGCAACATATGGACAATCAAGATTAGTTTAAAAGCAGAACCTCAGGTATAACTCTGACAAAGCTTAGAATGTGATATTTTTGTTTTAAATAAAGGAGATACCCCAGAAAGCAAAATGTGGTACTATATTAATAATCTGCTTTGCTTATCAAGTTATTATGACCGTCTCTTTCTTAATTTGCAAATCTCACATTTTTACATTTTAACCAAGTTTTAGCAAATAAGAAGCAAAGTCTGACCATTATGCAATGCCCATATCATTCTTAATTATAGCACCCATATACATTATATGTATCGTTTATTCTGAAATACTTTTCTGATCATGTGTTTTCATTACCTCCAAACAGAAATGACATTGCTATTTCATAGAGTAAGGAATTGCCAGATATTTCAACCCATTTTTTCAATATTTACCCCATTATCTATTTAGAGCAGGGGTGTCAAACTCAAGGCCCACATCCGGCCCATGCAGTGTTTAGACCTGGCCTGTGGGAGTGCTCTGGAAATAGAGAAGGACCGGCCCATGAAAATGGAGCTTTGTTTTCAGCCGCGACAGCCTCCTGCAGCCCTCTGCCAGCAGAAAACAAAACTCCCATTTTCATTGGCAGAGGGCTGCAGAAGGATCCCTCCAGCCCCACCCGCTGCGCTAGCCACGCCCATCCTGGCCACGCTCTCCTGGCCCCCCAGGTCAAAAACAACCCTGATGCGGACCTTGATGAAATCGAGTTTGACGTGCCTGATTTAGAGTTTGTCCCAAGGGCATGCATAGACAAAGAAGAGTGTGATCTATTTTTTTAAAGGCTTTCTGAGCAACATATCCTTTTTTCCAGACACAGTTGGGTAAAGTAATGCCCACACAGGCAAACCAGAACAAGGCATTGCACTAAGTGATCACATTTATTTGAATATTTTGTGTGTGTGTTCTAAAATTGGTTACAGAATAAATACCTGCATCTTATAACAGGAAGTCCATTTTTTTTTAATACAAAGTGCTTGTTAGAGGAAGTTGCATCAACAAAACACAGGAAGCCATGTGTGTACTTAGGCACACACTTCCCTCCTGGAAACTAAAACAGATTTTTAATTTTTTTTTAAGTTTCTTTTCCCTTTTTTGTGCATTTCATTTCCTGCCATTGTGTATTTACAAATCTCTGAAAGAAGAAAAAATGCCAATATGTACGATACGTGGCCTTTTAACACACAAAAAAAAATCAGCCTTAAAAAAAAAACCTCTACAAGTGTCATTTCTTAATGAATCAATGATAGAAATTTGTCTTAAAAATGGGAAGGAAAAATAATTAATAGGAAAACCAAAGAGCCCAGACTTTGAAATAAAAAGGATCATCTGTCCCTTTAAGTTTTCCCCACAGGAAAGTAGCAATGTCACATGATCCAAAGCAAATACTTGATTGAAATTCTTGTTAATTTTTTCCCCACGGTTTCCCATTCCCAACCTGATAGAAAGAAAGGAATTTTAAAGAATTAAATTAGAAATAACAGATGACAACAATGCCCCACTCTGAATCTGGCATGTGGTAGGGATAGATGGAAATGGATTTGATTGAAAACAACAATAAAGACTAGATTTAAAAAATTCAAAAATCAACAGGATTCTACCAAGATCAGATGGTTAACTGGTGACATAGTGTTTGGTGGAAGGCTGACCATAAACTCTATAGAAATCCTGGCGTCCATGTTGCTGAGATGCATCAATCCATTCTCTCACTGCCAATCCTGGAAGCGACTGAGGTACAGATGGAGCAGGTGGGAGTGGGTGGGAATATTCCTGTGACGACACTGTCCATGGAAAGTGGCCGGATCGTGGATAGGGCTGATGCCCACTGTGATTGGATACTGAGGAACAGTAACAGTTGTCCACTGAGCAGACAAGAATTTTGCGCCCACCATACTGGGACAACACAGACTGCTGAGATGATGTGCTGTTGGGATAGTGAGAAGGGTTGAACATGGAGCTGGAGTGAACTGGTTGGGGGCCACTGGGGAGTCCTACTATGTGCTGTGTGGAGCTACAAGGCACCATGGGTTGTGCAGACTGGCCTTCACCAGCCGAAGCCCCCTGGCTGACGTATTGGTTGGCAACGGGTCCCGAGGAAGGCTCCAAGAAACTGGCTTCTGGGAAAGCTGTGGAGTGCTTGCGTTTTTCGGCTCCTGAGTTACTGACGCTGCAGGGGTACATAGGGATGCTCTGCAGGAATGGCACAGGGGTACTGAAGGGACCTGAAATGAAACAGAGAAAATAGGTGACATCTCCATTAAATGTCACTCTGCTTTTTCAGCTGAGTGATTAATGCAACAGCATAGATCCATATGTTTGCCAGTAATATAATCAACTCTGGCAGATAATGCCAGAGACAGACATGATCTCAAAACTGATAGAAACTAGGAAAAGAACCCCTGTTTATTCCAGCTATCCCTTGTATGCTTTCCATAAAAGTAATCTCTAGGGGCCTCCTCCATTTAGATGGAGACGTCTGATGGATTTCTGTTCTTATAATGAATAAATAGAAAGAGAAAATATTTTTCACTAAATGTTATCTATAATCTGCGGGAAAGATGACAGGGTTTTCCAATAATGGAACAATAACAATGTCAAATATAATTTTGATGCAGAACGTGAATTTCTGGAACCCAGAACAATGGGCTCAAAGATTTAAGCTTTCCAATGTATTAATTTCTTCACCTATATAAAGATTAGATAGAGTGGGGGTTTACAATCCTGAAAGAGCTAGGGGTGCATTCTCACAATAATTTTCCCAACAACAGGCAAATGTGAAATGCTTGTCCAATCATCCAGTCTCATCCTTGAAATACACAATTTTGGACCCTTGAGGAATTTCCTATCATTGACCCAGTAATCCATTCACGAATCAGCCAAATTTGACTCTTGTACTATCTACAACTAATTAACCTCCTTGTTGCTCCTTATTTCACTTCTAGCTTATTTT
This sequence comes from Natrix helvetica, assembly GCF_964273705.1. Lineage (NCBI taxonomy): Eukaryota > Metazoa > Chordata > Lepidosauria > Squamata > Natricidae > Natrix > Natrix helvetica. The sequence continues at coordinate 51,917,314 of NC_138551.1, read as the reverse complement.
CTATTTACCTTTTCTCAATCAGATTAAGTGATTAATGATTATATGGTGAAAATAAATAATCTGATCCGAGGCAGCTTCTTATTTACTAATTTAAGGTAACAAACAATTTCAACCAACATGTACCATTTGGAGACTGATTAAAAAAAAAGGTCATATTATGTCAAATAGGAAATACTAACACTATAATACAAATACTGGTCACTTTTACCAGAAATATGTAATCTGGGACATATATACATTAACAAGCAAACACTATTTATATTATTCCAGCAAGAAACACTTCACTGAAGACCAGGAAACTCAGTGAAAAGGCACTTTTGGTACGTTTTCATCTTCTGAAGATTAGGTTGCTGGCCATTTTCATGCATGATGCACTCTTCAAATATTATCCAGCGTATATAAAAATGGAAGCAGAAACAGAAACAAACATTTTACGAAAAACCTCAAAATGCCCCAAGTGCCTGGAAATTGTCCTTTATGAGTAACTTACATTGCACTTAGCCCAACGGTTGACTTGGTAGCCTATAATCATTTGAGCATGAATCATTTACAAGTAATGGTAAAAGGTAGCTTTGGATACATAAAACTCCCCAACTTTAGCCTCAATGGAAATATGGTCTTACCTAAAATCTGTAGAAATTCCATTATTATATAAGTAATGGATTGGGCAAAGCTGGTAAGTAAAGAAGCTATCTCTTTTCAACATGGTTATAATTTCAGAGCAATATTAAGCTAACATAAAATAACTCTCAGACACATAATGCATAGTAACATTTTTATGGAGATACTCAGTCACCCAGGTCATGGTTGTCCCAAAGGTGCTTTTTAAAGAGGCAATTGAGCTTTCTAGTTTTTCTTTGAAGACGCTTCACTTCTCATCCAGAAAGCTTCTTCAGCTCTGACTGGATGGTGGAGAATGGAAGGATTTCATCCCCATCATCCAGTCAGAGCTGAGGAAGAAGCTTTTGGATGAGAAGCAAAACGTCTTCAAAGAAAGAACAAGGAAGTCCAGTTGCCTCTTGAAAAAGTACCTTTGGGATAGTAACATTATTAGGTTACAACAGAATACAAAATATAAAACACATAGTAGAGGTAATAGTAAGACCATATATTAAAGATAGAATAAAAGAAGCTGCAAATTGTACTTCCATGTCACCCCTTCAACTGACTTCAATCAGATTCACATATGCGGTTCTCAACTTTTGGATTTGTTGAAATAAAGGGCCGTATTATTATTACATCTGCATGTAATAATAATGTGCATAAATAATCAGGAAGTCTGCAATTGTGGCAAGATGTATTATTATTTAATATTAATATGCCGAGTGGTTCAGAAAGATTTTTGGAGGTAATATCTTACAGTCATTTTCTAATGAATTATTTCTATTAATATATATTTGAAGAGACTGTACAGCATTTCATATTACACTTGGAACATTTGCCCATTTAATACAATATCATGGAAGCCTTCTTCTCATATACAAATATTTCCATATCAGCAGAGTATAAACATTAAAATAATTATTCACAAATATTATAAATTAGGAATTGGTAACCTTTCCCATCGCCATAGCATGCTCTCATTCAGTAACGCAGAAATCTTTGATCAATATAATTAGCTGAAATCTAACGAGAATACTGAAATTCACAATGTGTCAATGTTGAATTCTTAAAACTTGATGATTTATCATTTTGAAGGATATAGAAATGCCATTCAGAAATGTCCTCAACATTCTAGAGCCAAGGGGCAATATATGTATAACCCCTTTTCATCCTTGCCTCATACATTTTAACCCATTAACAGCTATTCCAAGTGCAACTGAACACAGCCATATCACAGCTGGTGAAAATAGCAGGCTCCAAATGTTTTGGATAATAATCTACCACTCTTCACCTCTGGTATCTGACAAATAATAATAAGAACATATTGGTTGCTACAGAATTACTCAGGGGACTTAGTAGTATAGCAGTAATTGGAAGAATATCTTAAATAAAAGAGATCTAATGTCTCTTTTAACGTCTTTCCTAGATTAAGGCCATGCTCTACAGCACAGAGTAGAAATCTTATGGCCCTTCCAATGCTTTTGGATTACCAGTTTCAATCAAAATGGTAAATTGTGAAAGCTGGGAGTCTAACAACATTTGGAAGGAAACAGATTTTCTATTCCTATTCTAGACGTTAGGTAGAAAATAGCCAAGACATCAGAGCTATTTTTTCCAGAACTACTAAGACCACTCTGTAAAAAAATGCAGAATGCCTTTTTTTTCTAAACTATATCTTAATCTTAGTACATCTAGAACTAACAATATATAGTGAAAATATTGTGAGAAGAATATCATTTTGTGCCACATCCATGCCACAACTCCTTAACCCCTTTGAATTAAAATTAAATTGCCAATTAAAAAAGCAGCACACTGTAAAGAACGTAAAACAAATGAAAAGAAATAACACAAAAATAAAATGTTATTTTTTCCCTTAAAAATAAATTGTTGGAAAACCATGTACAGATTTAAGATTGGGATCCTGTCTGGGTTGGTCACTGGGACCCGAGGTCTAGTCTTCTGAGCTTTTGGACTCATCCTAAAGTCCATATTCAGGGAACATCTCTAGCAGAATGTGTGCTTTGGGCTATTCTATGTTTATCTATGTGATACCTGGTTGCCTGTAGCTTTTGATATAAAATCCCTATTCTATAGAACCCAGATTCTTCTCCTGGGATTATTTCCTTGAAATACAGAAGCAAATCTGTGAATATGTTGTGCAGTCTTTTGCTTATTCCTAGGGGAAGAGATGTAAAATTCAATTCAACGACACTCTCAAACCAAAAAAGGTCCTGTTCACATATATGTCACATTCCCATTACCCTGTTTCCCGTGGTTTCCAATTTTCAAAAAGAATTGTTTTAAAAAGATACTCTGTTCCCGATTCATGCAAATTGGAAATTCAGTAGTGAGTATACAAATGATGAAATGGGTAGTATCACTCACCTTCCAGGAGCTTCCGCAACTGTTTTTCCTTCTTGGCAATCTCATTCAGGAAGAGCTTGGAATTGAGGTGGCCAATTTTAGGAGGGGGCAGAGTGCCTCCCGTGCAGTTCTGAGTCCTTAAAATGAGCATTACAATCTATTACAACGTATTTTTTAAAATGAAAGCCAGCTGTAAAAATATCCACAGTGCCTCTTATTAGGCTATCTGATTCTTTCTTGCGGCTCCATCCTTCTGCTAATTTCAGGGAAGCCTTAATTGTTCAAAAATTTCTCTCCCAATGGATTCTGGCAAACTCGTTCTCCCTATATCCCTACGAATTTTCTTTCCTCCACATATCCTCCTTTCTTCTTGCAAAAAAATTTATGTAAATTTAAGACTTCCCATGTCTTTTTAAGAAAACAGTGTTCTCAACCGCCAAACGTCATTTAAACTAATATTTTTTCTTACATATTTCTGTCACTACTAACAGAGAACAGTTTATTTATGGAGATTCTCTGGTTTTGCAGATACAGGATTTTGCATAATTCAAAGCATCTTTTTCTTCTCTGATTTGAGTGGACACAAGTAACACAAGTGTGTAGCAGAAACTAAAGCAGAAATCCTCCCAAACCATAGTTCCATCAATGCAGAAGCAAAACTTGTATTTCTTGTGTTTGAGAAATATAGTTGTCATATTCTTGAAATCTCTCTCTGAGTAAACTACACAGCAGAGAGTTCCATTACAGTGCAACAATAACCCATGGTTATAATAATGGCAGCTGAGGAAAGAAATCAGCTTTGTTAATGTTATCTTTACAGCCACTCAGATGGCTATCTGGATTTCCTGCATTTCAAACCCACCCTCTATTATGCAATCCCAAATTGCAGCCAATAGATTTCTTACCTATCCATCAAGATCTTCACCGACTTTGTATTCTAGAACAGAATAAAGAAATACAATTAGTAGTTGTCAATCATATAAATCTCTCATGGCACATAAGTTTTCCCAATTCTGCAGATATCTCGGGTGTTCCCACTGATTATATAAATTTATTAAATTCATCTCCAACAACCTATAGGTCACTCTATAACCAAACTACCTGATGCTCACAGCTCATAGAGTCATGTGTTTTGCATATTATCAGATTCATTCTCAGCATTTTCCAAAGTTTTTCAGTTAACAAGAATGGCTTCTGGGTGAAACTCTAGAATCTAGTGGCCACCATTATGAATACTCTCAAGGTAGATGGCAAATGTTTCTTCTCATAAAAGATAATCTGGATTTCTTTTCAGAGTTGTTGTAAAGTTCATGAGAATATATGTAGAGCATTTTGAAGTACTATATTACTACTCTGCCCCCCAACTTATACAGTATTACATTATGCTTCTACCAATAACCCTTCATTTCTCTGTTGTAACTGAAATATATGGGATCAGTATGGAATCAGCTATTCAAGTTCAATCAGTGGTGTACAATATCTTATGTTAATTGCAAAAAATACTAGTAGTTTGCACAAAAATTCTTGGTTTTAGGTAGATTTGCTATGATCTCCTGGACTACAATAATGAAAATAAGAGAGCTCTCTTAATTAATCTTACACATTTAATTAATCTTGCAAATAATCTTAACTCTGAAACAAATAGAAGAAGTTACTAAGCAAATATTTTGAGTTAGGTGAAAACCCAATAACTTTATCTATTGCTCTATAACGAGTCTAGTTTTTATCATTTTAGCTGTAGTATATGGCAAGATAGACTCAGGATTTTAGAGCACAAGATTATCACTATTGCTGTCATTTCACTACACTTCCTTGACTTCATGCATCTACTGAACGTTAACCTCACATTCATTTTTTTAACTCACTCTGCCATTCTTCTAGTAGTCTGGTTTGGGACTCTTGCTGAAGCACAATTAAGTGTAATATGATATATAAACCCACTTGATGAGATATAGTAGAATGTAAATACGTTGCCAATCAATTATTGAGATTTACAAGGAAGCCTCTTTTTAATAGAGCCATTAATATTCAGGAGGCAAAGAAACTTCCTAAACTGGGTATTAGGCCATTTGGTGTACATGAAAAGATTTTTAGATAAGAATGCTGAGTAGAACCTTATTTGAAGTAAGGTCTACAGTAATCTTTTTACTCATTCATCTGCAGTATGACCTAAGGCGGCTACATTTAGAAAACAAATAGGAGGGTTGACTAGGCATCTCCAACCCAATTTGGATTTGAATCTCAAATCCAAATACATAAGCCTAAAAGATGTTGATTGGATTCTGTCCTTGGGCCACTTGACCCAAAATATAATAGTTTTCTTTTATTTCAACTACAATTTCTTTTATGGCGGGTAATAACATTGTTATCTTTGCCTTAATCTTTAAGGCAATTTTCTTGTCCAATTTAAGTCTTCAGCTCTACTTAAAACTAGAACATATATTTTATTCATAGATAAGGAAGAACGAACTTTAAAAAAATATTATGCTACCAAATTATCCAAGTTTAACATTTATCACCATTAAGTCCTTTTGATCAATTCTATATCCTTGCCAAGTGGTAAGATTAACCATATATTTGGATGTCCCCATGGTATACTATACGGTAAAATGAAAGATAAAATAATGTTCTACATGGGCTAATTTTCAACTCTTAATAACTTTAATTCCCACTGTTAATTTTGACACTGCTAATCCATATGCAGAAACTGTATGGGTCTTAGCCTTAGTTCGGAATATGAATGTTTAAATCCATCCATGAGAGCTAAGAGTAAAAACCTCTCCTACTATAGCCTAGAATTTTTCTATCAAACTTTGTTCTACTTCTCTTATCACTTCTATAAACCTTTTTCAGACATTCTCATCCTTTGTGGACAAAGTAGCATTTAAACATGCAGAAACAGTGACAGCATTTCTATATCAAACAGGGAAATGGAATAATAATTGAATACTCTTTTCTATAGGAACATATATTCTTTCATTCTCTGCACAATGTTTTTGTGTGTTGCTGCAGAAGCTTAAGAATTATTAAAGAGAGAGAAGCCATAAACAATCAAATAAGTCAGTAAAACTGACCACAGAAAGTTAATCAAATTGAAAGTAATATCGTTTTGCCAGGTAAATATGGAAGGATTCATTAAGGTAACTTGAGAAAAACAAATGCAGAGATGGGAGATGGCATATGCAAGCTGAAAAGGTTATAATGAAGAAAGGGGAGAAAGAAGAAATTCCTATTGATAGGATGGGAGACAAAGATTAGAAATGAAGTTACAACTTGTGAGCTTAATGAACCCAGTACTGGTTTGAAGCGACTGTTTAAAAGCTCTGAACCCTTCTTTTATTGTAAATGCTCAGCCCAGACCTCTCCTTCTCCAAACACATTCCACTTTTCACCTTCATGAAGTTGATGTCTTCTGTCTTGTCATACATGACCTGAACAGAGCTTAGCAGTTTCTTGGCCTCCTGCATGCGTTCGCTCAAATGCAGCACCTGGGCAGCATTCTCATTGCAGAATTTGGCTTGGGCCTTGTCAAGGATCTCCATTGTTTTGCGCAGGTCCTCATCAAGTATCTGATGCATCTTTTCATACTGTAGGCGCACCTCATCCTTCAGCTGGCTTACCTTCTCCTATTGGTACAGAGAAAGAAGAGTGCCCAAAGTCAATCTCCTCTCTTATTTACTTACTACATCACTCATAACGGATAGTGGTGGTAATGCTTGATTCAGAAAATTTATTCTAGGCAATTTTCACTCTCATTTTTTTTACACAGGTTCATTTGCTTTGCTCTATTGTCCTATATAAACGTTAAAAGAATAAAGCTACTTCAAGATGTGAATTCAACAGAGTGGTGAGGGTGTGCATCTTAGCAAATCACACATAGCAGCTGTGAAGCATCATCTACAAGAAAATATTTTTTTGCTTTTCTCCTTGATCAAGATCAGGCCAAATTAATCCTAGATCAAAATGGCAAAGACTGCATTCCAGCAGTGAATAAAGGTTTTTCACAGACACATTGTGGTACATCAATGCACCCCTTTAGCCCCACCTCCTCTACTACACCAGACAAATATGCTAGAAAGACAATTTCCCCATCTAACAATCAGCTGAAGTATGAGGCTGAAAAAAAAATTATATCTCATATTCAGTAGATTATTCATGCCCTGGGAGAGGAAGCTGCACTGGAAGACAGGGGCTTAAGAAAAAGGGTCTACGGCAGGGGTGTCAAATTTGCGATGACGCATTGTTGTCACATGACGTATCGCAACATTTTTCCCCTTTGTTAAATCAGGGTGGGCGTGGCCAGTGCATGACGCATCCGGCCCACAGGCTGCGAGTTTGACACCCCTGGTCTAAGGTATGAAAAATACCTGTAGATTAGTGGTTCCCAATGTTCATGCATAACGTAAGACATATTGAAATGATATAGTTAACATTAGAGAGCTGTAGTGAATGATGCCTTTGGTGGGGATTCTCTAATTGTTCCATGCATGGAGGAACAATAATATACGACTATGCCATTTATTTTGTAGGGATTCCAAAGATTAAACCTTCACTGGAAATTCCCCTATCAAGAACATTTTCTCGTAAGATGAATAGAATTCTTTTGGGTTGTAGCTTTAAGTAAATTAGAATTACTTCAACCAGGCGCTTGTCAGATTCCAACTTGTACAGCTGCTCCTCAATGTCTTGCTCACGCTCTTCCAGACGGTCCTGCTGCTTCACCAGCATCTTCTGCAAGAGAAGGAACAAGCGGAAGAAAGGCTGTTAAGATGCTGTAATGGAGAGAGGAAAAAACTGAAAAGGTATATAATAATTGCAATGAATGTTGGAAATGCTTGTGAGGACTAGTTCATTGCGTTCCACTGTTCTTTCTGTAAAAAGTAACAGAACGACAGTGGCCAGCCTAGATTTGTATTCCAGTAGTTAATCTTAAAAGTGTTCAGTAAATTAGAAAAAGAAAAAAAATGATAAACAATTTGTTCTTCCACTCACCATCACTACTTCTAGGGTAATATACTATGAACTAGAACGGTACATATTACAAATGTGACTCTTATTTGTTTAATCAATCAACTTATAGGCCATCTCAACTGCAGTTGCAATTCTAGGTGACTCACAAAATATAAATAATTAGAACTTTAAAAAGAACAAAAAAGAGAGAAATAACGAAGTGAAAACAATTAAGAACAGTAGGACTGCTAAGGACCACCTTGAGAAAGCAACGTATCATCAAAAACATAGATCAAAACATTGTGCTGCAAATCACCTGACCCTCAGCTTGATGAAAAACCTAGGCTTTTTGCAAAAGGAGCAAGGTTGGGGCCACACAAACACTGGGTGAATGCAGCTTCTCTTGAACTCCCAATTTTTTTTCAAATTCTTGAATGCCATGCAAAGATATTAAGACTAAAGACACGTGCCTCAAAAAAGGTAAATCCATTGTGTTACGTAAGACTTTATTCAAATCATTTATTTTGTATTTTGTAAGCACCAGGTATGTGCCAGGAGTGGAAGAAAACCCCCCTTCCCTCCCTCTCCCTCCCACACACACACACACCAACTACATGAATATTTTGCTAATCAGGAAATATTATATTGGGATACTTCTTGTTCTTAGATGGACTTTTACATCCTTAGTTGTTCAAATCTTTGCTAAGAGCCATCTTACCGAACTGTATCTTTGTTTCTTAAACTTTAAGAGATTAAAAACAGAATTTCCACCCAAAATCACTTTTTCAGGTTGAAGTGCAGTCTAGCTGTTCTATACATATTAGAGATGATAAAAATAATACAGCTATGATAACAAGACATTAAACATAATAAATACATAACTATGCAAAACATCCTTAGATAATTTCCTTTGTATTTATTTTATTCTTGCTATTATTATGATCTTATTTTTCACCTTCAAAGTTCTTCCAATTCTGAGGAAATTATTTCTGAAATCTATAAACCAGTGATGGCGAACCTTTTTTGGCTCACGTGCCATTAGTGGGGGGAGTGCAGGGGGGTCATGTGAAGGCGTGCTGCACCCATAATGCAATGTGCGACCCCCCAGTGTGCATGCACGCACTACAGGCATGACCCCCCACCCATTTTTGCATGCTTTTTTCGCCCTGCCCAGACTCCAGAGGCTTTATAAGAGCACGGGGAGGGTGAAAACAGCCTCCCCCGCCCCCCCCGGAAGCTGACAGGGCAGCGCCTTGCATGCCCTGACAAATGGCTCCGCGTGCTCATCTGTGGCACGCGTGCCATAGGTTCGGCATCACTGCAATAAACTATTGTGTAAACAAGGGCGTTTTTACTTCAATTGTCTAAACTATAGCACGTTTTAGGAAACTTTAATATAAACATAAATAACTGATAGCATTTTACATCACCTAAAAATTATTGATACTACTTTGCCCACTTATTATGCACTAAGCAGATAAGGCCATTTCTACTTAAAAAGCTGTTTCCCTGGGGTCATTTGGGTAGGTAGAAGGAGAAGAGGCAAAGAAAGAAAAAGATTCCCCACAGAAGACATTGGACTTATGAAAACACTTTAGGCAAACAGGTCTTCAGATAACTAAGCTTCCTTGTTGAATGTTACAAAGAACGTTACTGTAATTTCAAACAAATGAGTTTTCTGTGATAATGAAGAGCTAGATAAACCAGTCCTGTAGAATTCCTTCCCTTTGCTTTAATAAGCAGCTTCTACATACAAACAGAATGCAGTTTGATTTCAGATAATATTACTCAGATATGAAACTTATTTTTACATGACTAAGGTAATTTCAACTGTTGTATGAACTGTCTACCTTTGACCACTTATCACCCAGGTAACTGCAGGTTACTTCTCTGCCCTACTTCAATGGAAATGAAGTTGTTTTATTTTTTCATTGTTAGGAAGATGATGAGGCTGAAAGACACTGACATGCCCAAGGCCAACCCAGGCAGATTCTTGTCACAGCAGATTCAAGTCATCCTAGTTCAAGCCCAGCATTAAATCCTTACATTACACTGGGGAAGAATTCTCGTCAACCTATTGTCATTACTCACTAGATAGAATGGTATCTCAACTAGCTGGCAATAAATATTAAGCTAAAAAAAGTTTAGAAACACAGAGAAATACATAGCTCAAATAAATATGCTGATGCCATATATGAAAAAATCAATGCCACACCCTAAAATTTGTCGTAAGTAGTAGAGGATTAACACTGTTTTAATTACACGATAGCCCTGGCTTGTATTATTTTGAAATGCAAATTTTTCCATTTAAGTTTCATCACTAGCATTTGGGAATGGATAGCATACAAATAAGATAACTAAATAATCTATTACTGCTTAAAATAATGCATTTTGACATAAGTAATGTACCTCTGGACATCTATTGAGAAATGACCTTCACATTTTATATTTGTCTGCAACAAGCATGTGAATGTGTAGTGTAAGTATCATATTCATTCATTGTGGTCTGCTATATATGTGACATCTGGCTAGGAAAATCTTGTGAAAGAGTTTGACTGTTATTGGGAGCAAGGGAGAGATTGGGGTGGTTACTGTGTTTTGTATTTGGGTTTTTATTTCTGTAAGCTACCCACAGTCACCATGAGTGAGTTGGGTGGTCACAGGGCTGTCTTAACGCATGGGCCTGATGGGCACTTGCCCGTGGACCCCATACTAATCTGTGTATGTTAACCCTTCAATGTACCTTGTATCATATAAAATACAGCAACATATTTATTACATTTTACTGCATTTTTAATTAATACTAACATGCAAATATACGTTTAATTTTATCGACCATTTACATTTTTATTCCTGCGAGTAGTTGTTGTGCGAAACCCAATACACTGCTTTGCCCGGTGCCCATAATGCTGTTAAGATGGCCTTGGGCGGTCATATAATCTTTATAAATACATAAATATTGATTTATCTACAGAATTTGTAACCCGTTCTGCCTCCTGAGAATTGAGAACTTGGTGCCCTGGAGATGCCACCTCTTCAAGAAGAGCTAGGTCCCCTAAGCTTCCATAGTATAGATTTATCATGGGCTCTTTTGACTATACTAAATTGATCAAAAATTGATTATTCTAAATAAATAAATATCTATGTATTTCATTTCATTCTCTCTTCTCTGGCTACCTCCTCCAACTAATGAAATTCAACTGACACCATTCAACCTGAGTTCTGCAGAAGGAAATCATTATCTGTGTACTACTAGGGAGTTTTAAGCAGTAATAGATTATTTAGTTATCTTATTTGTATGCTGCCCATTCTCAAATGCTGGTGATAAAACTTAAATGGAAAAATTTGCATTTCAAAATAATACAAACCAGGGCTACTGTGTAATTAAAATAGTTGGTATGTTATTTAATTCTAACTATTTCAATTTATATAAACTGCAGAGAATCAGAATCAAAGATAATTATAAATATCTATATAATTTATAAATAATATAGATAATGCATTTAGATGTAACAGAATACTAGAAGATTCATTCTTTTCTAGGGATAAGAAATATAGGATAAATCTCCTAAAATAAATCTCCATAGTCAGCCATTCTGAACAGCTGTACAGGCTAAGTGGAGATGATGTAACTTGTATTCTAACACCTCTGATGAACAACACATCTGGAAAAGCTATTTTAAATATTTAACTTTAAAATAATCTGTTTCTTCAAAACGTTATGCAAAATAGTTTTGTTTCCTACTCAAGCTATGTTAGTAATTGATAACAAAATCTCCAGGAACTGGAGATAAAGGAGACAGCAAAATATTTTGATTTAACACAAAGTATTCATGTTTCTGATGTTTGGGGAAGAAAATCTCAGGTGACAGCATATTTGTCATTATCAAAACTTTTTAAAAATATACAATTACCATTTCAATAAAAGTGGGGGAAATTGAAAACAAGCTAACATAATTTACTAGTCCCCAAATTTTGTGTGTGTGTGAGAGAGAGAGAGCGGGGGGGGGGGGGGAGGGAGAGAGAGAGAGAGAGATAGTGCATGTCTATTCTCCCCATTTTTATCCATTCATTCTCTGGAGGGGAAAATCTACCTAGCAATAGGAAAATCAGTTCTGAAGGGTTTATTGCTATCATATATAGCTGATTAAGGTTTTTAATCAAGTACTTGATTCTTGTCTCAAGTAGAGAGAAGAGTAAATCAATATAAGTGCAAAGAAGGCCACTATCTTCTCTATCCATTAAGCAAAAATATTGGAACTCTTTCCTTGTTTCTATAATGTTTCCTGCAGGTCTCAGGTACCTTGAGCCATGTTATCTACAGAAGTTGGGATAAAACAATAGAGGGCTGCAACACAACGAATAAAACGTGCAAAACCATCCGTCTTAAGGAGAAAATAATTCATTTGTGCCTATTTAGCTAGCTCTCTCTAACCTATCCTTTAAAAGATTTCCCAAAAGTGATACCACAGGTTTCACTGAGGAATCCTTAGTCTTTTAAAAGAGAGCTGCATTCTATCTAGACGAAGTACAACTAGAGTTGTTTGTAAAAGCTCAGCTAGTTTATTAAGAAAAACTAAACTAAGCTCCGTGAAAGGCTCGGGCATGACTTGGATAACATCAGTGAATCCAAACAGAAAGTGGGATGGATCTTTCAGCATCCATTTAGAAATGTGAGCTGCATAGGGTGCAAATGCAATTAGTTCCTTGCCTAATTCTATTTACTCTCCTGCCAGTACAAGTGAAAAGCTGAGACTTTTTGCATTCCTCTCGGCTCATCCTCATTAAAGAATGGGGACATCCCACATTTGGCAGACTTCTCAGTTCTTTCCCTGAATTGAAACACTGATATGTTGGAGGGAGTGTTGTTCTGTTTCCAATTTTGAGCAAAAAACGATTCTAGCTGCAGTTAATATATGCAGTATTAAATATTGAATTTTTTTACACATATTTCCCCTTAATATGTCCAAAAGGCTGATTTCTCCATTTCCAGATATATTATTGCCTTCTGAAGGCTGTTCTACTGACCATCCTTGCGCAAGCAAAACCAAGTGCAATGAGCCTATTTATTTTTTCCAGGAACAAGTTAAATCCTTTCTGTTTCTTCCAGTGCTGGCATCTGAACCTCTACATGTTTGCTTTTGGGTTTGGCACTGAGGAGGGACAGGATGCAAATATCTGAAGACAGATATGGTGAAAATTCCCCTTAAATGAACATTGTCCCTTAAATGAACAAAGGAGCAAATTTAATATGTATTTTATGTAGATACAAAGTAATACCGTACTTGCTATGCCTTCTGTTGAATAATCACTAACAGGAATATTTATAGATACCAATGGCAATCACACTGGGTTGCCATTGTACAAGTACAATCATCTTTGATTTTGAGTGCAGCTAAAGTACAATATAAATATTCCAATGTTTCTAGATGAACACAGATTTCAAAACTGGGTAAATCTTTTGCTCAGATCTAGCAAACCATTACAACAATTCTGAGATTTATTCACTAATTTTGAATAAGAGATTCAGTGAAGAATTTGCAGTTTTTAGGAAATTTAATGTCTAGTATTAAAGATCTTTTTTTAAATGGCCCATAGAACGGAATGAAAAGTATTTTATATAGATCAGTATTTGACATATCCTTATATACCATAATAGTAAGTAGAATCAAACTTAATATCACCACAAACTGTTCAGCAATATAATGTCCTAAACACCTTTTGTCTCATTTTTTCTAGAAACAATGCAAACGTTTCTCAGAGAGCAAAAAGAGACCAGATGTGTTACTATCCTTTATTTTTTTGATGCCACTTATTGGAATTCATGTTCTATTTTAGTGCAAGCATTGGAAGTTCAGTGTATGTGTCAATGATATGAGTTCAGGGTGAGCAGAATAAATGTATTTTAAATTAAAATAAAATATTAGCCACAATCTCTAATGCTGGGCTGTTGCAATCAATCACAACCATTCAGAGAAATGAATTTAGAAGAGATGCTGTCTTGAAAAATGAAGCATCTCCTGTCTGTCATTAACCCACTGATATGAAAGAAGGATCTATGTCACTGATTCAAAAAACTAAAAAGGAGTCAAAGACCTGAGAGGATCAGTTCTAATATTATGCTGATATAGGATTTTTCCTCTTATGTCCCCTAACTCAAGCCAAATGACTCATCCAGTTCCATTTAAATAAAGTGGTGAGTATCTAGTGGTGAGTTAGAAACCCTGGAAAACTTACCAGCAAATCAAAGACAAAAGAAAACCATATGCCATTGATTCATTATTTAGGTATTCATTTTCCATCCTGACATTTTTAGTTTATCAGGACCTCTTTTTTAAGAAACCTGAATCCAGGATCAATTCTAATTCAGAGGAAGAGTAACAAAACTTACTTCATCTTTTAATTCCCTACTCACACACATAGATTGTATCTGCTCTCATTTATATAGCCACATTAAATTGTTATTTTTTTAAGTCTATGACATCTCAGTTTTTTGTTGATCAATTTGTTATAAGATAGTGATAGTTGCCTCTTATAAAGGGAGATGATCATACATCAAACAAATGAAGGGAACAACAGAAAATTACTATTTAAGATTGTCCTTGTATTTTACAGTTTACCCAACAGAATGGTACACTCTCCTCTTACATACTTTAAATTTCTTCCAGATATCTACTCCTTGAATTTAAGAAAAAAGTGATTTCTTTTACATGTGCTATTAAAAATAAAAAAAATATTTTACAATGTAAAACTGAGACATGTGGGTCTTGATAAAGCATGTATTGCAAAAAATAAACTTACATTTCTCATCATTGTAATTAACCAAGTGTATGTATGACAAACCATGGCTCATAAGCATACTACCCATATACTCGAATTTCATTTTATAACTGTTAAGTCCCATGTGAGAGCTAGTTATAACTAGAAACAATGGGATCTGAAACTTATATCTATTTATCTGTCTATTCCTGTGGCAAATTGCAAGATTTCAAAAATGGGGCAACGTAAAATGCTTAATATAATGTTTCACTTAGACCACAATAGCCTTTCCACACATGGAATCCTCTAGATATGTTGGATTGCAATTCTTACCACCCCAATTTACTGCCAGCCAGTGCTGACAGGTATGCTGTGAGCTCAAATTTAACACAACTTGGAGGGCATTGGGTGAGTGAAGGAGAGATTAAGAACAATTATAGCAGCTCGTTCAACAACATGGTTCATCTAATGACTACTTCCTTATAGATCATAAATGACAAATCTGCTTTACCCCTCAGCAAAGTCATATCAACTAAAAGACATACTACATTTATCTTCAAAAGACAAAGTAAAAGTTGGAACTTCAAACAAGATAACAAGCAATCCTTGGCTCGACCTCTACAAAAGTGTTTTGAGTTTTACATCCCCACCCTACACAAGGCAAGCTTATTAAATGAAACAGAATACTTTGCTGCATTTAGTAAAATCTCCCTTAAATTACTATAGCTGGTTCCCTAGCAACCGGTGACACAATGGTAGACAGGAAGAGTGCAGACACAATTCTGCTGTCTGAAAACAATAGACTATTAAATGAAAGGAAGTAGTATTCTACTTCCTTAGAGCAGCTTTAGCTATTAGAGATCCCCGTTTACATTGATTTGGAGACAAGACTCATTCAGGTAAGTTCCACAGACTGTAACACGAGAGAACCTTGTGCTTGAATAACCTATTTCTCTCTCTTTCCCTGCCATCCTGTTTCAATTAGTTATTTTCAATAATTTCATGGGGTTTTAGCAACAGTAATAGTTTTGAATACTACATAGACAATCTGAATAGACACATACCTATCACTGCCTGTTGTTCCAGCTTCTTACATGTTCTACTTAAGTGACTCTTTTTGGTTAATAAATCTCTTAGTTAAGAACTTTTTAGATTCATATACACACAATTACTGCCATAAGATTTCACTGATTGAGAAGTGATGTAAGAAATATTTTGAATAATAAATAAAAATGACCATTTTGAATTATCAACACACACACACACACACACACACCTATATACATACATACAATCACCAAATTTATATGCTGCTCATTTCACAAAAGAACTGACTGCCGGAAGACTGCAACTTCAGTGCTTATTGGAAAGTGGCTTTCAGCAGAAACTTAAGCAAGTTTCATTTCTGTGGTAGAGTTGTAAGCACAAGGCCTTGTATTCACTGGAGTGCAATTATGAAGGTTAGGGTTAGAGGCAACTGCAATAGTACCAGTGGTGGGTTGCAAATCCCATTCCAACTGGTACGGTTGGAATGGGGCCGGTGGAGTCCTCATGGATGAGCGCAGTACGCGCATGCGTCTTAGCGCCTCCGTGTCTTCAACTGTTCCACGCCCAATGCTGTACGTGCCATGTGCCTGCGCAGAAGCACATAAGCCTTTAAACACCAGTATGGAGCGCAAGTGGGCCCTCCGGAACACTGTACCGTACCGGTATCTGGTGCTCTGGGCTGGCTCCAGTATGCCCGTACCAGGGCGTACCACCTGCAACCCACCACTGAATAGTACAAATGTTTCTGTATGGCAATTGGAGCTGCTTATTTACCCTGCTTTTGGGCAGCATCAGTTTCTGGGAACATTCACACAACACCCTGTTAAAAGTTGGTATAAGTCTGTTCTGATTACATTACTGTAGCATTAGGAATAGCTTTCAGGAAGGGATTGCAAAAGTTAAAAAAAATAATCTCCCAATTCGGTATCATTTATATTTTAATTATTTTCAAATAGGTACAATAAAATTAGCAAAGGCATTTAACATAAAATAACTTTATTTTTGTAAGCTGCCCAGAATCATTGAGAGTGAGTTCGGAGACCATATAAATTCTCTAAATAAGCAAACATTTCCACTTAGGAATTTAAAGAAAACAACCATGTGCAAGAACAATTTTTTAAAGATAATTTTAAATTACCTTCTCAAAATTCCCACCTTACTCAGTGATGGCTGATTAGAATCCTATGCATTGTATAAGCCATGAATTAGAATCCAATTGAGAAAGAAAGTCTTAGAACTATAGTTCAATATTTGCCATGTTCATAAACATTACACAATTTAAGTCAACTACATGCAAATAGAAATCTATCGCAGCTGGCTAAAATTCCATATCTTTTCATACATTTGTGCAGGAACTCTACCAAGAATTTTCTGTTGAAGAGTTCATGAAATGTAGGCTAACCTCATGGCAACCAAGCAGGAAGAGCTGAACTTGGTGGAGCAATTCAGGAAACTTCCTTTCTTTAGTCTTATGGCACAAAGCCAAACCAAATGAGATGACACCCTTGAGGAGTAATGGAGTCAAGTGTGCTGACTACATAATTTAATGGGCCATAACTTTAAGTCATGCATGATAAGACCAGGATAATTAAATTTCATGCTTTAGAAATCCAAGGTCAGAAAGGCGTTCCCAGATCCTTATACTATATGTTGCATCACTCAGTCAACTGTATAGTTCTTCTCAAAAATTTGGTCTGGTCAGGTACAGAGAAAACTCAACAGCTGCATTGGACTTGTCATTTTCCTATGGAAAAATTCCATCTGATTTTAAGTTGAAAGTATTACAAAACAAATTAGAATAGAGATTATATGAAAACTTTTTTCCATCTTCTTTTGCCAAAAACTAAACCATTGACAAGAGCCAGTTTGGTGTGGTAGTTAAAGCAGTGGCTAGAAACTGGGAGACAGGAGTTCTGGCCTGGCCTTAGGCCCAGCTGGGTGATCTTGGGCTAGCCACTTTCTCTCAGCCCTAGAAGAAGACAATAATAAAACACTTCTGACAAATCTAGCCAAGAAAACTGCAGTGACTTGTCCGGCCAATCTCCCCAAAACAGACAAAATTGAATGGAAGAAAAAAATCCATTGCACCCTCTTGCTTTTGCTTCCAAAAACTGGAATTCAAGAATACTGAATACTAAAGAAGCATGAATACCACAATGAGATTTAGGAAAGCTACCACAGAAATTGCCCTGCAATTCAGACTTCATCCCATCCTTGTTTTTCTTATAGTTGCAACTTCGCCCTATTCCACAAAGCCCCCTCTTCCAAGTATATTTCTGATAGAGAGTCAGAAGATTATTTTGTTTATAAAAGGAAATGTCAAAATATAGAAATAAATTATAAGGCAGAGAATTCTTGACAAAAAACTAGCATATGTAAAATTTCCAGAGGATTCCCCAAGGATAGTAATAGAAATCTAGGGCATCTCTCTGAAATGAAGTATGGCTGATTTTAAGATTAACATGCCATAGAAAACTCCACTCATTATTGTTATCACTAATAAGATGCTTCCTGGCCATGAAGTGTCCTCAGACCTGGGACTCTCCAGACATAGTGCCAGAATGCTCAGCAGTGGCCAAGTTTATTCTGGGAAAAGAGGCTAATACATACAGGGGGCTCTCAAATTGGGGAAGGATGGCTGCACACATCAATTACCCCAAAACCTACAAGAACAGTTTATTTGTTAATAATAATTTATTTACAGCAAGATGAGAGTAAGAGTAGAATGAATGGGATTCAGAGAAGGGGTGGAGTGACCTTTGGCTTCTAAAACCTGAGTGTCATCCCTTTGACTCTGCTACTGAGTGCCGGGTTGATCTTATACAGGTTCGTTTTCAAGGACACAGGAGAAAAAATAATTAGCATTATCTGCAGAGGCTGTAGCCCAGTTGTCATCATATCTCTGTTTGAAATAATGCAGAAGAAAGAGGTATCAGCCCACTGAGACCCTGAAAGATTTGATATTTTTTGTACGTTGCCATGGAAGAGATCTGCATTTCTTTTCCAGCAGGTTGATTTTTCTATTTGCAATTGACACATTCTTTTGGCACCAGCAGGATTATTTCAAAAGTAGTACCTTAAATACTAATGATGAGTGCAGCAGAGAGTGATGTGCTTCCAAGGACACACTCAAAAGATCCAGAACAAGGGCAGGTCAACATGTGAATGCCTTCAAGAACAGAACATTTGTGGGAGAGGAGAATTCTATTCCATGTTCCTTCCCTTTGAAACAATGAATTATAACTAGACCCAGAACAGAGGCTGACCCATGCTTATACCTCAAGAATGAGTGGGTGGCCCAAGTACAATCTAGGTGTTTTAGACTATAACTTCCTTAGGCCTTGATCACTCCTGGTTTGCTTATCCCTGCCATCAATATTCCATTGTTAGTTTCCACTATTAATCTCCATATTATGCTGCTTATTTCACATGCAGGAAAAAGATACCTTATGGCTTTGCTTACTCGCCTGTGTGCCAGATGGAACATTTTACTCTGAACTGTTTTTTTTTTCCTGTTTGTGGTAGTAATGTGACCCAGATTTCATTGGATGAGTGCAAAAATAGGGCAGAGAGAGATGACAGGCCAGGTTTTAAAGCAAAATTAGCACTTGGATTCCTCTTTCCATCCAGTCAGCTTAATCTTTACAATCACTGAAGGAAAATGTGCTGAGGGTTCCTATCCTGCAAATGGTGAGGAGGTAGGATCCAATGAAGCAACTTCCATTCTTTAGAACAATATTTTTCAAATGTCAATTTGAATAAGTGGCTTTTAACTCCCAGAATTTCCCAGTCAGAATTTTGGGAGATGAAGTCCACATAACTTAAGAGTTGCCATGTTTGAAAAATGTCCTGTCACTCAATATTAGAAATGCCCTTTTAAGCTTTTAAAAATGTAATTGTTCTACAGAGCATATGGGTGCTAATAGTCTAAGGGCTATTCAGATGAGTTAGAATACATTTTGTTTTGATAGTTTTGTATGATTTAAACTATCTTGAGTCCTCTGTTAAAATGGGCAGTCTAAAATTATTGCACAAATATATAAACAAATGCATAGTTTACTTTCTAAAAATTCCTTGATTCTTACCATTGTGTAAGTCACCTGACACAAGAAACCCATAAATATTAGCTCATCCATGTTTATAACACAAATATCTCCACAACAAAATTTACAACTAACCTATATGTGCAGTAAAACTGCACAGCCTGAGGGCACATACATAACTATACTAAGCCAGATTGGGGGCCTAGTTATATTTCTGAATGCCGTTCCACACAAAGAACAGTCTCTTTGTTTCCTGGATGTTCTTTGATGGCAGACTGCTAAAAATGCAGCCCACAAGCATGTAATCTGAAGTGGGACACTCTAGATTGTCATGCAACTTTGATACACATTTGGATCAAACCCTCTTGGAGCTCAAAAAGAACATGGCTACAAGTGAGAAAAATGGGGGTGACCAGCTACAACACATAGACTTTACACCCATCCCTTCCTTCCCTTCCCTGCTCTTGCTAGGGGTTAAAATTCTGCACTGTGTTTTGCTGCAGTTATAGTGTCCTCTCCTGCTCTGGGGAAAAGAAAATGATACTGACCACCGAGGAACTTGTCTACTCAGATTCTAATTAGATTACACTCCCTCGCGCAGCAAAAGGAGTGGAATGTTGCCAGCCATAAACGCCCAACGCAAAGGCCTGCATCAAACTGCAATCCATCTATCCTAAGGCTATGTGGGCAGGCGGCTTGCTCTGGCCCAGTTGCCAAAGCAACAGGGGGGCGTCGCCATGTGCATTGGCGCTGTAGGGGACCAAGGGGAATGAGGTCAGCAGTACTGTATGGCCTCGTCAATCACAGTAACATTAGGCTAAGGAGCTAAAAGAGCAGACCTTATCCTCTTTAGCGAAAGGAAAAGAATATGCCATATTGAAAAGCAATTCAGAGAAAACTGGAATTGGGGGGAGGGAAATAATAGTCAGTCACTCCAGGCTTACTTGTTGAAACAGGACCAAGAGTTAGGACCAACAATGAGGAAGTGGCATGGAGGAAATTCCACTCACATTTCCAAGATGGCACTGACCAACCCTACTTCTGAATTTATTATTATTTATTAGCGCTTATAGACCGCCCCCTCTCCCGAAAGGGACTCGGGGCGGTGTACAGTCCGTATCGAAATACAACAAATTAAAACATAATAAATAGATACATAAATACGTATATGAGAGGAGGATAAAAATATGCCAAACTGTACAGCTAAATAAATAAATCAGAATATACAAAGTTTAAAATCCCAATATCATATAAGATTAAATTTAAAAGAGACTATCCCTCTAAAAACCAGTGAAAATGTGTATGCCAGGAGGTAGACGTTATAAATTATGCCAGACCAGCCAGTCGGAACAGGTGTGTCTTCAATTTCTGTCGGAAGGAGCGGAGGTCAGTAGTGGTTCTAATGTCGGGGGGGAGGTCATTCCAGAGGGTTGGGCCCATCACAGAGAAGGCCCTACTCCTCGGTGTCGCCCGTTGGCATTGCCTCGTGGACGGCACCAGGAGAAGGCCCTCCCTGTGAGAGCGAATTGGCCGCAGGGATGTGTGTGGGAGGATGCGATCCCGCAGATAACTAGGCCCTATGCCATGGAGCGCTTTAAAGATGGTAATCAGAACCTTGAAACGCACCCGAAAGACTACAGGCAGCCAGTGCAGCTCGCGCAGGAGAGGTGTTACGTGGGAGTACCTAGTACTCCCCATGACTACCCGCGCGGCTGCGTTCTGGACTAGCTGCAGTCTTCGGGCGCGTCCCAAGGGATGCCCCATGTAGAGAGCGTTACAGTAGTCTAGGCGAGACGTCACCAGTGCATGAGTGACTGTGCGTAGGGCATCCCGGTCCAGAAGGGGGCGCAATTGGCGCACCAGGCGAACCTGGTGGAACGCCCCCCTTGCCATGGCTGCCACATGATCATCCATTGACAGCCGGGCATCTAGGAGGATGCCCAAATTGCGTGCCCGTTCCACAGGGGGCAATTGTTCGCCCCCTATGGCCAGTGATGGAATCAGCTGGCTGAACCGAGGTGCCGGTAGCCACAGCCACTCGGTCTTGGAGGGGTTGAGCTTGAGTCTGTTGTCCCCCATCCAGACCCCGACGGCTTCCAAACACCGGGACATCACTTCGACAGCCTCGTTGGGGTGGCTTGGGGTTGAGATGTACAACTGAGTATCATCGGCGTACAGATGGTACTCAACCCCAAAACCACGGATGATCTCACCCAGCGGCTTCACATATGCGTTGAACAAAAGGGGCGAGAGGACCGACCCCTGCGGCACCCCACAAGAGAGTGGCCTCGGGGTCGACCTCTGCCCCCCAGTCAACACACATTGCATCCGGCCGGAGAGGTAGGAGCCGAACCACCGCAAAATGGTGCCTCCGACTCCCATCCCCTCCAGCCGGCGCAATAGGATACCATGGTCGATGGTATCAAAAGCCGCTGAGAGGTCTAATAGGACCAGGATAGAGGAACAACCTCTATCTCTGGCCCTCCAGAGATCATCAACCAACGCGACCAAGGCTGTCTCTGTGCTGTGCCCGGGTCGGAAGCCGGACTGGCGTGGGTCTAGATATACGGATTCATCGAGGCGACGTGGAAATTGCTGCGCCACCACATTCTCAACAACCTTCGCTAAAAAGGGGAGGTTGGAGACTGGACGGTAATTAGCTAGCTCCGTTGGGTCAAGTGAAGGCCTCTTGAGTAGGGGCCTCACCACCGCCTCTTTCAAGGCAGTCGGTAAGGAACCCTCACTCAATGAGGCGTTCACCAGGCCCAGAAGCCAGTCTCGCGTCACCTCCCAGGATGCCAGTACCAACCAGGAGGGACACGGGTCCATTGAACATGTGGTGGGTCGCAGCCGTCCACGCAACCCGTCTAAATCCTCGGGGGCAACAGAGTCAAACTCCTCCCAGAGTGGGCTCACAAGACCCACTGTTGACGGCTCGTCCGGTCCACTGGGGGGGGGCCCATCCGCTCCGGATCTGAGCGACTTTGTCCTGCAGATATTCCCCAAACTCCTCTGCTCTTCCCTGCAAGGATGCCCCCCGCGTCTCCTGCGACAGGAGAGAGCGAATCACCCTAAACAGGGCGGCAGGGCGGTTATCCGCAGACGCAATGAGAGCGGCACAATGTCTACGTTTAGCCGCTCTCAATGCCACAAGGTAGGTCCGTAAATAGGCTCTTACCTGTGTTCGGTCAGACTCGGAGCGTGAGGACCTCCACCTGCTCTCTAGACGTCTCCTATGGCGCTTCATCACCCTTAGCTCCTCGGTGTACCAGGGAGCCCGGGTGGGTCGCTGCCGTAGGAGAGGTCGCAGAGGCGCAACCCGGTCCAAGGCCCCCACCGTCGCCCTATTCCAGGCGTCGACTAGGTCCTCCGACCGAGCGCCGGTCAGGGCTACAGGTAATGGCCCAAGCTCCGTCTGGAACCTATCTGGTTCCATCAAGTGCTTGGGGCGGTACCAGCTTTAGCAAACTGGCTCCACCTCCTCGCGGTGGAGGGTAGCGCCAGGGAAGTCCAGCCGGAGACATGAGTGATCTGACCATGACAGGGGCGTAATATCTAAATCCCCTATTCCCAGATCACTCGTCCACTGCTTAGATACAAAGACAAGGTCCAGTGTGTGGCCGCCTTCGTGTGTGGGGCCCTGAATTAGTTGGGTCAGGCCCATGGCTGTCATGGAAGCCATGAACTCCCGAGCCACGTCAGACGCTGCTCCCGTCGACGGCACTAATTTAGAATTAGTGTAACCTACACAAGGCCCCGCTGTACTGTTGCCTGTTGATCAGGAGTGTAGGGTAAATGAGGCTGCACTCTTATCCATGTTCACCAAGGATTAAGGGCCATCAGACTTTAGTAAATGTACCAAGTATCAGGCCATAAAATGGAAATACACAGCACACTTATTTCAAAGGAACTCCCTATTAAAATTAATAGGGATTACTTGGATAGGGCTATCAAATATTGCCTGCAAGTTCTTTTTAAAACTATATATATTTAAAAGCACAATCATAAAAAGGAGCAGAGAAAGAAATGTGATCACCTACTGAAAATCAGGGGGGGAAATCAGTAATTGGCAGCAAAGAGATATAGACATCCTTAATTCTTTGTTGCCATCTAGTGGTCATCCACATTTTTACCATCTTGGTCTAATACATATGGCAGTGTTATTTCCGGAGAAACTTTGACTACCTTGTGTGGAATGATGGATACTGGTAAAATGTTATGCAAATAAAGACAATAAAGTCAAAAAGCCAAAACGGCTATGTAAAAGGTAGTAATTTGTGGATGAGAATTCAATCACCTAAAATGTGGTGGCAATCATTAGTTCTAATCTGGTCTCTAATTTCAATGTGGACTTCTCCAAGATCTGTAAAGTCTTGCACCTCAAACTGTTATACATTAAAGCAAGCAATTTACCACCTGTCATTTAAAGACACCTGCACAGCAATATGCCAGGAATTTGAGGTTTACACCTATAAAAGTTCAGAAGTAGCTGTAAAATACAACACTGTCTTGAGTTAGAAAACCAAAAACAAACATTTCTGGGGCAATCTATATGAAGATTTTAGTGTCACATGCTATAATAATACATATGTTGCTATACCTAAGGCTGACCAGTTGGCTTCCTATCTTTGGAAGCACTTCAGTTTTACAGAGAACATATTAATTATCAATAGGAAAAAAGATGCTCCTTATTTGTGTGTTAATACAATATTTGTGTGTGTTTATTTTTGGCCTGGACATCACATTTTTGTCTGCTGTGCCTTAGGGCTATCCAGAAGAAGTGGTCAGAGTGATGTTAGCAGAGCTGGTGAACGCTATAGCATGCAATTTTTTTAAACGAGAGCTTTATTTGAGTGCTGGTTAAGCAATATAGCACCCATTTTTGCTCCTCAAATTCCTTCCAAACAAAAATGTTTTTCTTTTCATATCCAACATTCAAGAGAACATGTAGCCAACTGCCCTATTTCAAAAATCATAAAGTAATTTTTGCAACAGGGAAAATTCATTATGCTTCCTATATACTGAAGCACTGAAAGCCAAGAGTAATACACCTCTTTATTTTGAATGAAATTCTTCCTTTTTATTCCTATTCAGAATCACATAACTAAAGATTGCAATATTTTAGCTTTCTGTATTTCCTACATTATTATTTTCATATCACAATTAGTTTTTTGTTTGTTTTTGCTGTGTTGTTTTTTTTACAGTCCTCATTTAAAATTATTTGGATCCTTGCGTTTTCAGTTTACTCTAATTGGCTTTACTCTTCAAATAAGCAGAATTTGTCATATGTTTTATCTATACATAGAAGCTGCACTGTTTTATTTCAAATAACAGCTTCAAAAAAAAAAACTTCTAACGTATGTTATTTATGGCTCCTTAGAAAAAATGTAGGAAATATTTGTAAAAGTATAGTTTACCAAACCAAGATGTCAAGCTATTCCTAATTTCTCCTTCAGAATATTAAGTAGTGTTTTTTGACTGATTATTGATTCAAGGGATTGAGGGAAAGAAAAAGAACGGTCTCTATTCCAAGTATATCAATCAAGCAATCAAGGCAAAGGGTTATCTTGAATAAGGCAGTGTACTGTATTTGTGGACATTCAAATGGCAAAATGTTTTTTTGCAATTGTGTTATGGAATAATCTGGCTTCTATTCTGAAAATGACATAGTCAAGCAACTCTGTGTTGGCAGCTTCTAGAAAACAAAACCAATGGAAATAAATATTTTAGATACTCTGTTTATGGTGCTACATGAAAGAAGATGTTGACTGATATGCAGTGTATACATGTATGGGTTCCAGTTTCCTGCCTCTTAAAGTAATCTACCTCCTGGAACTTTCAGAATCAGAGCAGCTGCAAGCAGGCCAGGTCTCCTATCAGACTTCCGGCATCTGTTGACCGGATAGTACAATTCCATGTTTTTGTTCTATGTCCCTTCATCATCAGCTGAGCTCTATACCTCCATGTGTACATCTTTCAAAGTTTCACGCCACCTCCAATCTCACTGATTTTTTTCTGGGAACCTTGAATAGAATACATACCAAGCGGTAATCAGTCTGATTAATAAATAAGTAAACAATAAGCTAAATACATAGGACTCCTAGGTGTGTGTTAAGTCTCCATTCTGTTAATGGAGACTACAAACTTTGTCCAACAACATTCAAGGTATTAAAACAGCTAAAAAGATGCACAAAGAGAAGCAGAGAAAATGCTCTAGCAATCCCTGGCTTCAAGATCCATTCATATAGGTTGTGCATTTCTGGGAAGCCTTTTGCACAACAGTCACCTAATATACAAAACCTACAACATTTCTCAATAAGTGTATGTTCTTGCATTACTAGGACACTTAAATGGCAATAATCCACAATCCACTAATGATTCCAAAATCCAGCAGAATTATTTTAATGATTTTAAGTACTGAGATAATTTGTAATTTGGTCTTTTCCTAGAGCTCTCTCCTAGCAAATCAAGTTCACATCTACTTAGCTTTAGCAATGCTACCATATTGAGAGCTCCAATGCTATTTCCTTGGCCCTGCATTTCAGCTTTGTGACTGAATTTATGTATCTGTTTTTAAAATAAGTACCTATGAATCTAAAGCGTACAACTAATCTGTCATAAGACTTGGAATGGTGGAGAAAGAAGCTGGGCAGAAAATTCACAGGTCCTTGACTGCCTGGGGTACTTAAAAATTTGCATCAGAGTATTAGCTTTAAAAAATTCCTATGTTCAACCATCAGAATATATATTAAAAATCCAGGGAAAATAGACACTATATACAGATACAGCTATTCACTTCAATGAGATTTTTTAATTTTCTGTGGATTTTAAAAGTTGCTGCAACTGCAATCTAGATTTCTGATCAAATCATTGTAGTTTGACTTATCTTCTTCCTTCTTAGTCTATAGTTTGGACAGCATTCAAGCAAAAGTACTTTCAACTCTTTAGTAGTCAAGCTTCAATTAATTCCTAATGAAGTAAAGGGCTAGGGAAAGGACTGAAATATATTATGTACTGATTGCATGATGGAACTGCACTTCCAAATAAAACTGCTGTTATATAATTTTGCTGCCAATGCATAAAAGAATCTGGGATTCTTTGACCTCAGCATCTCAATGCTATGTTATAACATATATTTGATCCTCTCCATCAAACAGAAGCCAATCACTTCTTTCTGAGAGAGAATCTTTGAGACGTGAACTAATAAAAATTGTAACCATGATGTACAATGATTCTTAAATTTATTTTTACTTTTTAAGAAAAGAAAAGTTTCCCATCAGGGCCGATTTCCCATTCAACCTCCATATAGCAGTGCTAATTACAAAGCTGCTGAAGCATCCTGAGTATTTTGCTAACACACCCTCCAGCTGTCTCCTTTAAAAAAATGCAGTAAAATCAGCTTGGATTTTACTTTTTTTTGAGGGGGTGGTGGTTCAGAATTCTAAAGGCCTGAATTATAATCTTTTATGAATCCTATCGTTAGAACAGCCCAGGAACACCAGATGTTCAAGCAAAGCTGCCAACCAGCAGCTGGCTACAGCTTGCAGCACAGGGTTTTTTGTTATTGTTACTTCTAAAAAGCAAAATGATATAGATCTATACTTTAAACAAGCACACTGCCAGGCTTTATAACATCATACAAAGTGGGGAGGGTTGTTTCTTATCTAGGGGTTGGCAGAGGTAGAGAGAATCTTGAAATGGATCAACCTTTTTCCCTCTCTGGGCTCCTCCTTAAGGGCAAAGCAAAACCTGGGCTTTTGATGAGAGTGGGATACTCCTTTTTTTGAAGGCCTGTCCATACAAGCCAAAGAAAATAAGCACAGAGCAAACCAATACTCTTCCTGTACCAGATTGGATAGACTAGACTCAATAGATTTAAAGCTCTACTCCTGTTTTTAGAGTAACTTTTTAAAATCAAGTATTTTGCAATACATGTTATCTATCTGTGTGTGTGAGACCGGAGGGGAAGTTGACGACAGTGACTTAAGAGAATTAAAATTTATCTTAAAAAATCCTATTAACATTTACCCATGTAATTGGTATTCAAGAGATAATTGGCCATGTTCTACCCAGGTACCTGGGTAATAACCAAAATGAGGTTTGGGAAGGGGCTACTATGGAACTTGTTTTTGTTTGCTTCCTGAATTACCTGAATACTTGCTGTATAGACACTTCCTTCTGGCACACATATACATCTGCTATAGAGGATTATAAACTTGACAGAAGAGATTGGAGTCCAGGCAGGAGGATAGTCTACTACTGTCTTACACCTGTTTGATTCTAATCTTATCTCAAAGGATAGAAAAGAAGATATATGAGCATTTTACTTTTTCTTCCTTACTGGATTTTACAGGCCTTTTTATCCCTATAAGCTTAATTTATTGCTCTATATACCGTATTTTTCGGAGTATAAGATGCACCCTTTTCCCTCAAAAAAGAGGC
Source organism: Natrix helvetica (assembly GCF_964273705.1). Lineage (NCBI taxonomy): Eukaryota > Metazoa > Chordata > Lepidosauria > Squamata > Natricidae > Natrix > Natrix helvetica. The sequence continues at coordinate 51,889,106 of NC_138551.1, read as the reverse complement.
TGAAAATCTGGGTGCGTCTTATTCACCGAATACAGCATTTTCTGTCTCCCGAAACTCCACCCCCTTCATCAAAATTTCAATTCAATTTATTTCAATTTATTTGTGCTTCTAGACCGCCCCCTCTCCCAGAAGGGACTCGGGGCGGTGTACAGTCCATAGAGAATATCACAAAAATACAATAAAAAATTAAATATGTACAGTTTGGAGGAGGTTAAAATGCAATTAAAAGAACTGTACAAAGCTAAATAAATATAATTTTTTTTAAAATCCCTAAAACAGACACAACAGATTAAAAAAACCCTAAAATAACCAGATAATAATACATTTGCCAGGAGGGACAGTTGTAATTATGCCAGGCCTGCTAATCGGAACAGGTGAGTCTTCAATTTTTGCCGGAAGGAGCGGAGGTCAGAAGTGGTTCTAATGTCGGGGGGGAGGTCATTCCAGAGGGTTGGGCCCATCACAGAGAAGGCCCTACTCCTTGGTGTCGCCCGTTGGCATTGCCTAGTGGACGGCACCAGGAGAAGTCCCTCCCTGTGTGAGCGAATTGGCCGCAGGGATGTATGTGGGAGGATGCGATCCCGCAAGTAACTAGGTCCCGTGCCATGGAGCGCTTTAAAGATGGTAATCAGCACCTTGAAACGCACCCGAAAAACCACAGGTAGCCAGTGCAGCTCGCGCAGGAGAGGTGTTACGTGGGAGTACCTCGTACTCCCCATCACAGCCCGCGCGGCTGCGTTCTGAACCAACTGCAGTCTCCGGGCGCGTCCCAAGGGCAGCCCCATGTAGAGAGCGTTGCAGTAATCCAGGCGGGACGTCACCAGCGCATGAGTGACCGTGCGTAGGGCATCCCGGTCCAGTAGGGGGCGCAATTGGCGCACCAGGCGAACCTGGTGGAACGCCCCCCTCGCCACGGCTGCCACATGGTCATCCATTGACAGCCGGGCATCAAGGAGGACGCCCAAATTGCGCGCCCGTTCCACAGGGGGCAATTGTTCGCCCCCTATGGCCAGCGATGGAATCAGCTGGCTGAACCGAGGTGCCGGTAGCCACAGCCACTCGGTCTTGGAGGGGTTGAGTTTAAGTCTGTTGTCCCCCATCCAGACCCCGACGGCTTCCAAGCACCGGGACATCACTTCAACAGCCTCGTTGGGGTGGTTTGGGGTTGAAATATACAGCTGAGTATCATCAGCGTAGAGGTGATACTCAACCCCAAAACCACGGATGATCTCACCCAGCGGCTTCACATATGTGTTGAACAGGAGAGGCGAGAGGACCGACCCCTGTGGCACTCCACAAGTGAGTGGCCTCGGGGTCGACCTCTGTCCCCCTGTCAATACACATTGCCTCCGGTCGGAGAGGTAGGAGTCGAACCACCGCAAAACGGTACCTCCGACTCCTATCCCCTCCAACCGGCGCAATAGGATACCATGGTCGATGGTATCAAAAGCCGCCGAGAGGTCTAATAGGACCAGGATAGAGGAACAACCTCTTCCTCAGGATAGAGGAACAACCTCTAAAATGGCCGTGCATAGCTTTTAGAAGGCTTTCAGAGAGCTCTTGGGGGCTGGGGAGGGCAGAAATGAGCGAAAAACATCCCGTCCCATCCCTAGCAGCACTCTACAAGCCTCCTAAAGGCTATTCACGCCTTTTTTTTGAAAAGCGAACAAACCAGGCCCGTTTCATGAAAAACGGGCCATTTTGGGGAGGTTTGCAGAGTGCAAAAACTTTTTTTAAAATTTTCCTCTTCAAAACCTTGCTGCGTCTTATACTCTGGTGCATCTTATGCTCCGAAAAATACGGCACTTCAAATCTACTTTTAGATTTCAGCCATGATTAATTTATTCTCTCCCCAGTTCTTAATAGAACACAATGTTACATTGTTTTATTTATGCTTAAATATATTATTTCTCTATGGCTGGAACTTTTTATACTTTGTTTCAAGCTGGTAATTGTCAAAAATCTGTCTGTCTGTCTTACCTACCTACCTACCATTTTGCTTTTTCAACATCTGGATTGGATGCCTTAAATGCAAATCTACTTGGACCAATCCATGCCAGGTCATTTTTACTCAAAGAGAAATTTTCTGCTGTTAAGATAAGCTATCTTTTATCTTAAGAAGTAACAGGTTCTTTCTTAACTGAAGCCAGCTTATAATCACACAGGTAGGGTATGACATTTCTAATGCAACCTGCCAAATTTCAGGTTGAAAAATGGATTTTGTATTCAAGTCCCCTACTCAGGATTAAGAAAAAGGGAAGCATAATTAGAATCCCAGATAGATTTTGCATATGCCCATCCAATAACTGAAAGATTAAGCTACCTCCAGCTATGTTTCAGCATAAATTGACATACTATTATTTATTTAATTTGTAACAGCAAAGAGCTGAATTAATGCATTATTTCTAAAAGAGGGGAAATAACATTGCCATAATTTGGAGAAAGGGGTACACAACATCCACAGACCTAAACTGCAAAATATTCTGAAATTAGAAGATCATTTAATGATATAATGTGAGACTAAGCACTGGAAGAAGTCACTTCCAGTGCCTGAACATCAATGTACCCAAGCTGCAGAACACGTCGCTCCAAGGATAAGAAAAATTAAACGTAGATAAAAGAACAGGTATACAATATCTAACAAAATCAGAGGCAGCAATGAATAGACATCCTTTCCCATTGCTTTCCATGTGACACAACTAGAGGGAGTAGATTTTGTACTCCTCCCCAACAGTATAGGGTTGCCTATATTTTAAAAAATACAAAAACCCTGCATGAGATATTTATGGAGTAAATATTAGAAAACACCTTTGCTTTTATTTTTCATGAAGTATTCATGGGATTCACCTGAAACTGTATCTTTACAGTCCCACTGAAACTCAATCCAGAACATCAAGTTGTAGAAATATTATATTAAATCTAGTCTGAAGGAGTAACTCATTATATTGCAGTTGATACTGTTCAGTTTTTGCTTCACTAAACCAGAATAGAGAATAATATTTCTTGTTTTCTTGTTAGAAAATGAGGCTGGAAGGAACAATAATAAAAGTTATATTTATTCAGTACAGTACACTAATTCCCTTAAAAGTCCGCTATTCTCTAAGTGGTTTAACTGAAGAATATATGCTGTTTATTTATTATGACTTTTCTAAGCAAAGGTAGACAAGAAAATTTAATCCCAGATTTTTTGCCTGTTGACATAATTCAGCAATGAAGACATTTTTCCAAGCAATAAAAAGAACATTTTGATATACATCATGGATCATATTATATAAGTTTTTGACTAAGCAGCTAAATTTGTTGGGGACTTACTGCCATAGTCTTTCTCTATAAAATCTTATATAACCTATTTAGTCAATTCCCTTTAAATGGTAGGAAAACATTTTTTCTTATGAATTCAACAGGAGAGCTGTAATAATGGCAAGAAAGAAAGAGGGGCTTTATAATCAACCCCATAGAACTTTTTGGGACACTTATTTGCATTGCTTATAACAGACTAAAATGGAGGTGTAACTAGCTTATATTGATAAGCACAAGGAAGACTAGTCCATTTTTTTCAATGGCATTTCCCCAAACTAGTTCCAGCTGTATTGAATTACTGCTAATAGGTGCACCAGGTTGGAGAAAGCTAATTTAGAAAATGGATTCCATTTTATTATTTTTTATAAAGATATAGGGAGAAGGTTCCTCTTGATTAAACACTATACACTCAAAAAGACAATACTGTCAGCTAAGTGCTTGCTAATTTTGTTTCCACACTCCACATGCCAAAATTCTTGCATTTTTGTCTTGCTTGCCTCTCTTCTTCTTCTCATCTGAAACAAGGAACAAGAAACTGTCCAATTCATCTCGGTTGAAAGAAATAAACACATGGTGAGACCATCCAAATACAAATCTCCAATGATAAATTTCTATCTTATCTTCCATTGGCCAAAAAAAAAAAGAAGAAGAATAAAGTTATTAAAAAAACAACAGGTCAAATAAATTGTGTTTGAATTTTGTTGCATTTTTCAACATGATAGTTCATAGGGTTTAGAAAGCTTTATTTATGAAACAAATTTTGATTAATGATTATTATATCAAGGATAAATACTACAAAAACAAAATATATTTAATTTTGGAAAATTATTCTCAATCATGCACTCCAAAGAATTCCTAAAGCCTCTATCATAATAGATCTTACTGGCAGAAATGTAAACAGGCGTCCATAGAGAACTCAGTTTACAGGTATAGACTTATCCTAAAATTATTTCAACATTGCGAAGGTACTGTTTTATTTGGTTTAATGAAAATCAATATGGTTCCGATTACAAAAAGCAACAGCAGTTTTTCGCTTGGAATTTGCACCATCAAGACTATGTCAGATATAATGCAACTTGTCAGTTTCCAGATGTTGTTGAATCGTATCGCTCAACACTCCTTAACAATGTCTAAGCTAACTAAGGCTGCTAGGCACTATGACTGAACAACATCTGCAACTTACCTCTGGTTTAAAATGTGTAATTTCCACCCATTTTCTGAAAAGATTTCCTGGAAAGCATCTAAAACATAATGGACCAAAAATCCATTATTCAATCCCTTGTTACTAAAACATTAAACTCACAATTAGCTAAAAGATGTGAATACAGAAAAAGGAATAGCAACCCACCTCCCGTGGCCTACTATTCTGATGTCATAACCATATATTATGACATTATGTTTATAATTGTAAGTGCACTTTTCAGAAACTAAGATTCTTTGAATTTACTGAGATTGACTTTTTTTATATAGATTACATTGCATAACACTTCAAGAAATAGCATTTTTATTGTATTAAGTCCTTGTACCTCTTAAATAACCAGTATATTTTCTCTTGCTCTCTCTTTAACAGAAAAGTCCCCTATGTTCTTGTTTTCTCACACTAACAAAAACTGTCATTTATTTCTAAATGTTCAAGGATTTTGTATTGTTTCTATGAGTTTCATAGATAAAATTAATGCTGCATATAGCATTGTGGAATTAGATTACCTAATCATATTATGAACAAACTGCAAGCTTTGTTCAACAGATTTCTTTTCATTATGGGATTGCTGACATAAACAATTGTGTAACTTTTTTGTGTATTAAACCTGCATTCTCATCCATTTTCAATCATGGATTTATCATCAAGTTGATATCACTGATCTTAAAACTCAAAAACAATAATCTTTCCTTTAGGTGTTCGTCTTAGGAAATGTGGGTCAGTCTGTGAGTCATTGCTTTTTGTTTCATTTACATTATCTAATTTGTTATGTCCACAAAGAGAGTACAAAATGACAAAAAAGGCAACCTAGTTTAATGACTCTTAACCAAGATAAGGGTCTGGTTCAGAATAGTCTTGCTTCTGCAATGCAACCACATTGAACCTCAAAAAGTCTACAACTTCATGCTACTTGAAGTAGGTTCTATACAAATTACTAAACACAGACACAAGCTTTACTCCTCTTTGTCCACAGGTTAGGGACCCTGTCAAGATGCCCAGATGCATCACATTCAGCAATTAAAATCAACTATATAAGATTGTATAAGAAGTTTAAGCAGTAGGATATTAGATTAGAAAAAACCCAGGAATAAGGAAGTCTATAGAGATTTTCAGTCGTCGAGGTCATGGTTGTCCCAAAGGTGCATTTTCAGGAGGCAACTGGACTTTCTTGTTTTTGTCTTTGAAGACATTGAATGGTGTGGTAGTAGGAATGGAGTTCCAAAGAAAAAATTGCAACCAGGAGCACTACTCAGGTGACCCCAAGGACACAGATAAACCTCCAAGTGTTTCAACGACCCTCTCAAGGGATGCAAATGACCAGCTGTCTGCAAGGAATATAAATTCCCCACTATCCTGTCAGAGCTGAAGCAGCTTCTTGGATGAGAAGCGTCTTAAAAGAAAAAAAAACAAGGAAGTCCAGTTGCCTCCTGAAAAAGCACCTTTGGGACCAGGAATAAGGAGTTATCAGTTTAGTCAAGGTAACCACAGCTAAATATCTAGAAGTTCTTCAAATTCAAGTACAGTATTACATAACTAGCTTAAATAAACTATTCTTGTTATAAGGCAGGTAATTTGGTTAACAGCTTCAATCTCTATGGCTTTTATTTTTAATCTGCCACCATCTCCATATGCTAGCTGCATTCTTAGCTCAATTTAAAATATTGTTTTTTAAATTTTAAAAAAAATAAGGCAGGAGATAGGCAAGGTACTGATTAAGCATCTACCTTCGTATTATGCAAAAGAGGCCATTCTAAAGACACTTCTGCTCAGAAACATTTTTATCCAGCATACATAAAAGATTTCTTTAGCATCACTTCCAAACTGGGATACTTCTCTTTGATTTCCTCCATTTAGAAATGGTGTTGATACATTTCTCCAATCTAGTTTTTTACATTGTACTGGTTTCCTTTTGTTAAATAATATTTTTATGTAACTTTATCTAATTTCCATGACAATTATAGACAAACGGCATTGGTACTTACCTGATACACCTCTTCACATAGTGGGGGAGGAGTATCCAGGATGGGTTGACCTTGTCCTCTCTTAATTGGGCTGAGTCAGATAAGCTCTTTGGGCCACGCCTTGGTCGCCATGTTCCACCCAGTTATTGGCGAAGAACTCTATCCGACTCACTGTGTCATCCATTCTAGACTTTATTTTAGTTTCAAACCTTTATTTATTACTTCAACAGAACAGTTCAACAAACAACATAACAATTTCGCAAAATACCTATATCAGGGAGGGGCTAGATACCCCCCCCCCCACTATGAGAAGAGGCGTATCAGGTAAGTACCAACGCCCTTTCTCCATAGTGAGGGGAGGAGTATCCAGGATGGGACGTACCAAAGCCTACACGTTCCTAGGGAGGATTACACATTTGAATATATGCCCAAACTTATGCTTGGTGAAACCTCTTCCCCGCCTTGTGAACAGCCTGCAACACCCTACGTCCAGTCGGCTCTGATGTTCTCCACCCCTGCTATATGTTCTGCCCTCAGCGAATGCTGTCTAAGGCCATAGGCTATCTGAGGTGCTTCTGCGATTTCCCAGTCAGACATCCAATTCTGAGTTTATGGTGGGTTCAGGCATGGGGACCGGCCTCTCTGACTCTTTTGCCATGGCTAGAAGGGTGCTATGATTCTATGACTAGCATTAGCTCAGAAAATTTCTTGAATGTATTATGAATTCTTTGCGTTCAATTCACTTGTCGGCCACTAGGGTGCGTTGCAAGACTTTGTAGATGTAGGCGCAGTTCACGTGTCATCCTCTAGAGTGCATTGCAAAACTTTGTAGATGCAGACGCAGTTCACTGGTCAGCCACTAGAGTGTGTTGCCAGACTTTGTAAATGCAGGCGCACATCACTTATCGGCCACTAGGCGTTGCAAGTGTTGGCCTGAAACACTGGATTGCAGTTTGTAGAGGAGCCACTAGAGGGCACTGCTTGTGCCTACTGTTTGGAGTGATTGGTAATGGTGCCTTCCTTGCAGTTAAAGGATGGAAGGCTGAGTCAATCTTCAGCCAGTGAGATTTGAACTGCCAAACTGCAGCTAGCAGTCAGCTGAAGTAGCCTGCAGAACTGCACTCTAACCCCTGTGCCACCTCGGCTCTAGTTGCCAAGGCTATTCTGCTGGTTAGGTTGTCAAGCTGACTCTCCAGTTTTTGAATTCCTAAGGGTCTTTACCCGAACTCAGAACCTGTCTTCGACCTGGCTAGCTTGGTACCTTCTATTGTACCAAGTTGAGCCCTTCCCAAATAATTCATAAACAATAGTAACCAATCCACAAGAGCATAACAATCTCTTCAGCTGATCTACATCTGCCTTTTAGCCCTTTGGCTGCCCGAAGGCTTTGCACATAGAAGGTAAGCTGATGTTGGGATGGTTGGGACGTCTTTATTGCCCCTCGTTGTCAGGACAACTTATTAAAGTTCAAAGGATGTGGGAGGTCAGGTCTGGGCTAGCTGACCTCTTTTTCATCCAAGTTTCATTTCCATGGAGATCTTTCCACTTTTACAAACCACTTAAGGAGTAAGGCTTGGAATCTGAATCAGGTTTCTCTTTCTTTGTTAGGCCACATGTGTTTGGCCTTAACAACAGCAGATCAGATTACATAGGTTGGGAAAGGGTGGGGTTGCTTCATCATGTGATTCCTGGATCCCTTCCCCTGGAGCTCAATTAGATGGAAACAAGGTCGATCTTGCTTTCAAACAAGGAGAGAGGAAACATGATTTTCTAACTTTGCAGGATCTGCTTTCTCAGTGTATCAGGGAAGAACAAAAACAGGCTTTTCAGAGCAGATTGAATCAGCTAGGTGGTAGACGCTGCATTTCTCATGCAACTCTTAGCCCCCTTTTAACACATTTTCTTAATCACAAGAGAGTCCTTCATCTCAGGAGAGATAATCAGCCTTTCTCACTGAAACGGGATGTTCCTCTTTGTTCCAAGAGGGGGTGGGGGAAATCCTGGCAGCTGATTTCAGTTAGACTGCAAACAGTTTGGGATTCAACTTCAATGTCCTTTTTACTCGAGGGGAGCTCAAAATAACCTCATCTTTATACTGTTCTGCCTCGGGTGGTTGCCCCACCCCCATGCCTGCAGAGGTAGAAGGGAGGCTTGAGGAGAATGCCCCTTAGTGAGGGAGACTGCCATCCCTGGATAGAGCCCCAGATGCCTGAGGTATCAATGGGAATCCTCTCTTGCTGGGAGGGATCCTCCTCTGTGATCGCATCAGGCTCCAGACCAGGGGAAGCCTTCTTGCTGATGGCCTTATGGCAGATGCGCCCTAGGGCTTTATGCCTCTGCCTTTCATATTTAGAGGCAGGTTTGGGAGGCTTGGAGCCGGAGCTGGAGCTTGCCTCTTTAGCCGCCCTGGAGGAGGTGTGCTTCATTTTGCTCTTTGCCTTGCCGCCCTCACCCTTGGATGGACCTTCAGGGGTAATCTCTAACCTGATTGGAGGCTCTTCTGCCTCTCCAGTGGGGCTGCCGGCTTTAGAAGCAAGGACTTGATTCCTGACTGTATTCTCCAAGCTGCAGGGGGCCGCCATCTTGGGCCACGTAGGGACTCTCCTCTCCCTTCTTTTTAAATGGCGGTGCGGCAAATACAACAGCCCTGCTGGTCAGAGCTTTGAAAAAGTGGCTTGTGCTACTAAGAGCTGCTGCGCTCTCTCCTGTGGCCTCCTGCTGTTAACAGCAGCTCGCTGAAAGCCTTGCCGCCCCCTCCTCCAGCTGCTTTCCTTTCTCTTCCTTAAAGGGAAAGTTTTTCCTTAAAGGGAAGACCTTCTTTAAAGGGAAAGCCTCAGCAGCGATCTGAGCCTCGTTGCCCTGTCTGAGCTTCTCTGGCTAGTCAGGCACTCAGAAAAGGATTGAATAGGGCTTGCATAAATCGTGATAGCAAGGTTGCCGGAACACAGGATGACAAAGCCCGAGGTGTCAAAGGGAATCCTCACCTGAAGGGAGGGGTCCCCTTCTGCAGCCCTGCCAGGTGAAGAGAAACCTGGTAATCTTCCCTCAGGTTCCAGGCCAGGGGGGGTCTTCCTGCTGCTGGCCTTGTGGCCAATGCGCTCCAAGGCTTGGTGCCTCTGCCTTTCATACTTGGAGCTAGGCTTGGGGGATTTGGATCCATAGCCTGCCTCTTTAGCCCCCTTGGTGGAGATATGCTTCCTTTTTGGCCTTTGCCTTACCTCCCCCGCCCTTGGCTGATGCCTCCGAGATGGTTTCTAACCCTTTTAAGGGCTCCTCAGTGCCTCCGGTCGTTGCTAGCTGCAGGGCTGAGTGCTTGGCTCCTGCTGGCCTCCTCTGAGCTGCTGGGGGCCACCATCTTGGACCACATGGTTTCAAAATGGCTCCCGGCTCCAAATTCAAAAAGTTCCTCTTTGCTGGAGCACGTGGAAGTGGCTTGTGCCTTTGCAGGCTGCCGCACGGCTTCCGCTGCCACTGGGGGCTCTCTCTCGCCTCCCCCTGCCTCCCGCAGTTCTTTCTAAGCCTCCCCGGCTCTCACCTTGTTCTCTGGCGATCGCTGCCAGTGCAGGCACTCCGGGGCGTTTTAAAACGCCCGGTTCGTCAGTCAATCCCTGAGGGGAGCAGTGAAGCGCTCCGGCACCCTTAGAGCCCCCTTGGGCATTGCCCTTGCTGCAGAGGCCTCTGCGGAGCTCGCTTGCCTGTCTTTGGTGAAAGTCCTCACTTAGTGCCCTGGGTCTCACTCTGTGACCTGGGCTGCGCGCCACCTTAGCGGATGCTGCGCGGGCTTTCTACCCCCGCTGGGGGGTTCCTCAGCCTTTAGTGATTGATCAGGCAGCGTGGAGGCAATTTCAATTGCTTTTGCAGCAATTTAAAAAATTTCCTTTAAGTTTCTTCAGGATCTCAGGATGAACACAGCCATCCGTTGATGGACTGAGTCAATAACTGGGTGGAGCCTGGTGACCAAGGCATGGCTAAAAGAGCTTATCTGACTCAGTCCAATCAAGAGAGGACAAGGTCAACCCATCCTGGATACTCCTCCCCTCACTATGGAGAAATAGTGAATGCAATGTAAAATTTATCTGTCCAAAAAAATAAAACTGAGAGATAATATTCTGCAATTCTTTGTACAATCTATAGCACTAATTTCCAGAATCTTTGTTGTTACTGTAGAGGTACCGTACCATAAAAATTAGGATGCTTTTTTTTTGTCTTTGAAGATAATAGAAAACTGATTGCCAGAATTCTTGCTGAATAACATGCACAATCCCATGCATCCATACATGACTTGACAAAACTAAGTTTTAAATCCATCAGTTCTGATGTATTTTTACTTTTAGTCATCCAGAGCAACAATTATTCTTGATAATTGGTTTACTAAGGGTCAAGTAGGCTCTGATTCTGAAACATTCTTGTACAATATTAATGTTTCATTTTATTTAATTTGTAAAGTAGCTAAAAATCAAATTAAAAATACTTTAACATTTTATTCCTGAAATATTCTACTAGATCGAATTATATTTAAAGAAAAAATTGTGCGGCTATTATTCTATTGTAGTATTTATAAATATTAAAATGAGGAGGAAAAAATAAAGATATGTTAACTATTAACATATGGACCCGAGGATTCAATTAATATTTCCTTGGAAATATTTCCATTGTATTGATTGCCCAGCATATAAGCACAATATGAAGCTTTAAAATAATTTATTTTCTAGGTAAGGAAGCACATACATGATAAGGAAGAAAATTCAAAATCAGTAATAATAGAAAGAGTGGATGGGAAATAAAGTAGCATCAAGCTTTGCCAATTATATCTTTCTTGAAAAAAAAATGGCTAACATGCAGAATCATGCACATGTTCATTTGGCAAACTACTGAAGAGGTCCTTCAGTAATAATATTCCCAAGCTAGTGACCCGGAAAATGAAATAAAAGGAAAAACTGTACTTCTGTGTATGGACGATTATCAAATAGACTAGACATACAATCGGTCTCCATATCCATTCCTTTAATCATGATTAGTCCCATATTTAAGCTTGCATTAACTTCTCCAGAGATTTGCCTTTCCATAACAGACATTTATTTCACAACAGCATTCACCTAAAAAAGGGAAAATATTTTCTATAATATGCAATACTATGTTAAATTATAGTAATGATGACAAAGCTGGTTGGGAGATATTCAGAAACAGTCCTGTGGTTTTTCCAACATTTCTGGGGTCATAATGGAGCCAGAGATCTTACTTCTTTTACCCTACACTGCCTGCAATTCAATCAACCTACCCCTATTTATTCCCCCTATCCCAAGCCACAGGAAAGCAGCTTTTTATGTCAGCGTATGGTACACCAGAACAAGAGAACAAAGGGATAGGCAGGCTGGTGCGCACGCGCGCACACACACACACACACACAGAGTCCTTTGTCTGGGAAAGGCCATCCCTTCCTGGCTCCCAGTGAGATACAGAAACACAGTTTTTGCTGATCAGGCCATCCACTCTGAAAGTACAGTGAAATTCCTGGAGAACGCAATTTTGCTTTTTGTTCCCATCCATTCAACTAGCTCCTTATAGAAGCAAAAGAAATACTCCTACTTCCCAGTAAAACATGATCAATAATCTTGCGTGTGCAAAAGAGCATCTGACCTCATTCTTGTTTGCAAGGTCAGCAAAAAGAAACACATAGCAAGGGGGGGGGGGGGGAGGAAGAACCTGAGGAAGCAAGTAGAGCAAATGAAAAATGTGTCTCCAGAAAGAGATTTAAAAATCAATTCACTAAATGGAAGCACCAAGGAAGCTATTCGAATTGAAAATTTTGAAAATAGTCTCAAACATTCTGGTTTCTTCAAAAAAAATGGATTAATGGTACACTGTTTTAGGATGAGGAGCTGAGATAATTACTAATCACATCTCTTCTTAAAAGCAACAGACTGCCCAAGCAGATTGGCTTGCCAGTATTTATTCCTACTTCAAAAAGAGAGCGAAAGAAGACAGTAATCCAAACCTTTACTTTCTGCCAACTGTTTCATCTGGATCTATCTACAATGCTGTGTTTTCAGTTTAGCCTCAGTGTCTGTACAGTGTATTACAAAAAGCTCTTTACTGCATATGCATGAACATTTACGTGGGTGTCAGGGAGAAAGCCAAGCAACAGAAGATTCTACATACAGTGCAGAATCAAAGCCAAGACACTGATTATTCAAGTCACCAATTATTTGGAGTGGAGCCACCAATTCTTTGGTGGAGCATTTGTACTGTACATAATATTCTATTTTTAAGCAAGGCAGGCAAAAACATATCATTTTGTAGATGTCTTCTCCCCATGCAAGCTGAGACTTTTTTAAAGTGAATCTTTAACATATCATGTACTTTTATATACTGTATATGACGACAACTTACATTCCTCCAGTAATGTCACGTACCTGGCTAAGTCATTATCATCATTAAGAAAAATTCCACAATTATTGGCTTCTCACAAAGTGTTAAGCTAGAAAACCTAAGTTTACAAACCCCAATGATTGGATTTACAAAGCAGTTGGTTAAAATCAACCGAACCATATTATTATTTAGCATGAAATACAAATTCAACTTAAGAAATTAACAGGCAAGGAAACTGTTAAAAAAGATATGCCGTATTTTTCGCACTATAAGACGCTCCAGACTATAAGACACCCATTAGCTTTAGAGGTGGAAAACAAAGGGGGGGATCCCAGCATCCATCCAGTATTCATCTGGCTAGGGTCCTTGTAGCAAACAGCAAACAGCCTGACTCCTCCATGTATGCCGCCTCCACCGGAGAACGCTGGAGCCAACTGATTGGTAGTTGGATCGGCCACCCGGAATACCACTGATCAGCTGTTCTAGGCAGCAGGGATCACCACTGCCTGTTCATCATTGATCACCCATTCACCACCGATCGCCACCACCTATCACAGCCGATTGCTGGTGGCGAACGGGTGGCGATAGGCGGCGGCAATCCCCACCACCTACAACAGCTGATCAGTGGTATTCTGGGAGGCTGATCCAACCGCCAATCAGATGCTCGGCAGTGAAGGCTCCAGAATTCCCCGCACAAACTCTCCTCCTCCCCCCCCCCACAATATTAGCTTGATAAGACACAAAGACATTTCCACCCAATTTAGTAGGGGGCGGGGTGTGTTATAGTGCAAAAAATATGGTACTTCAGGTTTTGGGTTATGTGAACGAGAGATCCAAAATGATAAGAAACTATGTCAGTACCTCTATTAGACCTTTTCAATTTAGTTTTGCTACCATACCTATGGGTGGATCAAAGCATTTCAAACATTTGAAATAAAATACATATTTTTTCAAAAGTTTTTTGAAAAATTATATCAAACAGTTGTGTGATACAAAAATACCGACTCATTAAGAGTTACTTTAAATCTGTATATAGTTATTTACAACATGATTGAGTACAAGGTTATTTTCTATACATGGTAACTGAATGCTTATCTGGATCCCTGCTTATTTTAACACTTGATTCTTATTCAAAATGGCATTTTTAGATCCTAGACAATCAAATCCTAGATTATCCTCATTGGTAATGATTGGTTTACCTGATTTGACAAAATATTTGTTTTACCCTTGGGATAATACAATATTAGACTTGATGGTTTTTGTTTCCAATAAATTCCATGTGACTTGACATGTGACTCCAATAAGTAAACCAGAGATCCTTATACATGAATTACACATTGATAAGAACTCATATGTTCATAATCTAAATTTTTTCATGATACGCAATAACCAAGGTTATGGATTCTGATCACTGACTCCTAGATGAACATAGCCAGCCATATAAGCCAGTTATAACAATGCAAGCAGATTCAGCTACCTTTTAATTAGACCAAAGATTACAGAGATAGGGATAAAATATGTGCATTCTGTTTGTGCATAGAGCCATAGCTTTAATAAACATTTGTTATTAAATTATGAGGCAGAAACTCAAAAGATGCATGATGATACTAAAATAAAACCAAAAATTTCTTACGGAATGCTAAATTAAGCATTCTCCATATTTATCCTGCCCGGTCTGTCATATCTACTACAGAAGTATGGTCTTTGTGGAAATGAATCTCAGTTTCAGGTATTTATTGGAATTTTCCAGTGCAGAATGTTAAACTATGCATCCTTTTTGAAGATTATCAAGTGCAGATATCAACCATGTGCCTCTTCGGTTTAGCAAGATACAGTATATCACTAGCAGAACTTTGTCTTAATCTTAAAGACTTAAACACTGAAGAACTGGTATATTTACTTTTTTGGAATGGGAGCTACACCTGGCTTTTCAGTGGCACGCTGGGGTTCCGCCCATGGAAAAAGTGAGCAGAACTAAGATAAAAATCAAGTTCAATTATTAAGATTGCTGTTCAGGTATTTTATTATTTCCCCCTTCTGTCACACTGAAGATTTAATTCAGCAGCCACTTTTTCAGCCCTTTAAAGGACACATCCATGTTTTATGTAACTATTAACACATGTGGATGAGAGCCATGACTCATCCATCCTTGAGAAAAATTCCTCATGCTCCTACTTAGCTCTCTGTTAATGATAACATTCAGTCTACTGAAGATAGCTAGCACTTGGTTCCAGGAGAATCTCTTCCTTACCCCATAACTTAGCAAGAAATCTAATGAGTACAATTATCATTTTGAATTAGGGAATAAACTAGGCCTGCAAAATTTTAATTTGATAGACTAAGATTGGATTCCCATGCTCCAACAGGAAACAGAAGAGAAGATCGATCAAGGTCAAGGGAAAATTACTACTAGCTTGAAAGAATGAACTGTACATGTTGTACTTATCTGAATAGTTGAAATGGAATAGTTTCAGTTGCAAAAGATCTGAGAAGCTATAGGAAGGAGTGTATTGTTTCTGCAGGCAGCATCCAATCTACTTTTGTTATCTAATCTGCTTCATACATGTTTGAACATACCATACATTTTGTAAAATGTCATTTAAGGAAGAATTCCAACAGTATAAATTGCTTTTTTAAACACCATTTTGGAATTGTTCTTTTTCCTTATATTATGGATTCTTCTATGAAAACCATGTTTGATCAATATGTGTCTGTTTCTAAGCAAATAGAGGACAGCAAAGTAATGGCCCTTGATAGATCAAGCCTAAACTGATGCAAACTACCGCAGGCACAAATTGCAGGTTAGAAATAGCTCAAGTTCCAAAATAGGTTTCTCACTCTGCTGTAATCTCCTTGTTTCAGAAAATTAATACCGCAATAAGATAGGCTTGTAATGAAACAAGTTACAGAGAAAGATAGATGCAATCTAGATATAACATCCATATGATTGGCAGATGTCAACATCAGATGGTTTAGAAGGAGTATTTTTATACAACTGCATGGGAAGACTAGGAATTTAAAAACAGATTAGTGTTCAAAGTACTTCCCACACCTTTCCAATAATCTTTATACCTTGTTTCTAAGGTAGGTCAGTACAATGATTTTGAAACTTCTGAAACAGGAGGTTGAAGTTTAGTGTTTTACACCATCTCTTGAGTTTATGGCTGGGCAGAAATTTGTATAATGACTTCCTGCTTCATACCATTTTCTCTTAGCTTCTTCTATACCACTGCGAAATCTTTTTGCATCTGTATATCTTTTTGTACCTGAGATAAGTATATTTTTTCCTTCAGATCAGAGGTAAAGAACCTGCGACTCAGTACTCTATCCAACTCCCAGCAATCTTACCATGAGCCATACTGTTTTGGGCTGCTAGCAACTCTAGCACAGCATTGCTGTATTTGAAAGGATATATAAAAGAGTGTGAAAATGTCTCTGGAAAAAGATTCAGTTGTCATTCTGAACATTTAACAGTTTACTTTCCCATCATTTATATGGAAAATACAGAAAATGTGTGTGCTTTAAAGTAGGTTTAAGCGCTTAATAAATTAAACATTGTAATAAATTCAAAAGTATCTAGACCCCCTCCTCCAATAAAATCTGGAAGATAATATACATGCTTCACTGGTTTTCCACTATTGTTTGGCCAACTAAGAGGCCCTTACTAAGTTCTAAAAAGCTAGATGCAGCCGATAGCCATCAAAAGGTTGCCTATCTTTATAACAATTGAAAACTTAATTCTGAGTAACCAGCCTATGCTCTTACCAGCACAGCTCAGAATTTACTTACAATAGGAAAAAAATCAGTAAAATGAAGATATTCGCTACAAGTAGTCCTCAACTTACAACAGTTCACTTAGTGACTGTTTGAAGTTACAGCAGCACTGAAAAAAGTGACTCATGGGCATTTTTCACACTTATATTGCAGCATCCCCATGGTCACGTGATTTACATTCGGATGTTTGACAACTCACATTTATGATGTTGCAGTGTCCCAGAATTTGTTGTGGGTCTAATGACTGGATAGTTGATGCTTTCTGAGCAGAGAATGACCATTGGCTTACCTGAAGGGTCCTTTTCTATGCGCTGCAGGAGAGTCCAAGCAAGGGTTAAATTCTGTCTTTCTGCCCAATGTACTGGATTGAAATTTCTGACCACGCCTCCTGGTCTCCCGGTATCTTCAGAAACAACGGCCTGCAACATTCTCCTGCCAAAGACAGCATCTACTGATGCAAATTTGTCCAATTTGTAGTATCTGACAAATAACGATGGAGACACCCAAGTTGCCGCTTTGCAGATCTCCTCAACTGACGCCTGAGTGGCCCAGGCCGCTGTTGTGGCCGCACTGCGTGTGGAATGTGCAGTCACTCAAGAAGGAACGGGCCTGCCCTGCTGTTCGTAGGCAAGGGAGATGCAAGCCTTGATCCATCTCCCAATGGTAGACCAGGTGACCTTTCGACCCAACGAGGTCGGTTGAAAAGCGACAAACAAGGCCTCCGACTGGCGAAGGGGGGCCATGCATCTGATGTACCTCTTGACTGCCCTCCAAACATCGAGAGAGTGCCAACGACGCTTCCTTGGGTGATTCGGGCATGGACAAAAGTCTGGAAGGACAACTCCTGGGCACGGTGAAAATACGAATTAACCTTCGGTACGAAAGACAGATCGAGACAGAGGAGAACCCTGTCTGAGTGGATGGTACACAAATCGTCTCGGACTGATAGGGCCGCAATTTCCGAAACCCTGTGAGCTGAAGTAATGGCAACAAGAAAGGCAGTTTTAAGAGTCAGGTGTCGTAAAGATGCATGACGTAGTGGCTCAAAGGGGGGAGGGGTCAGTAAGTGCCCTGACCACAGTGGCAAGATCCCAGGGGCATCAGAGGGCGTCAACCACTTCCGCTCAGGGACACTGGAACCTGGTGAAAAATCGGGGGAGCTGAGCGTTCTCCAGAGTGGCAAACAGGTTGACCAGGGGATGACCAAACTTCTGAGATAATTGGTGAAAGAGGCGTGGATGGAGGCGCCACTCCGAGTTGTCTAGGCAGGTGTGGCTCAGCCAGTCCATCTGGACGTTGTTCACCATGGAGATGTGCTCCGCCCAAATGGATTGTAGGTGATGTTCCACCCATCAGCCAATCGCTTATGCCTCCGACATGAGGGACCAGGACCTGATACCCCCTTGGCAATTTATGTGTGCCTTCGTTGCCACATTGCCAGTGAGGACAAGGACATGGTGATGCTGGATGTTGTGCTGGAACTTCCGAAGCGTTAGCCTGACCACCATCAGCTCCAACCAATTGATGTTGTGCGAGAGGTCACGAGCTGACCACTGTTTTCAAGCCACTAGGGTGCACAAGTGAGTTCCCCAGCCGAAGAGGCTGGCGTCGGTTGTGACAGTCAGCCTGGGTGATTCCTTGAAGTAAGTCCCTTTCAGGAGGGCTGGTGAAAGTCACCACCAGAGAGAACGAATGACTTTGGTGGGTAGACGTACCTTGACCGGTGAACTGCTGGTTTTCGCTCTCTGCACTGGCAGGAGAAACCATTGCAGATCTCTCGTATGGAGCCTCACCCAAGGAACAATCGAGAGACACGAGATCATCTTCCCCAGCAATTGTGACAGGGTGACAATGCGAGTGCTGGTGGAGAGGCAGACCTTTTGGACCAGTTCTTGGAGACTTTTGATGCGGTTTGGTGACAGATAGACTTGGCAAGATGAAGTGTCTATCACGGTCCCCAGGTGTAGAATCCTGGTGACAGGATTCTATGTGTTGCTTGCGCCGGTGACAACAACTGAATCAAAATGTCGTCTAGGTCACACTGTAGGCGGATCGGTCGCGATCTTACGTGGGCGGCGACCGCAGACAGGATCTTCATAAACGTCCTTGGGGCTGACGACAGGCCAAATGGGAGAACCCTGTACTGAAAGTGGGACCCAGCATAAAAGAATCTTAGGTAGCGCCTGTGCTCGGGTCTGATGGGGGCGTGAAGGTACGCCTCCTTCAAGTCTATTAATGTTAGGAAGTCTCCTTGACGAATGTAGCCCAAGATGTATTGGAGGGACTGCATTTTGAACCTTTTGTAGGCCACATATTGGTTCAACTTCTTCAAATCTAGTATCGCTCTCCTCCACCACCACCACCTGAGCTTTTGGGCACTAGGAATAGAATGGAATAGAACCCCCTGTGTTCTTGCCCCGGGGGACTATAAAAGACATCCTAATGGGCAATGGACTGAATTGAAAAACTGAAGATACCAGGAGACCAGGAGGCATGGTCAGAAATTTCAATCCAGTCCATTGGACAGGAGGACAAACTTTAACCCTTGCTTGGACTCTCCAAGCAGCACACATGAAAATGGAAAGACTGATGGATAAGGCAGGCCTTTTGGGGATCACATGGTTTAGGAAGAAAATCCTCACATGCTTTATTTATATTTTTAACAAAGATTGAATAGTTTCTAGAATTAAAATAGGAAGACCAGTCTATCTTTCATGTTGTAGAAGCCAGCTTTGTGCTTATAAAATAAAGTTGGTCTTCAACTTACAACCACAATTGAACCCAAAATTTATGTTGCTCAATGAGAAATTTGTTAAGTGAGTTTTGCCCCATTCTATAACTTTTTTTTGCCACATTTGTTAAGTGAATCATTGCAGTTGTTAAATTAGTAACATGGTTTTTAAGTGAATCTGGTTTCCCCATTAATTTTGCTTGTCGGAAGGCCGCAAAAGACAATCACATGAATCTCCCTGGACCATGTTTGTCATCTGAAACCACAGCAAAAGTAGAGACGTACCAAGGCATTCATAAATGCATACATTTTATTTCTTTGTTTTTATCCTGGTCCATATACAAGTACACTTGGGTTTTTAATTCAAAGCATTCTTCCTCATTCAATGCTGTGGAATGCTATTCAGCACAGAAATTACTCAGCTGACCAGACTAGCCTTTCTGGAAAACCACAGAAGAATCTTCAGCAATGCCCTCTCATGCATGTTTTTGGGAGGCCTTCCATTATCAAATCCCCAATTTTCTTATTCTGAAATCACTATTTGTCCTAGTTGCATTTTTTTGCCCTGAAGAAATAAGTTATCTTTAATTCTGTTAAACCAAAACATGGCTTTATAATGAAATTAGAGGCACTTGCAAAACAAAAAGTACTATACAGTTAAGCGGATTTGAAATGCATTTAAAGAAAATAAAATCAAGTCTCTTTTGTTGGAATACTTCGCCCCACAACTCAAAATCAGATCTGACAGATATCCCATACAGAATAATGTAGAAGACATATGATATGCATACTATATATTTCAAGGTAGTATAGAACTCAGGACCACATCTATTTGGAAATATATTTGTAATTAACAGAATAACAGAGTTGGAAGGGACCTTGGAAGTCTTCTAGTCCAACTCCCTGCTCAAGCAGGAAAATACCATTTGAGACAACTGGTTGTCCAATGTCTTGTTAAAAATTTCCAATGTTGGAGCACTCACAACTTCTGGAGGCAAGTAGTTCCACTGATTAATTGTTCTAACTGTCAGAAATTTTTCCTAAATTCTAGGCTGGTCTCTCCTTGATTAATTTTCACCCATTGCTTCTTGTCCTGCCTTCAGGTTCTTTGGAGAATACATTGATACTTCAATCAAAACATTTCCTCTTCTATATAGAAAACTAATAGGGACTCCTCAGAATGAAAATTTATCATACACAGGAAATATTTTATACAACCTTTTATATAACCATTTTATACAACCTTTACCTATATAAGATGTATGTATGTATGTATATGTATGTAGTATGTATGTGCAGAGCTGATATGTTTCTTGAATTGAAACTAACCCAGTCGCTTTTGTACTTTATTTACATAAGTAGGGGAACATTATATTTATTAGTACAGAATTCTGAGCAAATCTGAAAAAGTATCTCCAGACCTAAATCCACAGCATGCATATGCATTTGCATATATAGAGAATCCTGAGGGATGTTATATATCAAGCCAGAAGAATAAGTTAGGAAATACCAAGCTGGTTCAACAGAGAAAGGCCCTTGTTTTCCCACATATCAGCCAGTAACCTACTTCAAACATGCAAAGTAGGTGGTAGGGGAGGGCAGGAGAGCTAGGAACACAAGGGCCCTGGGGAAGCCAGCAGCTTTTACTCTTTGTTATATCCAATCATAATTGTTTTCTCCTCCTTCCCTCCCTCCACCTCCTCTTCCTCTCTGTCATATCTCAATGGCAGAAAACACACAGCACTTTGTTTTGCAAATGGTTCCAATGAGCATCATACTCATATGAGCAGGGACAGAAAATCAGGATATTTAAAACACACACAGAGAGAGAAAAAAACAGGACTCTAAGCAAAACAGAGCCAGCATATAAGAGAGAGCGAGGGAGAGAGAGAGGAGGGTGGATTCCAAGCAAAACAGAGCCTTGGACACAGGAGATGAATGAGAAAGAGGCTTCAGAACAATGTAGACAATGCTAAAAGCACATCTTCTGCCCTTTTAATTAGTGGGAGGTCAGTGGGAATGTCAAGCTTTGCCATCGAGTTCCTCTTTTCAGGGGAGAAAAATTAGACTTTTAAATGACGGTGCTTTAGGTCTTTTTTTCAATAGGATTCATATAGGAAAAAAGAATGGCTTACTATCCCTTTGCATGAAGTACAGCACCAAAATTTACCATTGCCAAAGGAATGTTCCCCGTCTTCCAAAACTGCATAGCTATAGAAGTCTAGACAGGGAACGGCACCAGTTATTTCAGAGAGAAGACCAAATTATCATCTTGTGAAATAGGATACAGCAAATTTTTGCCCTTCAATCAAGGTTCATGGTGGCAGTAACTAACTACTCTGTGCTTTGCTCTTCATTCAAGCATGGCTTGATGAGGATGGGCATCAATGAAAGCCACAGAGTCTGATCTCCATTCTCCCATCTAACCACAAGGTCACTGAGGGTACTCACTTTTATTCCCATATGCTTTCTTTTTGTCAGATGGTTAAAAGGAGAAGCAAACCAAAATTAACAGATATATTTCTTCAAGCTTGATATAAAAATACATCATTAGTCTACTTTGCAGGGATTGGGGGATATTTGTATTTCTTTCAATTATTAAAGACTGTATTCTGTGACTATGACTATGAAATAAATACAAATCCGGCTGCATCAATAACATTTTTGTAGTTCTCAAAACAAGAAACATTTTATAAACCAGAAATAAAAGGCAAACACAAATGGCTAACTTATTATGAGATACCAGATACTAGAATTTTGTGAAGAGGGATGCAAAATAAAATCTAGAGAAGAATTGGTGGCAGAGGGACACAGTTGCTAATGGTCTTCTTATTTACAATTATTGAAAATATTTAAAGTAGACAAAAAAATGTGGTTTTGAACAATGCAAGACTGAGTTTGAAAAGGAATTACATACAAATGATGGATATGTAATTGCTAAAATGTAGAAGTTTATTGAAATATGAAACAGAAATTGAACAAATAAAAAAATGCAAAGGTAATCCAGCAGTCTACTTTTGACTATAATCGGGATTGGAATTTTTATCACTATACAATGTAGTTATTAAATGGCTCATTACATGATTGGGCTTGATTTTACAACCATTTTTATCATGGTTAGTAAGTGAATCATATGATTGTTAAGTGACACGAACTGCTGTTAAGAATTTCAGCTTCCTCAATTGACTGTCAAAAGGGGGCTAAAATTTTGGTTATAATATACATATGGAACAACAGGAAAATATGTGGTTGAAAGGGTTGAAATTTGCATTACGTTGTAATCTTAAAAACAATTTTTATAAAATGATGTGCCATTGATTTATGTCAGCAGGGAAAAATGTCTAGAATGTACAATATAAAAACACTTCAAATTCATGTTGGAAATGTGACCAAGACAGATTTTATGTTTGGTGGATATGTAAAAATGCTAGAAAATGATGAATTCAAATATATACCTGATTTAGAGGATTTTAAAGATTAATGTATAATTGAGACCAAAGGTCAGTCTTTTGGGATTGATGGACATAGTCATGGAACCATGTTTTTGTATGATAACTGCAATGAGATTATTGTCTGCACAAAACAGAAAGCTTCGGCAATACCTACAATGGAGGTGAAGATTATGGAGCTTGCTGAGGTGGCAACTGACATCTCTGATTAGAGAAAAAAAAAATCTACATTTATTGCTGATGGAAACCCCTTACGGATTTTTTGTGGAAAACAGGAAAAAAACAGACTTATGGGGGTTTTGATTAGACAGGATAGATTATAGAAAGGAGACATTTAACTTTAGAAAAAGAGATAAATTTATAATTGTAGTTGTAACTGCTGTAGAAAAAAAATCAGAAACCACCTCTTTTAATATTTTTCTTTTTTTTCTCTTTCTTGCACTTTTAGCTTTCTCTTTGATTTTTTTCCTTTCTTTCTTTATATTAGTTTGTATTTAGTTTTTAACTTTTTTAAAAAAATATATTTTAAAAAGTCTTTGTGACAACCTCTCTATTTCACGCCTTCTACCCACACTAGTGTGGTCTGCTTGCTTCTGAAACTCCATGTGCTTGATCCTCATCTACAGCTTCCCTTCACAGCACATGTTTCACCTTGCCTATTTGCATGATGACCCAGAATAAAGCACATGGAGAGGTTCTGCAATCCCATAGATCGTACTACAAAAGTTGTCTGGGGAGAAGTGGGAAGAAAAATAATTCAGCTTTATGAACATACAAAACACTCCTTTTTTAAGCAAATGTAAAAATTCCCAAGATAACTTCGTGTTACATTTCTTTAGGTCGGAACTTTACTCCTGGGCAACATTGAGGAGGTAATTGGATAATTAGACCTTAACCTCCAAAATTTCTGTGGAACAGTCCTTCCTTCTATCTTATACATTTAATTTTCTCACTGCTAATTTCCATAAAAACAGAAGCCCCAGCTCAGAAAAAATGCAGAGGCTGTCCAAATCAGTCAGAAAATCCGCAAGAAAGATGAGGAGGAGCAAAATGGCCCTTACAAACCATTAAAGAGCACTTGGGAAGCATGGCCAAAGGTAGAGGGAAATGGAAATGGCTGCATAGACTAGGGAACTATGAACTATGGAAGTAGGAGTAAATTCAGGATGCAGAAAGCCAAGGGATTAGAAGACCACAGCAGGCATTGCCACTTTCAGGGAAGAAAAAAAGGGGGGGAGGGGAGGGGGCTGCTGTAGAGAAGAAGGCCTGCAGCCTCACATCACATTTAAAGTGATAGGCAGAGCAGAAAATGGAGCTGGAAAAACAGACAGCAACATGTTTTACAGGCCACCCAGAGACAGCTTGCCTGTGCAAAATTATAACTGTGACCTTATAAGCATTTTCACCCACAAAAAGAAAGATGAAGACAGAAGGCAGCTGGGGAAGAGAGGAAGGACGACTGTGTTAAATCATGCTTAGGCCATAATACCCTTTATGCTGAATGATTTTTAAACGACACTTCAGCACAGCTCCTGACGAAAGAAATCTTCAGAGCGACACTCTTAACCATTTTGTTTTCTCTCACATGCTGGTTCCTGCATGCGGTTTGGGTGGAGCTGTTGTAACTCTGCCTTTTTCAACACACAAAAAAGCATTGGGCCTCTTTGGGGCCAGGTAACAAAATTCCTGTCAGAATGTACTCTAGCACAAAGGCCATCTTCTGTCTCTCTCTCTCTCTCTCTCTCTCTCTCTCTCTCTCTCTCTCTCTCTCTCTCTCACGCACACACAACTGGCAAGGCAGTCAAATGGGAGAAGCATTTGATGAGCGCATGATAAGCCAATTTGCAAGACATAAACTAACTGCTCCTTGCCTCCACAGGCAAAGCAACCCAGACTAGGCCATACTGAGGGTTCAGGCAATCTGTCCTCCTGTCTCCTTTGTCCACTTGCTATGCTGTCATTAGAATTCAATCCTGAAGATGCTCTGAGTATTCTTCCCTTATAAAAATCTATTTGCTTTGGACAAACTCTGTTCATTTTAAATGAACAAGAATAGCGGCCTTTTTTTCATTTATTGCAGATATGGGATACATCAGATGCCATTCAGGATGTTTCAAAGTCTTAAGAGTCTTTCTTTCATACTTGGTAGGCAGAACAGAGTATCTCTTCTGGAAGAAAATCTACGTTCACAGTGATATAAACCTTTGCCATATCGCATAAAAAACTGAGGTGATGGGAAATTGCATTTTAAAACAAAAATTTAAAATATGGGCAGAGGACTAAGTTAGAAAAGACATCCACATGACTGACACAACAGCACTCTTCATTGCCTCTCATCTTTTTGTTCTTAAAATTTTTATTGGTTTTTTAAAAAATTTACAAAGGAAAAAGGGTAAAAGGTTATGGAACATTTTGACAGCTACATCGTGCGGGGGGGGGGGGAGATGCCCCCCCGGGCCTCGCAACTTTTACAAAAAGGAAAAATAGAAAACTATAAACATTTACATAGATATTAGCAGTTTTAAGTTTAACACCAAATCATCAGTATGTTTCAATCATTTTACTTTTGTCACTTCCTTAAAAATACATTGTAACAACATTTGGAATAGTGTTTCAATTCACTTTTGTGATCTGAGTTTTCTCATTGTCTCCTCTCCCCCCCCCGCCCCCCCTGTCCACTGGCAGAGCCTCAGCCCCTCCCTGCTTTGTATCTTGTGTAGGATCCCCCACATCACCTAATAGAGCAGTATGTTTTTTCATGAAAGCCTCTGCTTCCGCACATTGCCTCTCATCTTAAAGCATGTTACAAAAGTCTGCCTATCATAGAGAAATATATATGTATATGCAGAATAAGGACTAATTGCAAGGTGCTTATTTTATTCTGTTTTAAGTTTCATTTGTTTTTTTAAGTTTTGCTATGGCAAGATGGATAGTCATAGAAATCAAATCAATAAGGTAATAATAAATATATAAATGCTATGAGCTGGTTTATTATAGGTCTCAAAAACTGACTTTTAAGTTAAAAATAGAAGAAACCTAATGAATCTTTTTAGCGACAAAAAATAGCAGTAACGTTACAATACAAGATAACAAGCATAAAAAGGTTCAGATGTGTGTTCAAGTTTGTTTCCTCTTTTGTTGAGGTTTCTGAAAATTTTATTTTTTTATTAAGAGGCAAAACCAATCTATTAGCTCTTCTGCAAATTAACAATGGAACCTTGTAGAACTTAAGAAAATATAAAACAATAATACAATTTGCTTTTGTATTCTGGTACTAAAAAAATACAAAATTTGCTGCTCATGCAAACACATGACACGACTTATCTCTGCTAGTTCCAAGCAGGCTAATTCACTGCAATTTTTTACTAAGAATTCTTAAATTAATCACGTTTATTTCTTTTACTCATCACTAATTTTAAGACACCAAAGTCACTAATAAAGGGAAAAAATAATCCATGGGAACTAGAAATTAGTTCATACTTGATATGACAATCATGTTGCACCAACTTCATATATTTAGCTATAATAAATCTGAATGGAACATGTGATTGCCCCAGTGTATAAACACTTTGGGACAGACCCATGTAGGAGATACAATTAGTTTTTATCCAATACATTTTTAAAATACTAAGTTTCTTTTTCAATTTTATTTATTTTTCAGAGCGCTCATGAATGTGGCATATACCATGAAACAACTCCTAATCAAACCATAATAAATATTGTTTCTTAGACCCAAAAGTCTTAATTTTAATAATGCTTGAAATCTTACATCTCTTTCTTGCCTTATTTACCTCAGGACTGGAAAAATTTCTATAATCTAAACTACCTATGGGTTATGAAAAATGTTCAAGCATGCCCATTGTAGAAACAAACCGAACATCCTTAATTCATTCCAACAAACCCCTTATTCAATTGTAAGAGACAGGCTTTCATTTTATTATTGTAGACTTCAGTTTTTCCAAAACTTTCCCCATTATTCTTAGAATGTCTGCGTTTTACTTCATAACATCTCCATGTTCCTGTTTAATTCATTTTCTTTACTTCTACTGCAATGAAAAAAATTGTTTTTTTTAAAGCCTAGGTCATGGGCATTAAGAAAACTGTGCAATCTGTATCAATGGTACAAAAGAGAAAGAGATGTCCATGACTGCATATATGGACAGCATTTAAAAATTGTTAGAAAAGGAAGTTAGACAATGGCTGAGATGAAAAAATATTCCAGGATATTAGTCGAGACATGTGAAGGTTTCCATGGGAAGACTGGTATTCTTTAATGAAGAACACTAGAAAAAAACTTATTCAGAGACAAGAAGAGATGTAGACTACACCCATTACTGAAGGATATTGATTGGATATGCCACCAAAATATGGATGGTATGCACACAAAATTTCTAAAAGTAGCAAATTGCTGTTTCATTTCACTTATAGTTTAAAATTTAGCATTGCAGGAGAAAAAGATGGAGCGAGATATGCACTCATCAAAAGGACAAAATGTAAGTGCTGTATTTACACATACTTGACTCAATTGATATAAACAAAACAGAATAAAAAGACAAATGGATGACCACTTATCTTGCCAGCAGTTTACTGAGTCGCTCATATCCTTGGAAAACTTACGTGTAAATAAACCTATAAAGTTAACTTCAGTTAAACACATCCTCAGAACTTTGAATGAGAAATGGTTCAGATAGGCTAAATAGAGTTATGTATGTTTAAAAAGACTAATGATAAATCACGTTAGCTTTCAAAATATTCTCCTATGAAAAGTGCTATATTGAGCAGGACAAAGAGAAGCAAAAACTTTTTCCCAACAATAAACTCAACTCAACACGTAGTGGTTTTGTTCATTACTATACACTGAAGTCAAAACCAAGAATTGCCCAGCCCAAACAAGGACACAGAGTTCAGCTGATTTCCAGACAATGTCTGCTTATTCAGGGAAATACTACCAGACAATCTGGGATGACTTTTTACTAATTCACTTCATATGCAGCCTGACTATCACCAGTAAATAAATACAGCTTGCCACATTATATGATGGAAGGTAATGAAGGACACAAGGTAAGTTTCTAGAAAAAGTTGGGTGTGGACATAACTAAAAATTCCAGAAAATTGACTCATTATCAAAAAGGAAGCTCTGAATTGAACTATTAGTGGGATTTACCAGTCTCAGTTCATCAGTCATTTGCCAAATCTCTCCTAGATTTGAGGAAAAAGATATATTTTCTGTTTGATTCAACATTCCTTCCTTTTCTCCCTCCTATCTATAAATAAAATAGAAGAGGGTAGAAGCCAATCCTATGAGTTTTTCAATAGTTCTGCCAGATCTTCCCTTCTTCCTATATAGGTGTGCAGAGCCAATAACAGATGAATTTAGCTTCTCCTCTTTACTGCCACCCAAATCTGCAAAAAGTAGAGGGGGGGGGATGATATTTCTGTTCAAACTCACTCTACTCAGAATACCTACCCTCATCCCAGCCACAAGATTAGTTCTGCAACTAGAAAATAATAAAAAAAGCAATTTTATTAATGACTTATCACTCCCCCATTTTAGCAGCTAAATGATGAGTCATTTTGGCAACACTGTAATATACACAAGTTGTCTGTTTTATAGCCACTGCTGTTCATTTATTGTTAAATATTTATCCTACACAATGATGCTTGAAAGGAATCTATGGACCTGTTTGTGCAGATTTTGAAGTAACTGGATCAGATCAAAAAGAGAAGACAGGGCCCAGCCAGCCTGTCTTTACATGCAGGTGTTGTCACACAGCTGTTCCACAGTCTGACTTTTGCCACATACTCAAGATCACACCCTCAAACTCAGTATTAATCCAGAGTAAACACCACTCCCTGTTTTCAGCCTCATGATCACCAGTACAGATTACAACTTCATTTCATAGATAAACATGCATGAAGGGAAATGATGACATAGAGGAAAAGTCTATCAAAGCCATTTTTAATGTTGCCAAAAGCTAGCTGAACTACTTTAGGTGATCTTATGACTGTAGTCCAATAAATTTTCATGGCCTCCATGATATTTTAATCTTTTGTAGAACTTCCATGTATAGAACCCCCTACTCCAAAGACCCCTGAAAATTCAGCATATCAGAAACCACTGAGATGTCAGGAATTAAAGCAACTACAGTCCAAAGTATATATGTTCATGGCCAGGCTGGCTAGAATGTAAAGGAATGCAGGCAAAAACATCTGAAGAATACAGAATACATTCCCTTGCTCCACCACTAAATGATGGCCTTTTTGGAGAATATCTTTTGTTCCTTTTGGATGATTCTGAAGAACCCGTCTCATATCTACCTTCATAGCATGAAGTCAGTGTAGGAGAGAGGTTTGAGTTCATATGGTACAGTATTCCTTTCTAGGAAGTTGGTCACAAAGGAGGAAGGGAAGAAGAATGGTAATTTGACAACAAGTCTTACAAAATAAGATGACTGCAATGTAATAAAGTCTTTACTTCCAACCACTGGAAACAAAGCTGCTTAAAACCAGATTTCAGTACTGTACTTTCAACCTTTAGGTCCATTGGGCTTTTTGTGCATCCCATTTCTGAATAAGAGCAGAAAATACAGTTACGTCTGAGGAAATGGTTCCTAGAGTGAACCAAAGAGTACTGTAATGGGCATTTTATTTTGAAAGGGAAATTCAACAGCTTCACTTGCTATACCACTGAGAAGAGTCTATCCTATATAGAATTTTGTATCTTCTAATAGGCCTATACCAATCTCTACTAGCATAAAATGATCCACAACTTTAGATTTCCTGCTTTCTGAGATTTGCAGAGAAATGACAGTTAAATAACTGTTTTTTTTTCCCCCAGGAAAGAAAAGGTATAATACTATTGCTACACCACCACCACCCGTTTTATACCTTATTGTTTGAGTTCCTAGTTACATTGAAAGACACCTCCCCACCACACACATTCCCATTGCTTTATTCCTCCCTTCCCCTCCCCCAACATCCTGTGCAGTCTCAGAGGCCTGTTTTCCTTGTCAAGATTTCTAAGGAGGTCTGAAAAGATAATGTCAGCTTTTGTTTACTTCTTCGTTTTCACGTTTAAAATATGAGAACGGTACCAGGATAAATATATAGAACAACCTGCAGTAAATCTAGGTAACAGCAATGGAAGAGCATATTCTGTAGGCCTTGCACACACACACACAAAAAGGCAAACGGCAGAAAAACAAAACTAAACAACCACTTCTAGCTTTACCTTTATTTATTTATAAAGAAAGGTCACCTTTGGGTAGAATGGATCATCTTATTATTGTAAAAATGTACATTTGAGCAAAAGGGGTCACATTTCTTGTTGGAAGATAAAACTGTTCTTAGCAGAATTAAAGAGCAAAGCTACTAAAACAATAGTGATCCTGCTGATGAGCAATCAAGAAAAATAAGAAAAAAAAGTTCTTGCTGCACTTTCCATTACTATTTATCATTTAATGTCAATGGTTCCTCTTTGGCCTCAGATCAAAACAGGGACAAAGTAAACCATAGCTGACGGTAAACAAAGAACTAGGGAAGACTAGACAGCTAAGAAACTGACCTTTACCTGAAGTAAGTACTAATTCCTTGATGCTCTTTGGTACAGCACCAAGCACTGAACTGGCCAAAGATATTTTGCTGTCAGGACAAAATAAAGCTTAGTAATTTAAGGAAAAGTTTTTATTTATTTTTTTTAAAAATTAAATAATAACCTCCTCTATTCCACTTAAACTGAACATTATGTGTCAACACCCACCACCTCAACTGAAAGCATTACACTATCTGGACAGGCAGCAGGATGGATTCTAGGCTGCCCACAATAAGGTACCACAGCAGAAGGGAAAGGGTGGGGGCTGCTTCAGCACCCCTCCTCAGCAATTCCCATCCACCTGAGAAAACTGGTTGACTAATAATGAGGTTGCACCAGTTGTATTTTGCAGTCAAGAAAGCTGTATTTAAGTATGAAGCAATGTTCCTACTTACCCTGATCTCATTGCGTCGGATCTCCACGTCACATACTGAGTGCCCTTGGTGTGCACCACTGTAGTAGCAACAGAACTGGCAAACAGCAACCTGTTCAGCTTCGCAATGATACAGTCGGTAAGCATTGTGCTGGGGGCAACTCCAAGCCCTGACGTCATCCGCCTCCACCAGGAGGTGCCCACGTGCTGTAGAGGGCTGTTG
This sequence comes from Natrix helvetica, assembly GCF_964273705.1. Lineage (NCBI taxonomy): Eukaryota > Metazoa > Chordata > Lepidosauria > Squamata > Natricidae > Natrix > Natrix helvetica. Next base: position 51,858,134 of record NC_138551.1, on the reverse strand, counting down.
CAGGTGTGTCTGAACGTGGGACTGACAGCATGGAGCTTCACACCTTAGACAGATCTTCTGTGCAGGCAGAGGTGGCCCACGGCGGCAGAAGACACAATGTAAGACTGAGGGAGTCTTTTCCAAATTAAGAGAGTTGAATTTCTCCACAATGTTGGTCAATTTTAAGTTCTTTTCAAGGTTGGGCTTCTGGTTGTAGGCCTGATTACACTCAGGACAACGCACTAGCCCCGACTCTTTGGCCCAAGCCTCTCCTATGCATCCCCTACAAAAATTGTGCTTACAAGGAAGTTGGACAGGTTCCACAAAGACATGCAGACAAATAGGACATATAAGCTCCTCTTCAAAACAGTTCTTCCAGTTTTCAGCCATGTCTCACCCAGATCAGAACTTTCCTTTTAATCTCTTTAAACAGTCAGTTTTTGGTCTACTAAAGCAGATGATGACGAGTTTCCACTTTTGCAACAGAAAGGCCACTAATTTGCTAATGAACCAAAAAAAATAAGAATGCAATTAATGCAGATCTCCTAAAATTTAAAGTAATATATTCCCAACAAGCCCATTTGTATTAAATATAATTAATAATCAGTACTAAAGTTGCAGAATAGATATTTCTAAAGTTTGACGCCAAACTTTCTTAATTCTTTTAAGGTTTTTACTTCTGATTCTGAAAAGCAAAAGTAAAACTTACCGAGAATTGAAAAAACTCCATACAAAATCCAGAAGGAAGTCCAAATGCCATATAAACCTCCTATATTAAATACTAATTACCACTTTTTGACCATTTAACATCTGAAAGGAATTTGTATTCCTCGTGACTAAATTCAAGCCTCCCTTTTCAATTATTTTTCCTCCGTAAGAAATTAGTATTTGAGTCTTTAATTGAATCATTAAAAAGCTGGAGATAAATCCATACGCAAAGGGCAGGAGGAGCAGCTAGCTTTCTAATGCAGCTGAATGGTGCAAAAGGATATTTTTTCCTTGGCTTTGGGACAGTGCAATCGCAGTAGGAAGACGGTCAATCGCTCAGATGAAATTCCAGCCTAGAGCCAAAAGGACCCTCCCATTCTTTGCTCTTTTTACAAATAGGAATGAGGAGAAGAAAAATACTTTAAAAATGTCTACTTTGAAGAACAGCAATAATCAGAGACAAATTCAGTGGAAAAACAACCTATTCTAATACTCTGTGGAATTCTTTTTTCAAGATTTGCCTTCTTTCTAATCTTTCATAAGACTAAGGTGAAAACAATACTCCCAACTCCAAAATCCTCAGCCTTTTGGGGAGTGATGGTTTGCTCTCGCTGGAAGGAAAACAAGTATGCCTTGATCAAACTGAAAAGGAATTTCTCAACTGCTAATGAAAAGCCCAGACCCCGCCTCTTCCCCTTTGCTTCTCTGTTTTCCCTTCTGACATGAAAGCTATTTCTCCTTTTGGAACCAGCCTGCAAGGGGGTGGGAGAAGAGGAAGACAGACAAGAGCTAGAAGGGAACTGCTGAAATGTACAATTCCAAGAGGACCTACTCAGTCCTCAGCCATTTTGAGTTGGTTTTATTTTTAATTTGTGGGATTTAGGGCAGAGAAATAGAAACAAACGTGCAAAAGAAAAGGGAGGGGAGCTGGTGAATGGCACCACCCTGCAAAGTGAGTCCCTATGGGGGAAAGAGAGAGAAAGGCATACAGGAAGGAGAAGGGGAGAAGCGGGAGTGTTCTAAATGGGGTTTATATAGCTGCAGCTGCTGTCTTAGTTTTTATGATCAGATCAAAGAAACCCCCACATACTCCTTGCAATCATCTCCAGCCATCTTGGGTCCCTTCAGTCTCCCTTTTAAATAAAAATGTATTTTTTTTAAAAAAAAATCTGTATCTGCACCTCTCTTCAGCACCTCTCTAATCACAACAGAATGAGCTAGCAGACCAACGGATCGGACCTGTCTCACATAAAAAAGAAACAACAGGAAACCCAGCCACGATTTCAGCCCTAACAGAAGAAAAATTAAACGGGGGGGGGGGGGGTGAGGCTACTATCACCACACTATCGCACACAACGAAGACAAGAAAGAATATGGGAATTCCGGAAGAGGAAAATAGGGTGGTAAATTAAAAAGCAGGTCCATTTATCGATTAAGATCCAGCACAGAAAGCCTACATGGATTTTCAAAAATCTTTTCCCCATTCAAGGCAGAGGAGTGATGAATCTAAGCTAAGCTCTGCCTGCTTCGCAAAGATTTCCTCCCCCTTCACAGATACCAATTAAAACCTAACCACCTCCTTCCCCTCTTAAGATTTGCAATATAAAGCAGGTCCGAAGTAGGGAGTGGATGGCCCAATAAAACCAATTAAATGAAGTATGCTGAGCAGATCGAAAGGGTCGCTATCAAGGAGAAGGGGAGCAGGCGCCGGAAACGGGCAGAGATGCTGCTGCCTCTTCTCCTCCGCTTCTCCCGGGATGGCGAAGGCGCCTTAAAGGGTCGAGGTGAACGAGAGGAAGAACCGGAGTATGAAGGAACTCAAGGGCGGAAAGATGACTAAAGATCAAGGGCGCAACGCAGGATTTCCCCCCACCGGCCTGGATTAAAGGAACAGCAGCTCAATGCGAGCCCAGCTTCTTAGTTACCCAGAGCCAGGGCCCCTTTAACGCGCGATTGTCAATCGATCAATCAATCGGCTCCGATGAATAACAAGCGTGGAGCCTCCAAAAGCGCAAGGACAAAAAAGAGAGGGGGGGGAGGGGAAGGAATCGCCGCGCAGTCCGGAGAAAGCCGCCGTCCTAGCTCGGGCCCTCTCCTGGATTCAATCCCTCCTTCTTGCCGGCTTTGCGCCCACCCTAGCCGCAATCAGCGCCAGCCATTCGCTCCCCCCCAGCTCGGTAGACCTTCGACGGCGACGATGGCTGCTGGCGCTGCTGCTCCTCCTGCCGTCGCCGCCGCGCTGCTCCCCAACCCCTTCTCCAGGGCCTCACGTGACCGCCACAATTTGATACATTAAACACAACGCGTCCGGCCTCTCTTAAAGGGGCAACGCCGGCTCCGGCTTTTAGGTCGGGCCTTACAGGCCTCTCTCGCCTTGACTCTTCCCCGCCTTCCTACCATACTTACTGAGCGAGCGGGGACCGCTAGGAGGCCCGTTGCCGTGCCTGAGGAGAGCCAGCCATTGCTGAGCTCCCTTCTCTTCGCTTGCCTTTGCTGGATGTCACGGTATGACTGAGTCATAGTGGGCTGCTCCCGCCAGCCTCAAAGGGAGGGGAAGAGCGTGGCTAGAGCCGCCAATGGAATAGGCGCAGGAGGCTTTCTTTCTTCCCGGTGCCGGCAGCAGGGCGTCCCAGCTGGGCTTATCCGGGGTGGCCGTTGCAAAAGTCAGCGGATGGCACAGATAAAGGGAAGAGCTCGCGGTGGTCCCAGAGGCTTTGAGCCTCGGTTAGCGATGCCGGGGGTTGAAACGGGATGGCTTTGCTTGCCAATCGGGGGGCGGTGGGGTGTTAGCCCTGCTGCTCGTGGCCTTTCCCAGCCTTTGAAAAGGAATAGGCTGTTGTATATCTGCTTGCCAATACTGTAAGCTTTTTTTTTCTGATCGAAGCATGGCTCGGTTTTCTACGCTGTTGGTGAATTACTAACTGCTAAAATTACCAGATGAACAAAGAAAAACGTCACCTTACCTACAATATTAAAACTTGCTGCTGATGCCCCGTCCTGGAAGTCCTACAAACGGAGGAGTGTATTTGAAATTCAACACTGCTGTGCTATGGCCTCTGGTTCATAGAAGGCATCATCTTTTATGTTATTCCATCATTTAGCTTTGATGTATTGCCATCATTGCGCCAAATCCTGGCACTACAATAATAGCAGAGAAATCGTTGGATATGGGAGAGGTTGGGGGAAGTTAAAAAAAATCACTGGATTTTCCATGATTGGAGCTCACTTGTTATATAGTACAGATATGAAACTGAGTAGGAATCAAAAGAATGTGCCCTCTAGTAAAGGGACAGTTTGAAAGGGAAAGGTTATCACAATTCTTTACCTGAGGACATGTTGTTCCCCTTGGAAGCTAACTTGGTTTCTGTGTTTTTTATAAAGGGAGTGAAGATAAGGGATGGCTTTTCCTCATGCTGCATCATCATTATTCAGCGTCGTACATTTTTCCATTGCTAAGGCTTATTTGAGTGGAGAGCGTAGCGGGTTACAGATGTTTTATTAAATTTAGCATACTTTTTTTTTGCTCGCCATCTGAAAATCCCTAAATGGCTTGTAAAGGTTGTAAATAAGAACGTCTCTGCCTGTAGGCTTAAAAGGAAGATACAGGTTTACGCAACACACTGAGTCACAATTGCCTTAACTATGATTTATTAAATAAGGTGCAATAACCTGGCTTTACAAAACAAATCAGTTTAGACATCACAATAAAGAATTAACCAAACCACATGTAAGCAGCTTCTACATTCTTCTAGATTCTTACCTAAAGTTTTGGAAGCCTTAATTCAGCAGATGATGAATCTGGATCTAAGCACAACTGAAGTGTTGCTGCTGCTGCTTCTTTTCTCCCAGCTGGCCTCAGTAGGAAACACTATTAAAACTGATACACTGGAGCTTGGTTAACTGCTGCTTGATACTAGCTCTGATGAAGGTTGATGTAAGCTGTGTTGTCATATAGCAGCAAACAAGCATATCTGTTTGCATGTTTTCATATGTCAAGTGATATTTAGGACTTGATTCCTTGTATCTAGCTATTCCAGGTCTAGAAAACAAAGTAGAAGGAAAGATCTAACTACAGAAGGATCTGTAAACAAAGCCATTTTTCTTCTCTAACTGGTTATCTATGCTGTTGTGTGCTGTGACATTTCCTATTGGATGTTCCAGCATTACTTTATTTAGAGTGGTTTCTGCATGCATTCAGAACCAATACAGTTCATAACACTTCAGAATTAGAAGAGGCTTTTGCTGTTCCCGGGAAAGGCCTACATATTCCCAAGTAATGGCATGCCTGACTTCATATGAGAAAAGAAGACATAGACAGATTTTGTCAGCATTTGCATGTACTCCCTCTGTGAGTGTATTGAGCATTTACATTTGGCCACAGGGAGGAGTAGAATTTTCCTCTCTGTGAGAGGCACAGTTCTCAGTTACAATTTCTGGATGACATGCAGAAGTATTCTAAGTATGCTTCATTCACTGGTAGCAGCTGCATTTACAGCTCACTTATACTATATTGCAGTTTTCCACCTGTGTGGATGTAGGGTAAGTGAAGCAAAGAAGTTTTCTCTGAAGAAGGAAAAAGAGACAAACACTATTAATACTGCACAGCTATTACAAATACCCAATTATATTTTGAATGACTACATTGTTATTCTTTTAGGACAACTTTTTCTGTAATAGTTGACATTACTGTTAGATTTTGAAAACAGAATATGCTCAGTGATCTTTCAAATTTGCAGGGTTTTTTTTTTGGTGTAATTAATGGATTGGATTATTGGAAGGGAATATTAACTACAAATAACTTGCTAACTAGAAATCCACCTGATTTTTGCTACCATCCCTTTGCTACCAACTGTTCTTACAGGGAGAAGAAATAAAATAAAATAAATATTGAAAGCTATGGTCTTTAGATCCTTAATCCAGTTCTATACAAATCAAATTATTGCAGCAACATTTTCTACTTTAAATGTTAAAAAATATTCAGAACAGATTTTTTTATGCTACCTACTGAGTATTCTGTTATTCTGAAGATTGGTGAATTCCCCTGATTGTTTTTTTTTTTTTTTTTTTGAAATACCGGTAAGTGGTAAATCAGTTATCAGAACCTTCCTGCCAATATTATCTGCAGCAGCTTTTCCATACCATCTAAATCCTGGAAAATATGCAAGGTGGAAAATATTTTTCTAAAGCATAAAGTAATTTTTAAATTATTGAAAACTTTCCTGTTTATGTTAATGGAATAGGAATGGAATAGCATTGCATTATTACATGTAATATATAGTACCAGCAAGAAACATAATCAAGATTAAATAAAATCTTAATTAAAATAATAAAATTAAGCAGTCTAATTGTAAATGACGTGAAGTAGAATGAGTAGAATATCTATCTTCAATTCTTCAGACTCTCCGGAAGGTAGAAGGAACTTAAAAGAAATAGGTTTTTCCTAAATTCTTATTTATTATTTTTCAAATGCCTTAAGGATAGAAATTATGTTACTTACTAATTCATGTTTGCCATCTGGTCTGTACACACTATTAAATGGGCAATAGAATAGTGCATTATCGGAAATTCAGGAAAAAGTTGGAGTTTTGCTAATTAAAATAATATGGGGTTCATGATCAGCAAACACAAAGAATACAAAAATATATAGATTAATTTATACATATAAATACAAGTCCAGGGCAAATGAAAATTAAGAATAAATTCTTTTGTTTGAATTGCTGCATACTTTGAGGCATGTTATAGCAAACATATTTTCTGGGGCTAATATTAGGCCCAGAAAATATTTTTGTGATTGTGGGGATACTTACTATATAGCAAGACTTTGATGATTACTAAGATGCTATGTGTGAGGCATGTTAAACATATACAATGTGCAATATGGAAGCTTAACATTATGTTATTACATTTTGTACAACCATGTAAGTAATATGCATCAGTTGCTCAGATTAAATATCTGAAATAAGAGCTTAGTTGCAGAAAGCTTATGCAACCACAAATGTGTTAATTAATCCTCAAGGTGCCATAGAACTCCTGGGTTGTTTTAAATTTCATATAGGGTTCTATAGCATGCCATAGCACTTGCAAGAAATATTCTGTACTCCCTTTTTCCTGGATTGTCAAGATTGGTTGCCAGCATTTATGCTGTATCCACATACTGGTGTGTTTTCCTCCCACAAATTATAATTGAAAGGTTTCCCCTATTTTGTCTGAATACAAGTAGTCCTCAAGTTACAACCACAATTGAGCCCAAAATTTATACTGGTAAGTGAAACATTTGTTAAATGAGATTTGCCCCATTTTATGACTTTTCTTGCCACAGTTGTTAAGTGAATCATTTCATTTGTTAAGTTAGTAACATGGTTGCTAAGTGAATCTGGATTCCCCGTTGACTTTTGCTTGTCAGAAGGTCGCAAAAGCTGATCACATGACCTCAGGACTCTGCAACCGTCAAGCATCTAAATTTTAATCATGTGACCATTGGGGATGCTGCCCAAAAAAGAAAGAAAAATGGCCATAAGTCAGTTTTTTCAGTGCTGCTGTAACTTTGGACAGTCACTAAATATTGTAAGTCAAGGACTATCTATATTTAGAACTTCAAACAATATTCCTCTGAATGTAGTAAATTTTTTTTGTAAAAGATTAAAAACCAGCTAGTTGCATGGGATTTAGTATTGTTAATATGCTGGTGATCTCTACTCTATGCCAGGCATGTGATGCTGTTCAAATGCCTGCTCAGTAGACTAAGGGCTTGGATGGGGAGAAATTGGCTATGACTCAATTCTAGCAAGCCAGAACGGTTGTAGGTTTTTGATCGTCTGTGGTCAGGAGATATGACACTTCGATACCGGAAAAGATAGCACTCCCCCAGATAGAAGTGATATGTACTTTTGAGATTCCCCTGCTGGAAAAACCAGTGTCAAGTGTAATACTAGTAATCATCACCATTTTGTAGGCCAATTGCACCCAATCCTGAACCTCATTGGATTATTGCAATGCACTCTACATGAAACTGCCCTTGAAAGCCCCATCTGGAAGCTGTAACTATTCCATATTGCAGTGGTGCCTGTAGTTTTGGATACTTCTTTGTTCACCCATATTACATTACTATTGCATGAGTTGCACTGTCTCCCAGTTGTTTTCCAGGTGCAATTCAACGTGCTAGTTACCACTTTTAAAGCCCTGGATGATGCAGCTTACTTGCAGAACAGTCTCTTCCACTAGGTCAAAGGAGTGTGGGGGGGGGCATGCTCCAGGTCCCTTTCCTAAAATATTATCCTTGGAGGCTTGCTTTCTCTGTAGACATCTTGATTCTTTGGAATAGTCTCCTGAGATTTAGGAGGCCCCTACATTAGACAAGAATGGAGCTGACCTGTTTATAATACAAGTAGGTTGGCACTTGGAGGAAAGAGTTTGATTTGTCGTTTTTATATTTTTTTCACTGTAAGGCACCTCGGATCTCTGGGTGAGATCGGCAGACAGGAAAACGGTATAGACAGCCAAAGTGTACAAGAGGACAATCGAGAATTGGAGAGATGGTATTAGAAAGAATGAGTTCAATAAAGATGCTAAGAACAACAGGGGCAGCTTCCGATATATTCAAAACAAAACACTAACAGTAACCAGCTGGGCACGCAACTGCCCCCCCTTGTTAATCAACATAGCGTCCTAGTCTTCTAACACAGATGCTAATCTAGGTCAAGAGACCATGCTGCCATGGAAAGTGTTTGAAAGTCAGGCCTGATGAAAACAAAAAGAGAGAAAACACTCTACCAGCAGAGTGGACATAGGCCACAATTTGGTAAAGTTCCTTACTTCTCTGAAATTTGTGTACGCTGTTTTTGCAATAACTAGCTATTAGATCTAGTTTTTCATTAAAGAAAATAGCTTTCACATCATGATTTGGCTTTGCATTGATGTAAAAAGACCAGCCTATGAAATAAAGTAAGAAAAAGAGCAAAATCTAATTTGATGGGACATCATCTCAGAACAAGGAAGGTGAAGACACTATGAAATGAAAGTGCTTTCCTGATTATAGAAATATATACCATGTTTCCTCGAAAATAAGACAGGGCCTTATTTTATTTTGACCCCCGAAATAAGCACTGGGACTTATTTTCGGGGAGGTCTTATTATTTTTGAGGTATAGGAGCATGGTCACCTCATGGCTGCTGCTGTGTTGCAATATTTTCGGGGAGGGCTTATTTTAGCGCATGCCCTCAAAAGTCCGATTGGACATTATCCGGGGAGGGCTTATTTTCAGCAAAACAGTACAAATATCAATTTCAAAGGTTGCCCTAAAATCTTGTTTCTGCTTTGTATCCTACACTCATACCGGTAGTACTAAAAAAAAGATGAATGCTCCAATTTTCTTCATTTGACACAATATCTCATTTTTTCTGCATTTTCATATAGTTTCACAAAATAGAATATTACGGTAGTTAAACAAATAAAAAGGCTTTAGGTTCATCATGCCAAAGGAATCTCTGAGTTTAAGGAATCATTTCAATATTTGGAATTTTTGCAGCGCTACTAAAACCATATAAAAAACCCCATACACAAAATTCATAGCTGAAATAGTTGAGGCTCTAGTTTGCTGCAAGAAGTTAATTTGTCTGTGTCAGTGTTAGGAAAATAAGTTACTAATTCACAGGTATTTAACTGGGTCATGATCCCAATTGGGATGTCTTGAAAATACAAACCCTGTTGTTGTTTTTAAAAGCTTTATCTGGGTGAACAGACTTATTAAAATGTGCATGAATGAATGAACTGTGATTACTCATTGAAGTTTACTGTCTTCTTGATCAGGTGATGTGTTGACAGCTGATATTGTCACAACCTCAGACTGCCTAAACCTGTTTCCCACCTGAAAATTGCCATAAAGACAGTCCAGGTAGAATTGTTGTGATGTCACAAAATGACATACTAACAAATGCTACAGAACTTCTGAAGCGCAACTGTTTGGAGAAGAAAGTGATCTGGGTGAATAGATATTAATTGGAAAGTCCCAATTAGTTTATAAATTATTCATCCCTTTCCTATGATCATAGTCATCTACACCAGTCATTTAATTGAACGTGCCCTTTTCAAATTAGCCAGAAATTTTACTTCTCTTTTTAATTTGTAAGCTTTGTATCTCACTTTTTATTCAGGAGATCAAGATGATGTTATAATACTCCCTCTTTCTATTTTTCCCAACACCTATACCTCTGTGAGTTAGACTGAGTTAACAGAGACTGAATAGCTTAAAGTCACCCACCAAACTTTTGAGACTGAAGGTGAATTTGAATCTGAGTTTCCTTGGTGCTTGTCCAACATCTTAATCTCTTCACCACACTGGGTCTCTAATGCTGTGTCAATTACCAGCTTTTGTGATCAATAGATTCTGCATATGGCCACAATGTCATATTCGAGAGATTTAGGGTAGTGATTGCTGTAGAATATTTAACTAAGTCTTCCTGGTCAAACCCTGCTATATGAGAGCAAGTACGTGGTCCTAGGTAAAGCTAATTGAACTTTACATACAGTATTAGGATTTTTGTTTTATTTTAAGATTGTAAAATTGTTTCATTGCATGATCTCAACCCCTCCAAGACTGAGTGGCTATGGCTACCGGCACCCCGGTTCAGCCAGTTGATACCATCACTGGCCATAGGGGGCGAGCAACTGCCCCCTGTGGAACGGGCGCGCAATTTGGGCGTCCTCCTAGATGCCCGGCTGTCAATGGATGACCATGTGGCAGCCGTGGCAAGGGGGGCGTTCCACCAGGTTCGCCTGATGCGCCAATTGCGCCCCCTACTGGACTGGGATGCCCTACACACGGTCACTCACGCACTGGTGACGTCTCGGCTGGACTACTGCAACGCCCTCTACATGGGGCTTCCCTTGGGACGCGCCCGAAGACTGCAGCTAGTCCAGAACGCAGCCGCGTGGGCCATTATGGGGAGTACTAGGTACTCCCACATAACACCGCTCCTGCGCAAGCTGCACTGGCTGCCTGTGGTCTTTCGGGTGCATTTCAAGGTGTTAATTACCATCTTTAAAGCGCTCCATGGCACAGGACCTAGCTACTTGCGGGATCGCATCCTACCACATACTTCCCTGCGACCAATTCGCTCTCACAGGGAGGGACTCCTCCTGGTGCCGTCCACTAAGCAGTGTCAACGGGCGGCGCTTAGGAGTAGAGCCTTCTCTGTGATGGGCCCAACCCTCTGGAATGACCTCCCCCCCCCCCCCCGATATCAGGACCACCACCGACTTCCGCTCCTTACGACAAAAACTGAAGACTCACCTGTTCCGTTTAACCAGCTTGGCCCATTCATAGTTTTATCTTACCTCCTGGCAGATATTTTTAATTGGGTATTTTTAGGGGTTATTTTTAAACATTGTTTTAATTGCTTTACTTTAGGTACAGTTTTTTACAGCCTCCTCTTTTATGTATTTTAAGTATTTAGTATTTAACTATGTTTGTATTTATACCTATGTATTTATGTGTTTTAATCTGACTGTACACCGCCCCGAGTCCCTTCTGGGAGAGGGGGCGGTATAAAAGTTTGAAATAAAGTAAAGTAAAGTAAAGATCTTATTTAACAAACAAGTTTTGCTGGCTTCAAACTTCTTGGCCGTAGGACCGCAACCTAAGGTGATTCTTTCCCTTTTAAGTCACATTCAGGAAAGTATCAAAATCATCCTGAACTAACTTCTAAGCAACTAGGCAAACTCTTCAAAATCTAGGATTTGTCTAGGTACAGGGCAGAGTTAAATAAGTTCCAAATCAAAGCATATCTTTTTGGATCCCATCTTACTGAGACATAAAAAGTTTCTTCGCTTATAGAGCTACCGTAAGCAAAGTTTTGCAAGGAGAAAAATGGATCAGTTTTGACTCTGAATATAATATGAAAAATATTTGATTAAGTGTTATGCAGATAGACAGCAATAGTATATATTACCTTCATCAATAAAAAATGGAAAAATATCATTTTTATTTATGTTTCCACAAACATGAAGAGATCAGTTTTAAGAGAGTTGAAAAACCTTCTACTGAAATGGTGGGAAAGTGGAAATAGGAGAGAAAAATAGGATGGAATTATATAAATAAAATGTGCACTAGCAAGATTGACTTATTTGTATCTTTATACATTTTCCTAGAAATAAATAAAACTGTGCCTTTGTGGCTTAGTCCCAAGAAGAGAGCCCTAGACTATAACTCTCATCCTGGAAACTCACAGGCTGAACCAGAGCAAAAGCTCCTAAGCAACCGATTTTTAAATTCTGCCAGTGATTGAGGAAGTAATACAATGCTTAAAAGCTTATGAACCCATTTTCCTCAATAAATAAATGAACAAGTATAATGTTTTTGGTGCATTTGTTTAATTGGGTTCTCTATCTACTTTTGGGAAGTGTGGAGAACAGATCATGTCTTTTAGGTCATCTGTATGCAGAAATATTGAAAATTCAGAAGGTTGCACAAATGGTTACATACCCCTGCATATATTAATCTAAAGCATATCCAATGATGCTATAGATTTGCTATCGATTTATCTAGTTCTCATGGAAAACCTTCAGAATTTCTAGCCATTATTGTATCTATATAGTTTAGTCAGGCTTGATGAATATCTGCAATGGCTGCCATAGTTGCAGTTTGGGTTTTTATCCTCCTGAAAGCCTCCATCCTGTGGAATGTGGACCTTCAAAACGTCAAGTCATTTGGTGCACATCTTCACAGTGTTAAGAATGACAGAGCTCTTAGTTGCTCGCACAACTGTGATGTTCTATACAGTTCCTCAAGACACTTTTGGGCTCCTGCTTAAATAAATTCTGGATCTCCTTTTAGCATGCGTGATAGCCAAACACCGAAAAAAACATCAGACTTGCTTTGGCACATCTTGTTCCACTTTGTTGGTGTCTTTGTAATTAAAATGCACATTTCCCTGGGATTGCTCAGCATCTGTGTGATCCGGCCTCTTTAAGGAGGCACTAGCAAGCACAATGTTTATGATTTCTCAGTGTCCCATGTTAGGCTGGTGATGTGAGCATTTTAAAGGTACCATTAGCCCTAGGACAAATGTGGCAAAGTCAAAAGAATTTAAAAAGCTAATAGATTCTTGATCCAGTCCATATAATTTACTTTTTCAGGTATGTGTGTGTGATTTTTTTTTCTTTTTTTTTTTAAAAAATACAAAACTCAATTTTTTAAACAAATGAACAAAGGAAGAAAAAACACAAAACAAGCTATTTAAAAAGTGCATTAAAAATGAAACAAACAAACACATACACACATATTATCCTACCTAATGGTAGTTGAATACTACTTAATACATTACTACAATATTAGTTCCCACTCCTTGCGGAAACAGGCCTCCCCAAACTGTGTGTGTTTGTGTGTGTGTTTTTTTAAACAATATTCTGTTTGATGTGGAATGACAGTTCTGATAAATAAACATGTGGACTCCCAAAGCCACTCATCCTGCCCACTGCATTGGAATGGGCTTAGGGAAGATTGTTCTACCAAATACCAAATCCTGTTTCAGTCCCACTTAGCAACGCTTTGCCGTGCCTATTCCTTTAGGGAACAAGAGATGGAATGTGTGCAGCAGAGGAGGAGCAAAAGTATAGGGTGATGTATTATGCATGGCCCATTGCACAACACATCTATTTCTAATTCTGACATGTTGGCAGGTATGGTTTAATTATGCATTATGTTCAGAAGTACTTCCTTTCATTAGTCCTGAATCTCCCCACATTTCATTTGTGACAAAAGAAAAAAGGAAAACTTCCCTTTACATATTATACCTACGTTTGCCAATATGAATTAGAAAAAGAGTAGAGGGGGAATTCAGAGATAGTTGAAGAGTTTGGTTCAGTTGAGTGTGAACTTATACAAAGTTTATCATGCTCCTCTAATAAATCCTCTCATCTTCATGTGCTGGCAGCAGACTATCCAGGATGTCTCATGGAAGTCATGTTCTTCATCCTTCTAGTTTTTGCAATGGGAACTTAGGGGCTGTTACTTCACTCCCAATTGCCTATGCTTTTTTCCCTTTGAGTGAGATTTTTTTTTAAAAAACCCTTCATTTATACAGTCAGGAATGGCACTACTATAGACAGATTCTGGGGGACCTTATTTATTTTGGTCCTTCTAGCTCTTACCCTGCTTGTGGCTGTAGAAGAGAGAAATGATCAGAACAGCCACATATGGGGACAAGGTTTTTGCTCTTTTTGCAAATTAATAGAATAGACAATTAACCCTCAGAGAAGCATTTTTCTCAACAACAATGAGTAAGCTGATTTAGAGAAATTAGTTTTGTGCTTACCAAGACTAGAACTGTTTGGGAGTAAATCTAAGCTGCTCTGGACTAAATTGATGGGTAATCCCCTAATGGTTCATTTAAAATACAATGCAAATAGGGCCATAGTGTAGACAATTGTGTTGAATTCTACCTTAGACATCATCCAAGGCCAGATTGGATAATTGCATACAATTCCCTCTAGCATGAAATCTACCAGATTTTTCTTTATGCTACTTAAGTTAATCAGCAGATGAAGTAATATTTGACAAAGCAAACAAAGTGAAGCAAAAGGAACAGTCTCTCTTTGTAGACCTTCTAGTTCATAGGTCAGGCCTGTAAGCAGGAACAAATTGCTACACCAACTACAAAAGGCATACATCACAGCAACATTTATTACTTCAGAATCAAAGGAGATGCCAGTGTTACCATTTATAGCTTATAGATTTATTATCCTCAGCTTATTGACGTCAAGATGAATTGGGTGTATATGACTCCTATTATTCTTAGTGAGCATGGGCAATCTTAGGAGTTCCAGTAGTTGAAGTTCAAACATATTACATTATATGTAATTATGTACAATGGGGAAAAAATAGCAAATACATTTGAATTTACAAGATGAATCCCATCTAAATTTATAACAATCCCCAAGTTTCTTTCTTCGTCAAATGACATCCTTGTTCTTCTGAATAGCAATATAAAATAAATATTTAAACATTTCCACCACTATGGAAGAAGATGATAAACCTTATGAAGGTAGATTGTCCAATAAAGAAATATATTTGTAGCAAAGGTCGAAATGAGGCGTCTTTGGTGCTTTCTGAGCTTGGTTGCTTTCTTGCAGAAGTTTCATTACTCAATCTAGATAATATAATAGATGCTAAACTCTTCCAGCCATTTTTACTGGGAAGAAGTATACACATAATAAGATGTTTGACTAATATTGCACTTCCTTGTTTTGAGATGTGTTCTAAATATATTAATTTCTTGACAACACCAGGCAAAACTTAAATTCATATTTCAGAAAAGCTGTTTGTTCTTGTGGATGCAGCTTTATCCTTTACCAAAGGCAACAGAGCTGCTTATTGTATGCAGCTTTTAAACAACATAATAGCAGAGGCTTCTTGGATAAACAACACTCGTTACAATTTTCACTGCTCAGTAATAATCATAATCATAGAACCTAATTCTAAACTGATCATTTTCAGCGTCATCCCATTTTTCCTAATGACCAATTAACAGAGGACTCTTCCACAAGGCACAGTTTCTATCCCCTAATTCCTCCAAAGCAGTATAAAGATCTGTCAATAATTTCAGCTCTGCCAGCTCCCAAATGCTGAGCAGAATGACTCAACTAAAGCTCTCCCTCCAGCTGACCAATAGAAGCCTCTAGAAAGCAGCCTTCCATTAGTTCACCTCCATTCCACAAGACAAAGAAATAAAATACATCGTTAGCTCCTCTTCCATGTTTTCTGTACATATTGCGTACTTTTATCTAGGCTTTTGTAAAGAAATCTTAAGCGTCTGAAATATGGTGAATGAAAATCTCATTCAGAGCAGTAAAGATGATAGGATATCATGTATCCATTTTGCAAACAGATCCTTTTCCCAGTGCTTTTAACCATGATTGTAGACTGGAACAAGGGCTGATGTAGGGGAATAAATTGTAAACAAAATGTGGACCTGCAGAAACTTCAATTCATTGTAATGGCATTTCAGAAATCAAGCTGCAGCAGAGCACTTTTCAGACCCATTTATCCCTGTCAGAAGAAAAGGGGGAAACAATTTCTTAAGATACAGGTGACAACATGTACTTCCTGAACCTGCAGTCTTTCTAGACACACTTTCTAAATCCAAAAACAAGGAGAAACCTTCTACAATAGTACTTTGCAGTAATTCATAAGTACTATATTACAATATGGTCAGGCCTTCTCTCATCAGGGAGAGTTACAGCTATCAAACAAGGCAGCAATAGTTCAGTGAATTCCAGGCTACCTTGTATTGGAAGAAATGTCCATCTGGGTTCAGTTCCAAGTGGGGGAAAGACATTGGAAACATGGAGACTGCATGGAAGGATGGTTTAATGGTGAAAAGAACCACATGGGTTTGAAGTCCTGGGTAGCTGACCACATGGCGTGGAGAGAGATACATATTTATACTCTCCCTTGGGCCTTGCCCTAGAGCTTCCTGTTCCTGTGGCAAGGGCAAGTATCCTATTGGTTGCTGTAGGGGTCATATGCAAATCCTAGGAGTTTGTCTGAGATATGTCTGCTTGAACTGTGGGCTGATGTAATGTCCCTAAATGATTTGGCAGTGATGCAGTGAGCCCTGCTGTTGGATGGGAAGAGGGCTAATCCTATCATGTCCTGAGGGCCATGTCTTAATCCCATCACCCTGGAGCTGAAGGGGGGACAGGGAGCTGCTTTGTCTTCGAAAACATGTTTCTTCTTTTCTCATCCAGGGAAATGTAATATTCTGCCTTTTTAATATTTCCTAGAACATTTCATTCTTCTAGGAGAAGGGTAGGTGCTAACTTTCTACACTTGGGTGGCTGAAATGAATCCTAGAGTACACTAAGATGGCACTTGCTTTTTCAGGGAATGTCACCCCATTTGGGTTCACAGAGCTATGCAATTCAGTGAGTGCTAATCCATAGTGCAGTGATGGCGAACCTATGGCACGTGTGCCACAGGTGGCACAGGGAGCCATTTGTCAGGGCACGCGAGGCGCTGCCCTGTCAGCTGGCCAGTGCGCATGTGCGCGCTGGCCAGCTGAGTTCACCATTTTTAAATGCCATTTTTCCGCCCTCCCCAGGCTCCAGAGGCTTTATAGGAGCCTGGGGAGGGCAAAAAGAGCCTCCCCTGCCCCCCCCCCGGAGGCCCTCCAGAGGCTTCAGGGACGGCCCGGAGGCTTCCCTGATGCTTTCGGAGCACTTAAAATGACCCTCCGAGCAAACCAGAAATGACTTCCGGTTTGCTCGGAGGGTCGTTTTAAGCGTTCCGAAGGCTTCAGGGACCGTCCGGAGGCTTCCCTGACGCTTTCGGAGCGCTTAAAATGACCCTCCGAGCAAACCGGAAATGACGCCAGACAATTGAATGAAAAAGAAGCCAGACAATTGAATGAAAATCTGCATACACAAAACAATAATGAATGAAATGAATTTGGTGGTAGCGATTTAGGGCATTCTACAGAAATCACTGCTGTCTGGGATAGCACTCAATCTTTTCAGCAATTATGTGGATGAAAGTACACATGGAAAAGTTGTAAAATTCAGAACTGAGCTGAAACAATGTGACATTTTAAGCAGTGGTGGGATTCAAAAAAATTTACTACCGGTTCTGTGGGCATGGCATGGCTTGGTGGGTGTGGCAGGGGAAGGATACTGTAAAATCTCCATTCCCTCCCTTCAGGGGAAGGTTACTGCAAAATCCCCATTTCCTGCCAATCAGTTGGGACTTGGGAGGCAGAGAATAGAGAGGTGCGGGGCCAGTCAGAGGTGGTATTTACCTGTTCTCCAAACTACTCAAAATTTCCGCTACTGGTTCTCCAGAACTGGTCAGAACCTGCTGAATACCACCCCTGCTTTGGGCCCATCTCCAATTTTCCCTTTTAAAGGAGGATTGCTTAAAAAGGTAGGTCCACTGAATTTCAGAGATTCCCGGGGGGGGGGGATTATTTGAACCCTATTTACTCAGAGTTCAAACCTGGTATAGGACTAAAATGGCTTTGATCATACATGTGAATGAACTTCTTGCCAGAGCAGGATGGGGTTTATGCATCCATCCTTTCTCCCTTGACCTCTCATTGATTTTTAATGCTGTGAATCATAATAATTTAGCATCGGCTGCTAGGAATGTGAGGTGAAGTTTTGAGTGGATTCTTCTCTTTCTTCTGGTGCTTTCCTTCCTCCTGGGAAAAGACGTCTAGCCTACAGTCCCTTTTCTGTGGAATACTTAAGGATTCTATACTCTATTTCTATTTAACATCTAATGGAGTCATTGGCTGAGGGTAAGACATCATCAATATACCAGTGACAGACAGCTCTAAATCTCCTGAGTCAACCAAATGATGCCAAAGAGGTTCTGTCTTAGTGTTTTGAGGCTGGTTGGGGAAGAAGAAACTTTAGCTCAACGCTTGAAAAATGGATGTTTTGGGCCCGCTGGATTTAATGTTTTCCCACCTTTGGTTTTGGATGGATTTGCACTACCCCATAAAGAACCAGTGCATCATACAAGGGTTCCCCTGAACTCAGAGCTCCTGTTTGAAAAGCAAATGATGACTGTGGTAAGGAGGGCTTTAGCTAACTTTGTTTTGTGTGCTAGTTGTATTCTTTTGTGGAATTTGAGGCACTGTATGAGGCACTGATCCAGTGGTGGGTTCCGGATCCCGTTCCAACCCGACCAGTCCAGTCCAGTTACTGTCCAGCAATGCTTCCATGAGCCTCCACAATGCTCCAGCTGCTCAGTGGAGCATCACACAGGTGCTGTATGTGCCCTGCGCCTGCGCGGAAGCGCCAAAGACTTTAAAGACTGGTAAGAAACAAGGGCGGGCGGGTGGGCCCTCCAGAGCACCGTACCGTAATGGTACCCGGTGCTCCCGGCATGCTCCAGTATGCCCGTACTGGGGCATACCGTATGCAACCCACCACTGCACTGATCATACCTTAGTTACCCACCAAGTGGATTACTGCAATGTGATCTATGTGGAGCTGCCTTAAATGAGATCCAGAAGATTAAATCGGTCCTAGCCCAGCCAAACTTTTCTTTTGGAGGCATGGAGGTGTGGGAAGCCTCCCCCACTCCTAGAAGAATGAAATATTTTGGGAAATACTAAAAAGACAGAATATTATGTTTCCCTAAAGGGAAAATGGAGAAACATGCTCTTAAAGATAGAAACCAGTCCTAGTCCCCAAGCAGAAACTGGGTAGCCCAGCTTTTAGAAATGCAGATTTGCTAATCCATTCAAGACAGGCTATTTTGAAACTCCTTGGCAAAATGGTAGAATTAGAAAGCAAAATCCTCACCCAAGATCCAACCCTTACCCAAGATCCAACACAAGATGAAAGCTATTAACCACAATAGGAATTGCCGAACACCCTTTCAGAACACAAGCCCCTTCATTGCATCACCCCCAGAGCAGTCCAAACTTCAAAGTCACAGAAACCTGGGAGCTCAGATAAACAATAAGCCAGAGGTTGACCAGATTAGCTCAGACAAATACCTAGGATTTTCATTTCCTCTTTTGCTTATAGAGCCAGCTATGACCCCTATGTAATTAAACATCATTAAACTTTCTTTCCAATCAGCCTCCGTGTTGTTTCTAGCATTTTTCTCCCAGCTTGGAACTGACCCAGATGGATTAACGCCATGAGATGTTATTGCTACTGCTGAGGGTTTATTGCATTTGATCTTAGTGACCATTGTACGTTTTTATGCTTTTGCTGTTTTCTTTGTATAGAATGGCATTTGCAAGATGAGTAGCCATATAAATCTTATAAATAAATAACTTGACCATCAATGTTTAATATGTAGCATTCTGATCAATATCAGCAAGTCTTCATTTTACTTCCTTGTTCATTTGGGGATGCTGCAGCACAAGTGGGCGGTTTGGGGAAATATAATGTGGTGCCCAGCTACAATTAAGAAATCTGAACTTAGTGCTCGGAAAGAGGATCCATCATGGTAGAAATGCAAAGTACAAAGTAGCTGTTAAGTAAGTAAGCTCCCCATTAGGTGAGCGAGTGTGCAGAGAAGCGTAATGAGAGTGGTATGGAAGAACACGCACAAACCAGCATACAGGGACACTGAATAGTATAAAAATATAGTAGTTTACTATGTGGAAATATAGAGGTATTCAGAGTCCAGTTAACAGTCCAAGTCATACACGGTTCAGTCATTCAGTTATCAAATAGTCAGTCTAGCACACAAAACAGCTAACAGTAGCAAACCACAGTACCTCACAATACACCGATCAGCGTCTAACAAACAGAGAGCTAACAGTCATTCTGGCTCCCTCTTATGGCTGCTTGAGGTAACAGCAACCCAATCACATCTCTCTAGCATTTAAAGTAACAGATACATTTGTTACAATCATGGCTTATATACATTGCCAAGCCAAGACTAGGGTTACATCCCTAACAGTAGCAATTAAAACAATCATTAGATATTGATATATTGAAAGGGGCTCAAGGAGAAATAAAATTAATATAAGATTTGGATTGAAGAAAAGCACATGGAAAAATATTGTAACAGGTAGATTCAAGGACAAAGAGATTTGGGACTAACAGAACTGTTTGCTATATCCATTCAGCTACAAAAACAATTATAGCAAAACAAATTGCTCAAGAAACTTCATTTGGAGATTTTTTTTAAAAAGTTACTCTGACTTTCTAACGATGGCTGTTGGGTATAGATTAACATATTCTGAAGCTTTGCATGTGTTCGTATAAGAACAACAAAAACTGTTGATCTCATCAGGTTCTTCTTAATTTGTTTTTCTATTCCCATCTCATTTTAATGTTCTATGCTAACAATCAATCTGTCCCTTCCAAGTTGTGGGAAATCATTGGTATAATGTTCAACCAGGGTAACTGCTTTACAGCAACAGATGAAGATTTTCTTTTCCAATGTTCTTGTCACAAAACAGCTATCTTTACATTGTTTGCAATCATAATGCTCATCTTGCTCCTTCAAAGCAAACTGCAGTTTCTTTGACTTACGCATAAATACTTTTTTTTTAATGCTTGGACGTTCACTAGACAATTTTATATGATAAAAAGAAGCTAAGTGGAGAAACTTACATGTCATTCGGAACTGGACATTAAGAGAGATTCTTATTGTCTCCTCTTTGACAATATCCCCCCAAAAGGCCTGTGCTTTTTCTCATCAGAATCCATGCAGAATAGAAAGAAACACATGGGAGGGCATAATAGCTGCAGATATTCTTGGGAAAGGCTGATTGGTCTACAAACATTTCACAGCCTTGATATTCTTCCAGATATACCACCTAATGAGAAATAGCTTATTGGGAATAGACCTATCAATTTTCCCAGCTGAAATACGCTTATTTTACATTATTTTGGATAGTTTGAGTCAGCCAGGAAACTAATAATTTGATATGTTCATTATTTAATTTATGTTTTATTTTTTTAAAAAATACAATAATGGATATTCGATTGATATACATCTTGATATATTAGGTCATTCATGTGCCGTGGTGTCCTAAGTTGTGCCAGGCTAGCTAATTAGATCCAGAAATTAAGATTGTAACTCTGGACTTAACACTGACCATGCATTCTTCTCAGAAATAAATCCTATTGAGTTCAGTGGAGCTGCCCCCTAAGACATATAGGAATCACAGTACTTATTACTTCTTGAGCTAGGCTTCTTCATTGGCTTCCCGTTTCAAAGGAAAGCAATCAGAGCATCGTGAGCAATAGAAACTCTGCCTAGTTAGTACTTCTCACGAAAGCAGCAAGCTGTTACTTGCTGCGTTGCTCAGCCCTTTGGCTATTATTCCCCAGCCTAGTCCACATTTGCAATCTTTTCTGATTCGTGTTCTTAGCTTCCCTGATAACTTCGTAGCCAGTTTCATAAACTGACAGCTCAGTTTTGTGTGGTATTTTTTTCCCCCTCTTCTCCCACACTTGAAGTTTTTGCTAACTCTTTTTGTCCATTCCTTTCGAACGAGTGTAATATTGCTATGCAAAAATTGAGACACCAAAAGAGCAATGGCAAGGAACTCAACGTCATGCCTTGTTCTTGAGCCTCGTGTTTGTCATCAACTTGACTGTGATCTACCATGAATGGACCAATTCTCTTTGGATTTTTAACAAAGGCCATTATTAGATTTCACATAGATAATGCTTAGGATTATATTGCAGCTCTACCTTCTCATCAGGGCTGGAGCCAGAGCAAATCTTCTGTCTCAGGTGGCAAAGGTGGAAGTTGGGTGAAGCATGTTGGAAGAGAGACACTGACTGGATCCAATAGTTTTGCCTACTGGGTTTTTTTTCCCCCTCAGCTTGCCTGCTGTTTTCAGTTGCAGCAACAGAGGTAGTCGTATCAGTTCTGCCGCTTCAGCTGGCTATTGTACACTTAGTCCTCGACTTACAACAATTCATTTAGTGATCATTCAAAGCTACAACAGCCACTGAAAAAAGTGACCTTATTGTCATTTTTCACACTTACGACCTTGGTAGCATCCCCGTGATCATTTGAACAAAATTCAGATGCTTGGCAACTTATTCATATTTATGATAGTTGCAGGATCCCATGTGATCACTTTTTGCAATCTTTTGAAAAGCAGAATCAATGGGGAAGCCAGATTCACTTAACAACCGAACAATTGTTCAGTTATTAACTTATCAACGGTGTTTCTTATCAACTGCGGTGATTCACAACTGTGGCAAGAAAGGTCGTAAAATGGGGCAAAACTCACAACAAATGTCCCACTTAACGAGATTTTGGGCTCAATTGTGGTCACAAATCAATGACTCTCTGTATTTTGAATGGGGGAGGCGCAATCCCTTTGCTTCAGGCAGCAAAATATATTCACCCAGATTTACCTACTGGTCATAATAGGGGGGGGGGGAAATATCAATACAATATGTAGTGGCAGTAGTATATACTACTAGTGGTGTCCTGTAACAAATCCCATTGGAAGCAATAGACCTTATTCTTTGGTCAGTGTGGCACTACCTCTGACTAAAACCTAGGATTCTTTTGTAACTTGCTGCTGAGACCATTTTTTAACATTGCAGCTCAATCTCATGCTCTTTGCTTATTTTGTCGTTTTTCATTTGCTGAGGCTTCACTTGCTAAAAACAGCCACTTGCACTACGGATATATTTGTAGAAAAATATTTTTGTTGCAATTTGTCAAAGGAAAAGAAATGTTGCTATGTACAAGTGTCCTTGATAATTCTTTGTAGGAATACATCCCTACGACCTATTCGCTCGCACAGAGAGGGACTTCTCCAGGTGCCGTCCACTAGACAATGTCATGGGGCGGCGCCTAGGAGCAGAGCCTTCTCTGTGGCGGGCCCAGCCCTGTGGAATGACCTCCCCCCGGATATTAGGACCACTACAGACCTCCGCTCCTTCCGTGTTAAGCTCAAGACCCACCTTTTTCAAATATCTGGCCTGGCCCAACCATAACTTCGTTACGCTCCTGAGGGGTTTTTAATTCAGCAATTTTATTTAGGGGATTTTAAACTGTGTTTTAACTGTGTTTTTAGCTGTGTTTATTGTCTTTCACTTGCAGGTCTACTCTCCTCCATGCACAAATGTAATTGTCCTTGTTTTTTCGTATGTATGTGTGTCCTATGTGTATTTTATCTTTTTGACTGTACGCCGCCCCGAGTCCTTCGGGAGAGGGTTGCGGCTAATCAAATAAAATTTGATTGATTGATTGATTGATACATAATAGTGGGGGAAGTGGATAAAAAAGATTATACTTTTCTGTTTAAAAGAGGTTTAAAGCATCTGCTAAGGTAAAAATGGAAAGATGGAACAAGGGACAGCATGACGTCTTCAAATATCTATCAAGAAACACAGAGGAGAACTACTACCAGGTGGATAGTAACATTTGCATCAAGAAACACATATTTCAGCCAAGAAATCTGAGAGCTGCCATCTTAGTCCATCTGATAAACAAACCACAACATGGAAAAGTTGTACCTTCTATCCAAGATGCTTCTGCTAAGAAACATACAGATTTGGTACAAAAATTAGGCTGCTTGATATGGACCAGAGGGATATTATTTCAGATGTACATTCAACTGTGGCAACTTAGTAGATGACTTTAAGTTAACATATCTGCTTTATACCTTTAAGCTGCTCCTGCCCTGTGCTAATGTTTGCTTAACACCAAACTGGTTTAATGGGGGGGGGGGGAGGAAACCTGTCCTAAGAAACTTCAGTCCAGTCAATAGACTTTCGCAGCCCTTCACTGAACAATTCCCCTCTTTCTGTGCCTTTCCAATTTACTTTTTTACAAAAGTAATTGGCAATCCCTTTCTTTTATATAGGTAAGTGTTACTGGACAGGTGTTTGTGTGTGTGTGTGAGTGAGAGAGAGGGGGGGAGAGAGAGCATATACATGAGAGAGTTAAAGAATCAAAATATACAGATACAAAGGCACAACAACCAGCGTTCAAGCCTAGGCAGGGGGTTGGACCAGAAGACCCCCAAGGTCTCTTCCAACTCTGCTATTGTATTGTATTGTATTAAATAAAGCATGCTTTGTTGCATTTTCCTAGTTTGGCTGAATAAGATCTACTGCGGCTATTGGAAATGCATAATCATTGTAGTACTTACCTGACATGTAGGATGTCATTGGTATGAAACCCGGTAAAGGTTTCTTTTTCCTTTTTTAATGTTTTCCCCACTGATCTGTCTTATGTTTGTACAGGGATTTTTTAAAAAGTTTTATTGATGCACTGTTCAAGACATTTCAAGCAGAAGGGTTTTACAGAATGAAACTTGAAAACTGGGAAATGATGAAACAGCAACAGATGAATTTATTTAAAGCAAAAAACCAACACGGTGGGCCAGGAAAAGAAAATTAATATTTTTACTAGCTTTCAGACCAATGATGTCCTAGATGTTAGGCAAATAAGAGTACATTCCTGCTTCTAAATAGTAGTCACAGTGCAGGCAAGCTAGAAGTAATACTATCAGACATCACAACTTTTGTGTCGGAGCAGAAAAATACAGATAGGGATTACATTTGTGGTGGACCAAAAGTGAATAGAAGACAATGACATCCATTTCTATGTTCCAGAAATGGTTGTTGCTCCATACTTGCAATGGGGAATCTGACAATGTGGGCATGACCATTATCTTTCATCCCAACCTATTTCGAAGTATGGTTGTTGTAAGGATTAACCTGCAGGAAGGACTCCTACATAAGGCACTTTGAAGCATAGATGAAAGTTGGCATAGAAATCTAATAAGTAACAGTTAGCCCAGATATATCAATGGGCATGCAAATAATGTTTGTTTATCTATATTACCGGAATGTAAAGGAAAGGAAAATGCAGGTAAATTATTCATTCTGTCTTTGTCTCTAAGGGCATGCAACAATAAGCCACTGAGCCATGATGGCACAGTGATTAGAATGTATTGCAGGCTAATTCAACTCACTGCTAGGAATTTGATCCTTACCAGCTCAAGTTTGACTTAGCCTTCCATCCTTCCAAGGTCAGTAAAATGAGGACCCAGATTGTTGGCAATATGCTGACTCTGTAAACTGCTTAGAGAGGGCTGTCAAGCACTATGAAGTGGTATATAAGTCTAAGTGCTATTGCTATAAGCACTACCATTTAAAAATGAGGTGAAACTGCTGTTTTGCAGTCAGGGGCAATGTATATTAGATAACAACCAGTTCTCAAGCACAAAAGGGGTGGGGCAAACAGCACTGGGAGACAATGCCAACAGAACCAGTGCACTCAGAGATGGGAAGGGGTCAACTTAACTCTTTGGTCTTAGTCCCTTCACTTTTAGGCTGTCCTCATCAGGGGTCTTCAGCAGAGGTGGGTTGCTCCGGGTTTGTCCTGGATCGGGTGAACCGGTAGTAGTGGTGGTGTGAGGCTCTGCCCATGCGTTGCATGCATGAGCGCACCCGAACCGGTGGTAAAAAAAAATTGGCAACCCACCACTGGTCTTCAGTGGAGCTATTGTACTGCCCCTTGTCTTTCTATGTATGCTGCCAAGCAGGATGGTCCCGATCCTTTGAGTCTCTGCTTTCTGTTCATCAATGGAATTACTCAACTATTGCCTTCCAAGTTTCAGAATTGCTCCTCTCCAAATGTTACAAAAATATAACAGCTGGTTACATTACTGCATAAATAATAGTCCTGCATGCAATAGTCCAATGTTTCACAATCTTTGCAATTTTAAGATGCAGAAAGCCCTAGACATGTCCATAATGGAGCCTATGGCTGTATGTTATAATGGTCATAAAATGGGTTAGTCATGTGACCAATATCATTTTACAGTCTTTTTAACAACTGTCCTTAAATGAATGATGCGGTTGTTAAGAGAACCTTATAGTAGTTACAGTATATGAACCAATGGTTCGCTATGGGTGCAGTTATATTGAAAACCAGGAATAAATGCCAGGTTTTCGGAAAACCATCATAAAATGGGACCATGTAACTATGGGATGTTGTAAGCAGCTGTAACTACGCCTGTATTATTGAATGACCTGACCGTTGGCACTTCGAATCCAGATCATAAGTTCCCTTTTTCAGGTCATTTGTAACTTAAAACAGTCACTAAGTGACTACTTGTAAGTCAAGGACTATCTGTATGTGGTCTTCATTAAGTCCATATATCTTAAAAGTTGGCAAAGTTGAGAGATATTGCTATAGTCTATCTCAATTTTAATTTACTGGGGAAAACTATATTTTTTATTCTTTTCAAAGAAACAGAAATTTGGGAGGAATTATGTCCATTGCCAATTGGCAAACCAACACTTCGAAAACACTAACAGAATAGGAGAGGGAAGCCAAGAAAAGAAAAAGATCAAGTTTGAAAATGAACCAGATCACACCAGATGCTGTAAACAAATGCAGGAAAAAAAAATCCCCCCCACCCACATTCCTAGAAACAGCTGGCCAGTGGCTTCAATTTCTGGTCCCTAATCTGTTCTAAAGCTTCCTTCATTCTATCTTCCAGTAATGCCCCTATTAAGCTGAGATGTCTCTCTTTTCTACTTCTATCCTTTTTCAGGGCTGGCACAAGAATTTTGCTGCCTAGGGACAGAGCCTCTAATGATATCCACCATCTACCCCAATTAAGTACATAGAAACAAAGACAGCCAGGTATTTTGGTGTATCATGTGAAAATTCCACAATCACTGATCTCCTTACAGGCAGTAAAGGTCTGGAGCAGCAAATTAAATAACTAGCAATTTGCTATTCTTTCATAACTTCCAAACTTGCTGCCTGAGGCGGCTATTTCACTTTCTCTGTTTGGTAAGTCCATCCTTGCCCCATTTTCCAAATATATATTACATTACATACATACATACATACATACATACATACATACATACATACATACAATAAACAGGTGTACTATTTAATGAATGCGTTCTGAAGAATACAACTTTTTTATTCTGTTTCAATCATCTTTGAAGGGTAGTGTTAATATCTGTACCCTTTAACTATGGTACATCTTCTTCCAAAGTTTATAAAAGTATATTATTTCATTGCTGTAACTGATCAGAATTTCAGCATATTAATCATAGCTTTTATTCTTGCAAGTGGTTTAAAATGGCAGAATTGTTTTCTAAAGTAAAAATTATCTTCTTAATCTCAATTTATCAAACCCAAAAGCGGATAAATTTAAATTTTGAAGTTTATGATAGTTGGGCCCCGTTCCTACATATTTGAGTGCACAGTATATGGACAGTAAGTATTATTTTCTACCCACAGGACAAATTATCAGCAGTGAGAAATTATATACATATAGTTGTTAGATGTACATCAATTGCTATTTTTTTAAAAAAAAAACACCTCAAACTATCACAGAATTTGACCAATGGATCATGATTTTAATTACGTTTTCTTAAATTTATTTAATTTATCTAGAATCTATTGTCAGTACTGTTTATATTTTGTTCCACAATCTTCTTTTGCAATTTGAATCCATTACCTTTTGGAAATTCCACATTTCACAACGATGGTATTAATCAACTTTGGCCACAGTTCTGTTTGGCACGACAAACAAAGCTTGCACAATATTATCTTCGACTGTGATGCATTTGGACTAGTTTCCCCGTCCTTCCCAAATTTCCCTCCCTCCCCATTTACTTTCAGAGCTTGTTATATCTCAGCCAACTTTGCTGCTTTTCATCCACATGTCATAATTACTTTTAATTTACTATTTAAATAGTTTTCTCCCTTGTCATTTCTTACATCAATATTACCTCTTAAAAAGAGAAATATAGGGCAGGCAACAATGCATTGGTGCAGTAGTAGATGTTCCATTCTGCATTTTTAATACTTATTCTGCATTAATTAATTGGGGGGAAAACTTGCACTGATTATCATCAAGCAAAATCTTGAGCTCCTCAATGATATTGTCATTGGGATTGGGGGAATATGAAAATGTAAATGGCTGTTGTGAATGTACCATTTTGCTTTGTTCTTAGATGTGCATCTTAGATGTGATCTTGTGCTGACATTGGCAGCAAATAAATTCAATAGATTAGATAGAAGATAGATAGATAGATGATAGATAGATAGATAGATAGAATTGAGAGAGAGAGAGAGAGAGAGAGAGAGAGAGAGAGAGAGAGAGAGAGAGAGAGAGAGAGAGAGAGAGAGAGAGAGAGAGAAGGAAGATCATGGGTGTCAAACTCACAAGTATTGGGACTTTTTTTCCCTTTGCTAAACTGGACATGGGTGTGGCCAGCGTGTGAGCCATCCAACCTGCAGATCAGGAATTTGGCAGTCCGATAGATAGATAGATAGATAGATAGATAGATGGATGGATGGATGGATGGATGGATGGATGGATGGATGGATGGATGGATGGGCGGGCGGGCGGGCAGGCAGGCAGGCAGCGGGTGGGTGGGTGGATGGATGGATGGATGGATGGATGGATGGATAGGCAGGCAGGCAGGCAGGCAGGCAGGCAGGCAGGCAGGCAGCAGTAGGTAGGTAAGTAGGTAGGTAGGTAGGTAGAGGGGGAGGGAGAGAGGGAGGGAGGGAGGGAGGGAGGGAGAGGGAGGGAGGGAGGGAGGGAGGGAGGGAGGGAGGAGAGAGAGAGAGAGAGAGAGAGAGAGAGAGAGAGAGAGAGAGAGAGAGAGAGAGAGAGAGAGAGAAATGCTGTGCTGTTTCGCCCAGTCTGGCCTTTGCTATGGTATAATATACCAAGCATCAATTATAACTGTAAAAACTATTTAGACTCAGAGATACAATGGCGTAATAGAGCCTTCTCTACTTTTGACATTTGGACACCAGGTGAACATGCCTCAGCTGTAGGGAATAACAAATGCCCAATCACTGCAAACAGCTGCAGTTGGTTTGAAGACGGAATCATGCAAAGTCATAGCCAGAAGAGCTTTGAGAGACTGTAGCACAGGGTTTGCTTTCTGAGTCAATCAAATCAGTCACCTGTCCATGATAATTATATTGGTTAGCAATTAGACCTTTGTCTGGAGCCATGCAGTTTTATAAGTCCCACTATAAATAATATTTTTTAAGCTCTCAATTTTGTGTGTGTGCTTTTTTAATGTCCTATTATAGAATGCAAATTAGTTTTTAAAAAAGAAATATATATATAAGGATGCTTTCTCTGGCCATATTTCTGTTAAGATCATTCAACCAGGGAGCATACATTGGCAGCAGGAACAGCTAAATCTAGCCGCAAGCAAAGCCACTGCTCTCTTAATCTCTTAGATATGCCAAATTACAGATGCAAAAATCCAGACAGCCACCAGGTTTGGGTTAGGTTTGGGCAGGACTGGATTCTGTGTTGCCATACAGTACAACAGTTTTCCCAGACAGACCTACTAGTAGTCTTCTGCCCCCTTTTCCCATCTGTTTCCTTCACACTTTGTAGGCTTAGAGACAGAAATATATTTTTGTCAGAGATCAGAAATGAAAATGTATAGTGGATATTTTCTTTCCTGTTTACCATTTGGACTATTTCTCTTTCTTGTTATTATATTTTTGTAAATATTCATGAATTATATTGTTTTGATACAATGGTGTTTGTACAGAAATAGTTAAAATTGTGGTCATTCTATTGTTTAGATAACCTAAACTATTAGACTTAAAAAGAAAGGTTGCCACAAAGAAGAGGGAGTCAAACTATTCTCCAAGGCACCTGAGGGTAGAACAAGAAGCAATGGGTGGAAACTAATCAAGGAGAAAAGCAACCTAGAACTGAGGAGAAATTTCCTGACAGTGAGAACAATTAATCAGTGGAACAGCTTGCCTCCAGAAGTTGTGAATGCCCCAACACTGGAAGTCTTTAAGAAGATGTTGGATAGCTATTTGTCTGGAACGGTATAGGGTTTCCTGCCTAGGCAGGGGGTTGGACTAGAAGACCTCCAAGGTCCCTTCCAACTCTACTATTGTATTGTATTATTGTATTGTATTCTCTGTCAGTATTAATTACAATTTAGGATATGAGCATAACATTATTTGACTTTTTCATACAAAATTGAGTGCCTAACATTTGTTTTGTTACTTTTCTCTTCTCCCAGGATGTCCCCACTCTGATGAAATTAAGCTGGAACCTTCAGAGATCCAACTCTACTTACTCAAACCTAGGTTTTAAAAGAAAAGGAAGCTATCTACCTACATTGCAACATAATTTTATGGATCGTTGCTCAAAATGAGCCCTGTTAATTTCAATAGGATTTATGTTCTAGCAAGAATTCCTAGAATATCTGAACAAAAGTAATGCTTACCAGTTTCAGTGAAACCAAGAGAAAATATAATATTGTATACAGGATGAATATTAAAAATTCAATATTAATTTCCAGTTAAATTATATCACAGTAAAGAGGACAAAAACGAACTAATGAACATACAGTATATTCAGACAGTATTTCCTGCTGGAAGTTGGACAATTTTTTTCCTTGCTTCAATTCCAGTGAATTTGTTTTTAACAATTCAGACTGCCTTTATTCTTTTTAAAAATTGTTTTCTTAAAGTTGCTGTTTGTACTCTGCTGAAATTTGATTTTATAATAAAAACAGGCAATACATTTTAATTAAATGCACATGATAATGATAGTTTAAACTTTATATGCGTTTTCCATTATTCTTTAAGGCTGGGATATGCTTCCAGATAATTCATGCTGAAGTACTTAATAAAACCAACAGCTGTATTGAAGTAACCATGATATCTCAGCTGGGGTGATTTGCAGCAGAGAAGTCAGAAGGAGTGGGGGAAGACAAGAGTCCTATTTTACATAGCATAGACCTGAAACGATTTTTGAGATTCGGGTCTCAAAAAAACATGGAGAGGGCCAGCTTGAACTCCGTGAGGAGTCTGTTCTAAAGTACCTCCACTACCATAGAAAAGCATCACATTCTAGTCTTATCCCCCCAAATCTCTTGAAAATACAGGAGTGCAACTATTAACATATCTTATTCTAGTTGTTCTAATGAGTTTGATCTTCTACTTGTGAGAGCAAAGGAGGCAATCCTGTTGGTATTCCGGTGCCAAGTGATCAGGGACTTTATAGGTTAATACCAGTATTTCAGATAGTATCCAGAAACAAATTGGTAATCAAGTCTGCAGAACTGATTTTACATGCTGCCAGTGATGAGTGCCAATACCATGCCGGCTACCATGTTCTGAAACCAGTTATGGTTTTCTGACTAGTCTTTAAGACCCATGTAAAGCATATTGCTGTGGTGAAGCTGGATGGTAACGAGGACATGAGTTACTCTATCCAGGTCTTTTTGCCCAGGTACAGCCATAATGGTGCACAAACTAGCTGGTTATAGATCCCTCTGACTATGGTTTCCATCTGCTAGTCAAGCAGGAGCTGTGACTCCAAAGGACCTCCCAAATTGCAGACCTGCTCCTTTATAGATCATGCCTATCAGTCAATCAATCAGAAAAATCTGGAAGGGACCTTGGACGTCTTCTAGTCCAACCCCCTGCTCAAGCAGAAAGCCCTGTACCATTTCTGACAAGTGACTGTCCAGTCTCTTCTTAAAAACCTCCAGTGATGAAGCACCCACAAACAACCTGCCATTCCCATATCTTTCACCCGTTATCATCCACTTGTTTTTAATATCTTTTTCTTCCTCAAGGCTGCCCACCCCTCAACAAAACGAAGTTGAATCCTCCTGAGATTCCACTCTGATGATCTGGAGCCCAAGTTTTAAAATAAAAGGGAAGCTACCATATTTTTTGGAAAGATGCACCTTTCCCCCCAAAAAAGAGGGTGAAAATTTGGGTACATCTTGTACACCAAATGTAGCCATGTCCACCCATTGGCCTCCGCTTCCCAGCAATTTATCTCCTTGCAGCAAACAGGAAAATGGGGCTTGCGGAGGCGGCAATAGGCTATGGCAGTGATGGCAAATCTTTTTTGGCTGCATGCCAAAAGCGGGGGGAGCACAGGGGGGGGTGTCGTGCACCAGTGTGCCACACCCATAATGCTATGCACATGACACACACACCGTGTGCACATGAGTGCGACCAGCGACACCCCCCAAACTTTTACCGTGGTTTTTTCACCCTCCCCAGAATTTTAGAAATGGTAACTTCCGGTTTGTCCTTA
Organism: Natrix helvetica; assembly: GCF_964273705.1. Classification (NCBI taxonomy): domain Eukaryota; kingdom Metazoa; phylum Chordata; class Lepidosauria; order Squamata; family Natricidae; genus Natrix; species Natrix helvetica. The sequence continues at coordinate 51,825,900 of NC_138551.1, read as the reverse complement.
GGGCCGATTTTCGACCTCCGAAGCCTTCAGGGGGCTTCCCTGAAGGCTGTAGAGGGCAAAAACCAGCCCTTCGGACAAACCAGAAGTCACCATTCCCGAACTTCCGGGTTCTCTGTAACTCTATTTTTCGCCCTCAGGAGCCTTCAGGGGCCTTCAGGAGGCTTCCCTGAAGGCTCCAGAGGGAGAAAACCAGCACTACGAGCAAATCGGAAGTGACTTCGGGTTTGTCCATAGAGCTGTTTTTCGCCCTCCGGCATCTTCAGGGAAGCCTCCTGAAGGCTCCGGAGGGCGAAAACTGGTCATATGAGCAAACCAGAAATCTGTTCCTGAACTTCCGGTTTGCCTATAGGGCCGGTTTTTTGCATTTCAAAAAATGGCCTCAAAAGAAGGCCGAAGTCAGCTGGCCACCCACACATGCGCACTGGCCAGCTGACAGGGCAACACCTCATGTTGACTAATGGCTCCGCGTGCCACCCGTGACACGTATGCCATAGGTTCGCCAACACGGGGCTATGGCAATCCCTTCAGCCTGAAACAGGTGATCATTGGGATGCCTAGCCTGAAATTGAAAATGAAACTTGCTGTTTGCTGCATGAGGCAAATTGCTGGGAGGCAGAGGCAGATTTTTTATATTTCTTCTAATCAAGCTAAACTGAAACAGGATGTTTGCTGCAAAGAGGTAAGTCAATAACTATAGATGCCTATAGAATGTTCAAATTATTAGACTTATTTTTTAAAGAGTGCTTTATTATTGTTCTAGACAACCTAACAAAATGAAGAAGCTTTTTAAAATAAATGCTTGATCTGAAGAGATCCAGTCCTTTGTATCTTCTTTTAAATAGCAGAGAATAACTTATACTTCCAGAAAGCCACATCAATTTTAAGAGCATCTATATAAGTATAGTCTGAAATGTAACACCACAAACTGTGTACATTGTCTGTACTGTTTGCTGTTTGCTGCAAGGAGGCAAATTGCTGGGAGGCAGAGGCAGACTTTCCCCCCCTTGTTTTCCTCCCCAAAAGCTATGTGCGTCTTATACTTCGGAGCATCCTATACTCCAAAAAATATGGTAACTATCTACATTACAGCATATGTCTTTCAGCATTTTCAAATTATATGGCTGCTTCTATGTCAGAATCTTTCCACTTTTCCAATATCAAGGAATCACAAGAAAAAATCGATAAAGAACTTGGAGTATTCCAGATGTTGATGAGCCACAGTTATCAACAACCCTCCTAACATGGCCAATGTTAGCAACGCATGAAAAGTCTTACATTTTCTATCCTTCAACTTTGGAGTGTGTGTCTGAGTGCGCAAGCAGGGTGAGCTCTGTCAGATACTTCTCTAGAGAGGCAAGGCCAAAGAAAGAGATTAGTTCCTGGTCTGCTTTAATATTATCTATCAAATTAGTACAAAAGTGGATGCCTTTCCTAAAGAAAAAAGTCTTCTTAAAACCAGACATGTCACTGACTGGTAGCACCGACCAGGTCTAGTCAAAGATTTCAAGGTATCTGGTGGATTTTTAATCATTTCTGTCCCAGAAATGAGACTGTGCATATTGCAAATGCTTGTGCATCCTGTTGGAAAAATTGTTTCATGCTCAGAAAAAGCGAACAATTGTATCTCTTGAATACATACAATACATTTCAAGGAAACATTGCTTCATACCGCTTTTAGGAAAGAAGGAGTTCATGCCCAATGATTGTGTCTCTGCTTCACAAAATGATTATAGCTCAAAGATACTAATGTGACGGTGGTACAATGTTGCCATGATAAGATTTTATAGGGCATAATTGTCAGAATAATAAAACTGGTGATTGATCTGATGGCACCCCAAAAAGCAGCCACTCGCACATTTATGTGCCGAGGTGCCGAGGGGCGGCGCCTAGGAGCAGAGCCTTCTCTGTGGCGGGCCCAGCCCTGTGGAATGACCTCCCTCCGGATATTAGGATTACCTCTGACCTCCGCGCCTTCCGTGTAAAGCTCAAGACCCACCTATTCCAAGTAGCTGGCCTGTCTCAACCATAGTTTGATCATATCGCTCCTGACGGGTTTTTTTAATTTTGTGATTTTATTTAGGGGATTTTAAACTGTGATTTTAATTGTTTCCATTCATCTGTCTACCTCCTCCATGTATATGTCTATATTTTATGTATGTATTGTCCATATTTGTATTTTATATGTTTTTATTGTATGCCGCCCCGAGTCCTTCGGGAGAGGGTGCGGCTAACAAATAAAGTTTTATTATTATTATTATTTATTATTATTGCTTTCCCTCTCAGTTGTACTGAAATTTACTTTGTGGGGTTAAAGAAGTCCGTGTTTTTGAAATACAAAATTCTTTTTAGTACTTGGAAATGTTTATGCAGAACAAATAAATCCTCTGCAAAAATCAGAAAAAATGGAATGATTTTGCTCGGACATTTTGGTTGTGAAGAAAAATATCCTCCTCCCATTGGTATAATTTCATTTAATTAGTACGAACAATGATTCTTGTACAAATAATAGATAATAATGTCCATTGGTGTCTAGTGTTCGTAGAGTATATGCTGGTCTTTTCCATATCTGCTATCTCCCAGAGGTGTTGAACCATAATTCCCACTATCCTAATCAGCAAAGCATTCCATGTATGGGTTGAGATGGGCATTCTCAAATTTATAATGTAAGTTATAGGGTATGAAATTAAGGGAAGGCTGCATTCAGCTAGATATTCAAAATGCAATTTGTTACAGTCAGATTAACATGTATGCTTTATGGCACCGTCTTCACTGAAATCTTTAAAGATACAGAGCAAAAGGCAAAAGCAGCAATAGCATACATTATCATTTTGGAATAGGACTCAGTTATATTTTATCTCAAACAAATTCAATTGTCAGCGTTCTAAATACCATGTATGAAATCAATCAGAGACCAGGCAGAATCATCCTTAAGGTTCCAATTTAATCATACAGGCAAGTTAGCACGTCTATGGAATTCCAACTCTAATGTTCTTCCTGGAATTCCACCCAGTTGAAAGTTCATGATCTATCCCCACACCCACAAATCCATCACATGTTCCAATCATCATCTTCCACGCTGGCATCTACACCCCTCTGCTTCCGGTCAGGTGTCGAGGTGCGGAGACAAAAGATGACCTTGAGCTTCTATAAAAGAATGACAACATACATTCCACAATTCTACTCCTTTCTATTCCCCCCTCCCAACTGCTACACTAATGAAACACATAGGAAATCATAAGAAAGTGTGGCAGGCCAAAGATCCTAAAAGAAACATAACTACAGGCCTGACATCAATATCTGCATATTAGTTTTTCCAATAAAGTTTACAGTACCAGTAAAGGACAATATTTGTAGCTTAGGTTGAAATGAGGGGTCCTTGGTGCTCTCTGTGCTTGGTTGTTTTCTTGCAGGCATTTCATTATTGATCTATTTTGCTGGCTAGAACTAATAGAAACACCTGTCAGGCATTCATTTGGTTACCTGAACTATAAACTTATGAAGGGTCTTTGCTGCTCTCTGAGTTTGGTTGTTTTCTTACAGACGTTTCACTACCAAAACTAGGTAACATCAATTGTGCTAGTGTTGAGTGGGGTTTGCTCTCAGTTTATATTCTAGTGGCTTGCCCTGGCAGTATTGGTGGGGATGGTCTTAGAGCAGGAGTGTCAAACTCACATCATCACAGCAGCAGCATGTGACGTATTGGGACTTGTTTCCCCTTCGCTAAATGAGACGTGGGTGTGGCCAGCATGTGACAATTCCTGCCTACAGGCTGGGAGTTTGACAGCCCTGTCTTAGAGGTTCTTTAATTGGACTGTTTACCATTGGCAGTTCCTTGATTGGGGTATTGTTTACTTGATTGTTGGCCTGATGTTAATCTTGGAGTTAATCTACACACATATGGGCACTGATTGCTGGTGGAGAGGTGTTTTAGTCATATAATATAATGTAAACTGAGAGCAACCCCACTCCTTACTAGGTGATGATGTTATCTAGTTTCGGTAATCAAACATCTGCAAGAAAGCAACCAAGCTCAGAGAGCACCAAGGACCCTTCAAAGTGTATAGTTCAGGTAACCAAATTGATGGCTCCCAGGTGTTTCTATTCTAGCAAACAAATTAGATGAATGGGGATGACCATGTTAATGGCTGTTACCAAAAGTCTACCCCACCTTTTCATGCACATTGCTATGATACCTGTGAACCTAGGATATGCTTTCATCTCAGTAAAGACATACTTAGAGACTTCATGCAGCATTGATGCAGCCCTCAATGATATTAAGTTTGACAGTCCTGGTCTAGCCCATATTCAGTACAGATGTTCCTGTACATAATGAAATTCTATGTTAGTATCTATTCTTTTCTGAAAGCCAGTTTGGTGTAGTGATTAAAACTTAAGGCTAGAAAATGAGAGACTATGAGTTCTAGTCCTGCTTTAGGCACGAAGTAGTAGGTGACCTTAGGCTAGTGGTGGGTTTCTGCCGGTTCGCACCGGCTCGGGAGAACCGGTTGGTGAAATTTACCGATCCGGTGAGAGGAGGTTCGACCGGTGGACCCGGAAGTAACTTCTGGAACGCCTGCCCTGGCCCTGTCGCTTGCTCACCCTGGCTGTTGCAGCTGGCTCGCTCCCCTGCCCGTCCGCACTAAACTAGCCCAGCCTGCCGCTTACTGATTGGCTGGAGTCCAGCCAATCAGTGAGTGGGCTGGAGGCGACCCGTTTAAAAGCGTGGCGCCAATGGCCAACATTCCTCTCTTGTTCCCGAGCAGCTGTCACATTGAGCTTGCTGATCGGTCCTCCCTTCACTTTGATGCATCTTCCAGCAGCTTGCTGCTTCCCTCAGGTAAGCAACTAAGCGTGAGAGGGGGCGGTGGAAGGCTAGCTTACGCCAGCTCGTGGCTTTCGCAAGAGAAGGCCTTCCAGGCCTTGCCTTGCAAAAGCTGCGAGCTGGTGTACGCCGCATGGCCGAAAGCAGGTGGGCAGTGGCGGTGGCAGGCTAGCTTTTGCGAGGAAAGGCCTTCAGGTCTTGCCTCGTGAAAGCCGCGAGCTGGCGTACGTTGCATGGCTGAAAGGTATGGAAATATCAACAACCAGGAAAGCAATAACACAAGTAAGTACTTGAGTGTATCTCTTTCATTGTGTTATTCTTATGTAAGGTGTAAATGCAAGCAATTAAAGTCTTGCTTTCTGTGTCTCTCCTTTGTGCAGGTTGTTGGAGCAAAGTGATACGGTGGTGTGCAGAAGACCGGCAAGCCAGTGATCCTTCATCTATAAGTAGCTGTCTTTATTGCTGGGTGTGCTCTGTGCTGGGTTCATCCTTGAGATAGTGAAGTGCAAGCAATTAAAGTCTTCCTTTCTATGTCTCTCCTTTGTGCAGGTTATTGGAGCAAAGTGGTGAGGTGGTAGTTCAGAAGACACAAAAAAGGACAGTAATTTTCCTTTTCTATTATTTTGTGTGCTTGTTTCATCCTAATGCAGTGCATGCAATTAAAGTCTTGCTTTCTGTGTCTCTCCTTTGTGCAGGTTATTGGAGCAAAATGGTGAGGTAGTGGTGCAGAAGACCAGCAAGGCAGTAATCTTCCCTCTGTAAGTAGCTGTCTTTATTGTTTTGTGTGCTGGTTTCATCCCAATGCAGTGCATGCAATGGAAGAGTTCGTTTCTGTGTCTCTTCTTTGTGTAGCCCATTCATTGGAGTCAGTGATACTGAAGACTGGTAAGAACAGTCATCTTCCTTCTATAAGTAGCTCTTTTATTGTTTTTGTACTTATTTTAATCTTATTGTAGTTCATCCATTGGGGCAAAGAATTCAGTGACATCATCTTGGCCACTCCCACCCAGTCACATGACTGCCAAGCCACTCCTACCCGGTCACATGGCCGGCAAGCCACTCCAACCTGGTCACATGGCCAGCAAGCCACTCCCACAAAGCAGGCCATACCCAGAGTAGGTTCCAAAAAATGTTGAAACCCACCACTGCCTTAGGCCAGTCACTTTCTCTCAGCCCTAGGAAAGAGGCAATAGCAATCAATTTCTCAAAAACCTTGCCAAGAAAACTGCAGGGGCTTGTCCAGGCAGCCTCTGAGAATCAGACACAATTAAATGGAAGCAGAACACCAGTAATTAGAAAATAAACACATGGAAATATAAAGCATAAACATGTAACAATTGGTAGAATAATTGGGTTTACCTTGCAATATAAATTATGCATATCTATCTATACACATTCATAGAGATGCATGTACAAGCTTACACTTTTATACTAGGCACTATTATTGAGATGGTATCATATATTGCTATGATAGCAATAGCAAAAGCACTTAGGCTTATATACTGCCACAGCACTCTCTGTGCAGTTTACAATGTCAGCATATTGCCCCAACCAATCTGGGTCCTCATTTTATCAACCTCAGAAGGATGGAAGGCTGAGTCAGCCTTGATTTTCCTCCTACCATAAGGATTGAACTCCAGACTGTGGGCAGAGTTTGCTTGCAGTGCTTCTATCCAGTGCACTACCAGGACTCTGATATTCACCAGATTATGTTGCAGACTGAAGAAGTCATATGAATACACTTATGGGTGGTATGTCTTCCTCAATCTCAGTCCTCTACCAGAGACCTGGGAGCTTGAGGGTTCTGTGCAGTATCTTGGTTGTTCCCAGCACTACATTTTTCTGGATAATGAGTTCTGATGTCATTCCCGGAATCTTTTGGAACCACTCTCCCAGCTTAGGAGTTACAGCCCTGAGATCTTCTACCATCACTGGGACCACTTTGGCTTTTACTTTCCACATCCGCTCAAGTTCTTCCTTCAGGCCCTGGTACTTTTTCCTAATGTTGTTATCACTTGATACAGGTACATCTATCACCAGCACTGTCTTCTGGTCCTTTTATACTACCACAATGTCTGGCTGATTGGCCAGTACCTGTCTACTTGACTGAATCTAGAAGTCCTACAGTATCTTAGCTTTCTTATTCTCCACAACCTCTTGTGAGCTCTCTGATTTAGACTTAGGAGGGTCTAGCCCATATTCATTACAGACGTTCCTGTACCTACGTTCCATGAGCTACTTAATTGTGCCATTCAGTTTATGTTGTTCCTGCCTGCATCTTACACCCTGCTACAATGCATTGGAACTGCTTCTGAGGCCTCTCTGCATAGCCTGCACCTCAGGTCCTGTCTAATGTAGTAGACAGTGCTGTCTTTTGGTCCAGCACTTTCCAGCCCCTGGAAGGATTTTCCCAACATCTGAATTTCTCAATGTATAGTACCGCATTTCCCTGACCCCTGGCACTTGGCCTTATTTTCAGGGAGGTCTTATTATTTTTAAGGTGCAGGAGGAGCGAGTGTGGTCACCTCATGGCTGCTGCTGTGTTGCAATATTTTTGAGGAGGGCTTATTTTTGGGGAAACAGGGTAGTTTTGATAGTTTTATACATTCATAGATTTATATTTACAGACAACTGAGGTAATTGTCATATTCAAACATTCAATTGTCAACATCACCCTGAAATACCTGAGATGTTTTTTGGGGAGCTGCTTTCTTAGAAGAAATCTAGGACTTAACTTGCTTATAGAAATTCCTTCAGTGCAGGCACATCAACTTAACTGACATGAAGAGCAGCTTCTACCAGAGAGAAGAAGAGAAAGAGAGTGAGGGAGAGGTGTGTACATAATACAGAAGTAAACCCTGGGTTTTTTTGTTTTGTTTTGTCCTCACATTGCAAAAGATTGGCAGCTGCCCTAACCCAGTCTTGTCTGTTCTGGCCACCTCCGCAGTGTTTTCATAACAGACTTTCTGTATTCCTAACTTTACTTTGTCCTGCCTTGCAAAAGTTCAGCTCTGGCTGGGTTGGAGATGTTCTGAATGATTAAGAAGGCTCTCAGAGGGATAATACCCTGGGGTTACCCAAGAAAAGCCACATTGCAACTATCGTATTTTCTCTTGCTGCAAGAAGTATTAGTGGTAAAGGGGAAAAAGAGATGTAAGAAGCATAACGTTTCAAGTGTACAAGTGAAAGATGGCACTGCTTGAACCTTCTATAAAATTTTGCAAATAAGAATTGTATAGTAAAAGTTCAGACAGGCGCCACCGTAGAGTGCTATATATGCAGGTTCCCAAGGCAAGGGCCATATACTGAGCTTCCTTCATGTTTGAAAAGCACAGGTAATTGACCAATAGGGTTCTCATCTACAATATGGAGCTTGCATTTTTTTTAATCCATTACTATTCATGAAAAGATAGGTGTCTTTGCAAAGCAAAGCAAAATCAGCCCAGTATAATACTGCAGCTTTGCAACATCCTTTTGATATGTTGTATATTCGCCATATTGTTGCTGCATTATCATTCAAGGCAAAAGCTGTTAGTTCCCAGATCCCACACACTCGCCTTTAGCATTCCCCCCCCCCATGCCACTTATTCTCTTACCTGAAACTAGACCTGCTAGTGGATTATTATTTTTTTTAGAGCAAATGTCATCCATGCGAAGGACAGGGTTTATTCTTAATGGTTCATCAAAGAGACTAGAGGAAGCCGTATCATTCACTGTCTAAACGCTAACTCACCAAAAGGGCCTCCCACCCAGTTCTGTTGTGGACCCTGCTGACCTAGTTGGTTTCACTCCATGTGAGGGAAGAATTAATCCCTTCCCTGTCAGAAATGGATTGAGAGGATGACGGATGTCTGTATCATCCTTCTGCCAGAGCTTTGTCCTTGTGCAGCCAGCTTAGCAGGTCTCCTCCTGGGGAAAAACTCAGAGCCCCCCCCCCCATGGCCTTGCCCTGACCTGCCCTAATATCACAGAGACGCTGGCTGGTTCGTGATGGTGTGATGGGCTGTTTGTGTGCGGGGTTTATTTAAAGCAGGGATTTTATGTTGCATCTCCGAGGAAGGGTTTAAAGGGATCAGTGGGGTTCTTTAGGATAAGGCAGAGCAGACAAAATGAAAATGAGCAAGTAGCGGCCAAGATGCAGAGCTCGCTCGAGTCCGGAAGCCTGGTGTCATTTCCCCCTTGTCTGGTGGTGCTTTTCTTTATGCAAATAGCTGAAAGCAGCTGCTCTCTTGGGAATGACTCATTTCCTGCTCTTGTGTCACATTCTGGTCAAGCCAGTTTGGCAAAATCTTTCCTTTCTCTCTTGGTTCCACTCCCTTTTGGCTAAGCGAGGATGTACATTTGTTCCGTCCCTGACAGGATCAGGCAGGACTCTCAGGAAACGGCGGCGCAAAACTCCCAGCATGAAATCCAAGAGTAGTTTGTGTAGGGGCGTGTGTGTGTGTGTGTTTTTTTTTTTGTTTGGGGTGTGTGTGTGTGTGTACACAAGTGTACTTTTTTTCTGGAAAAGTGTATGTGTTAAAGAAGACAGACACACAGAGACATTTTTCCCCTCCAGAAAAAGAAATTTCTCCAGGCAATGTCTCCATTTTGGGAGGGCCTCCGTAGTGCAATTTACATTGGAAATACATTTCTACCTCTAAAAATAAAACATGGGTAGAAAAGGGAAGGAAAAGCAACTTGCTTCCTAAATTTAAACTTCGAAGTCATCCTTATAGATTGTGCATGCTTGCTGTAGAGATTCTTACGTTATTATTTTAAAGCACAGTTTAGAGGGCAAGAGAGCAATGTTCAAAATGCAGAGAGCGTGGGATTATGAGAAACATGGTTTTCGATGCCATCTGACTCCGAGGTAGCTTCAGGAATTCAGTGCAGAGTTGAAGATAATAATATCATGATAATTAGTAACACATTTTTCATCTCTCTCAAGATGATCTTACAATTAAAGCCAGGTGCATGTGAAGCTGTACTTTTTTTCCTTGGAGAAATTGACTAGAGTTGATAACTCAATTCCTTTTGATATAAATGTACCCAATATCAAGAATAGAAAGGAACAGCATCAGCAAGGGGGAAAAAATGATTGCATTGAGATATCAGGGCTACCAAATCTGCAAACATCAGGACAACTGCATGATGATAACAGAGATATAAGAAAACTCATAGGTTATATAATGCACATAATGTAACAGAATGTTATATAATATTCTGATAGCCTTAATCACTGGATGCATCCATCCAAAGTCGTGTGCAATTTTGCAAGCCAGATCTAGTAGCACTGCAGAAGTCATTTTGCTTGCATTTAATTTTCTTAAGGAGAAATTAGTAGTACTTCTAGTATTGCAGAATGTCTTTGTGCCTGTAGCTCCCAGTTCCTTATCCACAATTGCCCCCCCCCTGTAATATACACACAAATTACTCAGTACAGTATTGGAGAGTTCATTATTTATAGTTAAGGCTATATTCCTCCTTATATATTTAAGTTCTCTGTGGCACTTCTTTGCTTCTTCCCTAGGCCATTATAATTGTAAAATCTTGCCTGTTGAAGAGTTCCAGGGTTCTGTATCATTGTGATTGGATTTGGTGAAAGAACTACCCACTTTGAATGTTAGATTTTTTTTAAAAAATTGACCACGTAACAATTAGCACTAGGCGTGCTCGCTTCGGCAGCACATATACTAAAATTGGAACGATACAGAGAAGATTAGCATGGCCCCTGCGCAAGGATGACACGCAAATTCGTGAAGCGTTCCATATTTTTTAAAAAAACAATTAGCACTAGGCAACACACAAACACACATACATAAATATATATATTTTAAGTGTATATGTTATTTTATTCATATGGTTATTTTTTAAAAAAATAATACCAACAGAATTTCTTACTTAGCTGAAGGCCTATAGCAATAGCACTTAAGACTTATATACCGCTTCACAGTGCTTTACAGCCCTCTCTAAGCAGTTTACAAAGTCAGCATATTGCCCCTAACAGTTTGGGTCCTCATTTTACCCACTTCGGAAGGATGGAAGGCTGAGTCAACCTTGAATCTGGTGAGATTTGAACTGCCAAATTGCAGGCAGCCAGTAGGGAGCAGAAGTAGCCTGCAGTACTGCACTCTAACCACTGTGCCACTGCAGTGCACCATATTTATAATATGTACAGCTTTGGGAAAGTGGACACAATCCCCAAACCCAAGTCATCAGCTTGCTAAAGAAGAACACAAACCATGTCTCTGTGAAAGACGTGTCTGGTTCTTGTACAGGAAGATGAGATGGCTGTGGTAGCAGGCATCTGTCAGTGTCTTTTTGCCAACCTGAGAACAAAGTGACTGCCCAGACAAGCTCCTATTCTTTTCTTGGTAAGATTTTAGAAGATTTTAGAAGTGGTTTGCCATTGCCTCCTACCTAGGACTGAGTTAGAGTGACTAGTCCAAGGTCAAAGATGATTAGGGGACTGGAGACTAAAACATATGAAGAACGGTTGCAGGAACTGGGTATGTTTAGCTTAAGAGAAAGAAGGACTAGGGGAGACATGATAGCATTGTTCCAATATCTCAGGGGTTGCCACAAAGAAGAGGGAGTCAAGCTATTCTCCAAAGCACCTGAGGGTAGAACAAGAAGCAATGGGTGGAAACTAATCAAGGAGAGAAGCAACTTAGAACTGAGGAGAAATTTCCTGACAGTGAGAACAATTAATCAGTGGAACAGCTTGCCTCCAGAAGTTGTGAATGTTCCAACACTGGAAGTCTTTAAGAAGATGTTGGATAGCTATTTGTCTGAAACGGTATAGGGTTTCCTGCCTAGGCAGGGGGTTGGACTAGAAGACCTCCAAGGTCCCTTCCAACTCTACTATTGTATTGTATTGTATTGTATTGTCATCCAGCTGGCTTTCTTCTTCAGGTGGGATTAAAATCTTTCTAGCCTGATGCCTTAACCACTACAACAACCTGGTTCTCATTTACAAATGCTCACAATTTTTAGGGCCGCTGAGAGTAAAAGAAATTCCCTTTCTGCTTTTGAAACTGGGAAGATAGAAAATGGATAGGCGTTGGCTGGCCATTCTTAGATCCATGCAGGTTGAGTAAAGATGACGCTGTGTGCTTAAGTAGCATTATGGTTCTCCTTCACTGATCCCTTGAAGGAGATAGAAAATGGCAAGGGACCAAAACTATTTCTGGGTTTCCAGGCAGACATTGGGTGCCAAAGATAAATTAAAATGGTCAAGAGTGAGCCTTACAAGACTCCCCAGGGGAAAGCAGCTTTGCAGTGTTCAATCCATGAGCTGTGAGAATCAGCCTAAGGGAGGGAGGAACATGTGCCAACAGGCAAACAAAATCTCCCTGCAATATGGTGTCAATTGTGACATAACCTGGGAAGAAAAGTAAACTAGTTAATATGAGCATCTCTGCTATGTTACTTTTTGTCTATGTGTGTCTCTCTGGTCAGGCTACATTTTATGTGAAATAGTGCTTCAACAGGTCCATCTTTCCCACTTTTACACTTCATGATTAAAGGAGTGAGGCAGTTTGGTTTGCAGAATGACCCCAGCACTATCCTACATAGCCAGTTGTTTAGGATAAGCCCAATGGAATTTGCTGTGACTTATTCTGAATAAACATATAGAGGACAGCAATATTAGTGAACCTGTAAAAATCTTCCAGTTATATAGGCAGACCTCCCAATGTTAAAGATGCTGTATGGATTATTTGGGGAACAATTCAAATGCATGTAAGTGACATAATAAAATGCAATCAACTTACTCCAAGGGCTCTTCTCCCATCTGTGAGCCAGAAGAAAAGTATGCCAATTAAATTTTGCTGTCCCCATTGTCAGTCCTAATTGTCTGTGTTCTGGCTTATGGCCATAACACGGTGTCCTTGTTTTCCAGGAAGGGAAGGCTGTCATCTCCTCTCTTCTCAACATCACCAATGTTGGGTGGGAAAACTATCTTCCAATCCCAGCACTGCATCTATCAGCATTCACTTCCTGAGATCTCCTGCCACCTCTCCCAACCTGGGGATTAACAACCTATCAATGTATATGTATACATCTATTGGGGCTTTGAAAGAGCCACCTCTCATCGCCTCTGCTTCTTCCAGCCCTGGCAGCCGATCCCGGGCTGGGAGAATGACTAATGAAAAAGAGATGGGGGTATCTTTATGCACCAGATATAGCAGGTAAAGGAAAGCCTGCTTTGAAAAATGAAAGCAGCAGAATGGTCCTACAAGAAAGTACCCAGAAACTAGATAATTTAGACATGCTCCTGCTGGTCCAAAGTAGCCAGTAAATCCCAGGTGATCTACAGAATAATAGGACCTTGGAAGGGACCTTGTAGGTCATCTAGTCCAACCCCCTGCTCAAGCAGGAGTCCCTATATCATTTCTGACAAGTAGCTGTCCAGTCCCTTTTTGAAAGCCTCTAGTGATTTTTCTGAATTTCTGAAGGTAAGTTGTTCCATTGGTTTATTCTCACTGTCAGAAAATTTCTCCTTATTTCTAGTTTGAATCCTTGATCAGTTTCCACCCATTGTTCCTTGTCTAACCTTTGAGTGCTTTGGAAAATAGATTCTCCCCCTCCTCTCTGACAGCCCCTCAAATATTGGAACACTGCTCGTGTCACCGCTGGTTCTTCTCTTCACTAGACTAGACATGCCCAGTTCTTGCAACTGTTCTTCATATGCTTTAGTCTCCAGGCCCCTAATCAACTTCGTTGGTCTTCTCTGCATTCTTTCTAGAGTCTCAACATTTTTTTTAATAGTGTGGTGACCAAAACTGGATGCAGTACTCTAGGTGTGGTCTTACTAGAGTTTTGTAGATTGGAATGAGTACCTCACGTGATCTTGATTCAATCCTTCTGTTAATGCAATTTAGGATTGCATTGGCCTTTTTGGCTGCTGCCACACACTGCTAGCTCATATTTAATTGATTACCTGCTAGGGCCATCTAGAGTACCACTGAAAGAATGATTGGTGAAACACATTAGATTTTGTCTACAATGAAACTGCTATAACTTGTGCTCTGCTAAAAATGGAATAGCTCAAGATAACTTAGGTGTAGGCTAGAGCTGAGATTCATATAATAACAGGAAGACCCAGCAGAAAAAAAGAGGGTCAAACACAAGTGGGAAAGACCCTCTACATAAGTATGTAGTTATATATGGTACATACATACACTACGCAAAACAATTTACAGCTGTGTCTTTGGTTTTGACCAATACAGCCTACAAATATACCATGCCACTGATTCATGATTTTATTTTATTTTTTTGAAAGAGAGATTTTAATTTAATGAAGATATTGATTATTCAAGTGACATACAGTCAAGGGATATTAGTTAAATGACAGATACTAATACCATAGAACAATAGGAAGTAAGAGATTTGGACCATACCTATTAAAAGGCTTTGAACCAAATGTTAGCAGTGTCACATTTTGACTATTGGTCATTTTTCAAAATCCAGGCCATCTGTTTCCAAAATCAGAGATGGGATGCATTACAAGTATTAACACTTACTGAAGATGAAAGCTGTAAAACATAAATGTGACAGCTATTTTTTTTCATCCCTGGTAAGAGCTCACCTTTGTGACTTTTAATAAAAACATACACATTCACAAAATGAATGCTACTGTACCCACTAGAGAATGAAAAAAATGACCCGATCTTCATTGGTGATTCTAAAGCTGTCACATCTGTTTTTCTTCCTTCAAATTTGATATCCCAAAGTTTTGCAACTTCCTATTAAACAAGATTGCTTGGTTTGCAACATCTCTTCAGGATGGGGTGCTAGAGGGTTGAGCGAAACACCCCAGAGGCACCACAATAACACACATATGTGCCTGATAAAGTACTGAGAACAGGCACCCAATTTGCTTCTATTTGAAATTCAGAGATTTCATCACTGAATGAACAGTATAAAAGAGCTGCTTTCCCCACCACCCCTCCATTTAGTAGATTGGCTTGGGCAGCTGTTGCAATGTTCATTGTTGGGCGCCTTGAAAGATGAAAGATTTCATGGCAGCCATTTTAGATTCAGAAGTAGGAGTGATACCTAAAAAAAGGAGGGGCCAAGTGGGTGTACTGAATGTCATTGAGGCTGAGAAGATTGCGGTTAGAACTAGCAGAGCTACATGAGAAGGCAAAGGGCAGGCCATTGTAGGGGAGAAAGAGAGAAAATCTGGTTCTTGCCCCACTTCCTGCTCCCCAGCCTCAACCCAAGGTTCTTGGTGCTGGATGACTGGAAGTCTAGGTCTGAAAGTTCTGCCGAAAGTCAGGCCTGTTCATAGTAAGGCCTGCTCCACTGGAGGAACTAACAGCCCTGGTGTGGATATAGAATTCTGAATGGACAAAATGAAATTTGTCAGTCAAATTGTGGGTGGTACACCAGCCCTGACTCCAGGGTAGACAAGGAGGGTGACTTGGATACTCTATGCTTTGGCAACAGGAAGAGCTTCACTTTAGAACAATGAATATGTGATCTGAAGAGGGAGGATGTTCACAACAATCACAGATCCAGTAATGATCTGTGCCATGGACAGATCATTATTAAGTTGCATTGAACTGGTATTAGCCACCAAACTTTGTAGGCGGGAATGAACCCATTAAACTGGTTTTTCCTGGGCAACTTATAGATTCTCTTGGATTCCAAAAGATTCTTGGGAACTTTCCCAGTGAGTTAATGAGGAGTTCTGTGGGTATCTGATTGATGTCTGTAATACAAAAGTCACCAAGACACTTGATAAGATTATTCCTGAGTGCTTTTCTTGGGCATATAGCCAGAAGGGTTCCTTGGTTTACTAAGCTGCTCTGGGAACTGAGATGCAAAATGAGACATATGTAGCAATGCTAATACAAAATGAATTAGTGGAAAATGAGAAGTGACCAAAACAAGTCCATGTTTACCCTGCTGATAAAAGGGATAAAACATCAATGTGCCCCTGCATATATATTGCATCTATAGAGTGCACATCTTAGCATTGTTTAGAGTAAGCCATTTCTTTCTGGATTCTGGGAGAACAAAAAATTCTGGTCAGTGAGTTCCCGGGCTAGGGATTTGGAGAATAAAATTACTCATAAAAATCTTGAACTGGATGCTACACAGAAAGATGTGCGTGACAAAGGAGGTAACATTTTGCAAGGCCATTTGGAATTATTTTGAGCTTGTGATACTTAACATTATTTTCGGTGGCATGAATTTTGACATTACAAATTAGAAATCTGTTCCTTTTGATAATATGGGTGGCCAAAGAGGGCATGATGGCATGGACCCAGATTCTGTCCAATACATATTTAAGGGAGGAGGTAATACCATTATTGCTGAAGATGCTCAGAAGAAGAATCGTTTTGTGGGATCTGAATTACTTGCCAGTAGACTTCCAAATCCAATTTAGGGTGCTGGTGAATATTATAAAACCCTTTATGACTTGCAGATTTTTGTTACCTTTGGGATAATCTTATTTTATGTATGTTATTTTATTAGCATTTCAAATTCTATGTTCCATAAGCCAACTAGAGTCCTTATATGACATACACAAGTTTTTGTATTGGGGATAAAATATGTCTGCCAGTATCATTCTATGTTATGAACTTCAGGTCAGTGTAAAGCTATTCCTGTCAAGAGGTCTTGTTGCTCAGCATACAGAATAATAAATCTAGGATGATATTTAACAAGATCCCAAAAGATATCACACCCTAGCTTGGCATGCACTTTATCCACTGTGAATTTGTCACCCATCCCCTTGAGTGAATCTTCTACAGCTTGCAATTTCTGGATTTGATATTGACTGGACTATAGACTGAAGGTTTTCTACCAATATGCATGTGTACAAACCTCTTCAGAAATATTCTAAGAAATAGTGTACAATTCAAACACGGCACTTTACTATCACTTTCTTCCATCACTGATGATCCCCTGCCACTTGCATGTGAAGGGTCTCCAACCTGGAGGTAATATTGAAGTTCCAAAACTAACCATTCTAAACACATACATACACACTCTGTAAAGCCATCTACTTTGCAAGTACCATCATGCTTTATGGCAATACATTCCACAATTTATTTATGCACTGAATAATACAGTACTGTATTGTCTTTTTCCCGTTTTAAATCTCTTCACTGGATGTTCCTTGGTCCTAGCGTTTTGCATGAGGGAGAGTAAAAAAAGATATCTCTCATTAAAGAGAAAGTCTTCTGTCTCATCTATGTCTTGTGAACATCACAAGTGGAGGGAACTTTTTTCACATCACTTGATGACTGGACTAGATGGATAGACTCACTTCTAGCAAGGCATGGTTTAATGTATCTCTGCAGTGTGTCATTTAGGGTTTTAAAGTAATGAGCAATTAGTGCAGCCCTATGTAGAGTCCATTATGTGTGTACAACGTAGAGCACATCCTGGAGGTTACCAGTGGATGCATCCCTACCTTTAAGTAATTATTATCTTAAAATGGGCATATCTGACATAATATTCATGGCTGATAAAAGCTCTTTGGTCACCAGCGCCACATAGGGAACCAGGGAAAGGCCTGATCCAGCATCTCTCCCAAGTGCATACCTACTCTTTTGGGGGGAAATATGACTCAATCAAGAACAGGCTGGTTTATTAACAAACCTAAAAGAATTATCTTTCACAATAACTGCTTCTATTTTATCAGGATTTGGTTTAAAATATTTTCCCTCATCCAACCTATTATTGTTCATAAAACAAACATTCAAAGATGCCATACAATTATTTGATATGGTGGAGACATGGATTTGACTATCATCAGCATAATAACATATAGGTCCAAATTTCCTGATGATCTCTTCCAGAGGTTTGAGTATGTATTAACAAATATTAGGGACAAAATGGAACCTTGAACAATTCTATATACCAACTTGCACTTTATGGAGCAGTAATTCCTTTGTAACACCAACTTGAATGGAAAAACTGCAAAGGACCTGTCCTCAGTTGCAAAATTCACCTGGCAGGGCAGGATATGATGTTCTTATGAAAAGTCTCTGAGAGATCTAAGAGAACTCAATATTCATCCACAGAACAGGCTGACCAAGGCCATCTCAAGTCTTGTAGGCTGCCCAGAAACCAATTTGAAATGGACCCGGAATGGAGGTCAAGTCAATTTCTGAGTCCCACAATTCTTTATAGATTTTGAATATTACAGATCTACACAATAATAAATGCAAATATTGGTGTTCTGGTTAATGGAACACTTTAGCAGATGTAGGTCCACAATGAAATGTTTCTGTTTCAGAGGGAAAAAAACAAAAAATTTGGATACTTACATTTAACAGTATGCTGTTTATTTTTTAGAATTTTTGACTCATAAGAGATTTTTCTATCAATATATGAAAAATCTTTGAGGTTGCATCCTTTTGGCTTCTGGTCAGGTAAGGAATCTCAAAATCACAGGCAACCGATATTAGTAGTCATCAGTTGAAAAATTCAGTTTAACACCATATGATGATGATTTTAGGTGCAAAACAGTGTAGAACTTAATTCAAAACCAGAAAAGGTTTTTTTTCCCGGCAAAATAACTTATTGACTGCATCAGATGTCATCTTTGGCAAAAAAAACACCCACTAATGTCCATGGGCATTGAATCTGCAGATTCTCATCTATTTGAGATTCTCAGAGTTGTAAGAGAATTAACATCTGTTCCTTCTTTTTATTTCTCGTCTGTTATAGTCACTTAACAAGCCACTTCTAACATTGGCCCTGTTCCTTAAATTTTCTAAAACATCTATGTGTCTTTTCTAAAAATGCCTCTCAGTAGCTAATAAAGCCAGCATGGTAGTTTTTTTCTTATGGAAAACTTATGGAAGCTCACTGGGTAACATTAGGCTAGTGACTGTCTCTCAATCCACTTACTCAAAGAATTGTTAGTGTGAGAAAAACATGGGAAGAAAAAGTGTGTGTGTGTGTGTGTGTGTAGGTATGCTGTTTTGAGTTCTTGAAGGACATAAAGGTATATATAATATAAATGTAACAAATATAAATAACCTGTCCACCTGCCCTGAAAACTCTGCTTCATCCATATAATAATACCCTTGAGTTATGCTTGTCCAGTTGGCCTTGCATGTAGAATAGGCAACATTTCTGAGAGTGCTACCTTACATAAATCTACAGGTTATTAACCTACACATATATCTAAAAGGACAGATACAAGTTCGCAGCTTGAATATTCCAAAAATGCTGTTGCTCAAAATGTTTCTAGAGGAGTCTTTCAAGCCTCAGGCTGACATAGAACTCCAGCTCTCTCATCTCCACACTGACCTTGTCTCTACAACTGCAACAAAGCACATTTCCCCAGACTTCTGCAACAGTGCATTCCACAGTTGGGAGGGAGGCCCTGTGGCAGAACAGTCTATGGCAGCTTCCATGTCATTTACAAGGCCAAAGAAGGGAAGCCCATGGAATCTACAAAAGAAAAGGAAGCAATGAAAGCTTTGCCAGAACTATTTGGGTGTCCTCTGACCAGGTATCCTGGGTCAGAAAACCCTATTGGGAAAAATCATTCAATCAAGAATTATTCCAGCTGTAGGCTACCCAAGGTGTCATCCAGACTATCTTCTTCAAATATACAAATCATTAACATATTTATTTCTCAATAATTTGTTAATTGTTCCATGGATATTGTGTAATATCATTTAAAATAAAATGTATTATTGATATTAGGTTTTTATTAGTTGACTTTCCTTGTAAGCTGGTTTTGGCAAAGGTGTTGTTAATGAACACATGCACACACATATATCACACATATATATACACACAAACATCATATCACATACACACACACACACATCTATATATCTATATCACACGCACATGCACAAACCATATTCATTCATAATAACACCTTTGTCAAAGTGTGTGTGTGTGTGTGTGTGTGTGTGTGTGTGTGATAACAGAAGCATTCCTAATGTTAGCCAATTGTTAATTTGCTCAAAGTACATATAGGCAAGTCAAGTTTCCTGAAATCTTTGAGATGGAAAGAACCATTTAAGTCAGCAAGTCCAACTTCCTCTCAATACAAGTATCCAAACTACCCAAACTAAAGGATATCCTTCCGTTGTCTGCCCCCTCTTTACTTGAACACACCCAGAAAGAGGAACCCACCACCTCTTTGGTTAACTGGTTACACAATCAACTGAAACTATTATCATGAATTTCACTGTGGGACAATAGTCATTTCCCAAGACTCTTTTTAAAGGCTTGTCTTGGGACTAGATTTCTATTCCCTTGATAAGCCTTCTTTATGTTTCTTTATGTTTCTCCAATTTATCTGAGTCTTCTTAAACTGTTGTACTGATAATAGAACATAATATTCAAGGTTGGGATCTCAAGAAAGCAAAAGAAAGTGATTTAATGCAATATTTGTATTTGACGCAGCCTAAGATAATTTACCTTTTTTCTAGACATATCACACTGGCGATCCTTTTCACACATTTATGCCAAACCAGGTATCCCATTTCCTGTCCCTATGCTTATTATCTATGACTATGCATTTCATTTATTTTTCCTAAACAAAGATGTTTTCACTTTTTTATTAGATTCCATTCTCTAAATTCTAGCACACAGAAAGAGTGCAGAGAAGAGCAACAAAGATGATTAGGGGATTGTTGGATCTGGGCAACGAGAGACAGACTGAGGACACGAAGTGACTTAACAGCTCTTTATTAATAGTAGTAGTGATCCAGCTTGCTCTGTGGTCGGAGGGTTCCCCTTTTATAGGGATCGGGTACGCCCCTCGACCAATCAGAACGATACCTGTTTCCCGCTGTAGCAGCGGACCAGAGGGGAGACTTACTACGATATATGCTAATATCTAACACCCCTCCCCTCCTAGATGGAACGTTGCGGTAGGTAACATAGTCTTTTAGGTATGTGGGTGTTTGTCTTGCTCGGGAGGAGCGTCGTAGTTCGGGTTGGTTAGAAGTGGTTGCAGGATCAGGTGCTTTTCCTGTTTCACGTTCGGGAGGTTCTGTGCCTTTGTTGCTAGGGCGTTCTGGAGTCTGCTCGGTTGCGTTGTCTGGGGTTTGCTCTGCTTCGTGCGTGTTTTCTTGTTCCAAGCTTGGTTCGCAGGTGTCGTGGTTCTCTATGATGGGGCTCTCGCGTGGCTGACTTTCTGTAGGCAGGAAAATCTCGTCTTCGTTTCGAAGGTCTGAGTGTGCTAGGCGACCCCGAAGTTGATCGATGTGCCTTTTCCAGTTCCGCCCATCTTCTAGTTCCAGCAGATACGATCGTGGACCCGTGATGCCAATGACCTTTGCCGGCATCCACAATGTTCCCCCTGCATAGTTGTGGGCGTATACTGAATCCCCTATGCTGAAAGACCGAATTTTGCTTGTGGAGTCTGGGGGAGCTGTGGCAGAGTAATTTGGGTGAAGACGGTCCAGGTGAGACCGTAGACGGCGGCCCATGAGTAGTTCAGCGGGACTCCTACCCGTCGTTGCGCTTGGGGTAATATGCTGAATTAGGAGGTAATGGTCAATGCGTGTTTGCCAATCACCTGGACCCATCCTAGCGAGGGCCTCTTTTGCGAATCGCACCATTCTCTCCGCCTGTCCGTTTGATGCCGGATGGAATGGCGCGACGAGGGCATGCCGAATTCCCTGACCTGCTAAAAACGTTTCGAAATGCATGGCCGTGAATTGGGGCCCGTTATCGGAGACTAGGAGGTCGGGCAGGCCATGAGTGGCGAAAAGTCGCCGTAGAACCTTAATGACTGCCTCTGCCGTGGTTGAAGTCATTAGGACTACAGCTAGCCATTTTGAGTATGCATCCACAACTATAAGGAAAGTCTGACCTTGGAATGGCCCTGCGAAATCGATGTGTATTCGCGACCAGGGTGCTTTAGGTTTCTCCCATTCTGTGGCGGGCGCTTCCGGGGGTGCTGGTCTCGATTCCTGGCATGGGTCGCAAGTGGCCACCCACTCCTCTATTTCTTTGTCCATGTTTGGCCACCAAACGTAACTTCTTGCTAACGCCCTCATTCTAACAATCCCCGGATGACCCACATGTAAAGCATCTAATACATTCCTACGTAAAACATACGGAATAACAACTCGATCCCCCCACAATAAACAACCTTGTAACACTGAGAGTTCGTCCCGTTTTGACCAAAACATTTTGAATTCCGGGCCCACGTTTCCCTTCGGCCACCCCCTCCAAACCCAAGTTTGAACTTGCTTTATTACATTGTCTTTAGAGGAGAACCTTGCAACGTCGTATGAAGAAACCGGTCCAGAGTCCAAACAGTCAATGAGCAATACTGGTACTTCTGGAGTGGGGTCTGGCAGAATGTCAGGTAATGGGCAACGGCTGAGTGCGTCTGCGTGTCCGAGAGTGGAGCCCGGTCGATGAATCAATTTGTATGAATACGCAGCCAGGAAAACAGTCCACCTGGTCATGCGTGGAGAAAGGGAGACCGGGGTGGGGCGGTTTCCCGCCAAAAGTCCCAACAACGGTTTGTGATCTGTAATTAGTTCAAAATCGCAGCCGTAGAGGTATTCGTGGAAACGCTTTACTCCAGCTACAGCAGCCAGCGCTTCCCTGTCCATTTGGCTGTAATTCCTTTCGGCCGATGAAAGAGTTCTGGAGTAGAAGGCGATGGGTGCTTCTTTTCTGTCGGGCATCCTGTGGCTGAGGACTGCTCCAACTCCGAAGGGTGATGCGTCGCAGGTCAATACCAGCGGTAGGGTCTGGCTGTATTGGACAAGCTGTGAGTCAGTGGTGAGCAGGCGCTTTACCCCGGCGAAAGCTGCAGCTTCGGATCATCCCCATTTCCATGGTGCGTTCCTCTGGAGTAGACGGTGTAGTGGTTCAGCAACGGTCGCCTTCTGCCTCAGAAAAACGCTGTAGAAGTTAAGTAATCCGAGGAAGGCCTGCAACTCGGTCTGATTTCGTGGTGTGGGGGCGTCCTGGATCGCCTTAATTTTCTTTGAAGTGGGGTGTATTCCCTGACCATCGATTCTATAACCCAGGAATTCTACGCTAGGCACGTTAATTTGGCATTTTCCCTTTTTAAGGCGGAGACCCTTTTCTCTGATTCTGGCCAAAACAGTTCTGACTCTTTTATTTAATTGCTCCTCGTTTGCAGCGGACACCAAGATGTCGTCAAAATAGGGGACGACTCCCGGTATCCCTTGCAAAAGTCGTTCCATGACGCTCTGGAACAATCCTGGGGCAATGCTCACGCTGAATTGTAGCCGGTTGCATTTGAATGCTCCTCTATGCGTCACTATAGTTTGGGCCTCTGCTGTGGCGCTATCAACTGGCAGTTGCTGGTAAGCTTGTGCCATGTCTAACTTAGCAAATACCTTTCCTGGCCCCAACGAGTGCAATAAGTGCTGTACTACAGGCACAGGATATGCGCTCTGTTGTAGCGCGACATTAATTGTGCATTTATAGTCCGCGCAGATGCGGACTGATCCGTCTGGTTTGACTGGGGTCACGATGGGTGTTTCCCAGCGCGCGTGATCTACCGGCTCAAGGATTCCTTGCTCCACTAACTTATCTATTTCCTTATCTATTTTTGGGCGGAGTGCAAAAGGCACTCGTCTCGGTTTAAGTCGGATTGGCGCCACTTTGGGGTCTAAATTGAATGATATTGGTTTACCCACATACTTACCAAGACCGGGGCTGAACACATCCTTGAACTCCTTAAAAATCTGTTCAGCGCTGCTGTTTCTCACGGCGTTGATTCCGGTGACTTCTAACCCCAGGGCTTCAAACCAATCAAGTCCCAGAAGGTTCTGTAATGGTGCGCTGGCGATGGTCACGGGCAGCTGGGCTTTGATGTCCTTGAAACGGATGTGGAATGTGCCTTGGCCCACGATGGGGACTTGGTTCCCCTGGTAGTCTCGTAGCAGGACGTCTGGAGCGCGTAGTTGGCTCTTTCTGAGGCTAGGGATAGCCTGTTTCATGGATGCCCATGAAATAATCGTCAGGGTCAATCCTGTGTCAACTTCTAGCTCGCAGGGTGAGCCCTCCAAGAGGACTGTGACTCTCAGCCTTTTTGGCCGCTTAGGGGGGACCTGATGTATTGTGGTGAGATACGTTCGCAACTCCTCTCTCTGGGTCAACTCTATCTCATCGTCTACATCCTGAAAATACTCTCGTTGAGCGTCTTGATAGAACGCTCTTTCAGCTCTTTGTGTGTATTCTCTCTGGGGATACGCTCGCTCAGCTCCTTGTGAGTAATCTCTCTGGGGATACGCTCGCTCAGCTCTTTGGGAATTTTCTCTCTGGGTATACACTTGTGGATTTCTCTCTGGGCGCCCTTTCTGATTTCGCCAAGCCCCTGGGTTGGGCTTCTGTTGGCAGTACATGGGTGGCTGCCATGAGGCAGGGACTCCGCTCCGGCACACTCGTGCGATGTGCCCAAGTTTGTTGCAGTGCGAACAAACAACGTTCCTGAACCTACAAGTAGACCTGGGGTGATTCCCTCCGCAACTTGCGCAGGGCGGCAAGCGGGATCCGGGTCTCCCCCCAGGCCTCATGTGACTGCTCCGCATCAGGTGACTGTCCTCAAACTCGGGATCCTCGTAGGCGGGGCTTGTGTCCTCGTAGTGAACTTTGGTGTGTCTTGGCGCTGGCTGGTCAGTGTTGAACCCGCGTTGAATTGTCTCCGCTGATCTGTCTGCTGCTTCTGAAGCTCTTGCCTCCTCGAGTACAATCTGTAGGCTTAAATTGGTTTTTGCTAACAGCCGCTTTTGTAGGGAAATGTCTCTCAGCCCGCTAACGAGTCGATCCATAATCTGCTCATCCAGGTCTCTGAATCCACAATGTGTGGCTGCTTTACGTAGGGCTGCAACATATTGGTTGATAGATTCTCCCGCCTTCTGGTTCCTCGTGTTGAACGCTTGGCGGCAAACATGGCGGGAAGGTTTTGGCGCGTAATGAGTCTGTAGAGCCTGTTGCAACGTCGCCCATGATACTGCCTGTATTGGAGTAGGCGCGGTGAGGTCTCTGGCCGTATTGAAGACTTCCTTTCCGCAGTAGCCGAGGAAAATGTTTTTCTTCCTTGCGTCGGTGATCCCCGTGTATTCGTTCGCTTCGAGGAAACACTCGAAACGAATCATGAAGGCTTCCCATTCATCGTTTTCTGGGTCGAAAGGAGCGGGGGGAGCATGCATCGCCATCTTCTCTGTTTGAATTTGCCGCGCTGCGGTGATCTGATATGGCGGCCGGAATTTCTGCCGAATTCCTGGGCTGGATCAAATCCAGAGATTCTGGAGGTAGCGTTCTTCGTCCTATCTGCCTCTCGATCCCACCCTCATCGCCAATGTTGGATCTGGGCAACGAGAGACAGACTGCGGACACGAAGTGACTTAACAGCTCTTTATTAATAGTAGTAGTGATCCAGCTTGCTCTGTGGTCGGAGGGTTCCCCTTTTATAGGGATCGGGTACGCCCCTCGACCAATCAGAACGATACCTGTTTCCCGCTGTAGCAGCGGACCAGAGGGGAGACTTACTACGATATATGCTAATATCTAACAGGGATTGGAGACTAAAACATATGAAGAACGGTTGCAGGAACTGGGTATGTCTAGCTTAAGAGAAAGAAGGACTAGGGGAGACATGATAGCAGTGTTCCAATATCTCAGGGGTTGCCACAAAGAAGTGGGAGTCAAACTATTTTCCAAGGCACCTGAGGGTAGAACAAGAAGCAATGGGTGGAAACTAATCAAGGAGAGAAGCAACTGAGGAGAAATTTCCTGACAGTTAGAACAATTAATCAGTGGAACAGCTTGCCTCCAGAAGTTGTGAATGCCCCAACACTGGAAGTCTTTAAGAAGATGTTGGATAGCCATTTGCCTGAAACGGTATAGGGTTTCCTGCCTAGGCAGGGGGTTGGACTAGAAGACCTCCAAGGTCCCTTCCAACTCTACTATTGTATTGTATTGTACTTTAATAAACAATCAAAATAGCTGGTAATATTATTTCTGCCTTCTAGAATATTAGGATTTCCTTTACCTCTTTATCCAATTAATAAAAAATGTCTGTTTTTTCACCCCAGCACCATTGAGGAACACTAGATTAAAAATCAACTTAATTCATTTAACAAAAAAGTACTGTATTATATATCAATTTTCTTAGATCTGAACTGACAAGAAGAAACATTTTAGGGAACCAGGCTACACGTCCATTCCTCAGTGACACAAATCTAACATCTATGAAGTTTTCTCTAGTCTAGTATCCTTCAGATCTTTTCTACCTTTTATTATCCCCAGCCAGCAGAAGGTAGGAATATATAGTCGTATGTTGTGCATGTCAGCTGGGGGGAAACCAGCAAGGTGCAGATTTACTTCCACTGCAGGTAAAGGCATACTCATTTTTGCCACCATAAAAAAGTCCCTTTTTTCATGTGCAATGCATGCTTCCAAACTGCAAACACTATTTAAAACTCTTTATGCAACAGCACTTTCAAAAATTCTAATAACAACACTTTAAAGTGCTTTTTTATTGTAAAATTTTTATTGGTTTTTACAAATGTTTTAAGGAAAAGGGTAAATAGGTATAGAAAAATTTGACAGCTACATCATGTGAGAGGTAGAAATCCCCCCCAAATCTCACAACTTTTACAAAAAAACCATCAAAATTTGAATAAACATTGGCAGCTTTTGATTTTACATTCTATCATCAATATATTCAATCATCTTTTGTATCACTTCCAACAATTACATTATAACAACAATTGCAATAATTTTTCAACTCATTTTTGAGACCTGAGTCTTCTCAATGTTGCATCCTTCCCCCTGTCTGCTGGCACAGCCAGGGCCCCTCCCTCCTTCATATCTTGTGTACTGTCCCCTGTTTCGTCTAGGAGGGCACTATGTTTTTTAATGAAGGCCTCTGCCTCCACAACTGTATTGATTCTAATTCTACTGCCCTCCCAGAAAATCAGCATTCTTTCTGACAATAACCATCTGAACCAAATTCCTTTATTATATAATTTCTTTGCTAAAGAGGAATATTTCTTCCTCTTATCTCTTACTTTCTTTGGAATCTGTTTAAGAATGGTTATTTCTTTGTCTTTATATTTTAGTGGTCCCACCCTTTGAGCTCCTAAGACCTCATCTCTTGTAGTCTTTCTAAGAAATTTAACATGTATTTCCTTTGGCACGTTGTGTGTTCTAGCGTATGCTGAGTTAATCCTATAAATCAAATCAATATCCCACCATAGCTGTTGTTTATCTCTTTTAATATATTCTGCTAAGATTGTGGTTCATGATCTCCTTGAGATCTTCATTCTCTGTTTCTGGCAAGTCTTGAAATCTAAGAAAAAAAGACATTCTTTCAAATTCCACCTTTATCATATGATTTTCAAATTCTGCATTCCCCTTCTGGATTGTCTTAACCTCTTCCCTCAGGCCAGTTGCGCCCTCCTCCAGCACACCTATTCTCTGTTTATTTTGTGCTGTTTGTTGTTGCGTTTCTCTGAGCTGATCACTTAAATCTGCCAGTTGTTTTTTCAGTTCGTCCTGTCCCTTTATAATAGTTTGAAACATTAGATCAACAGTGCTGTTGACCAATGGTGTCTTTTGCGTGACCGGGCTGGACGTAGAAGATGTTGGGGCCGAAGACGGCTTACCAGGCGGTAATTTTTTAGGACTTATATTAAGTTCAGAGATAGCTATAAGTCTGTACAAAGAAATGGCGTCTGTGGAAAAACACAACCGGGAGAGATCATGAGGCAAGCAAGTCCAGAGGAGAACATTGGTCTTCCTATACAGCTCCAAGCCAGGTGATATAAATCAAGTGTTCCAAATCCAAGGGAGATACATGCAAGGAGAGGCTCCTGGAGATCTCTAGGGTGTGGTATAGTACAAAGCCAGAAATTCTTTCCAAAGGGAAACTTCATTCATAAGTGCAAAGAAGAAGGAGGAAGTTGGCCATCTTGGCTCTGGCTTCACAGGAGATCAGAAAGCAACGTCCAAAGTTTCCATAAAATAGTTTAAAAGAATCAACTCAGAGGTCCTCCTTTGCAATTGTAGCAAGAAATCATCCTCCCATTGCTTAAAGGAAGAGAAAGTAACTTTTAACTCTCTCTCTCTCCTCCGAAAGAGAGGGATTTTCCGAATGCCGCTTTTCCGAGGAGGGGGGTGAAACCCCCCTCCAGTCTTAACACTTCGAAAGATTGAAACCACAGTTTAAGAAAGGCTGCTGTTCATCAATTAAGTAGTTAAAAAGGAGATTGAGGGAAGCTTCCCACACTGCATTTCAGCTGTAACATCCGATTAGTTGTTTCCTTCCAGGCTCCGCTCGGTGAAGGCGCGCTGCTGTGCACCCCCCATGCTCCCCGGCTCCAGGGGCGAAGCTGGAGACCCCCCTGCGGCCGCCGCCGATCCAGGGGGTCCCAACAAGCTGCCCTATGGCAGGGAGCCCCTCCAAGGCCCCCTGTGCTCCCAAAGGGAGCCCACCGAGAAGATGAGCAGCGGACGCGAACGTCCGTCGCCTTCAGGGACCGGAAGTCGTCCCACTTTAAAGTGCTTTTGTAAGTAATCATACTGTACGCCTTTGCCGTAGCCTTTTAAACCTATTTAAACAATTGATCACCATCCAAGCTGTATTATTTTTATGAACATATCAGTCTCTCCGCTTTTACTCTAGAGCAGCGATGTTGAACCTTTTTTGGCTCACGTGCCATAAGGGGGGATTGAGCGCAGGGGGGGGTCATGCACAGGCATGCCGCACCCATAATGCAATGCGTGACCCCCCCCCAGTGCACATGCGCGCATGAGAGGCGCTCCCCCCATTTTTTTGCATGATTTTTTCACCCTCCCCAGGCTCCAGAGACTTTTTAGGAGCCTGGGGAGGGCAAAAACAGCCTGCCCAGCCCCCTCGGAGGCCCTCCGGAGGCTTCAGGGACCTTCAGGTGGCTTCCTTGAAGCCTCCGGAGGGCAAAAAACAACCCTACGAACAAACTGGAAGTTGTGCGTGCCGTAAGTTCGCCATTCCGGCTCTAGAGGTTCCTTTGCAACAGAAAAGGCTCAACATAACTGGAATGATAGACTGGGCATCAAAAGGACACCACTTACCACTTTCACTTGGCATTATTTCTGATGTTTCTGAATTGGGGAGAGAAAGGAGATGTTTAAGTATCCTTGCCTTCAAAGGAAATGTATATAGGCAAAAACATTAGCCTTCCCCAACTTCATGCCCTCCAGACTCCAACTCCACAAATTCCCCCAAATAGAGACAGCGCTATAAATTGTGGAAGTTTAATCAAATTAATTAATTAATTAATAAATCTTGAAAAAGTTTGGAGTTTGAAGAAAGCTGGTATACAGCTTAGTCTTTCCCATCTGAAACTCTCTTAGTCCAGTTAGTTAGTTAGTTAGTTAGTTAGTTAGTTAGTTAGTTAGTTACCGTAGTTAAGTGAAAGCTGAGAAAGCAATAAAACTAGAAGAAACACTAGTTCAAGTTAGCAAAACTGTCTATGGTCACACAGCTTATCTGCTTAGCTTAGCCATTCTTTATTTGAGTACCATATTGCTAGCACCAAGAATCAAGGAAAGATTATGTAATCCTGTCATTGGCAACTTCTGGCATCACCGCAAGGACATGGAAGATTTTTCCTTCTTTGCAGCTCTTAAAACTGCAGGAGCTCACTCATAATCTCAAGATAGCAATTCCATGTAACCTCTGGCTTGGGCATTCTTGAGGCTGATTGCTTTGCATTTTCTCAATGATACTACCAAACCTCTTCTCTTAACAACTTTTATAAGAATCAAGTAAATTGTTCTTTGCTGGGTTCTTAAAGGACAAAGGAACAGTGTTGCATAACAGCTATAGTTGCTTCTTAGATTCTGTTGAAGTGTGTGTTCTGAGATGGAAACTTACTTTCCTCTCCAACTCAAAAGCCTGCTAAGCACAGAAGTGTTGCTATAAACCACGTCCATTGTAATTTTAGATCTAGCAGTTTTGCTGAAATCTTAGTCTTGGCAGTTGAGCAGAGAGAGAAGGGGCGGAACGTTCCCACATTTAATATGCAAAGATAATATTTTCAGAATATTTAATTGGGTCGCTGGTCGATCCAACATTGCTTACTATTTATATATTAAGGCAAAGTTGCGGTAAAAACCAGAATAAAGCATATAAATAAATAAAATCCAGAAACGTATATCTAGAATTTCAGTTGTAGAATTGTTTTAAAGGCATACTAAACCTCCCCCGTTGCTATTAAAGCTGTACTTAGAATTTCAAAATACAGTAGTATTTCCTATTTGTTACTTCCCTTTTACTATAGCGCTGTTTGCACATAGGAATCCACTCTAGGTCTACAAAATTAGGACTGCAATGATTCAGATAACTACAAAATGGCTGGAAAGATTCTGTCTGCTGCCATTTAATGATCATCTGGGTATTTGTAGCATAGATTTGATAGCCCTACCCAATGTTATTCTTGATTACAAGATTCTGATGCAATCATTTCTAATTTTAAAAACTTATTTTAAATATTAAAAACAGCAAGAAGTAACAGCCTTCCAGCAATCTTTCTAAAGACTGCAACTTTACCGAGGCAAACAGTTCCCATTAGACTGAAATATCTGTGATTTTGTGCCATCAACCAACAAGGCCAATTCAACAAGGCCATTGACTGCCAAGATCAGTCAGTTCGGCAAACACATCTACAGAAAGCATTATAATTGACTTGGGATAAGAATCCAGGTCATTATGCTTAAAACCATTTTATTCAAACGAGACTAGCTGGAAAAAAAATAGAAAAAGAAATCTAATATCTGGAGTAGAAAAGATTATCTATTACCCAGTGATATTTTTAAAAGCAACCCCATTTTTAATTATGTTTAGATCATGGCTACCTGGAACAGGGTACCCAATCATCATCATCACCTCAGAAAAAAAGAGGGAGAACCCCTTTCTTCTTCTGATGTACGATTGACTGCTTGAGAATGTAGGGCTGACTTTTTTAATTGGCTAAATTCCCCAAGAAAAGGAGGGATACCCTCCTGAATTCTCAGCAGCAAGTTGGAAGAAAGGAGTAAAAAATAAGGTTTTTCTTTTTACTGTGTCCTTTTCCTTCCATACACCTAATCACAAAATCACCCCAGTGTGCTGACCAGACAGGTGCCTCTTTGTTATAACCTGTCCTAAATCAGAATTAATTTCCTCACTATAGCAGTAACTTTTTTATTTTCCATATTTTCAAGCTAAACTGGGGCCTGTTTCCTTACAACATGTGTATGTATGTGATGAATGTTACATCTTACACTTTTGCTGCTTTGCAGGGACAAGAAGCATCGCTAAGATGACATCCTCAGTTTTATTTTTGTTTTCAGTTTCTTCACATATAGGAAAATTCTGTTAAAATAAATCACATTTCAAAATTCTCCTTTTCTATCTCTTTTTAAAGAAGCTCATTCTTTATCCTTGTCCCACAGAAAATGTGAATTTGTTTAGAACTACACATTGTAAGTATTCCTTGATTGCATGGTATACTATTAGTGTTAGATACTTACTCTAACTTCAGTGGTTTCCACCAAGGTCCTCTGTTCCGGCAGGAACAGAGGTTTAATCCTATTGGTCGAAGGGTCTGACAGCTCCCTATAAAAGGGCTGCTGTCAGACTCAACCTTCGCTGGATTGTTCTCACTTGTTGTACTTAATAAAGAGCTGTTGTTACCGTTAAGCCTGTGTGTGCCTATCCTTTACCCAATCTAACAATTAGCTTCAAATATTTTAATAGTTTATACCAGGGGTGTCCAAACTTGGCAACTTTAAGACTTGTGGACTTCAACTCCCAGAATTCTGGGAGTTGAAGTCCACAAGTCTTAAAGTTGCCAAGTTTGGACACCCCTGGTTTATACTGAGCCAATGGCTAAGCATGTCTGCCATGTGGGCAGCAAGTTTTATTTCTGGACTTTCATAATATATAAGCTGGTTCAATACAGTATTCAAGGTCATGGCAGAACTGACACTTAGGAGACTACTTCCTAATAAAGGGAGACAAACGACAAGAAGGTTCACAGTAATAAACCCTCCCATTGTTTCTGATAAGACTCCTTGATGCCATAGTAACTAATCTTATATCTCAAAGTTACTTATGACAAAAACAATAAGCGTATATGCAGCCCAGTGTTAATTTGGGACTAACTCTAGTTCATTCAACGTGGCATGCTTTTCAGTGAATCTGGTTAGAATTCCTCTCAATATTTCAATAGGGCCTACTTTAACCAGGATTGACATGAGATACAACTATAGAGCAGCATCCATACTGAAACAAAATGTAAGACTAAATCAACCTTTCTAAGACAGAGCTTTTGTGAGACCAGTCATACTTCAATAGAACGCCTAAGAAAAACAGAAACAGTCCTGTTGGATCACACTATCTATTTCTGATCCTGCCTTTTATGTAACAGATAAATTAATCAGATGGCTCCTGAAGGCCCACCAGCAAGGTTAAGAGGCATTCATCTCTCCCATCCCAGCAGCTTGAATTCAAATCATCATATCATTCTGAATTGGGTAGTTACAGGAAAAACTGGGCATTAAAACTACCTAACTATTAAGCATAAAGATACTTAAACAAGTGGTCATTTCCGTCACGTGGCAGATGGTTCTAAATTTTAATTTTGCACTAAGCAAAAAAGTACTTCCCTGAAATGTGTATTTTTCTGAGAAACGTATGTCTTATTTAAAATGTTAAAAGGAAAAAGAAAACCAACCTCCCAATTCCAGAGCTTTAAAAACACATTACAATAGCTAGAAGTATGAGATCAGGCCCCCAGTTAACATCTGTAAGTCATACCTCCCAAACAAGCCCACAGTCAGCACTGTGGAATCCTGGATAAGTAGGGATCAAAAACTGGCTGGAAAGTAGTAGGAGGTAGAAGGAATTAGAGTGTCCAGGGAGAGGAGTGGACATAGCTGGTTGTCCAGCTGGATCCTATTAATTCAGTGCTATAGCCCAGACATTATACTGCTATTGGTAGATGGTTTTTCTAGTTTTAATTACAGCTAGGAAAAAATCTACTACCTAGCACTAGAAACAATACTCAACTCAGCTGAGTGGGCCAAGCTTCTCACCCACAATAAGGCAGATTCCAAAGCTGCAGAGGAAACCTGGCTCAAATACAGTTACTGTGAGAGGGACCTTGGAGTCCTAAGGGATGATCACTTGATTATGAGCCAGCAGTATGCGGCAGCAGCCAAAAAAGCTAATACAATCCTTGGTTGTATAAACAGATGCATAGAATCAACATCACATAAGTATCAGTACTGCTTTATAAAGCCTTAGTAAGGCCACATCTGGAATACTGCATCCAGTTTTGTTCACCACATTACAAAAAAGATGTTGAGACTTTGGAAAAGGTGCAAAGAAGAGCAACTAAGATGAAGAACGGTTTCAGGATTTGGGTTTGGCTAGTCTAGAGGAAAAAAAGGACTAGAGAGGACCTGGTAGCAGTACTCCAGTATTTGGGAGGTTGCCACAAAGAGGAGGGGGATCAACTTATTTTCCAAAGCCCCATGGGGCAGGACAAGAAAAAATGGATGGAAACTAATCAGGGAAAGAAGCAACCTGGAATTAAGGAGAAGACCTGGACAGTCACTTGTCTGAAATGATGTAGGTATAGGGTCTCCTGCTTGAGCAGGGGGTTGGACTAGAATAGCTCAGTGGTCCCTTCCTGCTCTATTCTGATTGATTGACAAGCATTTAAGTGTATATTCGGGCAGTCTCCATCCACAATCACTATCACTTCCTTCAGTTTGCTTTGAGAGTTTGTTAACCTTCATTTCAATACCGTGTCTCTCTGAGCAGCAGTCTGGCAGTCTTTTCTCCCCCACTTTGAGTGAGATCTGAGAGACTCGGGGCCAGAGATATTAACATAGCCCTGCAGGGGCCAGTTGGCCCTAGCCAGGTTTTCAGGGTAGCTGTTTTTCAGGGACTCAGAAGATGAAAATTTAAAGCAGCATGCATGCAAACAAGCAAGCACTTCCTTGCTGCCTCTGTATTCTCTTGCAGCCAGTCCAATTAATTCAGGGAGGCAGCTGCTCTATCTGGCCCACCCAGCAGACAACTCTGCTTACTTAGACTGTGTTAATACAAAAGTCTAAGCTGTGTCACTGGTAGCCCCATTATATTGTCTGAACCCAGAGAAGCCATTGCTATGTTAGGAGAGAGGCCAAGATTACTTGCTGGATAAGTCCAACCATCCATGACTCATCTTAATCTGGAAAAGGGGGTTAATTTGTGATTAGCCCTCTGTCCAGCCTCTGGGGCAGAGCCAATAGGCTAGAACAGCTGCAAAAGTGAGGCTGTTCCAGCAGCATCTTATCTGGTCTTTCTTTTTGGACCATCCCAGGGATGGGGATGGGGAGTTGGAATAAAGCAACAGAAAGCACAGCGGTGAGATTTTCTTCCAGTCCTTCCTCAAGAACTAACCCAATGGGGATTTTAAAAAAAGATTAAGAAAAGACCACTACAATGATTACGGCTGGATGATAATCAGCGTGACTGGCCCAAATACAACTGGCATAGCCCTCAGTTTGATCATTCATGTGGGACTGTTCAATTTGGCTAGAGGTATCCTACAAACACCGCCTCTTTCTATATCAGTTTCCTTAAGCTTGGTGCTTTCCAATGTAAACTGCCCAAGGCCATGTTTCCTAGTGTTGAAAGAAATGTCCTTCTGGGTTCGGCTCCAAGTGGGGAAAAGGACATTGGAGACATGGAGGCTGCTTGGAAAGATGGTTTAATGGTGGACAGGACCACATGGCTTGAGTCCTGAACAGAAAAGGTGATCACATGCTTCAATGTTGGGTGGGGAATAAAAGAGAGGCAGAGGAAGGGGCTTGCTGGGTTTTGTATACTCTGTTCATCCCCACCTCTCTTTCTTGTTCCTATGTAAGAAATGTATTCTGATTGGTTGTCAGACTCCCATGGGGCCATGCAGGAGCAACTCTCTAGGCTGTGTTTTGAATCCCAAGTTTGGTTGAGTTCTCAAATGCCATGTGGTGAGTTTCTGTGAAAAGCTGATACTACCTTTATTATGTAAAGTACACTAGCTCAGGCTTTAATGGCTCATTGACAAAAGGGGGTGGGCAGGAAGCTGCAGGGAGCTCCTCTGTCTTTAAAACATGTTTCTCCCTTTTCACATCCAGGGAAATATATTCTGCCTTTTCAACATCTCCCAGGTTATTTCATTTTTCTAGGAGAGGGATGGGTTTTAACTTCCTACACTGGGAATTCTGAAATAGTTTTTCAATGCATCTGGACAGCAGATTCTGGGGAAGGCTATATTCTGGGAAAGGTTATATTCTGCTCTATGTGTTATATTCTGCTCTATGAATACATAATTCTGTTTGATGAAGTGGAGAGTGAAACCTGGAAGGTCGTAGATCCTTAAAGCCTTTTTCAAATATTGAGCTTAATGCACTGAGGACTCAAGTGGAGAATGAGGCATGCATGCTAACGTTCCCCTCCAAATGTCTAGTTGAAGACCTGCTAGGAAACTGAGGTTATTGCAGCTTGAATGTGACTATAGCTTTCTATATGAATTGGGATCTTGTTTTATTGGAGTCCTGCACTGCACAGAGACGGAAATCTTAATCAGGAGAGTCTGAATGCCCCTTGAAACATCCAGCTAAATGTGAAAATGTTGGGGAGAATAAGGGCAAGACTGCAAAACTTTCTGTATGTTCTACTTAGCTTCTTGGTCAGTGGGAGATCATGATCACCTAAGACAGGGGTGTCCAAACTTGGGAACTTTAAGACTTGTGGACTTCAACTCCCAGAATTCCCTCTTTCATATGGGAGACCTGACTTACTAACTTATATCAGCACTTTAATACCCTATTACGAGCTTAGCCCTGTTACAGCCAAAAGATTGCTATTTATTCGAGGTCAGACCTGCTACGGCTGCGAGAGTCCCCCCTCTCACAGGTATGGCCTCCTGCCCTATCCAGGGCCCACCTTGATGACGGGTTCATTAACCCAGAGAGGTGGAGGAAGCGGGGAATTAGGGGTTTTTTAATTAAATGTTTTTTAAAATATTTTAGGGGGCTCCAGGGTGGGGGGAGGGTTATACAAGCCAGGAGTGTGGTTAGAGCCAGGCGAACAGGTGTGGTCAGGAGGGAAGTGAGCGGAGCGGGGGAAGGGAGGGAAAATAACATTCCTATAGAGGGCTCTGTGATACCTACGGTCGTAGGGAGGGGTGGATGCGAGGACAGTCGAAGAACGTGTAGTCGGTTGGGAGACCGTGGTCGTTGGACGCGCCCGGTCGTTTGCACCAACCCCCGCATTCTAGGTGGTCAGGTTCTACAGAGCCAGGGCCTCAGGCTGATATTGTGTAATGCGAGGTCCATGGTCAACAAGGCCCCCCTCATTAACGATCTGCTGTTAGAGGGGGAGCCAGACCTCGCAGGAATAACGGAAACCTGGTTGGGCCACGAGGGAGGTTTGCCCCTCGTGGAAATGTGCCCACCAGGCTACCAAGTATTCCACCAGCTACGGGCCCAGGGTAGGGGTGGAGGGGTAGCGGTAATTATACGGGAGAATCTGGAACTGAGAGAATTCACTGTGCCGCAGATATCCGGGTGTGAGTCTCTGGGCATGAGATGGGGCCCAGGGAGGCAGTTGGGCCTGCTGATTGTATACTTGGCTCCTCGCTATGCATCAGCGGCCCTGCCCGAACTCCTCGAGCGGATCTCTGAGATGGCGGTTGAGACCCCCAAACTTGTAGTTATGGGGGATTTCAACCTGCCATCGATGGGAGAAGCATCCGAGGCAGTTCGGGAGTTCATGGCTTCCATGGCAGCCATGGATCTGACCCAATTAATTCAGGGCCCCACGCACGAGGGAGGTCACACACTGGATCTTGTTTTTGTCTCCGACCAGTGGATGAGTGATCTAGGAGTAGGGGATCTAGACATCACGCCCCTGTCATGGTCAGATCACTCACTTCTCCGGCTCGATTTCCCTGGCGCTACCCCCCTCCGCAGGGAGGCGGAACCAGATTGTCCTAGATGGTTCCGCCCCAGGCGTCTGATGGAACCGGATAGGTTCCAGGCGGAGCTTGGGCCACTTCCTGTGGACCTGACCCTCTCCCGGATGCAGGTCCTGGTGGCCGCATGGAACAGTGCGGCTGCCAGGGCCTTAGACCGGGTTGCACCTTTGTGGCCTCTCCGGTGGCAACGAACCGACCTGGCTCCCTGGTTTAACGAGGAGCTAAGGGCGATGAAATGCCACAGGAGATGCCTAGAGAGCAGATGGACTGGGATGCCCTTCGCACAGTCACTCACGCGCTGGTGACATCCCACCTGGACTACTGTAATGCTCTCTACATGGGGCTCCCCTTGAGATGCACCCGGAGACTGCAACTGGTCCAGAATGCGGCCGCGTGGGCAGTCATGGGGAGAACGAGGTTCTCCCATGTAACATCACTCCTGCGCGAGCTGCACTGGCTCCCTGTGGTCTACCGGGTGCGCTTCAAGGTGTTAGTTACCATCTTTAAAGCGCTCCATGGCACAGGACCTAGTTATTTGCGGGATCGCATTCTGCCCCATACATCCCTGCGACCAATTCGCTCTCACAGAGAGGGACTCCTCCGGGTGCCGTCCACCAGGCAGTGTCAAAGGACGGCGCCCAGGAGTAGGGCCTTCTCTGTGATGGGCCCAGCCCTCTGGAATGACCTCCCTCCAGATATTAGGATAACGACCGATCTCCGCTCCTTCCGCACGAAACTCAAGACCCACCTGTTCCAACTAGCTGGCCTGGCTTAACTAGAACCTCTAACCTCCCTGGCAATTTTAATACTGTAAATGTAAATTTTGGGTTTTTTAATTGTTTTAACTGTTTTAACTTATGGCTATTTATTTTAACTTAGTGGCTTGTACTTGCACCTGTATTGTTAAGCATTGATGTTACCTCCTCCATGCCACACTTGTATATTTGATTTGATTGTTCATCGCCCCGAGTCCCTTTGCGAAGAGGGCGCGACTGATAAGTCGAATAGATTAGATAAAGATAAAGAATTCCCCAGCCAGCCAGTTCCCAAGTAGAAAGTTTTGCAGTCTTGCCCTTATTCTCCCCAA
The DNA here is from genome assembly GCF_964273705.1 of Natrix helvetica. Taxonomy (NCBI): domain Eukaryota; kingdom Metazoa; phylum Chordata; class Lepidosauria; order Squamata; family Natricidae; genus Natrix; species Natrix helvetica. The sequence continues at coordinate 51,788,027 of NC_138551.1, read as the reverse complement.
CATTTTCACATTTAGCTGGATGTTTCAAGGGGCATTCAGACTCTCCTGATTAAGATTTCTGTCTCTGTGCAGTGCAGGACTCTAATAAAACAATGATCCCAATTCATATAGAAAGCTATATGCTGGCTGGGGAATTCTGGCTGGGGAATTCTGGAGTTGAAGTCCACAAGTCTTAAAGTTCCCAAGTTTGGACACCCCTGACCTAAGAGAAAGACAGTGCATTCTTCATAGCACATGAAAAAGCCTTTAGAGGTTTGAGGCAACACCTCTCAGAACCACAATTCATGGGAAACAAATATCATAAAGTGATAAGCCTTTCAGATCCAGAGTCAACCTCCGATTGAAGTCATATTCAGTATTTTTCTTATATGCAAGAGCTTGCATTTCCAATCTCCATAGAGCTTTCTCAATGGTTGCAGAATGTCCTTTCAGATGCCCAGAATGTTAATCAAAAAAGATTAAGTGGTGAAAAAAAGTAAAATCTTCTCTTTTTCTTGACAACATTGAACATTTTCATTCTCTTGGCCACCATATTCACTCTCAGGGCCATGACTTTGGAAGATCACAGTGTAGAAGCATAGAAAGGCTGTGATCTATTGTAGAATAGATCTTCTTCTGGAACACCCAAGCTAGACCCTCAACCACCAATGTAGAAGTCCCATTAATTTAGGAATATATATTCTGGAAAACTGCAGCATATTTTATGCCCCTCTTGTAAGAGAATTTAAGTATGACCTTGAAGAAGGCATCAAAGAATTATTAAGATTGGATTTGTGAAAAGATGACAGACTGCAGAGATTCAAGCAACCATGAGAAAGAAACTCAAAATAACTCTGCCTTGATTTTATTTAATATAAGATGACACAGAAGGAAACCTTGGCAGCTGTCAAGAGTTTGTTATATACCGTCAAAATAAATTAGCATTTTAAAATTTTCTGCAGTGTATGTTTCTTGACCCGGCTTACCTCAAAGGACTGATATCAATCATAAAAGCCTCTCTACGTTTCTAAAGCAACAATCATACTAATGGACTTCCACATGCAATCATAACAGCCAAGTTACCTATCTTGGTTACACATGTTCTCGAATTATCTCTTGGTTTTATTACATATGCAGAACTCGGTGGAGAAAGAAGTCACACAGGCCTCATGTTTTCTCCCTGCCTGCCTGCCTGACTGCTATTTTTGATGTCTTGGCTGTAGCCAATCAATAAGAAATTATCTGATGACTAGATAATTTCTGCAGAAGGACCTTTGGTGGAAAGATAATGAAGCACTTCAGTTTTCACAAGATGAACCACTGGATAAATAGCATAACATGAAAGAGGCTTGGGAATTGGGGGCAAGATAAAAGCTGAATGCCATTTATTAAGGAATCTCAGCATGTGTTCAATTACCACAAGATCCAGAGAGCACTATTGGGCTATACAATATCAAATATTGAGGGCTTGTCAATGATGGTGCCCTCGCTTTGGAATTTGAAAGAAGAAAAAGTGGGTTAAAATGTATAAAATCACTCACTCACACACACACACACACACACAGTTATATATTATATAATATATTATATACATACATATATACATATGTATATGTATGTATATAATATACACACACACATGCATACATACACACACTTCTTGGAAGACTTGGGGATTCTTTAGCTTCAAAATAGATACATTAAGTAATCAGAGAGAGCGCATACCTACATTACCTTAAGGAACATAAGCCTCATGCTGGTCAAGTTGAAGATTTGTTTGCCAGATTTTAGCAGCATACTTGAGGATGTCTAAGAGCCACATCATGGGAGGTGATGTAGCTTTCCACTATACTGTTAGATGTGTTGGACTTTAGCTTCCTCAGTTCGCAATTAGGATGAATGATTGAGAACTGCAGGAGATAAAATCTAAGTTGTTTGGAAGGCACCAGCTTGAAGAAAACTAATGTAGCAAATGTATGGAAGGAAGCATTGGTTAAACAAAGGAATGCATGTAGTCAGATATTTACTTCACCTAAGCCAGTGCTTTCTATTCAGTACCTTTATGTTTCTCAGCCTTGCTTCTCAAGTTCTTTTAAAAATCAGAAATAAACTAGCAACCTTTAATTATGCGAAGTATGTACAATGTTCAACCTTCAAGTTTGAAGGAAATGAAACTTCATCCTCTACTGGCTTCTTTCTCAATACTGAAACCTAGTGTGCTCTGCAGTGCTCCATTGCAAACCTAATAGGTAGTCTTAGGTCAAGAAAAGTATGACTTACTCAAGACTACCAGCAAACTTCAAAGCCAAAGTAAGCTGTGACTTTGTTTTTCCATATTCAAACTAAAACATTTCCCACTACAAATCTTGGCTAATGAACTAAATTGTTTGGATAAATTGAAAGTAATTTATAAAGAGTAGTTACATTTCAAGTCAGCATGTACGTCCCCTTAGCATACTTTTCTGAGGAACATAAAATCTGAAATATGTTTTAGAGATTCCTCTTGTTCTTCTAAAAGTTGCTTCTTAATGGATGGATTTCAAACAATGTAGGACGCATATAAGTTAGAAAGTTACATCAGTCTAATATGAGGGCCCAGAGAACTGCAGAGAAGCTGGATCTGTTCACCTAGATCAGGGATGTCAAACTTGATTTCATTGAGGGCCATATCAGGAATGTGTTTGACCTCAGGGGTCAGGGTGGGTGTGGTCAGCTCATCACTCATGTTGTGGGGAGCTGTGGGGGCCTGAGCACTCTGCCAGCAAAAAGGGGCTCCCGAGCTCCATTTTTGGCTGTGACGCCCTCCTGAAACCCTTACCAGCAAAAATGGAGCTCATTCTGTTTTCATTGACAGAGGCACCACAGGCCAGTCCTTTGCTGTTTCTAGGGCAGCCTGGCGGGTCAGATCTAAGCACCCCACAGGCCAGATCCAGTCCCTGGGCCTTTAGTTTGACACCCCTGACCTAGATCATTTTCTTCTGACACCCTCAAGTGATGCATTGCATTTCAACTCTACGTGTGGATTATAGATTTTATGGAAAGCTGATTTGGTGGGTGGGAGATTGGGGAAGGCTGATTTAAAGCTTGCCCAACTGGATTTCCTCTCTTCTCATTGGATTACACAAATCAAAGAGCATTCAGACAAAGGAAAGTGCGGAACTGCCTCCATATTTTCTCTTGTGGAAGTTATTGTCTTCCTTTAGATCTTGTTTGTTATTATTCTACTCAGAATAATATCAACTAAAGAGTATGCTTAATGTCCGTTGAATAAGCCTTTGTTTCCTGCACGACTGGGTTTGTTAGCCAGAGGAGATGGTTCTAAGCAATTCCAAGTAGATTTGCTTCAAAGCCCATCAATCTGCTGGTCTGGGAATGTCAGAAATGGGGAGAGGTAACTTTTGTTGAACATTAGCACCTTACAAACGTGAATTTGTAAGTACATGTCCACTCACTTGTTGGATACCTATGTAAAGGCCTCCATTTCTCTCTATTGTATATATCTGTAACTAACATTACTGCATCCCTGTTCTCAAGAATATTTTCCACTTGCATCTGACTACAGCACAACCATAGCTTGGAACCATCTTTGGTTGCCAAGACCCCATGTCATCTTGCCCCCCAGCCCATCAGTGAATCAGATTTAAGTTTTCCTCAACTTTAGCTAGTGCTGAAGAAGCATTTTCCCTTTTTCCTGACACTGTCAGAAGACAGCTTTAATATGTGTAAAGTTATTAAGCTTTGTCATTCACTTCCCTGGAGGGAAGACTGGGTGACTAAGACTGGGAACAGAGTCAATAGAGACAGGATAGGGATCAGCAACGGAGGCAGCAAATTTCATGCTGGTAATGTTTCTGTCTTTTTGTTGCTGAATCAAGGATGAGTAGATCAGTTTGGGAAGAGGGAAAAAACCCTTCTCGGACTGGCTCAGATATTTCATCTTGCGTTCTATTATTTATCAAAAGGATAAAAAAAAATAACTTTATGGAATTACTGTGGGTGAGTTTGGTGCCTCTATAATTTGTTAAAGAAATAAATAATCCTCAGTTGCTCTTGGTAAACGTAAGCCAAACACAGCTTGTCATTAGTACTGGAGGAGAAGACAGATTGCAGACAGTTGTCTGCAGAGCTGATGGCTTCAGGTAATTTGTAGTCACACACTACAATGTGAAAACAGTCTATTCTCTCATCTGTTTCCTCCCTCACAGCCTCCTTTCCAAACCTGAAGTGACTTTATATCTAACCTCTAGGGTTAATTATGAAATGTTCACTGATGATTAACACCCCCTCCCTCCCCCCAAGTTTTCATCATAAAATCCAGGGTGAATCAAGAGAGAGGGATCGAGGGGTGGGAGGACAGGATGAAAATGAAATGTATCAGAAAACATAAATCGCAATTTGATACTGAGAATGCTATCAACATATATTTAAACTAGTCCAAAGTCAATATATTCTGGAATTCTTCCTTGACTCACAAATGAGGCTGGCATCTGAAAGACCCCCTGTGATATATTCTAATCATAGTTTTAGCTCATAGATACAACATGCAGTCTGATATAACAAAACAAAAAAACCCACCCTACTTTCTAACATCCAATCCAGGACTAATCAGTTGCTTGCCAAGGTCAGAGTGCAAATGGAGGCGGAGGGGAATAACAACAACAATTTTGTTAAACAGGAGAATCTGCATGCAAAAGGTCCTTATGGGTTTTAGCCTAGTTTAAGCAGGAAACCAGAGATTGTGTCTGGGCCAGACAGATGCTTACTACAAGTTCCAGAAAGTGTTACTAAGTAATCTGGCTAAACTCTCACAAACATAATTTGTGTAGGCAGTTGATAAGACAATAATGTAGCACAGCACCGAGAATCAAATGAATGATTTTGCAAATTCAGATGTACTGACCCTAAGAAGTGCCTCCAAGACACCAAAAGATAGCATATAGCCCACCCTCAGAAATTATAGGTGTTACTCCTGATGTTTTCATTCCTAAAGAAAGAAAATTATTGGGGCAGATGACAGGAATGCTTCAAATCCTGAAATATTATCTACCCAATAAAAGGCACAGTCATGCAAATGCAGCACTTTCCAGAGCAGGCAGATGAATAATATGGCCAAAGTTGGAGGATGTTAAAAGGCTGAGTAAATGGATCAAACACATTAGGGATTTACCTTTCTCTCTTGGATTGGATTCATAAATCGTAGTTTGTTTGAACCATAGCTGGGTTCATATTTAAGAATTAATGATTAAGTCACAAACTATAGTTAATGAACTATTATACTCATGTTTACATTTAGATATTAATTCAAAATCAATCAGATTATGTTATTGTTTAGCACAATATCTTCACTTAGCTCAAGCAGAATATGCAAAATGCAGCTAAAAGTATGGCACCCTTCCACTTCTCACCCCAAAGAATTCCAGTTTGCTGTCATATAAGTTGAAACTGACACAACTAAATGGCACCCACCAGCCTTTCTTCCATTATCCACAGAACAGGCATTTTGCTTGATGTATGACTTCATATATTATGGTAAAGAATAAAACAAATGAACATTTGTTTTGATTGTTGCAAAAGGTATCTGAATTTAAAAACTTCGGTATTTAACTGTAAAAATAAAGTACAGCTCTCTTAAGATTTGAATTGGAGGTTTTAGGAAATACGGGGGGGGGGGGGGGAAATAGGATTCTAGCTGAAAAAACACCCAGAAAGGAGTAAAGTTTTTTTAAAAATGCATTCATATTGCTGCAATGAAAACTACATGGACATGTCTGGGACATGTCTTTTTGTCCAAATGAAATGTTATCTCTGTATACAAAACTGACAAGGTATGGTATAAAAAATTAAAAATGATAAGAAAGACTCTCTGCCTGACTATTAACTGCTTGGATTGCTATCAGTTTGTTGGACTGATGCCTTAAGTCTCAAGACTTTGCTGTTTTGCAAAAGCAAGCCTATAGTTGCCTCTGTGTTGCTAGCCCCCTAGAAACTGCCTCAGGCCTTCTCCTGCCTCAGTGGATATTTAACATTCTGCTCAACCTCAAAGCGGTTGAAATATTAACTGTGTGTACAGGCCAGATGCAACTGCCTGAGGGTACCCAGAAGAGAACTTTTTTTAAAATGACTGAACAAATCATTGCCCCATTCTTGCTGTTATCTTGCACCTCCCTTTACGCCCCAGTCCAAATGTTCCAAATAACTTGTGCTTGTCAGGCAAAGCCTAATGTTTTATCAGATGTTAATCCCTTCCTGTACTCCACTATTCTCCAATAGAATAGCACCTAAATTCTGCAGTGAAATACAGCTAGATCATAAAATGTGGGCAAACACTGAAATGGTTCAACATTCATTTGGTTTATTTTTAAGAGTTATAAAAATGAAACAATGCAAGTATTTAGAGTTTAAAAGAAAACTAGAAAAAAGAAACGTGAAAAGAAACAGCCACAGAGGCATTTCCCCAAGAGAAGGCATAACAACCTGATCCAATCTATAGCCTGAAATTACTCCCAGGATTTGGGGGGAAAGTTCAAATCAATGTTAAGTATAGAGACATGTTCTATAGGCCCTATAAGCAAAAAATAATAAATAAAAAAGGTAGGCATCTGGAGTGTTCACTTCTCCTTGTTCAAAACTTCGGGTTTTCTACCTGGCCATTTCTTCCATACTCAGAATTCAACCATTAGGCTCACAACCTGATACCCCAAAATGCAGGAGGTCTGACCCAACAGTTATTACAACATTATTGTGATCATGCAGAATTGAAATACATTCTGTATTGTATGAATGCGTTAACACCCAAATCCACAGAAAATATGAGCCTGTTGACTAATTTTCGTTTAAAGCTGTGATTCTTACCTAGACTGCTGTGGCATCTTGGATGCCACATAAATAGTCTAGGGCCGTGATGGCGAACCTATGGCATGCATGCCAGAAGTGGCATGCAGAGCCCTCTCTATGGGCATATATTTTGTCACCAGCTTCTCTTCTGATTTCTGGCACCAGCCAGCTGGTCTTTGTGGGCACCAGAGTGCCCCAAAACAGACTGAAAAATGCCCCCAAACCAGACCGTTTTCCAGACTGTTTTTAGCCCATTTTCTGGCTAAAATGGCCCATTTTCTGGTCTGTTTTTTGCCTGTTTTTTGGAGCCATTTTCAGGCCATATTTCAGGCCGTTTTCAGGCTGTTTTGTGGGCTGTTTTCAGGCCATTTTCTGGTGCTCTGGCACCCACGAACACCAACTGACTGGCACGCACATTCTGGTTTGGGCACTCGGTGCCGAAAAGGTTCGCCATCCCTGGTCTAGGGGATGGTGGAAGAGCAGGCTATAAGAAAATTGCATGCATCTCACTGGTGGGATTCAAATAATTTAACAACTGGTTCTCTGCCCTAATGACCAGATGGCTAAGCGGAGCTCGGTGGTCATGTGACTGGTGGGCATGGCCAACTCAACGTCACTCAGGTCGATGGGCGCTTTGCCTTAGCTGTTACAATGCAATAAGGGTTAACCGGAGAGGCAGTTTCTGTAAGCAGGGCAATAAAGATTAAGCTAGAAACAACACCAGAATGTTTCCTTCCTCCTTTCTTACAGGATTAGCCCTGTAAAGTGGGGGAAAAAACCAAAATGAGATTTTTTCCAACAACCAGTTCTCTGGACTGCTTAGAAAGTTAACAACCAGTTCTCCTGAATAGGTGCGAATTGGCTGAACTTCACCACTGATGCATCTGTGCTACTTTTTTCCCTTCCTATTTGAACCTTCTCTCCAGTGTCAGCATGGCAGAATTTCTGGTAAAAACTGCAACCTTGAAACAGAGAAAAGAAGAGAAAGGGAGAAGACAAAGAGGAAAACTGAGGAAATGAGCATGTTTTGGGAACTCAGCAGCAGCCACAGCTGCAACAAAAGAGAAAGCATCAAATAAGTTTTCTTTACAGAGATGGAAGGATCAGGAAGAAAAAGAAGGGCAAAGTACGGCATTGGGAAAGTGCTATTGCTTTTACCTGCTGGCCATTAACAGAACATTAAAGAAGAAAATAGTAACAGAAGAAAATCTGAGAGAATGAGAGTGCGGATGGAATTTAAGGACGAACCAGGATCGCAGGAGTTAAAACGCTGTTTCATATAGTAATACTAGTTTAATAGCAGTAGTAATAGTATACTTAGAGAATAGTATAATATAGCATAGAAATACAAGTAATAGTAAAGTAGATGGTGTATTAATAGTAGAACATACTATAGAAACACTAAATATTAATAGAAATAGAGTGTAGCATAAGATTTAGAAAGAACACACACATATTTCACTTTTGTATTTTGGATACTTTTTTTTAGAATAAAAGTTCTCCCCAACCTTTATAAGGAGATACAAAAATCCTATTGTGTAGGGTCCAGTCCTCAGTGGATCTTTTGAGCTTGAATCAATCAAATTGGCTAGTTTAAAAAAAAAAAAAACCATGACGGGATCAGAAAAGTTTTACAACAAACTTTAAATGATTAATGAATGAATGTACTATTATAGTAGATGTGTGATTCTGCTTTGTGAATAACAATTCATTCTTGAGTAAGTGATGTCCTGACTGAGACAAGTATTGTTGAAATCTGGGTTAATGTGCTTCAAGAGCCTGAAGGGGTCAGCTAACAACTAAGCCTCAGTTTAAAATGTTACTGTGTTTGAAACCTGTCTCCTGTGAATAAACCCTAGGTAACAAATGCAAGTATGTAGCTTAATTTGACTGGTTAATAAGGAAGTGACAGTGATGCCCAAAGACACCAGGGATGTGTTAAAACGTTAATGGGTAGTCAGTAAGAATATATAAAGATTACAGTGGTGGGGACAAAGTGACAAAGGTGGAATATAAATGGAAAAAAGGTGCCATAGCAAACAAGAAAACTAAAAATAATAGTTTCTTCTCAGGTAGAGACATTCCTCACCAAAATGACACTGCTGTTGATAAACTTTTGATGGCATTGTGATTTTTAAATTCTAGGAAGCAATCAAGTTTGAATTTTTCTAAAAGAGTTTCAGGTAAAGCATAAGAAAAATTATTTAATCACAGAATGTATTCTTTCACAATCACAGAGATACTGACTTTCCTGCTTGTAGTGCCATTGGAGTGTCAAGATTGGAATGAAGCAGAAGAAAAAATTAAAAGAAATTCCTCTCATGGACAATATGTTAGCCAACACTGAAGAAACTTTATGCCTCAATTTAGAAAGAGAAAGAAAAGGATGGAGTTCAATTACTGTCATTCATTTGCCATGTTGATGATTGTAAAATAGAACAATGTTTATGTGGTAAAGAATTTGATGGAAAAACTCAATGTGAGGGTAGTTGTCTTATCTTATGTAACTGGAATTACCCTAGTAATCCTGTGCATATAGGAATTTGTTAAGATGCTGCTCTTTTAATGGGTGAGTCAGTAAAAAAATTAATGGGAAACATAAACAGTAATGTAATAACAATGTTTTCTTTAGTATCATGAAACATTAGCTGCAAAAACAACTGGCTACAAGTTGAAAACAGAGGTAGACAAAGTCATGAAAATGGAGGGTCACTAGTTACATCTGTTTCCCAAATTTTGTGAAGAAATTGGAAGAAATTGCATACTTTCCCCTCCTTTGGTTAGCTTATGAGAAACTATGATGTCATTGAAGATGCATATTACCTCCTTTATTCTTCAGCAACCAGGAGTTTGTATTTTCAGTCTGCAAAGTTATTTTTCTTGGTAGCTACTGTTGAATATTTAAATAAGACAATGCCTATAGATCGAATTAATAATGGTAAAAATTTTGGACTGGAAAAGTGAAGGAAACGAATATGAGCATATTTCCCAACATCACTGCAGCAAACAAGAATGAGGTCATAACAGTAATTGCTGAACAGCTGGAAAATAAAAATTATATTTTTCAGTCTACCTTTGAAAACTCTGACTAGCTGAGAAACCACTTTATTGAAACACCAAACCAATTTCAGCTTAGTCTCACAGAATGGGAAGAATTAAGTGTATGACAGAAGAGCTGCAACATAAAATTAAACCTCATGGAAGGTCTTTCTTGAATTTTGGATGTAGGCAAAGAATGAATAAACATTTCGATTGCAGGAAAAGGAAGTCTGATAAGAAACATTTTAACGTATTACCAGTGTGAATTGGGATTTTCTGCACTCACAAGCAAAAACTGGAAAAATGGGATGTAAACATTGCTGAGAGAGAAATTAGAGTGCTTGTGAAACAGCTGTGAAAATCTCATCAAGCCAAAATACCCCACTAAGTAACAAAAGTTAAATACTAGAAAGCTTGTTTGTTCAATTGCTTCAACATAATTTAAAATCGGAAATATACAAGTAATACTCAAGCAGTTGAAGGCTGAAAATAATTTGTGGTATCTTTTATTGAAGTTTTAATTGCAAACAAGATGTCATCTTGTGAAAATAAACACTTTACCTAAACTTAACTTCAATCCTTATACATGCCGTTTAGTAATCCAACTCATCATTATAGTGTATTATTGAGGTAACAATACTAGTGGAAAATAGAATAAATGTACCATAGATAATGCTTGAGTTTAGTTAGGCAGCCATCAGCAAAAATATTTTTTTTAAAACGTTGAAAACCACTGATTTAAAAGTATGAGTATTTTTAGTTTCTCAGAACTTTCTTAATCAGTTAGAGGAACATAAACAAGATGGCTCATACTGTTCCTGTCATCTGTTGATATAGTAGCAATGCAACGAAAGCTCCCAAAGTTATTGCAGAAAGAACGATTCCCCAGGTCTCTACACAAATTCATTTCATCCCTGAAATACACAGCCCTATGAATTACAGAATCAAAATTTGCCACACATTTTCTATTCTCTTTAAAAGCTTTGTGGAAAAACATGAATGTCTAGAAATTGGATATATTGATAGTATAAGCACTCCAGTGGTCTAGAAGACACACGTCATTGGATGGACAAGGTGTATTACTCCATTACAGCAAGAATTCCAAATGAGATGTAGCCGTATAGGAGACTTGGTAATTTCTCAATGGAAAAGAACAAGATAATAAAGTGACTTTTTGCAACAAGCCACAGGGCCTATGCCACGAAGTGCAATATATCAAGAGATCAATGAAGCTGAGTCAGTACTCCAGAGTGTGGCTCAATATCATACGGATCCTAGGTCATATGCATGATCCAATGGACTGGTGAAACTATGAAACAAAATTGATTTTCTCCCCCCAAATCCCAAGCGCTGTATGTATTTTCTCTCACTAGTTTTCACTGTTGCAAGACTTGAATATCCAGGCTGAGAGTAGAGCATCCAAACCAAATTAATGGCACTTAAGCAAACCAACTATCAAATTATATTTGTTCGAGATAGTAATTAAGTGGGAGTTAGCTTTCTCTACAACAGAGATAGAATGTAACCAAAAATCAGTGAGGACTTCTAGTCTCTATGAAGTCTCCCCATTCAGTTACAGCTTTGTAAAAAAAAAAAAAAGTCCCCTTCCATTTTTGACAACATAGTAAAGTGCTGTCCAGGTACTTCAATATGATACATAGGATCATGTTATCATCTTAACTCTATCCTTCTTCGATAGCCAAGGAAAGATGACATAAAAAGAAAATTAGAAAAGAACTCCGTTACTTCCAGAATTTGGAAAGCATACCAGTTTTATTCTGAACAAATTTAGGGGTTACTAGGCTGAAGATAGCTGCTATAGGTGTAGTAAGTTTCCTGCACCTGCGTTAATGATTTCCACATCATATTATAAAAATTAGCATACATCCACATTTACTCAAATGTTTCTACCATGCAGAACAACAACAGATAAATTGCAACAGAGATTGTGGATAAGGAGATGCTGGTGGTTGGCCCTCATGTTATATATTGCCTATTATCTGGTTACAACCTGCAGATAACAGTTGGAAAAAGAAAATTAAGTATGAGTGAAAAATAACATCTAATTTAGCAGCTCTGCAATCAATAAATACACACCAAACACAATATGCAAACATGTTTAATGTACTTTGAATACACAGAAGGGAAACAAAAGCTTTGTGATTCACAAAAATATTACAAAAAAGTAGTTCATACCAGCACTGTGATAATGTAAGAATATACATTACAAACTAATATAAAATATTTTAAAAACTGCTAGTTTCGGTTTTCATTGCTTTTTTTTTGGTAGAAAAAGGGTATACTAAAATATTGAAATATTACTGCAGGAGAAGAAAACTGTTTTCAGTCAGTTTCTGCAGTAACTCTAATATATTTGTAGAGAAATGCACACACACACACACACACTCCCCCCACGCACACGTGTACACACACACAGATGAACTACAAAAAGGTTCATCTCAGCTGAAGCTTTTCAAAACAGCTTCCGCAGTCGGAATTAGCATCTGAACAAGTCTAAGGATTAATTTCTCCAAAAGTATATTTCAATTTGTTTAAAGCTTCCTAGAACTACAGTACAGCCATCTGAAATATAAAACTAACACCCCACAAGAGCTCTTCTCCCTTCAAAAAGGAAAAAAAAAGTTAGCAAGTCCTCTGCTGAACAAAGAACTCTAGTTCTCGTTGAGATAAAACCATTCAAAAAGGAAAGATACTTCTTTTCATTTGAAGTGTGATGCTACCTCAATTCAAACGTTTAACTCTCATGTGCTGTTTTCGGCTGCAGTAGAATTCAGAACTGCTACTCTGAATACCAATTTTATGTCCTTAAACTAGATTAAACTGCGCATGTATTTGCATACATGTTCGCAAGCGCACATATAGATACACGCTATTGATCTTTGCTACTGTTAAATACAGCTCCAGAAAAGCTACGTCATGGGAAGCATTGTTCATAAAAGTACTGTTAAATTTTTGCACTTTTTCATACATTTTAAAATTATTTAAACAGGTTTTTCTTTCTCTAAGATAAGTGGGGGAGGTTTTCAGCCTTGAAAGTAAAACTGGTAAGAAAGTTAGTTCAGCTTCAACTAGAATTAAAAGGTCCAGCAAAAAACTTGCATGCTCCTGCATCTTCTTATCAGCCAGGGCCCACAACAGCCATTTGTATTAACCACAATGCTCATATTATAATACAGTATATACTCTGAACACGGATCACAGAATCCCCTTCTTCTGTTCATTGAAGATTTATATCACAAGAGTCTAAGAGAAGAAAGCTGTAATTTTTCCCCATAAAAGGAAAATAAGGACTACGGAGGATACCACAACAATTAGCTGGCAACAAAGTCTTAAAACAATTTCTGAAAAGAAAATATAGTTGAAGAAAGAGTTTAAACATAGGATTCCCTCATTTCGTCTGGAACTTGCTGCCATTTGTAATTCTCTAAATGAGGAGAATTTCTTTCAAAATATTTGCAATATAGGAAACTGATTGGCTAAAAATAGCAAACATGTTGCGGGAGAAACAACAGAAAGCTTAAAAGCTCTCATATGATTATAGCTAAGCAATTTGAGAAAGGAAAAAGAAATATATATGAAACATAATACGTAATATTGACAAGTTAATTAAGGAATGGGTCAGTCTGGGGTCCTTATAAATTTATATCAGACAGTACTAATTTTGACATTCAAGATGTCTAGCAGAAAAGAACATACAGTTTAAGTGGAAAATGAAATACCACAGGGCTACTAAAGATGGAGGGCATTATTTCTTTTCCTAAAAACTGCAAGAATGGTACTCGTGGGTATTATTTTTGTCTTAAGCCATTAAAATGCTTATGTAAATAGAATAGTTCCCTGATTCCTTACTTCCCTTATGTACAGGGATCATATGCAAAAGGGGTTATATGAAGCATGTGGTGATTATGTCCCTACTACTGGAAGAAGAAAATGCAACGGAATGACAGTGCAATCCTTTTTTAATCTGCCATAGAAGTCGCTTTCACTTTTAATTCTGCACTGATGATCAGACTGAAATGCAAAATATCCTGCAGAGACTTCAAAGGTTTGTATCTTACTTTTGCCCAACCACCATCTGACAAAAGGGAAACATGAAATTCCAGATGTACACATTTATATAAACTATAAAGAGATATTGTGAAGACTACAGATGTAGGTTTTAATGTAATAGCTATGCAAATGTTTATATCTTTTGTCTTCTTCAGGGTAAGCCCAGCTTCTCTTTTTTAATACCTGATTCTGCAACGAACAATGACTTCCTTCCTTTTTTGCTCTTCTACCATATTTCAAGTAGCTTATCCTCAATTTTAAATGTGTTTAAAATGTTGTCTGTGATAGGACTGTATATTTAAATGATCTATTTTTAAATACAATCTAACTGTTTATATTTTGAAGCTTTTACTTTTTTGAGTTAGAAAAATCTTTAGTGCTTTTGTGGGATTCAGCTTCTGAGCAAAACAGGCGATAGGCCAGAACTTACAACATGTGCAATAACTTCAAATCTCTATTATATTCATAGCTTGTATGATAACTAACTTACAGAGATTTTTTTTTCATAGTTAGATAGTTAAACACTCTGGAATGGTCTGGTGGCTCTGTTAGCATTATCCTGGCATATGACTAGGGCAACAGCTGCACTAAAAGTTAATAATTGTTGTGGCAAGCTAGGAAGGGTGTTTACTGCTCCAGGTGCTGAAGGGATTAAGTAGCAGGTGCAAACCAACTGAAGAGCAGCCAAAGCTTCTATTTCCGGTAAAACACTTCAGGAACTAGCAAGCAAAGAGCAAGAGTGCAAAGCAAACTCTTCTTACCTTATGTTGAGAAAAAACAAAAAGTCAGCATAACTAGCCACAATGTGAGTATCTGCCCATGAAGAGTTGGAGGAGAGACCAAACCCTTTTCTATTATGTCCCTTAGGGATCTGACTTGAACAGTCATAAATTGTTATTGATTAAACAAAAATACATAAAAGCACCATACCTTTGATTTGCCAAGCCAGTAACTTGTGCTTGCATTCAAGTAGATTAAAAGAAAAACCTGAATGCACTATCTCTGGAAATCCAATGAGACAAGTCATTTAAAAATATACTTTGGGTCAGTTCTGCCCTCCAAAATGAATTCTCAGGCAGGACATAACACTGAAAACACTAGGATATTGCAGAAAATCCTATGAGAGACACTATTTAACTATAAATTGTAGATCCTTCATGAGAAATTCACAATGGTTTTAAAATTCCAGTTTAGCATTTCACAGTATACGGATTCTGCCTCCTTTTATTCATCTTTAAAGAAAACAAACCTAGGGCTACCTAACTAGAGAGGGAGAAATCAATGAGACAGTTGTGACTAACACTTCCCCATTACAGTAATGAATATATTTCCAAATAAACTCTATACATAAACTAATTTATATGAAGGAAAGAATTCCCGAGAGCCCACGACAGCATGACAACAATCAAAACAATTATTTATCATCTTAGCTATGTGTCTCAGTATTAGGTCCTGAGAAGTGATGATGATGCTATTGCTATATCTTGACCTATGAGATTCTCAAAGACAACTGTGAAAAAACAAGATACTGAATTAGTTGGGACATTTCTCCAGGTCAGCTGGTCCTTTTAAAATTAAAACATGTGTGTGCGGACGCACACACACAATATTTATACATAATAAATTAGATCTTGTAGGAAAGGCTCTCTCTAGCTTAATCATTTCTCTAGAATACCTGTTTTCTATCGGCAGGGATCACTTTTCTTTCCACATACAAGCATTTCAATGGTGCTAGATCCAATTACAGTTTGAAGCATAAAAATTAAGGAATAGCTTCCCACTTCAATTCCTTCAGAAACGAAATAAAATTACAGTTGTGGGAAAAACTACTCTGCATTTCTGCCACTCGGGCTATTTTTCCCCTTGCCTAACTCCTCCCTGAAAGGAAAGGGAATTGCTTCCCAATGCCAAAGCAAAGCATACACATTTCAACAAAATACCCATTTCACAGAAATAAAACTAACCATACTCAGACCACATACACAGGCAAAACCAAACCTACACAAAACACGATTGCTCTCTAAACTCTACAAATTATTTTTTTTAAAACCCAATATAGTGTACATCTAACAAAACCAACAACAAAAAAATAAAGCCAATTCCATCAACCTTACACAGACAAAATAACAATAATCACCAAATCCCCAAGACTATCCTTTTTGAAGATGGAAGTTATACATATTTCTTGGAGTGGAGCTCTCAGATAAATGAACAGAAGTAGAATTTTCTGGATTTTGCAGGAGATTTGTTTTTGTTTTTTTAAATGTATTGTGTGTTACAGATCATATGCTAGATTTAATGAATATTTTGTCATAAAATGGTGGAAAACCATGCTAGCAATTTTCATCATTTGTACTGCCAATATTTGCAGTAGAGCTGGATGAAGATCTGAGGGCTATCAAAAGAAGATCTGGGCACCACACTTGGCCCTGGGGCTACAACTTGCCTAATTAGAGAGCAAATTGTAGAGCAAATCTTCCTACAAACAAACAACCTTGTTCTTTAACTTTTGCTAAGGATATTATGAAAGATCACCTGATTGATAGAAGAAATAGAGGAAAAATAAGAAATTGATCAGTCACAATCACTCTGCTGTCCCAGAAATTGACTCTGGCTTGTTCAACAAATAATGGTTAATGATTCTTGGCTGCACAGTATGTGTGAACATCACCCATGTGCATTTCCTCCAGAGAATCTTAGTTAGCTCTGAACATCTTTGCAATCTTCTATTATTAATTTAACATTGTTAATTTTATTTAAATATCTACTCAAAACAAAGTATGAACTAGCCTCTCCAAAAGACTCTCACTTATGTTACAGATTCCAAAGCCTTCTTGCTTTATGATCTCTAATATCAGAACAGGTTAGTACATCATAGTACCCAAAAAGTCTACTGACAATGCAGTATTTCACAATGCATAAAACCTAGCTCATGTTTAATGTATATTTTTCTCTCTTTTCCCAAAATGTCATGGCGTAAAAAAGGTTCCCCTTTTTTTGTCCAATGTGATTCTAACCTAGCCTTTGAATTGCAGATGAAGATCATTGAAAATTTGTAGATTGCAAAACAGCAGTCCCCAACCTATGCGGCTTGCTGGTCTGGCTTGGGGTGACCTGGCATGCGCACATAGGCTTTGCACAAGTGGTGCGCCGGCGCCCAGCTTGACTTGTCTGAGCAGCGGGCTGGTGCACATGTGGGTGAATGCCTGCCAGCCTGCTATTCATGCAAGTTGTTGCGCATACACGCACATGCTCCGGCCAGCCACTTGCATAGCTCAATTCAGAATAGGTCATGGGCCAGTGGTGCGTTGTGCCCAAGGGTTAGGGAACCCTGTTGTAAAAAACACATATTTTCACATAGTTCAAAAACAATTTAGACTTCTATATGAATTACAATTTCTGGAGAAATTGCCCGATTCAATCAATACTCATCAGAGCAAATTCAAGGCTTTCTATTACATTAATAAAAAGTGAGAAGATGGTTTTAATAAAACTTAAATGTTTTATAAACTGCTTTGTTCCAAAGCTGATATAAGATAATAGGCTCTTGGGCACCTCTAGGACCTGAAACAAAGAGAGTTGGTGGAAATTTTTCAGAAAGAGTGCAGCATCAGGAATTTCATAAAAACAGAAGTGCTAACAGTGCTAATACAAATAAGACAAGCCATTAACTCATTTTATAGCTCAGTGAATACAATGAGAAAAGCATATAAAATTAATCACTCATATTTCTTGCTTGGTCATCAGTAAAAGAAATAAGAGTGATTATTTACTATGCTTTATAATCCAATAACTTAGGGTTATCTTATCAATTAAAGTGTCTGAAAATAGTTGGGGGGGGGGGCTTATTGTCTCCAAACATTCTTAAAGTAATATATAAAAACTTATAATTTAACATACATTTATTTAGAAATAAATCCAGCTGAATTACAGCTAGGTTTCTTTCTAAATCTGTTAATATCCACAGGCTCAATTTGGAAGTTGTTGCTGATATTATTACCATTAAACTGTTTTTGGACTTTATCTTACTAACGAATTATGCATTCTTTACAGAAAAGCAAATGAAAGGCTGTTTTTGTTATAGGGCAAAAATGTTGGGTTCTAAAATTCAGCTACACTCAATTAATCTGAGCTAGGAGACCAAACCCACCTGCCCAATTTCACTGCAGCTTAACCATGAGAAATGCTTGGAGCCAAGATAATAGAGTAATTTTTACTCTATTTACTCTCAATACATGTAGAGAATCCCACTTTCTTTTTGGAATTGTAACTTGTATTAAAGGAATAATTCTGCCAAGGAGAAGCCTGGCTAACAAAAGAAGTTTGGCATTATGGAAAACATCAAATTAATAATTATGTGCTGACAGGTGAAAAATGTGTACAATAAATGCAGATGAGGAATATAAACCCTAAACTAAGGTGGCAGCAGGCAGTTCTAGAGCCAGTTAAAATAGTGGAAGATGTATTACAGCTGCTACTCATGATGGAATACTTCTTCCTCTGTCTAACTCTTATACTCATTCATATGCAGATACTCAGAGTTCAGCCGTGACGAAAAAGGGAAAAAACCAGACACGAACATTTCTGGCTGAACTGTGGTTGAGTAACCTCTTTTCTGCTGCAGTTATGTAGCAACATTGTCAGGACCACCTTTTACTCTACTCAATGCTCCCATTAGTCCTTGGGCAATAAACAGTAAGCTGTTGCTTGTGGGCGTCAGCTGTCTTTAATGGAGTAGGTTGTCAAATACAGCATCAGGTAAGATGGAGACTTTTAGTTTCTTTTCAGGCCAACTATATTCCTTTGGAAGCTTGAACTAAAAAAAAAAAGAAAGAAATCAGTTAGTACTTATAGAAATTGCTAGAATCTAGGGTGAATAAAAATACAATTTGAAGGCCTGGGAAGAAAAAACAAAATGTGAAGATAATATTTTATAATTTCTCTGCAGAATTATAAAAAAGCGGTACCTTCTGAAGTTATGCATAAAACAGTTAATTGAAAGAAACTGGTGTTTACCTATGGAAATAGGCAATAAATGAAGAAATAGATCAATGTGAAAAAGAGGCTTCTTTCAATACAAAAAAAAGTATCCGTTTTTAGAAGACCATGAAAATAACAAAATTAAGAATAGAAGAAGCAGAAGCTATTGATAATAACAGGAGTGAATATTCAGAAAACCAAAATTGCATAAAGAATACTTCATGTGAGAAAATGTATTTTTTTAAATTTTCAAGGTATTTTATATCATTATATAATACAGGAGCAAATGAAAAGGTATTAGATTAACAAGCAAATAAGGAGTTTTGAACCAGGGTCTATATATGATCTATGACTTATCACTTTGTTGTTTGTATGTACACTGACATCTTATGCACTGGAGACAAATTCCTTGTGTGTCCAGTCACACTTGGCCAATAAAGAATCTACAACAAGATTTCATGATCCTGCTATTTTAACAGACATTATGCACCTTTGGAAGATAAGGAATCCCAAGGAACTAAACAGTGAGCAGGTAACAAGTGAGATGGCAAAGAAAACATTTGTGCAGGAGATCATAGAAAAATACTCTCCCTCTCCAATCCCATTATAGTAAGTGTATACTACAAGACAGCTATGATGTCTGTACTGTTTTTAGTTTTAAAAAAAACTTGAGAGGGGAGTTGTATGATGATTGATAGTTCATAAAAAGATACTGTAGTTAAAATGGTTCCACGGGGAAAATCTGTTAAATTAAAGGTCAATTAATGGAACAGCATGTAGAACAAAAACTACAAAAAGGGTTGATGCATTTTCCTCTGAACAAAGTACTGGATCTTTTGGGGAAAACATGATATCTCAATTTCAGCACTTCCAAGTTTTCTAAGTAACAGAATGTTCATAATTTTTAATCATAGTAAATAAATATTATTGCAATGAAACCTGAATCGAAGTAATACATTTAAAGATTTACAAATTACCATAAAAAGGAGGAAATGTCTTAGGGAAAGGAGGATACATGGCAAAAAAAAGTACATGGAGAAATGTCAATTTAGCATAAGGTTCCTACTGAGGTAGTCCTTAATCACAATTGAGCCCAAAATCTATGTTGTTAAGTTAGATATTATGTGAGTTTTCCCCCATTTATGACCTTTCTTGCCACAGTTGTTCAGGGAATCACTGCAGCTGTTAAGTTAGTAACATGGTTGTTAAGTGAATCTGGCTTCCCCATTGACTTTCATTGTCAGAAAATGGCAAAAAGGTGACACTGCAATGGTCATAAATATGAGTCGATTGCCAAGCATCTGAATTTTGATCATGGGGATGTTGCAACGGTCATGTGAAAAATGGCGAAAAGTCACTTTTTTCAGTGCCATTGTAACTTTGGTCAGCAAATGAACTGCTGTAAGCCAAAGACTACCTGTGTAGAGAATGTCTCTGTAGGTATTAAGATGAAGTAAACTTACTTCTTCTGGAGAACTCAGGTCGTCTAGTTCTTCCAGCATTCTTTCCACAAACTCTTCTGTAAGTAAGATCTGCAAAAGTGAGAGGCAATACTTTTTATTCTTTTATGCACCAAGTTACACTTAATTGCCTAGCAGCAGACCATTCTAGTGCTCAGAGCACTGTTCCATGTTGCTCATCCTGTAATTCACAAAGGCTTGGGAAGTCAGTTAACTTCCTCCGGTAATTATTTGCTTCCTCCAGTGTTACCTGCAATTATTATGGAATCCATCTATATCATATCAATGTTTCCTGTGCCAAATGAAACATCAATTCAGAAAGGGTAAGGATCTAAGAATTGTAAAGAAACATTATGTTATATGAGAAGGCAGGCGATGTAAAGGATGTACCCATTTTTTAACACATGAACCCTAGCCAAATAATTGAACAGGTAATAAGAAGAGGAAGAGGGAAAGGAAAAGGGGGGGTGGAGAGAGAGAGAAAAGGGAAGAGAATGCTTAATTTGAATTTGTCCATATGATTTTTTTCATTAAACCACATTCAAAATTTCAAGAAATAATCTGCAGTTACTGGAAGTCTGGATGCATCTTTATGCTTCTTTTAAAAGGCAGATTAAACCAATGTACACAGATGCAGAGCAATACAAGACCTCATGTTTCTTCCGCATACTATTACACTAGAAGTGTTTCTCAATCATGGCAACTTTAAGATGTGTGGACTTTAAATCCCAGAAATCTCCAGTTACCACGGCTTTTATTGAAATGTACACAAAGCAATAGCTAACTATATATACTTGTCTCAAAACTCTAGTTTCTGCACTGCTCTTGCAGTGGTGACACTGCATTATAAATACACATTACATACATTTGATCAGCATATTAAAGGTGACATTTGTAGCAAATCATATCACAAGCTGCTATTTCACATTTTCCAGGTTTTCTTTTTCAAACTCATCAGCATATGGTGAGAATATTTAAGACCTTTTAGCTAAGAATACCATGGGAAGAAAGCCAATTTATTTTTCCAATGCATAAAAAAAATATTTGAAGTAATTATGAAAAAAAAAACCAGATAAACTCAGGCCAAACTACTGTGACATGCATTTTCAAAACTAGTCTATAACTGTGACAGATCAAATAGCATTTGCGATGGAACTTTTGAAATGTAAAAATATAACTCAGGTAAACTGCAAATACCATGTTTCCCTGAAAATACAACCTGTCCTGAAACTAAAGCCTTGCCACATTTTTCGCGTGGGCAAAAATATAAGCCCACCCCCAAAAATAAGCCCCCTGGACAATCCCCCCCTCCGGCCAGGCAGAGCACTGCTCGCTGACCTAACGGTATCCCGAAGGTGCCAAGCCGCGGGAACGAGGTGGGGGCAAAGGCGCTCACATTGCTTGGTGCTTTCGGGGTACTGCTAGGTCGAGGGGGGGTTGCTGGGAAGCTGCTCTCTTGCGAGCGGGCTCCCAAAGAGCCGGGCACAGCCTCAGGGTCGAATGGCTGTGTTGCGCTGTTGCAGGAGCAACGCAGCAACCATGAGGTGACCAAGCTTGCGAGCAGCCGCCCGGCAACCCCCCCTTCCAGCCGGGTACAGCGCCGCTGACCGAACTAGCAGTACCCGGAAGGCACCAAGCAACGTGAGCACCTGTTCGCCGCCCTCCGCCTCCCGCGGCTCGGTGCCTTCGGAATACCCCTAGGTGAGTGAATGGGGCTCTGCATGGCTGGAGAGGGGGGGTTGCACAGCGGCTTTGCGGCTCCCCGCTCGCGCAAAGGGCATCTCCGCTGCTGGCACCAGCCGCCGCTTGGGGTTTTTTTTTTCTCAAAGCATGGAGGACAGCTGCCGCTCTGGAAGTACGCTCTATAGTTGTGGGCTGCAGATTGTACAACCATAGAGCGTACTCCCAGAGCAGTATCCTACCTCCGTGCTTTGGAAGCCGCAACGGAGAACCCCCCTCTCCAGGCATGCAGAGCCCTATTCACTCACCTAGGGGCATTCCGAAGGCATTGAGCCGCGGGAGGCGGAGGGTGGCGAACAGGCGCTCGCGCTGCTTGGTGCCTTCCGGGTACTGCTAGGTCAGTCAGCGGTGCTGTGCCTGGCTGGAAATGGGGGGTTGCCGGGCAGCTGCTCACGAGCTTGGTCACCTCATGGCTGCTGTGTTGCTGCTGTGACAGCGCAACACAGCCATTCGACCCTGAGGGTGTGCCCGGCTCTTCGGGAACCCAGTCGCAGGGGAGCAGCCGCCCGGCAACCCAAAAATAATAAGCCCTCCCCTTTAATAAGCCCAAGGCCATATTTCGTGGGTCAAAAAAATATAAGACCCTGTCGTATTTTCGGGGAAACACGGTAGCTCCTACCATGATTACTCAACTGATTCCTCATGCAGGAACATATTCTGCCTTTATATGAAGATCCTGTAACGCACCGTAGTTTTTTGCAAAGATGAAAAAAGTCCCATAAAAAGTGTTCCCATGGGATGCTTTCCTTGAGAAGTGGATTATCAAAGTCTCGGTTACCTGGGCTAGGTATATCTAGAACAGTGTTTTATATACAGCTCTATTCAAACAACATACTTGAATAGGGAAACAATGTATAGTATCCCTCTTTTCACAATCTTTCTAGGTTGAGAGAAAAAAGATTCAAAACTGTTATTTGGCTTAATCATATGGGGAAGCCTCTGTGTTAGAAGGCTGGTCTCAAAAGGTCCAAGTTCCGGACCTAAACCAGCATTAAGATGCCACGCATTTGGAGTTTTATGGGGTTTGACAGCTGCTTCAGAGATGTTTCTGTGTTTCCCAGAGCCAAATGCGCACATAAATTCCCTTCAAATTTTTCCCACCAAGGACGGAAAAGACAAAGAAATACCAGGATTTATGTTGCCAGTCAAATGAGCAAGAGAAGAACCTGTAAATCAAGGATTCTGAAAATTCTGAAAATTAAAGCATGACCAATTGTATATTGAAAATGGGCTTCAGGGATACCTGTAGCAGGGTATGAATTGCTATTTGTCCTCTTGCAACTGGCATCTGGAGAAATATTACCACTGTACCAAGAGGTTCTAGTTAACTATCATGACTAATATTGATTGACAACTCTATCTTCCATAAATTTCTCAAAGCCACCTAATTCTACAAAATATATCTGGTTTGTATTATCCTTTTTTTATCTTTTCTCAATCCGCTGTCAAAAAAGATGACTTCTCTATTTTGCTCTGTATGTATTTCATTTTTTCCTAAATGTAATAGCCCTAATATATTCTGCTTTCTTTATCAGGAAAATATTACAATATTATGGCCATTTTAGTTGTCCCTTTCTGTATTTTTCCCAACTCTACAATGAGGTTGAAATGCAGTCGAGTTTGCATTGCTTGTACACTTAGGAAAGATATCCAATACACTTGGTATATTTTGCACTCACACTACTATTTATCTCTTTCCATTGTAAAGATGGTTTCTGCTTTCTTTCTTGTTCTTAATTGCTAATTGATAAGAAAATCTGACAGTTTATTTCCCAACTGCTAAATTCACTTTCCTGTTTTCAGTGATATTTCTATCAAAAATGTTCTGAGTTTTTGTCTACAATATTGACTAAATAATATGTGCCCATTATAAAACAACAATTATTATTCATGTACAATCTAATCCAATGGCTCACAATAATAAAGGAGATACATCCAATATTAAACCTAAAATCAATGCATTGTAATGTAATATAACTTAATATAACTTAATATAATATAACTTATAATAATATAATATAATATAATATAATATAATATAATATAATATAATATAATATAATATAATATAATATAATAAATATCATATCATATCATATCATATCATATCATATAATAATATAATATCATATCATAATATAATATAATATCATAATATAATTTGAAGGAGGAGGAGGAGCTTCCGACAATGGCAGTCGCCTCTTGAAGCTCCGGAACGCCAAGGAGCTCGGCGATGGGGGAAAGAGGCTGTATCCGGCCCTCGTTCCATCTGAGGGCCAGGAGTCAGACAGCATAACCACCCTGGCCCATTTTGGACCCATTTGGGTCCGCCAGGGTGGGTCGGGAGGTTGGAGGGAAGGCTAAAGAGAAGATGGTGTGTGGAGTGGGGGAGAGAAGCCGGCAGCGGAAATGGCGGCGTTACAGCAGCAGCAGCAGCAGCTGCTGCCGGCAGCAGCAGCAGCGTTGGAGAGTGTTGGAGAGAGTGGGAGGAAAGAGGACTGTGGAGGCTGTGAATGTGAGGCTGCGAATGTGAGGCTGTGAAGCTGTGAAGCTGAGAGGCCTCGGGAGAGAGGCTATAGCCGCGGTGACGCCGGGAAGGGAAGAGAATTGTTGGAATGTTGGAAGGAGAGAGGCTGGTGAGCAAATGCTGGAAGGAGAGAAGCAAGTGAGCAGACGCTGGAAGGAGAAAGGCTGGTGAGGCTGGTGAGCAACGTTGGAAGGAGAGACGGAAGAAGAAGCTGGAAGGAGAGAGGCTGGTGAGCAGAGAGGATTGGAAGGAGAGAAGGAGAGATTGGAAGGAGAGAGAGAGAAAAAGAAGGAGTTGGAAGGAGAGAAGCTGGTGAATGGAGAGAAAGAGGCTGCGACTGCGGCTGCAGCGACGCTGGAAGGATGCTGGAAGGAGAGAGGCTGGCACCAACAGCAGCAGCCGCTGAAAGAGCTGACATGGATGCCAGGAACATCATTAGGACATTGGGTGAGACCCACCAACATCTGGATTTTGGGTGGGGGTCATGAGAGAGCAGGATTGGAATGGAGGTTGGGGGCGGCTGGGGGCGGCCTGGAACACCGGGGGCCACCGGAAGCCCTATATCAGGGCCATGGGTAGGCCACAGGGATGTCTAGGCCAAGACCATCTGCCCCCAAGAACATCGTCCCCCTCCCAATTGGGAACCCCATTCCTTAAGAACTCTAGATTACTTTCTACAAACTCTCTCTATGAACTCCTACCCACCTAGGATCATCTAGGCTGCTACCACCCTTTGGACCATCTCTCCACCACCCAGACCACCACTTGGACGTTTGATTACTCTTCCCCCCCCTTTTTTTTTGACTGACCACTCACCATCCACAGCACCTTGACCCCATCGTGTTTTTAAGATCTTTTAAGATTATTTATTCGAGGCTAGACCTGCTCCGCCTGCAGGAGTCCCCCCTCTCGCAGGCATGGCCCTTGTCGCTTGTAAGGGCCCGCCTTGATGACGGGTTTATAGACCCCGAGAGGTGGAAGAAACGGAAGCTTAGGGGTTTTTTAAATAAATGTTTTTTATCCTTTTTAGGGGGTTCCAGGGAGGGTTTTAGGGTGGGGGGGGGGAATCTGTCCAGGAGGGGGGCCAGTGCCAGGCGAACAGGTGAGTCTAGGAGGGAAGTGAGTGTGGTGGAGGGGGGGAGGGGAAAGAACATTCCAATAGAGGGTTGTCTTATTACATCGGTCGCGGGGAGGAGGGGATGCGAAGACAGGAGAAGACCACGTCGGTTGGGAGACCGTGGTTGTTGGTTACACCCGGTCGTTTGTACCAACCCCCGCAATCTAGGTGGTCAGGAACTACAGAGCCAGGGCCTGAGGCTGATGCTCTGCAATGCAAGGTCCGTGACCAACAAGGCCCCCCTCATTAATGAGCTGATCTCAGAGGGGGAGCTGGACCTTGCGGGGATAATGGAGACCTAGTTGGGCCACGAGGGTGGTTTACCCCTCGTGGAAATGTGCCCACCGGGTTTCCGTGCATTCCATCAGCCTTGGGCCCTGGGTAAGGGTGGTGGGGTGGCGGTAGTTATACGGGAATGTCTAGAGCCGAGGGAGTTCACTGTACCTCAGATACCTGGATGTGAGTCCCTTGGTGTGAAATGGGGCCCAGGGAGGCAGTGGGGCTTGCTGATTGTATACTTGGCTCCTCGCTATGCGTCAGCAGCCCTGCCCGCGCTCCTCGAGCTGATCTCAGAGACGGCAGTTGAGACCCCCAAGCTTGTGGTTAGGGGGGATTTCAACTTGCCGTCGACGGGGGAAGCATCCGAGGTAGCTCGGGAGTTCATGGCTTCCATGACAGCCATGGACCTGACCCAATTAATTCAGGACCCCACACACGAAGGTGGCCACATTCTGGACCTTGTTTTTGTATCTGAACAGTGGACGAGTGATCTGGGAAGAGGGGATGTAACCATTACCCCCCTGTCATGGTCAGATCACTCATGTCTCCGGCTGGAATTCCCTGGCGCTACCCCCACCGCGAGGAGGCGGAACCAAACTGTCCAAGTTGGTACCGCCCCAGGCGCCTGATGCAACCGGATAGGTTCCAGATGGAGCTTGGGCCATTCCCTGTAGCCCTGACCTGCTCTCGCTCCGAGAACCTAGTAGCTGCCTGGAATAGGGCGGCCGCTGGGGCCCTGGACCGAGTTGCGCCTTTGCGGCCTCTCCTGCGGCGACGACCCACCCGGGCTCCTTGGTTTACCGAGGACCTGAGGGTGATGAAGCGCCATAGGAGACGCCTAGAGGGCAGGTGGAGGTCCTCACGCTCCGAATCTGACCGAACACAGGTAAGAGCCTATTCACGGACTTACCTTGTGGCATTAAGAGTGGCCAAATGCAGACATTGCGCCACTCTTATTGCGTCCGCCGATAACCGCCCTGCCGCCCTGTTTCGGGTGACCCGCTCTCTCTTATCACAGAGGACGCGGGAAGCCCCTTTACAGGGCAGAGCAGAGGAGTTTGGGGAATATCTGCAGGACAAAATCGCTCAGATCCGGAGCGGATGGGCCCCCTTCAGTGGACCAGAGGAGCCACCAACAGTGAGTCTTGTGAGACCATTCTGGGAGGAGTTTGATTCTGTTGCCCCCGAGGATTTGGATAGGTTGCGTGGATGGCTGCGACCGACCACATGTTTAATGGACCCGTGTCCCTCCTGGTTGGTACTGGCATCCTGGGAAGTGACACGAGGCTGGCTGCTGGGCTTGGTGAACGCCTCTTTGAGCGAGGGGTCCTTGCCTGCCGCCTTGAAAGAGGCGGTGGTGAGGCCCTTACTCAAGAGGCCTTCCCTTGACCGGATGGAGCTAGCTAATTATCCTCCAGTCTCCAACCTTCCCTTTTTGGCGAAGGTTGTAGAGAATGTGGTGGCACAGCAGTTTCCACGACACCTTGAGGAATCCGAATATCTAGACCCATGCCAGTCCGGCTTCCGGCCCGGACACAGCATGGAGACGGCTTTGGTCGCGTTGGTCGATGATCTCTGGAGGGCCAGAGATAGGGGTTGTTCCTCTATCCTGGTCCTATTAGATCTCTCGGCGGCTTTAGATACCATCGACCATGGTATCCTATTGCGCCGGCTGGGGGGGATGGGAGTTGGAGGCACCGTTCTGCGGTGGTTCGGCTCCTACCTCTCTGACCGGACGCAATGTGTGTTGGCAGGGGGGTAGAGGTCAACCCTGAGGTCACTCACTTGTGGGGTGCCTCAGGGGTCGGTCCTCTCGCCCCTCCTGTTCAATGCATATGTGAAGCCGCTGGGGGAGATCATCCGTGGTTTTGGGGTGGAGTATCATCTGTACGCTGATGATACGCAGCTGTACATTTCCACCCCAGACCACCCCAACGAGGCTGTCGAGGTGATGACCTGGTGTTTGGAAGCCGTCGGGGTCTGGATGGGGGACAACAGACTCAAGCTCAACCCCTCCAAGACCGAGTGGCTATGGCTACCGGCACCCCGGTTCAGTCAGTTGATTCCATCACTGACCATAGGGGGCGAGCAATTGCCCCCTGTGGAGCGGGTGCGCAATTTGAGCGTCCTCCTAGATGCCCGGCTGTCAATGGATGACCATGTGGCAGCCGTGGCAAGGGGGGCATTCCACCAGGTTCGCCTGGTGCGCCAATTGCGCCCCCTACTGGACCGGGATGCCCTACGCACGGTCACTCATGCACTGGTGACGTCTCGGCTGGACTACTGCAATGCCCTCTACATGGGGCTTCCCTTGGGACGCGCTCGAAGACTGCAGCTAGTCCAGAACGTAGCCGCGCGGGCTATTATGGGGAGTACTAGGTACTCCCATGTAACACCGCTCCTGCGCGAGCTGCACTGGCTGCCTGTGGTCTTTCGGGTGCATTTCAAGGTGTTAATTACTATCTTTAAAGCGCTCCATGGCTCAGGACCTAGGTACTTGCGGGATCGCATCCTACCACACACTTCCCTGCGACCGATTCGCTCTCACAGGGAAGGACTCCTCTGGGTGCCGTCCACTAAGCAATGCCAACGGGCGGCGCCTAGGAGTAGAGCCTTCTCTGTGATGGGCCCAACCCTCTGGAATGACCTCCCCCCCCCGATATCAGAACCACCACCGACTTCCGCTCCTTTCGACAAAAACTGAAGACTCACCTGTTCCGTTTAGCCGGCCTGGCCCATTTATAGTTTTATTCTACCTCCTGGCAGATATTTTAATTGGGTATTTTTAGGGTATTTAAATATTGCTTTTAACTACTTTACTTCAGATATGTACAGTTTCTTATTGCCTCCTCTTTGTGTTTGTATTTTCTATTTATTGATGTGTTTTTATTTGACTGTACACCGCCCCGAGTCCCTTTGGGGAGAGGGGGCGGTATAAAAATCTAAATAAAAGTAAAGTAAAAGTAAAGTAAATTGATCTAATTTACTAAGAAAGCCAGATAAACAAAAAACTTAGATAATTAGACTTTATAAAATAAATATTATGAACATTCAGTTCCAAAAGCCCTCTAGAACAGTAGAGTTTTCTGGCTTCAGCACACTGCTTCATTAAAAATGGGAGTCAATAGCCTTTCCTGTGAGGACTGGTTGACTCACGTTGGAGCAGGCAATTCCATAGACCAGGGCTCTGCAACCTTAAACACTCAAAGAGCCATTTGGGCCCATTTCCCACACAAACCAAAACACTAGAAGCCACAAATCCTGGGTGGGCATGGCCAACTCGACATTCTTCACTCCACATCTACCCAGATTTTGTGGCTCCCAGTGTTTTCTTTTCTATGGGAAACTGGTCTCTCTTTCTCTCTCTTTTTTTCCTCTCTGTTCCTCTCCCCTCTCTCTCTTTCTCCTTCTCATCTTTTTCTTTCTATTTTGCTCTCCCTCTATCTCCCCCACCCTCTTTTTCTATCTCTCCCATCTTTTTCTTTCTCCCTACCTGTCTCTCATCTTTCTATCTCCCCCCCTCTCATCTCTCTTGCTCATCTCTTTCTTTCTTCTTTCTTTCTCTTCTTTCTTTCTTTCTTTCTTTCTTTCTTTCTTTCTTTCTTTCTTTCTTTCTTTCTTTCTTTCTTTCTTTCTTTCTTTCTTTCTTTCTTTCTTCTTTCTTTCTTTCTTTCTTTCTTTCTTTCTTTCTTTCTTTCTTTCTTTCTTTCTTTCTTTCTTTCTTTCTTCTTTCTTTCTTTCCTTCCTTCCTTCCTTCTTCCTTCCTTCCTTCCCTCTCTCCCTCTCCCCCATTTCCCAACCCCCACACCCAGGGAATAACTGTAAGGAAATTCGGCCACGTTCTCTCTTGTCTCTGGAAAGATACAAAAATAAACCTTGCATTGCAAAAGGAGTGACTGTCAGGCTGTTATATCATAGCGTCACAAGGTTTCTGTCTTAGATCATCACACACACTTCAGAGAAGCATCATCCCAAGCAGCAGCACTCTCACACAGGTACATGTACGTATCCTGCAACTCGGTCCAAGTGGCTGGAAATTAGTGTCTCTGGATGTCCCCGATCCCTTGGCAAACAAAATATGGGACGACACCCCGCCATCACCAAGGCAGTATCCGCTGAATCCTTGCAAAACTGGACATAAGTGGAGAGCAGACAGAGCCGAATCAAGTAGAATCTGTCTCTGTCACTGTCTGCCCGGCTGCAGCAGAAAACAGTGGACAGCTACTTCCGGCCTTCATTGGTGCTGGATGCGTGACCTGCTCTTGGCCCCGAGAGAGGGGGAGAGTTCCCAGGGGCAGGTGGGCAGGGTCACATTGCAGCTCTGCATTGTAATGGACTCCAGGAGGAGGAGGGGACACAGTTTCCCCCATTGTGAAGCACACTTTCACTGTGCTGTGCAAGGCACTGCGAGAGCAGCAGGCAAGCCATGGAGGGGATATTGGGTCTCCCCCTGCCCCCCCACCAAAAGAAAGCCAGCTGGGCTTCTCCTCCTAGAAGCCCCGCTACCCTTCCCCTTGCATCCTGAACCCTATCCCCCCCACACACACAATCCCACTTCGGGACACAGGAGCGCACGCTGGAAATGCATGTTGGGGCGACGTCGGAGCGTGCCTTCTGACCCTCTGGTGCTCAGTCCATAACTCTCCATATTCCTCCAAGGCCTGGATTGCTGAGGAGGGGGGAGCAGCTCTGATGCCTCTGTTTCCCCCACCACCACCATGGTGCCAACCATCGCTGCCCGGCTTCCTCAAAAGCGCAGCACATTTCAAAGGCAGCGGCTCACATCTGGAGGTGCTGAACAGTGTCCCAGTGCAAGAGCCAGGCCAGGCCTCTCCACCATTCGACTCCCCAATGGGGGTGCTTCTGCTGGGCCAGCTGCTACAACTCCCACTGGGCTTTTTTGCTCGGTGCTCGGTCGGGGAGCACTTCCCCACCCACCTTCTTTCTCTTGGCTTCACT
The DNA here is from genome assembly GCF_964273705.1 of Natrix helvetica. Taxonomy (NCBI): domain Eukaryota; kingdom Metazoa; phylum Chordata; class Lepidosauria; order Squamata; family Natricidae; genus Natrix; species Natrix helvetica. Next base: position 51,757,042 of record NC_138551.1, on the reverse strand, counting down.
GTCAAGGGCGGAGGAAAGCCAGGCTTGGGGGATGGCCCCCACCCCTCAAGATCTGCCCCTGCCCTTCTCTTCCAGACTGCTTTGCTGATGGCAACAGCAAATTCCACAAAGGCAGAATCCTGTTGCTGCAGAAAGGCAAGTACGCGGGTGCTTTGCTCCTGCACTAAGGCTCCGCCCATCACCACCATTGCAACAGTGCGACAGCTCTTTGATCTCTCTGCCATGACAGAGCCACAGGGAGCCGCAGCAGAGGGGTGAAACAGCTGCATGCGGCTCTAGAGCTGCGGGTTGCCGACACCCGCCATAGACAATATTTGATTTGAACTTGGAATCTCACAGGTACCCAGTGCAATCCTGCAACATAGATGTCAAACGACAAGTCCCTGTCAGCATGCACAGAGCTACATTTTGGATCACGGTATTTAGAGACAGCTCTATGAGGAACAAACTGCAGAAGCTCAAGTGTTAAGTCACTGTAACCAGATGAAAAAACAAGGCATGCAGAGTGCAAAACCTTTTTTAAAAAATTTACCTCTTCAAAATCATGGTGCATCTTAAACTCCTGTGAGTCTTATAGTCCGAAAATATGGTATGTTTATAGTTTGTTAACAGACCTTCCTGAAACCCAAATAATCTTTTTTAAAAATTATGTTTTTTCATATTGCTTGATCCAAATTTTGGAACATCAAAGGGCTGTCAATGATTATATAAGAAGCAGGACTTGCCTTTTGATATCTATAATTTAAATTTATAGAATTCATTACTACTTGTAAAATTCAATTTGGTCTTGCTGAGAGATAATGGGGCAAATTTTCTGAATCAATTCACTATAACTGCAAAACATGAGAAATCAATCTATCAAAAACCTTTTAATGTATAGAGAAGACATACTTATATTTTGAAATAATTTGCTTTACAACGCAGAATAACTATAACTTGCTTATAAGTGAAATTCTTTCATTGATTGCCTATAAATATGTGCAGATCCTATATACAAATTCATACATATGTCTTATGCATCTTGCAATGCCTGATCCAGGATATTCCAGGAATAAGAAACTTTTGGTGGACCTCACACCCTTTTCCTAGATTGTATCCAATTGTAGTCATACTGACTAAATGGGACAGAGGAGGAAAAAAGGAGGATGGAAAATAAAATATGTATTTTAATTTAACAAGCTCGAATTGGAAGAGTTATGACATACACAGATCAGTACTCCAGAAGCCGTTGAGATAAGCAATAGGATCCTTTCATCTAGATTTCTATGAATCACAGAGATATGATTCAATTTTTTTAAATTTTTCTTCTTCTTACATAGCATTTTAAGTATACATTCACATAGTTGTTATTTTTCTATACATTTATCATTCTTATACATTTGTTATTTCATTTAATAGGTTATAATATACAGTTTGGGTTGCTTTATTTATCATCCCTTCTTCCTGTTTTAACACCACCTCATTTTCCCTTTCTTTTCTCCCTCCCTTCTCTACTTTCTTCCTTCTTCCCTTGCCTTTCTCCCACTCCTCCTCTTCCTCTCGCTTCCATCCTTCTCTCCTCTTTCTTCTTTCCCCCATCTTCCTTTCATGTTCTCCTCCTTTCTCTTTTTCTTTTCTATTATTGTAGGTGTCTCTTTCTGGCCTCAATTTATATTTCCTTGGGATGGTATTTCTGCAGACCCAAATATAATGTGATATCATTTCTTGTTCCCTTACCTTCGCTAATCTATCCTAGCTATATTTTCCTCCCCTTTATATCTCGCTTTTGGATGTATATTTATATATTTAATATTTTCTTTTCTGTTTTCTCCTTCTTCCCCCCCCCCTTTTTTTCTATTTAGCAGTGCCTCGTCTGGGTTCTATATCTTCTCCCTATTTTCTTTTATAGTTTCCTTTCTCTAGCCAATCATAGAATCTTCCCCATGTCTTGAAGTACTCCGATTCCTCTTTATCCTTTATTTTCATTGTCAACCTATTCATCTTTGCACAATCTAATATCTTTTTTATTATCTCTTCATCTGTTGGTAGCTTATTTGATTTCCAATTTTGGGCAAATACAATTCTTGCTGCTGTAGTTACGTGTATAATCAAATAGGTATCCTCTTTCTTGAATTTCTCTTGGATAATATCTAATAAGAATATCTCTGGTCTAAATTCTATTTCTTGTTGTAACATTTTCTTTAACCATACTCTTATCTTAGTCCAATATTTCCTTGCTTCTGCACGTGTCCACCACATATGATAGTAGGAGCCTATTGCTTGTTGACACTTCCAACAATTCGCTGATTTGTTTTTAGACATCTTTGCTAATTTTCCAGGTGTCATGTGCCATCTATAAAACATTTTGTATAAGTTTTCATTGTAGGCCATTGACATGGTTAATTTATGGCTCCTTTCCCATAATTATTGCCACTTTTCTAGCTCAATTGTGTGGCCAAAATTCTTTGCCCAAGTTAACATTGTATCTTTAACCACTTCTTCTTCTAAGCTAGCTCTTAATAGGTAGCTATATAGTTTCTTAATTATTTTTCTTCCGTTCCCATAAATATCTATCCAGCTCCAAAGTTCCTAAGTTAAAACCGTATTCCCTTTTATCTTTTTCATATCTTGCTTGCATTTGCAATGGTGGAAACCATCATATATCAATCCCTTGTTTTTCTAATTCTTGTTTTTGTTTTAATTCCCCCCTTTCTGTTAAAATATCTTTATATCTAATGATATTTTTCGTACTACTAATATTTGGATGTGTCAATGCTTCCATTGTTGAAAGCCACATTGGTATATCTAAATAGTATTTCCCTTTCACTCTTTCCCATATTGTTTACAATCCATTCCTTACATAATGTATTTGAAAATAGCCATGTGCCTTACTTTTACCATACCACAAAAAAGCATGCTAACCTAGTTGCAAATTGTGACCTTCCAATGTCAATAATCTTGTAGTACTTAGTAGAATCCATTCTTTCATCCAAGCTAATCCCGCTGCTTGATAATACAATTCCAAATTTGGTAATCCAAATCCACCTCGAATTCTTGCATCTTGCAACATTTTTATATTAATTCTTGCTTTTTCCCCCTGCCATATATATTTCTCCACTATTTTGTTCATACTTTCAAATAATCTTTTCTCCAATTTTATCAGTATTGTTTGGAATAGGTATAGCAATCTTGGTAGTATATTCATCTTTATTACTGCTATTCTTCCCATCAATGATAATTGTAGGTTTTTCCATCTTTCCAAATCTATTTCTATTTGTTTTCTCACCTTATAATAGTTATCTTCCTTTAGTGTTACACACTTTGATGTCAATTGAATACCTAAATATTTCACTTTTTTCACCACCTGTATATCCAGTTTCCCCATCAACTCTTTTTTCTGTTTTTCTGTCATATTTTTCACCAAAATTTTTGTTTTATCTTTATTGATCTTCAAGCCCACTACTTCTCCATATTCTTCTATTATTTCAACTAGTTTTGGCCCTGTTTCTATTGGATCTTCCATAATAAACACCAAATCATCTGCAAATGCTTGTAGCTTATATTCTTCTTTCTTAACTATGATTCAATTTTGAGTTGGTAGATTTAGGAAATCACACCAGCAATTTAACCAAGTCTGCCTAATGAATGAAGCACTTCATGGGAATCAAGCATCCAATCTGTTTTATAAAAGCAGATGACTGAGTTCAAGTTGTCACCCTGAATAATTACTGCAGCAAAATGTGTCATGTACAGCTGCTGAAGATTACATAGCCTTTGTGGAGTGTCTACTAATGAAAGGGACAAGTCATAGAGTATGAAAACAAGAATTCACTTGGAGGGTGTTTGGGGGAGGCAGGGAACTCACGGCTCATAACACAGAGTTTGATACTCATACCATAGAGTTGTGCATTTCTGGAAAAAACTCTTTGTTCTTTGCAGGCAGAAATGATTGACTTTACAAACATTCAATACATTAACCATACCAGAGTACTATAGTTGTATAATCTGATTTTAAAAGAGCAGAGAAAAACACGTCTTCATATTGAAATCATATCTAGCTTTCAGCAAAAAGATTAGGTGCTTCTTTTAAAATTCTTATAGAAATCCAATTAAACCTATTCAATCTGAGTGTAGAAAAATTATCTGCTGTGCTTCCAAAGGGTACTGCAACTAGAAATAGGTTGCGGTACCCTTCATCCAACAGATGAATGGGTCAAATAGTCAGTGATTTAAGGGGCTTCTTGGCCAATGTACAGAAAATTAAACATTGGCCCCTTGATACCTTGTGAGCAGATTTTTTTTTTAAAAAAACACCTTTTCAATAAAATGATTAAGTATGGGGGTGTAACATTATTGCGTAACTATAATAGAAAACCAGAAAACTCCATTAATGTACAGATTAGCCCTCATCTTACAACAGGGCAAGAGATGCCACTCGGGTCGGGGATATTGCATGGGGTGCAGTATGGTTTGGGGAAAATGTGCAGGGGTGCATGACTGGTCGGAGCAAGCACAGAGGGGCTGGGTGAGGGTGCACCAAAGGGGAGACTTGTGACCATCCCTGCCAGTTTCCTCCCTGACTTTTCTTTCCCTTGACAGGGAAAGTTGTAAATGGCAATGATCAAGTGATGCAGGTGCATAGCATCTGGTCATAAGTATAAAGAGGTTGCCAAGCCCCCAGACTGCAATCACATGGCCATGGGATGCTGGCACAACCAGGAACTCTGAGAACTGCTCATAACCACCATTCATTCAGTGCCATCATCACATTGAACAGTTCCTGAACAAATAGATATAGGTCCAAGACTACCTGTATTTAGAAAACAATAGCATAGCTGTCAAAAGTCACCCTGAGAAAATAAATGGAACAATCTCTAAGCTTTTAATAAAAGAAGTATTGCTAGAACTGATATTGCAGAAAGTTGGGGCTTTCCCTATTCATACAGCAAAAGACCAGACAAGTACCATAATCTATTTCTGATCACATCACATGTCACTATCAGCTCCCAGTTAAAATACCTTTAATTTATCATAAAGAATATACCGCCCATTATGAACAATGAAAATCAGCACTTATAGCTATGAGTGAAAGAACAGTCTTTGCTTTTAGATAGGATCCCAATCTAACACAGGAATTTATTAGAAACAAATGATGTTAACAGACACAGTAACAATCAAAGTGCTGACGTAACTGGACAAAATTCCATGACTTTTTCCCATGTGTTTTTGAATGAAAAATATTATGAGGAAACCAATGGGGAAACAGAGAATCTACCAATGTCACTTGGCCTGTTTGGTCAGGAAACACATGTCTTTGCTGCTGTCACTGATTAAACACTCCACTATTAATATCTGAGCAAAGCTTTGGTTCTCAACAATGGTGTATTTCAAATGAAAAGTTTTCAAAAGTGCCACAGCTTCTGCTGCTTTCTATGCAATAAATGTCTATCTAGATTTTGCAGAATACTGCGTTGTCTTAGAACGTACAGGGAGGATGGCTGAAGATATTTATTTCATGCAATGGGCTACAAGAACCTGAGCTTTCTTAATCACAAGTTTCCGTACCTTACAAGTGATCCTACTTTCCGTGAACCACAAGAACCTGCTGTGTGAAGTAGAGATTATTCTCCTTTGCACAACTAATCTTAATCATTAGGTTAGTTAGGCAAAAAAAAGCCAAGATGCTTACTTAATGAACAAAAAAATAAAAATGTAAAATTGTTTCTTTTTAAATTAAAAATATAGGCTATTTAGAGCTACTAAAATTTGAAAGACATTCTAGAATCAAGCCGCCTTCTTTTTTTTAAAGTTTCTTATGGCACCTAGAAGAAAATAGGATGTTTTGCTTGACATCAAGCAGGAAATGATGTATATAAAGTCACAAGTTCTGGGAAAGCTATTAACTGTGAAATGTTTACCTCCAGATCTCCTTACTGGAACAGCCTAGTGCACAATATGTTAAATCATTTCTAAACCTGTTTAAGCACAGAGTAAAGGAATATATAATGGGACTAGTAATGGCAAGAATGAAATGTGTTTGTTACCATTGTTCCATTTTCGTAAATGGCTAAAATTACTTAAGAGAGATTTGAGGAGATGACACAAAATCCCAATGCATCTCACTCTTCAAATCATTATGGACTAGTATTACCAGCAGAATCATAAAATTACAGGGCTGGAAGGTGACATTTAGACCATCAAAAATCCAATCTTGCTCAGTGCAGAAGTCCAAATTAAAGAGAACCATCAGACAGATGGTTTTCTAGTGTCTGCTTGACCATAATTGAATAAAGAGAACTTTACTACCCTTTGGATTAGTGACATCACTAACAAATTGTTTTTACTATTAGGAAGTTTTTAAAAAAATCAAAACCTGTCTTTCTGTAAGCCAAATCCATTATTCTGGATCCTACATTTTGAATGAAAAGGGCATTGTTACTTACCTGATATGCCTCTTCTAATAGGGTGGAGATAGCATCCATACATGAGTTGACATTGTCCGTCTTCTGATTGGACTGAGTCTGATTAAAGATAGTTAAGACATGCCCCTTGTTGCTAGCCTTACCCAGCTTTTCAGCGAAGAATAACTTACACAGACTCAACGTGTCATCAAACAACAGTTTAGTAATAAAACCCTTCAGGTAAGAAATGAAACCATATATACAATAAAAAGCTGAACGTAGAACCCTGCTAATAATTCATAAAATGCAAGCAATAACGTTACAGTACGTAAACTCAGATCAGTCAGAGAAGGAAGGGGATGGATGCTATCTCCACCCTATTAGGAGAGGCATATCAGCTAAGTACCAACGCCCTTTCTCAACAGAGGTGGAGATAGCATCCATACATGGGACATACCCAAGCCCAATTGTCCCTACGGGAGGGAACCAGACTCATCTGGAACAGTTGCAGAAGAATGAGCCGCTTGTAAGACCTTGCGGCCAAATGCCGCCTCTGCAGATGCAAACGTATCTATTTTACAGGTGGTAATGAATGGGGAAGGTGAAGCCCAAGTGGCTTCTCTCGAAGAAGCCCAGGCTGCTGTGGTAGCCGCACTTCTCGTGGAGTGCGCCGTTATGCCCCCAGGTGCTGCCTGATGCTGCAAAGTGTACGCTCTGGCTATACAACTGCGGAGCCACCTGCCGATGGTAGAGGCAGACACCTTCTTATCTAGGGTCTCAGACTGAAAGGAGACGAACAAGGCTTCCAACCTCCTAAAAGCAGATGTTCGACTGATGTAGACCTAAGGGCCCGTCACACATCCAGCTTGTGCCCAACGTCTCTCCAAGGGATGAGCAGGAGAGGGGCAGAAGTTGGGCAGAACTACCTCTTGAGCCCTATGGAACCAAGAGGAAACCTTCGGTGTAAAGGAAGGATCTAAGCAAAGCACCACTCTGTCGGTGTGGAAAATGCAAAGATCCTCCCTCACCGACAGAGCCTGCAGTTCTGAGATCCTCCTGGCGGAGGTGATGGCTACCATAAAGGCTACCTTCCAAGAAAGGAACTGTAGTTCCACAGACCGAATGGGTTCAAAGGAGGATGCCGTTAAAGCAGACAAAACCTTGGAGGCCTCAGGTTGGTCGCCCCTTTGAGGAATCCCCTCATTGCCAGATGGTGTGATAAAGGCTGTTCCCCCCGCCTCAAGTCAGAATCATGGCCAGAGGTGTTACCTGCCATCTCAGTGTATTGGGGAATAGCCCTTTCTCCAGCCCATCTTGGAGAAACTCCAATACCTGGAGAACAGAGGCAGTTGGGGAATGAATGGTCTCGATGTCACACCACAGAAAATACGCCAAGTAGCATCATATATGCGGACTGTGGAAGGCCGCCTGGAAGCCTGGATCATGCTGATGACCCTGGAGGAAAAACTGTCCACCCTCAGAGAGTCCCACTCAAGTGCCACGTGGTCAGCTGGAGCCACTGAGAGTCCGGATGCTCCAGCGACCCCTGGCTGAGGGCACCCTTGGTCTGAGGAATCCTCCAGAGTCTGTCCACTGACAAGGTCTGCGGGTTGGAAAACCACAGCCGTCGTGGCCAATGGGGGGGGGCACAAGGATCACTTCTGCTTGTTCCGCAATCACCTTGCGCAACACCTGGGGAATTAGGGGCAGTGGGGGGAATGCATAAAGAAATCTGGGGGACCACCGACACCTGAGAGCATCCATCCCCGTAACCTCGTGTAAAAGCATGGGAGTTGCGTGTTGTCTGGAGTGGCGAAAAGGTCCACAACAGGCGGGCCGAAGCTGGTCAAGATTTGACAGAAGAGGCAAGGGTGGAGGTGCCATTCCGCATTGTCCACCTTGGCCCAGCTGAGCCAGTCGGCCCGAACATTCGCCACCCCCGAGATGTGTTCTGCAGTCAATGAAGCCAGGTGCCTCTCTTCCATGGCTTCTTTCATGAGGTTTTTGGACTTCGTGCCGCCCTGACGGTTGACGTGGGCTTTGGCGGCCACATTGTCCATCAAGACCAGCACATGCTGACCAGCAATGCTGCTGAGGAACTTCTGGAGTGCCAGATGGATGGCTCTGAGCTCTAACCAGTTTATGTTGCGAGTCCTGTCCACCTGGTCCCATTGTCCTTGGGCCATCTGCACCTGTAAGTGAGCCACCCAGCTATAAAAGCTGGCGTCTGTGCTGTGAACCACCCTGAAGTGGCAGCTCCTGGTGATGGCGGTCGACTTCCACCAACTGAGAGAGTGGAGGACATCCACCGGAACAGTGACCTTCAGCAGTGACGTACTCCTGCGAGCCTTCTGGAAGGGAAAGAAAAACCACTGAAGGTCCCTAGTGTGGAGGCGTGCCCAAGGCACGATGTTAATAGCCGACATTAGTTTTCCCAGCAAGCGGGATAAAGTGGCTAGGGAGACTCTACGATGGCTCAAGACTTCCCCAACCAGTTTAATAATACTGGCTTGCCTATCCTCCGACAGGAAGACCTGACCGGAGACGGAATCAATCCACGCCCCTAGATGCAATATCTGAATGGTGGGTACTAGATGGTTCTTACCCCTATTGATAGAGAAGCCATGAGCTTCCAAGGTATGTATTGTGATGTCAAGGTCCCTCCTTGCTCTAGACAGTGACCTGGACTGTAATAACGTCATCAAGATAGCATTGGGCATGCATGGGCAGGAGCCTTAGGTGTGCGGCCAATCTTGAGAGCACCTTGGTGAACACCTGGGGGGCAGATGAGAGGCCGAATGCCCCCCCCATAGCAGAACCATAGAAATTTCCGGTGATTGGGTAGTATTGGGATGTGGAGGTAGGCTTCCGTCAGATCAATTGATGCTAGGAGATCACCTTCCCGCACCCCTGCCAGAATGGATTGCAATGAATGCATCTTAAACCAGCAGTATTTTAAATGCCGGTTTATTTATTTATTTATTATTAGCGTTTATATACCGCCCCCTCTCCCAAAAGGGACTCGGGGCGGTGTACAGTCCGTATTAAAATACAACAGATTAAAACGTAGAAATAACTAGATAAATACATGTATAAGAGGAGGGTAAAATATGCCAAACTGTACAGCTAATAAATAAATCAATACAAAAGTTTAAAATATCAAGTTAAATTTAAAACAATATCCCTCTAAAAACCAGTAAGAATGTATATGCCAGGAGGTAGACGTTAAAATTATGCCAAACCAGCCAGTAGGAACAGGTGTGTCTTCAGTTTCTGTCGGAAGGAGCGGAGGTCAGTAGTGATTCTAATATCGGGGGGGAGGTCATTCCAGAGGGTTGGGTCCATCACAGAGAAGGCCCTACTCCTCGGTGTCGCCCGTTGGCATTGCCTCGTGGACGGCACCAGGAGAAGGCCCTCCCTGTGAGAGCGGATTGGCCGCAGGGATGTATGTGGGAGGATGCGATCCCGCAGGTAACTAGGCCCTATGCCACGGAGCGCTTTAAAGATGGTGATCAGAACCTTGAAACGCACCCGAAAGACCACAGGTAGCCAGTGCAGCTCGCGCAGGAGAGGTGTTACGTGGGAGTACCTAGTACTCCCCATGACTACCCGCGCGGCTGCGTTCTGGACTAGCTGCAGTCTTCGGGCGCGTCCCAAGGGAAGCCCCATGTAGAGAGCGTTACAGTAGTCCAGGCGAGACGTCACCAGTGCATGAGTGACTGTGCGTAGGGCATCACGGTCCAGAAGGGGGCGCAATTGGCGCACCAGGCGAACCTGGTGGAACGCCCCCCTTGCCACGGCTGCCACATGATCATCCATTGACAGCCGGGCGTCTAGGAGGACACCCAAATTGCGCGCCCGTTCCACAGGGGGCAATTGTTCGCCCCCTATGGCCAGTGATGGAATCAGCTGGCTGAACCGAGGCGCCGGTAGCCACAGCCACTCAGTCTTGGAGGGGTTGAGTTTGAGTCTGTTGTCCCCCATCCAGACCCCAACGGCTTCCAAACACCGGGACATCACTTCGACAGCCTCGTTGGGGTGGCTTGGGGTTGAGATGTACAACTGAGTATCATCAGCGTACAGATGGTACTCAACCCCAAAACCACGGATGATCTCACCCAGCGGCTTCACATATGCGTTGAACAGAAGGGGCGAGAGGACCGACCCCTGCGGTACCCCACAAGAGAGTGGCCTCAGGGTTGACCTCTGCCCCCCAGTCAACACATATTGCATCCGGCTGGAGTGGTAGGAGCCGAACCACCTTAAAACGGTGCCTCCGACTCCCATCCCCTCCAGCCGGCGCAGTAGGATACCATGGTCGATGGTATCAAAAGCCGCTGAGAGGTCTAATAGGACCAGGATAGAGGAGCAACCTCTATCTCTGGCCCTCCAGAGATCATCCACCAACGCGACCAAGGCTGTCTCGGTGCTGCGTCCAGGTCGGAAGCCGGACTGGCGTGGGTCTAGATATACGGATTCGTCGAGGTGACGTGGAAATTGCTGCGCCACCACATTCTCAACAACCTTCGCTAAAAAGGGGAGGTTGGAGACTGGACGATAATTAGCTAGCTCCGTTGGGTCAAGTGAAGGCCTCTTGAGCAGGGGCCTCACCACCGCCTCTTTCAAGGCAGTCGGTAAGGAACCCTCGCTCAATGAGGCGTTCACCAGGCCCAGAAGCCAGCCTCGCGTCACCTCCCAGGATGCCAGTACCAACCAGGAGGGGCACGGGTCCATTGAACATGTGGTGGGTTGTAGCCGTCCACGCAACCCGTCTAAATCCTCGGGGGCAACAGAGTCAAACTCCTCCCAGAGTGGACTCACAAGACTCACTGATGTCGGCTCGTCCGGTCCACTGGGGGGGGCCCATCCGCTCCGGATCTGAGGCGTTTTAAGTCTAGAATTGCTCTCTAGCCCCCCGAGGCTTTAGGGATAACAAAAAGAATAGAATAGAAGCCCTGGTGTAACTGATCGTCTGGAACCGGTTAAACCGTCCTGATGTCGGGAGATGTTGTATTGCCGAATTCATGAGGGCTTGTCTGTCCAGATTGTGAGACATCGGGCAACCAATAAAGAAACTTGGGGGAGTGGAGAGGAATTCTAGAGCTAGGCCAGACCTAAATGGTCTGCCGTACCCAGTCGTCGTCGGTGGTAGCGTCCCATTGGTCTGCAAAGTACTGCAACCGCCCCCCAATGGGTATGGCTACCTCTTGGTATCTATGGTTTTGGGGAGTTACGACCTCCGCCCCCCCAAAAGGGTTTCTTGGCCTGGTTGTCCCTCTGATAACGAAAGGACTGCTGCGTTGTCTTTGGCAATACCCTCCCTGGGCCCTATAGCCAGTGGAACCATAATCATGGCCGCGAAAGGAGGTACCATAGACTTGCACCTGAAAGGGCTGCCTCCTAACATAAGGAGCAGTGTGGGAAGCCCCTTTCCTGGAAGCTGATGGCAAGACCTTCCACTTATCCTTGTCCTCAATAAGAAGCGGCTCTAGAGCCTCCCCAAACAGGGTTCCCCCCTTTATAGAGAGCGGACGCTAGCTTCCACTTGTGTCTCATGTCTGCCTGCCATTGGCGAAGTCACAAGAGGCGTCGGGAGACCACAAAAGAGGCCATGGCCGGAGATTCGAGCCAACGTCGCGACGACACAACGTGCGGTCTCGACAGTCTGAGACCATCATTGATTCTTTTATCGCTGCACGGTCCATATGGACCTAAACCGTCCCGAAGAGACGGTGAACAGGGAGACAAATCCTTACTGGTCTCAGGGACATCGCAAAGTCCCTGGTTGACCCAAGGGAAGCTCTCCAAGCCAGTGGTAAATAGACAGCCCCATGCTGACAAAGTCGGAGATGGCTCCGGAAAGAAGGCAGTGAAAGTGAGTCCATCTGGTGAGATTTTTTCTTTGAGAATGATTGCCCAAAGAAACTTTTTTTAAAAAGATAAATTAGTCCTTTAAGCAAAAGAATAAAGCGGCGAAATTTATCTTTATTGGACTGCCTTAGAAAGTCTTTTTTTCCCTCTTTCTTTGTAACAATGTTTTGTGGATTGAAGTGATTGTAATGCTTCCTGTTTCTCCTCTTAAGTGAATGAATTGATTTTTTTCTCCTATTCTTTGCTACCTTATTTTTTGGCTGAACTAAAACCTTTTTTATTCTAACAATCCTCCCTACTATTGCTTATTAAACTTCATTAAAGACATTTAAAGACTTCTGTTTTCCATAAGCTTGGAACAAATAGGAGAAAATCAAATCTGCCACTCGAAAGCCAGAACTTTTTTCCCCCTTTTTGAAACAATGTATCCTTTGTTCTCTTTCCTTTGGTTTTACTGACTCTGTAACTGGAGGGTTTGCAGCTTACTTGTGGAGACTGATAAGGAGCCAAGGGCACGGATTGTTTTTTTGCAGGTGCCTTTGTGAAATATTTTGGCAAGGGAAGGAAAAGAAAAGAAAAAGATAGAACCCTTCCTTTTTGAAAAAATTAAAAGAACTTGTACACAAAAGAGACATTGAAGGCTAGAGTGGCAGTGGATTTTAGACTTTTTCTTCTTTCTCCTCTCTTTTCTTTTTTTCTTCTTTGAAATATGTATCAATATGCAGATGAGGAAACCTTAAGTTTTCAAGATTTTTTGGTTGGAATTCAAAACATATTGGAAGGATTTGGGAGATTTGAGAAGAAGTTGGATAGACTATTGTCTTGTACAGCAAAGATGAAGGGGTTGGAGCCCCAAAAATTAAAGAAGAGAATGAAGATATAGAAGATAAAGATAAGATAACAGATGAACTTACTAATAGAGCATTCATGAGTGAAAGTGGAAAGAAGGGAATATAGAAAAGTGAATTTGAAAATCTGGAGCTCTATCCCTCATGTCAAGACATGGAATTGATGATGGAATTAAGAAGAGAAACAGTTTCAGAAATACGTCTGATAATCAAAGATACACTAATTTCAATACCAGTTCAAGGGCAACGAGACTACCTGAGAGATCTTTTAAGCAAAAAAGTGGGGAGAGAAGTTTTTTAAAACCTTATAAAGAAGTTAATAAGAGAATTGAAACAACAACTGGCAAAAGAGATAAGACTGTTTTGTTACTGGAAAGATACAGGTTGATAATGATTGTTGATAATAAAAAACTTAGTTAATTTTGGGTGATTAATAAATAGGACTTTATAGATGCTTTTAGATTGTTTCTTTAAATGTTTATTCATTAACAAATAATTCATTACGATAATAATGAAATAATAATTTTAACTAGTAAAAGCAACTTGGATATAAACTACAAATTGGGACCTGGAAAAAAGATTTTATCAATTTTACTAATAAATTTTTGTTTAGATTTTGTTATAAAGATGTAATCTTTCTTGGGGACTTATAAACTCTATTAACAATTTTTTGTTTAGATTTTGTTATAAAGATGTAATCTTTCTTGGGTCTGATGAAAGGAGATGTGATATAAATAGTAAATAATTTTTAGCTAACTACAATAATAATAAGGAAATGTTAATGGATAATGTCTAATGATTTCTACATGTATTGGCATTGGTAAAAGCAATTAGATATAAGCCTTAAATAGTGAGTTGGTGGAAAAAAAGGGGGGGAATGTTTAGATATTTTATTGATTTTTTTTTCAGAATATGTTATAAAAGGGTAACTATTGGAATTATTGAAATAGCTAATGAATGCCAGTAGGTGGTTGTGTCTTTAAATACAAATGATTCCAGATAAAAGCACGTTTAAATAATTCTAGTTAAATGAGAATGGTGGTACATTGATAGTAAAATACATAAAGATTTTTTGATTTAAAGTATATAATTCAATATGAAGGAAGTATAAATAATGATTGTGGTAGTAACGCACAAAATTTATTTGTAACCAATCGACACGCTTTCTACAAGATGTAATGAAGGATGATTCTTTTTTTGTGTTCTTGTTTATTTAAAACAATAAAACAATTTCAAAAAAAAAAAAAAGAAGAGGCCATGGCCCTCGACGAAAGCGAGTAGCCTCAAGTGTGGCATCCACTGTGAATTGAACGGCCGCCACTATATTATTGAGGTCTTGATGGGCCCTCAGGTAGGTTGAAGGAATCCGCTGTTGAAGCTGCTGAAGCCAAAATAGGCAAGAGCAGGAGAAGAACGATGCAGAAATCGAAGCTTGAACTACCCAAGCTGCCGCTTGATACCCGAGCTGCATCGTGACGTTGGCCCGCTTGTCCTCTGGCTTGAGGACCTCCTCTTGTGAACCAGGCATGGTAGTTGCAGAATGAAGCGCTGCTATCGGAGTGTCGACCGACGGAACTTGGAGGAGCAGACTGAGGTCATTGGCCACGTTGTAGAACTTCTTGTCCGTGGATGATGGCGCAGGGCCTGATGTTGAAGACGTCCACTGGCATTGCACCACATCCAGGAACAATTTTGGGGCTGGAACAGTGTCTAATTCCTTGAGAAAAAATAAATCAGCTGAGGCAGACATTGTAGCAGACACTATTGTAGTTGGCAATGCCGCAAAGGTGGCAGATGCTTTGGCCTTAGTCAACAAGGTCTTAAAGTGGGCTAGTTGGAACAGACCTAAAAATTGAGTTTTGTCTGGAACAGGTTCTTCATCTCCAGAGAACGCTGCGTCCTTAATCTCCCCATCTTCCGAAACTGGAGACTGACTACGGGGAGATCTAGCCGGTGACACCGGACACTGCACTGATGGGACTGGCAATGTAGGTGGCGTAGCCTTCCAGGCCTCTGTTGCAGGCCGGTTGCTATGCCCTGGGCAATAGCCAAAGATACAATGTCCTGAATATTGTGGCATTGGCATAGCAGGCATAGAAGGCATGGAAGGTAACTGTAGCTCTGGGTGAAGCCCTGCAGCTGTAGGAGTGAAAGTAGCTGGGATGGGCCTGCAGCCAATGCCCCAAAGTGGACATCCTGTAATAAATGTCCTTGCAATTCAGCCCCTGAACCCCACAGCCCCGAGGTGTTTATGGGAAACAGAGGACTGAAAGGGCCAGGGTTCCGCTCCAAAGGAATAGGTGAGTGCTGGACTGATTTGCTGCTGCTGGCCCGTGACCCCTGATCCCCTCTTGAAGAAGAGGAGAAATGCCTGCGAGACGCCTTGGGATCAGTGTTGTCAGAAGCAGGGTCTTTGGCCTTGTCAGATCGGGAGGCAGCTTTAGATGATTTTTTACTCTTTGAAGGGGTAGCCTCCGCCTCAGCCTTTTTCTTCCCCTTGTGGTCGGAGACAGCTCGGGGGGTGGAAGCATCCACCGTAATCAGGAGCCTCTGGGTGGTATTAGACAAGTCCTGGGGTGTAGGCCTTTCCGTTTCAGCTGTGTCCACCATTTTAGTCTAGCTGTGCCAAAAACAAAATGGTGGTTCAAGCTCTTTCTAACGGTCCATGGAGGCCCTATAGGCACTGTGGCACAGAATGACAAGTAGAGCTATGGGCCTGGGTCACTTGGCCCAGTCTCCCTTCCACAGTGCGCTCCTCTGACAGTCCAGCATGGTCTCAAACTGTCAGAAAGCACCGACGAAGAAGCCCGACTCAGGCGAGTCAAAGGGCTGGCGTTAGTGATGGGGCGGTGCGGCAGACTGCTTAGAAGTGGTGCACTAGCTTTTAAAAAATGCCCGGCTCTTTCTCTCTCTGCTCCTGCAATCTCAGGTCGCTAGAAGCAGCACCAGCGATGACCGGCCAGCCACGTTCTCTTCTCCTTCGTTGGCTTGGACACAGAGCCTCCTGAGTGACAAATCACGAGAGCCGACGGTGCTGCGAGGAACACCGCATCTGCGGGTTGCAAGGGAGCCTCCGACCTCGGCCTCAGCAGCCTCCGCAAGAGCTGTCAGTTGCCAGAAGCAGCAGCCACACTGTGAGTTACTAAGCGGGGATCTGGCCCAGTGAATGACTGTCCAAGAGCGCTGCGCTCTCTCCCGCTCTGGCTGTGCCTCAGGCCAGCAGGCTCTGGTCAGGGCGAGCTGAGACCTACCAGCCTCTTTGCTCCAGCCTTGGCTGACAGAACAGCAAGGTGACAGTTGCAATTGATTTTTTTTTTACTCTTTGCCAAGAATAACAGAAATATTCAGTATAATTAATCTTTTCAAATCAGTCAGAAATTAATCTCGTCAGGAGAAATGCAATGACACGACCGTCCTCGAAGTGGACGGAGTCAAAAAGCTGGGTAAGGCTAGCAACAAGGGGCGTGTCTTAACTATCTTTAATCAGACTCAGTCCAATCAGAAGATGGACAATGTCAACCCATGTATGGATGCTATCTCCACCTCTATTGAGAAGTGTACAGATCTTAATTTTCTATTTGAATCTTTCAACTGTCTTTTCTCAAGACTAACTATACTCCTCTCTTAAAACCTATATTTCTATCCTCTAATTATTTTTGCTGCCCTTTTCTGAACTTGAAATTTTCTTAAACTGTGATACACAGAATTGACACTGTACTCAAAGTGAAATACTATTTGCCTCTAATTCAGAATTAGAACATACAGTTTTGCAGTCATATCACACTGCTGGCCTATACTCAATTTGCAATTAATTTGTATTTTACACACACACACACACACACACACACACACACACACACACACACAAGTATTCTAATGTATTTTTCACTTTTACCATTACTAAACTAAGTATTTGATAATGGTGCATTTCATTTGTTTCCCAATGAAGGACTCTTCATGGTTTACACTTTTTTACTTGATTATACTTGGGTCCCTAGCCTCTTGAATCAGCTTCCTGGCTAATATTCTCTGTCCTTGTGAACCCACTGTTGTTCTGTCTTCTGAAGACAGAAGCCACCTTATTTGCACTTCTGTGCTTTTTTCTTTCAAACAACACATACTAACTTATAATTGTAATTAGAATTGTCAATGCTCCTTTATGGGGGTTTCACTGTTGATAAATATAATTTCTCAAGGGTTTTGTAAAATTCATGCCTACTTTGTAACAGCCCACTTACCACTACTCAGCTGTGTACCAAATGACAGTTTATTTAGAAACAGGACAAAGCCTCTTGGTAGCCAAGACATGGTTAGTTATGAAAACTCTTTATTCCACTTCAGGTTTACTTTCTTAACTTGATGATCATGTTCCATGTTTGTTTTATGTGTGGGGAGGGAGTGTCTCTCTGTGTCAGTGTTGTTTCCTGAGGCTGCCTGGGCAAGTCCCTAGAGTTTTCTTAGCAAGGTTACAGAAGTGGTTTGCTGTTGCCTCTTCCTAGGGCTTAGAGAGTCTGGCCCAAGGTCATTAAGATGGCTTCGTGCCTAAGGTGAGACTAGAATTTATATTCTCCCAGTTTCTAGCCTGGTAGCTTAACTACTACACCAAACTGACTCTGGTTTAAAGTGACTTAAAACTTCATGTCAGAAAATTAGTCAAATAGGCTGTTCTCCAGGTAACTTATTTTTTAATGGGGCGTATTTCAGCTTGCTTTTTTTTTTTTTTTTACTTAGGCAAAGACTCTGGGATATAAGCTTAAAGAACTTGATTAATAAAGCTAACTCTCCCTGTTCTCCACTTCATTTAGGTATCTATCAAATTAATTTGTATATTGCCTCATACTTAACCAATCTAAGCCATAATACTAATCAGATTACTTTTGCAAAAGTAAAATTAAATGCCTTTCTACTCAGGTCCTATTAGGAAGATTCCAGAGTATACTTGCACAGAAACTCAGAACTCAAAATTACTCAGAAGTAGAGTCTATGGAGCACATATGTTTGGTTTGGGGATTGTATACTGATCTGAAATACCCTTTTATTGATTTTGCAATGAGCAATTTATACCATGTATATGTAAATTTTCTTTTAGATAATGTGACCCTGGCTTTTTTTCCCCTGCCATAATTAGATGTAGGAAGAAACTATTTGCTGAACAACTTGTTTTTCATATGTCAAAATATATGCCACTTTCTTTGTTATTCTGTTTGTTCTTGGCTCCTTTGACAATAGTAAATTTACATTCATTACTGCTTTGATATATTGCCATACCTTTACTGTAGTAAAGTTTGACATTCTGTTTTACACAATGATATTTGATATATTTCATAACCTAGCATGAGTTATTCAATGTTTTATTGCTAATTTTATAGGGTTGGAAAATCCTGCCAATTTACCCTGTTCTTAAGAGAATTTCAAAGCAAGGATCTTGATTACAATCTATGTTATCTATTAATATTAAATATCCAAATCTGTAGGGTTACTAAATATTTTATTGTTGTATCACTTACCATTCACTGTACTGCAAAATATTATCATAGTTCTGTTATAATGTATCATACTGCACTCCTACTTTATTTTAGTTACAAGCTAGTTTATCATTTATTATCTCAGTATATAAGACTTTTCAGTCCAGATTCAGCAGTTAATCTTCCATTAGAGTAATTAAGTTTCAAAAATGCAAAGACAAATTATAACACAAAGATAGCTGACAATAATAAAATTATATTGTCTTACAGTGTAGTTAAGTATGTTACAGTACAGGAGTCTATACTTTTGGAATTCTAATTTCATCCTTCTGCCTATATCTGCTCAGAGCAGCACAAACTATATGCATGTTTTCTGTTGATAGTTTAAACAGCTTTTGATTAGACCAGACCTCTTGGAGACTTCAGTCAGCATAACTAATAATATCTTGACTAGAAATTCAAAAAGTTATAGTTCAACAGGTTGAAGAAGAGATGATTAAAGTACAAATTATTGTATGATGGAATCTCTAAGTTCTTGAGAAGAACAAAGACTCCACAATGATAAAGCTGAAATGACTCCTACATAACAGTATCTTTTTGCGATGTGAAAATTATCTAAATGATTGCCTTCTTATATAAGAACTGATTAATCAATGGATATCACCAAACTCAACTTCTTTAAGGAGGATGAGTATCAGAAGGGAGCTTGATTTATTTAAAAAATACCTTGAGAACATTCATGGTAAAACAGAGTATAAATATGAATAATTAAATACTTGCTCTCTACCCTACTTTTATTTATTAACATTAATGAATGTAAGTCAGTTATTAATGGCCATTGATGCAAGATATGTATTGAATACAAAATGTCCCTAATTCAATCTCAAGTAGCAATTAATAAGACAAACTTCTGCTTGAAACCCAAGTTACTACTACCAAGTCAGAAGAGATCTGACCTCCTGGTAAGACAGTTTTTTATATTTCATAGCATTGAAGCTACTTTGTAATGCTTACCTTGTTATTTCTGTGTCAAAGTTACCAAGCAGCTTAGTGATTTAGGAAGAACACTGGGGACAATGAATTACTGCATTTTGCTCCTAATTTAGGCTAGTTTGAATCATGAAGAATGAGTGGGATAAGCATGGATTCTAAGTCTCTTGACTGAGACATGGGTTGAGTTCTTCCCCCCATTCAGCATGGCTTATCATAATACAGATAATGGAATGCAGTTTTCTTCAGTTCTAACTAAATTAAAGACCAGCATTGTCAAGAGGTATATAAAACCTATTAAGGTAGCCTTTCAAGAAAAAAGCACTTAGTGTCAATAATTTCAGACTATCCTTTAACTATTATGAAAAATAGTGCTACAGGTATTTGTACATCCTAAGTGGTAATTCCTTGTGCTAATTCCAATAAAGCTACAGAAAACATAATCAGAACACGGACCTACTGTAAATGTGTACTTGAAAATTCAGTTTCACAGAAAACAAACCAAAGACGCTCTAGTCAAAAATATAAACAGCCCATTATCTGTGGCAACGTTAATATATAAAAAACTTATAGAAGTAAAAAAATACATGTAACTTTGGAAACCGTGTTAAATTAGAAATAGCTGCACAATAAAGTTTCTTGATTTTTTTAAAAAAATTAGATAAGGATTATATATTTAAACTCTCAGCTTTTGGAAGTTTATCTGGAAAAGAAAAAGCTTAGGAATATATGGGCCTTGGAGCCACATATACCATAATTCAATTACTTCAAATAATTCCTCACAAGGCTGTTTGCTGAGTCTGCTACTTTATCCTGTGTTTTAGTTCTATTTCCTGTCTTGATTAGTTACCCTGGGAAATGCAGAGTCACAACAGAAGGAATTTACAAAAGATGACAACATATTCAGTGCACAGGATTCCCAAGATTAATCAAATATAAAACAAAAAGATAGAAAGTAAGAGTAGTAGTGTGTTTTGTGGAACCATAACTACTTTTCTAGAAAACTGTTTTAAAATGATACTATTGCTTCTTCTAAGGGAAGAAGGAAAAATTCTCCATATCCTTAAAAATAGGCCTCTTCATGCTATCCTAAAGATGTTTTGCAAGGCTACTTGTTTTGACTTTCTTTTTGAGTTTTTAATAGATTCAAATATTGTAGCCTTGCCTTTTCAATTGCTGCATACTGTGTGAAAACAACAGTGATTATAATAGGCCACTGCATTGCAGTGGTGGGAAAAAGAATTAGAGGATGCAGAGTTTGTAAAATGTTCTGGGATTTGGGAAGAGAAAATTGCTGTTTACATAGAGAAGAGTATTAAAAACTGCCATTTCTTTTTGGCTTATAATTCTTCTTTCTAAATACTTAAAAATGGTAAAGACTGCAAAAGCATTCTTGGCCTAAAAATAATACAGCAAAACCAAAAAAATGGTTATGAAAGACTTAAAAGCATCTGAAACAAAATAGGATAAATCGGTTCTTATTCAGAAATACAAAATATAAAAATAAAATACCTGTAACCAGGGTCCATGTGCTGCATATGGATGCTCCTCTGTAGCAAAGGCCCCTTCAACTCCTGTAGATACAAAAGTGATTGCTGTATCTCCTGTAATACTTTTGTATGTAAAGTGCCGACCATGTAATAATCTGCCTCTGAAACAATAAACAAACAAAAATATGACTTTCAAATCAATGCAGTCTTCCCATGTGGCACTCTGTCACGTCATGTACTCCTCAATACATATAATATTTTAGGTCCATAATTTTAAAGTTCAAGATACAAAAAATGAAATAGAGAGAAGGGAAAGAAACAACTATAATTTGACTATGGTAATTGAGGCTCTAGTGGATTGGGTAAAAAAGGAAAATTCATCTAAGTTCCAAATCACACAAACAAACTATAAACTCAACGACTTGTATCATAGAACACACCACTTTCAATGATTGATGAAATGAAAGAGATGCAGTTAAATGAAAGGAATTCTATATCTCACCTACATTTCTCTCTTCCAGACACATTCCATCTAAATGTAATATATGCTTCTTCATAAACCAAAACAAATATATTTAATAGCAAATAAAGATGACATATGTGTTAGGAAGATTTCCTAAGGTTACCAGGAAAATTCTCTATTTTAGAATTCAAATAAAAATCCATAATAATCTAATTATGCAGCAAAATACAAGATTGCATTGTGGCATTATAACAATCAGTTCAGACACTTGAGACTTGACATATAAGAGTTAACCAAAGCCTTGAAATGCAGATGGTCCTCGGGTTACGATGACAATTAGGACCAGACTACTGTCGCTAAGCAATGCGATATAAAGTATGATGCAGTTACTGTCAGTTACCAATGGCAATCCAGACAGTCCCGCTTGCTGTCTTAACCGCAAAATACACACTAGGAGGCCCCACACAGGCCCCACACAAGTTGAGGGAGGGGGAGCTGAGGTGCAAGTGCAGGGAGGCCACAGGAGGGAGGGGGTGGGTTGCACAAAATAAAGTGTCTTGTCCTTTCAAAGACTTTATACAGCCATTTCAAGGTCTTCCCCTGTTGTTTGAATATGTATGCTTTCAGGGAAGATAACTGCACTGGAATTATTATTGTAGTAAAGCAATAGGTTTCTTGAAGCATCATGCCAAATCTTTGAGCTGCAGCACTTTCACATTTTGAACAAGGGCACATTGCTCATTTCATGCCGGGCCCTCTGAACTGCACTCCTGAACCCCAATAGGCATTTAATATTACATGGTTAAATGCTTTGTAATACTCAGTTTATCTTTTTAAATCTGGCTGAAGAATGGTCCTTACAGCCTTTCGTACAAAAACTAACATTCTACTCACCTTAAGCAAAGTGGAATTAATGCTCCTGATTCCTGGTTGAATTTTAGGTGCACACTCTCAAGCTGTCTTGTGCGAATCAGTTCATGAGGAATGATTGCTGCTGAGCTGTCACTTTCTAAACTGTCCTTACGACTCCTAAATCAAAGAAGGTATAACGTTTTATCCCACCTTTTAAATATATTTTTGGTCAACTCAAGGAGATTACACTTAATATTCCTGCCCCCTATTTTCACTACCACCACCATCCTATTAGGGTACATTGAGGAGGGAGAGGGAGAGGGAGAGGGAGAGGGAGAGGGAGAGAGAGAGAGAGAGAGAGAGAGAGAGAGAGAGAGAGGAAGGAGGGAGGGGAGGGAGGGAGAGAGAGAGAGAGAGAGGGAGGGAGGGAGACTCTCGCCCAAAGTCACTCATCTTTCATGGCTGAGGCCTAGAATTCAGTCTCCTGCTTTCTAGTCCAGAGCCTTAGCTACTATACCAAACTCGCATTGTAAATCCTTAAGCAGAGAATTTACTGGAGCAATATTTAGGTTTTAAAACTTAAATGTATTTTACAAAATATATATGTGGCCTCTATATCAGATCTATGTGTAACAAATCTAGTTTTATACATGACCTGATTATGAGTGAGATTGCAGACAAGGTACATATCTCTAAATCCCTGTTGTAGAGTCCCCTTTGCTGAAGTTTCACCAACTTGTTTTTTTTTATATATAATAATTTTATTATTAATTATTATCTGTGACTTCAGTTCTGCCATGGGAGGATTGGATCCTTGCGCTACCTGGCTGGGGAAAGCAGTAAGAGAATACTGAGAGCTGGGTCTGGGGTATACTTAATACTTCACAGGAAAGTTGCACTTTTGATATCTCTGAAACTTGTGCTAAGTAAATTTAAAAAAACTGTCTAATCCGTTCTAACCAATGGAAGTAACAATTCATTTAAGTAAGATTTAGTTGGGATTTCTATATATTATTAGTAAAAAGGAGTCTGGACTTGAATTTTCTTAATGGTTAATGCTATATATCCTATATAGCAGCGATGGCGAACCTTTTTTGGCTCGCGTGCCATAAGCGGAAGGGAGCGCAAGGGCTGTGTGCGCAGGTGTGCTGCATCCATAATGCAATGCATGACCCCCCCAGTGCGCATGCACACATGACAGGCGCAACCCCCCCCCCATTTTTTGCATGCTTTTTTCGCTCTCCCCAGGCTCCAGAGGCTTTATAGGAGCCTGGGGAGGGCGAAAACAGCCTGTCACGCCACCCCGGAGGCTCTCTGGAGGCTTCTGGAGCTTTCCTGAAGTCTCCGGTGTGCAAAAACCTGGCCCGTCGGGAACGGACTTCTGGTTTGCTCGTAGGACCGGTTTAAGCCCTCCGGAGCCTTCAGGGCTCTGAAGGACGAAAAATCACCCTACGAGCAAACTAGAAGTCACTTCCGGTTTGCTCGTAGGGCCATTTTTAGTCCTCTGGAGCCTTCAGGGACCTTCAGGAGGCTTCCCTGAAGGCTCCAGAGGGCTTAAACCAGCCCTACGAGCAAACAGGAAGTCGGTTCCTGAACTTCCAGTTTGCCCGTAGGGCCGGTTTTTTGCACTCCAGAGGCGTCAGGGAAACTCCTGAAGCCTCTGGAGGGCCTCCGGGGGGAGGGGGAGGCTGTTTTTGCCCTCCCCAGGCTCCTATAAAGCCTCTGAAGCCTGGGGAGGGCGAAAAATGGCTTTTAAAAAGGCTGAACTCAGCTGGCCAGTGCGCGCATGTGCACTGGACATCTAACAGGGCAACACCTCATGTGCCCTGACAAATGGCTCCATAGGTTCGCCATTCCGGCTGTATAAAATAGAATAAAATAAGAGAGTTGGAAGGGACCTTGGATGTCTTCTAGTCCAACTCCCTGATTAGGCAGGAAACCCTACACCACTTCAGACAAATGGTTATCTAAACTCTTCTTAAAAACTTCCAGTGTTGAAGCATTCACAACTTCTGGAGTCAAATTGTTCCACTGATTGTTTTAGCTGTCAGGAAATTTCTCCTTAGTTCTAGGTTGCTTCTCTCCTTGAATAGTTTCCACCCATTGCTTTCTGCCCTGCCCTCAGGTGCTTTGGAGAATAGCTTGATTCCTTCTTCTTTGTGGCAGCCCCTGTGATATTGGAACACTGCTATCACGTCTCCCCTAGTCATTCTTTTCATCAAACTAGATTGACCATTGTCTTACCTGAAGGGTCCTTTTCAGGGCGCTGCAACGGAGAGTCCAAAGAAGGGTTAAACACAGCCAATCTGCCCAGAACTGAATTGAAACTTTAAGCCACGCCTCTGGTGCCGACTCTCCCCAGATTTATTCAATGAAGACGTGGAACAGTTGCGCGCTGAAACTTCAACTGGAAGTCTAATATGGAACAAGTCAAAAATAGTCCAACAACAATAACAGAAACAACAAACAACACTGTGACTTCACAAACACCAGCGGAGAATAGACCCCAGGGCGGGGTGGACTCTCCGTTGCAGCGCCCTGAAAAGGACCCTTCAGGTAAGACAATGGTCATTTTCCAGGGCGCTGCTCTGGAGAGTCCAAAGAAGGGACATGCCCAAGCTAACTGTCACTAGGGCGGGAAGGCTCAGCCATCAGGGTCGCTCCGCTGGTATGGATGCCCTGAAGAACACGCCTCCCAAAGGCCCCTTCCGCCGATGCAAAACTGTCCAGTTTGTAATTTCGGACAAATGGAGACAGAGAAGTCCAGGTGGCCGCCTTGCAGATCTCTTCAATCGGTGCCTGTGTAGACCAGGCAGCTGTGGTGGCGGCGCTTCTAGTCGAATGTGCTGTGATATTGCGAGGCACTGGAACGGACTGTAAAACGTGGGCAAGCGCAATGCAGGCTTGCAGCCATCTGCCGATGGTAGATGAAGAGACCTTCTTGCCTTGAGAGGCTGGTTGAAAGGAGACGAATAGAGATTCGGATTTCCGAAAACTGGCCGTGCGCTTGATGTATCTGCGAATAGTCCTGCGCACATCCAGCATGTGCCAGCGCTTTTCCCTCGGGTGCCGAGGATGCGGACAAAAATCCGGAAGGACCACCTCCTGCGCCCGATGAAACCCGGAATTGACCTTCGGACTGAAGGAAGGGTCCAGCCTCAGGATTACTCTGTCGTTACGAATGAGACACAAGTCCTCTCTGACTGACAAGGCAGCCAGTTCCGATATGCGACGAGCAGACGTGATAGCGACCAGAAAAACCGTCTTGAATGTGAGGTGTCTGAGACTGGCCGTCTTAATGGGCTCAAACGGGGGCCCGATGAGGGACCGCAACACTACATTGAGATCCCAAGATGGGTATCTGTGGACCACTGGGGGTCTCAGGTTGGTCGCTCCCCTGAGGAAACTGCGGATGGTCGGATTCCGGCCAAGAGATGCGTAGCCCTCAACTGAGAGGATGGTTGACAGGGCTGCTGCCTGGCGCCTCAGGGTGTTAGGTGCCAGGCCCTTGTCCAAACCTTCCTGCAGGAAGTCCAGGATGACAGGAACCGAAGCAAGGGGCGCAGACGTATCATGAGCCGTGCACCAGCTGGCGAAGGATTTCCAAGTGGCGTCGTAGATGCGCGTCGTGGACTGCCGTCGTGACGCTTGGATGGTGCCAATCACCTTGTCTGACAACTTGCCTCTGCTTAGGAGATCCCTCTCAAGTGCCAGACGGCCAGCTGCAGCCACTGGGGTTCTGGATGTTGAAGGGCCCCCTGGCTGAGAGAGATGTCCTGTGGAGGAATCCGCCACGGTGGTGTGATCGAAAGACTCACCAAGTCTGCAAACCAGGTTCTCCTGGGCCAGTACGGTGCTACCAGCAGCACCTCCGCCTCCTCTGCTAGGATCTTCCTGATGACTCTGGGAAGAAGAGGTAGCGGGGGAAAAGCGTAAAGCAGACCTTTCGGCCACGGGCCGTGCAGCGCGTTGACTCCTTCCGCCCTCGGGTCGTGGAACCTTGTGAAGAACCGCGGAAGATGCGCGTTGGCCGCGGTGGCGAACAGGTCCACCAGCGGGAGGCCGAACCTCTGGGACAGTTGCTGGAACAGCAGCGGATGTAGACGCCACTCCGAGTGGTCGACTGTGGATCTGCTCAGCCAGTCCGCCTGGGTGTTGCTCGTGCCCGAGATGTGCTCCGCCTGAAGAGAAAGGAGATACCTCTCCGCCCATCGACCCAAGAGCTCCGCCTCCTTCATCAGGGATCTGGAGCGCGTTCCCCCCTGTCGATTGATGTGCGCCTTGGTGGCGACATTGTCTGTCATGATGCGCACGTGGTGGCCCTGAACGGTGCTCTGGAAGCGCTTCAGCGCAAGCCTGACTGCCCTCAGCTCCAGCCAGTTGATGCTGTGAGCGGCTTCGGAAGGGGACCACCTGCCCTGTGCTAGCTGGTTGTGGCAGTGGGCCCCCCAACCGAACAGGCTGGCATCCGTTGTGATGGTGAGCCTGACTGGCTCCTTGAATGGCGACCCCTTTAACAGGGCCGGAGACAACCACCACTTTAGAGAGCGACGTACCTCTGCTGGAACTGGAATCAGTCTTGTTGAGCTGCTTTCGTTTGTTCTTTGATATGGGAGCAGGAGCCACTGAAGGGGACGGGAGTGAAGTCTCGCCCAAGGCACGATTGACAGGCACGAGATCATCTTACCGAGGAGCTGTGAGAGCTGAACCACCTTGACTAGACGTGACTGCTGCACCTGAACGACCATCTCCCGAAGGCTGGCCACCCTTTCCGGGGACAGGGATACCGTGCCCGAGGTGGTGTCGATGACGGCCCCTAGATGCTTCAGTCTGGTCGTGGGAACGAGATGACTTTTTTCCAGGTTGATGGTGAACCCGTGGTCCCGGAGGTAATGGAGGCCCGCGTAAGAGAACCTCAGGAACTTGTGGTGGGCTTTGCGGATAGGGATGTGGAGGTAGGCCTCTTTGAGGTCTATGGACGTTAGTATATCGCCTGGCCTGATGCCCCCAAGATGGACTGGAGGGACTGCATCTTGAACCTGCGATATGTCACGTGGTGATTGAACCTCTTTAGATCTAATATCCCCCTCCACCCTCCTGAGTTTTTGGGGACCAGAAACAGGATGGAGTAAAACCCTCTTCCTTCCTGGCCTGCTGGGACAGGTTCTATGGCCCTGATCTCCTTGAGGTGCCTTATCTCCTGTTCCATGAGGGATCTTTTGACTAACCCTGAGGGAACTGGACACCGGATGAAGTGGCGGGGAGGGGGGGACCAGAATTCTAAAGTGAGACCCATGCGGACCGTTTGAAGAACCCACTGGTCCGACGTGGTCTGCTCCCATTTGGCGTGGAACAACTGCAACCGCCCTCCTATGGGAGCTGACCTGTGATGGTCATTTATACCTCCTAAAGGGTCGGGAGCCGGAGCCCCCCCGAAATGGCCGCTTGGAGAAGGGCTGCTGGCGACCTCTGTCTCGAAAGGACTGACGGTCCTGAGACCGCTCACCCTGCTGGGGATACGCCCGATGATAGGGGGCGGAGCTGGTGGAGGGCTCATTGTTCCGAAAGGCCTGCCTCCTGTAAGAGCCAGGACCTTTACGATCAGGCTTTTTGGTGACTGATGGCATCACTTTCTTTTTGTCCTTGTTTTCCACAAGGACTGGATCAAGGACCTCACCAAACAGCTTGTCCCCTTTAAAGGGGGCAGTAACAAGCTTCCATTTGGAGCGCATATCCACATTCCAGTGCCTAAGCCACAGGAGGCGTCTGGAAGTAACATTAGACGCTAGGGCACGCGAGGCAAACTTAGCAGCATTCAGAGTGGCATCAGCAGTGTACTCTGTGGCTGCCATGATTTTATTGATATCCTGCCTGACTTTAACGTCCTTGGCAGGTATCTTCCTCAACAACTGCCTCAGCCACAGGAGAGCCGCCCTGGAGAAAAAGGAGGCTGAAGCGGAGGACTTAATGGCCCATGCAGCTGCCTGATGGGTCTTGTGACAAGCAGTTTCGGTTCTCTTGTCCTCAGCCTTGAGCCCCTCCAACAGGTCAGGAGGGAGCACAGAAGAGGAGGTAAGAGCCGCTACAGGGGGATCGATAGGAGGGAGCTTGAGCAGCTCCTCCAGGCTGGCATCCACCGTATATAGCTTCTTGTCATGGCTGCTGGGGGTAGCCATGGTAGCTGGCTGCGCCCACTGTCTTTGAACTAAATTGAGGAACATCTTGGGTACAGGAACTATTTCCTGGACCGAAATGGGTTCCTCAAAGAGATCCCCAGATAGATCATCAGGGTCTACAACCACCTGAGCTGGGGGGGTGGACCCCATGTGAGTTGAGATCTTAGCCTTATCTAAAATGGTTTTGAAATTATCCAAATTAAATAAGCCTGAAAAGGCCGGCTTTTTGGTGGGGCTTGCCTCATCCCCAGAGAATTCAGCTTCCTGCCTAGGAAGAAATTCCTCTTCTTCCTCCCAGTCTGACTCATTGGAGGCCACTGAAGAATGCAGGGACGGAGGTGGAAGGCTAGGAGCCATCTCTCTGGAATCCTCCTGGGGTTGCAAATGGTGGATCTTGCGAGTGCGCTTGCCACCTTTTCGCATGCCTGCCTCAATGCCCTGGGAAATGGCCCTGTTAATTATTTCCTGCATTTCAGTGGATAGGTTAGGCCCTTGGTCCTCAATGGGGCGAACCCCTTGAGTGGGCCCGGGGATCGGCTGTTGAGGGGCTAAGGGCCCCATTGGAGCTGGTCCCTCCTCCATATCAGAGGGACAGGCAAAGAGATCAGTCTGATCAGCCATGGAATGGCCTGGAGAAGTTGCCATGGCCAAGGAATCCCCTTCCTCTTCACTATCAGAAATGGGGCCACCCTGGGCTGGAGGAATTTCCCTGGAGGGCTCCCCAGGAGACACCGAAAGGGAAGATTGGGCCTGCTGTTGGGCTTTGGAAACCTGTTTTTCTAAGGCCTTCTGTCGCCTTAATGCATCTTTGTCTAGGCCTGAGCCCTGCTTGGGGCCATGCCTGGAGTAAGGCTTACTCCCTCTAATGGCCTCCCTGGCTGCTTTCCCGGCCTGTCTTACAGGGGCTCTGGAAGAGACACCCTCAGAAGTCTCAGGGGCCTGATCTGCCATGCTAACAATCACTGGTTGGGGCAGTAGGGGGATGGGAAAACCACCACTCACCACCTCCAGAAAGCCCACCGCAGCACGATGCTCCTGAGGAGACAGAGAAACTGCAAGGCCTGAAGTAGCTTGGAATCTTTTAGGCGCGAGCAGAATTCGCTCCCAGCGCCTGCAGGAGAGTAAGGGAGGCGACCCAGCAGGCCACGATCCCACGCCGCTATCACTTGCTTGGATTGGGGCCCAGGTCGCCGGTCACACCGGCCAAGTCTGACTCCACGCGGCTCCTGCAAAGAGCCAGGCACCAGGCAGCTGCGGCAAAAAACTTTTAAAAGTAAAGCCGGAAGATTGCGCAATCCAAAATGGCGGCCGGAACTCACCGGAGCTCTGCGCGCCAAATTTAAAGAGGGAAGAAGCCAAAATGGCTGCCCTGGAAGCCCACGCAGCAATTTGACTTGCTAGAAGCACAAATTGCAACGGAGGGCTTCCAGTGGGAATTGGCCCCCAGTAGGGGTGCCCCAACAGCGCTGGCGTCGGCACTCCGACCCACACGCTTCCCCCAACAGCTGCCTGTGGCTTCTAGGAGCCAGAGCAAAGCCCCGGACTCCAGGAGAGCCGAAAGGGTGAGAAAAACCCAATTAAAAAGGGGGAAAAAAACCTTAAATTTAAACTCACCAGCCTGCTCTAAAAATCCTTAAATATGCTGTTTTAAAAAATTATTCTTCCTCTGGAGAGTCCAAGGAATCAATCTTAGAACTGGAGAAAATCTTAAAGCGTCTACTGGGCTAGCTGAATTGAAAAAATCTGGGGAGAGTCGGCACCAGAGGCGTGGCTTAAAGTTTCAATTCAGTTCTGGGCAGATTGGCTGTGTTTAACCCTTCTTTGGACTCTCCAGAGCAGCGCCCTGGAAAAATACCCAATTCCAGCCACCCATCTTTATACTATGTGTTTTAGCCTCCAGTCCCCTAATCATCTAAATATGGTTAAGTGGTTATGGTTTTTTGATCATGGTAAATTATCTTGCTCAGGACTGGACTCTGCCAGACCAACAAATTCCACATTCAGAACAAATCTTGCCTAGAAATAAGGTTATGAACAAAAGCTTGGTATGTCTGAATCTACAGAATATCTTTAGCACTGAACGTACACCAAGTACGGTATAAAACATAGTTTGTAATTTCAGGAGCCAGTATTGAATCATTATGTTTTGTCACATATTTCATCAAGATATATTGCTATACTTATATCCCAATATTCTTAATTTCTGCCAAACAAACTATTGGCTTATGTTGAGATGTTTGTTATCAGCACACAAAGTAATTCTAGCTTTAAAAATAAATGAATCTATTATTAGACCTTTGTTTCCAATTCAGTGTTTTGCTTTCACTTTACTCTGAATGTTATTCTGCCTAATTTCTTCACTTGACCACATTCTATTGAATTTTACCTCTTGACCAGATAATGGTCCTTGGACAAGCTTCCCTAAAATCCATTTTTCATTAAAACCTGTTAGATCTAGCAGCTGACATCGGGAGTTTTCTGTTTATAGGGGTTTTTCCCTTTTCTTTGTATCTGAAATGAAGGCCTTCTCTTTGCCTTGCCAGCTCTTAAGAATGAAGGGTATTGGCAGGGCCACCCACATATAAGATTTTCAATAACCTACACTAAGCTGAATAAAGAATCAAGTATTCATTCTTTCAGCTTGAATGAAAACCATGCATGGTCCTGGGGAAGAAGACAACCTAGATGAGGGGGTGATGGAATTTCTAACACTTTAAGGAAAATCAGGGGGAGCCAAAGAAATTATTACTGCAGCTTTTTTTTCTCTGCAAATGTAGCTTTGAAAGCAGGAGCTTAATCTGGTGTTTTCAGTTTTATTTATATTTATTTGTGTTATTTTCCTTTTTATGGTCATCATCTCTTACCTTCATTTATTCTTACACACATAAAGTACTCTTAACTAGATCTATTTAACAGAATTTCTTTTCAAGTAGTCATGAACTAATACATTTTAAAACTGCCACATAAAATTCTCTACTCAACCAACACAAATAATTCATGGATTCTCAGCTTACACCCAGAAAGAAGTGAATAAAACCTGACAAGAGCCATGACTTCTGTATTAGGAAAGAGAGGGTGCATTTAAATGAGAGCAATATGCCGGAAATGCCCCAGCATGAGACTGCATATCTAACATTTTGTGGAACTGGAAGAGAATCTGAGATTAAAGCTCATTCTGAGTGATTGAAGGATTGTGGGAGGTGTAAGTGTGGGCAGTTGTCAGATTAATTCTTTAGATGATTAAATTCTTTTGTAGTCAATGTTTGAAGTCTCTTCATTTTAAATGAGTGTAATGCAGCAGTTACCAAGGTGACTTTTGCTGACTTTCAACTATTTCTTCCTTCATTTTCTGTTCTTACTAAGAGCCTGAATTGGTTTCTACATCTTGTGAATTAAGATGAACAACACTGTTAGCCGTACTGCTGTTAGCTGCCGCTGTGTTAAACTTCAGACCTGGATTTGGGTAGCAGAAGCAAAGCTAATAATCTGCTGTTGCTAAAAAAGCAACAGAAGTCATAGTCACATAAACAAATTTGCAATCATCTTTGAATCTCCTGCAATATTAGAGACAGATGATATAAACCATGTCATCAGTCAATATAAATTCTCCAGGGGGAAAAAAAACAATTGCTTGCTACACAGTTTAACTATCCTACACTTTTTCTGAGATTCTAAGAATCTGAGAGACTAAAGTTTTAATAATTGCTTATAGTCTAGGTAAAGGAGAAACTAAGATTTGCCATGATAGGCACTGATTAACAGATTAATGCTTGCTAATAAAATAGCAAACTAGAGTAGTTATCCTTAAATGCTGACTATTTTTATAAGATCTATTGTCTGGGGTATTTGGTTCAGCGAGAGAGAAGTGGACTTGTGCACAAATACAATGTTCCACTGCCTACCTATTACTTAATTAAAAGTTCTAAAAAATAAACTAAAGTTACTTAATGCAAGCATCTGTATGACTTACTGTGCTATATTTTAACAGACAATTAATATTTTTTCTTAAGAAAACTCTGATACCAAAGTTCATGCGAAAAAATGATATATTTGCAATGCTGCATTTGCATTTAACTACTTCCTTTGTAAAGGGCTCAGTGGCTAAGACATTGAGCTTGTCAATCAGAAAGGTCGGCAGTTTGGTGGTTCGAATCCCTAACGCTGTGTAACGGGGTTACTTGTCCCAGCTTCTGCCAATCTAGCAGTTCAAATACACGTAAAAAATGCAAGTAGAAAAATAGGGACCACCTTTGATGGGAAGGTAACAGCATTCCGTGTGCCTCGGCATTTAGTCATGCCAGCCACATGACCACGGAGACATCTTCGGACAGCGCTGGCTTTTAGCTTTGAAACAGAGATGAGCACTGCCCCATAGAGTCAGAAACGACTAGCACATATGTGCAAGGGGAACCTTTACCTTTACCTTACTCCCTTTGTTGTATACACTTTAACTAGGCAATTTGGACAAAAAAATTTATGATATTTTTATACTTTTGTAACAGAGAACCAATAACTAAAGTTAGAGATATGAAGTTACAGAAGAGATATAAAATGCTAACGTTATACCACAGCATACCCTCCATTTTAAAATAGCTTTTTACTATATAAGGTTCCACCCAGCTCAATCTATGCCTATTAGCCCAGCCATCATATTCTAAACACCACCGGTTTACTCTATGTGACCTCCGAGAGCACATACCTTAGTTCCTACAGAGCTAATATAGCAGGGAGTGGGGAGAGGAGGGAAAAGATTGTCTAGATATTTTCTAGTTCTAGCAACCTGGAAGTTCTTCTAAAGGTGCCAATGCTTCCCCCTTTTTTTTGTAAGATTTGGCTGCAATCCTTGGACAGTAATAATCAGCATTATAAAAGGTAATGTGCAGAATCTAATGTAATGCTAATAAGACAAACAGCCAACCCAGGATACAGACAAAAAAACTCTGTTTGTTAACAGTGCGTATTTCAGAAAACAAGAACCTTTGTTTACTTATGAACAATAATATGCTATATTATTCATATTCTACAGAGGGCGAAGGAACATTTGAAACTGAGAAATAAAAATAAAACTTTTTTTTGCTTTACACACACACATAAAAATACAGAAACGTTTATACCCAATGTACACAAAAGGCCAAGTAACATGACCCAAATCAAAGTTATTTCTTACATATCACATGTTGCTAGTAATGTGTACATTAATTACATATATGACTTACCTCAGCTATTGATATGAATAAATATGCTCCAACTGGTACATAGTTTAACTTTTTTTTATTTTGCTAGTCTGATGTTTCATAACATGAACATTCTCAAATTCACACTATACAGTAACTTGGTCAACATATTTATGTTAGAATGTGAGATGGCTTAGCCTTTCATTCAATTTCTCTTTCTTAACTTCTGACCTTTAGATTCTGAGCTTTTAGACAAGGTTTGACTCTCATTTTGATGTTCTAATAACTGTCCTGCAGCTTGCCAATATTCACATAACTGTAGTATAAAGAACAAGCATTTTCTCTTATAAAGATATGCTTCAAATATCTGAAATATTATAATACAGAAAAGATAGTAGACTTATTGTCCCAGGTCAGGATCAGGATCAGTATACTGAAAGCTATAAGTAAGCAGGTTCAGGGTAGATGCAAGGAAGTACATCCTGATATTTACAAGTTGCAGCAATTTACAAGTGAGGAGTTCCCTTTCATTGGTGAAATTGAAAAAGAAGCTGGATCATTGGTTAGAGATATTTGATTTGTTTATTTATAAAATGTATTGGCTGCCCATTGTATCACATAAAATGTCTGTCTGTCTATATGTATATAGCTACATACAAATGTTTAAAACCATATTCTAAGGTTCTGCATTGAGCAGAGATTAAATGACTTCTAATGTCATTTCTGCTTTATACTACTTTAATTTAATGATGTTTACCAGTGCAATAAATATAAAACAGAGATTACCATTCCCAAACATAAGTATTTTTGCAGAAACCGAAATGTTTTTTATTTAGTCAGGTTTTCCACTGACTATTTTCTATCGCCCTAATTATAAATGACTTGTCATTTGCTTTCCTTTGATTATTTAAACCATTTTTACTGTTTTGTTTCATATTTTTATATACTATATATCACTTTGGTAGTTTCTAAATTTAAGTTTCTAAATTAAAACCAGTATAAAATTGTGCAAATACCGTTTCCCCACCCCCCAAAAATACAACCTGTCCTGAAACTAACACCTTGCCACATTTTTTGCGTGGGCAAAAATATAAGCTCACCTCTGAAAATAAGCCCCTTGGACCACCTCCCCGTGGAGCCAGGCAGAGCACCGCTCACTGACCTAGAGGCATCCCGAAGGTGCTAAGCCGCAGGAGCCGGGGGGGGGGAGGAGCTCACGTTCATTGGAGTGCGCTCTATGGTTGTGGGCTGGCGGCTGGAAGACTCTCTGTCCGGAAGACTCTCTGTCCGGCAGCCAGCCCACAACCATAGAGCGCACTCCTAGAGTGGCCGCTGCTGGAAGACTCAGCAGCCGAGTTTTGGAGTTTGGAAGCCGGAGAAGAAGTTATGCTCGGAGCACAGCGGCGGCACCCTGCAGGGAGAGCTGGGGCAGGGCATGGTGAGGTTGGGAGCCATGCTTGCTGGTGCAGAACAGGCGCTTGCGCAAGCCTCCCTCTCCAGCTGGGCAGAGCTTCATGCACTGACCTAGGGGGTATCCCTAATGTGCCAAGCCGCAGGAGCTGGGGGGCGGGCAGAGCGCCATGTGGCTTGGCACCTTAGGGATACCCCCTAAGTCAGTGAATGGCGCTCTGCCCGGCTGGAGAGGGGGTTTGCCAGGCAGCTGCTCGTGAGCGTGGTCACCTCATGGCTGCTTCGCCCCTGAGGCTGTGCCCGGCTCTTCGGGAGCCTGCTCGCAAGGGAGCAGCTGCCCGGCAACCCCAAAACAATAAGCTCTCTCCCTATAATAAGTCCAAGGCCATATTTCATGGGGCAAAAGAAAATAAGACCCAGTCTTATTTTCGGGGAAACATGATACATAGTTAAATAAAATATATTTGAAGTATAATACCAACATTATATTAACATATTATTTTATAATATAATAATAATATATTATAAAGATTATATTATAAAGATTATATTATATACAAAAATAGCCTTTCCTCCCATTATTATTGCAAGAAAAATGAGAACAACTCATTCTTTCTCACTTCAAGATTCATCTGTAAGACTAAACTTACGGAGCTCGGTCACTGTTCAATCCATTCTGCCTCTGAGTAGTAATTGGTGGCAAAATTGGCTTGCTGTTAATCTCTAGTCCCCTTCGTAGAGTTTCTCGAATTTGCTCTGTGTCTGAAAATTCAGAAATTTAAAAATAGAGTTAAATGTAGATGAGGTGATCTTTCAAACAGTAGATTGCAATACCAAAACAAATACCATATACTTTTTTTCCCCATCTGTATATCAAAAACCATAGTTTCTTGCAGCAAACTGGCAGCTATGATTTGTTTCCATTTAATAGAAACAACACTCAAAAAACTTATGTGTTGAGTAATATTTCACATTCTGATTTTTGGAAAACATTAGTCACAATGCACTGAATGAAGAATTATAGAATATAATAGCAATGTTGATCCTCTGGCTTCACCCCTTTTCCTGTCATTGGGAAAATGTTATATAAAGTTAACACAAAGTCGCAGGTATTAGTACACAAATTTTTCAGTGCGAAAAGCTGTGCTTGTAAAATATAACATCCTTTAACTAGTTTCTAAATAGTTTAGAATCAGAATTGTCTTTCTGCAAATAAAAGACTTCTTCAATTACAGAATGACCTTTCAGGAGATGCTGCAATGAGGAAAGGGAAGAAAATCTCTGTGAATTTGTCCTGCATCAGTAACTGCCATGTTGTTTTCAAGAGTTACCTCACTTTTTGACTGAGAGTGTGCACTATCCTGAAAATGATCTTACTTCGCTTGTTACCAGCTAGTACTTACAGGCTTCCTAATGTTTAGTTCTATGACATTCTATCTGCGTAGGCGCACTGAAGTCATGGCAATAGAAAAACCCAGAGTTGACAAGATGGCTTTGTGATCCCCGGCCTGCCTCATAGATTGCTATGCCTCCAACCAGATGCTTGCCCCTCCTCTAAGCAAAAGGGTTCAAAATGCAGTTGGCCAGGAAACAGAGTTTGTCTGGAGGGAAGCAACTGCCTATCAGCAAAAAGCTCCATTTTGGCTGCTAAAGAAAGGGTATATAGGGAACCTCTTCATAAGTACTCATTAAGAGGCAGGGGAAGAGATCATTGTAGATATTCTTCAGAGTAAATTGGGAGACAATGAGTTTCAAATGGGGAATGGAAACTGATGTATATGCTCAGTGAAAAGTGGAATCATGCATATTTCCATGAGATTGTATATGCGTCTGGGTGTAGGGGGTGGAGGCTTGTCTGTGAACATATTTGCACAACCTTGTATCTGGGAAAAGACTCATTTTCACAGTACTGGCAAAGACCTAACTTGGAACTTAATGTATTCTTGCGTTGGAAATGGTTGCCTAGCTATATAACACAGATTATTTAAATAATGTTTTAAAATCCTCTTATGCACAAGGTCTATTTGGAAAGTGCCTGCCTTCTATTTTCACTTAAATGGGAAGTAAATATTTTAACTTTTAGAAATTGACATCAAGTCTTTGCTAGGTTTACTGGTATAGTAGTCATATGACTATGTAAGAGGCCCAGGAACCAACATATATACATACATCTGCACAATCCTGTGAGATGGGTTGGGCCAAGAGACACTGACTACCCAAAGTCACCCAGCTAGCTTTCATGGCCAAGGAGGGTCTTGAACTGACAGACCCTTGCTTTTTAGCCTGGTGCCTTAACTCTTAGACCAAATAAACCTTAAGGCTGGTGGGATCAAAGTTTAGCTTACCTTTCCCAGACAATCGTCGAGGATGCGTACCAATGCAGATACTTCTGCTGTCTTCATCGTCCTCTGGTGGCCGGCTAAGGTCATCCCAGGCACATTTTGCACTCACACCGCTTAGATTTGAGCCATCTGTTTCAATCCCTTTATCAACTCGGTCCTGCTTAAAAGGATCCCAAACAAGCACACATTTGAGAACATAGTTCTGTCATTACAGGATCTATTACATATATTTTATTAATCCTCAGTGTCTGAGAAATTAAGAGCTGCAGTACTCATTTTTCATTGCTCTAAAGAAACAAAAGTCAGCCATAAATCAATGTCAATGAATACAATGGGCTTAAAACTCAGAACATACTGTTGCTCCGCCCAGTGTAATGTCACACTGCTTCATGGGACTTTTTTTCCAGCCCTATCTGGAGGCACTGAACTTCTGTGCATGAAGAAGTCTGTGCTCTTATAACCAAGAGATGGCAGAATGTCTCAGTTGCCAGTTATCACGAAAATGTGGCATTGAATCAAAAATAAGATTTAATGAATTCCAACCATTAATTCTCCCAGCATACTTCACTTCCAAAATCAATAGCAGAAAGAGATATTCCTGCATCCCATTGAAGCTACCAGTTCAACAGTTGAAGAAAACAATTTGTTTTCAGTACTAACATTCACCACCAGATGATGCTGTTAAACTAAATCTTGGCTTTTTAAAATAAGAGGCAGTAAACTGCAGGAGTTTGATATGAAAACAGAAGGGGGAAAAAGTGATTCAATTTTCCTTTTCACATGGAAACAAGCACACATACAACCTGGTCTGCTTGAGAATATCACTGAAGAAACTGTCAGAAACTACATATCCATCAACTATGATGTTTGGTAATACTGAAGGAAGACTTCACTCTGAGATGACAGTTGCACATCTAATATTCCAATACTGTCAGTGGTTGCAAAGATCAGTTTCAGCATGCTAGTCTATTTCCAACCCAGAAGTGAAGGGTTGCATATAGTTTTTTGAAGCTTTTGAAATCCTTATAAATCAGATTGGTTTCTACAAAACAAGGCAATGAACACATCCCTTTCCATTCAGATCTCAATCCATCAACTTCCCCCAAGCACACAAGGTGTCAGGAAATCTGCACATGAATGTTGTTTTTGTTGTGGTTGTGGTTGTTTTAATTATTTTTACTGCATGCCATCCAGTCATTTTGGAATTATGCAGTTCTACAAACATCCGGGAAGGAAAGAAGGAAGGAAAGAAGGAAGGAAGGAAGGAAGGAAGGAAGGAAGGAAGGAAGGAGGGAGGGAAGGAAAGAAGGAAGGAAGGAAGGAAATGATATCTGTGACCCAGTTCAGTAGCAACAGTGAAACTAATCTGAACAGAGCCATATTATTGGCCATGATTTCAAGGATTGGGAACATGAAGACTCACAAGTCAAAAACTGATAGCAAAGTAACAAAATAAGTGACTATTTTTTTCTGAGAACATTCAAATACAAGGAGAGAATTGTTTTGGGTTATACAAATGCAATTGTGTCCACTCGTCATGAAATATCAATACACTAAATAATTAAAATGCATACTTGCAGATGTGGATCTATTTCGAATATTGTTTCCCCACGTCGCATATCTGTGATTAACCATGGACCTCCTGCTCTATAGATGTACAAAAAAAGAACAATAGTTCACTGCAACTATCCCCAGAATTTTAGGGTTTCTTGTGCATCTTTATTTCTCAGATCACAAAATGCCTTCTCAGATTCTCTTTGCAGGCTATCAAATTCGTATGAATGTACATATTTTTTAGGTATCACAATCCTAAGGGAATATGGTACCTAAAATATCTTCACTCTGAAGATATTTATTTTCCCCATGTTACATAAACTAACCAACAGAAGACAGTCTTTTATAGCTCAGGGTTGAAGTTTGGGGTCTCTGTTGCTCTTTTGAGTTTGGTTGTTTTCTTGCAGACATTTAATTACCAAATTAGGTAAGCTCATCAGTGCAAGAAGGGAATGTGGATTGATTTCATTTTATATATTAAGAGGCTTGTTCTGTGATCTGGTGTTGGTGAGAAGGTCTTGGTGATTCCTTGATTAGGCTGCTGTTTACTGTTAGCTTGTTTGTCTGACCTGGTAGTTTCTTGACTGGGGTATTTATTTCTCGATTGTTGGTCTACTGTTGATCTTGACTCATCTGGGTGTTGATTGCTAGTGAGGAGGTGTTTGGGGGGTTTGACCCCCTTTTTGGCTTTTTGATTCTCTTTTGAATGGTATATAGATGTTATTTCTCTCTATGTGCTGGTTGATGGCTGATTTGTTTGAGTGCCATTCTTCCAGGAATTATCTACCATTTTTGGACTTGGCTTGGTCTAGGACAGTGATGGCGAACCTATGGCACGCGTGCCACAGGTGGCACGCGGAGCCATTTGTCACAGCACGCGACGCAGCTGAGTTCACCCTTTTTTAAAGCCATTTTTCGCCCTCCTCATGCTCCAGAGGCTTTATAGGAGCCTGGGGAAAGGCGAAAACAGCATCCCCTCTGGAGGCGTCAGGGAAGCCTTCGGGCAGTCCCTGAAGCCTTCAGAGAGCCCAAAATGATCCTCCGAGCAAACCAGAAGTGACTTCCAGTTTGCTCGAAGGGTCGTTTTGAGCGCTCCAAAGGCGTCAGGGAAACCTCCAGACGGTCCCTGAAGCCTTCGGAACGCTTAAAACGACCGTCCGAGCAAACCGGAAGTGACTTCCGGTTTGCTTGGAGGGTCGTTTTGAGTGCTCCGAAGGCGTCAGGGAAGCTTCCGGACGGTCCCTGAAGCCTTCGGAGCGCTCAAAACGATCCTTCGAGCAAACCGGAAGTTTGTCCGTGGGAGGGGGTCCGTGGGAGGCTGATTTTGTCCTACCCAGGCTCCTATAAAGCCGCTGGAGCCTGGGGAGGGCGAAAAAAGCATGTAAACATGGGGGGAGTGCCTGTAGTGCACACATGCGCACTGGGGGGTCGTGCATTGCATTATGGGTGCGGCAGGCCCCCACACGACCCCCCTGCGCTCCCCCTACTTATGGCATGCGAGTCAAAAAAGGTTCGCCATCGCTGGTCTAGGATGGTCTGTTTTCCAGCTGCAACTATGATTTAGTCTCTGTCCATGTGTTATGAAATAAAGGAGTTTTCATCTTATCTTCTGACTGCTAGTTGGTGTTCATGGATGCGTTCTGCTAGTCTTCTGCCTGTTTGTCCTACATAGTGACTGTTATAGCCCTTACACTGTGTATTATAATGACTCCTTTTACTTCTGGGCCTGCTGGGTCTTTTGGTTTATTTAGGATGCTTTGGAGGGCTTTAATTGGTTGTGTGCTATGGTGATGCCATAACTAACCAAACAAATTTCAATTTCAAGTTGTACTGTGAAATTAGAGGGGGGGATACCCTCTTCTATTTAAGTATACAGGTTTTTTAAAAGATTTTTTATTATTATTATTATTATTATTATTATTATTATTATTATTATTATTATTATTATTATTATTTCTTCACACTTCTAGACCGCCCCCTCTCCCAAAAGGGACTCGGGGCGGTGTACAGTCCACACAGCAAATACATAAGTGAATAAATATAAATATAAATATGGAGGAGGTTAAAAGGATTAAAAGAACTGTACAGCGAGAATATAAATATGACTTTAAAACCCCTAAAATCAATTAAATTTAAAACAATACCCTTAGAAAACCAGTTAAAGTATATTTCCAGGAGGTAACAGTTATAACAATTATAGTTATGCCAGGCCAGCTAATCGGAACAGGTGACTCTTCAATTTTTGTCGGAAGGAGCGGAGGTCCGTGGTGGTTCTGATATCGGGGGGGAGGTCATTCCAGAGGGTTGGGCCCATCACAGAGAACGCCCTGCTCCTTGGCGTCGCCCGCTGGCATTGCCTAGTGGACGGCACCTGGAGAAGGCCTTCCCTGTGAGAGCGAATTGGCCGCAGGGATGTATGTGGGAGGATGCGATCCCGCAAGTAACTAGGTCCTGTGCCATGGAGCGCTTTAAAGATGGTAATCAGAACCTTGAAACGCACCCGAAAAACCACAGGCAGCCAGTGCAGCTCGCGCAGGAGTGGTGTTACGTGGGAGTATCTGGTACTCCCCATGACTACCCGCGCGGCCGCGTTCTGGACTAGCTGCAGTCTCCGGGCGCGTCCCAAGGGAAACCCCATGTAGAGAGCATTACAGTAGTCTAGGCGAGACGTCACCAACGCATGAGTGACTGTGCGTAGGGCATCCCGGTCCAATAGGGGGCGCAATTGGCGCACCAGGCGAACCTGGTGGAACGCCCCCCTTGCCACGGCTGCCACATGGTCATCCATTGACAGCCGGGCATCTAGGAGGACGCCCAAATTGCGCGCCCGTTCCACAGGGGGCAATTGCTCGTCCCCTATGGCCAGCGATGGAGTCAGCTGGCTGAACCGAGGTGCCGGTAGCCACAGCCACTCGGTCTTGGAGGGGTTGAGTTTGAGTCTGTTGTCCCCCATCCAGACCCCGACGGCTTCCAAACACCGGGACATCACTTCGACAGCCTCGTTGGGGTGGTTTGGGGTTGAGATGTACAGCTGAGTATCATCAGCGTACAGGTGGTACTCAACCCCAAAACCACGGATGATCTCGCCCAGCGGCTTCACATATGCGTTGAACAGAAGGGGCGAGAGGACCGACCCCTGCGGCACCCCACAAGAGAGTGGCCTCAGGGTTGATCTCTGCCCCCGTCAACACATATTGCATCCAGTCGGAGAGGTAAGAGCCGAACCACCGCAAAACGATGCCTCCGACTCCCATCCCCTCCAGCCGGCGCAATAGGATACCATGGTCGATGGTATCAAAAGCCGTTGAGAGGTCTAATAGGACCAGGATAGAGGAACAACCTCTATCTCTGGCCCTCCAGAGATCATCAACCAACGCGACCAAGGCTGTCTCTGTGCTGTGCCCGGGTCGGAAGCCGGACTGGCGTGGGTCTAGATAGTTGGATTCATCGAGGTGACGTGGAAATTGCTGCACCACCACATTCTCAACAACCTTCGCCAGGAAGGGAAGGTTGGAGACTGGACGATAATTAGCTAGCTCCATTGGGTCAAGTGAAGGCCTCTTGAGTAAGGGCCTCACCACCGCCTCTTTCAAGGCAGTTGGTAAGGATCCCTCACCCAATGAGGCGTTCACCAGGCCCAGAAGCCAGCCTCATGTCACCTCCCAGGCTGCCAGTACCAGCCAGGAGGGACACGGGTCCATTGAACATGTGGTGGGTCGCAGCCGTCCACGCAACCTGTCTAAGTCCTCGGGGGCAACAGAGTCAAACTCCTCCCAGAGTGGTCTCACAAGACTCGCTGTTGACGGCCCGTCCAGTCCACTGGAGGGGGCCCATCCGCTTCAGATCTGAGCGACTTTGTTCTGCAGATATTCCCCAAACTCCTCTGCTCTTCCCTGTAAGGGTGCCCCCCGCGTCTCTTGCGACAAGAGGGAGCGGGTCACCCTAAACAGGGCGGCAGGGCGGTTATCCGCAGACGCAATGAGAGCGGCACAATGTCTACGTTTGGCCGCTCTCAATGCCACAAGGTAGGTCCGTAAATAGGCTCTTACCTGTGCTCGGTCAGACTCGGAGCATGAGGACCTCCACCTGCTCTCTAGACGTCTCCTATGGCGCTTCATCACCCTCAACTCCTCGGTATACCAAGGAGCCCGGGTGGGTCGCTGCCGTAGGAGAGGTCGCAAAGGCGCAACCCGGTCCAAGGCCCCAGCCGTCGCCCTATTCCAGGCGGCCACTAGGTCCTCCGACCGAGCGCGGGTCAGGGCTACAGGTAGTGGCCCAAGCTCCGTCTGGAACCTATCCGGTTCCATCAGGTGCTTGGGGCGGTACCAGCTTGGACCAACTGGCTCCACCTCCTCGCGGTGGGGGGTAGCGCCAGGGAAGTCTAGCCGGAGACATGAGTGATCTGACCATGACAGGGGAATAATATCTAAATCCCCTATTCCCAGATCACTCGTCCACTGCTCAGATACGAAAACAAGGTCCAGTGTGTGGCCACCTTCGTGTGTGGGGCCCTGAATTAGTTGGGTCAGGCCCATGGCTGTCATGGAAGCCATGAACTCCCGAGCCACCTCGGATGCTGCTCCCGTCGACGGCAGGTTGAAATCCCCCATAACCAAAAGTTTGGGGATCTCCACCGCCGTCTCCGAGATCAGCTTGAAGAGCTCGGGCAGGGCTGCTGACGTATAGCGAGGAGCCAAGTATACAATCAGCAGACCCCACTGCCTCCCTGGGCCCCATTTCACACCTAGTGACTCACACCCGGGTATCTGAGGAACAGTGAACTCCCTCGGCTCTAGACAGATTATATCTAAAAGATTATTTCAAGTGTGGCATTTGGAAGTGGCTGAATTTATCTTTATTTTATTTATTTATTTATTATTCATGCTTCTAGACCGCCCCCTCTCCCAAAAAGGGACTCGGGGCGGTGTACAGTCCATGCAAAATATATCAAAATACAATAAAAATTGAATATGTACAGTTGGAATGGAGGAGGTTAAAAATGGAATTAAAAGAACTGTACAAAGCAATATATATAAATATAGGATTTTGAACCCCTAAAACACACACAATAAGTTAAAAACAATACCCCTAAAATAACCAGTTAATACATTTGCCAGGAGGGACAGTTGTAATTATGCCAGGCCTGCTAATCGGAACAGGTGAGTCTTAATCAGACATCATCTTCTAATTGCTAAGATGACTTCCAAATCAGGTGGAAATGCTCTACTTACACAGGAACAGTCCGAAGCAATTCTAATATACCCTGCCCGTTCCACTGCTGTGCTGCATGAAGCTCTTCTGTGCATACTCCAACAATCTAGAACAATAAAATAAAATAATGGCAAGATCTTTTTATACTTAACAAGAAAATATATTGGAAAAACTAACATGATGCAGCACAAATTTAAACAAAAGAGAAAAGGGAGGGGGAGTCGTGTACACTGGAAGAAGGGACCTAAAATCTAGGCAACACTCTAATGAATGCCTTTTGGCTAAGATCAACTGTAGCCTTTCAGAACCACTGGTGTTCACTAGCCTCCCCCACCCTAACAGATGGCTCAGGGATGGCTCTGGAGAGGAAGGGAAAATGTTAGTGAAACATTAGTGTTTTGAGGCTTTCCCTCCCCTCGGAAAGTTCAGAGGGGCTCCAGTGGGGAGGGAAAGAGAAACATTCTCCCCACCCCTGGAAGACTCAAAATGCTGGCATCTGCTAGCATTTTCATCAGTTGAGGTCCATCTCTCCAGGATGC
Organism: Natrix helvetica; assembly: GCF_964273705.1. NCBI lineage: Eukaryota > Metazoa > Chordata > Lepidosauria > Squamata > Natricidae > Natrix > Natrix helvetica. The sequence continues at coordinate 51,712,277 of NC_138551.1, read as the reverse complement.
CAACGGAAATCCAGTGTTTCCATGATCATTTTCCCTGATGGGATGGGGAGAAGGCCTGGGATTCCCAGGTGTGGTGAGAGGCCTGGGTCGTCTCCCTGCCTACTATATCTGGGGTTCCCTGGTGATCTGCTTAATAAACACAATGGGAGAGCTGGGGGTTGCAGTTGTTGAGCAAAGTGGTCACATGGCATCTCCCTTAACAACTGCTTTGCTCAACAAGCAAGATTCCAGGCCCAATTGTGGTTGTAAGAACTACCTGTATATTAGATGTACAAAAGAAATGAATTGAAGTCTGATGAAAATGAACTAAAGTGACTGAAAGACTATCACAATTATCATGGGAAGTATTTGTATTTTAGCCTTGACCAAAATTACTTACATGGTTTTTAATGGGAAATGGTATATAATGTCTTTTTAATATCTAAAAATATGAAATGACGGATAAATCAGGAATGTATCTTGTCTTTTTATGTACACTGAGAGCATATGCACCAAAGACAAATTCCTTGTCTGTCCAATCACACTTGGCCAATAAAGAATTCTATTCTATTCTGTTCTATAATTGTTTATCTGGAAAAATAAAACATTATTTCTTATAGACAATTATAAGGATACCTGGCTGCTAGAGAACACATACCTGGAGAAATGTTACAATTCCAAATGGTGTCTGAACCGGCTGCATTTGTGGATCTTCAGTCAGGAGCATATGTTGGATTCTAGACTCACTGTTGTCCAATGGACTATGCCATGATACATGGTCACCACTACAGAATGTATTTTCTGTTGAGGAAAATGAAGGCAAACTTCATAAAAACCTGGAGTAATCAATAAATGGCCAAACCAAGCATCACAATGAAACATTACCCATTTATTTTCTATTGTTCTTAGGTATAACAATGAAGACAATTTTTTTAAAAAGTGAAATGGATTACATCTACATGTAGTCCTCGACTTACGACCACAACTGAGCCCAAAATTTGTGTTGCTAAATGAAACATTTGCTAAGTGAGTTTAATCCCATGTTATGCTCTTTCTTGTCACAATTGTGAAATGAATCACTACAGTTGTTAAATTAATAACAGGGTTGTTAAGTGAATCTGCCTTGCACATTGATTTTGCTCATCAGGAGGTTGCAAAAGGGGATCCCATGACTGCAGGGAATTGCAACCGTCATAAATATGAACCAGTTGCCAAGCATCTGAATTTTGATCATGTGACCACACGTGGATGCTGCAATGGCTGTAAGTGTGAAAACCAGCCATAAGTCACTTTTTTTCACTGCCATTGTAACTTTGAACGGTCCCTAAATGAACTGTTATTAAGCCGAGGACTACCTGTACATATAAACATGTGAGGTTTCATTCACATTTACTGTGATTGCCATCTTGATGGTTTGACACATCCATCTGGGCACCCCTGATTAGAAGGCAAAAAAAAGTTACCACTTGATTTTTTTTAACAAGTCTTTTATGAAGTGACTTTTCTCTTTAAAATTCATTCTACTTAGCAAGCTGGCCCAGAAGAATAGTTTGTCTCTGATCATTCTGCTCTGGATTGGATTCCACAAAGTTTTCTACATAAAATGCTGGCCCTCCCAACCCATGCCAGGAACCCTAAGTTCCAGTAAATGTAACGAAAATTTTATTTTTATTTTGCAACTTTTCATTAAAAAGAATCAACGTGGATTACAAAGTTATAAGAAAAAACAGCAAGGCACCAGGCTAGAAATCGGGACACCAGGAGTTCAAACTCTGCCTTAGCCGTGGGTGACCTTGGGCCAGTCATGCTCTGTCAAACCAACTCACCTCACAGGGTTGTTGTGTAAAAATAGGAGAAGGTAGAAGTATTAGGTATGTTATTTGAGTTATTTATAAATATAATAAAGTCAGGAAGTAAGTAAACAAGTATATAAATAAATAAATACGTACACAAGACCTTGATAAATTGTTTAGACCCTGGCAACCCCCCCCCCAATATAGGGACCCAAATATTTTGTCAAAAATTTACTTCTACTTTATTTTTTTTCTACAAACTAATCAGAATAAAAATGCTTAACATATCCCATTAAGTTAAAATCTATGCATTATAATCATTCATAATTGGCTGCTAGCTTACAGGGCTGTCTTAATTGGTGTTATCAAAAGCTCAGATTTTGATATGCCATTATTTTGTGTTGTTTTATCTGTTTGCACAAAAAAATGGACGCAAAGAAGTTTTAAAACCATACACATTTCCAACAACTTCCCACTATTATCCTAATTAATCCAAAGGGACTCTTTAGATCTATAGAGAATCTGATCATGGAAAATCTTGCTTAGATGAAACATGTCCCATTAATGCAGTGTTTCTCAACCTTGGCGACTTGAAGTCCTGTGGACTTCAACTCCCAGAATCCCCCAGCCAGCACAGCTTGAAGTCCACAGGACTTCAAGTCGCCAAGGTTGAGAAACACTGCATTAATCCCATGACTACAGGAAAACAAAATTCTACTGATCAGGGTTAGGGCATTTATTAGAGCTAGGCTCTGGTGGCTGGAAGAAGGATAACTTTTAGTCTCCAAATCCACTTTAGAAATATCTTGCTGGGAGATCAGGAAAAAATATATATTTTCATTGGAAACCATCACAGCCTTCGAGGGAAACCTGGTTTTTTGACCACCGTGAAGCTACAGCAATTTGGCCAAAGGATTAGGTGTAACCCAAGCAAGAAATATTTCACATTTCAACAGAATGTATGGAAAATCAATTGAAACCTTCAGATTTCAAAAACATGTAAAGGCCTATAAAGAAAAGGGACATACAGCTGCTCAACAATATTCAAAATCATCTTAAGAGTCCTTAGGATTCCAAATTTCAATGTCTTCCAAGTCATACAACACTACCCAAGGCTCCAATTAACTAAATGCTTTAATTATGTAAACCTCAGTCACTATTCTCCATAATGAAAGGAATTACAAAGCAACTCATTCCCAAGGATTGTGTTTTTGTCACAATATTCTCTTGATTCTGTATTTTACTGGTTAGATTTTTTCTTTCAGGAAATCCCAACCATTTTCAACTGGTTTTCAAATGCTAATACAATATCTTTGCTGGAAGTCCAGCTATTTGTGTCTGTTTGGATGAAGACTATTTAAGAAATGTCTTTCTTCTACAGATTTAACATTCATACTGACTGCTCAATTAAACTACAGAAACCAACTATATGAAAAATTATATGGATTCAATTTAAAAGCCTCAAAGTGAGCAAATCCAAATTCAAACAGGGTGGATAAAGATCGATGATTTAATTTTCTTTTTTTAAAAAATCAGATGTTTAAATTTTTAAATTGGTTTTTAAAATTTAAATCAGATTTTTTTTATTTTTAAAATCTATCTAAATACAGCTTTCTATTTAAGATACATTCATAATTTAGTTTATTCAGCATGAAATGGAGCTTAGTTATGTAGCATGAGACTACATAACATCTGCAATATTCACATTTTTGGTAAACACATTCAAAGAATCCAAGCTCTCTGCAAGCTAAATAGGAAACATTCATTTTATTTGCAAATAATAATATTAAAGATTCTAACTACCAGCAAGAACGAGTCCTTTCATTTAAAGAGCACCTGTCATTTCAGATCCATCAGAGGAGAGCCTGTTAGTGAGCATCCACTCACCTGCTGCCCGCCATATCCCTAACTTTGTTGTGTCATTGTCACATCACCAGCCGTCCCATTAAAGTGAATAGGACTGTTGGTGAGTCAACAACAGGTTAGAGGAGGAGACGATTTAAATCACTAGCAAAAAGGCTAATTTTGATATCCACCCTGATAGCAAAGCTTAAAAAAGTGGACCTTGCTATCAGATAATAACATGCAAGACTTGTTTTTCCCACAATACTTGGATCAAATCATTATCAAGAGAAATTATTGCTATGCAATTTGAAGCTTTTGTGAAAAAACACTAAACAGACATTTTTATCACTGAACTAATGACTAATTCCTTTAATTTTCAGTGGAATTGTATCATCTTCCAATATTATCATTCAACCAAAATTGTATCAAAATTCTAAACGAATGGAAAGCAATTAAGAAGAAATAGATAACAACAATTTTAAAAATTACAACTTCTTATATGAAACATATGGATGAATGCTATGATTTTTACTTTAAATCAATTAGTGGAAAAAAACTAAAAATCTTTATTGTTAGCTCTGTTAAAAGGTAAAAGGTAAATATTATTTTCATAAAAGGTACATATGATTTTTCTGTTGCCACCCACATAACAATTACGCATTTATTAACACCTTGATTTGGACCACCAGCATTTTTAATTTCTGAGATATGTAAATAAACTGAGGTTTATTGAAATTCAATAAGCATCACTGATACAAAAAACCCACAATTAGTCTTTATAAATATTTATTATTAATAAATTTGATATGCAAATTTTAAAGCCAGAATAGAACCAAGAATTGTAGATCCCAGCTTGTTAAAATATTGGAAACTGATAGATGAGGGAAAAATTAAAATCAGACAATAGGGAGGAGCTGTTGCAAAAATAAAACTGGAATTATAGTGACAATTAAAATTAGAAAGGAAGCCTGGGTTTGATGAAGCCGGTGAAGGTTGTAATCTTAGAGCACAACTTGATTCTTAGCTGTCACTGGATTTGCACATCATAGCTGAGGTGAGGTGTAATATAATTATAGTGGTGCCAGAAATACTCTGCAGACTGAAAAACTGGATTCTGAATTAGTCACAATATTCTGTGGTGACATAAGCTTTTATTTTGGAAGTTTAAAGTCCTTATGACTTCCAATAAAAGCTTACAAAACCACTTACCGTATTTTTCAGAGTATAAGACACACCTTTTTTCCTCTAAGAGGTTGAAAATCTGGGTGCGTCATATACATCAAATGCAGCATTTTTTGCCTCCTGAAGCCCTGCCCCTTCACTAAAATGGCCGTGCATACCCTTACAGAGGCTTTTAGAGAGCTCCTGGGGGCTGGGGAGGGCAGAAATGAGCAAACAACGGGCTGTTTTTTGCCCCTCCAGTCCCCAGCAGCACTCTATAAGCCTCCATAAGGCTATCCATGAATTTTTTTGACAAAAAAAACAGCGCTCTTTTTTTGCCCCCCCCCTCCTGCAGGAGCACTCTGCAAGCCCGCCCCCCCCCGGCTATTCATGCCTTTTATTTGAAAAAAAACGGGCCCATTTTCATAAAAAACAGGCTGTTTTGGGGAGGTTTGCAGAGTGCAAAACCTTTTTTTCCCCCTTTCGGAAAGCTATTTAATTAGAGTGATTGATGAGTTTTAGGTGCTACAGGTTGTCAGCAATTTCCTTCTCCAGCACATGGATAAATACACCTGGAAACATCTACCTACCTACCTACTCTCTCTCTCCCCCTACCTACCGTATTTATCTCTCTCTCTCTCTCTGTCTCTCCCTTTATCTACCTACCTACCGAGTACCTACCTACCTAACTACTCACTCTCTCTCTCTCCCTACCTACTGTATTTCTCTCTCTCTCTCTCTCTCTCCTTATATACCTACCTACCTACTCTCTCCCCCCATCTACTCTCTATTTTTCTCTATCACTCTACCTACCAACCTACCTACTCTCTCTCTCCCTACCTATCTACTGTATTTCTCTCTCTTTCTCTTTCTCTATCCCTTTATCTACCTATCAACCTACCTACTGTCTCTCTCTCCCTATCTACTGTATTTTTCTCTATCTCTCGCTATTTCTCTCTCTCTATCCCTCTACCTATCTACCTACCTATCTACACACTCCCTCCCTACCCACCTACTGTATTTCTCTCTCTTTCTCTCTCTTTTTTCTCTCTCTCTATCCCTTTATCTACCTACCTACCTACCTAACTACTATCTCTCTCTCCCTACCTACCTACTGTATTTCTCTCTCTTTCTCTCTCTCTCTATCCCTCTATCTACCTACCTACTTTTTAAAAAAATTGCCTCTTCAAAACCTGTGTGTGTCTTATACTCTGGTGCGTCTTATACTCCGAAAAATATGGTACATATTAGAATGTTACCTATCTTTTACTGCATTATATGAGAAAATGTAATAAGCAACAGAAGCAACAGAACCAAAAATATGACATTCTAGAACATGGGTGTCAAACTTGCCGTGTCATGTTCCCGCCACGTGACATTTCGTGGCATTTTTCCCATTCGCAGAACTGAGGTGCTTTATTTTGTTTCTAATACTTTTGTTATTCAATTATTCAACTATACAATATTTTTTACAATAGCATTTTAAATATTCTGGTATGAAAGTCTACTTCCAACAAAGATGCCACAGATTCAAGTAATAATTGAAGCAATTTGAATGTGCTTCCAAAGAACTGCACCCCCAATACTTAAATGAGCAAGATTACAATTTACTTGAATGCAAAATTTAAAAATTCACTCAAAATTTGAAACATGAACTTCTTGTTCAGAAGTCAAAACAATCATTATCTCATGAAATATTACTCAACATCTACTTGGTACACAGGAAGAAAACGGTGCTGAGGCTTGAGAGCACTGAATCACAGAAGGCTACTGCCATTGAGATTCAATGTAAAAACAGATAAAGCTTTTGAAGCAAAAGCCAATTTAAATAGTACAAAACATCCAGGGTTTTTTTATGTGAATGCCATAAAAAGTTCAGTAAAAGATAGGAATTGCCTATTAGCTGACTATAGAGACTACAAAGTAATAGATACCAAAATGGAATTTAAAATAAAAATACAAAATAAAAATATTTATCTGAATAAAGCAAAGGCAATATAAAAACGAATGAGATTTATTAGCAAATGCGGCTTCAGTAAAAGAAAGATGTCTTCAGATGAAAAATAACTAATTTCTAACCAATAATTAAGAAAAAGGGTGGGAACTGATTTATTTATTGGCTGTTGGGATTGAAGTTGGTAATATAGGAATCTCAAACTATCAAATCAGAGAAAACCAATTTGTAAACAAAAAATAGACAGCAGAGACTGAGTTGAAAAACAAGCAGCTACAAAACTACTACAAAACTCAATAATAATAAAAACAAGAACAAGAACAACAACAACAACATTAATAATAATAATCTGGGTACCACTGTTCAACTGAAACCAGTATTCAACATCCTTATTCCTAGATCATGAACAGTTTCCAGATTTCTTACTAGTGCCAATGATAGCCTCTAATTTGTTTTATCAAAATAAAAAATATGAGTTTCATCTTTCAGACAAATTACGCAAAATTCAAATTAATGAAATATCTATGAAAAAGGAGCTAGAACCAGAGCTAATTATTTGGGGGGGGGGGCGACCGCTAGTTTAAAGTAAACATTTAAATTATACCTGATTGGAAGACATATCTGGCTAAGCCTTGCATTAACTCTGCTGGCCAAGTGGGTGGTGCAGATTCTCCAGTTTCACGCTTAAGTCGAAACGTCAGCTCAAATCCAAAACCACTTGGCCCATCTGGTCCAGTAAACCTGAAGGAAATTAACCACAAAAGGTTTCATAAGAAAGGTTCTGGAATATAAACTTAGAATTCAACTGTTCATTTATTCTACTTATTTTACTAGCATTCCTCTGTATCAATACAAATTCGCAGTAGTTTATCAAAAATCAACAAAAATATTGATAACAGTTAAAATATGTGCAATACACATGAATAAATAAAAACTATTAGTAACTAATGAAAGTTAGAACAATGGAAAGCTAAATTATAATGACGGCAAAAATAAAACAAAGCTTAATTAAACAATATCTGTCAGTTTAGAATGGCTCCAAGTTTCAACGGCATCCCATCAAGAAAACTGCAGATTATAAAAGTGGATGAGCTTAGAAGAATTTATGCAGAACATTTACTTTTTATCTACTAATAACTTTGATAATTCATTAGTTTCCATGTTGCTAGAAAATGGGTATTCATCCATTAACAATCTTAGATAGAACAATTCTATCAATAGTTACTGCAGCAGACAAAATTGCAATGACTAGTTCTTCAGCAAGATGACTTTTCTCTCTTCTACAAAGATACCAAGTTCATTTTATATCAAGATTTTAAAAATCATGAAATTAGTGCTTTGATCTTTAAAGGATGCGTGTAGCTGTATCCATTTAGTCCAGATGAAGATCAAATTAACAATCAAACAATCACATTAGCAAACAGATTCTCTGATTCTATGGCTTTAGAAGGAAGAAAGGGTTATAGATTTGTAGCACTTCTGGATTTTCTACAAGGAAGACAAGAGCTAGCTCTTATGAATTTCTAAGCAACAACAGTTAATCTTTATATTGTACAATGACTGCAAATGCCACTCTTGTCCCTCTAGCTTAAATTCAAGTTTCCCCAAGTCATACATTTCTGAAAATTCGACAAGTTCATGGAATCTGCCACTATAGCCAAATAGAATATTGAGAAAACAGGAGTAGAGAACATTCTTTTTCTCAAGAATTGCATTGCCTTAGGAAAGGATTGTTAGAGGTTGAATTGCAATGTCCATCCCTATTATGCAGAAGTATGGGTACAGTAGCCTGTTCTGACTTAAATACAAATCTAGGTTAAAGACAGACTTGGGAACAAAACTTGTCCTTAACTCAGGCTTTGCTTGTAGAAAGAAAGCACAATTGTCTTTAATACGCCAAAGTGGCTATGTTGGGGGGAGGGGGGGATGATGAGTTCAGTACTACCGTGTTTCCCCGAAAATAAGACAGGGGCTTATTTTCTTTTGCCCCACGAAAAATGGCCTTGGGTTTATTATAGGGGAGGGCTTATTATTTTCTGGGGCAGGCGAGAAGTGAAGCGCGCCTTTTACCTTTCCAGCTCCGTCGCGTTCCTCGCCATTGTGCTCAGGGAAGCGGCTGGTTAAAAAAAAAAAAACCTTCTCCCGAGTTCAATCAAACTTCTTGAACTCGCAAGAGGTTTTTTTTTTTTTTTAACCAGGGCTTCCCTGGACACAATGGCGAGGACTGCGACGGACCTGGAAAGGTAAGAGGCGCGCCTCGTGGCCCAACACCGCCCACCTTGCCCCAATGGTAAGGCAGCCTGCCTAGCTCCTTTCCCTGCCGCCCCTTGAGCGAGGGGTGGCAGGTGGGGGGAGGAGAAGCGAAGCGCGCCTTTTACCTTTCCAGCTCCGTCACGTTCCTCGCCATTGTGCTCAGGGAAGCGGCTGGTTAAAAAAAAAAAACCTCCTCCCGAGTTCAATCAAACTTCTTGAACTCGTGAGAGGTTTTTTTTTTTACCAGGGCTTCCCTGGACACAATGGCGAGGACTGCGACGGACCTGGAAAGATAAGAGGCGCGCCTCGAGGCCCAACACCGCCCACCTTGCCCCAATGGTAAAGGCAGCCTGCCTGGTTCCCTTCCCTGCCGCCCCTTTAGGGTGGAGGGGGGCAGAGAAGCGAAGCGCGCCTCTTACCTCGCTGCGTTCCTCGCCCATTCATCCAGTGAAGTTCCTTGTAAAAAAAAACCTCATGAGTTCAACTACGGAAGTTTTTTTTTATTACAAGGGGCTTCAATGGGCGAAAGGGCGAGGAACCCGAAGGAGGTGTCAGTCTCTGGTATCTCTAGGATATGCGTCTGTCTTCTCCCCCCCCCCCGCCCCCCTCGCTAAAGGGACATTGATGAAGGGAAGAAGCCAGGCAGCCGTTACCATTGGTGGGGTGGGAGCTAGCAGGACAGCAACGCGCCTCGCACCCAATTCCCTCCCGAGCAAAAAGAACAACTCCCACCAAGCCCCAATGATAACGGCTGCCTGGCTGCTTCCCTTCCCCAACCTCCCTTTAGGGAGGGGGTAGCAGTGGGGGGGGGGAAGCGACGTATATCTTAGTGCTACCAGAGATTGACAGCTCCGCTGCGTTCCTTGCCGTTTCGTCCAGGGAAGCCCCATGTCAAAAAAACCCCCATGAATTCAACTAGCGAGGTTTTTTTTAACAAGGGGCTTCAATGGGCGAAAGAACGCAGCGGAGCTGTCAATCTCCAGTAGCTCTAGGACACGCGCCTGGCGGCGCTCCCCCCCCCTACATTGGTAAACGTTGCTACAAATGAGACTCCAAACAAATGATAGAATGGGGGGGGGGGGGGAACGAAGGCAGAGGACAGAGAATGAAACAGAAAAGGAAGAGAAGGGGGGAGGGAAGGAAGGGAAAGGAAGGCAAAGGACAGAGAAAGAAACATTCTCCCCCCCTTCTCTTCCTTTCCTGTTTCTTTCTCTACCCTTTGCCTTCCTTCCCCCCATTCACTTCCTTTGCTCTTTCTTTCTCTGTCCTTTCCCTTCCTTCCCCTTTCTTCCCCCCATTCTCTCCCTTTCCTGTTTCATTCTCTGTCCTTTGCCTTCCTTTCCCCCCCTTCTCTTCCTTTCCTGTTTGTTTCTCTGTCCTTTGCCTTCCTTTCCTTCCCCCCTTCTCTTCCTTTCCTGTTTCTTTCTCTATCCTTTGCCTTCCTTTCCTTCCCCCCATTCACTTCCTTTCCTGTTTCTTTCTCTGTCCTTTGCCTTCCTTTCCCTTCCCTCCCTCCCCCTTCTCTTCCTTTTCTGTTTCATTCTCTGTCCTCTGCCTTCGTCCCTCCCCATTCTATCATTTGTTTGGAGTCTCATTTGTAGCAACGTTTACCAATGTAGAGGGGGGGGAGCCGCCAGGCGCGTGTCCTAGAGCTACCGGAGATTGACAGCTCCGCTGCGCTCTTTCGCCCATTGAAGCCCCTTGTTAAAAAAAACCTCGCTAGTTGAATTCATGGGGTTTTTTTTTTTTTACATGGGGCTTCCCTGGACGAAACGGCAAGGAACGCAGCGGAGCTGTCAATCTCTGGTAGCACTAAGATATGCGTCGCTTCCCCCCCCCCACTGCTACCCCCTCCCTAAAGGGAGGTTGGGGAAGGGAAGCAGCCAGGCAGCCGTTATCATTGGGGCTTGGTGGGAGTTGTTCTTTTTGCTCGGGAGGGAATGGGGTGCGAGAGGGATCAGGTGGGGGAGGGGGGGATCGCATTGCTGGACTCTTTTTGCAGCGGACTCTTTTTTTCATGGGACGGAATGGGGCGTGAAGCACTTTGCTTCGCCTGCTGCTCCTTTTGCGCTGGGCTCCTTGCAAGGGAGGGAACAGGTTTTTTTTGAAGTGCATTGCTGCCGCGGGATCGGGACAGAACAGGGTTTTTTTGAAGCGTATTGCTAGCCTACCGCTCTTTTTGCGGTGGGCCCTCTTTTTGCCCGGCAAACTGTACCCGTAGGTACGGCAAGAGCTGTGGGGTGCGTGGGGCATGCCCCCCCTCTTCCCACTCCGGTTTGGGGGGGCTTATTTTGGGGGGAGGGGCTTATTTTGGCGCATGCTCTGAAAAACCCGATTGGGTTTATTAGCAGGGCGTGGCTTATTTTCGGGGAAACACGGTAGCAAGCAGAAGAAGTCACATATAGCTGTCAAACCTCCCAGATACAATTAAGGACTTGATAAAAGCAGAAGTGGAATTCCTAATTATCAGTCCCCCAGCACTGCTGTGTTCATAGTATCTTGGGGTAGCAAAAGATGCAAAGAGGATAGAATTCAAAGAAAGGAAATCAGGAAGGAGCAGAGGGCCAATGTGCAATACTGAAAAAAAGATAAATGAGAATCTGTCTAACTTTACTGTTTTTAATAATTTTAATAATTAGCTATTTTCTCTCTCCGTGCATTATATTGGAAAATTGTTTCACACTAAAATGGAGATTATTCTCCAAAGAAGCAGATGCAGATATACTGCAGACTGGTTTTGCCCTGAGCTAGATTTAGTCACATTCCTCTTATTAAAAAATAGTCCTTTTAAGTTCAACTACTGTGCTATAAATATAAAGCAAGTATCTCTCCATGCTTTTAGAACAAACAACCAAAAGGGTCTTTAATGATGTCAGTGTATTTTAGATCCAGGAACTGTGTATGGGTTTAAATAGTTCACGTCAGCTTCTTTGTAGGTGGGCTGTTTCTCAAATTAGCTACCTCAAACAATTGACTTTTAAAGCCAAGCACACTCCATCAGACTAAAGCAAAACAAAAAATGAAGGTGGTCATGGCTCCCAGGGCGGTCTACCACCAACAGAGAACAGGAATGTGCTGAAATGCCTTGGTGGGGTGCATAAAAGATTTAGGTTGTGTAAGATATGCGGCCAAAGGTTTAAGATATACAAAACTACACCAAAACCAATGGGTGTGAATTGAAAACATTTACATTTCACTTCCTTTCTCCTTGAAACAGAACTGCAACAACTACGTATAGAGAAAATGAAATAAAAAGTCGCAGATAATATATTCTGAATTGCCAAACAAAGGGTAAAATAGGCACGGCCAGCTAAATGATGATTACATTACTCTGTATTTAAAGCTTCAAGCCTGCTTCTGATACAGTCAACCAAATATTTTATTTTTAACAAGACTAATTATATAATTATAGACAGACAGACAGAATATATGTATATGAATCTACTGACTGAATATTAAAAAAAATTAAAGCAGAAACCAATTTGACAAATTGATATTATGACAAATTGGTCATAGTAACCAATTTCGTTGTATACATGACGTACAATGACAATAAAGACTATGCTATAATGTTCTTTTTTCGAATTCTTGCACATAACAAGATTAATAATCATCAGCTTTAAAACATATTATCACAGATATGTTACAGGTATTCCTCGACGTACAACAGTTTGTTTAGTGACTGTTCAAAAGTCACACAGCAAAAAGTTGGTAAAATTTATCACAACTCTCGTAACGACTGCATCATTTTGCTACTGAAGTTCTGGTCTCACTTGTGATTTAAGTTGAGAACTATCTATACAACATCAATAACAATAGCACACGCAAAGCTACATGTAATAAAAGTACCGTGTTTCCCCCCAAAATACGACAGGGTCTTATTTTCTTTTGCCCCACAAAATATGGCCTTGGGCTTATTATAGGGGGAGGCTTATTGTTTTTGGGGTTGCCGGGCAGCTGTTCCCTTGTGAGCGGGCTCCCGAAGAGCCGGGCGCAGCCAAGGCAGGTGGTACTCTGCCCGCTCCTCAGCTCCCGCGGCTTGGCACATTTGGGATACCCCCTAGGTCAGTGCATGGAGCTCTGCCCGGCTGGAGAAGGGGGTTGCGCGAGGACCTGTTCCGCCCCCAGCAAGCATGCCTCCCAGCCTCACCATGCCCTGGCCCAACTCTCCCTGCAGGGCCAGGCCGCCGCCGCACTCTGAACATAACTTCTTCTCCAGCTTCCAAACTCCAAAACTCAAATGTTGAGTCTTCCAGCAGCGGCTGCTGTAGGAGTGCGCTCTATGGTTGTGGGCTGGCTGCTGGAAGACTCTCTTTCGGGAAGACTCTCTGTCCGGCAGCCGGCCCACAATCATAGAGCACACTCCTAGAGTGGCCGCTGCTGGAAGACTTGGCAGCTGAGCTTTGGAGTTTGGAAGCCAGAGAAGAAGTTATGCTCGGAGCTCGGCGGCAGCTGGGCGGCATGCGAGCTGGGGGCGGAACAGGCGCTCGCGCAACCCCCTTCTCCAGCTGGGCAGAGCTCCATGCACTGATCCCGAATGTGCCAAGCCACAGGAGCGGGCAGTGTGCCACGTGCCTTGGCACCTTAGGGATACTCCCTAGGTCAGTGACTGGCACTCTGCCCGGCTGCAGAGGGGGTTTGCCGGGCGGCTGCTCATGAATGTGGTCACCTCATGGCTGCTTCACCCCTGAGTCTCTGCCCGGCTCTTTGGGAGCCCGCTCGCAAGGGAGCAGCCGCCCGGCAACTTCCCCCTCCGGCCAGGCAGAATGCCACTCCCCAACCTAGCGGTATCCTGAAGGCGCCAAGCAACATGAATGCCTTTCCGCCCCCCCGGCTCCCACAGCTTGGCGCCTTGGGGATACCGCTAGGTCGGTGAGCGGAGGGGGTGTCCAGGGGGCTTATTTTGGGGGGTGGGCTTATATTTTTGCCCACATGAAAAATGTGGCAAGGTGTTACTTTCAGGACAGGTAGTATTTTTGGGGAAACATGGTATAATTTCAGCAAGATAGTTCTGTCTGGGATGCATCACTTGCAACAAAAGCAGAGCCAAATCTGTACCACTTTAGATTAAATGCTTTATGGCTATTGGTGTCTGGGAGATACATCATACTTAGTGTAATGTGCCACTGCATTGCAACAATGATTTATGGCTTAAGATTACCCATGAAGCAAATCACTGTGTCCATGCCACAAATCACTGTTAAAATAAATTATAACTTAATAAACTGAATCATGCCAAAAGTCATTTTATGTAGTATCATCTACATGTTAGTATGTTATCCATGAACAAGCAGTAATAGTGACAGAATATAAAATACAGATTTGTATTTTATAATAAGTAAGTAATATTCTTGGTAAGACCTGGAATATTGCAACCAATTTTGGTCACCATATCACAAAAAAGATGTTGAGACTTTGGAAAAAGTTCAGAGAAGAGATGATCAAAGGCCTGGAGATTGAAACATATGGGAAAAGCCTGCAGGATTTGAGTTTGGCTAGTCTAAAGAAAAGAAGAATTAGGGATGATAAATAAAATATATTCATTAAAAGTGTGATGAAAATGAAAATAAATAAATCAGAAACCATTAATTTAACATTCATGCAGGGAAAACCTGAGCAAAGAGATTTGTCTTGAACAACCACTGGAAAGATATGGAAACAGGAAGGATGCTTAAATCAGTTTATGGCCAAATAATTTTATATATGAAAGTTACTTTGGGGTGATTCATATACAGACCAAATCATGCATGTTATGAATGTTTAATTCACAAATCTTTGATAACTAGTTGTTGTTTTTAGGATACAAACTAAAAGAATATTGTTCTGCATTACTCAGATTCCTGCAGCCCCAAAAAGCTTGTTATGAATTTCATTTTTTGCCATGACTAAAACATCTGAAACTGTTAAAGAATTCATTTCTGCCAAAATATGGAAGTCAAAACATTTCAGATTTTCTTCTACTAAACTGGGGCCAGTCCAAAAGAGATCAACAGAATTTCTTGGATGCAATTTTTGAAATGGAAACAGGAACACATTTCATTTCATAAACTCCCCTACAATAGGGAGGATGGGAATCCATTCCAATAAAAATACCACCCCAGAAAAGTCATGCCCTTTATTACTGAAAAATAGCACTCAGCCATTTTTGGCCAACACACCAGGGGGCAATCTTATGCTGGGTAGGGCTTCATCCTTATCTGCAATATAGATGCTAAGCTAGCTAAGCTACCTATGTTTGACAGTTTTCAGCCAAAACAAGATACGATATGATGAATCAGGAAATCTATGGCTTCTACTGTGCTACATTGGAAAGCTCTGTTGCAAAGTAAAGCATCTCATCAAATGGCCATTTAGGCTCTTCTTGAATACACCCAGTGAAAAAGAACTCACCCTCTCTAGCTATTTGGAGCCACCAAGGAACTGCTCTTTCTGTCAGGAAGACTTTTCTAACATGTACCATATTTTTGGATTATAAGACGCACCTGACTATAAGACACACCTAAATTTAGAAGAGGAAAATAACAACAAAAAAGGGGGGATTGGCCTCCCTGTCCCCCATTTTTGGTCCTTTTTTGGGCCCTTTTCCAGCCTTTTTTCTACACTTTTTCAAGACTTTTTGGGCCGTTTGAGATTTTTTCATCCCATTTTCGAGGCTTTTTTCGGCCGGTTTTCTAGGCTTTTTTCGGCCAGTTTTCGAGGCTTTTTTCAATCCATTTTTTGGGGGGAAATGGGCCAAAAAAAGCACCCAAAACGGGCCAAAAAAGGCCCAATAACAGTGCAGAGGGTAAAAAATGGCTGGCGGGTGGGTGGGGCTTCTGCAATATTTGGTCTATAAGACGTCCCCTTTTGGGAGACAAAAAAGTGCATTTTATAGTCTGAAAAATACGGCAATTGGAATTTCCCTTGTTGTCATTTTAATCCAGTACTCTCTGTCCTCTACTCTAGAATGAGACACTACAAATATTGGTCTTCTAAATAACACCTTTTAAGTTTTTGAAGAGCGGTATCATGATTTCCTTCTGTCAACTTTTCTCAGGGCTAAACTATCATATACCACCAAGGCAGGCACAAGTTTAGTTGATGTTTCCTAGAAATTTAGTATGATTTAAATAATCCATATTATAATTTAGAGATGGCCATTATAACTGTTGTTATTCTATGAGCCAACAAGGCCTATTCCTCAATTGTGCTATAAAGAAATTATTTCAACATGGTACCTCCAACTCTCAATCTTCCCACTGGTCCCAGAGATTCAGCAATACAATTGCTGAAAAATTAAGCTGTACCAGCAGTTATATCCTCTCTACAGTAAATATTTTTGGCTATGAAATTGCCAAATGCCACATCATTTT
This sequence comes from Natrix helvetica, assembly GCF_964273705.1. Classification (NCBI taxonomy): domain Eukaryota; kingdom Metazoa; phylum Chordata; class Lepidosauria; order Squamata; family Natricidae; genus Natrix; species Natrix helvetica. Next base: position 51,695,940 of record NC_138551.1, on the reverse strand, counting down.
CTTTCTCACTTGTACACTCACAAAACTTCATTGATCTTGTTCAAAACTTCCCATTTTTTCAAGTAGAAACAGAAAAAAGTATGAAAACTGATGATCTGAGATTCTGGAAATTTAAAACTAACCATTTCTTAACTGAATGCACAAAACAAGTCTTTATTTATTTGCATGTATGTTTCTTCTACTGCATTTCCAACTATTTCAGAAAACAACAAATTATAATACATAGAAATTAAAGACTTACTCGTGCACTCTGTTATCACCATACAAGTCACTTAGTCCAAAGCTTACATAATGCCAGTGCTCAGGAACATTTTGATTTGGACTTCCCAAATTCCTGTACATACTAACATAGTCCAGAGGATCCGGTCCACCTAACCTATTTTAAAAAGAGAAAAAGAGAAATGAGATTGCTTTCATCCAGTTTTGGGAAATAGTTTCAAGTAAATGGGTTTACCTCTACTCCACATTATCACACCACTTCCTTCTGAAAACAGTTAATGCTTCTTTTTGAAACTAAATCAGAACTTTGCCTGATGTCATCATAACTACATAGCTGTTGTCATAGATCTTAAAAGTTCTATATTGCTTGGCTTTCATATTTTTTTCTGTTTCAATACTGAACAAATTACAGGACTGCAAATGACAAATGAACATAATTAAAATGAATATTTTCATCTGAGAGCATCATAATTTTTCATTAAAATTGTTAATAAAATGTGTTTCGTTTTTTTTCTCCATAATACTATCCATAAACACCTTACATTTATTCAAAAATATAATGTGACTTTGTGGAGTATTTCTCTAAAGATGATTCAGGCACTGGCTAGATTCACATATTATATCAGCCATGATTTATTTATAGTTTGCTGGTAAGTCAGAATTAATTGGTTGTATGCACCATTGTAAGCCGAAGAAAAACAAATCAAATTAGAGCGCAATTTAGAATACAATATAAGTGTGGACCTAGTTAATGGTTAAATTCAGTAAGACCTATTTAGATTCAGAAATACACGCCATCCTTATCTTTCTGCTATTAAGGTAAACTTGTGATTTATTAAGATCATGTCTTATTAATAAAACTAGCCAAGCAACTAGTTTTAATAATTGCAAACCAATAACAAAAGGAGCCAACCTTTTAATCATTGCAAACCAATTTAAAAAAATCAAGTAGCATATTTTGTTTTTGTGAAACACATAATAGTAATCACCACCTTTATCAAAATTAGTGATATATGCCATTTGTTACCCCAAACTGGTGAATAACTTTTCTTTTTCAAAATTAGAAATAAAGTGGGTATCAGTTCATTTCATAGATGTATGGCATGAAGTCCCAAGAGATGGATATTTTATACAAGACAACTGCAAGAACAATTTCCATACTAGAGTTAATATAGCCTAGTTTTCAACAAGATGATGTCCGAAGAGAAATACAATAAACAATGAGATAATCACAGGACAAGCTCAGAGCTAAGTAATTTCTATTTTTGTATGGGAAAAAAAAACTAAGAGCAAAATTGAAACAAACATTTTACAGAAAGCCCTAAATTTTTTTCAGATAGAAAAGGTAAGATTAGAGGCCAAGTTTGAATAAAATCTCTATTTAGACATCTTAAAATCACAATTGGAAGGCAGAATTTTTAAAAAAAGTAAAACAGAATGTCTCTACTTGGACAGGCTGGATTTCATTGATATGGTCCTGCAATTTTCTCTCTTTCTTTTTTTTTATAAAGTCAAAAGTAATTCAGAATCAGTCTCCAGTGTGCTTAGTTTCTGAACACTAGCTTCTCCCAGCTGACGCTTGTAGAGTGAAACATTTTTCAGTCATACCTAAATAAAGTTTTGAACAGTTAGACCACCAGATGTCAGTCTTAGTATTTCTGCAGGTTTAGGAAGGTGCTCTTCCCAAGCTACAGATACCACTACCAACAGAGAAGCTAATTTAAGTAATTTTACATAAGCCAAAGGAAAGCAAAATACCATTCTCAAGAGAAGAACAGAGTGGTTTTAAATAGACTTATGTCTGAGAAACAGGTATTTCCCAACTCTTACCATAAAAAAAGTTGCTTGTATTATATAGTTTCCATATCATTTTGTAGGAATCAAAACATATCACTTTGTGCCAATTTGCACAAAACTAATCATACCGCTGTATTCAATTCTATAATCAATATGAGTATATATTCTTATTTACAAAGAAATATAAGTTTAAGTCATATTTTCTTTACTCCAACTCGGTTTCTTCCTTTCCTTTTCTTCCCTTTCTTCTCTTCCCTTCCTTCCTAAACTAGCTATATCCAGAGATATTGGAAGACTTACAAAAGACTTACTAGGAAAAAAATCAGACAACTAGAAATTGTTATATGGGAAAATATAAAGCTAAGATAAGGGGTTTATTTCTAAATATGACAATAAAATGGAGTTGCTAATGTCTACTGTAAACTGTATAACCAACAAAACCTACTATTATGTCAGGAAATGAAATCTTCCAAAATGAAATGAATCACGCATACCTATATTCTAAGAATATTTTTCAGAGTGGACAAATAAGATCTTAACAGTAAACTGTTAATCTTACCATTCTGGTAAACCCCGAAAACATTGCTTTTTAAACAGGCTTTTAATTTGAACTGGTAAGGACAAGGTAAATATTTTTAAGTGAAATGAGGCAGATTTATTGTTGACTGACTGGTACAATATGTTGATTGGTTAGTACAAAATGAAATTTTGCCTAAAGATAAATCTATATTTAAATGAAGCTTAGACTAAATAAGTTTCAGTTTCTTTTGTTAGTAATTAAGAGTACATTACAAGAAACTAAACATTTGCTTAGAATGTTTTATAGAATCTTTTATACAACGTAAACTGATTTCAAACCAAAGCCCTTGGAGGAAATAGGGAATAAAGAAAATGATCAAAATTACCTAATTCTGACTTTGGTTCCCATATATTTATAAATAATAATAATAATGATAATAAAGAAGTACTACAATTATGTAGTGTTCAATTAGCTCACCCTAGCTGCCAAATGAAACAAACAAAATATTAAAAAGTTATGATATGAATGTTGTTACTTACCAAGCACATCTAAATTATATTAAAGTAACCGAAATATCTTTACAATCCCCAAGACATGTCACAACTTTTGAGCACCCCTATTCTTTGGAAATTGAAAGTTGAAAAATTTGAAAAGCCCTACAACCAACCCGATATGCTGTCCTTAAGATCTTGTTGATGCCTATTTGCAAACTAATAGTTTTTCAAATATAATAAACCTAGCTACTCAATACTTTCCCAAAATCATCCTTTGAATGAAACAAAGTCTAAAATTACAGGCTGAGGTTGATTCCAGATTAAAAGTAAATAAGAGTTGTCAAGACTAATCAGAGAAAGGAGCAAGAGACAGCTCCATCTGGGACAATCACAGCACTTTGACTCTGGAAACCAACAGACACAGATGATTAAGTTGATACTACTAACTAATATAAAAATCTCAAATCTTCTTCAGTGATCAAGACAAGTAAAAGGCAGATTACCAGGTCCTTTCTCTGATATGATCAAGTACAGACTGTCTCCAACTTATTATGGTAATTGAACCTGCAATTTTGGTCTTAAGTCCTGATAGTTTTTAGAATAGTTCATCATGTGACTGCCCAATTTTGCAACCTTTTTTTTGTGACAGTCATTAAACAAACGGGATGGTCATAAAGCAAACATTGTGGGCATATTGTTCTCAATGGGGCATTTTTTAAAATCAGCAACTGGAGGTAAATACCAGTTTCTGGAAAAAAACAACATACATTGCAATCACATGATCATGGCTATAAATGTGGGCTGGTTGCCGAGCACCCAAAATATAGTCATGTGCCTACAGGGAGAAAGAGGCATCAGAAATGAATCCGGGTCTTACGTCCCTTTTTCGGGGTCCACTGTGATTTTGAAGTCACTAAGCAACCAGTCATAAGTAAACAGCTACCAAACCCTTCATGACTTTGATATTAAATAGCAGCAATATTTGAATTCAAAACATTTACAAATTCAAGCAAACTCATCTAACTTCCTCAACTTCAGTCCCCCCCCCCCCATATTTATTGACAGCACTATTTCAATCCAGAAATGTGATTCTAATAGTTCAATTCCCTTTCTCCATCTATTTCTTCCATGGCAGTCATGTTATGTGCAGAACTGGCCATGTCTGGGAAGCAGGGACATGCGGTCAGGGGAGGCAGAGCCTCACCGCTCTCATCATGAAAAGAAAAAAAAAAGGGAAAAGGGAAAAGGCACACGTGGTCCGATTCCCTGCCTTCCTGAGTCAACATGAAGGGGACCGCGCGCTCCGCCGGCTGGCGCTCCGTGGTCCCCTTCATGTTGACTCAGGAAGGCGGGGAATCGGACCACGTGTGCAGGAGGCTGAGGCAGCCTCAGCCTCCTGCACATGTGGTCCCATTCTTCGCCTTCCTGATGACGTCACCAGCCTCACCAGCCATAAACCTCACCGCACGTCACTGCTGGGAAGCATATCTAATCATAATTTGGCCTAAACCATCAATAGACGATTTAGGTGACCAGTACCAGACAATTTATGAAATCAGTGACTGCCCTGGTTATATTGGGAATTGACAAGTCAAGTGGCATTCCTACAGCTTTGCAATGTCTGCCACTTCAAGAGCACTTTATTGGGAGAGGCAGTAACATTTTGATTAGATAGTAGATAGATGATAGATAGATAGATAGATAGATAGATAGATAGATAGATAGATAGATAGATAGATAGATAGATAGATAGTTAGTTAGATAGATAGATAGTTGGTATGTCTGAGAATGAAAAAAAAATGCTAATGAAAGGAGATGCTTCATATATGAACACAACTTCTGCCTAACTACATCAGCAAAACAAATAATCCAACCTGAAAACATAGAGTTTTGCAACATTGGAAATTATCCATTTGGGAAAGTATACTCAATGCTGAAAGACAGCAAAGTAACGTAACATAAAGATCGGGCTCACATGACATATTTGCAAAATTCTTAAAGCTATATATTTTGGAGCTAAAGTGTAACATTAGATGGACACACTAAGACTCAGACATGATTTAAGCCAAAGGGAAAAATATGTGTGCATCTCTCTGCATATGATAAGATAGGAAAAGAAATGGAAGTAGTGTGGAAGATAGTTAAAGACAAGGAAAAGGATCCATCCACTCATTTACTGCTAGCAATCATGTGCAAAAGCCAACTCTTCAAGATATCATGAATATAAAGGCCAGTCTCAAAAGGCATGCATTCATTTATGAAAATTGCAGAGCCTTATCAATATTGCCCTTACTAAAAGTAACCATTTTTTCCCGACTTCCAATGGTTCCTGATATTTATTCAAATTACGGCAAAATTTAAGAACAATTTCTCTTTCAATCTATCTTGCATGCAAGATTCAGGGTAACAACATTTAAACCCTTTATAAACTCAAGCTGTTCCTCTGAACACTCCTCTATTCTTCAAGGGCATCAACCCATAAGTAATTACACTTTCCTGTAAATAATTACAAAATCACTGTTCCAAATTCGGAGTCATTTTTAAAATCTGGGTTTCAACCAGCCAGGATTTAGATTTGAGTACAGGCCAGAATCCCATGTCACTTCGGCGTCGTGGACTACAACTCCCCAACCGCTGGCACAACGTTTTGGGCACGATGCTCTAATCGGGAATCCTCCGCTCCAAAAACTTTTCCTCCTCTCCCCCAAAACAACCCTCTCCCACCCAAGTACCACAACCCGTCCCAAAACTTAAGTCCCTTCTGCAACTCTTAGCCACTCCCAGTTTTCCGACAGATCCTCCTTCACAACACACGCGCACGCACACACACACGTTTATCACCTTTCCAACCTCGGCGGACAGCAGTTCAAGGAGCCAGCCGAGAGCCCTCGCCCTCTGTCGCCCACCGGTGCCCTAGCCCAGGCCCAAACCCGTTCGGGAGCCCCCGAGGCCTCTTTCCCAAAATGCCGCGATCGCTCCCCGAAGCCACCCGCGGAGCAAGCCTTCGGATGGCAGCCAGCTCCTCCTTCCCCTCCCGCCCCACTCACCAGTATTTGAGAATCGCCGTGACCTGCAAGGGGTTGGGTTGCTCCGGGTATAATCGCCGGCACTCGCCGTAGATCCCGTGTAGCCCCGGTGGGAAAAGCGAGGGAAACGGTCCCGCTCCGGGGCCAGGAGCAACGGGGGCGACGGTCTCCATGGGGGAACCCGTAAAGGACGGAGGGAAGCAACGTAGCTCGGAGCGGGTGGCGGGGGGGGGGCGGACGATCCCGACCCCCGCAGGGAAAGCGAAGGTCGCTCCAAACTCCTTTCGCGACCCCGGCAGGGCCCAGCAGCAGCAGCAGCAGCAGGGGAAAAGCGTCCCCCCACTCACCCCGACTCCAGTCTTGATAGGCCACCGTCTTCGCCAATCACGCCGTAGTGAAAGACGAGGCTGACATAATCCCACCTTCGTTTCCACCCGGTGTCCCACCCCCTTCTCCGCCGGCGCGTTTCTGACCTCTGGCGTCGCTTAGCTTGCATTGCTGACGCTTTCTTGCCCGGAGTGGGCAGAGGGCAAGATGTCGCTCTGCAAGCCGTCATTGAATTGCTACCTATGTGTATATGGACATTCTCAGTCATCCAGGTCTTGGTTGCCCCAAAGATGCTTTTTTTTTTCTAGAGGCAACTGGACTTTCGGGGGGAGGGGGGGTAGTCTCTATAAATAAAGCACCTTGGGAACATAGCTTGCCATGAGTGTATCCGGGGAAACTGCTTCCTTTATCAAATCCTAGTTTTAAAAAATGGTAGCGTATGAATAGGGCGAATAGAATTTTATTTCCTAGCGAATCGTCCACGATTGCAGTATAGAAACAGTACAGTGCAGAAAGAATATTGTGGAGCTGGTGATTCTTTGAGAACTGTATGCAACGACATTTCATTTTAATGTATGCCGATTAGCCTACATTCAAAGTGACAATTATTCTAGTAGTTAAATGCTGTCTGTCTCCCCGATAGGGCGATTCTGAGGAACTTATAGATAGAAGGTAAAAGGATGAATAGAAAAGCAATTAAAATTTTAAATCTGTGCACATTAAAATTTTAAAACAATGCAAAAACCAGAACCAAGGGGATGGATAGCACTGGGATGAGGCCTTTTTTCATGGTCAACCATCTCAATCTATTCAAGTGGTGTGATTCATACATAATATAATAAATCTAATTAAATGTGTAATCTTTATAGAAATAAATATTTATGCTTGTTTGTGGCTTAGTGTGCCACAAACTTGCAGGAAATAAAATCATTGTGCCTTGTTAAACATTAGATTCCTGTTTAAAATATGGTGAAAATCTAACGAGTATGGTTTATTTACTGAAGTATGAATGGACTGATGTGATATATACAATATTGAACTTAATTCCCACTACTGCAATGATACAGAATTATGAGGATTACAATCTTAACATACCTAGAGGACAAACAGTTGGGAAATACATTTTAATACTACCAGTACCTTAGGCTTGGTTTATCTTAAAAATTGCTTGCAGTTGGGCAGTCCTAGTATTACCAATCAACAGGTATTGTGCAATTTTCTATCTGCACCTCTTTAATAGATGTTGTATATATGTGAGATTTTTAAAAGGATGGTTCATCTTATGTTCTTCTCAGAATTCTGAAGATACGGAGTACAGACTTGAAGTCACACAAACAATGTTGAGTTTTCTGAAAACATTTTTCTTTGTAAAAATGCACATAATCTTTTAAACAAATAAACTCTATGAAAAATGTTAAAACTTTTTAGCATATCTAAATATAAACTTGTTACATCTATCTCACTGTTTGTCACCTGAACGCTAAGTCGTATATGAGCAAGTTAAACAGCACTGATATGAATACAAATACTTGGGGAATTCTCTGTTTTAATTTTATTTATTTGTATCACATCTTTATTATTTTTACAAATAACTTAAGGCAGCAAACATATCCTTCCTCCTCCTATTTTCGCCACCACAACCCTGTGAAATGAGTTGGGCTGAGAAGTGTAACTGGTTCATGGTTACCTTGCTGGCTTTCATGGTTAAGGTGGGAGTAGAGTTCACAGTCTCCTGCTTTGTAGCTTTGTGCTTTAACCACTAGTCCATTCTGGCTATACAGGTGTATTGTTCCTATTGTGCCAGTTAAAGAAAGGGGAGTAGAAAATCAAATAAAACAAGGGATGGGCAACACCAGTGGTGGGTTTCTGCCTGTTCGCACCGGCTCAGGAGAACCGGTTGGTGAAATTTACCAATTCAGTGAGGAGGTTCGACCGGTGGACCCGGAAGTAACTTCCGGAACGCCTGCCCCAACCCTGTCGCTCGCTCGCCCTGGACGTCCCGTCGCAGCTCACTCGCTCCCCTGCCTGCCCACACTAAACTGGAGTCCAGCCAATCAGTGAGTGGGCTGGAGACGACCCGTTTAAAAGTGTGGCGCCAGAGTCTTTCTCGTTCCCGAGCGGCTGTCGCATTGTGCTTGCTGATCAGTCCTCCCTTTGCTTCGCTTCGCCTTCCAGCAGCTTGCTGCTTCCCTCAGGTAAGCAACTAAACGCGAGGGGAGCCGGCGTGAGGCTAGCTTATGTCAGCTCGTGGCTTTCGCGAGGGAAGGCCTTCCCTCGCGAAAGGTAGCCCGCCGTTGCCGCTTACCTGCTTTCGGACGCATGCGAAAGCCGCTGCCATTGCGGACCAGCACCTTTTGGCCACGCGACGTACACCAGCTCGTGGTTTTTGCGAGGCAAGGCCTGAAGGCCTTCCCTTGCGAAAGCTAGCCTGCCGCTGCCCCCCGCTTTCGGCCACGCGGCGTACGCCAGCTCGTGGCTTTCGCGAGGCAAGGCCTGGAAGCCGCGAGCTGGCGTATGCCGCGTGGCCGAAAGTGGGGGGCGGCGCCAGACTAGCTTTCGCGAGGGAAGGCCTTCAGGCCTTGCCTCGCAAAAACCACGAGCTGGTGTACGTCGCGTGGCCAAAAGGTGCTGGTCGGCAATGGCAGCGGCTTTCGCATGCATCCGAAAGCAGGTGAGCGGCAACGGCGGGCTACCTTTTGCGAGGGAAGGCCTTCAGGCCTTGCCTCGCAAAAGCCATGGGCTGGCATATGGTGCGTGGCCGAAAGGCGCTGGTTGGCAATGGCACCGGCGGCAGGCTAGCTTTCGCGGCTTTCGCTAGGGAAGGCCTTCAGGCCTTCCCTCGTGAAAGCCGCGAGCTGGCATACGCCACGCAGCCGAAAGCCACCCACCCACCCCCTCTCCAGTCTCGCCTGTCTGGCTAAGCCTGCCAGGCGGCATGCCTAGCTAACCAACAACCCTGGTCCGAGCTGGTAAGTTTACCTGTCCTGCTGCCTCATTGCCTGCCTGCTCCCTACTGCATCCATCGCATCGGAGAGCTGCTGGTCCTGCCTGCTGGTAAGTGACCCGTCTTTTTTCTTTTATTCTTTTAATGTTTTTTAAAAGAATATTTTATTTATTGTGCATAGAATTTTTCAAAATCGTTTTACTTAAAAGTATTGAGTATAGAATATTTTTAAATGGTTTGCTTCAATTTATTGTGTGTGGATTCTTTTTTAAAATTGTCTTAGACTATTTAAAAAAAGATTCTATCCAAAATAATGTAAAATAAACCATTTAAAAAAATTCTATACTCAATATTTTAAAATGTATTGTGTATAGAATTTTAAAAAATCATTTTACTTAAAAGTATTTATAGAATATTTTAAAATGGTTTACTTTAATTTATTGTGTGTAGAATACCTTGAAATGGTTACAGTATAAATTATTGCTGGTAGAATACCTTGAAATGGTTACAGTATAAATTATTGTGTGCGGAATACTTAACAATGGTTTTTAAGGATTTTTTTATTTATAGAATATCTTTTTTTAAAATTATTTTTAGGGAATTTTTATTTTTTAATTGTTTATAAAATATATTTACTACAAGAAATGTTATTCCTTTTTGCAAATGTTTTCTTCGTGATGCAATATGTTGCTTTTAAGTGTTCAGACCAGGTTCATGTGTCTCATAGTGGCTGCTTTTCTATGGGCAGGCCAGGTTGGTGCAAGGCAGCTTTGCCAGATTTAGTGTGTTTCACCCTGGTTGTTTAGATAATTGTGAGGTGGTTGCTGGTTCTGTGAGCTTCCTGGCACTGTCCTTTATAATTTCCCACAATGCCTTGATGGTTTTTATTCCAGTGGCTTTGTCTTTCCTGTCCTTAGGGTTAGGGGAAAAAAACTGGTTTCATTTGCAGTCTCTTTTTTTTGGGGGGGGGGGGAGAATTCTTATTTTTTGGTGTTTTCCTGGCACTGTCATAGTTTGTGTGGGTGTGTAATGTCCCGCAGTTATCTACACATTAATAATGATCAAGAACTAATAATATTTCCTTATACATTTCAGTGACCTTTCCTTACATAATTGGTGTTTTCTTTCATACTTTTGGATATCTAATTTCTGTTTGTTAGTTAGCAATTGCTAAAACAAATCCCACGTGAAAAAGTATTCAAAGCCTTCTTGATTTTAATTGTCAATTTATTTATTCCTGCACATTGTAATATTTATTTATTTTCATATCTCTGTTTTTCCACTGTTGTGCAAACACAATTCCAGCAGCTGCTAACATGTGTAAAATTAAATATATATTGTACTCCCTTTCAAATAGCCAACAAAATATTTCTGGTTTTAATTCCATATCTTGCTTTACCATTGCTTCTAACCACTAACTTCTGAATAGCTACTTGGAGTGACCTAAGTACTGAACCTAATTCATATATTCCTGTTTTTTGGAACTGAGAACTAAATTTCCGAAAAAGGAAATCTGTATTGCTCTGGGAATCTACCTATGACATTCATTCTTGAACTAACTTCTTGGATGAAAGACTATATCTTTCCTGAAAAGACTGTACATTGTTGGTTGAAAGCAGAGGTCCCTTCTGTTACCTGTAGTGTTAGGGATATAACGCTTCAATGCACACTCGCTCTCCTAACGGGGAGCTTACTTACTTAACATGTAGTCCTCAGCTTACAACCACAATTGAGTCCAATATTGTTTTATTTCTTTTGCAGTTAGTATTATTTATTTTTGTACTTATTTTAATCTTATTGTAGTTGGCCACTCCCACCCAGTCACAGGGCCGGCAAGCCACTCCCACCCCATCACATGGCCGGCACGCCACTCCATCCAGTCACATGGCCGGCAAGCCACTCCCACAAAGCAGGCCACACCCAGAGTGAGTTCCAAAAAAATTTGAAACCCACCACTGGGCAACACATAAGATAAAACTAACGTACTTCCTCAAACTCCATTTGCAATCCATAAAGCATTCTAAGACAGTGATGGTGAACCTTTTTTGGCTTGCGTGCTATAAGTGTGGGGAGCGCAGGGGGGTCGTGTGCGGGCATGCCACACCCATAATGCAATGTAGGACCCCTCCAGTGCGCATGCGCACACTACAGGCATGACCCCCCCATTTTTTGCATGCTTTTTTCGCCCTTCCCAGGCTCGAGGCTTTATAGGAGCCTGGGGAGGGCAAAAACAACCTCCTCCCCCCGGAAGCCCTCCAGAGGCTTCAGGGACCTTCAGGACACTTCCCTGAAGCCTCCGGAGCAGTCAAAATGAACCTCCGAGCTAACCAGAAATCACTAGAGTCCAAAGCTTGTATGAAAATATAGTGGGTATGGAAGTACAAACATATATGGAAGGCAAAATGTTCCCACTCCAAGTCTCAAAATCCTCTAGCACTTTCATACTTACATAACCAAGCTCTGCCTTTTTTGGCAAAGTTATCACAAAGACCTTCTGAAATTGCGGGCTGAGTTATGATATCCAACCTCAGCAAGGTTTCCTGACTAAATTATTCACCAATCTAAATTTCACCAAATAACATATTATTGTGTGTAATACAAAGTCAAATAAGAATAGATCCACTTTGGTTTAGTGGTTAAGGCACCAAGCTAAAAAGTGTGAAACCATACGTTCTAATTCCACCTACCGGTATGTCATGAAAATTAATTGGGTGACCTTGGGCCAATCATTCTCTCTCAGCCCAACTCACCCTACATGTTTGTTGTAGGGAAAATAGGAGGAGGAAGGTATGTTGGATATGTTCCCCACCTTGAGTTATTTGTAAAAATCATAAAGGTAAATGTAAAAAATCTATACACTGATAAACAGTTCAAGTGTATGCATTTCAGTTAATGTTATCAACGAATGAATGTGGCGACTATGAGGGGCTTTAGATGTTACATTTGTTCATATCACCGCAGTGGACCATATAAACGTTTCCATACAATGGAAGTATAATTCCTTTTGTGGACTGAAAAAAATTGAATGCAGTATATCCAAAATATAGGTACATCCTCTGAACTTCTGTCCTGATAAGACCTAATTTTTTTCTCTCCCCCTCAATGCTTGCATAATAAAAGGGAAAAGCAACAGGAATCCCAATAAAGGGATAATAGCTGTATTTGCTGTGGAATTTATATTAACTGGACTACTAAACACTTGAAAAAATGCAGCGTACGTTAGGCCTATCATAACCGGTCTCCAAATATTTCATAGTCACTAGATGGTTGCAAAATAGCTAGAGTTTTCTGTATTTCTTTATGACTAAATATTGCAACCCTAACATATTGTATACAGTATATCTGCAGCAGAACATACAGTATTCAACATGTGTGTGAAAGGTTTTTTCAAACTGTACCGAGTATGCTGAGATATAAAAATATTAAGATTTCTTCATTAATTATAAATACCTTTTATTCCTCTCCAGGACAAAAATAGTTTTGCAAATCGGTACTCCACGGTAACTTACTAGAACAAATAAATAGACACATTCATTCATTCATTCATTCAAACACTCAATGGGGAAAAAAACAAAACCCTTTTTTTTCTGGCCAATGGTCCAGATACACTAGTTATTTCCATAGAAACTCGCTTTCCCGGCAAGCTTTGCCTTTGCTGTGAGCATGCGCTCTGCTCCCTGAGCTGTCGCTTGCTTGGCAGTAACCGAGGTGGGTGTCGCCGGCGGCGCAAAGGCGCTCGCTATGGAGTCCTACGATGTGATCGCGAATCAGCCGGTGGTGATTGATAACGTGAGTCCGAGCATAATTGTGTGTCTGCAATGTGAAAAGGTGGAGATGGGGGGGAAGGGGGGGGGCGCTGCGATTGGCACGGTGGTTTTTTTTTGCTCCTCATAGAAACCAGTCCACGGATCTGTTAGCCGGTGGTTTTCTGCTCTGTCCTCCCCGCCCCGCTCCGTCTCCGGCCGATCCTCTGTCCCTCGCCATCTCCAACCGAAATTGGGCTCTATCCTCCTCCTCTTCCTGGATGACTCAGGCCCACGTCCCCGTTGGTCGATGCCTTTGCCATTGAATGGCAGAACGGCGCAGCCTGCAGAACAACGGAACGGGTAAATCCACGCCCTGTCGAGCTCCTCGCCCTCTGATTGGTCCCCCTCTGCTGATTGTCGTTGCAGCGTCATCGGTTCGCGTTTCGCGAGGGAGATTCCCCCCTCCTTTTCGGAGGTCATGCGCCATTATTGGCGCGTTGGCTCCGCTGTTCTCTCTTTTTGACCTTTAAGGGCCCTGTTTTGTTTTCACCCGCTCGTTCGGCCTGAGGATGGCCTGGATCGGGCAGCTGGGCCCCCTCCTCCATTTTCCCTGGGTGTATTTTTGCTACTGTGTATGTGTCCTACTCTGTCTCCACTTATTCGTCCCCATTTCCTGTGTTCATATTCATGTTTATACTTATACCTGCTATCTTTTGCATGTTTCGCAAACTAAAATAAATAAAATAAAAATAATTGCCCGCGCTGCTCTTTCTGTAAAATAGGAGTGCAGTGAATACACGTGTTTAGATCCAGCCCTGGCTTCTTTCAGTCGTTTTTTTCAGATTCCTCTGTGACCCTGAAAACAACAACGCCGTTTTAAGAATCAGCTCATCAGTTAATATGATTGTTAAATGTTGCATTATTTTCGAACTTATGCAAAAGCCTGAGAAATGAAGGGTCCGTCAATAAAGGAGGCTAGCACTGATGATGATACCTATTTTGGGTAGTGAAACGTCTGCAAGAAAACAACCAAGCTCAGAGAGAGCCAAGGACCCCTGAAATGAAGGGATGGGTGGATGGATGGATAGATAGATTAGATATAGATGATAGATAGATAGATAGATAGATAGATAGATAGATAGATAGATAGATAGATAGATAGATAGATGATAGATAGATGATAGATAGATAGATTGATAGGTATAGATTTTATAAATAGATATAGATATATATGTGTGTGTGTGTGTGTGTTTGTAGATTTTCACGGGTGTAGGTATGCTGGTCTTGTTCTTCAGGCTGGGTTTTGGGCTTAAAGCATGGTCGGAGCTGCCGTCTTTCTATAAATCTTGGTGGGAGGGATGGAGTCTCCCTTTGGATTAGGTTGGTAATTGTTTTTCTTTGGAATCCGTTGGAGATTAATACGTTTGTGAGAGTGTGTAATTCAGTTTTGGGGGGGTCATAACCTCACTGCCCAGCAGCCTTCTTTTTTCTGGCACAATTCAAAATAGTGATTTTGTACCTATAAATCTCCACATAGTTTACAACCAAGTCATAGGAAAAACTGCTGCCTGCTGGAAGAACATGTCTGTAGCTTATTATATGATGATGTCATTCAGGGATTCCTCTGTATGATAATTAGTTGAAAGAGGCTAGGCAGTTGGGAATAGGGAGCAGGGCCTTTTCTGTGGTGAGATGGATTCCTTCCCTGTAAATCTGTTTCCGCTTTTCTTTAATTTCAGGAAGGCTGTTAGAATCTTTTTGTTCTGCATCTAACACTAGTGCCCTAAATCCTATTGCCATTTATTAGATTGTCACAAGCCTTCCATTGTGGGGTACTTCAACAGTTTTAATACTAAGCAAAACTAGATAGGCCTTTTCTAGAGCCTGTTTTGATGAAGTTGCATAGGCCTCACTTCAGGGAAGATTTCATGGGATCCCTTATTCACAGAGACTTTGCCCTTATGGTTCTACAAAGGTAGAAACTCACCCACGTTCTCATACAATGCCCCTTTTACAATACCCCAAAATGTGCTTTGATTGCACCAAACATTTCCAAATATGAGAGCTATACAGGCAAATTTTATGCTTATTATTTTTTAAGGGACACTAATCCAACACTTACACATAAGACGGCCAATTTTTTTTATCAAGTTCACACAACTGCGCAAATAATGTCCCATTATTTTCCCCCTTCCCTAACGACCAATTGTTGTGTTAAACCTTTGTTTTACTGTATATTTAATTGTAAAAATTGATCAAAGACCTTAATAAAGATATTCGATTTTGTTGTGCACAGCTGTTAGATCTGTATTTTAAAGACTTGTTTGCACAACACAGGTAGATTATTTTTTATTAGTCAAAGTTTGCTGTAAATTAACTTATATGGGCAATTTAAAAAAATCAAATCTTAGAAGAAGGCAACTGCAAATAATTTCTCTATAATTGCTTAGAAAGGTACAGGAACATGTGCATAAATTCACCAGGATTCAGGTTTGACTCACCTGAGATTTTATTACTTTCAAAGCTATGTTCACATAGCATGCTTATCCACAGTCAAATTATTTACTCAACAAAAGTTTTAATATGTCCTGCAAATCCTGCCACTGAGTCCCAAATTAGCCAACACGGTTTCAGCCTTTCAAGTTTGTTGTCTGAACCAAGCTGTGCCTGGCGTATTATTTTCATAAATTCCTAAAGACTTATACAGAGGGGCGAATGCTTCAGTGTTCTGTAAGTTATTAGGGTGATGTGATTCAGTGCTGTTTACTCGATCTTTCCTGCTTTTTGTACTTCTCTTTAGGAAAAGCCTTTTCTGTCTTACTATCTAGTTCTAAAACCTTTTGTCCCACACAAAGAAATTCTTCTTGGGTGGTCTGAGGCTGCATAAGTGTGATAATGGGATGTGCTCCATCTAGTGGTCACATAAATTCACTAACAGGTCATACAGTTTTAACTATGGAATTTATTGGGTGAAGTTTTCATTGAAGGGTCTCAACAAGAAGGCTGGTGCTAAATTTGGACTGTTATATTTTTCATGTGTTGATAGGCATTGTTTTGAAATCAAGATGCTCCTGAATAATTATCTCATTTCATATGAGGGTCTTTGTTTTTTTTATCCCAACAGGGTTCTGGCATGATTAAAGCTGGTTTTGCAGGTGATCAAATACCTAAGTACTGTTTTCCAAACTAGTAAGTATCTTTACAATTTTGGCTGGTGTTCCATAATTTCCTACTATGAACATTTTTGGCATAGAGCAGACTGAGACTTTTAACTTATGCTGCCTCTGCAGTGAACATTTTTTATGAATAGCTTCATTTAAGCTATTACAGATCTATAAGATGCAGAATCCGTTATTACTGAGGATTGGGGGGGGGGGGCTCAGAAATACAATACAATACAATACAATAGTAGAGTTGGAAGGGACCTTGCAGGACTTCTAGTCCAACCCCCAGCCTAGGCAGGAAACCCTATACCGTTTCAGACAAATGGCTATCCAACATCTCCTTAAAGACTTCCAGTGTTGGGGCATTCACAACTTCTGGAGGCAAGCTGTTCCACTGATTAATTGTTCTGTCAGGAAGTTTCTCCTCAGTTCTAAGTTGCTTCTCTCCTTGATTAGTTTCCACCCATTGCTTCTTGTTCAGGTGCCTTGGAAAATAGTTTGACTCCCTCTTCTTTGTGGCAACCCCTGAGATATTGGAACACTGCTATCATGTCTCCCCTAGTCCTTCTTTCTATTAAACTAGACATACCCAGTTCCTGCAACCGTTCTTCATGTGTTTTAGTCTCCAGTCCCCTAATCATCTTTGTTGCTCTTCTCTGCACTCTTTCTAGAGTCTCCACATCTTTCCTACATCGTGGTGACCAGAACTGAATGCAGTACGCAACGGCTGCGACCCACCACATGTTTAATGGACCCGTGTCCCTCCTGGTTGGTACTGGCATCTTGGGAGGTGACCCGAGGCTGGCTTCTGGGCCTGGTGAATGCCTCATTGGGTGAGGGATCCTTACCAACCGCCTTGAAGGAGGCGGTGGTGAGGCCCTTACTTAAGAGGCCTACACTCGACCCAATGGAGCTAGCTAACTATCGTCCAGTCTCCAACCTTCCGTTTTTAGCGAAGGTTGTTGAGAATGTGGTGGCGCAGCAGTTTCCACAACACCTTGACGAATCCGAGTATCTAGACTCACGCCAGTCCGGCTTCCGACCCGGGCACAGCACAGAGACAGCCTTGGTCGCGTTGGTTGATGATCTCTGGAGGGCCAGAGATAGAGGTTGTTCCTCTATCCTGGTCCTATTAGACCTCTCGGCGGCTTTTGATACCATCGACCATGGTATCCTATTGCGCCGGTTGGAGGGGATAGGAGTCGGAGGTACCGTTTTGCGGTGGTTCGGCTCCTACCTCTTCGACCGGAGGCAATGTGTGTTGACAGGGGGACAGAGGTCGACCCCGAGGCCACTCACTTGTGGAGTGCCACAGGGGTCGGTCCTCTCGCCTCTCCTGTTCAACACATATGTGAAGCCGCTGGGTGAGATCATCCGTGGTTTTGGGGTTGAGTATCACCTCTACGCTGATGATACTCAGCTGTATATTTCAACCCCAAACCACCCCAACAAGGCTGTCGAAGTGATGTCCCGGTGCTTGGAAGCCGTCGGGGTCTGGATGGGGGACAACAGACTTAAACTCAACCCCTCCAAGACCGAGTGGCTGTGGCTACCGGCACCTCGGTTCAGCCAGCTGATTCCATCGCTGGCCATAGGGGGCGAACAATTGCCCCCTGTGGAACGGGCGCGCAATTTGGGCATCCTCCTTGATGCCCGGCTGTCAATGGATGACCATGTGGCAGCCGTGACGAGGGGGGCGTTCCACCAGGTTCGCCTGGTGCGCCAATTGCGCCCCCTACTGGACCGGGATGCCCTACGCACGGTCACTCATGCGCTGGTGACGTCCCGCCTGGATTACTGCAACGCTCTCTACATGGGGCTGCCCTTGGGACGCGCCCGGAGACTGCAGTTAGTTCAGAACGCAGCCGCGCGGGCTGTGATGGGGAGTACGAGGTACTCCCACATAACACCTCTCCTGCGCGAGCTGCACTGGCTACCTGTGGTTTTTCGGGTGCGTTTCAAGGTGCTGATTACCATCTTTAAAGCGCTCCATGGCACGGGACCTAGTTACTTGCGGGATCGCATCCTCCCACATACATCCCTGCGGCCAATTCGCTCACACAGGGAGGGACTTCTCCTGGTGCCGTCCACTAGGCAATGCCAACGGGCGACACCAAGGAGTAGGGCCTTCTCTGTGATGGGCCCAACCCTCTGGAATGACCTCCCCCCCGACATTAGAACCACTTCTGACCTCCACTCCTTCCGGCAAAAATTGAAGACTCACCTGTTCCGATTAGCAGGCCTGGCATAATTACAACTGTCCCTCCTGGCAAATGTATTATTATCTGGTTATCTTAGGGGTTTTTTAATTTGTTGTGTCTGTTTTAGGGATTTAAAATGTATATTTATATTAGCTTTGTACAGTTCTTTTAATTGCATTTTAACCTCCTCCAAACTGTACATATTTAATTTTTTATTGTATTTTGTGATATTCTCTATGGACTGTACACCGCCCCGAGTCCCTTCTGGGAGAGGGGGCGGTCTAGAAGCACCAAATATAAGTAAGTAAGTAAGTAAGTAAGTAAGTAAGTAAGTAAGTAAATAAATAAATAAATAAATAAATAAATAAATAAATAAATAAATAGTATTCCAAGTGTGGCCTTACCAAGGCATTATAAAGTGGTATTAACACTTCACGTGATCTTGATTCTATCCCTCTGTTTGTGTAACCTAGAACTATGCTGGCTTTTTTGGCAGCTGCTGCACACTGCTGGTTCATATTTAAATGGTTGTCCACTAGGACTCCAAGATCCCTTTCACAGTTACTACTGTTGAGCAAGGTACCACCTATACTGTACCTGTGCATTTCGTTTTTGTTGCCTAAATGTAGAACCTTACTCTTTTCACCATTGAATTTCATTTTATTAGATAGTGCCCAATGTTCAAGTTTGACAAGATCCTTCTGTATCTTTAGCCTATCTTCTGGAGTGTTGGCTATTCCTGCCAGCTTGGTGTCATCTGCAAATTTGATGAGTTCCCCATTTATTCCCTCATCCAAATCATTGATGAAGATGTTGAAGAGTACTGGGCCTAAAACAGAGCCTTGGGGTACTCCACTGCGTACTTCCCTCCATGTAGATGCAGTTCCATTGAGTACTACATGTTGAGTGCGGTTGCTCAGCCAGTTACGAATCCATCTGGTGGTGATGCTGTCTAACCCACTTTTTTCTACTTTATCTAGTAGTAGGTTATGGTCTACCTTATCAAATGCCTTACTGAAGTCCAAGTAAACTATATCGACGGCATTCCTCTGGTCCACTAATTTTGTCACTTTGTCAAAGAAATAGTTTCTCCTGGATTTGGAATTTTAAAGATATTACAATTTGCTGTTTGCAGCAAATTAGAATACTTTAGCTTTTTATAAGAAGCAAAGCAAATTAATTTCTTCATTAATCCTATGGTGGGTTTTGAAGATATTTGATATTGGATTAGTTCTGTAGCATGAATCAGTGACTGATTTAAGCATTAATGTGATGTGTGCATTTTAACCATAGTTAAAATAAACAATTCTATGATATTAAACTCAACCAGTCAGGTCAAGTTGCAGCACCTTAATCTAATGATTCTAGAATGGCCTTTCCTGAGTGAATTTTTGAACTCATGAATCCATTCCCCTCCCCCCCTTTTGTGGTACTTATTTCAGTGTTGGCAGACCAAAGCATGTCCGAGTTATGGCTGGAGCTTTGGAAGGTGACATTTTCATTGGCCCAAAAGCAGAGGTAAGATCACTATATTGATTTGACTGGATTTTTATTCTTTTTTATGGTCAGCAGAAATTGAGAAACAGCTTATGCTTTTTATCTAAATAGAGTCTGATATTTATCGTTCCTATGTTTCTCCTGATAAACAGATTGGGTCCTAGCCATTTGCTTAGTCTTATGTTAGAAGTATTTCCGAATGAACTGAAATGGCTTATAGTAATAAATAAACACATATCTATACATAATGAAACATATGCATTATGGATGCATACATATCATCCACACAGTTGCTGTTACGATAAAAATAAAATAAAGATTTGTTGCATGATGAACACACTTCTGCTAAGTGTGATTTCCATTGTAAATTTAGTGGTTACTATATTTGGAAGTCTTTTGTCAGCAAGTCAATGTATGTTTGTATGTCTCCTGATTGGCTGTCTCTTTAATTTTATTAAGGAACATAGAGGTCTTCTTTCTATACGGTACCCAATGGAACATGGTATAGTGAAGGATTGGAATGATATGGAGCGCATTTGGCAGTATGTGTATTCAAAAGATCAACTCCAGACATTCTCTGAAGAAGTGAGCAACCTTTCTTTCTCTATCCTCTGGAGTACTAAATAAGAGGAAAAACATGTATTTGCTTTTCAATCTCAATGCCAACTCAATTAGCATTTTTGGTTCTATTCAATTCACTTCACAAGGGATAGCCATTTTATTGGTTGGGTTCACAAGGTAAGAGCTAAATTGGAAAGGCCAGAGACAGCTGTTTTACAAGCCAACCAGGTGCATTCCAATCTCATGGGTAGGGAAAGCACAGCCAAGACCTTATCAATTCAAAAGCACAGAAGAAAAAAAGCTTACAGTTTAAATTTTGGTCCTGGAACATACATTTTACAGTGTGTTGATCTTCTTCCATTTCTAGAAAATTATCTAGGAGTGAAGTTTCTGCTGTTAGCTTATTTCTGAATGTAGGAATGAGTTTTAGGAAGAGTAGGGATTTATAGTTATGTCTGACCTGAAGTCATACACATGGTGCCAAGCAATAATGCGATTTGCTCTATTTTGACTTAATGTCAGAATAGGTATTATGTAAGAATATGTAACAATTTATTTTGGCTTAGCCTGAATTGGGATATTGGCTAAATTCATACAGAGAATAAGCAGTAGTTTATTGAGTATGTCATGGCTGAAATTGTGCATTGCACTAAGTCAAAACCAAACTACCATAAGATGATGTGATATGTGACTTCAGCCATTATAATATATTTCACAAAAATGCATTAACATATTCTGATTTAAGATATGATGGGGCACAAGCATGGACTTTCAACATAATAGTTCTACTCTCTATTATGACAAGGGGGGGGGGGATCATTTAAACCGTGCTTTAAAAGAGCTGTTTTTATATCTGTATCCACTCTACATTTTTTAGTCTCATTTGAATTACTTTATGAATCGGACAACAATTAAGAGCTCTTTTAGAATAGTAAATTCTGCTAGGTTATTGTTAGCTTGAAGGGGTAGCTAAAACTCATTTGAAATTTGCTTCCTATATTAAATAATCTACCCATTAAGTTTTTGAGTAGTATAGGTTCTCCTTTCCTTATATTATTTAGCCCTCTCAGATTATTCCTTATCCTGATATTCCGATAATGCAATTATTTGGCTATTTACTAAAATGAATTTTGATCTATTTTTTTTTAAGTCAGTACTATAATTGACACTATTTGTCATTTGAGACCATTTTGGAAGTCAGTCTGACTGTCTGAAAGGCGGGTAAATGCAAATGGTAGAAGACATCAATTTCTTAATAACTTAATAAAGTGGGTGTTGTGAATAGGCATTTGTATTGATTTTAAATACAGTGGTGAAGTTCTTGTTTATACAGGATCCCATAACTGCCTTCTTCTTCTGTTGATAGAAATAGGCAAAAGCATAACTCACCTTTCCTTCTTCAGTCCTAGCTGAATTCTTTATTGTATGGAGGAAGATAATACAGGCTTCTTGTAGCTGCTAACCTTTGTGATCAAGGAGTAAGATTAAGCCAATTCCTCTATCATGAGTTTCTTCCTAAAAGAGGAGTATAAAACCTCATTTTGTCCAAATTCTCAGCTCTTTTTTGTAGCAGCTTATAACGATTCTCATGGTTTCTTATCCAAATATTGCTCTCGGCAGAGCTGGCATGCTATTAAATTCAAATGCTTAATCTATAGTTATATATGTAACTAGATCTGCATGGAAGGGCAACTTCTAGTTTTGCAAATGTTACTGAACTACAACTTTCAAACCTTCCTCACCATTGGTCATATTGACTGTACATTGATAATACAAATTCCCCATCCATGATGAGTAGCTATATACTATATGTAAGGCTACCATATCTGGACTCCAAAAATACTAGTAGGTGGCAGCAAAGAGTTACAGAAAATGCTAACTCTGTGCTACCATCTAGTGGTCATTTTATTTTTTGCAGTTCAAATATGATAGTCCTAGTGTAAGGATTACCTCACAATTCCCTTTTGATGGGATCAACTTTCCAAATGCATAGCCACAAGAAGGAAGAGACTGTTAAACCTAAAGGTTTGTGCTAGAAAACTGGGGAAGTCTCCATTGGTTATGGAGTAATGGCTAACTGAGTTCCTTGTTTCCCTAATCACTAGCATCCTGTACTCTTGACGGAAGCGCCATTGAATCCTCGTAAGAACCGTGAACGAGCAGCTGAGGTTTTCTTTGAGACTTTCAATGTGCCAGCTCTATTCATCTCTATGCAAGCTGTGCTTAGTCTGTAAGTATCTTACCTATACCTTTTTTTAAGTTCAACCTGGAAGAGAATTTTTGCAATTTATTGCATTACTTTGTATATGGAATGATCAAGGAGATTTTCTACATGCACACACAAGTAGACCTTTGTTCATTGAGACTTATTTCTTTCTTTTAAAAAAAAAGAATTTTATTGGTTTTTAAAAAATTTTGGGGAAAAGGGTAGGTGGATATACAAAAAATTTTTTGGGGGGCAGCTCCATCGTGCTAGAGGTAGGAACCTCTCCAATTCTCACAACTTTTTACAGAAAAAAAAAAACAAAAGGTAAAAGATAAGCAGAAACAGTATCTTATTTATACATTGTATCAACCATGTGTTCAATCATCTCTTTTGCCACTTTCTAATATATCAACAATTAGAATGATATTCCAGATATATTTATTTTTGTGACCTGAGTCTTTCCCTTATTGTTCCCTCCTCCCTGTCCCCAGGCGGAGCCGCAGCCCCTCTCTCCTTCATGTCTTGTGTGTTGTCGCCTTTTTCACTACTCCTTATATTTCTGTCCTCTAGGAGGGCACCATGTTTTTTAATGAAGGTCTCTGCCTCCACAACTGTGTTAATTCTAATTCTGTTTCCCTCCCAGAAGATCAGCATTCCTTCTGGCAATAACCATCTAAACCAAATTCCCTTATTATATAATTTCTTTGATAAGGAGGAATACTTCCTCCTCTTATCTCTTATTTTTTTTGGAATTTGCTTAAGAATGGCAATTTCTTTATCTTTATATTTTAGTGGTTCCCCCCCTCTGAGCCCCTAGAATCTCATCCCTCGTGGTCTTCCTAAGAAACTTAACATGTACTTCCCTTGGAACATTATGTGTTCTGGCATATGCTGAATTAATCCTATAAACCAGATCCATATCCCAGAACACTGTTCTTTATCTCTTTTAATATATTCTGCTAAAATTGTACTCATAATATCCTTAAGATCTTCATCTTCTGTCTCTGGTAGGTTCTGGAATCTGAGAAAGAAGGACATTCTTTCAAGTTCTATCTTTGCCATAAAATTTTCCAATTGAGACTTATTTCTAACTAAATAGGCACCTTGATTTTTAAAAAAGATTTCCTCAAGGATGTCTACCTTGACAATTAAATGAAGATATTTATACCATAGGCAAACACAGAAGCAGCAGTAAAAATCCACTCTGTTAGTACGGTACATATATAGAGTGGTTTTTTATTGCTGCTTTCGTGTAAATTCTGGAGAATTGGCCCAATGCCACACTTTTTCATAATGAATTTACAGTCTTAACTTTCCTCTGTTTTAATTTGGTGATAATTGATGTATCATTACATCAATATTACATTATTGATGTAGTAATACGTCAGTTATTATAACTGATTTTCTTTCATAAAGATTGCTGTTTAGTTATTCCTAGGTACATTAGAATGGAATTATGCTGGGGGAATTGCTATCTTGGAAGTGTTACAGATTATCCATCAAATATTGTTGATTTTCTCCTTTCTGTAGTTATGCAACAGGACGAACTACAGGGGTGGTGTTGGACTCTGGGGATGGGGTCACCCATGCAGTACCTATTTATGAAGGTTTTGCAATGCCCCACTCCATTATGCGAATTGACATAGCTGGCCGTGATGTCTCCCGTTTTCTTCGCCTCTATCTGCGAAAGGAAGGCTATGACTTCCATACATCTTCTGAATTTGAGATCGTCAAAACCATAAAAGAGGTGCATGGATGCCCTTTGTTTTTGATTCTGGGGTCTCTTCTGTTTTAAGGTACTGAGCAGAGGAGGGTGGATTACGCAGTTACAGCTGATATATGTCATAGCATTTGCTAATGTCTATCCAGATTACCAGAAAAGATGGGGAAACAAGCCTGTTTAAATTGCATCTGTGGTGCAGAACTGCTCTCTTTTGGCTCTTGAGGGCCATCTTCCCTTAGTTCTACTTTAATCTTAATCCAATCAGTATGTTCAGAGAAGTGGTATGATTACAGTCCTAATCCTTCTGTAATTGTGCACATTCAAATACTGGACACAAGAACGCCGTTTTTAAAATTATCCCCCTTAACAAAAACCTTTGATGCTTAGAAAGCTATCACATCTAAAAAAACAAATAGAATATTCTTACCTTGGCTTCTTGCATGTATATCTTTTCTTTTGTTTTAAAAAAGGTAAAACAGGGGAAGCCTTCAGACATTTCTGTAAATACCACTTTCTAAAAAGGTTGTATTCCATTACATGTTCCTTTCAAATTACCAGCTGGTGTCTGAGCCCAGATAACAATTGTAAAAACACACAACATAGCAAATATGCTAATCTTTGGGATCAAATTGCATTGTAATTTACATCAAAGGACATATTTTTGCCACTGGTAGATCAGTAGATTTATGGCTAATATGCAAGCTTTCACTGTCTGTTTAAATATTGGGTCAGGGCTAGGGTTAGGACAGAATGCCAAATTTGCTTAGCAGACAAGTAATAGGAACACCTTAGCAAGAAAAGTCAGAGTTGGACAAAGCTGTTTGCCAGGTCTTGTTTGAGAAAGCTACCAGAGAGTTACAGTATATCCAGGATTCTTGGCCCTTCTGACTATAAACTTTCCTTACGTAGAAGGATTTCTGAGCTCTATAAAAGCCAAAGATAATAAAGTAGATATGTCTAATTCTTAATAATAGATTCTTTACGTTGGCATAAAAACTCAGCTTAACTACAACAGCTGATGATTACGTTGCAGGGTGATACTTGAGAAAATGAGTGGAAAACAATTACTTCATTCCAAGTTCTGTTCCATAATGAAGCCACTAGGTCATTCAAGAAAAGCATTACTTCTTAACCTATGTGTTTAAAACATAGAAACTCTACTTTAGTTTTTTCATATTTACAGATTGTCCTTCTCGGATTGCTCACAATGTTAATAAAATTAAAACCCTAGAACACTACAAAAAGTTGAAAGTTCACATAAAGGAAGGAAGAAAACAAGATTCAGGAGTACAGCCTTGGAAAAAGTGGCAGAAATCTTATCTTAAAATTATAACAAAATAGGTGTCAGATAAGCCGTGAAGAGTGAATTTTACAATTGAAGCAGCACCACTAAAAAGTATAATTTCTCTAGTCACTTGAGCAACTCACCTCTGATAAAAGAGCTAGTTTATCTTACAGGGTTACTGCAATAATGTACACTCAGAATATACCATTCTGACATATTATATCATACTATTATATTTTAATGGTATATTCTGAGTGGCTTTTGTACCTTATTGTAATCATAAGGTGGTCATGTGGGCTTGTTCTAACTTCTTCAACTTCTTCCAGTTCTCAGTGACCATCTCCAGGTTGAGAAAAGTCGCTTAATTCATGAACAGTGGTGTGTGTCTTTACATAATCATTAAAGCATCCTGTAATATTTAAAGCTGGACTACCATCTACCATGTCATCAGCTGGAAAGAGGTCATTTAGTGTTTTACTACAAAATTGCTGTTGAGCGGAGTAAGGGAAATAAGCACTGTAAAAATTCTTATGTCCTTTGTATCATTGCTGAATGAGGCTATTTATTTTGATTTTTTTGATTTTTTAAAATTTTAATTAAACCAAAACACAAAAAAAGAATCATCCTTCATTACATCTTGCAGAAAGCGTGTCGATTGGTTACAAATAACTTTCGTGCATTTCTTCCACAGTCATTACTTATAGTTCATATTAGATTATACACTTTAAATCAAAAATCTTTGTATATCTTACTATCAATGCACCACAGTTCTCATTTGGCTACAATTATTTGAATGTGCTTTTACCTCAAATTATTCATACTTAAAGACACAACCACACAATGGCATTCATTAGCTATTTTAAAAATCCTCCAATAACACTACACTTTTATGACATATTCTAAGTAAAAGTCAATTAATAAAATTTCTAAACCTTCCCCCCCCCCCACTCGCTGTTTAAAATTTGTATCCAAGTTGCTTTTACCAATATCAGAGCATGTATATATTATTAAACAGTATCCATTGACCTTTCCTTGTTGTTATTATAATTGGCTAAAAATCATTTATTATTTATATCCCACCTCCTCTCGTCAAACCCAAAAAACATTACACCTGAATGAAGCTATTTATATTGAAAACTCCATCTTATAGAGTCATCTGTATTCCACAAAATAATGTCTACTGGAGAACTTTGCTACTCTGGATTTTCTTTGGAGAAATTCTGGTTCTTCATAAATTTTCTAGAATTTATCATTTTTAATCACCAAATGGTTAAGAATTTTATGACATTGTTTGGATGGTGAGGCTCCTTCCATGTTAGAAGTGGGAATAAAAACAATACTGAAAGGCAAAAAATGAATGAATGACAGTACATGTGGATCATCTGGGTGAAGATTGTTTTACGGTGGGCTGCTTGTTCGAAGGTTCATGATTATTATCTTTGCTTGTCATTCTTCCACAGCGGGCTTGCTATCTGTCAATAAACCCTCAGAAGGATGAAACTTTAGAAACTGAAAAAGCTCAATATTACCTTCCTGATGGAAGCACCATTGAGGTTTGTCAAAACTTCACGTAATTTAAATATTCCTTAAATAAATCATGGGAAAATGTTCTGAAGTGATACAGTACCTGATACTTTTGGTGTCAGTCATTGGACACAATCTTGGTAAGTCTGCCTAAGTCCTACTGTGGAATCTTAAAAGAGAGTAATTTATAAGCATATCAGTTTATCACTACAATACTGAAGAGGAGGAGGAGGTCTCTGCACTTCAAGTTCTGTTTAAGGGTCCTTTTAGATTAGACCAGTATGGTGGGGAGGAAGTCTTTGTATGAGCATAAGAATATTTGTGTGAAAGTTTTTCAGTCTAGGAAATAAGATTTCTTATCTATGAACCAGAATCCTGACATTCTTGTTCTGTTTGCAGATTGGTCCTGCCCGATTCAGGGCTCCTGAATTACTGTTCCGTCCAGATCTGATTGGAGAAGAATGTGAGGGATTGCATGAAGTTCTGGTTTTTGCAATTCAGAAGTCTGATATGGACTTAAGACGAACTCTCTTTTCCAACATTGTGCTCTCTGGAGGCTCCACACTCTTCAAAGGTTCCTTCTGATGCTTATTTGACTTTATAAACATGTGGTGTTTGAACTTAACTTTAAACTTGTCCCCTCATCTTCTTTGAAGCTATTGAAAATAATATTAGCTCCTTGGAAGTAAATATTGGCAGCACTCCATATAATTCTTTTCCGGAAATAGGCAAAAATTGTTCCCAGAAAAATCTTCTTCCAGCCCTTTTGGAAGAACTGGAAGTCAGCAGGCTAGATTCGCATACCATTTCTGGGAAAATAGTCATAGCATTTCCTAATATGTCTCTTTTTTAATATTAATGGAATACAGTTTTTGTGTTCTTAAATGATTTTTCCTATTCTATTATTTATCTGATCTGTCGTCAGCAGTCCCCAACCTTTCTGGCTCACAGACCAGCAACAGCAGTAACGGAGGTGGCGGCAGCAACTGGGAGGGGATGATTTCGCATGCGCAACCTAGCTCCTGCTCATGCGCAAATGAAACTTTGCACACTAGCAAGCCTAGTTGCCAATGGACACAGCCTGGTTGCCAAATGGCCACAGATTGATCCATGGCCCAGGGGTTGGGGACCCCTGGTGTAGTCTATGTATTAATACATTTCATGTATTCCTTTATTATAGAGGAAGAAGATGTAGGTATTGTTTCAGACATTGGTTGGTTATTTTTGATTTGTTTTCAGGAAATCTCGATTACTTTATAATACCCTAGGTTGTTAACTCAAATTATTGCTTATATTTAATAGGTTTTGGTGATAGGCTTCTAAGTGAAGTAAAGAAACTGGCCCCTAAAGATGTCAAAATCAGGGTATGTAGAGCTTGTTTGGAGGCTATAGCAGGGGAGCACAATATGTCCAGTGTAACATACTTTTGCACGTCATTCTTGTAGCCTGCTATTTTTAAATCCAATTTCAACTCTGTCTCAGTGTTGTAAAGTAGAACTTGTTCCATAACATATTTTAGACATAGTCGGTCCAAAGAGGCAAAATTAACTTCCGAATCTATTGTTCAAAAATTATCCTTTATTATGTCCAATGTTAAAATAGTTTGCATCATTTTGTATTTACAAATTAAGTTTGAGTCATCTCCTTTAATTGTAATCTTTAGTTTCTTCCTCATGCCCATTTTTTAAAACTCTTATTTTATTTTATTTTAAAAAAACATTTAAAACAAACTCATTTCTTACTGGAAGAATTCGGTATAATTAAGTCCAAAATCTTATTTCAACTTTATCTGGAGTCTTATAGTCCATTTGCAATTTTCTAAAATCAAAGTTTTAATCACACTTTTTGCTGCTTATTTTTTTAAAAAAATTCTTAAGCTTGTAGTTCAAGTGTGTTTAGCTAGCAATTGATGGAAGCTCATTCAGTGTTTTAAAATGTGTCAATCTAAAGATTCCCAGTAGCTGAAAGGCAGTTGACAAGCAATTTCTGAAAGTGATTAAAAGGAAATATGTGAGCTTAGTGTCCTTTTCAAAGGCACCAACCACAGTTTGAGCAAGATAGCTATTCCTTTGCCTATTAGAGCTCTAAACCTGCCTGAGACCACTGTCTTGTTATCTCCTTTTGAGGGACAACAGTCTGTAGCACTTGTGGGCAATCTCAAGTCTATTAAGATATATAAGATATAAAGATATAAACTTTATTGTCATTGTATGTACAGTATACACATACAACGAAATTCACATAACACCCAGAGACCAGGTTCAACACACATTTATTTATTTATTTATTTTATTTTATTCAATTTATAAGTCGCTCCCTCTCCACGAAGGGACTCGGGGCGGCGTACAATTAAATATATAAACATATGGTATGGAGGAGGTATATACATAAAACATTTTTACAATTTCATAAATAAATAGCTATAAAGTTAAAACAGTACAATAAAATTAACAATTAAAATACCCAAAATTTACCATTTAAAATTGCCAGGGGGATTCGAGAATATAGTTCTTATTTAAGCCAGGCTGGCTAGTTGGAACAGGTGGGTCTTGAGTTTCTTACGGAAGGAGCGGAGATCGGTAGTTGTCCTAATGTCGGGGGGGAGGTCATTCCAGAGGGCTGGGCCCATCACAGAGAAGGCCCTACTCCTGGGCGCCGCCCTCTGGCACTGCTTAGTGGACGGCACCCAGAGTCCCTCTCTGTGAGAATGACAATCTCACAATGACAATCCCCAAGCACACACACCAAAAAAATTCCCCACTCCTAAACCACCCAAGTATCTACACAACAGACCAAGTAGTACTGTCCAATAGCTCACTGATGGTGGCCCTTTAGCTCATTGTTGAGTGCAATTATAGCTGTGGATTCCTTGTCCAAAGAGGAATTATCAAATAGCCAGTTTACTTACCAGCTCTTCCTTCTGCCAAAGCTGCTAATGCCTCTCCTATGAAACCTATAACACAATGATGTAGTTACTGTGGCCCTCATATGTTGCTGAACTACAACTCCCAAGATCCCTAACCATTGCTCTTCTTGGAATTGTTTAGAGTGGTAAATTAATTTAGAAAGACACAAATTATCTTACTATAGTTGTAAAATGCAGCTACCAATGGTTAACCAACCTATGGTTTATGAATTTTCAGGATTTAGATGACCACCTTAATCATAAATTAACATCAGGAGCTATGTTAATAAACGTAGTATGTTAAAATGTGGTAAAGGTGATTTATGATTCAGTGTGTCAGGTAAATACAACTCTATTTCAAAGAGTCATTTGAACAGATTGTCAACCACAGTAATAAGTATCTTTCTGGCTTTCAAATCAGTTGGCTGGGACTGTTAGGGAAAAAAATCCATTAGCCTGCAATAGAAGACCTTTGTAAGTTTGATATATTGACAATAAATGTCTTCTCCTGAATCTTCCTCACTTTTTATTTTAATCCCTAGATATCTGCTCCTCAAGAGAGATTATATTCTACATGGATTGGGTAGGTACAACATCTCCTGCAGCAGAAAATGTAGTGTCACTTGCCTTTACATGGATCTATACATTTTATTAAAATAGAAAGTGACTCTTAAAGCTAAGAAGACTTTGAACTAGAGTATTGTACTGTATATGGTATACAACAAATTACTGTGGTTAAATAATTGCTCTTTGGGGAAGTTTAAAACAAACTTTTTAATGTGTAGTGGTTAAGGTGCTCAAAGATCCAGGTTCCAATCCTTGCTTTGACATAGAAGTCAGCTAGTTCACTTTGGCCAGTCAAATAGATACAGACAGACAGACAAAGAGAGAGAGGGAGAGAGAGAAAGAGATGATATGTAGGTAGATAGAGATGATAGATAGATACAGATAGCAGTAGTGGGTTCCGGATCCTGTTGCAACCAGTACGCTGCAATGGGGCTGGGCATCCACCTCCGGCACACCCACTGCCCTGCGACACTCCAGCTGCTTGGTGGAGGTCACGCAGGCGCAAATAACCCAATTGGCTTACATACAGGTAAGGAACGCAGGCGGGCGGGTGGGCCCTCCAGAACACTGTTCCAGGTCCATACCAGGGCGTACCGCCTGGAACCCACCACTGATAGATGATAGATGGATTTAGATAAATCAAATGCTGATTATTTTGTTTGCCATACTTTTGAAAAGAAATCTCTGGACATACTTTAATTTTCATTAATAGCAAGTTGATGACTATGAGTTTAGTATTATTTCTAGAAAGATTTTTAAAAAGTTATTCCTAATAGTCATGCATCAAACTCCTGTGCTTGTTCCTCTACAGAGGCTCCATCCTGGCTTCACTTGACACATTTAAGAAAATGTGGGTTTCCAAGAAAGAATATGAGGAAGACAGTTCCTGGGCAATCCACCGAAAAACCTTCTAGCCCTGGCAAGTTCAGGGATCTCTTTAGATATTTGTTCTTATTCTTAACTCTCTTTTCTGAATCTCCAAGGGGTTGTCTGTGTATGCATGAATGCATAGATGGGTGCCAGCACACCCTGGACTTTCACAGAGCCAAAGGGAAAGCTGGGTTTTGGCTTGACTTCCAATTGGTTGTGTGGGTTTGAGACTTAATGCACTGGAAAAATCCACCTCCTCCCCCCCCCCTTTTTTTTTCCCCTAGGTGACCCACAACCATTTAAGGGGGAAGGAAGAAAACCCTATTATGTTTCAGAAGAAACTTTGGGTAATATAAAAGTGAATAATAAGATAGAAATAGGAAATGTCAACTAACATTGGATCAAATTTAGATAGGCTGACCAGGTATTTTTTAGATGGTAATTCAGAGCTTTCCTTCCACACCACTTTTTTTCCCCTGACATATGCAGAAAAGAGAATAAGCACATTCTTAACTATTACTACTCCATTTACTGCTTTGTACATGTATGTATATTCTTAGGCTGATGTGTGTGAATCAGAATCACGATATGATAGTTGGAGCAGTTAATTTTAGGAAGTAGTTTATATTGCATGACATAGATCAGAAAGAGACTTCTTTGTTATTTTCTGGACAGTTGGTTTTGGCAGCCTGTAATAAAGCAGATGTCATTTAACTAATTGGAAGATGATTCCAAAATGTGTTTGATGGCCATTCTATTCTTCCTCTGCCCACCATCTCTCTTTTCCCAAGCATATAGGTTCTAAATTAATACTGATTCTCCCTGAAATGCAAAGACATTGTTCCTGTGTTACAATTTCTGCCCAAAGGGCCTTCAGACAAGCTTGGTGGGGAGCCATGCAATTGTTTTTCAGAGTTGTTTTATTTATTGAGAAGTTTTAGTGGTTGCTGAACTATTATTACTATAAATTAGTTCCACCATTTTCTGTGTCCTATTATATTGCATTTGCTCATAGTTTAATACTAGCACTAATGTTTTAACAAAATATTTGTTAAATACTATGAGGTCTGTTTGGCGACCCTACTGTATTATTTTTTTGATTTGTTGCTTTAGTGAATGAACCACATGAGAAAAAAAATGAACTGTATTAGAATGTTTGGATTTAATAATAATCTCCAGAAGGTTGGCATTCTAAAATAATGTCAGCCTCTGATTTTACATGCTACAGAAATGAAAATCTGCTTTGAACGCATTTTTTATTTTATTTTTATATATATATATTGGTGCTTATGTTTTTTTTTTTACTTTGCTGCTGAAAACCAAATATTTTTGCATTTTTGTCCATTTAAGTATTTGAAGATTAGGCATCAGGAAAAAAAGCCTTACATCTACCAATAGCCAGATATTGGAAGAGAAACCGTAGTCAGAAGTAAATGTTAAAGAACTTGTACTATCCCA
Organism: Natrix helvetica; assembly: GCF_964273705.1. Lineage (NCBI taxonomy): Eukaryota > Metazoa > Chordata > Lepidosauria > Squamata > Natricidae > Natrix > Natrix helvetica. Next base: position 51,662,906 of record NC_138551.1, on the reverse strand, counting down.
GAGGAGAAATACAGAGTGTTTGCTATTAGTATATTATAAATGTGGTCCCGTTATGTTTTTGGTTGAAAGCCTGTTTTCCTTCTTAGGTTATTAGCATTCTCATAAAAATTACACAAGAATTAAGTAGGCAAATTGGATATTTAATGGAATTCTGCCTCTGTTTCAGTGTTTATAAGAGGAAGATCCATAATGGCTGAATGGATGGAGGAAAATATAGCTTCTCTTGCCAGCAGGATGATTAGAAATGCATATAGTCTTGTGCATTATTCAGCCATTCTTTGGTGTTAAAAATAGGGTAAGACCTAAGGATATAGTTCTCCCGAGTATGTTTTGCTTAGTCCCCTTTTAGTGTAAGAGCAGATATATTTTCAGAAGAGTCTTTAATTAGAATTGACTTATAAGGGAGGAAAGCAAACCTATCTGAATTCAGCAATTCTCAAAGTGTACATAAATAGTTGTGTAGTACAGGAATACGTAGAATCCTTTGTAACCATTTCTTCTGTTACAAAAAAAGGATTTGGGGGATAGATCGATAATGTTCCTTTAATGAACAATATTCAGATTTCACTGTTATGTCCTTACCTTCATTAATGAAAATCTATACTGTGACAAGAATGAGTCTGAAAGACTCTGCCCATTTAATAATCCTCTAAGACTAAAGTATAGCACAAGGCATTTTCTAGGTTCACAGTTTATTGAGAATAATAGTTAAATTAAAAAATAAAATGACTGTACACCACATTTTGCAAGTTTCTTCTAAAATGCTGCTACAAATGATCTCCTGTGTGTTTCTTTATTTCCTGATATTATTTATGGTTTTCTTACCTTGGATGTATCCTAAGCATTTAAGGTGTCATTGCTAGGAGATCACATCATCATTACAAAATAACAGTCTCTCAATTCAGACATTGTTTTAATTAAACCTTCCTGAACAAGTCATTTAGTTTGTGATTGGAACTGAAATGAAATTTCTGCTATGCTTGATTCAAATTTCATTGCATGCCTAAGCAAGGTCTTGAGAAGTTGCTCTGCTTTGATTTTAACTATTTGCTTTCAGAGCAGAGGCTCAAGCAAGTTCATTGTTGATCAAGGCTTGAGTTATAGGTCTGTTTTTCTATACAAGTATACTTTTCCTGTTGGCTCTAAATAGGTTCAAATACGGTAGAAGCCTGGGGTCCTGAGATTAGACAAAGTTTAGAAAACTAAAGGATTAAATGCAGGTTTAGAGGCAGATTTATGTGACAAGATTTATGTACAGGGTAACCTGGTATTTCTGATGGAAGACCGCTTTTTCACTGCAGGAAAGGGCACCTAGCCTGTATTTCTTACCTTGCACTATGGTAATGTCACATTTTATTTTACTTGTATAGCATTTGAAATGTGTGTCCAGTGCAGGGCTATTACTTTGGAGGCCTTCAGTTTTACTTGAAAAAACAGAAAATTTTAGTATTAATGAAATTTGTACTGTAATTGCAGTAATGAAGAGACAGTCGGAAATAATAAGGGCTACAGCTTGTACTGGTATGAAGGATGGCAAACCATTACTGTAATTTATTTTAGTTCATGTTTATGGCTGTATGTTTGTGGAAGTAGCATCCCTATGTATAAACCATCCTTAATTACCCCCTTCTTTTAATTCATGGCAATTTGTTTTGACATCAGAAGCAGTAAAATTGTATACTAAACAGACAAACCCAGCACTGGTTTTATCAGTCTGATGCTATACTTCACGCAGATGTGCAAATCACTGTGGGGTATTGCCTACTGTACGTAAATAAAAGTATTAATACATAGTGTGATTATTTGCTTGGAGAAACTCTTTGATTCAATTAATGTGAAGGATCTTATTTTCTTTGGAGCCTTAGACACAAAACCTGCGTAGTTATCTTGGGCCAATCACTTTCTCTCTATCCTATGAAGGAAGCAGTGGCAAAACACTTCTGGGGGAAAAAACTATTGCCAAGAAAATTGCAGAGAATTGGGCACAATTAAACAGAAGAAAAAATATTGTTTGGGGAGTTGGTGTCCTCTTTGGAAGTAATTCTGTTTGGCTAGCATGGGTGTCGGCAAGCCATAGCTCTGGAGCCGCATGTGGCTCTTTCAGCCCTCTGCTGTGGCTCCCGACGCTGCTGCTATTGCTGCCTCCATGGTCTGCCCGCTGCTCTCGCAGCGCCTTGCACCGCAGTGAAATTTAGCACATGTCACAATGGGGGCAACGGGGTCCCCTCCTTCCCCTAGAACCCATTACCACGCGAAGCCACAATGAGACTCTGCCCCACTCACCCCTGGTGACAGCAGTGGAGTCATCAGCTCGCTCTTGCCTCCCGGATGTGAGTTGCTTTTCCTGCAGAGTCTGCAGGCTGCCTGTGTTGTGATGCCCTGCCGGCCAGCTGGTCTTCGGCTCTCCGCCAACCAATTGCTAATCAGCATGCTGCTCATAGGCTGGTCGGCCTGTGGATGTCAGAATCCCAGCACCAGTTCAGGGATTCCTCCCCACCCCCCAGGTATGGCAAAGTCATGCGGAGTTTGACAGCAGCACGGGTGAGGCCAGTGTCTCGGGGCAGAGAGATGGTCGCACATCTCCAGCATCAACAAAGGCCGGAAGTAGCCGCCCACCATTTCCTGCTGCAGTCTGTCTGGCAGCCAGACTCAGAGAGAGAGAAAGAGAGAGAGAGAGAGAAGGGAAAAAGAAAGAAAGAGAGAAGGGAAAGGGAAGAGGTGAGAGAGAGAAGGGAAAAGGAGAGACAGAGAAGGAAAGGAGAGAGGGACAGAGGAAAGGGGGGGAGAGAGGTGATGGGGGGGTGAACAACTCACCTGAGGCTGGGTGTGGCAAAAGGTGGCTGGGATGGGAGGGGTGAGGTAGGACTGGGAGGGACAAATAATTTAACAACCGGTTCTCTGCCCTAATGACCTGTTGGGTAGGCATGGCTGGGGGGATGTCATGTGACTGGGTGGAAGTGACATTGAGTTGGCCACGGCCACGCAGTCAAACCAGTTGTGAAATTATTGGCTCCCGCTGTTTTCTGTGGGAAACGGGTCCAATTGGCTCTTTGAGTGGTTAAGGTTGCAGACTCCTGGTAGCAGATACAGCCAAATCTTAATCTTCTATCTATTGTGGCGTTCCTTAAGACAGCTAGGATTCTTACATACTAGACAAGCTTTCTTCAGTTTAAAACATTCCAGTGAGTTGGAGGAACACTTCCAGGTTATGCAGCTTGGCTGGCCTAATATAATTTGTATTTTTGTTATTACTGATATTTTAATGATATACTTGGGTTAGCAGCTTGATTGAGCTTTCTGCCACCACCGGTCTCGGAAAACTACAGTTGGCATCCACCTTCTGACCCTAGCAAGAGGCACTCACATTCCTCGTGTTGGTTTTCTGGCAATGTAGGAGTCAAAATGCAAAAGGTGAAAATACAACAGGACCACTGCATGGCCATGCACTATAAATGTGTGTGGTGACCAAAGGATGCAGCTCTTCCTTTTCCTTAGTGATAAACAAACTCAAACTTGCTGAAGAAAGAAAAGATGCAATGTAAACCTTTGCCTATCTGAATCAATGTCTCCATTGCTTTCTACTCTGGGCATGTGGATTGTGCTTGTGCCTGCAGTTTGGCATGTAGGCTAAATCTAGGAAAGAAACCAAGAGGAGATTCCATTGGATTAGTTTTTCCTTCCTTTTTTTTCCAGAAAGGAAGGGTAAAAATCCTCATGGGGGATACACAGAGAAAGTCTTATGATGTAGAAAGACACCATACAGAAAAATGGTCTCACATTTCCTAGCAGGTAATTGTGACTTCTCTTCCATGTATAATAATGAGAGAAAAGGGCTTAAATCTGGTTCATATTAAATACATTGTCCTAATCCCAACATTGATATTTGTATACCCTTATAATTTTTGTATACTAGCATGATTTGGTGAAGCCAGCCAATAACCTGAGATGGGAAGAAAACACTTTCTTGGAAAACCATCTCAACATTAACTACCATATAGTCAACAAATCAAACCACCAATGTCTCTCATGCACACACACATACACAAAACAGATTTTTAAAAGAACGTTTAATGAAATGAAAATCAAGGTAATCAGTATACAAACTAAGAGCAATAAATTACACTGAATCCATCCAACAAGACAAAAGCTGTAAACATTTCATCATCCTGGTCTTTGAAGGCAAAATGGCAGTTGCAGCAGCTAAGGCTACTGTCTAAACAAATTGATACTTGGCACGCGCAAAGGAGGATATGATTTGGTCCTGACAGGAAATGTAGCCCAAAACATTTGTGGAAATCAAGGACATTTATGATATATAGGCAATTTTAGGCCATTTCCTGTGATCAGTATTTCTGCAAAAAAATGATTTCATGAACAGCTCTGCTCAGCTAGTGGCAGCTTTTTTAGCAAGGGGCAGTCTCAGAAAAGCAGAATTGTCAGTCATCCATGAACAAACCAACATTTGGCACTGGTTCAGTAGAAATGCACAGACCACTAGCCCTTATTCCACCTTTGGCAGAACAAGAGAAAGTGGATTTTCAGCATAACCATTAGGACTAAAGATTGAAAATGCATGTTTTTAATTTCTGACAGCTACATCTGCCTTTAGTACTCTACTTTTAAAAACAAATTTCTATCTTGAATTATGAGTGGGAATGAAGTACATTCATTCTCTTGAGAAGGCAATACATGAGCAGTTTCAATATCAGAGAAGCTATTTTACAGAATCTAAGTGCTCTATTGCCCACCATAAGTTACAATTATTTTAACTGTATTTGGCTAAATCAAGTTTGACTACCAATCCAATGCAAAAAAGAACAGAGATAATGGAATACTTAAACCCTATCTATCAACTGTGGCAAAGGTGTCTGTAAACAGTATATGTGGGTTGTGATACAAAGACCAGAAGGTTGCCAATTTATTCAACTCTAATTCTTCTTCATTAATATGACTATTTGTAATCTGATTGCTTAGCTCCCTAGTCTGGAAATGAATTAGTATCAATATGAACAGCAAGTAATTGATAAAATATTTTTAAAAATACAAGGCGATCACTTTTTCTGGACAACCTTGGATACAGAAGATACAAACTTTGAAAACTTTATGAATTCTACAAGACTGACTGGATCCTGGACAGCCTCACAAAAAATTTTAAGATAATTCAAAAGCTTCCATTTATTCTCCATTAGCCAATGCTGATCTGAAGAAGATGTAAGGAACTCCTGTTTACTCCCACTTTTTCCTTTTTAAATGGGTCATGCAGTCATCGACAGTGGGAAGATGCCGCTCGCTGTTATCTTCACTCTCAATTAAATAGTCTTGATTTCTCGAGAGTGACTCTCTGTAAAAGCTTGACGTTGAGATTTCACTGTCTGAAGGCGTCTGCCATGCAAGCTGAATTGTGACCAGGTGAGAAGCTGTAGTAAAGCACAAGTCATGGGGACAAAGACGAGGAGGTAGAAGCAGCCCTGGCGTAGAGTAGGTTTCCAGGCTACACTGGAAGCCAACCTTGGCTGGGCGCTCACTATACTGCTCAAGGGATCCCGCTGAAAAATGTCATAACCTGGGTCAAAAAGAAAGATGAGATTGAGAAGTTGGGTCAACAAGAAAGATGAGAATGATTTCAAGAATTGAGAAGGTCACATCTGATTTTGTCATTTACTGAAAACATTTCTTCATTTCTTTCCCTATTATATTCATGCACTTCTACTTCAACAGTCCTCCTGAGGCCTCCATTATCTGCTTTTGTAAAATAATGAAGTCGGCCTTGAGCAAGTTCTCAATATTTATAACCAGGACATTATTTGAATGGCCATTTACTTCTTTGTAAGACTACCTGAATCACATATTAAAAAGTAACAGTTCTTCTGATCAAACAAACGTAAGATGTGCCCTGCCTGTTCCCTCGGTTTGGAACCAAAACTTATTTCTTTCTCTCTTTTTTTTAGCAAAAATAGTAAAAACAAGTGCTGCAGTAGGGGCCAAGTGGCAGTGAGGCAGGGGATTCTGTTCACTTTTATACTGTGACTGCACTTCCCAAGAAGATCCTTCATTAGAAATACAAATATTTCCCTGCATGATCTTAGCAAAACAAAAGAAAAGGAAATTCTCTTAAACAAAAATCTTTGAAATTTTAGATTAAAATCTTTTCCATCAAGCATATTTAATGCTAGAAAACCCCCATTCCTTTTGGGGGTGCCTATTGGGTATGAGATTTATTCATGAACAAACTTTCCTAAGCTTGCTCCTTTCAATAAGAAAGCTCTCTGGTGTGGTATCTAGAAAAGCAAAACATGAACCACCCCATCACTAAGGGAAAGGGATTTTTTTCTTCTTCTGTAGATTCACAATTCAGCAGAAAGGACGAGCTTAAGAAACACTGTGCTGTTTCTTTTCTACACCTATTCTAGACATTCCCCAAGAAAAAATAAGCTGACAATAAAAAGCAAAACAATGAATATTGTCATTGCTGATGTGTTGTCTGCCCAATCAGAAAAGCTATCAGTTATCCTGCTCTGATATTCCATCCAATTCCCCCACCGCCCTTCACCTACCAGTGTAAGCAGAAAGCAGCCAGGTGCCAATCAAGGGGGCAAAAGTTTGGCCTGGTTTGGTTACCAAGGCCACCATGCCAAATAAGAGGGCTGAGGCAGCCTGCTGCCTCCGATTTAGCACCAAGTCTTCGTCCACCAAGTCAGACACTACCAGATTCAGCAATTTGCACGTCCCTTCAGTAAATACACGGTTACTAAGGAAAAAGAGAGGGAGGCTGTTAACAGAAAGCACTAGCATCAGGCTAAGAGAAATTCCAGTTCATTCTTGGCTGATTTGAAACAACTGGGATTTAATTTGGTGCAAGAAACTCTCTGCTTGATTGCTTATGTGTATGTGTCTCTAAATATACTGTATGTGTTTCTGTGGGTGCATGTACATGAATACATCTGAAGACAGCTGGTACAGTTTTGTTTTGTTTTTTATTGGCCTTCACTCCTAGATTGACTACTGTAGATATTCAGAAAAAGATTCATAAAAGAAACACAGAAGAAGCATGTGGGGAAATGCTCTACTTGCAACCCCCAAAAGCTCCCTCCAAAATTTATCATCATAAAGTATAAAAGTTCATTTGTACAATTTTTAATATTTCTTTGGAATTAAAATATGAAAAAAACCACTTTGGAATATCATTACCACTGAGGTGAGATTGTTCCTAACCCTACTGTTCACCTGAAGGTGCTAAAAACCTGGTTTTGCCATTAGGCCTTGGAAAATAGAAACCTGCAAAATGGCTGCATTGTGGATTTTGAGTGTACTCCTCAATGTTTTCTAATTCTATCTTTTAATTGTCCTATTTTTTTTTTTTTTTGCTTTTGCTGTTTTAATAATGTGAACCATCCAGAGTCACATATGTGAGAGGGCAGCTATATAAATTCAATCAATCAATAAAAGATTTGATAAGTTTCTCAAGGACATAAAACATCTATTTCTTTTCGACCTTCCCCACAATGAAAAAGGATCAAATTTACCATAGCCTATTCATACATTCACATTTCCTATGGCCATCAGAATCTGACTTTAATGAAAAATAAAAATAATCATAATGTGGTCCCTAGCCAAAACCCCCAAAACTTTAATATGCTTTTCAGCATGGCATCAACTCTGTTCACCAAATCATTAGCCGCAACTCCTCATTCCTCAAGAGCTAGATTTGTAATATAAAAAAAGATGAGAGCTTCAGAAATCTGATTCTCCACAAGTTGAATCATCCCAAAAGAACATTAGTATCTCAAGAGATATAAATAACTAAGCATGTTCCCAGAATTCAAATGTTAAAAAATTTAGCTTCACTTCCTATGACGTCAATCTATGTCTAATATTTTATCATAGAGGCCTAGCCCATTGTGTTTACCTAGCCCCGTGATGGCGAACCTATGGCACGCGTGCCGGAAGTGGCACGCGGAGCCATCACCAGTTGCTCTTTCGGGTTCGGGCGCAGCATCCAGCTGGTCTTCACGTGCATTGGCGTGCCAGAAAACAGAAGAGGAGCCGCCCGGTGCGCATGCGCACACCAGGAAAATGACCTTGTTTTCAGTGTGCACATGCGCACACAAAAAACCAACAGGAAGAGCAAGGGCCGCGCGTGCCAAAAGACGTGGAGAGGGGATCCCGGTCGTCGCTTAGTAGAGCAGAGCTGTGGTCGGGGTTTCCCTCCCTCCCTGCCCGATTGGGCTTCTTACGTGGCCCTCGCCCTCCAGCCCATGGCTCATCTGCAGTCTGAAGGGCTTGGCTGGCTTGGGCACTTCAGAAAAGCAGCGGCAGCGGCAGCCATAAGGGGAAGGGCAGGAGCGGCCAGCCGGTCCCTGCAGCCACTCCCACACCAGCCAGAAGCGGCAATGTGATAGCCGCCAGGGCTTCCCTCCCTCCCACCTAAGTGGGCTTCTTGCACGGCTCCAGGCTGCGCCTCTGATGAGCATCCGCAGTCCGGAGTGCTGCCGCTTCCAGTGGGATATATACGGGCGAAAACAGGTGACCGCCACCCCTTAGTCCCTTCCCCAACAGCAGCTGTTGCGCTTTTGCTTCCACCCGGGATGCTGGCGGAGGAGCTGCTGGTGGGGAGGCGAGCTAACCGCAAAAAGACGCCGCCAAGGGCCTGGAAGAATATATCCCGCTGGAAGCAGCAGCTCTCCGGACTGCGGATCCTCATCAGAGCCGCAGGCTGGAGCCGTGCAAGAAGTCCACTTGGGTGGGGAGGGAGGGAAGCCCTTGGCCGCCCGTCCTCGCCACCGCCACCCCTTCAGCCCTTGTACTGGGACGCCTTGGCAGCCCTCGCCTCGCGCAGCAGCAAAGTGTGTGTGTGCGTGTGTGTGTAATGGGGGTCTAGCTGGGACCGATCAGCTGAGAGGCTGGCGAAGAAGCGGCGCTTGAAGGAAGAAGGCAGAGATGCTGGCTGGCATTCACTTCCCTTACTTTTCGCTGCCGCTGCCCCGGCAGGAAGGAGCATTACCACCCCTCCCTGCTGGTTGCAGCCCAGGCCCTGCCTGCCCTGCTTAGCTGAAAGTGGCGAGGGAGCAAGCCACGATGAGCAGGAAGGGAAATGAGCGCCGGCCACACACACACACACACACCACTTGTTGCCGTGCAAGGTGAGCGCTGCTGGGGAGAAATCAGGGGGAGAGGGGAAAAGACCATCCCTAGCAGAAGATTGTTTTCTTCTCCCCCTCCCAGATTTCTCCCCAGCAGCGCTGGTCTCGCGCGGCAACAAGCGGTGTGTGTGTGTGTGTAACAGGGGCTGGATGGGATCGATCACCTGAGAGGCTGGCAAAGAAGTCTTCCCCACTGCCGCGAAAAGGCAGAGGTATAGTGGCCAGCGCTCATTTCCCTTCCTGCTCATCGCGGCTTGCTCCCTCGCCACTTTCAGCTAAGCCGGGCAGGCGGGGCCTGGGCTGCAACCAGCAGGGAGGGGGTGGTAATGCTCCGTCCTGCCGGGGCGGCGGCGGCAAAAAGTAAGGGAAGTGAATGCCAGCCAGCATCTCTGCCTTCTTCCTCCGAGCGCCGCTTCTTTGCCAGCCTCTCAGCTGATCAGTTCCAGCCAGACCCCCATTACACACACACACACGCACACTTTGCTGCCGCGTGAGGCGAGCGCTGCCAGGGAGAGATCAGGAAGAGGCGAGGGGGGGAGAAGGCACCCCTAGCAGAAGTTTGTGTTCTTCTCCCCCTCCTGCTGATTTCTCCCCGGCAGCACTAGTCTGGCGCCGGGGCAAGCAAGGCGGCTCTCAAAGAGAATGGAACGGGTGCAGCGCTCTTCCAACAGCCGAGGAAGGAAGAGGAGCCGGGCTTCAGGAAAGCCCCCCTGGAAAGGACAATAAACGGCCCCAAAGAATCCGTTTCTGCTTCCAGAGGACATCTAGAAGGGCGGGGGAGGCCATTTTTTCCTTCCCCAGGCTTCAGGAAAGCCTCCGGAGCATGGGGGAGGGGGTGCATGCACGGTGTGTGTGTGTGTGTGTGTGTGTGTGTCACGTGCGCATGCGCAGTTGGGTGGAGAATTGAGTGGGCACGTGGGGGGGTGCAGTAGCGAGCGTGCACGCAATTCTGGCACGCTGTAGAAAAAAGGTTCGCCATCACTGACCTAGCCCAATTCTCCAGTGCCATAGCAATATAGCAATAAATACCTGGCTATGAAGAAACAGAGCAGGTAGATCCAATCTGGTCCAGCAAAGAGCATTATTACACTGAGCAACAGTTTCAGGAAGAAAAGCCCTCGCACCACAGCATATACGCCCCACCTCCGGCAGAGAGAGAGGAAGTAGAGGTTGTTGAGGTGAGGAGCCACGTAGGAAACACCTATGACAAAGAATAAATAAAGGAGGGTCAGAGCTTAATGGCACAATCCCTATTTATTTACAGTACAGAAGTTCCTGGACAGAATCTTTCACCATCTAGAGCAGTGGTTCTCAACCTGTGGGTTGGGACCCTTTTGGGGGTCGAACGACCCTTCCACAGGGGTCGCCTAAGACCATAGGAAAACACATATTTTTGATGGTCTTAGGAACCGAGACACCAATTTTATGGTTGGGGGTCACCACAACATGAGGAACTATATTAAAGGGTCGCAGCATTGGGAAGGTTGAGAACCACTGATCTAGAGGAAGTGTAGGAAAAGAGATCTGCCTAAAATCCTGAAGTTAATACCAAACTAGACATGTTTTTCTTTTCTTGATAATGACTTCATTCGCATTTACATATCTAGCAAGAAATGAAGAAATAAGCATACATTCTGAATAAACCAGCTAAAATTACTTTGGGAGCCTTTGATTTTAAGAACTCAAAGCATAAAATGTACCTGATTTCACTATATTAAATATCATTTTTAGCAACGCAAACTAGACATATCTTACAACAATCTTCCTCCTTTTACAATAGCCACATTACATTAATCAATCATAATAAAGGATTGATTGATTGAAGGAAAGAAAGAAATCCGATTAATGTCTGATTCTTTCTCCTCCAATCCATAAATCAACCTTTATTATGGTTAAAGATTAAGGTGGGTGCGCTACAAAAAAATTGAAAACAAAAATACAACATACAAAAATAAAATTACATAAAAAGCTAGAAAGTATAAAAACAAAACTCTTTTAAAAGTCTAAAAAAATAAAAGCAATAAGCGGACATTAAAACATACACTTAATTGTATTGCCAGTATTAGAAATGCTGATACATTGTATTATTTCAAAATAGTGATGTTTATAGCTTAAGAGTATTGAAAATAGAGAAAAATATTCTGTCAATACTATGCTTTAAGATAACAATATTACAATTATCAAATTATTTAGAACATGACATTGAGAAAACCAGTACAACTTGCACTGAATTGTGATATAAAACTTTTGAATGTAAGCCAATTATTGAATATTAAAGTGCCCATTATGTTCTTACTTGGTATGTTTGTGACTGTGTTTGTGCTAATGAAAGGGGGGGGGGGGCAGAGAAAATTTAACAAGAATTGAAGTACTCAAAATAAAAAATAGAAGAAAAATAAAACAAAAAAATAAAAACAAAACATTGGATTTCTAGCTTCTCTCTGTTAATTTGCAATATTTGCAAACATGTAAATGTGATTATATTTGCCAGGCTACATGATAGGTTGTATATGTGGGATCAATTCTGGCTTAAATTTAGTGACATTTCTATTCTATATGTGCATTGTGTATGTTTTGCCATTGTCTCATTTTCTCCAAGTGATGTTAATGTTTCTGATCAGATAGCCATGTCTTTCTTCCAATGTTGGGCAAAACGTATTCTTATTGTAAGCATATATTTTATTCAATTAGGATGATTTTTTTGCTTTTTTTCTGAGATTATTCCTAATAAGTTGTGTCCTCATTTCAAATATAAATCCCAAGATTTTCTACATGAAATCATGCAAGACTTCCTAGTACTTTTAGACTTTTTACAGGTTTATCACCTATGGTACAATGTTTTTATGTTTCATGACATTTCCAATATTTATTTCTAAATGACCGGTCTATCTTAGATATTGCTGATAGAGTTTGTATAACACCTATAAAACATTTTGCACCAATTTTCCCTTAGATTATAACTTGCTGCAAATTTTATTGATTTAGTCCAAAATTCTTTCCATTGCTGTATAGAAATTCACTACTACAGCCTTTGAAATTAAATCATTATATTTTCTGATCACTGAAAATCCATCAAAATCAATAGGACCCTTTGGTAAATGCCATGAGTATGACAATAAGCTTTCCTCCAGAGACAGGAAAATTGAAACATACATAGAAGTTTTTCTGACTATTCATTTTGGTTCTTTTAACCAAAGAACATGTCAGTTTCTGCAGAATAGGTCATGTTTGGTCTCGTTGTGTACATGGTTTAGATTACATGAATTCAAGTTTTATATAAACTAAAAAGCCTTCCACAGTGACATAAGTAAACATTAATTGATTCCTGCTAAGCAAATGCCTTTGCATAGCACTGACATCTCTAAGAACTTTTTCCATTTAAATGGAATAAATATTTATGATAAGTAATAGAGTTTAAGGTTTGTTTTGTTTTAAAATTTAGAAGTCCAAATTTATACTAATCGACTTCATTCTGCATGATTCTATATCCTGGATTCATTCTAGACTAAAAAAAACCCCATACTAAATGATTTTAAAAAAAAATTAAAAATAATCTAGATTTTTAAAAAATTAAAGCTCTCATAACATACCCAATATGAATGTCAGTTAGGGATTCTGGAAATATTAATCCAAAACTCCTGGAAGAAATAAATTTGTCGGATTCTTGAACATTGGTTTCCATACAGATCTGAACTATACTAATATGACAAAGTGATACTACTTTAGTATCACTCATTTATGAGAGAGGGGGAGAGGGTGGTAAGGAAGGAGAGATCACTAAACAACTTATTAGCTACAATAAGCATATCCAGTAAACAGAAAAAGAACTATGAGGATACAGGAAAATGTAATGGAATTCTGTCTGGTTGACTTCTACCCTATAGTCTTGTTACTGGTCCTACTGGTTTTCATGGAATTCACACACAAAGAATATATATAATGCTACCTTTAAAAGACTATACTATTCGTCATACTTAATTAAGAAATGACCAGAACTAACTTACATAATTTGGATCTATACTATTGAATGCTGTATAAATTTATCTGCAAAGTTTTTTTTTCAAGAGAAAGAAGTAAAAAAAAGTAATTCCAGAAAATGATTCAACTGAGATGGGTCATATATTTTCTACCTTTAAAGAGTAAAAATATCCATTCTCCAGTCCAGCTTTACCTGTTTCATACCCCTAAATGTGCCCAGGTAGCATGGTCACTATATGTTGCAGTTGAATACATCTGCAGAAAAAATTCTGGAAAGCAAGTATCTATGGCTGAGCAGTGCTTCCTACTATTCCCACCTTGGACTTACCTAGAAGAAATGATCCCATTGAAAGGGAGATGCGATCAGACAGCAAATGCTCCAGGAACAGAGGGAAGAAATTGCTGTTAAAGTGGCAATGAAAAACCTGTAAAAGATATTAATAAGCTCTATAAAAAGACAATTGGAGAACAAATAAACACACTATCCTTAATGCAATATCGGCCCCACAAGGATAAATATTAAAGCCAGTTCAGTGGGTCTGTATTAGATCAGAAAGAATAAAATCTGTTCCAGAGAATGATGGAACCCAGTAGTTTTTATTGCACAATCGGCTCTAAATAAGCCCTTTGAAGGGAATAACTGCAAGATTACTGCAACATGCTCTACATAGCATGTTGAAGAACATTCAAAAATCTCAACTGGTGCAGAATGCAGGTGCCTAGATAGTAAACAGTGCCAGATATATGGCACACATAGCACCAATTCTATGTGAGCTGCATTGGTTACCGGTATGTTTCAAGATGCAATTCAAGATGCTGATTGTCACCTTTACAGCCCTACATGGCTTAGGACGGGGTTACCGGAGGGATTTCCTTTTTCCAAGTTTCTCTATCCATCCAACTCGATCTAGCAAAGTAGGCATGGTGGAGATCCTGTCAGCCAAACAGTGTTGGCTGTTGGGGATTAGAAGACAGGCTTTTTCTGCAATGATCACTGCTCTATGGAACATCCTTCGGAAAGTAGAATGGCCCCAACTCTGTCAGCCTTTCATAAGACCCTAAAAACCTGGCAGGAAAATATCCTCACACAAGCCTGTCTTGACATCAGGGTGACAACAATATTCTAAAAAAAGCTGTGCTTTATTACTTTCAAGATGCAGTTGCTGCTGACTTCATAACACAACAAATATTTGTACCACATTATACAGTACTCAGGCTATACATTATTTTTGCTAATATGCAAATAAACCACAGAGTCTGCACTGCCAATTAATACTAACACTGTATCGACATCTGCAAATGCTAAGAACATCTACTCATCATATAACAGGAATGCCATGTTTGAAGACAGAATGGCCTCATTAGCCTTTTCTCCTGGAATATGAAAGTACACTGATGAAGAATGCAGAAAAGGAACCTTTGTTCCATTGCACATAGTAACTTTTGAAGATTAACTTCAAATTTATTCCCAAAAGGAAAGCATTACTTTTATCTTAATGAAAAAAGCACAAAAACATTTAGAATTCTCAAGAATTCTATCCCACCATACAAATTATTTTGTCTGAGAAACAGGAAACTGAAAAGTTTATCATAAATTTTCCCAATAGCTGACTTGTCACACCTACTCAAGATGAGTCACATTCATTCTGAAATCTTCCAACACAATTTCCTAATTCCAACTTTCCCAATCCATTGCTTTCTAGAAGTGTTGGAACTATAGTTCTTAGAAATCTTAGCCAACATGCTCCTGAACCAGGCTGGCTGAGAATTCTGGTAACTGTAATTTAAACATAATATTGAATACAGAGACAGAGACAACTAGCAGAGATTTATGAAATTACCTGAAAGATCACCAATACTCTGCTGGATAGAATCCCTATTAACGTACTAACTGGACTTCTAGCTAGCAGCCAGTACTCTTTTGTTACAGAGACTATGCAACCCCTACCTGCATTAAATTCATGGAGACAAACCATAGAAAATTGTGATGTCTGGAAAGCTGTTTGAGGTACTCAGCCAGTGTGATTCTTTTATCTTGATTTCTAGAAGGATGATCAATGTATAATCTGCAGGAACAAATTCCACATTTTAAAGATAGCCAATATAATGAATTCAGATCCTTATCTTCTTGAACACTTATTAGGTAGAGAGGATAAAGTTCCAAAACAATCATATCATGCAAGAATGGGATACAAATGAATAATAATCTCTGTCTTGTCTCTTTATCTAGAATGATGTATTTTTATCAGTCACCAAACCAAAAGCAACATAGAATACAATTTGTTTAAAAGAGGACTTCAGTAAAACTTTCAAGGTGAATTTGTCACTATTTTGTTACAGGAGGCAAGCTGGATCTCTATTTACAGGGTTCATTTCAAAAGTGCTCAAGAATTATACAACTAAGCTTGAGGCCATTTTGCAGATACTGATACTTTGTTTCATTTTTCTGTCTTTATCATTTCTTTCACAAGGAATAAAACAATACTTGGAAAAAGCTGTCACTGTTTACCCACAACATTTTAATACACTGAGCAAGTTATTTAAAATGAGAAAAGATACTAGACAACCAAACACGACTCACTCTTTTAATGCTTCGTTTTCATCCCATTTCACGTGTCCATCTGTCTGAAGCCACTGCCTCAGTAGCCATGTGGCCAAGGTAAACCCAAGTGCTGAGCAGAAAGCTAGAGCCACACAGAACACCCTGAAGGAGAAGAAGTCCTCTTTGTTCCACACAGCATAGGACATAAAAACTGAGAGGGAGCCAATGGCACTAAAGAGTGAAGAGTAGAAGTTGAGGTCAGTCCTATCCTTTGCAGACACAGCGAGATCAGCAAGCAAAGCATTCTGGTTTAGATCCACCACAGTAAGGAAGCTGTCATATAGGCAGAGACAGATAAGGAATTGTAAGCCTGGGTTGGCCCAGGCAATCCAAAAAGCCAAAAATGACACGGCAAATAATGGACCATGGCGTCTTAGAGCTTTGAGTCTCTTTGAAACAACTTCTGGAGTGGAGATTGCTATTCCAGACCTAAAAAGAAGAAAAATATAGACTATGAAACCTGGTTGAGCTTCACTCATTCATTTTTAAATTAGGCATCACCTTTTAGGCCAAATAATAAGCTAATTTGTCGCAAGCATGGATTCAAAGTTTCTTCCCTGACATTCCCCTTTTGCTGGAAACAGTCATCAGAGACTGGCACACAAGTAGAAAGTAACATCAAATTTATCTTTAAAGAGTTGGAGGTCTTTCTCCAAACTAAAGAAAAGGAACATTTTAATATAATCTAGGCCTTTGAAAGGTTGGTCCAAGAGACACGGGACTGACCTTAAAAAGGTAAAGATAAAGGTTCCCCTCACACATATGTGCTAGTCGTTCCCAACTCAAGGGGACAGTGCTCATCTCCGTTTCAAAGCCAAAGAGCCAGCACTGTCTGAAGACATCTCTGTAGTCATGTGGCCAGCATGAGTAAATGCCGAAGGCACATGGAGCACTGTTACCTTCCCACCAAAAGTGGTTCCTATTTTCCTATTCAAACTGCTAGATTGGCAGAAGCTGGGACAAGTAACGGGAAGTCATTCAGTTACGTGGCACTAGGGATTTGAACCAACCAAACTGCCAACCTTTCTGATCGACAAGCTCAGCGTCTTAGCCACTGAGCCACTGCGTCCCTGAAGGACTGACCGTATACCAACCTAAACTGATACAAGAGGGTAAGCTTGATTACTTCTCAGCCTGAGAAACTTACAGGGAAACTGAAAACAAAAGATATGCATCTTAAGAGGAAAAAAAATCTTGCCATACAGTAGTAAAACAACCTTCATACCGTATTTTTCAGACTATAAGATGCACCAGTGTATAAGATGCACCAAGATTTTGAAGAGGTAAGTAAGAAAAAAATATTTTTTGTCATCCCCAGCCCCCAGGAGCACTCTGCAGGCTTCAGCAGGGCTGGGGGAAAGCAAAAAAACCACATTTTTCACCAAAACAGCGGTATTTTTCCCTTCCCCCAGTCCTGCTAAAGCCTGCAGGGTGCTTCTGGGGGTGGGGGAAAGCAAAAACATCCCCGTTTTGATGAAAAATGGCCCATTTTTCACCAAAACGGGGGCATTTTCCCCTTCCCCAGCGCTGCTGAAGCCAGCAGGGTGTTTCTGGGGGTGGGGGGAGGCAAAAACACCCCCATTTTGGTGAAAAAAGCCCATTTTTCACAAAAATGGGATGCGGGGGTGGGGCTTCAGGAGGCCAAAAATGGCTGTATTCGGTATATAAGATGCACCAACATTTCCACGCTCTTGGGGGGGAGAAGATGCATCTTATATTCCGAAAAATACGGTAGCTATCTTTTTTTCTGTGGAGCTTCCAATTTTATGCTAGTTTCTAATTAGGGTGTCTGAATGTCTGCAAGATGCATTACTAGTAGTGTGAAATCTGACATGTTTAATGAAACATAATTGTAATTATTACATTCTTTTAAATATCTACTGTCAATGAGCTTCTCTCTGTCTTCCTATGCTGTTTAGACTTTGAAGCAGGACATAAATGAAACTTTACTTACTGCTGGGTGCTAAGAAAAGCTCTGTCACTCAACCAGCCAAACAGAGGATCGTTGAGGCTGTTCCAGATCAGAAAAACAGTCTACGAAAAAACAAAAAGAATATGACTTTGATACTGAAATATTTAACCTAATCTATTATCTTACAAGTTAGCCATGCCTATATTGGGAAGTATAACCACAATAATTGAAATGCCTATATACATACCATTTTAAGGAGTTGCTTAAAAGGACACCAAGAGATGCAAAGCACTTTTACCGATTTTGGATCCGAATATTGCATACCTCTAAGAATCTGGTGCCAGATTCTTTCAGACTAATTACTGTGCTCTGAAATTGTTTACTACTGCAACTCATTTTAAACTTTACCCAGAATTCTAGCAAGCTACAGTTTGTACATTTTACTGTCACTGAATCTTTACAACCAATGCAAATGCTATAGCACACATATATTTGCCACATGTTTGATTACATAGGCTAATCAATAGTTCACGCATCTTCTATGTTAACTATTCCATAATAAATTATAATTTATTTAATTTCTAAAATGCCAGATGCTATCACATGAAAGGAAGGGCTAATGTTGATTTTCAGTTAAGAACTTACCTCCCCAATCCAAAAGGAAAGTTTATCAATTTTATATATAGAAACAAAGGTGTCCACATAGTAGAGGAGAAACACATTATGCAAAATTGAAATAAAGAGAGACAAGGATCCATAAACTACTCCAACGGGGAAGTTGAACAGGCAAGCTAAAAGCTTCAAACCCATGTTGATTCACATTCTGGATGTCACCTCCAGTTCCAAAATGACCTCTCTGTCCAGTACTTGCTGGTTTGTCGGTGGGACCAAACCATGATCAACTCTGGGCAAAAAAGAAGAAATTGCACAATTTAGTGTATAAGTTAGATACATTACCTACTCCTCTTTCAAAGAAAGAGACAAGTTAAATTGCAACAAGGAAACCAACTTTAGCAGTCTTGCTCTGGGCTTCAAAACCTACATAAGATGTAGGAAAGGAAATTTATAATAGGATTTATACATACAGTAACAAAGGAATAATGCATCCCATGACAGTAGGTTTCAGATCAAACTGCTCAGTAAGCTCTATTGTACTTTGGATATTTATATACATCTAATATAAATTAAGCCTAATTTTCTGCTGATACATCTTCATAATTAAACAAACTACTAGAATGTCTTAAGCTTGTACAATATCACAGATGCATAGTAGCGGGATTGGATGGGGATGATGGAAATCATACTCTAATTTGAAAGGCAGCTAAATGAAGTATTACTAATATTAAATAGGAAGGGATGCTGAATGCCTAACTTTTTAAAAAGATAACTTTTAATGTGCTAATTTTATAACACATAACAGCCATCTTCCCATACATGGCACTTCCCAGACTCCTTAGGCTATAGGATCTTGAATTCCCATTTTTTGTACAGGCTGTGTTCACACAATATGTACATTCAAGGTTAGCTGGATCAAGGTTTACTCAATTTTCTGGATTGATATAGTACATGAATTATTAACTAACCACACAGAATGAGTTCTTACAATATCCAAGACTGAAATGGAAAATTTCCTTCCAAGTCTTTCAGTATGTTGTCCAATGCAGCTACAGGCTAACTTCTGATATATTTTTTTGTTTTTGCATAGAGGGTTTATCCCCTTTCTGGGAGAAAACTCGAAACACACCAGGCTTATATGCTGTTTACAGAATTACATGTCTCTTGAAAGCACAAGTTATTTGCAAGACTCCTTTCAAAAGAATATGGCAAGTTTAAAGATCGAATAGGATGAAATACATGAACTACAATACTTGAACTTCAGCAGTCCATTTGGCACATTGGTACCTAATTGCCTTAACTTGAAGGCATTTGGAAATAACATATTTTAAAAAAAGAAACACAGTTTTTGCATTGGAATGGCGTTTTCTGAATTCAGTGTAAGGTTGACCTTTTGCAATTCAATCTATATAATTCTACTTCACCATAATGTGAACAGAATTATTAACTTTAAAAATTCAAATAGGAACCTAATCCAGTACCCTGGAAAGGACAGAGAGAGGGTAGGAAAAAATTTAAAATAGATTCTTAAATATGTTTAAAATCAAGATTTTCACATGCAAAATTGACCTCCAATTATAGTCAGCTAGATAAACACTACTGTACTATCCCATAAAGTATGTTAAACTGAAACAAGGAAATTGTTTCTCATTCATCAGCAATATAATATGATCTAGTTCCTCTTGCAAGAAACTAAAGTCGACATTTTGAGTTATAATCAGAAGCATTCTCAGTCTAAAATTTTAGTCAAAATGTTGCTTATCTAAGCTATTAATTGGAAGCAAATCATAGTATTCATATTAAAAAAATGCTTAGCAGCTTGTCAACTAGAAAACTCCACTATGATTCATGGACTTAGTACATTGAACATAAAAAAAATACATGAAAGTTTTTTGGGATGGCATTAATGTTCAATGTTTAATTGGCTCTTTTGGAATCTCAACACTATTTTTTTAAGAGAAAGAAAACGTTGTGCCTTGTTCTATGACTAGGTCATCTATTTTAAAAATAAAGTGCTCAGGAAGAGTTACCTGTTTGTTTTGTCGACATAATTTTTTAAAGAGAAAGAGAAAAACAATGGCAGGAAGATCCCCTTCCCAGGTCAGTTTTCTGAAAATAATCACAACTGAAATCTGTGGGGGAAACAATGCCGGGAGCCATTAGTTTGAGGCAGGGATAAATGGTAAAAGAAAGCAGACATGGTAGGCAGCACTGGCATAAGGTGATAGGCACTGCAAACTGCAAAGGTTGCTGCTACAAAAACTAAAAAAAGTGGGGTGAAAGGCCTGTTTTGAGGTGGTGAGAATTTCATGCACAAGCAGGTAATTGGATGCATATATCTGCCTTTCAGCCATACTGTTTTCCACAGGAGTATAACAGGAAAGTGCCACATAGCACATCTGTATATTTACAATCCAGTTTTGTTCTTGCGTACAGGCTTCCGGTATCTAGATGAGTGTTTCTCAACTTGGAAACTTTAAGCTGGGTAAGACTTCCATTTCCTTATACATATATGCAGGCTGGGGAATTTGGGGAGTTAGAATCGACAGGTCTTAAAGTCGTCCAGGTTAAGAAACACAAGCCTAGGTCTTTGCACCGGATAATTATTTGGGAACCCAAATGGGAGTTCAAGGAAGCATCCTTCAGCTCTGCCTGTCAATATGATCCATCGTCGAAGAAGCCGCCAAGAAACCCTAAAGAAACGCCTCAAAGGGCGAGTGGTTTCGCCTAATGCAGGGCAAGAATCTGCAATCTACAGGCAATCAAGAGCTAACCGACCACCGAGAAAGAAACCGCTTTAGGAGAGGTAATTCTTTAAAATTAGGATCAAGATCGAATGACTGAGAACGAACATTCTTTTCAAAGAAGAAAGACGAGGAGGAATTTTTTAAAAAGAGCTTTAAGAGATATTACTATAAACGAAGGAGCGGGGGGAGGTGGGGGAAACCCTCAAGGAAATCACGAAGAGTTTTGCCTACCCAGCCATCGCTAACCGAACTCCGCCGGCATCTACAGCCCGATTTTGCCCGTTCCGTTTTTCACACTCGCGCAGCCGTACTTCACTCCTCGGGGGCCGATCTCCGGAGTTTCAAGTGACGTTCACAGGACGGCCATCTTTAACCCTGAAAGTGGCGAAGCTTTAAATGCCATGTTTGGTGTGGGCAGCGATAATAGCGCTAAAAAGGAACGTTCGGTAGAATTAGTTCATTGTCAGGAAAACGGTGGTGGTTGGAGGGATGTGACTAATTTTTACCGAGATCCGTATGCCTTGCGTCCAACTTCAAGATGTTTTCTTCCCGGTCTTAATTTTTTTTTAAAGTATATTGTAAATGCTGTTTAGGTTATAATTCCAGATTGTTGTTGTCCTATAAGATTTTCAAACGTATGTAGGGCATCATGGAGATGATATGCAGATCGGTGACGTGGGATAATGGTGTGTGTTTTTAAAATATAAACCAGTAAGTTAGAAATGTTTCCGTCTTTGCTCAGTTGAATTTCGATTCCAATAGAGCAGCCACCGAAACAAGATCTATCATTTTAAAACATAAAACAATGCATTTCCAGACTATCCAAGAAGTGAGTTAGATGCATATTATGGAAATGACTGGTTTTTATTCGTTCTTGGGATACTGACTTACTCCCCTAAACTGCTCCCACCTTAGAAACGAAAAGCTATCACTGGACTTTTTCAAGAATAATCATTTGACCTGGATTTTTTGCCTTAAGCAAGAGATTAGACTGGGATAGGTCCAGTCCAACTCTGTTGTTCTATTTCCAAAATGCTCAACGCAACTGGGTTATTTGGGATTGTGAAGAGATTATTACCTGCCTGTTTCCTTCAGTGATGTGTTACATAACTTTTAAAGCTTTGTTGCAATGTCTTCAATTGGTTTACCAAAAAGAAACTCATCGTCAAGGTAGTCTAGATGCCACTTTTAATGTAGTGTCACCAATGGAGCATCTAGTAAAGTTTCTTCTCTTTACAGTGGTTAGATTGGTTCAGTGTTCAATTTGGACAGGTAGCTTGGAGCAATATATCTTGCTATTTGTCCTCTGGATTCTTGAGTAGCTTTGCTTGCATTGTGAAAATAAATTACCCCTTAGACCAGTGGTTCTCAACCTGTGGGTCGGGACTCCTTTGGGGGGTCAAACGACCCTTTCACAGGGGTTGCCGAAGATCATAGGAAAACACATATTTTCGATGGTCTTAGGAACCGAGACACCAATTTTATGGTTGGGGGTCACCACAACATGTGGAACTGCATTAAAGGGTTGTGGCATTGGGAAAGTTGAGAACCACTGCCTTAGATTTTCTGACTTTTTGCCTATTTACTACTGAACCTCATTACAGTTCTATAGTGGTCCTCCCTACATAAAGGGAGTTTGAACAAATGATACCAATTGTTGTATTTGTTTCACTTACTTCATATAGGCTGTCAGTTTGGTCTAGTGGTTATGGCACCAGAGTGGAAACTGAGAATGTGAGTTCTAGTCCCACTTTTGGCATGAAGCCAGATAGGTGACTTGGGGACAGTCATTGTCTCTTATCCTAGGAAGCAGGCAATGGCAAACCACTTCTGAAATCTTGCTAAAAATGCTGCAAGGACTTGTCCAGGCCGTCACCACCAGGTGTGAAGACTGACTCAAAGGCATTGCTCCCAAATAAATAAAATTAACAAAGTCATCGGACAAATAATCTGCATTTGGAGTACTGTAGCTTCTCCACTACGCAATTTAGGTATATGCAGATTTTTCAAATCCGTGTTTCCATTTTTTCAAATGGATGCAATGATACTAAATAATAGAGGTAAATTCCCCCCTTTCCACACACAAAATTCTAATCTCTCCCAAATGATGCTCTGTTCAAAAACTCAATTGGTTTTAACTGTTTTTGTATTACACACTGTATTTGGCAGTGGTAATGTACTCAATAAATAAATAATTATATAAATCCATTGTTAAGATTATCTGTTTCAGCATAATTAGCTTTTATCCATTAATTTGTTGAATTCTGCTATGTAAGTTGTAATGAATATATGGCACTTTAGAATCAGATTTGTGGTGTTTTCAGTATATGGAATAAAATTCTATTTAAATCATTGGCACTACATAGTTCCCAAATAGCCTAAAAAGAATTGAGGAGGAGATCCTCAGAAGTCCATGTCTGTGTTTTCCTTAGCTTCTTCTGAGAAGGTCTGCATCATACATGAGTCAAGGAAGATAGTTAATTCAGTTTGTTCTATAAATATTGTTTTACAATGTTTGTAATATCAGTTGCCACTGATGATTCACAGATTCCACTTACTAAATCACAGGAATATCATTACTGTTTTATGAGAATAATGTATTGGGAAATGTTTGTATCTACTAACATACCTTAAATAGCAATAGTGTACATGATGAAATAGAGAATCTGATTTGTCTTTTAGGACATTTAATCACTTTTTTGCATTTGGTCTTTTTTCTGAACTCTTATTTCTCTATTTTTTGATATTCTATTATAATCTATTACATCTGATAGCTAGTTTAAAACTTTGAAAGGAGATTACTTAGAATGATCTATTAAATGTTTAGATTTATTTCCACATCAATGTAACAGTTCATGGATAAAAACTATCCTAGAATTGGTACTACTATCACTAGCCTGTATCCCTCAAAAAATAAACTACCATAAATGTGTTTTAAACTTTGTGCACAACTATGATTTGGTAAATGAGTGACTAAATTGCAGTTTATTCAATAAATCATACAATCTTCAGGTTACATCCTACTCCAATTAGCACTTTGTATTTATTTACAATCTTTGTCTACTGCCACTATTGTGTGACTACAGAAAACAAAAATGCAATATTCCAGTTCTAGTAAGAACATAATCTCTAGTTGCTCACCCATCAATCCATGGATCAAAAGCCCATTGAAATAAACCGTCTTCATGGTTCTTCAGAAGAAAAGGTGACTTGGGACAACATTTGTTTTTAGAGGGAGCATATTCCAAAGCACAGGGACCACTACAATTAAGGCCTAACAGCTAATCCATACCACCTGCATGTGGGGGCAGGTCTCTCAAAAAGTCATCTCTAGATGGTTGGAGCAGATGAGCAGAATTGTAGTTTGCAAGGTAGTTCTGGATATATCCTGGGGCCACAGCAGGATGTGGATACGGTGCATATGCTTGTGCTGTCATTTTCTTCTACCATGTGATTCCAACTCTTATGATTGTGGCTTGTTTATCTTTTTTCTTATTCACAACATTTTATATCACTCAATTATAAAAAGTCAATCCAGCAGACAAAAACAATTCCATAATAAACATTTAAACAGTAAAAGGAATGAAACAAAACTAGGGCCATGGATAATTGAGTTGAGCTGAAATTAATTAAAGTCATTTCAAATGTCATTGTTGTTAATCAGAAAGGATGGTGTTCTACAATCGCATGAAACATAATCTTAAACCATGAACTATAATTAGAGTTATGTGGGCTCTTAATAATCCATCACACACAGCTCAATTAACCTATGATGATAATATAGCCCACGATGCTAACCTGTTCTGTGGCTTTACACTTTACCGCATTGTTTTCCAACCTGGCCCACTTCCAGGATAATGGGCTTAAACTGCCAGATTCTTACCAATGGCCATGCTGGCAATGGAATTCTGGAAGCTGAAGTCCAAAACCTCAGAAATGCCCAAGGCTGGGAAACACTGTTTTTACAGCTAACATCAAACAACATAACACATCTTCTACATCTAGGCTATTTCCTAGTTTTGGCATCATTAATTTTGAAAGTTTTTCAAACAAGTGTAAAGTTGGAAGGAAATTGATTCCTAAAGATAATTCCAAATAATAGACTACTTGGGCCTAATGACATAATTCCTCTTGAAATGGATTTGTATTAGGATTTCCTTTGCCTAACAAAGAATGAATGATGGCTAATTAATTGCCCCAGGTGCTGTCTGGGGGTTGATAAAATGAGCTAATGAGCAATGAGCAGAAAGTAATAAATGTGTGGAAAGACAGAGTTGCAAATAAGACTGGTTAGTGTAAGTTGTTTGATGATAATGTTTTGCTTTTAGGTAGAAGAATAGGGTGGGATTCAAAGTTCTAAAAGGTAGTCAGTATTTAATAGTGATACATTTTTTAAAGTTGTGAAATAGCAAATATAATAATTGGTAGTTTTACTAAACATTTACAAATGCTTTCTATAATATTGTTATTTTTATAATAGTAGGGCAGTTCTAACTCTTGACTAATACTTATATAAGCAGTACTTGGGAGATGCTGTTTGATTGTTGTTGAGTGTATTACTGGTTTTAAAATGCTAGTGAGGCTTCCCAGCCTGTTACGTAAGCAAGGTTAGGATATCTTCCTCCAGCTGAATGGTCTCCAGATATAGTAGGCTGTAATTCTCACAATCTCTTAACTAGCATAACTTCTGAAAATGGGGGAGATGGGAATTTTAACCCATTGTTTAATTACCATAGCTTTGTTTTTCTAAAAATTTCTTATTGGGTTTGTTGTTGTTTTTGTTGAAAATAGCTAAAGGTTCAACTCTTGTTGAAGTATACTAGGTGCATTTTAAGTGTAGTGTACTAGGGTATATCTTACATGTCTCTGTTGATTACTAAGATTACATAAGATTATTTATGAAATAGTAGGATAACTGGTCTATTGTGGACTTGCAGTTTGCTAGCCAAATGCTCTGTTGTGAGAACTTAACCAATGTGGTTATTGTTTATGGTTCAGTGTAATGTAGAAATTCTTACAATTATGTTAACTCGATAAATTCTGTACAGTATGTTATCTAAAGGTTAGCAGATTGTGGACTCGGCCAGTAGCTGAGTCCAAAGAGTATATTAAACAACAAGCTAGCCAACTACATTTTAACCTGAAATACGCAAACGTGTCCTGTGCAGCTAGTTTGTGGATCTGTAAAATGTGAGTAAATAGAAAATTGGATTAGTTGATAAACCATAGTCTGACAGAATATGGATAAGCATGCTAGGAGAACCAGTTTAAGGCACCAGGGTAGAAGCAAGGAGAATAAGGTCTAGTCCTGCCTTAGGCACAAAGCCAATTGTGTAACCTTGGGCCAGTCATATACACTAGGCTGAAAGAAGGCAAAGAGCATTTCTGAAAATCTTGCCAAGAAAACAGCAGGGACTAGTCTAGGCAGTTGCTAGGAGTCAAGAGTGACCTAAGGATACCAAAACAAAACATGCTATTTGAACTACAGATGTGGATTTTGTGCAATGCAATAAGCTAAAATACAGCATAATGTGTTTTATTAATCTAGCTCAGAAGGTTAACTGAATAAACCCTGATTCAGTTAATTATGGAGGAATGTAATACAAATATCCAGTGTTCATTCCATCAAACTAGGATGAACAAGAGAAAAAAACCTTGGTTGATTTGTCCTTAAGTTTTTATGTTGGACAGCAAATCTTATAACATTGTTTTACTGCATCCTGTTTTGCCATCACTTTTAAAGAAAAATAACACATATAAGTTATAAACAAATAGTCCTGTTGAATCATCCATAAGCCCATCTAGTCCAGCTTTCAATATCTTATACCAGCCAACTGGATATAATTGGAAGCTCAGGAGCCTGGGCAAGGGACTAATAGCCCTTTTTCGCTTTTGCTACTCAGGATTCACGAGACACTAAATAATCATCAGTATTAGTAGCTACTGAGACTTTGATCCTGCATGAAGTTGTCCTGAGAAAATTTACACCACCTGTATTTTTCTTGATTTTTAAATTTTTGTTTTATAACAATTTATTTTTTTAGATTTAAAAATAATAATTCAGTTTAATATATCTAGGCTATAAAAACTGGAACAATCACTAGTTACTTTTTAAAATATTTTTACTGTCGCAAGCTGCTTATTTGGATTTGTACAAAGGATTGGAAGCTATAACGTTTTTTAAAGCAACACCTTTGATAGTCCTACTAATTGGCCCCAGTGTATTATCTCTCAAACCTACAATGTCATGTGTAGGAGAAAGTTAAGCTTAAAAACTTTCAAATAATAGAGAAAAACACCTATTTATAAAGTAATACTTGATCCTTGATATTTTCTGAGCTTGGTTGTTTTCCTGCAGATATTTCATTACCCGACTAAGTGACACCAATGCTTGAAGCATGAGGTTTGCTTTTTCATACTTCAAACTTAATAGCTTTGTTTACAGCCTTGATTATCAATGACCTATAACTTTTTTTTCCTGATAAACTCTCTCAACCTTGTTAATGGAATTTATTCAGCTTTGTAACTTTTATCTCTAAAATTAAAATCAGGATGGTAGCCATGATGATGCAATTGAAGTGGAAGCTTAATCACATCATTTCAATTGTTATCTTGACTTTTTAAATTGTATTTAATATATTGTATATTATTACTAAAATATTAAAAGAATCCTTTTAGTTGGATTATGCTTGACATCAATGAGAGAGAGAGAGAGAGAGAGAGAGAGAGAGAGAGAGAGAGAGAGAGAGAGAGAGAGATCCTCAGGGGGAATTTTCGTTTTCTTTTCAACTATATAAAAGTGGCTTGTTTATTGAATGATTAATTTTGCAACATTATTAATAAAATGAAATATAATATGTGCATAGTCTAATTCCAAAATAAAATAAATAGGAGGAAAAAGTGATAAAATACACATGTGGTAATACAAAAAGTCAATAATCGGATAAATGAATCTCTCTTACAGGGTAAGAAAAGGATTAAATATAACTACCTCAATAGTACCTCTTACTCTACTCTAGAAAGAATCCAAGCTCCTCTGTTACTTTAAAAAGGCAAGGAGGAACAGAACACGTACAATACTGTAATCTCGATAAGAAAAGATTGAGATAATATCTGCAAGAATGTTCTCCTGCTTTCTAGAGTTTATTGGTTGCTATGCATTCCTTTGTCCTGTTCTCTAGACAACAAAACCTGAAACCTGAACACACACAGAGAGAGTGAATACTTTTCATGCTTAAATAAAGGTAAAGATTTTCCCTGATCAGTCGTGCCTGACTATAAGGTGTGGTGCTCATCTCCATTTCCTAGCTGAGGGAGCCAGCGTTGTCTGAAGACACTTATGTGGTCATGTGGCCAGCATGACTATAAATTGAGGTGCATGGAACATTATTACTTTCCTACCAATGTGGTATCTATTTAGCTACTTGCATACTTTAAACTGCTAGGTCGGTAGGAGCTGTGGCAGTGATAATTGCATTTCCTTACATATTCTTGGGCATTGCTTGGGCAGAATTTACTTGCTGCTGTGGCACTACTATGGTTGGTAATGTTGCTTTCGCTTTTTAATGCAGGATTTATGGGGCATTCGATTCTATTTTTATTCCTTTAAAAAGTGCTAAACTGATGTGTTTCTCGATGTGTGTCCCCATTCTAGACTGTGAAATCTTGTATTCAAGACACAGGTTATGTGGATAACATAGTTGGGTGTAAAATGCAAACGAGAGATTGGTTTGAAGATTAAAATGCTAAAGCAGACTGTGCAACACATAGTTGTAGCCTAATTCTAATAGTAGAACTTGTGAAATGGGGCGGGGGTGGGAGTATTAATCAGCCAAAGATAAGAAACCTTAGACTTTTCATTTTAGGAAAGTTTATTTCTGAATTAAATTAACAATGGAAGTTGGTGTTTATCTCCTTGATGTTGCAGACAGTAAAATGAAAAGAGAAAGAAATGTTAAAAGTTGTATTTTTCCTTATGTTTTAGCTAGCAAACTTCATTGATTTTTTAAATAATATTTGGGCTGCTTTTTAGCTTTGGGTGGCGATTTGTATTTCTATTAGGAGAGAGTTACCATCACTGTTTACTTCAAATGCAATTCCTGAGAATATGCTTGAGAATTGACTTAACCCAACTCTGTGTTACTGAAGTGAAGCCAGGAAGAGTTTTTAGTAAATTGATTATGATTGTTTTAGCAGATGCATAGATAATTTGCCACTTCCTGGTATCTTAAAATATGCAATACAGTGTCTGAATTGCATAGTCAAAGTGTAACTTTTTGCAACTTTTTTCCTTATGTTTTAGCTAGCAAACTTCATTGATTTTTAAAATAATATTTGGGCTGCTTTTTAGCTTCGGGTGGCAATTTGTATTTCTATTAGGAGAGAGTTACCATCACTGTTTACTTCAAATGCAATTCCTGAGAATATGCTTGAGAATTGACTTAACCCAACTCTGTGTTACTGAAGTGAAGCCAGGAGGAGTTTTTAGTAAATTGATGATGATTGTTTTAGCAGATGCATAGATAATTTGCCATTTCCCGGTATATTAAAATATGCAATACAGTGTCTGAATTGCATAGTCAAAATGTAACTTTTTTTGCAAAGTACTAACAACATTACTTTATTATTGTTTATAATATTACTATTATTAATATTAACTGATTTTTAATATAAGCAATGGCTGAGGGTTGGGGGAAACCGAGGCACAGTAGGATCATA
This sequence comes from Natrix helvetica, assembly GCF_964273705.1. Classification (NCBI taxonomy): domain Eukaryota; kingdom Metazoa; phylum Chordata; class Lepidosauria; order Squamata; family Natricidae; genus Natrix; species Natrix helvetica. The sequence continues at coordinate 51,633,194 of NC_138551.1, read as the reverse complement.
ATACAATGTTGATGACTTTTCTTTTGCCCTCACTATTGTGCTGGTTGTAATCAGGCTCCTTCCTGCCTGTTTCTTATAAGGGAAACCACATTTCACTGGTACTATCAAAAGCCTGGCTTTTCTTGGAAATGACAATTGAGTTTGTCGCTGGTGTCCTCTTTGCTGTCGTCGCTCTGGCTGCTTGCTAGCACCTTGTCTGTTTTCTTATCCGAATGCTGGACTGCTGCTCCTTTTGGATTTATTTTCTAAGATGGCACCCAGGAGATATACAGCAATTCTTGGAAATAAATACAGTGCTTGTGGCTGGCTTTTTTTCTCTTCAGCCTACTTTCCATTTAGGCACGTAATTGGGAAAGCATAATATGAATGGCCCGTGGCACAGGGATCAATTATTAAGCTATTCTGTGGGGTGATTCTGCATAGCTTCCCATTTGATGTGAATTGTGTATTCCAAAACACAACTGTTTATGCAAACTTACCCAAGTATAGTTTATTTGGGAAGCTAAAGTTAATCTGTGGCTTAACGTGCAATAGGAACACCACCTATATGTGCACATACAAACTGATTTGGATCACAGTCGGGACAAAGTTGAAATTCTCTTCTACCCAAAATCATGGCTTCAAAAACAAAATAAAAAGGATCCAACTACATTTTAGAATGTAGCCCCAGGCCTATGTTTTCCAATATATAAATCTGAGTACTGCTTTTCATTGTTTTGCATCACTCCCTGTATCCTGGTGAAGCAGGGGAATAAAAAGCTTCCTCGTTTTTGTTTATTAGAACACCATAGTAGGTACACAGAACTTGTCTCAACAAGCTTCAAAGCTATTGAAGTGGTGTAATTGTTTAGAGCACTAATTATGAGATCATTATTTGTAAGGGGGGAAAAAATCCCTTTAGGCGTATTATAAACGTTGCTCCTGAACAAATTTCATTTTACAAAATGTGTCTACTTTACATGCAATTTTTTTCTAACTATTTAGAGTTGATAAATAGATATGAACTATTTATGTTTTCAAGAAGTTCAGCGTCTCTTACTTTATCCCTACAGTGTGGAAGAAAAAAACCTAGGTGAAATGCTTCATGAGAAAGTGGCATTTGGTTAAGAAGAAGCTGTGTGCACCATCTTACCAGTATGGCTTTGTACTATCCTGGCATGCTTCAGAATTTTCCTTATGCGTTCCTGCCCCAAGTTCCAATGCACAACACTTACAATCCTCTTGCTATCATGGACTATAACATGGACTATGGTTACAATGACAGTTTATCCAACCAAATGGAGTACCATCACCTCTATGGTCCAAGTCCTTTTTTTTACCCTTACCCTTTCTGGCACTTTCCCCAGGTGACGTCTGTTCCTCTGTACCAGCCTTACAGTAACTATCATCCTCCTAGGGCAGTCCAGAGACCAAGCTGGGATCTGTGGCCTGAAGGGTTTGTTCTGAGAGGAGAGCTCCACTGGGGTAGGCTTGAACGTGTCGTGGGGCCTAGGAGGGACTTGCCAGACTTTGTGAAAGATGATCTCAGAAGAGTCTATGGCACGTATCCAAAGACAGATGTTTCCATAATGTATCAGAATGGTGAATTTATTGTAAAAGGAAACCCCAGGGTAGGAGAACAAGAATACAAGATAGAGAAGAAAATCATAAGAAAGGAACTCACCCCAACTGCCAGTGAAGCTGAGGACAGCAGTGAAGAGCAGAACAGAAAGAAGAAAAAGAAAGCAAAGAGATAATTTGGTTGGATTAAACTATACTGACTGAAAAAGCACTCATCTCTGCTGCTGTAAGAGACAATGATATCTATAATGAAAAACTGGGCTACACGCACAACACTGGGGTAGTGAAAAATAGTATTTGATTAAAATTTGTACAGATGTCAATTGCTTCCTTTGCAGCCAGTAATCACAGAGGTGTGGGGGTGGGTGGGTGGGTGGGGTGTATTCACTAATATTGCATGTATAATTGATTTTGTGTTCTTGCTTGTTTGGGCAGTATTTGAAATGATTCTTGCATTAAAAGGCCATGCCAAAATCAGAATTGCTGCTAACCTTAACTTTAAATTCTTCCCAAGGATTTTTTCTGTCATATATATATATATATATATGGGGTAAGAAGGAAGGGAGGCACTAACTACTAAACTAAATAACCATAAGATATTCCCTATGGATCTACTTAGAAATTAAACCTGAAATGACTATACAAGATAATAGTGTATTTCATCGCCATCTATTTTTTCACCTGTAATTTCAGATACACAGAAAGGTAACATTAGGGCAGGATTATCATTTAGGTTACTAAGGATTAACTCTTAAAATAGCCTTTTGAATATCTTCTGTGCCATTGATTATTCCTTGAATCTCAACATTTTATTTACAAAGTTATGATTGACTATTAGATTGAAACGTAATTTGTACACGAGCTATTTGTGCAATTTTAAATAAAAACAAGCATGTTCTAGTCTAGTGTGATTATTCTTGCTTTGCTTGTGGAAATTTATTTTTAATGGTAAGACTATTTTTTTAAAAATAAATTATTATTTCATCAGGCTATTATCTCCTGACTTTGAGGCAAAAGTCAAATCCTTTGGATTTTCTCTTTATTATTATTTTTAATCTTGGAATTGAAAACATATTTAGTCTATTGTATCCAAAGTTAAATTGACTCATTTGCTGGCTACCTTCCACTTGATCATATTTAGTAAGGGGTTCCATTATCAAACTCTTCTTCCTGCTAGGCAGGGTTTCCAGAGTTTAAGTGTTAAGCACTCTGGAACAGAGAGGTACCACATAAACTGGCCATGGTGCTGAATGAAGCAATACCCAGTTTTCAGTATAAATACCCATGTCTATGAAGTTTCACAGGCCCACAAATCCGGTTAAAACTGGCTTGTATATTAGACTCTGAGTAGAGTTGAAACATCTGTGGATTGAATCCATTTAAATGTTAAGAATATTGGGCACTTGGGAACTTAAGGCTGAATGCATACTGTTTTTGATGGAAGTCCTCCATCATGGAGGGCCATAACGACTGTTGATATAATGGAAAACAGTTATAAACAGTGACATAAAACAGTTATAAAAGTGATACAAAAATGTTGGTCTTATGATAGTCATGGCAGCATTCTTCATCCTCTGGAAAACTTGATGGGTATGGTTTAAGATCTGTAAAATAGAAGACAGTATAAGCAGTGATATTTATCTATATTTATCTACAATGAGCCGAGATGGCGCAATGGTTAGACTGCAGTACTTCAGCTGACGGCTAGCTCCAGTTCGGCAGTTCAAATCTCACCGGCTCAAGGTTGACTCAGCCTTCTGAGGTGGGTAAAATGAGAACCAGATTTTGGGGGGCAATATGGTGTCTCTGTAAACTCTTAGAGAGGGCTGTAAAAGCATTTTGAAGTGGTATATAAGTGATATTGCTATTGCTATATAACACTAAAACACTTGTGCCTGTTTGATTGTTTGCAACCTTCAATTGAATGAAATTGTGCATCACAGGGCAGCAATTTTTCAATCAGTATACTGTACCTCATATGGGCTAACTTAAAGAATGCATGCAAAATCCAGCAACCATTACTCCCATGGGATTGGATTTGGAAAAGTTGTGGCTGCTTTAGAGCTGCTATACTGCCAGTCATCCATCATCATGTGATTGTCATTTCCGGTGCTCTCTGCCAGCCTCCCACAAGTCAGTAGGGAAACTAGCAGAAAGTCGCATGTCCAAGACCAGAAGGCAGATAAATGGCTGCTGCTGAGTGGAGGGGGGGCAAGAGTCTGTTTAAGACAGTGGATCTCAACTTTCCTAATGCCACGACCCTTTAACACAGTTCCTCATGTTGTGGTGACCCCCAACCATAACATTATTTTATGTTTTCTGTATTTTTTCGAAAATATGTGTTTACCGATGGTCTTAGGCAACCCCTGTGACAAGGTCGTTTGACCCCCCCCAAGGGATCCCGACCCACAGGTTGAGAACCACTGGTTTAAGAGGTCTGGTGAAGTTTCTGAGGGTTCTCAAGGAGACAAGGAAGTATACAAGAGGCCTGGTGCATAGAAATGCATGAGATACTACAGAGGTCAGGGAGTTTGAAGTGAGTGTAGTATTAGTTGGGGTGGGTGGGTGAGGATATGGGTGAGGTGAAGCAAGAGTTGAGGTGGGCATGTAGAAATGTTAAATAAGGAAATAACTCTGAAATGATGTTTCCATGACCAATGGGTCCTGACTTGTTTAGTTACTTCTACTGTCAAAATGAAACAGAAATTGTCTGATAATTTTTAATTTGGGATTAAGCACATCATCAGATGACAGAGCCTGTTTTTGGAGGTGTTGACCACCTCTGAGAGATCTTCTGACACGCCAAAACCTCGTCCAAACTCCCAGGAATAGACCAAAATTACTACCTTAGAATCAATAGAGATGTGCATACAATGCTTGACTCCAGGACATAGAATGAAATCTGGTTAACTGGAAGAAAGTGGGCACTAAGATGGAATCACTAATCTTGCAACTGTAGAGGTAGTGATGTTACGTTATCCTTTGGAGAAGCAGCTGAACCAGAAATTTTTTTTGTGGGGGAGGGGAAAGAAGGTTGCCCATTGTATTGTATTTTATAACAAAATTACAGGAAATAAATATAAAATGTAAATAATCATATTACATAAGCTAAAAAGAACCAAAAATCAAAGAATTTCTAAAAATTAGAAACTCCAGAAGAAAAAGGATGCCCAAATAAACTCAATACAATGTGTGTGTGTGCGTGTGCGCGCGCGCATGTGCACACAGAAGTAGAAATCACTGGTTTAACCCTGCTCCCCCCCCAATGTAGCAATGATGCTCTGTCATATAATATGGTGAAATTTGTACCAAATAAAAACATACCCAGTAATCTTTGACTTACAACCACAATTGATCCCAGAATTTATTTTTGCTAAGTGAGACATTTGTTAAGTGAGTTTTGCCCCATTTTGCAACCTTTCTTATCACAGTTGTTAAGTGAATCACTGTAGTTGTTAAATTAGTAATACAGTTGTTAAGTGAAACTGGATTCTCCATTAACTTGTCAAGATAGTTGCAAAAGGTGATCACATGACCTTGGGACACAGCAACCATCATAAATATGAACCAGTTGTCAAGCAGCCATGTGTGAATCAGGTGATCATGGTGATGCTGCAATGGTGATAAGTGTGAAAAACGGTCATAAGTCACATTTTTCAATATTGTTATAACTTCAAACAGTCACTAAATCAACTGTTGTAAGTCAAAGATTACCTATAGTGCTGCATCATTATTTGACTGATAAAAAATATCATTTCCAACACAGATAAATTACAAATCTTTGTATTTGGAATAACATCACTTTTCCATTTCCCAGTGTAAATATTTTGGCAATCCTCCCGTACCTGTGCTCAGTACAATCATAATTCCTTCTATCAGATTCCAAATCAAAATTTATTTATAGTCCAAGACCAAACATAATAAAAGACTGGCATACAATAGAATAAATATAAAATTGTGAGTAAATCCTAAAGCATTTAACAAGAAACAAATGAAGCTAGCAATGAATAGCATGCACAAGGATGGTTCCTAAGAACTATGGATAAGAATTCTGCAACTTCCTTGGAGATCTCTGAAGAGTAGGCACCTATAGTACAATACAATACAATACAATACAATACAATACAATACAATACAATACAATACAATACAATACAATACAATAGTAGAGTTGGAAGGGACCTTGGAGGTCTTCTAGTCCAACCCCCTGCCTAGGCAGGAAACCCTATACCGTTTCAGACAAATAGCTATCCAATATCTTCTTAAAGACTTCCAGTGTTGGGGCATTCACAACTTCTGGAGGCAAGCTGTTCCACTGATTAATTGTTCTAACTGTCAGGAAGTTTCTCCTCATTTCTAAGTTGCTTCTCTCCTTGATTAGTTTCCACCCATTGCTTCTTGTTTTACCCTCAGGTGCCTTGGAGAATAGTTTGACTCCCTCTTCTTTGTGGCAACCCCTGAGATATTGGAACAATGCTATCATGTCTCCCCTAGTCCTTCTTTCTCTTAAGCTAAACATACCCAGTTCCTGCAACCGTTCTTCATATGTTTTAGTCTCCAGTCCCCTAATCATCTTTGTTGCTCTTCTCTGCACTCTTTCTAGAGTCTCCACATCTTTTTTACATCGTGGCGACCAGAACTGAATGCAGTATTCCAAGTGTGGCCTTACCAAGGCATTATAAAGTGGTATTAACACTTCACGTGATCTTGATTCTATCCCTCTGTTGATGCAGCCTAGAACTGTCAATATTATCATGCCTTAATCCCATCACTCTGGAGCTGAAGGGGAGAACTCTTTATTATGTAAAGTGGACTAGCTCAGGCTTTAATGGCTCATTGACAAAGGGGGATGGGCAGGAAGCTACAGGGAGCTATTCTCTCTTTATAATATGTTTCTTCCTTTCACATCCAGAGAAATATTCTGCCTTTTCAATATTTCCTAGGATATTTTATTTTTCTGGGAGAGGGCTGGGTGATAACTTTCCACAATCCCTCCTTTTTTTTCCAAAACGTGTGAGTGGAACGCATATGTTCTTGACAAAAGATAAAAATTGGCCAGATCAGGGAGACTTAATTTTTCTGATGGAAAGGCATTGAGAGAAACAGCAGAAGGGTCCCTTCAGTGGCTCCCAGAGAGCTTTCAACCATGAAGGTCTAGCAACCAGGGCACCATTTCTGGAAAGAAATTTACAATATCCAATTTTCCATGCCAATTAGTATCAGATATCACTTTCTGTGACCTTCCAGACAGGTTTCAAGCAAGCAGAAATTCCAAAATTCTTCGCAGCCATGCTTTTCCTTTAAGTTACAGGCTGCCCATTTTGAAGGGATGGTTCTTGAACCTGCCCTAGCTCTTATTCAGGGCTCATGTTTTGAAGATCCTTTCTGCTACTCTTCAAGTGGGGGAATTGTCTGAGGGGAATTGACCCTCCCCCATGGAATTAACAGGGAGATATCACTGTTTAGGCTTTTCTGTCAGGGCAAAAATCAACCTAAGAGAAGCTTTGTGTGGATTGTAAATCAAGGAGATAGTTTCAGTTTAATTCTGAATGGGGCCTCTCTCTCTCTCTCTCTCTCTCTCTCTCTCTCTCTCTCTCTCTCTCTCTCTCTCTCTGTGTGTGTGTGTGTGTGTGTAGCTGCTTCTACAATACAGAAAATACAGACATTTTGGACAAAATTTCCCTCCCACTAGATAGAAATCTAAGGTGATCAGAACTTGCTGTGCTAGCCATTCTCAAATACAATTCTTACATGAATACATTCAACTGATTACAATATAAATGAGACAGGAAAGAAAACCTTACAATAAATTTCTGTGAAGGAGCCAAAGAAAGAAAACTTTACAATCAATTTCCACCCTCCCCCATAGTCTTTACAGCTGTCTTCTGGGAATTGAAGAGTCTTTTAGTCTTTACTTCATCTCAAGGTCCTTTTTCATGTCTGCTGGATGGCATTAGGTTTGGCTTGCTGGTAAGAGTAGTCAGTCAGTCTTGGTAGCCTGTCCAAGGCTTGGCTAAGTTTTTTCCTCATGGAGGCAATCACCAGCAGCAAATTCGAGAATTATGGTTTGAGCTAGCAGTCCTTTGTTTCTGAGGTGAAGAAGAAGAGGAAAGGCCAAGTATACAGTTCTTTACAGACATATCTTTAGTCTCATGTTGTGGAATTTCCCCCATTCTGTCCAAGTGTGGAAATCCAAACATTATTTCAGAAGGCAGACGATGTAAATTTCATGGAACATGACATTCCCACTGCCTCTATGATTGAAACACTTTTGCAATGATGAGTAAATTTCCAAGAGGGACAACAACTTGTGTTGCAAACAAACAAACAAATAAAATATCATAGGGTAGAGCACTTTGACTCAAAAGCATTTAAAATGCACTCAGGCATAAAAGAGGGAGGGAAGAACAGCTTTTAAAAAATTGCAATTAAAAAAAAAAGAGGTACTTTGAGTCAACACTCCAAAATATCAGATTCCATTCAGATGGAAGCATATTCTCATTAAGTATGTTAAAACATTTACAAATGTAAGCAAAATATCTCAAAATCATTTCTTTTTATAGGTTTAATTAAGCATTTTAAATCTCAAAAATTTCCAGAAGGAAAAAAATCAAAATTGTATTCAGAGCAGACAAAGAAGTGTAACTGCATAACTTTTTTAAGCAGATGAAAAGATTACAACAGTGAAAGGTAAAGGTGCAGGAGCAGGTCACCCATTTACTCCAAATTTCTCAGAAGAGAGAGAAAAAAAGTGGTTAAAGTGAGCAGAAAAACTTCAGCCCCCTTTAATGACCCAAAAGGAAGGAGGGAAAGAAGGGGGGGAATGCACAGAGGCATTCACAGGTATCACTGGGGGCATTTCATACACACACTCATGGTAAAAATGAGCAGACACTCACTCTCTCCGCCTTTCCTGCTTCCCTCCAAAGAATAACCCAGAAGGAAGGTGGGGGGGGGGGGGATTCATACAGGCAATCACAGGTCTCTGGATCCCTTCACTTATCACTCCCTGGGGCATCGGGGACACATACTCACATTCATACTGCAATCAGACCTTCATGCTTGCTCATGCCAACCAATCATAATAAGTATTTCAGGAAGCTTTTTTAACAATCCACCAAGCTTCATTTTCTGTTATTAGAGGATCTCACCCTCCGTTCAGGTTTGGAAATGATAACACACATACATACACCAATATACCATTAAACAACCTTGAAACTTACTGTTTCTTTATATGAAAGGGAATCAAAGTACATTCATACCAACTTTTACCATCAACATACTCACATTTGTACTGCAATCATTCATTTCACATACAAAAATCCCATTTCATTCTTTCTTCACGCAAAGCAGTTATTACAATTATTTCAGGGAGCTGTACATAAGCCAATGAGCTTCATTTTCTATTATTAAGGGATCTCAACTTCCCTCCAGGTCTGGAAATGATCACACACACACATACATGCACAAATACCATGGAACAACACTTTCAGGCCTGGGGGAGGTCCTGTCCCTTTAAATCTTCAATTTTCTTTCCTTGGGGAACATATGGCTCATTCTCCAAGCATGGAAAAACTTAGAGAGCAGTTTAAATCCTAACTACACTCCCCTTCCCCACAGCTTCAAGCCCAAGCCGAGAAGCTTACTTATTTTGCCAGCTGGTCAAACATATCACAATCAATTCAATGCCATTCAATTCTACATGTTATTAGTATAGATGCACACCTAAGAGTTTTAACAGACATTACATCAAATTAATCAAGTCCAATTACCTAGGTCTTCCTATTCAGACAGGCTTTACCTTTTTATTACCTGCTAAATGTCTTACTTTTGCTCGAAGTTATGCCCGTTGTTCTATCTCCTTAAGCACTGGATTGTTAATACCTGTCTCTGCCCTGGGGTGTTCCGTTTCTAATTTGGATCTGCCAGCGGATGCTGGCTAATTTTTAAAGATCCAAACTCTTCCATCTTGATCTCCCAGCGAGTGCGGGCATATTTTTAAAGATCAAGATGTATGGAGACTTTCATTGACACATCGTTTGCATCTGGGTGGGGCTCTTGATTCATCTGATGGTGGCCAGAAATCAGCAATTTGTTGACAAAATCTAAATCAAAACTGCCTTCTGGAGGCCAGGTTTTTACTTTAGGACCAATAGAGTAGGTTGGCCAGATAGATGTGCAAAGGGTTTTTACTCAGGTTGAAGGCAAACCTCTAGTAGGAATTTCCTTCATCTCATACATGCACACACAAGGCAACACTCTCCTCCTCTCCCCCCCCCCAAAGGAAAAAAAAATCTATACTCACCTCGAAGAGTACAATCTTCCAGGGCTGAAAGACATGAGAACAAGGTTCCCTCCCCCACAGAAAGGGCACTGTTGGAGGATTAGAGGTAAGGGAGGGGCGTGGGGGGGGGTAGATAGCTTGCAGGCAGAGTTTGAAAAATAAAACCATCAGTTACTAAACAGATAAACAGATAAACATTGACAAAGGGGGATGGGCAGGAAGCTACAGGGAGCTATTTTCTCTTTATAATATGTTTCTTCCTTTTCACATCCAGAGAAATATTCTGCCTTTTCAATATTTCTTAGGATATTTTATTTTTCTGGGAGAGGGCTGGGTGATAACCTTCCACAGATGTAAGTAATTTACAGGGCCATATCATATTGGTTGGTGAGCCCAGAGTCAGAAGTAGATTGGCTTAGTTGCAGCAGACCTCTAAGGCATTGTGAGGAGATCAATGTGCCTCAATCTGCTCAGTTCTTTCATAAGGAAAGGAATATTGCCAGATTTGGGACATTTGTTCTTGCTTATAAGCATTTTTTAGAACATTAAACGTAATTAGAGCTATTAGGAAAAGAATGGGTTAAAAAAACTAACATGTTAACTATTTTACCATTGGAACTTGCAAAAGGCTTTTAAATGCCACAAAATAACAGCGTATTTGCAGCCAGTTTACCCTCATAGCAATCACTCAGATTATTTTGAAAACAACCCAAATAAACTCGTATAACAAAGAGCTAAGGACATTGTCAATTTATTTTATTTCCATTTTGTGTGCAGTGGAGTGTGAGTTCCCTATATGTCTTTAACATTTCAAATGCTGCTGCAAGAAGAATTATAGCTCAACTTTAAATATTTTGTGAGGGAAATTGTGTAGAAATACCCTTATACACATAGCAAATGCTGAGAATAGAATACTGTATATGTAGGAGATGACCGGGCTGAACCCGAGGCAGGAGTCAAGTACATCATTAATTTGGAGTCCCTTCACACTCACAAGTGCGAAGCCCAGCCTTTCTTGAATTCCTTTGACTCTTACCTATCACCAATTTGCCTTGATTATTAGTAGTTCAGTTTCTTGCAATAGCTAGAATTAAACCTGTACTCATTTGAACCCCCCTAGTTCCCAATTTCTTGTGCCTGATGATCTGCTCACAGTGTGCACTCACGTTTAAATTGGATGGTTTGTACTATACCAGATCAGCCTTTCTACTTGGATACTGTCTTTATAGCACTTTAGTGAGTCATGCCTTCATGCCAAAAAGTGACATTGCAATGTCATAAACTTTTTAAAGATTGGCTTGGGTTGTGTGAATAGGTGCTTAAAATAGAACTGCTTTAACTTTTTAAGAATAACAAATGATCCCTAAGTTGAATGATGGATGGCAAATATTTAACTGAATAAGTTTGTAAATCTGTTCTTGGCAGACGTTCTTTGATGATACCCTGAAGCATTTGTGATCAGATTCTCTGGAGTTTATTAGCTGCCTAGCTGTAGAACTGAATCCACGGGGCGTTTCATTTCTTCTAAAAGCCTATGGAATTCAGTTCTCAGAGCTAAACCAGCCATGTCGGTCCCTTGTTCTTTGTCACCTGTCGGGAAAAGCAGCATGGATTTACTGCTAAAGATGCCAATACTGTAAATGTCTCAATTTAATGGACCTTCGTTTTAGTAGATATTAGATGTAACAGACACATTTTGTACACTATAGTTTTGTACATTCATAAAATCCCATTCACCATCTTAAATATGTCAAATAGATAACCATGATTACACAAAATGTATTCAGATTTAATGAACATTTGGTTTAAAGGACACTTGCAACCTTCTCCCCATTTGTTAAAACAAGAGTTAACTGAATTTTTAATACAATCGGGTGGGAGGGGGAAGTGCTTGCCAATATTTCAACATCTCAGTGTAATTAGATACGTTTATTCTTTGGCAGAATTTTAGAATTCCCCTTTCTCTTCTCTGCCTTCACACATCTTAAAGACACATCTTCCTGTTTAGTGAAGCAGCCAGGTTGGAACTTGAACCCTACAGTGCTCTTCAGCCTACCTGAGTGATAGATGGGATGGACTCTGAATTGATTCATATATTGTACTAAGCCAAGAAGAAAGCCAAGGTGATTTTTTTTTCCTGCTTTGGAATTCTTTCTCTCTGACTATGTATGTAGGTGGGTAAATACGTGCGTATGTGTATACATATACGCACATACCTATCCACTTACCAATCTCCAAGTGCTACAAGAAGCCCATCTGGTGATATAGTATTTACAGTGTAAATGTACTTTGATAGGTGATACCTGCAGTAGCTTTCCCTAAACCTAATGCCTTTCAACTCCTCTCCATTATGCATGTTGGAGAATTTTATAAGTTGCAGTATCAATACAACTGACAGATTACAGATTGGGAAAACATGAGCTAGATGCTCAGAGAGGTTTGTTATTTTGTGCATTTAATATTATTCCTCCTAAGTTACAAGTATATTTCTTCTTCATCTTCATCATCATCATATTATTATTATTTGCCCCCACATGTCATGGTTTGAGGCGACTAATCGTTTTAGGAATTTTTTGCTTCATGTATGTCTGTTTCAAATTAAGATCAATATCACTTCTTTTCAGTGCTGTCTTAGCAGAGCTGACAAATGATCATATAACTAAATCTTTGAAAGAAAGGTAAAGATACAATTCTGAAATATTAGTATTTCTTTTTATGTATCTTCCCCTAGAAATTGGACATGGTTTTACTGGATACAATTTAATCCTAATGCAGCTAGTTTTAGTTTGTATTATTTAATTGTTGATGCTGCTATTCCCATAATCCTTGCCTTTGGCTAAATCAGTTGGGAGTTATAGTACAAATTAGCTAGAAGAAAACCACATTGGCCAACTCTGAAATAGAAAGTTAAATTTGTTAGTCCTGAAAGGCAAAGAAAATCCCCCCCTTTCTCTTCACTTGTTTTTAATATCCGATAAATATATGAATTAGCTATCTCTTGACGTTCAAAGTTACAACCCACCTAAGGTAACTCTGAATAATTCAAAAACCCCAGTTAACCATTGGATAACAGTTTCTGCTGCCCTCTAGTGATCATTTGGATTTTTGTGTTCCCATATACAGTATGGTGGCAGTAAGCAATAATCCCATAAATGTGTTATATGTTTCCAGAAAGATGAGAGAGCATTTCCATTTGTATATTGATCTCAATTCTATACAAACTGTGCATATGTGCACCCTTAAAGAGGAGGAAAGGAAATTACTTATCCAGAACCTCAAAAAGTGTAAAGTTCATTCAGTTTCCTCAGTAATAATGACCAATCATAATTACCTAGCATCTAGACCTTGAACAGGTTTAAATAATTTTATATGCCAGTTGCTTTGTGAATGTGTATTTAAGCCAAATGCAGCTGCTGTGATTCATGGAATTTTTCTCCCAGCCTAAGGTTACGAAAAATTAGTTACATCTAAAGTATCCTTGCTACTTATGCAAACTACTTAACCTTAATTTCTCATATCATTCTACATCCAAATATTTCCAGGTCCAGGAAGTTTTGCTCCCTCCAAAAGTAACCTTCCTGAATCTTACACACTGTCCACTCTTGTCTTTCCTTTGCCATCTCAGAGAACAACAGCTTCCCTGGTGTGCAAATACACTCTCCACACTCTTTTTTTAAAAAAGAAAACACATAACATTTCTAGCAAACTGAAACTGTCTTTTTAACTGTTTCCACAAATCATATTTTGGCTAACCAGTAGAAAGGACTCTATTAGAATTAAACATATTGCTCTGATTTGATGATTGCTAGCCTGTAGTCAGTGGCGTGCTGAAATCAGTCTGTCAGTCCATCCACCCACAAAAAAACAGACCAGACCAAAGATTATGGTACTGCAGAACTCTTTCCCGAATTCTCCCAAGATATCTCTTGTTCCAGAGTTGGATCATAACACCCAAAGGCAGATCAAGTTAGGAACAAAGTACTAACCTTCTGTGTGGTCGCTCCAGCTGTTTCTTCCCAGACTGTTCAAGAGACCTAGCCGGAGGCACTTAAGTATGACAAGCTACTTACTCACTTCTCTTCCTGGATTGCTGAGGCATGCACATGGTCTGAGCAACTTCCACTGCCCCCTCCTTCCAATCTTTCAGCTTCCAGACTTTTCTGAGAAATGAGGAAAGTGTGGGAGGGCAAGCCAAGCATCCCGCAGAAGAATCTCTGCCAGCATCTTGTTCTCAAGAAAATCTCTGGACTTGTCATTGCAACTGCCTGTTCCAAGAAAAGGAAAGCACGCTTGAAACAGAAAGGTGAGTGGGAGAGCAAAGTACTTCAGTAGGGGATGGCATTTATGCTTACCTTGCTTGACTGGAACAGATAATTCAAGAGAAAGCTGGTGTTTTATGCTATCTTGGCGAAATGGTTTCTTCCCCTTCCCCTTTTCAGAACTTAGCAGCCAAGATAAAATGCTACGGCTGTTAGCATTCCTGCTTTTGCCAAATACATACAATAACCACTGAATACATTTCTTGGGCCTTTGGATCTTGTTTAGACTGGTTGGTAGCCAAATAGAGAAAAATGAGCACAGCGCCCAAGCACAGTGGTAGCAATTGTTTCACATAGCAAACGGCATGTATGAATTTGCCCTGAGTTCATAGCCAAGCCAATGATTAGACTCAATTCAAATACTGTAAGTTTTGTGTTTTAAAGGTTGCCTAGATTATCAGTTTCATCAGGCGTGGCATTATCGTTTTGACGCCGTGACACAGAGCCATGGAGCTGTCTTCTTGAGTTCTCCACTCTACAAGGCAAAAATTTCTTTTGATATTCCAGGTTAGTATTGTAAGAAATTAAAATGGTTACTCACTGTACAAGTAAGCCAAACTCATAGGCCTGGCCTTGTAAGAGGAGTCCAGCAAAGAACATTTTGTTGAAAGTTTCCTCATATCTGGAATCATTTTTCAAAGCAAGCCCACAATATGCTCCTCAAATATAGGACCACTTCACATATTGGTATCTTTAAAATGTACCCATGGCAAGCTGATATTTACACATAACAAGCCCATAATGTGCTATCTTTCTCATGCCAATATGAGAGTAAATGAAGCTTTTAGGATGAATTTCAGTTGCTGCCATGTAGCCTTTTCTGCCATGTGAACACATTATTTAGAGGTGTCAGCTTTCCCATCATATTATTCTAACCAGGGGTGAACTTCCAAATTTTTAGCAAGGGGTTCTCTGCCCGGTTGCTGGGTGGACGTGGCCATGGTGGACATGGCCAAGTCAGTGTCCTGCACCACGGCCGGGGGGGGGGGCATTTTTGCCCTTCCTGGGCTCTGGAGGCTTTCCTTGAGCCTCCGGGAGGGCAAAAACAGCCCCACCAGGCTCCAGAGACCCTCTTTCTGCCCTTCCTGAACTTCCAGTAGCCTCATTTTTGCCCTTCCTGAGCCTCTGCACGCACCCTGTACTTATCCACATCCAAAATGGGCAGTGGAAGGACTCTTGGAAGGGGAGGGGAGGGTGGGCGGGGCCAGCCAGGAGTGGGATTTGGGGGTTCTCCAAACTGCACAGAATCTTAGCTAGAAGTTCTCCCAAACCCACAGCAGTCCACCCCTAACCCTAACTGTATTCAAAAGGAATCAACAGACTTGTTAACATGTAACATGCCATAATTCATTAAACACATAGATTTGCATATTTCTTTGCTGACATAAATAACACATTAAAAATAGAAACCACCTTCAGATCTGTAAAGTTATTTCCTTGTCAATGGCCTGGTTCATACAATGTGTTATTTTGTGTCATCATAATTTCTTGAATTAGGCATCACTGTTTAGCCATCACATAACCTAACCCAATTAGGCTTGAGTCTTTGCTTATCTTGCCATATAAAATCAACTGTCTCATACTGCCATATGGACTTCCAAAGAAGACAGAGGTAACCTTTGTAAGAAGGATTATTTTTTTCAATTTTCCTCAGGAGATATGGTATCTCAGAGAAGGAAAAACAGACAGTTCCTGGAATCAGATTTAAAGGAAGAAGACAAGGAGCAGAATCCAATATGGGATAAAGATATCAATAATAATTTCTGTGGGGGCAGAGGATATTTATTTATTTATTTTGAAATTTTGAAATCGCTCATCTCCCCTGCAGAAAGACTCTGGGTGGTATGTAAATAAAATGCCCCTATGGTAGAAAGAATATGGTTTTTAGGAATTCTGCACTGCTCTGCTTATTTAAATACGGTATATCATAAGTTTTCCTTCCCTGTTTCTTACTATTATGCGTATTACTATTATGATTGTGAAATTCGGTATTAAGACAGAATTGCAAATTAGATCTAAGTGAGTCATATTTTAAAGAGGAATGTTAATACATTTAAAATACAGTAAAGATTGCAATTGTTCTGATAAAATTTATGCTCTGATTGGATTTCACCCCTGCTATGGTGTGCTTTTGATTCAGTCTCTAAAAAGGTGTTTCAGAATGCATGGCTAATTTGTCTCTTTAAAAGTAGTCACATTATGTGAGCCCAGAAAAAGACTCCAGAGCTTTAAGAAAATCTAGACAGGGGCTACATTCTTGCTCTTGTGTTTTTTTTGGAAATCAAACACAAAGCACTGCAGAGATGTACAATTTTATCACAAGTTTTCATCATAGACAATATGATGGCATTTTTATGGCATTTTCTGAGTGGAGCTATAAATGTAGAGCTTAGGACATTTCAAACAAAAAATACTATCATATCACCAGGGACATTATTGGCAAGTAATATCATTTTACCATATAATATAATCCACACAATTAAACAATATTTTTTATTTAAATAATAGAACTGTAAGAGCTATGCTGAATTTACCTAAAAGGAAAAGAAGTTTTTTTTAACCAAACTTTTTATCAATCTTAGATTTTTCTGAGAATATAATAATCTAGTCTCCCTTTTGGACAAAGACTATCTATAAAAAGTGTCTGACAACAAAAGGAGTTAATGAACAAGATTAGAGTCAGTGCAGATGTCTGATAATTCTCCATCATTATATTTTTACAGGTTCTGAACCTTTTGATACCCCAATAGAAATATAAAGTCCAGTTAGTGATGCGGACTATAGTGTATGAAAACCTACTATTTAATCTTGGAAATATAGCAAGGTTTTAAGGCATACAACTAAATATTGCTTGGGGCTGTTTTTAAAAAAAATGTATTTTGCATTTTATTCTTACTCTCAAAAGCTCCCTTTGATGCTGCTATGGTAAACAATGAGATTACTTAATCCTACCTTAACACCTTTTGATAAAGATAAAATACCTAATAAGACAAGGAAAACATTGAAAACGGTTCACAGTTAACTGTGAAGCTATTTTTAATGCTGTTGGTTGTGAACCTGAATATTTACTGGGGGAAGTAAACCAGATTGAAATCACTTTGGCTTGCTTTTGAATAAATGTTTTCTGATAACTGACAAAATATGCTAAAGATAGCCTAATGCCAATAACATATTTTAAGTTTTACTTGCCTATAGGTGTCCATAGAGTTGAAGTGGTGGGGATGTCATCTTGCATAAACCATGTAATTTGTTATAAGTCATATCATTTGCTTCATTTAGGCAGTGATGCCATGATGTTCTTGATCATGGTGTAGCAATCATCGTGGCTTCTAATGGCTCCTATATAGACCTCAAAATATTTCCCAGATAGCCATCATTGGATGTTATTGCCCAAGTTTACCTAAGAAGAACATAATGTTGTGTAAAGCCATGGTGTACTTTGCTTGACTTGGGTTTAATGTGTTTGATGATTTCGATCTTTATGATTAGAAGCCATGTTGAAGGCTTGTGAATATACTGTGTTATAATGAGATGTTATTCAATTAACCATGGCCAAGCAAACCAGGGCATAGTCTAAAGTATAAACTTAGTCTATATTTTATTTTTAAACCACATAATGTTGACATCAGTATTGATCTAATTCTAAGGGACTGATAGCTACCAAAATTATTTGCTTTACTTTTACTGCAAAAACATTTTTCTGTCCTCTCCTAGAGAGGAAAGTAACCAAAAAGCTAAGCCTTATTTCAAGTGGTATTTTTGCGTAACCATTTTGTTCTTTTGGAATAAAGGGGAAGAACAGGGGTTTTCCAGCATTCACTCTAATGTTAGTTTCCTGCACGGATTTTCTCTTAAAAACAGAAGTGTATTATTATACTTTTGTATTGTTTTTTAATTTATGAAAAAATATATAATTTTATTTACTTTTTTAAATCTGCACATTGTTAAAATCTTTCCTCAAACCAAGATCATTTCTGATATTCTAAAAAGATATAAATGAAGTTTAAGATTTGAAAGATATTAATAAGCAAGATTAATACTTCAAATGAATTGAATACTCGATTGCCATTCTCACTGCAAGTCTTTCTTTTAACCGCTTCATTGGCTTCAATATGGCAGTTCCGTGCTACATGTTAACTACAAAGATCCTGCAGTGAGGTATTGCTGCTTCTAAGGAATCATCAGCCTAATTGAGTTTTGGGAGGGGTAAAGGACTATTACTTTCCAGTTCTTCACAGGTTCTTCAATATCTCTGCAGGAACGCAAAATCCTCTTCAGAAATAAGTTGATTTTTAGATATCACAGCAGTTAGCAGTATCTAGTGACCTTGACTCTTAAACTCTCCCTCAGGCTCTGCCTGGTCATCTCCTAGACTAGAAAAGACTATGTAGATGCTAGGATGCAAGCTGAACTTGAGGGAGACATTATCTGCCTTAAAGGGCTTGATAAGACTTAATTATTATGTCAACTAAGTTCTGATGACCTCCACTATGGCAGAAGCGGTCATCAAGGTGCTACGGAGACTTTTCTCCACACACAGCGTGCCCGACGTCTTGGTCTCTGACAATGGGCCCCAATTCATGACCATGCAATTTGAGACCTTCCTAGCAGCTCAGGGAATCAGGCATAAAAGTACCGACTCCATGTGTAAGACTACTAGCTGAAGCTGCCATACCTAAAGATGATGCAGGCATATAAGCAGGTGGATAACCAGGAATCTTGCCTAAAAGATCCCTTCAGGAGATAGATAAAAGGGAACTAAGTTGTTAAGGAAAGAAAGGAAAAATGTCACCTAAACCAGACAAAAGATGTTGGGCCTGAGCTATGGGTACCCCCCCCCCCAAATCTCATCAACAGCTACCAGACATGTAAATCAACAAGGCAAGAGTAGCTACTAGTCTTGTGAATCAACAAAGCAAGAGCTTTAGGGATAAAAGGGATCCTGAAACCCACCCACTTTGGAACAGAATGGGACAACTCGCCGCAGCCAACTCAACACAACCAAGTCACCATGGCCAATTTGCCGCAGCCAACTCATCATAGAAAACTCATCATTGCCAATTAGCCACTGTGGGACAATTCAACAATTCAATTTAATTATTTAAAACAAATCTTAAGGTATTTTAATTTTTGTCATTCCCATTTTATTTTGTTCTTCCTTTGACATCTTTTCTTTAATGATTCTCTTCTATAATTTCTTTAATATTAGTGTAATTCTTGTCTCAAAGCGAGTTGGCTGCAGCATATTGGCCGCAGCAAGTTGGCTGCGGTGATTTGGCTTTGGCAAGTTGGCCCGCACAAGTTGTTGAATATTCCTTTCAAATTGTCTTTGGATCCAGACTTGGTGGCTCCTGTTCTCTGGCTAATATCTGCCAGCCTAGATGTGGACATGGGTAAATATGTGCATGTGTATACACACACACACACCCATACATACACCCATACATACACCCATGTGTATATATGTACATTACGCACACGCCCTGTAATCAGTAAAGTTTTGCTGTTCTTAAATTCACTGAGTGTGTATTCTAAAGAATTGCTTTGTGCCTTTTAATTGGCAGTGATTTCAGTGTGGCTGTTTTCCACACTGTAAGTATGAGTGAGTTCAGTGTAAGCTGAACCTGGGAGCGCCCAAGTAACACATGCCTTCCTAAAATGTAAAATTACTAGGAATTTTTCTATACATACATAATGGGTGGGCTGCTTATGGCTGGAGAAGCAGACCTATATGTATTTTGATATCAAGTCTTACAGGCTTTATAGATAAAAACAGCACGTTGAATTGTACTCAGAAGCTCATTAAATCAGTGCAGGATCTTGAGCACAGGATAAGATCCTTTTGATGTTTATTTGCATATAACTGGGTCGTCATTGTACCAATTGTAACTTCCAGGTGTTCTTCAAAGGCAGCTCCATCTAAACCACATTACACTGGTCTGCATTTGTGATGAGGAGGGCATGAGTTAGTTACAGTTGTCTTCATGTACCAATTAGTGCACTGCGAAAGATGGTGGGAGAAATCTTGATCTTGCCTTTCTTCCACCTACCGATCCAGCAGTACGTGTGAGTCCAGGAGGACCTCCAAATAATAGATTTGTTCTCTTTTGAAAATTAGCATAAAATCTGAATCAGAGAAAGAAAAAAAATGATGAGGTCATGATGATCTTGTCCCCTCAGGCTTGTTTTTTCTTTCAATTCTCTCTGGGCATCTTTTTCTTCCATTGAAGAGAACCATGCCATTTCTCCCCAAAACATTTTTCAGACTATTTTTTTCCATCTAGGACAGTAAGGAGAAAAATACTATCAAGATACTCATTGCTTCCTCTCCAGACTGAAATTTCCAGCAGCTGCTTTTCATTATTGAGGGTAGGAGGAAGGAAGCAATGAAAAATAGTTGAATTTTGGGGAAGATGGCCTTTGGTTCTTAGACCAAAATCCTTACGTTCTGATTCCTAAAGAGGCCTCTCAGCAGAAAACAGCAAAGTGGTTTTTTAAGAAGAAAAGATCATACTCAGCTATTTAAAAATCATTATGTTGCAGGCTGAGGAATCCTCAAAAGGCTGAATAACATATTACAGGTAATTGTAATTACAATAATTAGAAACAGCATTCTGCAAATCATTATGTTATGGGAAAAGTGATAAAAGCAAAGCTTTACAGGAAGTGTTTTACATGGAGCGTGAGCATTAAAAAGCATCTTGCTTTTTAATTACTCCTTTCCTCCCCTAAAAAATAAACACTATTGGGTTACAACATGTCATTGGACATATAGCTCTTTTATGAAATCATTTTAGTTCATTTTTTTTCCAAATACAATCCAGCCTTTATATGAAAATAAGATGATTGCAACATAAAAGACCCTTCACACACAGGAAGAAGAAATGATTGATCTTGTTTACTAGGGATTATAAAGTTGGAACCTTTACAAGCAGCAGCAAGATGCAACGTGAAATTTGACAGCGTAATACTCTGTCAAGATTGTTTGCTATTTAATATTGCTGTGTGCACTCTTTTCACTTTTACTGATTTTCTGAACAGAAGATTTTCTCCCCCATCTCTCTTTCCTGCCCCCATCTCCATTCCTTCTTAGCTTAGCAGATGATTAAGAATTCTTAAGAACTGAAACGGTGGCTCATAACTTTGAGACATTTTGGAGAATCTTTATAAATGAATTGTCTGGTAGTGGAACCAGACTTACTTACTGCCAAAAGGGCTAGCTCCCCACACCCAACCCACACCCTCTTCCTTTCTGGTCTGAGTTACAGTCAAGCTCTATATCACAACCAAATTGGCCTGAATCCAAATTTCTGTACTCTGTGGGAAACCTCAGGATTTCTGCCTGTTTACCCCATCACCATTTTCATTGATGCCTGCCTTTTCCCCCCACTTTCTAGCATTGCCAGTGTGTTAGCAAACTGATTCTAACCAAGTTGGACGTCATTATATTATAATGAATTTTGGTCACGGTTACATTGTAAAATGCTTAACCTGTGATGTGGCTTTTGTAAACCACTCAAACAGAATTTGAACTGCTCCAAATTCTGTCACGGAGGTTTTAAGGTTGGTCAGCTATTTAGAATGCTGTAGTTAGGGTCATACACATATTAAATTCTAATGCAATTTGCTTAATTTGGACTGTGTGAATCCAGTTTTGTGACTTACTCCATAAACCATGACTTACCACAGTATATGATCCCTGTCAGTATTATTGATTTGCATTAGTTGTGGGATATTTCTCACAGCCATATTAACATGCTTGAAGTAACAGAAAAAATGCATTGACATCTTTCAGTCTCAAAAGACTATGGTATTGTGCTCTGGAAAGAGGTCCTAAAGCAACATCTGGTGTGGCTAAAAAAGCCAGTTCGAGAGTGGCAATCCCTTCCACACTGAGGGCAGATACATTCTGTCCTCTGCCCAACCCCCAGATTTCACTGGTTCTGGGACTGCCTCTTTGCCTCAGCCTGCCGAACAAGTGTCTCTTCGAATTGGAGAAGGCCATGCTGCGTATTTAGCCTGCAAACTGAACAATCAGAGGTCAAGGTTTCCCAGCTGTTAATGTCCATTCCCAAGGCCTTTAGATCCCTCTTGCAGATATCCTTATATCGCAGCTGTGGTCTCCCTCTGGGGCGCTTTCCCTGCACTAATTCTCCATACAGGAGATCTTTCGGAATACGACCATCAGCCATTCTCACAACATGCCCAAGCCAGTGTAGACGTCGCTGTTTCAATAGTGTGTACATGCTAGAAATTCCAGCACGTTCCAAGACTGCGCTATTTGGAACTTTGTCATGCCATGTGATGCTGAGAATACGTCAGAGACAGCGCATATGAAAGATGTTCAACTTTCTCTCCTGCCATGTGTAAAGGGTCCAAGACTCATTGCAGTCCAAGAGTGTACTCAGGACGCAGGCTCTGTAGACCTGGATCTTTGTATCTTCCATCAGCTTCTTATTTAGCCATACTCTTTTTGTAATTTGTACTGCCTCAATGGCCAAGCTTAATTCTGCCTCAATAAGGATGGGTGGAATTCAGCTCCCAGAATTCAGCATGACTGGCTGGGGAGTTCTAGGAGTTGAGGTCCACCCATCTTTGAGTGGCCAAGGTTGAGAAACACTGTCTTAGTGGCATTTATCTCCTCCATCTGTTAATTTGGTATCTGTCTGTTGAGCATGGGCAATAGGAAACTGTCTGGCAGAATCAATGCATTTCTCCCTCTATCTTTTAAAGACATCAGGATTATTTCCCTTCTATGATGGCTGAGATTATTAGATATCATGAACTCTGTGCATCCGTTGTGTTGGAAACTTCTTTTAATCATTTTACTCTTCAGATGTTGAGCAACTGCATCTTTACATTTAATAAATGTCACAAAATCAAAAAATAATTCTGCCTCAATAACAAGGCTTGTGAACCATGCTGTGTTGCACCTTTAAAATGAAATCATTTAAGAGCAGTAGTTGGTAGATTTTCTTGGCTGTGTGTTTTCCTTGTTACAATGTCATTAGTTGGCAAGAAAAAAACAACCCTCCACTACTTTCTTAAACATGTGACTAAGATGGGTTGGGTAAATACGGGCAGAGACATAATCCAATTTTCAAGTTGCCTAAATGACAGGTAACAAGAAGAAACCTGTTTATATACTGCATGGCTAGTGCTTTCCTGGGAGAACACAATTGGTAAGTGCTACAAAAATGTGGCAGTACAAGTAATGAGAAGTCACAGCCAAAAGCGTGTGCGCATGCACCCATAATGCAATGTGTGTGCTACCCAACCATGTGTACCCTGTGCCCCCCACAGGTGACCCCCATGTGCACCTCTCCCCAGCGCATGTGCACTTGACCTCCATACACCCCACCCCCACGCATGCACATGTGATTTCCCCTGGCCCCTGGGCTTGTGTGTGCAATCTCCCACACATGCATGCATGACCCCCCCGCATGCATCCCATCCACATGCACGCACACACCTGCACATATGACCATCACATGTGCCCCATGCATGCACGCGCATCCATAATGCAATGTACGCACTCCCCCGTGTATGTCCCACCCCTCCCGCATACGTGCATGATCCCCAAGCTCTCCTGGCCCCTGTCCATGTGTGTGAGACCCCCCGCATGTGTGCATGACCCCTGCATGTGCGTGCGATCCCACCACATGCAAACCTATGGCCATAGGTTCCCCATCACAGCTATAGATCATAGTGATCGCTTTACAAAATATTATCTTTTTAAAAATGTATGTTCAATGCTCTTCTAAAGGCTATGTTTAAACAGTATTTTGAAAAAAAGAAATTATTTTATGTATGCCTGAGCACATAAGCCAAAGTAACATCTGAGTTGTGTTTTGCGAAGCATAAGTTGGGCATTGCCCTGTTAGATGCATGGTAAAATAAGGAAAGGGGATCAAAAGTGATTCACAATGGAGGGCGGGGTTACGACACGACATGCAATCTTGGGGCTCCAGGATTGCTGTCGGTATCTCTGCTGCTGGATGGTCTTTTTTGGACCTAAACTGTCCTGTAGAGACGGTGTTAGAGAAGGGCACGTCCTGCTGATCTCAGGGGCATCGCAAAGTCCCTGATTGATCCAGGAGAAGCCTTTTTTTCTGGCTACAAGAGAAGCAGTTAATGAAGCTGCAGAAGGTTGGGACAGCCCCCTGAATGAAAGCAGAGAAGGAGAGCGTGTCAAAATTTTACTGTTAAGATAAATTTTACTATTAGAGAAGAGAAAACCCCAAAAGACTTTGAGCAAAATTAAAATTGAAGATAAAAGAGAGTAAGCGGCGAATTAGCCTGAATTAAAACTATGGTATTATCTTTTTTTCTCTAATTTTGTTTCTTTTCTATGGATGGAACTTTTACAAATGCCCCTTACTTTTAAATTTTACTGGTCTCTTTTTTCCTCCTTCTTCTATTTTTCTCCATTATCTGTATTTGTGGATTAAGAATCCCTTTCCTCTTAAGGTTCGGCTGCATCGTAACTTTAAAGCATTTAAAACATTTTTTTCTCTCTTCTTAAACCCGGAGCTTAAAGAGAGGTAAAAGCAGAAGAAAAAGAAATAACACTGCCATCTAGAGGCTGGAGAGCTGGTTACATCTGATATCTTAAGGCTATTGGTTTTGTTTACTGAAAGGGACAGAGGGAAAGCATGTTTTGTTTATAGTGGTGCTCTTTTGGAATAAAGAGAAAGCTTTGACTTGAAAGATTATACTGAATTAGTTTGAAACAGCAAAAAGCCTTGGATGTTTTAGTGGCAGTGTTTACAACCTGGAAAAATGGCACAACACGAAGAAAAGGCATCAACATTGCAAATAATTATGCTGGAAATTCAAAAAGTATTAATAAGCACAGAGATAATTGAAAAGAGACTTGAGATTATAAAACAAAGAACAGAAAGAATGGAGGGAAGCGTTGAGAATATTGACAAAACAATGATCAAACTTGAGGATAGAGCTCCAAAAACTGCAGAAAAATATGAACAAAGTAATAAGAAAATTGTTGACACTGACAGCAAATTGAGAATGGAGGGAAACGATATATGTGGAACACTGAAAGGAGAGGTCAACGAACTGGAACTCTATCTCAAACTTCAAAACATAGATGAAGAAAGGGGAGAAAATTTGGCAGAAACAATGAGAGTAATTTTGGCAGAAGCACCAGTGATAACCAAAGGCAAGCTGATGGAAGGAACAGATGGAGGGATTTGTGTCTTTACAAGATATGCAATGAACAAGTTGCCAAGAGAAGCAATCCAGCACAGACGAGACCTTGGCAGCAATCCAGCACAGATGAGACCTTGGCAGCAATCCAGCACAGACGAGACCTTGGCAGCAATCCAGCACAGACGAAACCTTGGCAGCAATCCAGCCTGCCAAAATAAGACAAGGCCTGATAGCTTCTCCAGCTCTGGTAAATAAGTTGATTCCTGCAAACAGTTTGCGTAAAGTCATTTCTTTTTATACAGTCTTGAGAGGAGCCTAATTGCAACCACCTGGGTCCAATTATCTCCTGTAACTGCGTAGCTGTTCTTTACGTCTATTAGCCCTCCGTTGCCGGGCATCCAGAACCACCTCCCTTGTCTCCTCCCCACTGCTCCAATGCATGACGTCAGGAGCACACTCCCTTTGGCTTTCACCACTGCTCCATACCTCAGGAGCCTCCTGGTGGCCAACCAGCCTCTCTGATCCCTGCTCGAAGTCGGAACCCTGTCGAGGGTCCTCCAGATCTTCCAGAGCCGAGTCATAAGGCCCCTCACTGTTGGAGTCTGGTTGCAGCTCCAACAGCTCCTGCTGGGTCACAACAGATGACTATGAAAGGATGCCAAAAACCTTGTAACCAATCGACACACTGTACGTAATGGAAGATGTTTTTATGTTACATGTTTTGTTTGTCTATGTTTGTTTAAAAATAAAAACTTTTTAAAAAAGTGATTCACAATATATTCATCTTTCTAAAATCCAAGGAGACATATTTGCACACACATAGTATACACGTCTAAGGATTAGCTATTCTGTTTTTTTTAAAGAAGGTGTAATGTTCTTGCAAAAGAATGATAAATACCTCTTTATAACTAACTCACACAATATTCACAAAGTTATTTCAGAGAGTTGTGATCAGGAATTATGCAAGAAGATGCTACACTTCCAGACTCTCTTTTGGCTTAGCCCAAAATGGCTATTGAGAAATTACCCTGCAATTGGAGGAGATAAAGTATGCTCTTATCAGCATCAAGTAAAAATAGAAGTTCCTGACTACCTAATTTTCGATATTATCTATTGATTGTTTATATAGCAAGTCTTCCCCCTTAGTGAAGGCTCTTTGTAATGGTGAGTTCCCAGATTCAGGAGGTGGTTGTCTAAATAACCAGCTGCAAGCTCTTTCATTATCACTGAAAAATCTAACAACTTCTCCAATTCATAGAAAAGAAATTAACAAGAAAGTAGTCTCCACCTTTAATGTACTTTGAGATATATTGATTGTAGATGGAAGCATACAGTTGCTGGAATTTTTGTATCTCATACTTTCTTTGTCAATAAATCTTGCTAAAGAGATTCAGTCTAATGGTATGTTTAGAACCATAAACATTGTTGGACATTCCTCCATCCAGGATCAATGAACAGAAAAGCTGCAGTTTTATACAAAGATACAAGTAAAAGAGTGAGAAAATCTCCATCTTTGTAGACCAGGGGTATCTGTTACGTACGGACAGACATAACACAGATTTGCATGTCCCCGCGGATTGGTTCACCAAGCCAGGGGAAATTTAAACTGCTGTCATTGGCTGACTAGTCTGCTGGAGCTCCTTAAAGGGCGAGCTCTGGCAGCCTAGCCGGCAGTTCGTATTGCAGCGGCTAAGAAATAAAAAAGTGCTGAACGTCTCTCGAGCCTTTTGTCTCTTCCCTTTTGTGCTGATCTAACAATGTCAAACTCAAGGCTCGTGGGCTGGATCCAGCCCGCAGGGTGCTTAAATCTGGCCTGCAGGGCTGGCCTGGATATATCAAAGGACCAGCCCACAATGCCTCTGCCAGCCAAAACAGGCCGCCACTGTTCTGAGCCAGGCTTAACAGAATCACGAAACAGACTCCTTGTCCTGAAAAAAACCCTTTTTATTTGGTTAATATGAATTTCTGACATTGACATCCAGAAAAGTCCTGGCAATAAGTCTTTCAAGGTTTAATTGGAAAAATAGACCTTATCAGTCCTTGGATAGTTGCCAGGCCGAGAGCTTCCAGTCGCAACAATGTAAAATGAAATACTTGGCAAGGAGTCTCTGTGAGGCACAAACTCTGATAAACAAATCTTCATAATAATAAGTGAACTAATTGTCTCCTGCAAACACCACTCCGCTTTTGCTCCTATTTATTCTCTATGGGGGGGGGAGTGAACCGGTTTGTTCCAATGATCAGGTGGGCCCACCTGCCCTCCCCGGCGCTTTACTTACCTATATCCTCCCAGCTGATTTGCGCAGCAGAGTGGATTGCCACGCCTCAGCTGTGTTACTCCCCAGAAGTAACGTGGAAGGTAAGTTTTGCTAAAACTGTGCACATGTGCGGAGCAAAGCATCCACCAAACTGGTTATTAAACCGTCAGGAGCCACTGCTCTGAGCACTCTACTCAGAAAAGAATCACTTTTGATTTGAGAAAGACGCAAAGACCCTGAATATTTTTTTCAAAGAGCAAGAGAGTTTTCTTTTTCATATTTTCCATTTGATTCTTCAACATCCTATTCACCAATGCACAACCAGTACACAATCCACCTAGAATAAGACAAGACTGAGCATATTTTCCCTTGGCAAAATCATTTTACCTCCTACATAACTGGCCTGATTTGGCTCACTTGAGAATCCCGACCACTTTTTGATTATTTTAATTCTTCCATCTTGCTTTATCCTTTGCCTTCTGCCCTCTTTTTAGCTTTATTTTCTTCTACATAGTTACCATCCTTCTTTTCTCTTCTTTCACCTTTCTCCACCTTAAAGTTCAACTAATACAATTATTTTATACTGTTGCCTCAGTAACTTTTCTTATTTATTAGCAAGGAAATTTGGGGGTGACTCCTAAACTTTGTGCACAGTACTAGCACAGTGCTAGATCTCCAGAGTCCATTGCTGGGTCCAGGAGCTCCCTGAACTACAGCATCATTCCCTGCTCTCTTGATGGAACATGGTAGAAACTGCCAGTTCTCTTGCCATGACAACTTAAGACAGTATACATTACAGAGTTCTTAATTTTATAATTCTAACTCTTTTTCCATGTTTAACTTGTTTCACCAACTTTCCCTTTTCTTCTCCTCAACACAATAAAATGATTGGATCAAATCCAGTCACATTCAATTGCTAGTTGCCATATTCTACCTAATAGCCATTGCCTATGGGTACTTGTTGAATATTGCACATATTCTTATATTTGATTTTATTACAACCTTCCAGCAATTTATTTGGGAGACTGGCAATTGTATTTGATTAGTACTACTTAATTCAATCTTCAGTATTTTCCTAAGGAAACCAGTCACATTTCTCTACTTCAGTTATAGGTCACTTAAATCTCTAAGTGCCACCATTCTGAAAGTTGTCTCACTGTGTGGCATATATGAGAATCTGAATAGATCTTCTTGACTCATTGTTAATATCTGCAGTGTGCACACAAAAGCAATTCATAGGAAACCAACATTCAGAAATTTTCACTTAAAATTTCTCCTTTCTTCCTGATCCTTATAGCATTTAACAAAGACACAGAAGAGGGATCAGGACTTTTCTAGACCTGTTACTGTTATGTTAAGCCTTCTTATGCATTACATAATAGATTTCCTTTAAGAGATCTCACTGCTAATTTGCAGAACTCATAGGTGGAGAAAGTTTTAAGAGTCATAAAAAATGCCACTGGAACCAAAGGGCTACAGGTTATCTACCCAGAAAATAAAGGACAAAAAAAGGAAGGCAGAGAATACATATTGTGATACTTTCAAACATTTATCACCACCAAAAGCAAGTTTCGTGTAGTGATTAAACTACCAACCTACAAACCAGGACACCATGAATTCTAGCCCCATCTTAGGCATGAAGGCAGTTGGGTGATTTTGGGCCAGTCACACTCATTCTCTCAGCCTTAGGAAGAAGACAATGGCAAACCACTTCTGAAATCTTAACATTTCAAGGACCTTGTCCAGACAGTTGCCAGGAATCAGCACTGATTTTAAAGCACAGAAACAGAGAGAGAGAAATTCTAAGGCTTTATGCACTCAGGAGTCATCTGAAGGATTTGTATTTTATGAAGGCTTTTAAAAAATATAATATTAGAATGTTAAATTGAGCTTGACTTTACAATTATTAATCAGTGCAAGTTAGGTATGTTGCATATTTTTAAAGAAATATTTTATTATAGATAGTGTTCAGCATTTCAGAGCAGCAACTAAAATTATTTATTAATAGAAGTCTATTTATACAGTACTTATCCACTACTATCAGTTAAAACTACTAGTTTTCTAGCACTAGAGGTGATATTATTGCTTTCCAGGCATTCTTATCTGTACATAGCTTAATATCACTCTCTAGTGGTTAAGACAAGAAAAACAAAATGCATTATAGTACTTTTAAACAAAGTAAAACCACGTGACTTTCTCATTTTAACTAATGTTTTCTAGGCAAATTGACAAAATAAAAGTGCATATACTGTATCTTGTAGGAATAGCTTTTTTTTTTTTACAAAAGCTGTTTATAAAGCTTTTTTGCATGTAGTAACAATACATAAATAGCCTTAGAGAGGAAACAAGCAAGGTAGTTTCATACATGCACAGCTATACTATTAATAACAGTTTGTAGAACAAGCTATTGTAACTTTAATATGTAATGCTAATCAATAAATCCACAGTAAAAATGGTGCCAATACTTAACAGTTTTACAGTTGTTTCAAACAAAAGCTCAAAACAGATATATTTAACATTTTAGTTTTATTTTAAATCCTCCACTGAAAATTAGCCATTCAGCACCAAACTAGTGATTAGGGTCATATATTATGGTAAGTGAAAAGCAACAAACTATAGTATAAAAGAATTCAGCATGGTGTATGAACCTAGTCACAAACCTTTTCTTTAAACTGTAGCACTGAAATATAGTTAATTGTCCAGCACCAGCAAACAAACTTTCTAGTACAGGGCTGTCAAACTTGTGGCCCACAGGCCGGATGCATCACATGCTGGCCACACCCAATTTAGCAAAGGGGAAAAAAGTCGTGATACGTCATGACACCGTGACGACGCGAATTTGACACCCCTGTTCTAATAGATCAATGCAGATCTTTCAATGAGATATTTCTAACTGAAATCAAGAAGTAACCAGTCACTTGACGGCTCAGCACAGGTATTACAGGGGGTTTCCCATGTGTTTTAGGGCATGTGCATGAATGCAAAGAATATTAGAAAAACAGTTCTGTTTTTCTCTGAGCCTGTCCCTAAATATATGTTATTCAGATTTTTTTTCTCAGAAATTGCAATATATTTTAAAGATCACCTAGGGCAGAAATGTTCAAAATATCTGCAAAATATCACTGTGGTCAAGATTGTATTCAGGTGAGTAGGATCTACTTTAACACAAATTAAAATCACATGCAGTAACATTTTGCAGATCCCAAGAAACAAATCTGAAGACTGGTTTCCAGAGTAAGCCAATTTCAACAATTGGATGATTAACCATTTGAGATTAAAGGCACTGAGCTCTTTGTGGTTTTACATGAAATTTTCATTTATCATATTTTGTACTTTATTGCGGCTGCACAGAAATACACACAAACACACACACACACAAATACTAATGACATTGAATCTTGCTGGATGACGATGTAATGAAGAGGGTTGTGTTCTGAAAGGGTGTTGTTGGAAGAAATGTCCTTCTGGGTCCAGTTCCAAGTGTGGAGGCCACAGCTGTTGTTGCCTTCAGTCTGGAGTCTGTCCTCTCATTACCCTGATCTAACAGTTTTAATGGACCACGTGGTTTGAGGTCCTGGGGAAAAGGGGGATGACATGCCTCAAAGATGTTGAAGAAGAAAAAAAGGGGGCAGAGATGCTGAGAGTGCCCTGGTTTTGTGCCCTCCGTTGGGCCCTGAACTTGAGCTTGTATTCTGATTGGTTGTCAGGCTCCCATGGAGCCATGCAGGGGCAACTCTATAGGCTGTGTTTTGAGTCCAAGCTTGGTTGAGCGTTGCTTCTTCACAGGTGTCATGTAGTGAGTTTCTGTTGCTAGAATGGGCCCTATTGTGTCTTTTTTATGTTGCAGATGAACTGGCTCAGGCCTTAAATGCCCATGACCCCCAAAGGTGGGGGACTATTAAAAAGAGAGTCTATTTCCTGCCTAAAAACATGTTTCTCTGGTTTCTACTTTTCTTTTAGAGGAAATATTCTGCCCTTTAATTTTCTAGGAGAGAGGTAGTTGCTAGCTTCCTACAGTGTTGGGCAATTCCTATTATGGTTTAATGGCTTTGTCCCAGTTTGGATCTTGAGTGAGGGCTAATCCTATCATGTCCTGAGATTGAAGGTCTTTTGTTTTGTAGCTAAGATGGCCCAGCCTTTTGTCTTGTGGATAGGTTGGCACCAATATATCTGCTGGGGCAGCAGGGAGCTGAAACTCTGAGTTTATGTCTTTAGAAACATGTTGCTCCTTTAGGGAAATATAATATTCTGCCTTTTTAATATTTCCTGGAATCTTTTATTTTTTTAGGAGAGGGGTGAGTGATAACTTTCTACACTGGCAAATAGCCTTTTAAAACGGGAGAGGACAACCCTTTTAGATCTACTTGAGTACAAGAAGTACAGCCAGTTTTGTCATTATGATGGGCAAATCACGATTGGCAAAGTAAAATGCTGGATTTGTTTTTCCCTAGTGCCTAGGGCGTGGTGGTTCAGTGGTTAAGACGCTGAGCTTGTCGATCAGAAAGGTCGGCAGTTTGGTGGTTCAAATCCCTAGTGCCATGTTACAGAGTGTGTCAGGCCTGCAGAGGTTCCTTTAAGAATCTTTGGCCTGCCACACTTTCTTATAATTTCCTATGTGTTTCATTAGTGTAGTAGTTGGGAGGGGTGAATAAAAAAGAGTAGGATTATGGAATGTATTGTTGTGATTTTTCCTAGAAGCTCAAGGTCATCTTTTGTCTCCGCACCTCGACACCTGACCGGAAGCAGAGGGGTGTAGATGCCAGCGTGGAAGATGATGATTGGAACATGTGATGAATTATGGGGTGTGGGGATAGATATGAACTTTCAACTGGGTGAACCCACAGGATGTACATTAGAGTTGAAATTTCATAGCATAATGCCAACATGCCTGTATTATTAAATTGGAACTTTAAGGATGATTCTGTTCTGGACTCTGATTTACTTTTGCATGGTATTTGGAACGCTGACAGAGTGAGCTCCTGTTACTTGTCCCAGCTTCTGCCAACCTAGCAGCTCAAAAGCACATATAAATGCAAGTAGAAAAAATAGGAACCACCTTTGGTGGGAAGGTAACAGTGTTCTCTGTGCCTTTGGCGTTTAGTCATGCTGGCCACATGGCCACGGAAACATCTTTGGACAGCACTGGCCCTTCAGCTTTGAAACGGAGATGAGCACCTCCCCCTAGAGTTGGGAACGACTAGCACATATGTGCGAGGGGAACCTTTACAGTTACCTTTAGTGCAAAGTAGCCAATTAACACATAAGGAAGGAAACTGAAACTGTTTATTTTGTACAGTACAAAGAGGTGTGCTCTTGGAGACTTCATCACAAATTGAGAGCCTCCAGTACAGTTAGCATAGCTTTTATACACTTTTGGAAAACAAAGGTATATAAAATGTTATAATATTTGCAGGGCCATTCCTACAAATTAGCAAGCAATAGGCAACAAGCAGCAATGTATTCATGCTCCTCTAGAGGTCCCTCTGTCCCTGCCTGATAAAGCTTCTAATTCAGTATGCAAACTTTCTAGCTAATTTATCTGCCACAAGAAAAGGGGAGTTTAGTGCATTCTAAGTAACCTGTTTACAATAAGAAGAGAGTCCAGTCTTGTTTCCATTGTTAGTCTCCTTCAGGATGGTTCAAGTTCTTTGGTTTAAAGCTATTATTGGAAGTTAAAACCCACCACTCTCCTAGAGAAATGAAATATTTCAGGAAATATTAAAAAGGGTGAATATTTCCCCTAAAAAGAAACTCAAGAGAGGCAGAAACTCAGCTGCCCCCACCTTTGTGAATGAGCCATTAAGGCAGTGGTTCTCAACCTTCCCAATGCCGCGACCTTTTAATACAGTTCCTCATGTTGTGGGGACCCCGAACCATAAAATTATTTTCGTTGCTACTTTGTAACTGTCATTTTGCTACTGTTATAAATCATAATGTAAATATCTGATATGCAGGATGTATTTTCACTATTACAAATTGAACATAATTAAAGCATAGTGATTAATCTGCCAATCTTGGTTTGGGAGAAGATCAGCCAGGCTGGGATTTTCCAGGATAAAATGATCTCCCTGCTGGGCTCCAGCAGCAGTTCGTGGTTTACATGAATTTCACTTTATTAAATTTACTTTTTTTACATTCCGTTCCCCCCCACCCACCCACCCAGTTTTCTTTTTCTTTCTTCTTTCTTTCTTTCTTCTTTCTTTTTTCCTTCTTTCTTTTTCTTTCCATCCATTCCTCCCTCCCTCCCTTTTCTTTCTTTCTTTCCTATTTTTTTCATTCCTCCCTTTTCTTCTTTCTTACTGTGGAAAGTTATCATCCAGCCCTCTCCCAGAAAAATGAAATATCCTAGGAAATATTGAAAAGGCAGAATATTATATTTCCCTGAATGTGAAAAGGAAGAAACATGTTTTAAATTGAGAATAGCTCCCTGTAGCTTCCTGCTTCCACCCACTTTGTCAATGGGCCATTAAGTTTTAAACAAGCTTTATTGATTTTTACAAATTTTCCAAGGAAAAAGGGTTCAAAGGGGTGTAATAACATTTTGACAGCTACATCGTGCGGGGGAGAGCAGTCCCCCCAAGTCTCACAACTTTTACAAACAAGAGTTAAAAGAAAAACCTCAACATTTGAATGTATATTAGCAGTTTTGAGTTTAACACTAAATCATCAGTATGTTTCAATCATTTTGTTTTGTATCACTTCCGTAAAGATACATTGTAACAACAATTGCAATAATGTTTCAAATCACTTTTGTGACCTGAGTCTTCTAATTGTTGCACCCTCCCCCCCACCTGCTGGCAGAGCCTCAGCCCCTCCCTCCCTCATCTCTTGTGTACCATCCCCCATTTCCTCTAGGAGAGCATTATGTTTTCTAGTGAAAGCCTCCGCCTCCACAACTGTGTTAATTCTTATTCTACTGCCCTCCCAGAAAATCAACATGCCCTCTGGTAATAGCCACCTGAACCAGACCCCTTTGTTATATAATTTTTTTGCTAAAGAGGAATATTTCTTCCTCTTATCTCTTATTTTCTTTGGGATCTGCTTAAGAATGGTTATTTCTTTATCTTTATATTTTAATGGCCCTCCCCTTTGAGCTCCTAGGATCTCATCGCTTGTGGTCTTTCTAAGAAATTTAACATGAACTTCCCTTGGAACATTGTGTGTTCTTGCATAGGCTGAGTTAATCCTATAGATTAGGTCAATGTCCCACCACAGCTGTTGTTTATCTCTATTAATGTATTCTGCTAATATTGTGGTCATAATCTCCTTAAGATCTTCATTCTCAACTTCTGGCAGGTTTTGGAACCTAAGGAAAAAAGACATCCTTTCAAATTCCATTTTTATCATGTGGTTTTCAAATTCTACATTCCCCCTTTGAATTGTCTTCACCTCTCCCTAATCCCAACCACACCCTCTTCCAGTACACCTATTCTCTGTTCATTCCGTGTGGCTTGTTGTTTCGTTTCTCTGAGCTGATCATTTAAGTCTTGTAGTTGTTTTTTTATTTCGTCCTGTCCCTTAAAAATAGATTGAAGCATCTGGTGAGTAGACAAATCCCTTGCACTCTCCTCAGGGGCTTTAGGTTGTAGAAATGACCCCAGTTGTGACTGCTGCGCAATTGGACTTGATGTGGAAGATGTCGGGGCCGACGAAGCCTTGCCAGGTGGTAGCTTTTTTGGACCCATCATGAAGCTCAGAAATAGTTATTAATCTATACAAAGAAATGGCATCTGTAGAGAAGCACAGCCGGTAGAGATCACAAGGCAGGCAAATCCAAGAGGGAAAAAATCTTCTAATGCAGAGATAGATCAAATAAGTAGATCAAAATATTCCAAATCCAAGGGAAAAATGCATTTAGAGAGGCTCCTGGAGATCTCTGGGGTGGAAACTAGTTCAGAGCCATAAAATCTTCCCAGGGAGGAGTCTCATTCATAAAGACAATGAAGAAAGAGGAAGTTGGCCATCTTGGCTCAGCCTTTACAGGTGGTCAGGAAACAGCAAGTTCAAATTTTCCATACATAGTTTAAAGAAGAGTCAGTTCAACCATCCTTTCTCTCGCAATTGTGATCAAAGAAATTTTTTTCCCATTGTTTAAGGGAAGTGAAAGTAAGTTTTTAACTCTCTCTCTCTCTCCTATGAGAGAGATTTTGCAAGTGCTGCTTTTCCGAGAGGGGTGGAAATCCCCCTCCTCCAATCTCAACTCTTCCAAAGGTTGAAACAAAGTCCTAAAAAAACTGCAGTTCAGTCAATTGAATAAAGCAATAAAAGACTTGGGGAGACCTCCCTCCTCACCGCACTTCAGCTGTAACTTTAAAATCGCTCGTTTCCTTCCAGCTCCGTTCGGCAAAGGCACACGGTGGCATTCCGTGCTCCTCCTACGCTCCTCGGCTCCTGGGGCAAAGCTGGAGACCCCCCATGGCCGCCGCCATTCTAGGGGGTCCCAGCAAGCCGCCCCTACGGCAGGGCGCCCCTCCAAGGCACCCTGTGCTCCCCCTAGACTTCAGGGGAGCCCACCGAGGCAGCGAACAGCAGACGCAAGCGTCCATCGCCCTCGGCTACCGGAAGTCGTCTCCGTCAATGGGCCATTAAGAAGGCCAAGCCAGTCCCTTTACATAATAAAGAGTTCTCCCTTTCAGCTCCAGGGGGATGGGATTAAGGCATGATAATATTGGCCCTTTACCCAACTCCCCACATGGCATCTGAGAACTCAACCAAACCTGGATTCAAAACGCAGCCGAGAGAGTTGCCCCTGCATTGCCCCATGGAAGTCTGACAACCAATCAGAAGACAAGCTCAAGATCAAAGGCCAGAGAGGGCATAAAACCAGGGACTCAGCATCTCAGTCCTTCCTTCTCTTCTTCTCCCCAACATTGATCACCTTTTCTGTTCAGGACTCAAGGCATGTGGTCCTGTCCACCATTAAACCATCTTTCCAAGCAGCCTCCATGTCTCCAGTGTCTTTTTCCCCACTTGGAGCGGAACCCAGAAGTTTCTTCTTCCAACAGTTTCCTGCAACTGACTTCCTGTGGCACAGTTATTAGGGTCTGTAGAATATCTGACAAATGTCAAAATGTGTGATCCTTGCCATTTGAACTCTTACCAATCTGCAATCTATGGGCATAGAATTTATCCCAGAATGCAGCTGTAAAGAGCTCTCAACGTATTCTCAAACCTTACGCTATAATTGGGGTAATGCAAATATATATAAA
This sequence comes from Natrix helvetica, assembly GCF_964273705.1. Lineage (NCBI taxonomy): Eukaryota > Metazoa > Chordata > Lepidosauria > Squamata > Natricidae > Natrix > Natrix helvetica. Next base: position 51,596,395 of record NC_138551.1, on the reverse strand, counting down.
GGCTGCACATTGTTACATATGTGGAACCGGCATATAGGGAACCAAAGTCTTGTGTGGTTACTTGGGGCAAGTTTGAATGTATAACTCCCCGAACCACCCCAACGAAGCCGTCGAGGTGATGTCCCGGTGTCTGGAAGCCGTGCGGATCTGGATGGGCGACAACAGACTCAAACTCAACCCTTCCAAGATGGAGTGGCTGTGGCTGTGGCTACCAGCGCCCCGCTTTAGCCAATGTGTTCCATCTCTGGCCATCGGGGGGGAACAACTGCCCCCAGTGGATAGGGTACACAATTTGGGCGTCCTCCTAGATTCCCGGCTGTCGCTAGATGATCATGTGATGGCCGTGGCTAGGGGGGCGTTTCACCAGGTTCGCCTGGTGCGCCAATTGCGCCCCTTACTAGAGCGGGACGCCCTTTGCACAGTCACCCATGCCCTAGTGACTTCTCGCCTTGATTACTGTAACGCTCTCTACATAGGGCTCCCCTTGAGATGCACCCGAAGGCTCCAGCTGGTTCAGAGAGGGTCTCCTCCAGGTACCTTCCGCTAAACTATGCGGGCGGGCGGTGCCTAGGAATAGGGCCTTCTCTGTGATGGGCCCAACCCTCTGGAACGACTTCCCCCCCCCCCCCCGATATTAGAACCACCTCTGATCTCCGCTCCTTCCGCAAGAAACTCAAGACCCACCTGTTTCGAGTAGCTGGTCTGGCCTAATTATAATCGTAATTGTATTTACAGGGGACATCTATTACTAACTTTCCTGGATGGCTTTTTAAATTTTATATTGGGGTTTTAAACGGGTTTTAAAATTGTTTTTAATTATTTAAATTGGTTTTGGGGTCTTATATACAGACAGTATGTGTGTGTTGTTTTTGTTCAATGTCTTGTTATGTTTTGTTGTTTTGATCATGAACGGTCTGTACACCGCCCCGAGTCCCTACGGGGAGAGGGGGCGGTCTATAAATTAAATAAACAAACCTTAAACCTGAGGAGATAAATCATCTAGACTGCAAGTTTCTGCCACTGTGCTTGCTATTTGGGATGGCACATTTACCCAACCTACAATTCAGGGTTGCACTGCTGAGAGCCACAGAGGATGGACTTTGTAATACTTGAAACATGGCTTTTGTAATACTGTTCCACTGGCTAATTAACATGGTTTTTCTTTTATTTTAAATTTGCTTTTCAATTGTATTGCTGATAATTTCCCATAAACCTTAACCTTCAAGAAAAAGCCTCCCTTTCAGAAACCAGGACTGCCAGGAGGAGCATTTTCTTGTATTTTAAAGTTTATCCTCTGTAGCTCTCACACTGCTGAGAGAGAACAAAGATCGCCTCATCCCTCAGTCTCTCCCCTTTTCCCTCTCCCACCGCCGAGGGCGTGTGCGCACGCGCGCGCGTTTTGGTTTTTCCCCCCTTATCCTGCATGAAATCAGAGAAGTTGGGCCGGCAGCGCGCGCTCCCCCGCCAGCCTATTGGAAGCGCTGCCGCCGGAAAGCGCCAGGTTCTCCAATTTCAACCATTCCCCACTCCCGCTCCATAGAAACGCCCCTTGAAAGCCAAGCCGGAGCTACGTAACGAGACGGAATTCGACGTTGGCTCGGAGTGGCAACCAATCCGAAAAGCGCTCCGGCTTTTGGTGTTTTTCTATTCCTCGAGGTCGGCACGTGGACCGGAGTGCTCTTCCCTGAGGTCGACCAATCCCGGTGCCGCCTCAGGAACGCCACGCCCCCTCTGCCTCCCCCCCCCCTCTCCCGCTTTCGCCCGCGGTGTTGTGCAATGGAGAAGCAAAAGTCCGGAAACTGTTACTCCGATCAGCCCCGAAGCGGGCGGCTGTATTTGGAAACATGACCCAGAACTGCAATGGGAGCGGCGGCTACACGCAACTTAGCGTTTCTGTACGTTCTCCCAGCCAGCATCGCCAGTCGGTGGGCCGCGGGACCGCGGATACCAGGTATGCGTGGGAGTCACCGCTCCCCTTAAATAGCCCGCGAGTGGCTTGGGAAGCGGAAGGGTCAGCGGCATTTCCAAAACTTGACGGGAGGGTGCTGATGCCGCGCTCGGGGAAAGGAACGTGTTGTTCGGCGGGCGCGTGAAACAGATTCTTCTTAAGTGGTGGCTTATAGGCTTCCCTCTAAAGAAAGACGTCGTGTAGGAAGTTTATTGCCTATCTTAATATCTTTTCATGTTATCTGACAGTATAAGACGTTCCAGTCCTGAAAGAATTTGACGTTGGGGAGAAGAGGGATCAACTCTTGCTGGGTTCTTTCATTTGGGATGATGCTTGCAAGGAATGGCTCTTTGCTTTCGCAGTTGGCCTTATCTCAGGAGAAACCAATTCTGGGGGAATAAACGGATACATTGAAAGTTGAATACCAGCAATAGGGTGGCAACTGAAAGTAGTAGGTGCAAACTCCTAGCATGTGGCCCCAGAAGTTTGCACATATTGCAGTCGCCATATGGAAGAAGGGCAAGCAATGTGAACATAAAAGAGAAAAAGTACAATATTTACTTATAGGTGGTGTTCAAAATTCTTTTGTAATAAATAGTTAAGAAAAAGTTCCATTTCTCACTACGTAGCACAGAAAGAAAATGGACCCTGGAGAAGAAGATGCTGCTCTCCTGCAAGGGTATTGTGTTTCCTTTCCCCTTGGTTTGCTTTTGAGATTATATGAAATCTTTTCTGGATTTCAGAGGAGAAAAGGAATCCTTTTCACGTTATGTAGCTAATCTGAAAATTGACAAATATTGGATGATATTCTGAATGGCAAGCTTAATATTTTATAGTGCTTTAGAATTGACTGAGATATGAACGGGATGTCTGGGAAAGCTAGATGCTGAAATGTGGGTACAAGGAAAATGCATGTTGCCATGATCAGTGAGGAGAGTTTCCCCAGGTTAGTTTCAGAGGTGTTTTTTTCAAACAGATTCAGAACAGATTAAGTCTTACCATAATAATTCTAAATTCTGTTATGATAAAAAGTATATTAATGGGAGGTAGAACCTTTGGACATAGTCACACAACTTTTGATATAACTTTGATGGTAGAATTTTGGCACTGTTGACATGGAATGCCCCGCAAGTACTTCATTGGCACTACTTAATATTTGAGGGAAATATAACCAATAAGGAGAGGACCAAAAGATATGTTGATAAAACTAAATACATTTATATTAATAATGTAGCATTTTCAGTATAGAAGGGGAAATGTGCACGGTGTAGGTGATACACTGAATAGTAAAGAGTCCAGAAGCAAAGTAGAAACTTCCAACAGCTATTGCTATGTGCGGTTTCAAATTCAGTTAGAATCTGTGAGCATAGTACTTGTCTAAGACTCTTTACAGCCTTTCTACCCATTTCCAGAAAGAGTTTTGTTTGGTTTTAGCTTAGTAAATTGTTTGAACTTAGTATGGTGGTAGGTTGGATGTATTATAGTTGTATGTTTCAATTACTTCCATGTTGGATCCAGTTTTTGTAAATAAACCATCAGCAGCAAGCATTGGAGTAATTTGTTGCAAAAGGCTAGTCTGGCATTTGCTGCTTTTTGCCAAAACTAAGCAAAATATGTCTACAAATGGGGATTGTGTAGCATTCTAAAAAGGCCTCCAACCTTTAAAAACTAAAATATTACAAGAATGATGAAGCATTATTACCAAAGAAGGAATTATCCTTCATAGTATCTGCTCTCCCTTTGTGTAGAATGTTGGTAGGCAGGATAATGCTTTAATCTCCACAGCAATACTCTGTGACTTCACGTTGCTGCTATTGCTTTTCTTCCTTCTTTTCCTGTTTCTTCCCTTATTGCAATTTGATTGCTACAGTGCAACCACAAATCCCAGAACATTCAAAATTGCAGGGCCAAAAGTGATTTTTGTTCCTCAGCTGAACTCTTAAGTCATGGTTTTAGTTCTGTGGTGGAAATCTCACCAAAGAAAATAAATAATTGGAGGGGATACAAATGTTTTAAGGCATTATTCAGATTTATTTTGGCTAAGAAAGATATCAAATAAAGGAATTTTGAATATCAGAATAATAGAGGCCTCATTCCAAAATTTATCCAAGTACAGTTTAAGTACCTTAGATTAAAATTAATTGTATCAACTCACAAAAACAAAGGTTTTTCCTTACGACCTATAATTGATGGCGAACCTATGGCACACGTGCTGGAAGTGGCGCACAGAGCCATCTCTCCGGGCACGTGAGCTGTCGCTCATTGCTCTTCTGGGTTCTGGCCAGCTGGTCTTCATGCGCACAGGAGCGCAGGAAACCGGAAGAACAGACTCCCGGTGTGTATGCGCGCACCGGGAAGATGATCTCCCGGTTTCTGGTGCACACATGCGCACCGGCCAGCTGGTCTTCACGTGTGCAGATGTGCCAGAAACTGGAAGATCAGTTGGCTGGTGTGCATGTGCACACTAGAAACTGGAAGATCATCTTCCCGGCGTGCGCACGTGCACCAGGCAGCTGCTCTTCCGGTTTCCGGCACACATCCTCCTGTTTAGGTTCACCAACACTGAGCTATAACAATAATTTATTTTTATGTACAATTTTTCCAAATCTCATACTGGCTCTGAGTAATAAAGTGTGCATTAACATATAATGAAGAGGTACTGTAGCATTGTATAAGCAGTGAATCAAGGATAAAAATATGAGCTATATGGAGCGGAAGACATATCTGAAGTCCTTATGAATAGGAACAATGTATTGTTAGATAAATTGCATTCAAAACTACCAATGTTTACTTATATGCTCTTATGTTTTAAAAATGTTTCCCAAACCAAATACCTTTAGAACAGTGGTTCTCAACCTTCCCAATACCGCGACCCTTTAATACAGTTCCACATGTTATGGTGATCCCCAACCATAAAATTGGTGTCTCGGTTCATAAGAACATCGAAAAATATGTGTTTTCCGATGGTCTTAGGCGACCCCTGTGAAAGGGTCGTTCAACCCCCAAAGGGGTCCCAACCGACAGGTTGAGAACCACTGCTTTAGAAGAACATCTTGTATACTATAAGAATTTTTTTTTTAAAGGTTTCTGTTGTGATAAATTTTCACTTATTACTTTGATATTCCTTCCTGCAAAATCTCTGTTGGGATAGAAAATTCTACATAAGGTATATTTATTGGTCATCCCTGCTTTAGAAGCAAAGGCAAATAAATACCTTCAAACAAATGAACCAAAGGTGTGAATGTTGAAGTAGGGAAAGCAAATTATCAGTGAGGTAGGCTATTTTGAGCAAAGATCTATTTTTTATTCTTATACTTCAATTCTTAATTTGATTTGCAGATATAAATATAATTGCAAAGCAAAGCTTGAGTGTAGTGAAGGATTACTAGAATTTGGGAATCAGAACTAAGAATATAGTACAGTAAATATTCCTCATGTACCCTAACTGGGGATGATCGTTCTCGTATATGTGTGGCAAGAGTCCATGTTATTTAATCAAAGCTGTCATGTCAGTAGCCTGTTGTTACAACTTTACATCTCAATCTGTTGAGAGAGCTGTATTGTTTGTTAATATTCAACACACTAAAGATTGCTGCGTTCCTGTAATTCAACTTGAGTGGTCGCCTGTTGACTTCCTGGCAGTAAATCCTCCTTCTCCAACCTACAAATGTTGACTGGATTTGATGGGAAATGTGATTCCAGTACATCTGGAAAGATCTGATTGAGAAAAAGTATTTACTGTATGTTTTAAAATGTCCTTTCTGAACATTACTAAGTTTTTTTTATTATATTTCTTTTTTTATTATAGAAGCAAATGTATTACTGACTTTTTCAAACCAACTGTCAAACAAGGTAAGCAATGTTTCTTTTAATATAGATACCTGCGTGGCTTTTTGTGTTGAGTGGCCTTTACATTTCATTTATACATAAATAAATGTATGTTAAAATGTTTTATAAAGTTGTCCTCCAATGAAAAATCATATGCAGCTGTATACATTAACAAAATTAGAATTTCAAAAATTGTGATTTAATGCACAGTAGGAAATTAAAATATGTGATTTATAGTGCCATGCTTCTTGGCTAGGCAATGAAGGGATAAAGGTCATAGGTAAAAGAAACCTCAGAACTTCAGGAATAAGGTAATGTTCTAGGCTTGTTGATGAATGTTTACTGATTCATAGAGATTTTATGAACAGCTGCATATCTCTCATAAAATGGACTAGAAATGAAGCCAGCTTAAGAAATATTTTTCCAGATTTAACCACTTTCCTTCACGTTGGGTGCTGTGATGTAGAGGTACTTGATCTGGAGTACTATTATTACAGTCCCTTTTTGGTAGATTCCTCTGCTTCTTCTCTCCTCCCAGGAACTCCCAAGTTTTTATGATCATATTTTCTGAGCACTGGTGAAAACAAATGATGGTTCTATTATTTTTCCTTAGTGGATCTTATGACAATTGGGATGGATTTATGCTATTATACGGGCAGTTAAATTTCCAAATCTCACTAGCTTGAAGAAACAAAAACATCTTGCTAAATAATGCACTGGGATAGCTGTCCCAAGATTAGAATATTTACTAAATTGCAACATTTCTCCTTTAATACACATTTCATAATATTACCTACAACTGCCCTTGTCTTTGGTCACTGACCATACGTTGAAGCTGATTGAATGTTGCTATCCAAAATAACAAGAGAAAATAAATTGCCTGAAAATAGGTCTACACTGATGGCAGTGTCCCTTATGTTTTTCCTATTCAGTTGAAATGCTGGGTTCTCTTACCTGCAAAGTATTTATTAGTATTACTGATCAATGAGTATTCTTATAGCTGATACATTTCTTGCTGTGAAATATAATTCAATTGTATGACTTAGACCAGGGCTGTCAAACTTGCTGGCTGGATGCGTTACGTGCTGGCCATGCCCATGTCCAGTTTAGCGAAGGGGGGCGAGTCGCAATACGTCATGTGATGACAATGTGACGATGCGAGTTTGACACTCCTGACTTACACCATGGGCAAGCAACATTTTTTTTGACTCCAAGAACCCGTTACTGGGATCTTGCATGTTTTTGATACTCTTGGAAAGATGTAATCTTACCTAAAGAGATTCCAAACAATGTTTTGGGAAGGATATTCCTCTCAAAAATCCAGTAGGTGGTGCAGCATTAACCCTTGTTCAAATAATCTCACCCAAAGAAATATATATTTCAATAAATATCAAACAAATTATTTAATTATCAATAGTCAAGGACTTATACTGGCCATTGAAATATGACAATTATGACATAATTCATGAGATTCTAGAAATTGTGTACGATTAATCTGTTATTTATTTCTTTTACATGTATTAATGAAGGCAGAACTGTGTTGTGCTCTCCAGAAAAAGGAAATGGACAAGTTGGACATACAGTTTCATGCGTAGACCATGCTCAAAAGAATACATCTTCTTCAAAGAAAAATAGAAGGAAGAAATTGCCTTGCTCACCATCAGGCAGAAGCCCAATAATTGATGCTTTATTCCGAAAGACTAAGTCAGAGAAAAACAACAATTCAGAAAATGGTCTTTGCAAAATATTTAATCATCCAAAACCTGTGGTTCGGAGACTGTTCATATCTAATGCCTTACCTGATGGTTCTTTCCAATTAAAAGATCATATTTACACAACAACTTTGGAAAGAAATGAGAAGTATCCTGTTCAGACAAGGACACATTTAATAGATAATAATAGCAGACAACATAAAACAGAACATGAAGACCTAGACACAACTGGTTCAAGCTTGAATAAATGGCCTTCCACTTCAGGAAATAGTCTGAAGAAGCAGAGCCACGTAACTCAGTGTCAAAAAACAGACTATTCCAGGTTGCCACAAATCAGTTCAAATAGTTCTTCATCTCCAAAATCATTAGGAACCATTTGCAGAAAAAGACATGAGAAGGTAAAAAAAACTGCACTGTTGTTTCTGAAAATAAATCTTTAGACATTATTTTTTCCTATTTATGTATATTTAAAGAATAATAACTGCATAGTATATTAATACAGGTAGTCCTTGACTTAAAGCAATAGCATTTAGGCTTAGATATGGCCTATAGAGCTTTACTCTCTGGGTAGTTTGCTGTGTAGAAGCATTTGCATATTGCCTGCAACAATCTAGGTCCTCATTTTACCAACCTTGGAAGGATAGAATCCTGTCAGGATTGAACTCCAGGCTGTGGGCAGAGTTTTGCCTGCAATACTGCACTTTAACCACTGCCCCACCAGGGCTGAAACCAGTCACTTAGTTCAGCGTTCCAGGAGATACTCTCCTCAAAATTATTTACCACCGGGTTCCAAAATTATGGCCACTGTAGCACCTTTGCAGTTGTTCACTCTTATGACTGGCTGTAGAAATGCTGCAGCGTGTCATCCCGTTCTCCCCCCCCCCCCCGGTTTATTTGCCCACCCACCCACCATATTCCTGCGGGCCTTGGGCCTCACCTTTTGAAGATTTCAGGCACTCGGGTTAGGGAAGGACAGTTTGCTCTGTTCCTGGGCCACATGACGTAATCCTGAAAGTAACCACTATATTTTGGGCACATTGAATGGTGGGCACTCCAAAAGTAGCAGCTAATTCAGGATTGCACCACATAGATTAGGGATGGAACAGCTTGCTCTACTTCCATAACTCAAACTCTCGACCACTTTCCAGAGCTCACGCTAGGGAAGTACAGCATGCTTCTTTGTTCTTGCCCACATGGCACAGTCCAGAAATGGCTGCCATTTTCTCTTGACTTTAAAATAATTATAATGCTAATTGGATTAAGAAAGTGAGGGTTTAACCCAGTGTCTTAATGCAGGCTCTGCTGCAGCTGGGAGCTCATTGTTTCTTCTATAGTTCCTGGCCCTCAAAGTCACAAATCCACCAGAAGAATTCTGCAATCTCCTTGTGAGGGGCAACCTTCTAGAGCCCAAGAGGGTGGCCTCTTGGCTTTTCCTTGTCTGGCTTAATGCCTGAGTGCTGGTCTTCAGCACAATATTGCCTCTACTCCTTTGAAGAGCCTGCCATTTCCTCACCCAGAAGCCCAATAAAATATTAGGTTTTTAATTGTACTAAACCATAATGTAGTTGGGTTTTACATTACTGTCTTGTGTGATAGTAGCAATTGTGACACAGGCTAAATTCTGAACTTTGCCTATGTAATGATTTTCTAAGTGAGTTGCTTCACCTTGATTGATTTGCTATAAACGAAAGCTCCTTTCTACCTCTGAATCTGTTTAAATGTTTTATCAGTTCTAAATTTATTACTTCTTTTAAGATGCTGTGATTCTGTAGGCAATATTTTAACTGCTTCAAATAAACAGTAGTGGTACTTTTTAATCCTGAAATGTCTGCTATACTGAAAATATCTATTTTCTGTAAAAGCTTACCTGTGTATTCTAAAACCTTTTTTTTTTTTGTATATTCTTATTTTAAGCGCACCAAAGATTTCTTAAGAAAAAATTCAAGCTCAGCTTCACTGGAATATTCTTCAGGTACAAACAGAAAAGTAAATGATGTAACATAAAATTTAAAAAAATATGCTAACTCATTACACCTTGACTATTATTCAAATAAATGATATGGCCACCTCTCTTACAACAGTGACTCAGGGCATCGCATAAGAATTAAAACAACTAGAGTATCCATATGTAATCCACAAAGCCTGAAGTTAAAGGGGGAAGAAACCCCTCACTCCAATCAAAGAATCTCACCTAACCATCAAATTCTAGGAGTAACAGCCAGGTCTTCAAAGCCTTGAGAAAGTTTAACACTGTAGGGGCAATACAGTTTTTGGAGGGATGTTATTCCACAGGGCAGGTGCTGCTGTCACAAAAGCAACTTTGTGCAACTGATTGCAATAGCATGGCACTGATGGAAAGGACCTGGAATAGGCTCTTTGCACAACTAAGGTTTTATAGGTGATAACCATCACCTTAAAATGCATTCAGATGGCTACTGAGAGTTAATGCAGTTCATGAAACAGCAATGGTATATAAATGTAGCAAGAAATGTTAAAATGTGCCTGTGCTTTAGTTTTGTGGATCAGCGGCAGTTTCTGAATGCTCTTCAAGGGCAGCCCCTTGTAAGATGTGTTTCAGAAATCCAGATGGAATATAGCTAAGGCATGAGTCACATGCGTAAAGAATGGATGCAATTATTGTACAATGTCATGTATGCCTTTTAGCCCCAAAATTCAGAGTTGTTTACATAACTTTTAAGCTATTATCTTGTTTACTATCCCATGAACTCTAGCCGACTGAACTTTCTAAAAGTAATAATTTTAAAAACTGATATCTATTTTTCAGACTAAAAATATTTAAAATTATATTTTTGTGAAGATGTCATTTTAAATCCTAACTCCAAATTAATGTATGCTACATATGTTTAAAAAGCTACATTAGTAAACCCAAATATATTTACTTTATCACGTTTTTGAACTACCCATCTCACTCCTTGGGATGACTCCAGATGGCTTACAGTATAATAAAAATATAGATTAAAACATACATTCATTGTTTCATCAGTCTCTTATATTTTTGATGTTTCTATTCTTAGGAATTTACATACTTATAGAAGAGAATATATTGTAGTTTAGGGTTGAACTGTGGAGCCCTTGGTTGTTTACTCAATTGGGTAATCTCTTCAGGGATTAGCATGTAAACAACTAAATTCAGACAGCACCAAGGACTCCACAACATACAAATGTTTGACCCTGAATGATATTGTTTAGTAACTCTTTTATCTCTCACATTTTTTCCTTAATCTTGAGCTATGAAATTTATTCATGGCTTAACATTCACAATTAATGTCATAGTAATGGTATTGAACTACTTTAGGGAATTAAATACAGTACCCAGTTCCTACAGCATTTAATTTCCTGAAGTTTACTGCTTCAAAATATATACTGCTTAACATTATACATTTTGTGGATGTGCATGCATGCAAGAGGAGAGAATAATCACTTTCATTATTATTTTGACCATTTGTATAGTTAATAATGACAGAGATATACAATGTGATCATTTTATTTTCATTTTACAGATGAGTCTTCCTCAGCACAAGCTTCAAAAAGTGTGTTTCGTTCAGGATTAAGCTCTGATAAGACTATTGTCACAAAAAGCCAGCCTAGTCCTACACCTTATTCCAGTGCTACAACTTCATTTGGAAGAGCTAACTATAAACATCCTAGAAAGCGGAAAAGGATTTCATCAAAAACACATATGAAACATTTACAAAATGGTCCGACATTAAATAAACACAAACATCGTAGTTCACACATTTCCCATAATTACTCAAAACACAGAATAACTGCTCACAAGAATTTCCAGCCAGCAGATCTAGATTGGTCTGGCAGTAAGTTGTCTATTTCAGTAAAAAAATCTGAAGCTGATGAAAATGAAAATAAATCATATAGATGCACTAGAAGTAAAAATGACCAAATCCAAATTTCAGATACTAGCAATAGGAAATTACAGACATCTACTCCTCTTATTTATTTAGAAACAAGAAATAATGCTTCTACAGTTCTTTCAGAAAAAATTGCTGAGCCTCTTGGATGTTCTTTGGGAGAGTGTGACAGTGTTGTCTCACTCGAAGATTATACTTGTGACACTATTCCAAATTCTTCAAGTAATTTAAATAAATCTAACAATGAAGCCTATGAGTTAATTCAAAAATTAAAGAGCATTTCTGATAGCGATGCTGAGGTCTCTGATTGCAGCGTGGACAGTAGCGAAGAAGAGACACTCATCCCTCTTGAAAAAATATTATTCCAGAGTGTCAGACCAACTACAAAAAAGTCAGAAGAAGCTGTGGATGAGGATGAAATAACAAGCACTAATTCTACAACACATAATGCTTCTGTAAGTAATTGTTGGTTAGAAAGTCTTATCTACTGAGATGACCATAGGCATAAATATCCTCATGAAAACCAACTCTTTACTTGTACAGCCCCCAGCCCTATTTTACCTTTTAAAATTTTTTAATAATTCCAGAAAACCCTCATTATAATATGAAGATAGCAACTGTCTTTTTAATTGAATCGTATATATATGTATATATTGCATTTGTGCTGATAAATAAATAAAGGGAGACTAGTATAGATCTATTTCAAGCTATTTAGCTCTCATCAGCTAGCCATACCCTTACTGGGATTCAAACCTGGGCTTTATTACTTATTAGGCAGATGTATTAGCCACTAAACCACAGGCTCTCCTCCTTATCAGCTGAGCCAGGGAAATAGATATGTATTTGTGGAGATCATCCAGGCAGAAAACCATATTTTTAATGTTGCCTTTTTATATTTGTGTTGTATTTGTGCTGATAAATAAATAAAGGGAGACTAGTATAGATCTATTTCAAGCTATTTAGCTCTCATCAGCTAGCCATACCCTTACTGGGATTCGAACCTGGGCTGTATTACAAATACATACCTATTTCCCTGGCTCAGCTGATAAGGAGGAGAGCCTGTGGCTTAGTGGCTAATACATCTGCCTAATATGTAATACAGCCCAGGTTCGAAGGGTATGGCTAGCTGATGAGAGCTAAATAGCTTGAAATAGATCTATATTAGTCTCCCTCTATTTATTTATCAGCACAAATACAACACAAATATAAAAAGGCTACATTAAAAATATGGTTTTCTGCCTGGATGGTCTCCTGCAGTGAGCCGATAGACAGAAAGGGGGAGTAGTGAGTTCCCTCCCATATTTGGGCATACCAGGGGTTGTAACACACATACATGTTTGTGTGTGTGTGTATGTGTATATGTGTATGTATGTATAAGCCATTGCAAAAGGGAAGATATTTTCACACTAGAGAGTTTTAGACAGAACATACAAAGTAATATTTGCCAGAAAATTGTTTCTCAATTGATCCTGCTTGTGGTGGAAACTTTTGAAACTTTGTACTTGTACCACATAGGGGGAAAAATCCCATATTGACATCCTTGTGATTAGCTCAGTCACTGTTTTTCAGTTAATAGGTTGGAGTCTATTAGAGGGCTTGTGACCAACAAACAATTTTTTAAAGAGATCATGTTTTTTCCCCTCTGATATTCCACTTATTACATTTGAGATACAGATACTTGCTTTATAAACATTCATTTAGTGATGTTTAGTCACATGACAGTAGCATTGAAAAAAGTGACATGACCATTTTTCACGATGATTATAAGCAGCATCCTTATGGTCACAAGATCAAAATTTGGACACTGGCACATATTTAGGATAGCTACAATGTCTCATAGTCATTTGGTCATTTTGTGATCTGATAAGCAAAATAAGTGGGGAACCAGATTTGCGTAATAACTGCCAATAACTTAACAACTACAGTAATCCACTTAACAACTGTGACAAGAAAGGTCGTAAAATGGGGCAGAACTCACTTAATAAATGTCTAACTTAACAGAAATTTTGGGCTCAACTGTCGTAATTGATTTTCAGGTGTTTCTAGCTCTTTCAAGCATTTTCTTGAATAAACATCTAAGAAATGTAGATGTTAAGTCTAATAGCCATCAGTGGTCTGAAAATATTTTATCTTTTTCATGGACTTTTGCTTCAGTCTTCTAAAGCTTTTACTGAGCGTGGGGCCTCGTACATGAATCATTTGGAGCATCTCCTGAAAGAGAAGGAAGAGTTAAGGAGGTATGCACGCTTACCTTTCTGGTCCATCCTCATTTATACAATTACACATTATTGTTTACACATAATTATAACTTGGCTGTTACTTGCATTTCACCTGCCTCTTGGCAAGGGAGCTAAGTTTTGTTTTTACATATATAATGAAAAAAGTACTTAATTGTTAAGATTTTAAAAGTTTTTTTAGATGAAGGTGTGACTTGACTTCATGTAGGTATGGGAGAGCCTAGAAAGAGAGAAGAAAAACAGGGACAAATGTAAAAACAATAATAAAAAATAAATGAAGGTTATTTTCAAGCAGACAGAGCAAGAGATAACTTTCCTCTTTATGGCCTTGGGACATTATCACAAAAAGGCAGTTAACTAATGTTTCCAGCTTATTTCTTGGGACAGCTAATTAGTGACTTTAAAAAAATAAAAGGACAGTAATAAAGATTTATCACTTGGGGGTGGAGGGCAGTGAAATTAGTAATAAACTAAAACAAAGGCTACCAGAATCTTAGTACTAATAAATTAAGTTTATGGGATCCTTTGTACTCTCTGAGCCTGGTTGTTTGCAGATGTTTCATTACACAACTTGGTCACATCATCATTGCTGGTGAGGATGGGGTTGTACCTCATACTCTCTGTTTATATACAGTAGCATGCCCTGCCAGTGTTAGTGATGATATGGTTTTTCTCCTTGTTATTCCTTGACTGGGATATTGTTTTCTGCTTGCTTGTTTGTCTGGTGTTAATCCCTGCGAAATCCCTTTCACGCTGATGATGTTACCTACTTGGTAATGAAACATCTGCATCCACACAACCAAACTCAGAGAGCACCAAACTCAGAGAGCACAGTTCAACCCTAAGCTACATATATTATCCTCTATTTATTATTTATTTATTTATAATGGCTGCCCATCTTACCATAGTCAGTGGCTTACAGTCATAAAATTTGTCTATATATACAATACAATACAATAGTAGAGTTGGAAGGGACCTTGGAGGTCTTCTAGTCCAACCCCCTGCCTAGGCAGAAAACCCTATACCGTTTCAGACAGATGGCTATCCAACATCTTCTTAAAGACTTCCAGTGTTGGGGCATTCACAACTTCTGGAGGCAAGCTGTTCCACTGATTAATTGTTCTAACTGTCAGGAAATTTCTCCTCAGTTCTAAGTTGCTTCTCTCCTTGATTAGTTTCCACCCATACATTAAAACAAAATTAAACATTAGAATATAAGGACATGTGAGGAGGGCAGGATGGAATGCAGAGGAAGCTGGGATCTGTTGTTAATCAACCACCTCCACTCTGTTATTCCCCCACTGGGGCCCCAAGCCAGCTCTCAGAGCCACGCCTTTAGGCCCTTAAAAGGATATAGAAAGATTATCCATATCCCATCCATAAGGAAAGATAATGTAATAGCTGTAGAAGTGATGTGTGAATAAAATAATGTTACGATTTGTTATAGAAGCTTGGTAATGCAGTAATTTCCTCCTAACAAAAGTTTCCTGGTTTCTTTGTGTAGCCCACTCTCTTTCCTTTCTATACTGAAAGTATTTCATATTGTTTGTCCTACCACTTTAGACAGACAAGCCTGCTTTAACTGTTTTCAGTAGAAAAGAACTGACGTTGAAACGGGACTTTCAGCACTTTTATTTTATTACCAGAAATGTGCTTACATCATGTGACAGTACATGCTTATAAATTAGATAGCCACCAGATTTTATTTTAAAAGATCAGGAGAAGCATCTTGGGTAATGCTACTATCTTGCCATATAAAGTTTCTGAAAAGTTTTTTATAACCAAGGATCAAGATTCTTTTGAAAGAAGTTTTATCTCTCTTTTTAGGGTAGATGAATTAGAGAACCAGTTACAGCAAGTCAAAGAGATAGTTGGAATAAACTCTGAATCTGAAGATCAATCTACTGATGGTGAATTATCTGCTGAACATAGGTTGGTCCTCTGATTTCAGTTGCTAATTGCTTTCTCATATTGTTACAGTTATATTCATACTGTTTGTCATATTTGTCATATTCATACATTTTGTCATTGACTTCTGTAATCTATTCCCTTTCTTAGCTTTCTAGTTATTTTAACATTATACTTATTTGGATACATAATACAATAATATAATACAATAGTAGAGTTGGAAGGGACCTTGGAGGTCTTCTAGTCCAACCCCCTGCCTAGGCAGGAAACCCTATACCGTTTCAGACATTGTCATTTAGTATCTGTATTTATGTATCATGCTCAGCCATAGTTTGATATAATATGCTGAGTTTATCAACATCCTAAGGCACATACATACATACATACATACAGAACTATGTTTTAATACAATACATGAACTTAACATAACTCTTGAGTTACTCTGACTCCTAAAGTTCTCCTCTTTTCATAGTAGCTGCTTTATAGGATATCCTAAAGTTAGCTAGAAAGGAGGTATAGAGAGATTGTATTGAAAGTGAGTTACCCACGTGCTGTTTAAGTACAAATCTCACCCAGGTCAATAAACTGAAGAGAATTAACATCCAAATTATTGTGCTTTAAATTCTTTTTAGTGTATTTCCAGATATAATTTTGTCTTTCAGAGAATTTATAGAAAAATACTCATTCAGCCAGGATGCTATTCCCGACCAGCACCCTGGAGAAAACATATTTCACATAGTGAATGCTGGGAAAATCTTCAGCCAGAATAATCTTGATTTGAGAAATTTTGGTTTTCGTCCTCAGAATCGGATTGAACAATATCTTCTTAGGTAAGAATGGATCCTTTAATGTTTGAATGTTTAGGCTAACTATGAACATATCAGATCAAACCTTAATTTGTGGTTGTTTCTGCAGATCTGAAATAACACAACAGCTTTTTGTAACTATTGAAGGCTTACTTGCATCTACTTACCATAATTCTCCTTGTCCAGTACCAATTTTAAAATGGATGTTTCAGGTAAGTTATCTTTTATTTTGCCTTGGATGAATATAATTAAATACATAATGAGTATGAACTATAATTAGTTCACTACTTTAGCTTAGTTTTCTGCATTGACTGTTTCCACTTTCCTATTCTTGGCCATTAGTTGCTGGAACTTGATCACTTGCCAAATTCAGAAAACTTGAGGTTTTTTTTTTTTTACATTTTTAGCCAGTACTTCTGCCCTGTTGCAGTGTCAATAAGAATAGCATTAGTGTATAGAATGAATATTCTCATTTAATTTTACTTCATTTAAAAAATAATTATAAGATTATATTCAATAATGCTTAAAATTTACCTGACATTTTGCATTTCACATTTTCAGTGTGCTTGCCTGTTGTTTTCCCCTCTACTTCTTTAGCAGAATGTATTATTTATTTGACAGGTTGGATGTAGGAATACTAAAAGTACCCCCAGGTCGTTGGTTTTGCCTGAGAAACTAGTCAGTTTAGTAATCTACTTTATATTTATTCCAACATCAAAAGGGGGTTCCATAAGGACATGCATGATTTTTAGAAAAAGCTGTACTGCATTTGAACATAGCATTTCAAGAAATCATTTACTAAATCACTTACAAATCGCTATATTCTGTTGGTGTCTCATTTTTTAAAAATTGTGAATACATTTGAAAATTTGAAGAATTATTAGTGGCACAATGGCTGCAATAGACCTATGTACTCACAAAGGGTAAAGTAAAGGTTAATACCAAACAATAGTTTTGCTCCTAGATAATACCACAAAATATCAATTTCAGAGGAAAAAAAGGTGATGTTTTGAGAAACAGTGCATTCTCAGAGGCATACTAGTAAAATGCTCCCTTCAAAGGTGTACAGCAAATTTAGTAGAAAAAATAATCTCTGAAGCATAGAAATGTCTTCCTTTCAAAAACCTTTAAAAAAGCAAAAACAGAACTTAGCTGGCTGGGAATGTTTCAGAGAAAATTTACAGTCCTATTTTAGTGTTTCAACCTTGGCAAGTTGAAGATGGGTGGACTTCAACTCTCAGAATTCCACAGCTAACTTTGGTTGAGAAACACTGTCCTATTCTTCCAAAGAATTGGGGCAGTAAGAGGATCAGGTCACAGCAGTTTCTTATGGTTCTCAAAGGCATCATGTTGCAATCCCAGTGTTACAAGCTGTTGTATTAGGTTCTAACTAAATCCGTAACAAATGTTTTAATTTGCTAAATATGTTTTTTCTCAAATAGATGATGTCAATTCACTCAGATAGCACAGTTTCAAGAAAATTTTTGGATGTGTTGATGCTATTAACAATTAGAAATTGTAAGTATTTGAATTAAAACTTGAGACCTTGTAACCTTACTTACTGCATAATTCATTCAAAAGAAACCTGATTAGATTCTGCTGTTAACTTAAACCGATTAAGCTTTTAAGGATTCCTATTCCAGATTGTGCCTTATAGCTTTACCAATATAATAAAAGTACCATTTTTTTTGCACTATAAGATGCAACAGACCATAAGTCGCACATTAGCTTTAGAGGTGGAAAACAAGAAAAAAATAATTCTGCCTCCCAGCATCCATCCGGTATTCATCTGGCTAGCATCCTTGCAGCAAACAGCCTGGTCAGCTTCAGCATGTTATCGCGGCCTCAGCACGTGGCTCATCAGGGCTCCATTCTGTTGTGCACACCCCCGGCCAACTGAGCTGAGCTGCTGCCGACGCTGGTGAACACTGGAGCCTTTGCTGCCAAGCAGCTGATTGGCGGTTGGATCGGCCTCCTGGAATACCGCAGATCAGCTGTTCTAGGTGGCAGGGATGCGGCAGGGATCAGCAGCGGTGATCCCTGCCACCTAGAACAGCTGGTTGGTGATATTCCAAGAGGCCGATCCAACCACTAATCAGCACCAAAGGCTCCAATATTCCGTGACGGCAGCAAGTGGTGGCAGCAGTGACATTTGCTGCTGCACCAACTCCCCTCCCTCTGCCGCAATATTTGCTCTATAAGATGCCCAGACTTTTCAACCCACCTTTTTTGGGGGGAAAGTGTGTCTTATAGTGTGAAAAATACGGTATGTTCTTATATCTACATAGAAACTGGAACTAAGTTGATGCAACTAATTGATAGCAAATCAGATTCAAGGAGGAGACTTTAGAATATACAATTCAAAAGATATTCTGTACAGATACAATATTTTCATCCATTTTCTTAGCTTTATAACATCGATTATATCTCACTGGCTCAATGTTGACTCAGCCTCCCATTGTTCCAAGGTCAGTAAAGTGAGGACTCAGATTGTTGGAGGCAATATGCTGACTCAGAAAACTGCTTAGAGAGGGCTGGAAAGTACTGTGAAGCGGTATATAAGTCTAAGCGCTTAGGCTATTATAGATGTTTGCCCTTCTGAATGTTATTATGCAGAGCAGAAGTACAAGAACGATAGGAATTATATTTAGTACAGTTTGATTAAGGAAACATAACGGCTGTAATTTCAAAAGTATGTTGTGATCATATCACATTTAGTTATTTGTTAATTCTGTTCTGCTTACTGAATAAAAAAATTACATAGCTCTTCTTAAGTGGACTCCAGTTTCTCTGACCGGAAGAGAAAATTGTCACTTTTTTTCTCTCTGCAGTTTCTGATAAGAATGACAAACACAAGCCATGGATTCCATCATTATTTGATATAACAACTGTGTTAATCAATATGGGTATTTCCTTCAGTGTGTTGTTCCCTTTGCAACATTTTCAGCCTCGCTTTACTGAAAATGATATTATGTAAGTATTTAGCAAAAGGTTATAATCTGAAGTATGCAATCTGTCCAAAGATTTGCCACCAATTAATATTTTTTCATGTGATTCAAAATCTGTAATAATTTGGAATACTTCTATTAATTGCATTTAAGTAAATTAATTTTAATTAAATGTAAATGTGAATTAAGTAAAATTTAGTTTGTGTCCTGGCCACTGTTCCCTCTAAGGTGCATGGCTGCGCGCCCGCGCAGGTGGCAAGAAAACACCGCGCAGCAGTTTCCAACTGCCGCGCAGTGCTTTCTGCTGTCACAGGCGCCGGAGGCTGGGGAGGTCCTTTGCAGACGGCTAGAACTGGCCGCCCACAAAGGACCTCCCCGGACTTGTTTTGGTGAGTGCGGGGCGACTGACGCCAGGAAAGCAAGCCCGGGGAGGAGGTCCTTTGTGGGTGGCCAATCCTAGCTGCTTGCGCCCGGCGCTGCAGCTAGAGTAAAGCCCCTGCCGCTACCGGAATATCTGCTACCGCCTCCTCCTCCTCTAACAGCACCCGACACTGCGGCAGAGGTGAAGCTGCCAAAGCTCCCGCCGTCGCCCCCGCCCATGGCAGCAGCGCCTCCCCCTCCGTTCAAAGCACCTGAGCTGGGCCCCGCGTTACCCTGCCCCCTCCTCCTCTGCTGTGCTTTTGAGGAGCCATGAGGCCGCGGGGGGGCAGGAGCAGGGGAAAAAGGCCTCATGGCTTCTCAAAAGCATGGCGGCGGCGGAGAAGGCAGCAGGGGTAACGCGGTGCTCCGAGTGGAGGGGGGCGCCAGCGGGAGCTTTGGCGGCTTCACTCAAAATGTAGTGGTGCTGTTGGAGGAGGAGGAGGATGCAGCTGTTATTCTGGTCGCGGCAGGGGCTCGTCGTCGGCATCTTCAGCAGCAGCCCTGCCCCCTGTGAAAAAAGCCGAAGATGGATCCACGCAGATGACGTTGCCGCAACATGACTGGAGGAGGAATTCTGGGAGTTGAAGTCCATAAGTCTTAAAGCTGTCAGGTTTGAAGACGCCTGGGTTTTTTTTTTCCTAAAGGGTTAGGGGTGCAAAGGGTCTTGCAACTTGACAGCTTTAAGACTTGCACACTTCAATGCCAGAGTTCCTGAGCCAACATGACTGGAGGAGGAATTCTGGGAGTTGAAGTCCACAAGTCTTAAAGCTGTCAGGTTTGAAGACCCCTGGGGGTTTTTTTTCCTAAAGGGTTAGGGGTGCAAGGGTCTTGTAACTTGACAGCTTTAAGACTTGCGTGCTTCAAATGCCAGAGTTCCTAAGCAAACATTTTGGTTGCTAAGCAGGAGCGTTGTTAAGTGATACTGACATTATATAACACTTTTAATTAAGCGAATACCTTGAAGAAACATAACTTTGAGTTTCAAATAATACTGATTTCGTTGTTGTCTTAGGTGACATTTGTGAAAAAAAATCAGGTGCTCAGGCATAAAAATGTGCCGCTCAAACACTATACTTTTCTGCTCACACTGAAAAAAAAGTTAGAGGGAACATTGGTCCTGGCCCACCCTACTTTTAGTAGTGTGTTTCCCAGCATGTCAGTCAAAGTCCAATTATGAGCTTTGTGCTGAAAAAAAAACCCCCACTTCTGGGGTGTGTACACACAGACGCAAAATTCCCCTTCTGTCAGCTCAGGCAAGACAAAAGATTGAACAATCCTGACTTAAGCCTTTGTTTTTGCGATTTTACTAAAACTCAGATTGCCATGGCTCTGAGACTTGTTACAGTATGGTCCTCCTACCTACCACATTATGCAATAAAATTATTAGTTTTGAAATTTTAAAATATAGAATGTTCTTTCTAGGTTATCCCTTTTTGGGAGAGGGGGCAGTCTAGAAATCCAAGAAATAAATAAAAATAAAAATAATAGATTACATGTGGAAATGAATATATGTAATTTAAAATACGTAATAAACTGTATGGAAACAAGACTTTATTTTTTAACCAGGTCTAGAATGCATGTAACTGTGAATAACCAATCAAAAAGAGACATCTGTATAAACCCAACAGCTTTCTTTCTTCTAATAGAGAGCAATCTTTGCAATATAACAAAGGTAAGAATGGTGTTTTGCTTTTAAAAGTCCTCTGTTGAGTATAAGAATATGGCCTCTTCAACTGAAAATCGTTAGTAGTAGCTGGAATTTTCCTTGCAAAAGTAGTTCAAGATGCACAGGGAAACATTTTCCTAAGATAGAGAAAATTAACAAGAATTTAATATAATAAAATGTTAAAGGTTTTTTTTAATCCTTTATATAATATATTGCTATCTTTAAAAAGTTCACTAGAATCAAGGATACATTCAGAATGTACACACACAAATACTGCTGTCAGGGTTCCAAATAGCATCCAAAATTAAATCAGAGTCCAAGGCAAAGTATTGCTCAACGTTCCAATTTATTAAGAGTCATGTTGGTACATCTGGGAAAAGCCGAATCTGAAAGCTTCCCGGTTTACCCCACCCCATTGATCTTGCCCCCACACCCACAAGTCCATCACATGGTCTAATCTTCCACTGCCAAGCTGGCAGTTCCACCCATCAGGTGCAGAGGTGTAGACAAAGGATGACCTTGGTTTTCTAGAAAGGAATTTTATTTTGGCTACATAGCATCTAACACCGTACAATCCCCCCTCCCATTTTCCCACAATAGAAAAGGCATAGTAGAATAATAGAAAGTGTGGCAGGCCAAAGATCCAAAAGGAATGTGGCTGCAGGCCTGACAACTGCTTTTGAAATTGAAAATTAATATTGCTGAAAATATTTGAAGTCATTATCTCTCTTTTCCTTTCCTTAAGTTTCTACGACTGTGTATAAATGTGTGTCCAGAATGTTACACAGACAGAGAAATATTTATATTGCTACTGCTACTATTTAAATTAAGTTTGGAAACAGAACTGAAGCAATTTCCACTAGTAGACTTGGAGTGCCTTATTATAAAATTGCTTGAAAGTGTCAGAAACTGGGATAATGAGGTAACTTAATTTCTGCTAATTGAATGCATTTTTGAAAGATCCAATTTTTAACATTATAAAAACTCAGCATCAATTACCGTAAGCTTTCTATAAATTACCGTATTAAACGGAGTATAAGGCGCACCGGAGTATAAGATGCACCAAGGTTTTGAAGAGGCAAATTAAAAAAAAAAGTAGGTAGGTAGATAGTGGGATAGAGAGGGAGAGAAAGAGAGAAATACAGTAGGTAGGTAGGGAGAGAGAGTGAGTAGCTAGGTAGGTAGGTAGATAAAGGGAAAGAGAGGGAGAAATAGAGAGAGAAATACAGTAGGTAGGGGGCGAGAAAGTGTAGGTAGATAGGGAGAGGGATAGAGAGAGAAATAGAAAGAGATTGAGAAATACAGTAGGTAGGTAGGTAGGGAGAGGGAGAGAGTAGGTAGGTTGGTAGGTAGAGGGGGAGAGAGAAATACAGTAGGGAGAGGGAGAGAAAGAGTAGTAGATAGAGGGGGAGAGAGAGAAATACAGTAGGTAGGTAGGGAGATGGATAGAGAGAGAAATAGAAAGAGACAGAGAAGTACAGTAGATTGGTAGGGGGAGAGAGGGAGTAGGTAGGTTGGTAGGTAGCGGAATAGAAAGAGAGAGAGAGAGAGAGAAATACAGTAGGTACTGGGGGGGGGAGATAGAGTAGGTAGGTAGGTAGATGTTTCTAGGTGTATTTATCCATGTGCTGGAGAAGGAAATTGCTGGAGCACCTAAGATTTTGTTTCTGCTGGCACAGCACTTGATCAACGTAATTTTTATCAATCAGTTAAAGAACTTTCCAAAAGGAAAAAAAAAACTTTCTGCACTCTGCAAACCTCCCCAAAATGCCCTGTTATTTTTCAAATAAAAGGCATGAATAGCCTTGGGGGGGCTTGCAGTGTGCTGGGGGGGGGGGCTAAAAACTAACAAAAACCGGCCCGTTTTTTATCAAAAAATAGCCTTATGGAGGCTTATAGAGTGCTTCTGGGGGGGGCAAACAACGGCCCATTTTTTGCTAATTTCAGCCCTTCCCAGCCTCCAGGAACTCTCTGAAAGCTTCCATGGGGGTATGCACGGCCATTTTGATGAAGGGGTGGGGCTTCGGGAGGCAAAAAAAATGCTGCATTCAGTGTATAAGACACACCCAGATTTTAAAAGGTGTGTCTTATACTCCGAAAAATACGGTATATGCTCTAATGCATATGTATATACTACCTGCTCACTTTGTGTTACCACAGTGGGCAAACCTGCCCAAAAGAAACCACAATTTATTTTTTGTATTAAAAATAATTTTAAAAGTGTTATGCAGATTGGGTTTCTGTTTAATAATGAAAAAACCTAGAAATGATCTATAAAAGCTATAATTATTTTGTCATTTACAAAAGATGTTTAAAAGTCTAGTTTGATGTTAAGTGCAAATATAGTCAGTGGGTTTAATTAATTATGAACTGATATATCTAATAAAATATACTAAAACCACTTATCAGTAACTGCTGTTAGATGCCTTAAATGGAAATATTTTTGCATAAAGGGAGCATTTTAAGCTGTGGTTCTGATAGTCATATTTTGTCTTTTCAATAAATGTGAAATATTAAGAAATATTAATGTAATAAGCCAATACCTATCAATCACATGCTATGAATAGTCTTTAAATATAATAAATATTTATATGTATTGTCTAACAATTGGATACATACTGATACGGAATTTAGCAATTGCTTTCAAATTCTATTAACAAATTTGTCTTTCTCTTTTAAAAAGATGCCCCAATTATCCTTGGCAATAAGTTGTCTATCCAACCACCATCATAATCTGTTGTGGCTTGTTCAGTTTATCCCCAATTGGACAATTCGTGGAAGGTAAACTTTTAAGACAATACCACTTAGTATGCCTATCAGAATTCATACCAAAAGCGCCAAATTATAATCACTCACATATTTATGTTTATGTTAATTTTATTCTTCTAGACAAATAAGACGACATCTTAGCTTGGTAATAATCTCAAAACTTCTTAAAAGCCATGTGAAAATACCCAGAAGTTATGACCATCAGGTAGAGTATATATTCTTTCATTAGAACAATAGTTTGCTAGACTTAAGATTTGTTTTCTCAGTGAAGGGAGCTTTTTTAATTATATTTTTTGAATTTGACTGTGTTTGTGTAAGTCTTCTAGGAATCTAACTCAGTTGCTTAAAAATGAGCATGTAGCCTTCTTGGCATGCTATGGGGGTAGTTTAGTTGGCCGCCTTCTGGATGTTTTTTTAAAAACTTCCTAGGTTAGTCTACAGCTCAGGGTTGAATCAGTGCATGGATCTAATAAGCAGAGCATAAATTCACATTAGTAATCTCACCATCCTGCTAATTCATGTTCCTTCCATTTCTTTGTAAAAAAATTACTTCTCTTTTAGTGGTGTGCAGCCCTCATGTACTTGAGAGCTGCACCCACTATTGCAGTGTTTCTCAACCTTGGCAACTTGAAGATGTCTGGACTTCAACTCCCAGAATTCCCCAGCCAGCTGCTGGGGAATTCTGGGACTTGAAGTCCAGACATCTTCAAGTGGTCAAGGTTGAGAAACACTGCACTATTGCATAGCAAATTGAAAGTTACACCAGAAAATGGATGAGACATCATTTTATTTTTTTATATTCTACATAATATATTTTATTTATATTCATTATTTTAATTTTCTAATTGTTTAATTTTTCCTATCCTCGGTATTATGGACTCCATTCTATATTCACTGCTGCAGCACAAGTCCTCCCCAAAGCTGCAGCTTATTATGCTATTATGTAGAATGAGTGCAAGATATAAGAAGGCACAGCATTTAGAATGGGTCTTTGCAAAAGGCAGAGATTATGGAGAAAGGCAAGTCAGCAATTTAGGCACACACAAAAATAATCAGGGAACAGATAGAGGAACTAGACCTAGACAAAACAATGGAGATGGTAGAAACAGAAAGTAAGCTAAAGAGAAATAAACAGGAAAATGTCAAGGACAGCAGTGTTAAGGGGGAGATTAGTTACCAAGTGGAAGAGACATTGTCAGCTGCATCCAAATTCCTTGACTAAATATGGCCCCAGCACTATATTTTTTGATTCTTTTTTATTTAAACTTGTAAACATAGTTTGTTCAAGGTTGGTGTTTAAATTCTAATGTATCCTCTGGATGTTTTCAGAATTTAGATGAAGGGAATTATAATCTTCATCTACTTTATTTTAGTTCAGAGCTGCTCTTTTTGATAGAGCTTGATTCCTCTTGCTGTGATAGTCCCTCCTATTTTATTCCTGGCATCAGAGTTTCAGAAGCTGCATGCATAAAGATTTTGAGGAAACTGCCTCCTACCCCTGCTGCTGCAGTGTTTTAGTTTCTAAAATGATTTAAGATCATTCTTCTCAAGGTTGAAGAAACCCCATAATGTGAACCGTATTGCACTCTAATCTCCCAATAGATGTCACTTCTGTGTAAGGAGCTAGTGAAGATGAAACCTTCAGGTCTGTTAAAGAGGCTGTCAGAAACTTCAGGTCATCATGATGGTGTTACAGAGCCTTTTCATTCTGAATCTGAGCACCAGGTAATATGTTTTTTTTAAAGTAGAGTTAGACAAGATATGCTGTCTAAACTGTGTTTGTGTTTCTTGGTGATATTGGAGATGCTCATGTTTCACGAGGTCACAGAACCAAGTTGCTATTCTATGTGCAGCAGAGTGAATATGGGTAATGTTAATGGACTCAATTTGAGAAAATTCCTTCACTGAAAAGGAGTGATGTATAAGTGTTGATATTAAAAGCGAAGTTCTCGGATCATGGTTAATCAAGAAGTTTCTTAGTTCCTCTTTTATTTACCGGAAAAGATTGTTTCGTGTGTGTGGAGAGAGGAGGGGGGTGGGGGAGATATATTGTTTAGTTCTGATTCTTGTAACCCCTGTTAAGAAAACTCTGTGTGATTCATGTTTGGGAAAAAGATTATTCTCCATTTGAGAACTTTGGCAACTGCCAAAGAGTCTGACATGTAACTCCCAATATGCAAGGAGCAGAGTGGGTGGGAATAGGGTGGGAACCCACAGGCTTTTTTAAAATGAATTTCTTCTTTTTTTAAATATAAACATACAGGTAATCCTTGACGTATGACCACTATTGAATCTAAAATTCCGGTTGCTAAGTGAGACAGTTGTTAAGTAAATCATGTGATTGTTAAGTGAGTCTGGCCATTGATTTTGCTTGTGGGAAGCCAGCTGGGAAAGTTAGAAATGATCAAATGACCCTAGGACACTGCAACGGTCATAAATACATGCCAGTGGACAAGTACCTAAATTTTGATCACATGATCATGGAGATGCTGCAATGGTTACAACTGGTCATAAAGACACTTTTTTCAGTGCCGTTGTAACAATCACTAAAAGATTCGTAGTCAGTCGAAGATTACCTGTATTTTTTAAACATGTTTTAAGAACATAAATTTTCTTACGCTATTTGCAGATGGTTGAGAGTTTGACATACAATTATGTTTCCCCATACAATTGTCACTGATAGCTTTCAAGTCTAATGGATGTTGAATGTGCAATAAGAGAGAAATGTCTGGGTAGTGTGTAAGCCTTATGAAGCACTTCAAAAGCTGAACTACCTAAAAAAAGCCTGTTGGGTTTCTTAGTCCCAGAAACTTGGTAGCCTTTTAAGTAACAATTTTTACTAAATGTTGCCTGATTTTTTTTTCTAGGCCTATTATCTGACTTACGTCCTCCTTCACCTGGTTAGGGAAGCTAGTAATTTCGAGCGTACAAGTTCCAATCAAAGAGTAAGTAATTTGCTCAAATTCTTTCACTAACATGTACACGTTTTTTTTCATGAACATACATGTACTGGGGGTTGGAAATCAATGAATTTTGACCACTGTTCTATTATTCATATAAATAACAGGTTCCCATTTCATACATGCAGCTATAATCTTTAACGCTGAAGTTTCCCTAGACAGTACTTTATTAAGAAAAAAATGACTTGTATAAAAGCTTCTTTATGAAAATTGGTGAAGATCCGGTTATGGATCTCCAGCTAATATTGTATATGGAGTACTTAAAATATGGTCATAATTGCAATCCATTTTAGCACTTGAATTAAATCACTTGTTGATACTTCTTCATACTTTCATAAAAATATAATAGTGAAGTATCAGACTGCAGTCACTGATCTTCTATTCTGTACTCCATACTCACTATCACTGATTATGTTACCTAGTTGCCTAATGAAATGTCTACAAACAAACAACCATGTTCAGAGAACATAAAAGGAGCCCACAATTTCTAATGCAGCTATGGTAGCTTTGGAAATGATATGGCTGCTTTAATAATCCATAATGAAGTGCCTCTTAGATGCTCCCATATATCGGGTTGTGTCCCTTTCAGATGTTTTGTTACTTGCTTTTCTCCAAGTCTGTCTGATTTCAGGTTTTAGGTTTGGGAGAAATATTTCCTGTGGCTTGAAAAGTTTAAATAATCTCCTGTGCGCTGCTTGGAGAGTCCAAGCATGGGTTAAATTAGTCTGGTTGGCCAAGGACTGAGTTCAAATTCTTTGGCCACGCCTCCTGTTCCTCCTTAAGGCCAGTTTTTTAACTCAGTCTGGCCCATTCAAGATGAATTTAAGTGAACTCCAGCTGTTTTGATTTAATTCGGCTTGGACTCTCCAAATTGAGCACAGGTTTATTGTTTTAACTTGTTATTTTCTTTGTGTGTATTTTTTCCCCTTTATTTGACTGCATCGGATCGAGCTACAGAGGTGAGAGAGTGAGGAGCAAGCTGTTGGGGGGGACGGTGACGGTGATTGCCTCCGTGCCTTAAGCGGGGAGGCTTGATTAGCTGAGGGTTGCTGCAGGTGTCTGGCACCGCGGACAGCTTCCCCTGCTCAAAATTTAAACTAGCTGACTTGGGAGGCTTTTATCCTTTTTGCGGCTGCTGCGGCTGCCCATTTTGGATTCACCCCCCTCTGCGTGGCAGCCAATCGTAAGCCTTCACTTTTGCACGCTTTTGTTGGAGACACCTGTCTGCGCTGCTTGCTCCTGGAGCATTGCTGCCAGGTGGTGTGTGGCCATTGTCCGGGTTGCCGGCAGCGCCGCTACCACCCAAGCCTTAAATTTTGTTTCTGGGCGGCCACGTTGTTTTGGCCACCACATGGTCATTCCTTGGATCCTCCACCTCTGCATCAGACATTACTGTGCAGCCTCTGCCTCCAATAGCGGCGAAAGTGAAACCAGCCGAGGCTTGGAGACCACGCGGCTGCACCTTCCTAGGCATGCTTTGGCGCTGTTTCCTCCCTATTGGCTGCTGTGAGAGGGCTCCAACTGGTAAATCCATCTGAGCCTACAGGATGCCTACCACTACATCGGAGCAGCCGGAGCCTTCAGGACACGGTAATTCTGGCCCGCCTGGGGCCAACACCAGGGGCAAGGCCAAAGGGAAGAGCAGGATGGCTGGCAAGGACAAGGCCTCAGTAGAAGCAGCCCCAAAGGCCCAGCGACAGGACAGATCTGCTGGGCTTCAGGAGGAGGGGGATCTCTCCCCAGTTAATCGCCCAGACCCTCTGCAGGTGTTAGAGGAGGACCTAGATTTGTCCCCTGACAACTCAGGGGTGGGCCCCAGATCTCAAGGCCATTCTTTTCAGTCGTAGCCAGGCTCCCCTCCTGAGTCTCCTCCTAGGCTTTCAGGCCCAGAGTCTTCTCCCCCACCGCTCCTCGGGCTAGGCATCGCTTCAGGGAGAATAGAGGCCTAGTGCTTTCTTCTGAAGTGCAGGAGGTGATTGCACATGCAATTTCTCAAGGCAAAGCTGAAGGACTTCAGCGCAAGGATAGCCAATTAGAAGACGGGAACAGGAAGGACCCTGGGGTCTCCACGCGCAGGGTGAGGCACCCATCCCTGGAATCTTCTGCCAACAGCGAGGTTTCTGTAGGGGATGAGCAGGATCAGGATGACCAGGAACTGTCTGAGGATGAAGATCTTCCTCCAGACACCCCTGCATTCTCAGGGTTATTCAAACCCAATACCTTCAGGTCCATTTTGCATAGGGCATAAGCCATCATGCAGCTTGGCATGTCCCCTCAGACAGGACAGGGAACCTCCGGAGCAGATGCTCCTAATCCCAGGGACAGCATGTTAAAAAAGCAGGCTCCGGCCCAGGATCTTGTGCCTGAACTTTTTATGGACATGGTGCAACACCAATGGTCCCAGCTGGGCTCCCTGGCCACGCCTAGTGGAGAGGACAAGAGACTATTCAGTGGAGGTGACTTTGGAAAATGTTCTCAAATTACCCCCTGTAGATCCTCCTGTGGCCTCCTTGACATCTAATTCGGTTCTTCCGGCTGACCTTATGGAGGGCCTCAAGTCAGAGGATAGGAAGGCGGAAAAGGCTTGCCACAAAACACACCAAGCAACAGTCTGGGCCACTAAGGCCTCTACTTCTGCCTCCTTTTTTAATAAGGGCTTCCATCCTTTGGTTGAAGAACTACAGGCTAAATTGCCTGCAGAGGACACACGTCTCCGTCAAGACATGAATAAGATTATTGCAGCAGCCCAGTATTCAGCTGACGCCTCGTTAAATGTGGCTAAATTTGCTTCCAGGGCGCTGGCGTCTAATGTAACATCTCGACGCCTCCTTTGGCTTCGCTATTGGCAAGTAGATATGAAATCAAAGTGGAAATTGGCCGCTGCTCCCTTTAAAGGTGACAAGCTATTTGGGCTAGACCTTGGATTCGGTGTTGGTTGAATCTAAGGATAAGAGAAAGGTTCTTCCCACCAGTACCAAGAAGCAGGAGAGGAAGACCCAACCTTTAGGAGGCAATCCTTTCGGACGTCTGAGGCCTCCTTCAACGCCTCAACATTTCACAGACCATATTCCCAATCTTCCGATACGTAGGTCTCAGGACAGGCAGTCCTTTCGAGATAGAGGCAAGCAACAGTATCCCTACCGTAGAAATAGCCGAGGAGGAGCCTCCCAGAGGCCCTTCTGTAAGACCAAATGACCAGCACTGTCTGTCTCCCATCGGGGGGCGTCTTCAGCAGTTTTCCAAACAATGGGAACTCACCACGTCGGACTCTTGGGTTCTACAGATGGTGAAGCAGGGCCTCACCTTCGGGTTCATTTCCCTTTCCCTGAGGAACTTCATTTGCTGCCCCACTCCCTCCTGCCCAACCAAGAGAGAGCTCATGCACAAGGAAATCCAACATCTCCTGGAAATCAACGCCATAGAGCCAGTACCAGTAGAGGAGGAACGGAGGGGATTTTACTCCATCCTATTCCTGGTGCCAAAGAGCTCGGGGTGGGTTGGGTGGGTGGGGTGGAAAGCAATATTAGATCTGAAGAACCTCAACTACCACGTAACGTACAGGAAGTTCAAAATGTAGTCCCTGCAAACCATTCTTGTAGGGATAAGGCACGGGGATCTACTCACATTGGTAGACCTAAAAGAGGCATACTTACACATACCAATTCGGCCCCATCATTGAAGATTCCTGAGGCTCTTCTAGGCGGGCCGACACTATCAATACAGGACCATGCCCTTCGGCCTGTCGTCAGCACCCAGGGCCTTCACCAAAACTCTCAGTTGTGGCAGCAGACCTCAGAAGGAGGCCGGTGAGACTAGCATCAGTCCAGAGCAGTTTCACGCAACATCACTGCCCACTCCACAAGGAGTGCTTCAATGACAGCAGCCTGGGCAACCCAGACGAACATAGAGGACATTGGCAGAGCGGTAACGTGGTCATCCCCCTCACTGTTTGTCTGGAACTATAAATTGGATATGTTTGCCTCGACCAAGGCTTCATTTCGCAGGCGGGTGCTGCAGCAAGTTCATACTGCGGCCGGACCCTTGGCCTCATCTTCTACCCACCCTGGGGACAGTTAACTTGGGTATATCCCATGCTTGGACTCTCCAAGCAGCACACAGTAGAATGACCATTGGCTTACCTGAAGGGTCGTTCTCTGTGCGCTGTGGGAGAGTCCAACCCCGCCCAAATACCACGCGGGCCCAGGGTTCGGGGACACCAGATGATCTCCACGCCATCTCAGCGTACCTTCCGGTTCCAGGAATCGTTAAAAAACTAGCCGTAAGGAGGAGCAGGAGGCATGGCCAAGGAATTTGAACTCAGTCCTTGGGCAACCAGACTAATTTAACCCATGCTTGGACTCTCCTGCAGCACACAGAGAACGACCCTTCAGGTAAGCCATGGTCAATTTGTCAGGAAGTTATTTACTGTTAATATTTATCAATATTATTTCAATTTATTTTTGCTTCCACTGTGATGGAAAAGTCATATATCATAAATGACTAACACCACAATATATCAGCTCAAAACAGAAGAAGCCTGCAGAAATTCTTGACTCCTTTCCTTATGTGGGCAGATAGGAACACAGTTCCAAAAGTAGTACATCCTATACTTTATGAGTAATATAAGAGAACTCAACTACAATGTCCAGTCTGATAGGTGCAAGTTAGTCCTCAACCATTTGTTTAGTGACCATTCAGAGTTACAACAGCACTGAAAAAAGTGACTTACAACTTCTTTCACACAATCATTGCAGCATCCCTGTGGTCACATGATCAAAACTCAGATGCCTGGAAACTGGCATGTGTTTATGATGGTTACAGTGTCCTGGTGTCATGTGATCACTTTGCGACCTTCTGACAAGTAGAGTCAATGGGGAAGCCAAGTTCACTTAACAACCAGTTAAGTTACTAATTTAACAGTTGAGGCGATTCACTTAACAACTGGCAACATACTTTCTTAGCAACAGAAAGTTTGGGCTCATTGTGGTTGTGCATTGCGGGTTACCTGTATTGGGGTAGACAGTTGTTTACCCAGCCAACTTCTAAGCCATTTAGGGTTGGGGATTTTTAGAAGTGGAAAGACAATAGAAATTCCTAAGTAATTTGTAATCATCTCTGACATGATTACATTACAAAGCACTAAAAATGTGAAATATACTGCAGCTTTACAAATTTTGGACAAAATATTAATATTATTTACACTTACAAACCATAACAACAATTGTTTGAAATAATCTAACTAAATCTTTAATGTCCTTTTAGAAATGGCTGTTGAAACTCTGTAGCACCCTAGAAAAACATGTAAAGTGTGATATTAGGGAAGACGTCAGACTGCTTTACAGAACTAAGGTGAGTTTGCCATTTCTTTTCTCATCCTGGAAGATATGCATTATATCCTCTTGTCTTTTAAAATTCCTCTTTACCATTATAACAATTTACCTTGATCAGAGCAAACACATTGTTTGATCGTTCTTAACTCTGGGCTCTGAAGTCTTTGTACCAGTTCCTACTTTCTGAGAATTCTGAGAAGACAAGTTTGCAAATAGTTTCCTTCTATCTCATCCAAATGTGAGGGGGGGGGGGAACATACCTTTGTATTAGAACATTGTGTTACTGGTTCCATTTATGGTCAATCACCATGGTGATGATCCTATGGCACGCGTGCCTGAAGCAGCATGCAGAGCCATCCCGCGCGACATGAGTGGCCTCGCTGGCTCCTTCTGTGTTCCTGTGCACACACGCTCGCCAGTCAGTTGGACTTCATGCATGTGAGAGCACCGAAACCCGGAAGAGCAGCGTTCTGGTGCGCATGTGAATGCTGGTACCCAAACTTCCAGGCTTCTGTCATGCACATGTGTGACGGCCAGCTGCTCATCGGGCTCGTGCCGGAAACTGGAAGTTCGGGTGCCAGCGCATGGATGCATGACAGAATGCTGCTCTTTCAGAATTTGGCGCTCCTGTGCATACAAAGGCCAGGGAGGCTGCGCAGTCCAGGCGGGATGGTTTTGCGTGCAATTTCCGGCACACAGGTCAGCACATGGTGATGTAAAAGGTTAGCCATTGCTGGTCTATAATATTGATGGAAAGGGTATTTAACAGAAATGTATCCAGAATATTAGAAGCAACTCTTAATTTCACAAGGTACAGGAAGTCCTCTACTTAATGACAGATATTGGAACCAGAGTTTCACAATAAGTTACGACTTTAAATAATAAAGTATGACTATATTGCTTAGTGAAGGCAATTCCTGCAGTTCTGGTTGCCATTGATAACCAAATCCCATTGTTATTAGGTAAGGCAACTTCCTACTGGCTTGCTATGATTAGCAGGAAGTTGCAAGTCCCAAGCCAGATAAATGGCTGCTATTGGATGGAAGAGTACCAGGATGCAGGGGAGGTACACAAGGGTTTGGGGGGATGTACGAGAGGCACAACACAGGACTTTGGGAAGGGATGCAGGAATGCAAGAGAGGGTTGGGGAAGGGTGTATGAAGGGTGCATGAGAGGTACAAGCCAGGGATGGTGAGAAAGAGATAATCAGGAAGGGTGCATGAATGGCTGGTGCAGCATGAACAAAGAGGGGCTGGAGAAAGATGCACGGTGGGGGAAAAACTTACCCCAGCAACTTACAGTCTTCTATGCCGACTTTCTAATTAACTTTCTAGGGAGATCAGCAGGAAGGATGCAAATGGCAATCATATGATCATGAGGCACTGTAACAGGTCATAAATCTGATGTGTTGCCAAGCACCCAGGTCACAATTATGTGATTGCAGGGGTGCTGGGATGGCCAGAACACTGAGGACTGGTTGTAGCCACCATTCATTCAGCACCATCCGTAACCTAAAGTGTTGCAGGTCAAGGTCTACCTTCATAACACCAGCAACATTCTGTTAACTTGCAAATGCTACTTTGCTTAAAGTCCTGGGCACGAGACTTGCCCTGCGTCCTACTTGTGTAGAATGCTCTCTTTAAATTTGTAATAAAATTCTGTCCTTATTTCTTCCAAAGTAAGTACTGTTATATTCCTAACACCCCAAAATAATGTAGACCAGCAGCAATAGTCATCACTTCATCTTCCAACCAGTTCCTAACTTTCTGTCTCTAGGTAAAAGACTTAGTTGCTAGAACATACAGCAAATGGCAGCAAATGATACACAGTTCTCAGCTTATTCAGGTACGGTATAATATATTTTCATACAAAAATATTACATATTATCAATAATGGCATAGAAATAAAACTTTCTGGAAAGATTTTTTTTTGCCCCTTAAAAAGTAGAAAGAGTATACTAACCCTGGAATGGAGTAAAGGGATATGCATTGTTGAATTTAGACCAATTAAGTTGATTTTAAAGCTGTGTTGATATGTCAATAGTTTTCTACTAGTTAGTTTTTGTATTTCAAATCTGTTTTAAATGTTTATATCTTTCCATCTAATTCCTTTGACAATCTTTTATTATAGGGTCAGATCCATGACTTTTGGGTCCCAGATACATAAAAAAATAGAGACTGGATGATCAAATGATCAAGAAAATGAATTGGAAGACTACACTATTGTCTAAGAAGAGGCATTCTTGTAAAGTGCACTTAACTCCCCCAATTACTTAATTGAGCAACTATAGTAAACTGTATTTTTAAAAGACACATTTAACATTGAGAAAGTTGCTTCTTTCTACTTGATGATAATATCTGGTTTTTAAGTCATTCTAAACTTGATGGACACATTTTAAAAAAATCAAGGTAGGATTATTTTGTCCCTTTTACAACAAATATGATTCTTTCATTCCTACTGTGAAGCAGAATTTAAAAAACATCATTGGTATTTGTTTTCAGTATTGAAAATGCTTCTCTGGTGATCTTACAATAGTATCAGTTATATGGATGTGACTTTTAACTTGCATTATTAGCATATCGAATGTTAGCTTTTGAAATGGAAAGAAACAGTAATTTGTTGGATGACACAAAAAATACAGACATATACAAATTGGAAAGCAAGTTGGAATTTATTCGGTTAGAGTTTGCCTTCAAGTAAATTTGGATAGTCTGTAGCTTTATATTTATAATAAAAGGGTTGTGAAATCAGTCATAGCAAGTCCATATTGTTTAAATGTTTAAGATTGCTGGTTGTTCATACCTAACATTCAAGTATTCATAAATATCACATGCTAATAAATTGATGCAATAATTTGGTCAAACTTTTATATCAGAATTCATGTATTCCTCTGTTTATATCAGTGGTCTCCAACCTTTCCAGCTTGGCGGCCTGGCGCCACAACTGCTTCTGTTTGCCTACAAAGCTCCACTTGTATGAGCAGAGGATGCTTGGTTTCGCTCCGGAAGCTCCAGCCAAGCGGAGCTTCGTGAGCGCAAGCGCTATCTGCTCTCGCGAGTGGAGCTTCTCACACACGGGCTTGCCCATTTATCCCACAGCCCAGTTTTGAACGGGCTGCAGCCCAGGGGTTGGGGACCCCTAATTTATATTACTTGGGACTAACTATATGCATTATTTTATGACATGAACATAAAATATATCATCCATAAGTTTCAGTCTTAATATTAATATAAATGTATGTATATGTATGTGTGTGTAAATATTGTTTGTGTGCAGTTTTAATCTGCACTTCCATATATGTAAATAAAATTTTAGAAGCCATACAAATTAAATGCTTTAGAAATAGTATACATAAAATAGTTCATTTTTATATTTACATTTAAATCAAGATAGTCATGTTAAATAAAGAAATGGCAAAATAAATGGTACAAATTGCTATTATCTAAGTCTGCAATAAGAACTGATAAATCTTTCAGGAATTTTATCTTTATTCAATGGATGGTGGTTTATGCCTCTGAAGTGTAAATCTGGTTCTGACTTTTAATGCTGTCGAGAGTTTCATTAATTCCAATATAAAGTTTTAATGGAAAATGGTACTTTAGAAGGAATAAGTAAGGATATATTATTATTAACCATTGCAGTCAGCCAGATGTTCAGTCTGGGTTTGGCATTTTTGTCTACCTATCGAGTCCTTACCTTATCATCTCAGGATGAAAGCAGTTCCAAGTAAAGCCGCCTTCTGCAATTGACTGATGGCAAATTTGTCAATGCCTATGGTGTTCAAGTGGTGCTCCAGTTGTTTTGGGACTGCACCCAAGGCGATTATTATTATTATGTAGTTAATCTTTGGGGAGATTCACAGCCTTTGGGGCTGATTGGTAGCTCAACAGCTCGAGTCCTAACCAAGGACCTAGGAACTGTTAAGGTAACGGAGGATATAAGTTGTTCCAAGTAGGGTGGTTTTTTGTAGAGTCAGAATGTTCAAGTCAGGTAAATTTAGAATTTTCAAATAGCGAGGTAGCCCTTTAGGTATTGCTCCAAGGGCTCCAATTACAATTGGGACAACACATGATTTCTTTTTCCACAGTCTCTTAACCTCAATTTGCAAGTCCCGGTATTTTGTGATTTTTTTCTTGCTGTTTATCTTCAATTTGTGCATCACCAGGTATTGCAATGTCAATGAACCATACTTTTTTCTTTTCAATTATTGTTATGTCAGGTGTGTTGTAGGCCAAGTGCCTGTCAGTCTGGATTCTGAAGTCCCACAATATCTTGACTTTCTCATTTTCTAAAACCTTTTCAACCTGATGGTCCCAGTGGTTTTTGCTGTACTCAAATCCAAACTTTTGGCACAATTTCCAGTGAATAATATTAGCAACGCAGTCATGGCGTTGTAGGTAGTCAGTTTGTGAAATTTTGCTGCCCCCGCTGATCAAGTGGTCAACTGTCTCATCTTTCTCATTACAGAGGCGACATTTGCTATTGGTGGCAACATGTTGAATTTTTGCCTTCATGCAGTTTGTAGCTAAGGCTTGTTCTTGAGCTGCCAAAATAAAGCCTTCTGTTTCTTTTTTCAGTACTCCTGATCTTAACCAGTTCCAAGTTAGTTTTTGGTCAGCTTTGCCTTCAATACTTTTCAAGTATTGGCCATGCATAGCTTTGCTTTTCCAATTTTCAGCTCACTTCTCAATTACTTCTTTCTTATATTCAGCTTTTAACTTAGTTGTCTTCAAAAGGCCTCCTTTATTTACTTCCTCAATCATTAGTTCTTCACTTTTCTGGATGTAATAATCATTCAAGCTGTGTCTTTCTTCTTCCACAGTCTGCTTTACTTGTAGGATTCCTCAACCACTCTCTGCTCTTGGTAGATACAATCAGTCAACATCACTTTTAGAGTGCAAAGCATGATTCATTGTCATAAGCTTCCTTGTTTTTCTGTCCAAATTCTCCAACTCCATCTGGGTCCAGTCAATTATTCCTGCAGAGTATCGAATTACAGGTATAGCCCAGGTATTTATGGCTTTTATGATGTTTCCTCCACTCAGTTTGGACTTTAATATCTTGCGAATTCGTCGAATGTACTTGGCTGAGGTTAATTCCTTGACTTTATTGTGCATTAAGTCAGAGGCCTCTAAAATCCCCAAGTACTTGTAGCCTTCTTCTGGTTTTACTGCCTTTATCATTTCTTCATTCTCAAGTTGTATTCCATCATCTTCTAGGACCTTGCCTATCTTGGTTGCCATTGTTGCAAATTTGTCATCATCATCATCATCATCATTATTATTATTTAGATGGGATAGATTTTATTGATTCTTCCTTCATTCTGTGCCTAGGGTACAAATAATTCCTGTGTGCAATTAGAAATAATTTCTGTTCTCATGAGATGTTGTACACTTCCTCTGCATTCTATTGGCTGCAGCACCTTAGATTGCATTAAAGACTATTGTAGAAAGTGTAAAAACTGGCAAGAGCTGAACCCTTAGGAAGAAAGCTAGCCTAATAGAAACAGCCTGGTATATCTCCATGATCATAAAGGCTTGGACAGAGACTTTTTTTCTTAAAGTGTACTTTTGAATAAACCGCTGTGCCAAATTTTTAAAGAGATAACATTTCAATCGCAATGTATATTGTGTATAGTATATAATGTGTATATATAATACACATGTACATTATGTATATTTTGTAATATCTATATATTACGTGAAGAAATATGATTTTTATAGTTTTTCAAGAATGCTCAGATGAAACTTCCAATTTAACCACTAAGTGCAAGAATAACATTTACATTAACTGATTACATCTCTAAAATTCACAGTAAATAGGAAACATGTCATCCTTAGTATATTCTTAAAAAAACATATAGTGAGGACAGAACCCCCCCTTTTGCAAAAATAACATTTTAACTGTAGGGTCTTACAGCATTTGAGGCTAATTCATTCCAGTTGTTTATATGCATTTATATTAAATATTAAACAACAGGCATGTTAGTATGGTTCTTACAAACTCTGTAAGCGTAATCTCTCTGAAAAATGGTATTTATAGCTCAGACTTCTCCAGCTATCCAAGTACTTGGTACTTCTAATATTAAAATTCTGTTTTGTTTTGTCTTGGACGTGCATTTTTTTTTATTCAGGCTGCACAACCCAACTTGAGATTTATACAGTATATGAATGTATTGTTTGAATGGAATTTAAGTTATAAAGTATTTAATTCTTGCTTTAACTAGGTATGTGAACTAGCTTTATGTTTTCAAAAGCCATGTATATTCTAAGAAAAGTTAATCCAAAAAGTAGAGAACCATAAACCAATAAAATCTTAACTTTGTTATCTTCATGTGTGTTGGACCTTAACTCCCATAATACTCATGTTATGAAAGACTAGTATAATATTCTGATTTCAAGTTAGAACTTATCTAATTAATACATTTAGGCTTTTGGACATAAAAATCAAAGACTAATTGTTGCACTTTAATGCAAAATACTTTTAAAAGTTCAAAAGTAGTGTATTTTGTAGGTATAATTGTATACTTTGTAATTGTACATAACATACTGAATCAAAAATCAGCCAGGCATATTTTAACTTAATGGATCCCGGACAAAGCTGAACAAGTAAATTGATTTAATGAAAATGATGTTCTCAAACTTACTTGGGCATCCTTAGTATCTTTGTGGGATTGTTAGGACAATCACACTTATTAAGTAGTAACATAAACCCTGGGGTGCTGCAATGCAGTTTAGGAACTGCAGCAGTAAGATATGATTAAATTTAATTTTAGTGGGTCCTATCAACAGCCCAACTCAGCAACCAAATAACAAAAATGTAACATCCCAATCTGTTCCTTTGTGAGGACCTCTTCATTATTACCAAAACCTCATGAGAACTCACAAATAGGTCACTGGCATACATTCGCCCCACCCCAAAGTTACCATGAAATAGTAAATGAAATAATTATGATAATATACCCACCTGCATAGGAAGGGTAATAACGCTCACAGACTATTATTGACTTGCCTATGATAAGATCCAGTTTAGTTTCCAGTTGGACATGACTGGAAAGGGAAAACCTTTACCTTTATAATAAGATCACAGGCTGGGAATCATTGATACCTAGACACCTTTTACATACTGTTACAGTAATCTAAAAAGTAAATTGTATATTTTGGGCCCAACCACCAAGATTATAACA
This sequence comes from Natrix helvetica, assembly GCF_964273705.1. Taxonomy (NCBI): domain Eukaryota; kingdom Metazoa; phylum Chordata; class Lepidosauria; order Squamata; family Natricidae; genus Natrix; species Natrix helvetica. The sequence continues at coordinate 51,556,790 of NC_138551.1, read as the reverse complement.
GAATCAACTACAAGATAAGCATTGATGTATTCCACAAGTCATTAAAACCCTGGCTGTTGCCCAGGTCTTGGGTAGAGTGTTCCAAGGAGCCAGTGGTGGGTTGCAGGCGGTACGCCCCGGTACGGGCATACCGGATCCTGCTTGGAGCACTGGGTACCGTTCCGGTATGGTGCTCTGGAGGGCCCACCCGCCCACCCAAGCTCCTTACCTGTGCTTTAAGTCTTTGGTGCTTCCGCGCACTCGCATGGCACATACGGCGCCTGTGCAACGCTGCGTTGAGCAGCTAGAGCATCGCAGGCAAGTACAATGCATGCACGCGCTGCGCGCATCCATGTGAGTGACACTGGGGTTGTTCCAACCGTACTGGTTGGAACGGAATACGGAACCCACCACTGCAAGGAGCCCTATAGGTGATGATTGTGTCAGAGGGAGTGGGATACAGGATTTATTTGCTTTTTTTTTTACTGTTTATTTTTTATTTAAGCTGCCCAAATTTCAAATTACATTTGTATTATAGTCATATACCAGCATAGCTGCCAGAATTGTTTTGTAGCCTCTCCATCTGATTTGGAGACCAAGCTACTACAGAGAACAGGACTTCTCTAAATAATATACTACTGGAAGTATATAAATGAGGGTTTTTAATGGAGGCTATTCCTTCAATTCAGTACTCTCTTCTAGGCATATTTCCATCATTGTTTTTATATAATAAAGAATTCAAATTAAGGAAAAGATTCATAAATTGAATATTGGAATATATTAAAAAAACTACTCTGATTGAAGTATTTGTATCTAAGCATGCTGGCTGGGGAATTTTGGGAGTTGAGATCCACATATCTTAAAGTTGCCAAGGTTGAGACACACTGTTTTAAATCGACCATAAATAGAGATCAACATATGATTTCCAGCTACAAGTGAGATTTCTGGTAAGGCCATCTCTCTAAATATTGTACATTAAGTTTCTTTTTGCTTAGCTTACTACTTTAAAAAATTAAACATACATATGCAAAATGAAGCGTACTGCTGTTCCATTGAAGATTCTAAATTCAAGTGAGACTCTTGCACACTTTCTTGATGGTTTATTCCTGATTTCTATCTGATGCATCTTTTTTCTGTTCATGTATTTGCAACAGCTAGTGCAACTTTAAATGATATAAATGAAACTACAATTCAGATTCTTATGCACCCTTGCTTAATATATTGATTGCAAAATGTGAATAATTTCCCTTCAGCCTCTTTGCGAATGCATGGGCAGAATTTATAGTGATGATTAGATCAGACTTCAGTGTATTTATCTGACTATTAGTATCAAAACTATTCTAGTTATTTCTTCTTTAAAAAAAAACCTCATGGCTTTGGATCCTCCCCTCCCCTGCATAATTATAGATGTCTCTAATTATACAGCCAGTTAATTTTTATTTAATGCTGCTAGATATTTTGTTTTTACTAAGCTGTTTCTTGTTTGTGTTTGTACTGTTGTAATATGTAATTAAAACTTTCTAAAACAAATGTACTATCAAGTCACTCTGGTTGAAAGCTGGAAATAGCAATGTACTAAAGTTGAAAAGGAAGAAGTTATGCTGCATTGTTATGTAAGATAAGATTCAGCATTTTTTAAATTCTTTGTACTGGATTGTCAACAGTATGGCTCATGAAACAATCACACAGTCCCCAAATTCATAAAAGTGAAACTGAGAACTTAGATCGAGCTCAGCCTCTCCTTATACTTGCCTCCAAAAGTTGTGGGTGCTCCAACACTGGAGACTTTTAAGAAGAGATTGGACAACCATTTGTCTGAAATGGTATAGAGTTTCCTGCCTGAGCAGAGGGTTGGACTAGAAGACCTCCAGAGTCCCTTCCAGTTCTGTTAATCTGTTATTCTGTTACTGTATAAGAACGTTTGGGAAGTTGGACAGGGTGTTTCTGATGGCTCAACTATTCAGAGCTCAAATCCTGCTCTACTTTCCAAGATCTTTAAACTTTTGTTTTGCCTAGAGACCGGGTGTCAAACTCGCATCACATTGCCATCACATGATGTATTGTGACGTTTTTCCCCTTCGCAGAGCGGGGGTGGGCATAGCCTGCATGTGATGCAAACTGGCCTGTGGGCGCCAGTTTGACCCCCTAGAGCATGGGTGTCAAACTCAAGGCCCAGGGGCTGGATCCAGCCCGCAGGGTGCTTAGATCTGGCCCATAGGGTCACCCTGGAAACAGCAAAGGATCGACCCGTGGTGGCTCTGCCAGTGAAAATAGAGCTCAGCAGGGCCATGCACGCTCTTCCTCAGCTCAGTTTTCACTGGCAGAGGGTTGCAGGAGGCCGTTGCAACCGAAAAATGGAGCTCGGGAGCAGGTTTTTGCTGGCAGAGCACTCGGGCTGACACAGGGACCCCCAACACAAGTGACAGAGCTGGCCACATTCCCCCCCTACCCGAGGTCAAACACAACGCAGATGTGGTCCTCAATGAAATAGAGTTTGACACTCCTGCCCTAGAGCAACAAAAAATCTTGCTTTGCCTGCACAACAGGTGGTCCACCAAGCATTGTGTGGTCCACGTTTTTTTTTAAAGGTAAATTTAGAACCATTGCAATTGCCAACTCCAGTGCTGGTGTGGTTCCACTAGCTATAAAACAACTAATCCACACAGAAGTTATCTCTTGGTGGCCCAGAAAGATTTTTAATTTTCCAATGTGGCCTTTTCTCCTCTTGGCCTAGAGTATCCCCCCGTGACTATGGGACTATGAGCAGCATACAATAAAACCAACAATTAAAACATAATACAAAAGCTGTGTAACATAAATATTCTTTTTAAAAAAAGGAAATGAAAAAAAATGCATCCCAATATTATAAATGATATGTACGCCCAATGTGTGGGCTCCCTATTGTCAGGGGATCCCCAGGCTTCCTGGAAAAACACGTTTATAAGAAATTTTTGAAAAGTCAGTAGAGTCTGAGCCAACCTCATCTTGAGGGGGGTGATGTTCCACAAGGTGAGTCCCACAGCAGAGAAGACCTGTCTCCTGGATCCCATCAGATGGAAATCTTTAGTGAATTGGATCTGCAGCAAGTTCCTCCTACAAACCTGATGGGATGGATAGATGTAATGGGGAGTGGCAGTTCCGAAATAACCTGGCCCCATGCCTTCTTGATCTTTCAAAGACAAACCCTTGGTTGCAAAGTTATTTTTTTCTTCACACTTGTAACTATGAACGGTCACTAAATGAGGACTACCTGTTACGTTAACACTTATCTTTTGCAATTTATGTTGTAAAGCTCTAGTGTTGCATGTGAGGCGCCACCAGATGGTGGTATTGTTGATCGTGTCACGTTTTTCTTTCCAACCCAAAAGAATGCAGCAGATATTATGTAATTTCTAGGCTCAGTATTCTGTCCTTCACCTGTCTGTTAACATGAGAACACTAAATCATACAGTATTGGAGTAAATTGAATATGGAGAGAGAAGCCTGTTCAAGAAAGACTGAAATAGGCCAGATTAGGCTGGGGACTGCAGAAGGAAAAAAAAATCTAGAAAATATCCCAAGGGAAGATGGGACACAATTAAGCAGTACCTCCAAAGGTTGGTGTCTGCTCCATTCTAAGCTCTCCTCCCTTCTGTATATATGCCTCGGGGCACACCATATATACAGTCTGCCTACTGCTTCCTACTACATACAAATACATGGATACTACAATAAAGACTTGTATACCCATCAGTGGTGGGTTTCAAATTTTTTTAGAACCTCTTCTGTAGGTGTGGCCTGCTTTGTGGGAGTGGCTTGCCAGCCATGTGACTGGGTAGGAGTGGCTTGCCAGCCATGTGACGGTGGGCATGGCCAACTTGTAAAATGTGGTGAAACTCACTTAACAATGCTCTTGCTTAGCAACCAAAATGTTGGCTGAGAAACTGGCATTTGAAGCACCCAAGTCTTAAAAGCTGTCAAGTTACAAGACCCTTGCATCCCTAACCCTTTAGGAAAAAAACCCCAGGGATGTTCAAACTTGACAGCTTTAAGACTTGAGGACTTCAACTCCCAGAATTCCTCCTCTCGCTCTTCATCGTGATGATGTGCAGACGGGTGGAGGGAGGGAGCTGGAACTGGTTCTAAATGGCACTGTAGATTTCTGGAACCTCTTCTATAGAAGAGTTTAGAACTGGCTGGAACCCACCCCTGATACTCACGAACATATTACTTCAATACAAAGAAGAAAATTCAGTATTCTATGGTCACTGCTGGCAGGTGGTAGGAAGAATGCCGGAAGGTTTTATCTTGTGTTTTGTTCAAATCCAATGGCATGTTGGAAAGAAACTACTTTGGGATTCTTTTTATCTGTTTGTTTATATCCTGCCTATTCTTATTTTCACAAATAATTCAAGGCTCTTATCCTTGATATCCACATCAACCTACTTTCCTCCTATTTTCCCCACAACAACAACCCTGTGAGGTGGGCTGGACTGAGCGAGTGACTGGCCCAAGGACACCCAGCTTGTTTTCATGGCTAAGGCTGTACTTGGACTCAAAGTCTTGCTTTCTAGCCTGGTGTCTTAACCACTAGACCAGAGGACATTAAACTTGCTAATACTTGCATAGCTGGCTGGAGAATTCTGGAAGTTGAAGTCCACAAGTCTTAAAGTTGCCAAGTTTGGGAACCCCTGCACTAGACCAAACTATTTATTCATCAGCAAGTGAAAACAGAACAGAATGAAAACAAATCACATGTGGGGCAGGTGGGGGGGGGAGCAATACTGAATTTGAAAATGGGTCAGATCTTGCTAGAAGCTGCAGAGAAAAACATTCTCCAAAGTTTCTACCACCCACTGAGACATCTTTCCATTTGTTTTTTAATTACTTTAATCTTGTTTGTTTATTTTATGCTATCCAAAATGCCTATTCCACAGTCCACTTATTTTCTTACCAGGAGCATATTTCTTTTTTCTGGATTTATTTTCAATTAGTTTTCATTCAGCCCATTATTGGACATTTCAGGACATTAATATTTCCCTGATAGTAGATGAAAAGGCAAATGGTCCCTTTCATATTGGTATTGTGGTATCCTAAATACCCTAATGAGCTTACCCAATGGTTTCGTTTAGGTGTTGAATAACATGGGGTGTAAGAATGGATTCTGAGGAATACTGTGTGCCGAAGTTCATAAACCAAACTTTTGATGTCCAATTTCGCCACCTAAAACCAACTTCTGAAGAAGGATAGGAAGCATTTAGAAGCATTACTTTCTAAACCATAAATCCCTCTGAAGAAGTTCAGAAGACTATGATGGTCAATGGTAATGAACACTGCTGAGGAAACCAGTAAGGACTGCTCCACTCGTCTACTTCCCCTCTCCACTAGACAGTCTAAAAATATCGTAATGCAGAATCCAGAACTGAAACCAGAGTGAGGGGTCATTGAAGCTCTCTGAGCGTAGTTGTTTTCTTGCAGATGTTTCATGACCCAAACTAAATAACATCAGTGCTAGCTCACTAGCACTTATGATGATACCTAGTTCAGTAATGAAATGCCTGCAAGAAAACAACCAAGCTCAGAGAGCACCTCATTTCTATAAGGCAGGGGTGTCCAAACTTGGGAACTTTAAGACTTGTGGACTTCAACTCCCAGAATTCTGGGAGTTGAAGTCCACAAGTCTTAAAGTTCCCAAGTTTGGACACCCCTGCTATAAGGGATAAATATTCTCCTTTATTGAAACCAGAATGCAATAGATAGCAGTTTAATCCAATTGAAATCTGAATTTCGTTGTATTTATTTTCTACAATGACAATTAAGACTATACTAATTGAAATGAAGGGTTAAATAAATATATGAGGAATTTAAAATAGTTTTTTCTCAACTTCCTAAATGCTGGGAAAGTGTAGGTAGGCAAAGGACATTTCTCATGGGGATTCATAGCCTGGGAACCCCAAGGAAGGTGTTTCCTGGCAGAAGAGGCATTTCTGCTGAGTTGAGTAGCCAGGCAAGTACAAGCAGAGAGTCATCTTCAAATACAGAGGCTCCAGCATTCATGGCTTTATAGATCAATCAATCTGAAAGCTTTGAATTCCGACAGCCAGTGCGGTTTTTAAGTATAGAGATCATATGATTCTTGTAACTTGCATTTGTCAACAACCTGGATGCTGCATTTGTACCCATTACAATTTCTGGACACTTTTGAAAAGTAAGTATGCTAGCTGGGATTGTAGTGTGAAGAGACTTCCGCATCTCATAAAAGCGATCAGCTAGTAAGAGCAGTGTTTGTAGTCAAAACTGCTTTATAGGATTTCCTCTTCGTTTGCTTGATGTGCCTTCTTTGAGTTACTTCACATACTTCATTTTGATTAGATGCTGAAGGCTGTCACCACTTTCAATTCTTGATCCTTTTTTTCTGTTTTATGCTCTTTCTTAAAATTCAACTAGATCTGGAGGTTTGGCTTCCTTTCTAAATGTAATTCCCTAATCAAGTCGTTCTTTAAAAAAAGAAAAGCAACAGTCTGAAGAAATCTTTGTGCAAATTGCTCTATTACTTTTATATCTCTGCACACATATTTATTCTGCATAAAATTAATCTCACAAAAATCTATTGAGGTTTATCCAGAGTACATCTTGCTTACTTTTTTATGCCCTACTACCTCTAGTCCAGTCTCAGAGTAATTTAAGGATCATGTACACTTTGTTCAGAACTCTGTAACTATTATTGAATCTTGCTATTTGTTCTTTCCCCTTTGACAGCTGACAGGTAAAAGATTAATCCAGAAATGGATTGCTCTCAAATATTTCTGTTCATCCTTGTTCAACATTAACTTTGGTCCATTCTGATGTCTCTCTTAGTATCAGGCAGAGAATATAAAAGATATGGAAAGCCAAGAATCACTGTTTAGCTATCTTTTAACCTACTTCTATGCAAAATCCTTACAGTTCAGCTTGAGTTTTTGCCTTTATTTAACTGCAGTTAAAAGCTTGGGGAATAAAATAACAGCTTGTTGTGCCCACAGTCTAATTCTCTATAACTTTGTAGATGCCCACATAGTAATCACTGCTAAGCTTTAAACTAAGAATACATATCAGGAACCATGATCAAAGCAGTATAAATGACTCAATGAAATTATAAACTATTAATACTAAAATCTATTGTAATTAAAGTATCAATTCCTTATTTAAAATATAATTTATGATTAATTATTGATAAACTGGAAAATCATGTTTTTAGTATTTTAGATCCTTTGTTTACTAATTTGTATTTCACTTTTTAATTCTTTTTACTTACTCTTTAACTTTCTTTGCTCTTACTCTAAAATGCCTAATTAAAAGAATAAGAGAGAGAGAGGGAGGGAGAGAGGGAGAGGTTTTCCTGCTGTCAGTCAGTTGATGGCCATCTAATGCATCCAGGAATGTCCAGGATTTGAGAGCAATAGACTTCGATAACACTGAGCTACTGATTTTCCTTTTGATTCTGTAGGTAATACGGCCATTAAAACTGTTAGTCCTTGATGGTCCATTCTTCCAAAAGTGTGTCAGATAACATCATAGGTATCGAATTCCAAAAGTTAGTCTTGTACTTTTTAAATAAAAAAATAAACAAACACTCTGAATTACACCAAATTTATTGAATTGATTGTGAAAGGAGGTGTTTCTTTTCCTCTATGTTTTCTAAAGATTGATAGATTTATATCATTCCGCACTGTGTTGTCTTTTTCTCTAAGTTAGAAAGTCCCAAACCCTATACTCTTTCCTTGAAGAGAGAGAGAGTACTACTCTGTTTTTGCTTGGTGAGAGGGACAGAGAAGCTCCCCACTCTTGTACACCCACACACGCATGTATGCTTTCCCAACTTGGAAACCATATTGGCTTAGTCATTGTTTGTTTATTTGGATTTATATGCCGCCCTTCTCCAAAAGGACTCAGGGCGGCGTACAACATTAAAAAAAAAACACATCCCAAAAGTTAAAAAAAATTAAATACATATCCAAAAAACAAACCGAATTTAAAAGACAATATATTTAAAATAAGCTAAAATTAACAGGCCAGGCCGGCTTGCTGGAAAAGCCAACTTTTTAGGGCGCGTCGGAAGGACCGGAGGCCAGCGAGAACTGTGTCTGTCATGATGGTTCCTGGATATTATTTATTTATTTATTAAATTTATATGCCACTCATCTCGCAAGAGGTGGCTCTCTAGGCAATACATGGGCTACAGCAGTGGCCGACAATTAATGATCCATGGAACACTGGTGGCTTGTGAGAAAATGTTGATGGTCCGCAGAAAAAATATTTCCATTCTTTATATTGCACTAAATTAGGGGTCCTCAAACTATGGCCCCTGAGCTGGATACATGCAATTAATGTGTGTTGCTGCAGAGAATTTCCACTCCGGTGTCTTTTTGTATGGGTTGGAGGGAGGCAGAGATTCTGACTTGGGGTCTGCTTCAGCCTCCTGGTGTGAGGCTTTGGGCGAAGGCTGGAGGGAAGTGACGCTGATGGTGAAGAGCCAGAGGGCCTTGTCCATGGGACTGCATCATGGCCTGGAACTGGCTGACCATCTCAGCCCACTGAGCCTCCAGGCACCGGTACCTGGACTTGTACTCACATAGGTCTTCCCTCTGCTTGGAAAGCCTATGCTCATAGTCCTCAGTCATTTTCATTTTCATTTCTTAGATTTTTTAGACCGCCCCCTCGCCCAACAAGGGACTCGGGGTGGTGTACAGTCAATGCAAATAAAATACAGTCGTAACAATGAAATACATTTAAAATACATTTGGAGGGGGAGATAGACTGTACAGGAAATAAATTATTCTAAAACCCTAAAAACATCCCAATTAAAACCCCAAACCCAATTAAAATAAATCCCCGGGAGGTAAAACTAAGAGAGTGCCAGGCCAGCTGATTGAAATAGGTGAGTCTTTAACTTTTGACGGAAGGAGCGGAGGTCGGTGGTAGTTCGAATGTCAGGGGGGAGGTCATTCCAGAGGGTTGGGGCCATCACAGAGAAGGACCTACTCCTAGGTGTCGCCCGTTGGCATTGCCTAGCGGACGGCACCAGGAGGAGCCCCTCCCTGTGTGAGCGGATAGGTCGCAGGGATGTGTGTGGTAGGATGCGATCCTGCAGATAACTAGGTCCTATGCCATGGAGCGCTTTAAAGATGGTGATCAATACCTTGAAACGCACCCGAAAGGCCACAGGTAGCCAGTGCAGCTCGCGCAGGAGAGGTGTTACGTGGGAGTAACGTGTACTCCCCATAATAACCCGCGCGGCTGCGTTCTGAACTAGCTGCAGTCTCCGGATGCGTCCCAAGGGAAGCCCCATGTAGAGGGCATTGCAGTAGTCCAGGCGAGACGTCACCAGCGCATGAGTGACCGTGCGCAGGGCACTCTGGTCCAGTAGGGGGCGCAATTGGCGCACCAGGCGAACCTGGTGGAACGCCCCCCTTGCCACGGCTGCCACATGGTCCTCCATTGACAGCCGGGCATCAAGGAGGACGCCCAAATTGCGCGCCCGCTCCACAGGGGACAGTTGTTCGTCCCCTATGGCCAGCGATGGAGTCAGCTGGCTGAACCGAGGTGCCGGTACCCACAGCCACTCGGTCTTGGAGGGGTTGAGTTTGAGTCTGTTGTCCCCCATCCAGACCCCGACGGCTTCCAAACACCGGGACATCACTTCGACAGCCTCGTTGGGGTGGTTTGGGGTTGATATGTACAGCTGAGTATCATCAGCGTACAGGTGGTACTCAACCCCAAAACCACGGATGATCTCGCCCAGCGGCTTCACATATGCGTTGAACAGGAGAGGCGAGAGGACCGACCCCTGTGGCACCCCACAAGTGAGTGGCCTCAGGGACGACCTCTGCCCCCCTGTCAACACACATTGCTTCCGGTCGGAGAGGTAGGAGCCGAACCACCGCAAAACGGTGCCTCCGACTCCCATCCCCTCCAACCGGCGCAATAGGATATCATGGTCGATGGTATCAAAAGCCGCCGAGAGGTCTAATAGGACCAGGATAGAGGAACAACCCCTATCTCTGGCCCTCCAGAGATCATCAACCAACGCGACCAAGGCTGTCTCAGTGCTGTGCCCGGGTCGGAAGCCGGACTGGCGTGGGTCTAGATAGTCGGATTCGTCCAGGTGTCGTGGAAATTGCTGCGCCACCACATTCTCCACAACCTTCGCCAAGAAGGGGAGGTTGGAGACTGGACGATAATTAGCTAGTTCCATTGGGTCGAGCGAAGGTCTCTTGAGCAAGGGTCTCACCACCGCCTCTTTCAAGGCGGTTGGTAAGTATCCCTCACCCAGTGAGGCGTTCACCAGGCCCAGGAGCCAGCCTCGTGTCACCTCCCAGGCTGCCAGTACCAGCCAGGAGGGGCACGGGTCCATTAAACATGTGGTGGGTCGCAGCCGTCCACGCAACCTGTCCAAATCCTCGGGGGCAACAGAGTCAAACTCCTCCCAGAATGGTCTCTCAAGACTCGCTGTTGGCGGCTCGTCTGGTCCACTGACGGAGGTCCACCTGCTCCGGATCTGATCGATTTTGTCCTGAAGATATTCCCCAAATTCCTCTGCTCTACCCTCTAAGGGTGTCTCCCGCGCCCCCTGAGATAAAAGGGAGCGGGTCACCCGAAACAGGGCGGCAGGGCGGTTATCCGCGGACGCAATAAGGGCAGCACAATGTCTACGTTTGGCCGCTCTTATTGCCACAAGGTAAGTCCGCAAATAGGCTCTTACCTGTGTTCGGTCAGATTCGGAGCGTGAGGACCTCCACCTGCTCTCTAGACATCTCCTGTGGCGCTTCATCCCCCTAAGCTCCTCAGTAAACCAAGGAGCCCGGGTGGGTCGATGCCGCAAGAGAGGTCGCAAAGGCGCAACCCGGTCCAAGGCCCCAGTCGTCGCCCTATTCCAGGCAGTCACTAGGTCCTCGGAGCGGGCGCGGGACAAGGCTACAGGTATTGGCCCAAGCTCCGTCTGGAATCTATCCGATTCCATCAGGTGCCTGGGGCGGTACCAGTTTATAGAGTCTGGTTCCGCCTCCTCGCGGTGGGGGATAGCGCCAGGGAAGTCCAGCCGGAGGGATGAGTGGTCTGACCATGACAGGGGCGTGATGACTAAATCCCCTATTCCCAGATCACTCGTCCACTGTTCAGATACAAAAATGAGGTCCAGTGTGTGGCCCCCTTCGTGAGTGGGGCCCTGCACTAATTGGGTCAGGTCCATGGCCGTCATGGAAGCCATGAACTCCCGAGCCACCTCAGAAGCCGCTCCCGTTGACGGCAAGTTGAAGTCCCCCATGACCAAGAGTCTGGGAGTCTCAATTGCCGTCGTTGAGATTAGCTCGAGGAGCTCGGGCAGGGCTGCTGATGCATAGCGAGGAGCCAAGTATACAATCAGCAAGCCCCACTGCCTCCCTGGGCCCCAGTTCACACCAAGGGACTCACACCCGGGTATCTGAGGGACAGTGAACTCCCTCGGCTCTAAACATTCCCGAATAACCACCACCACCCCACCACCCTTACCCAGGGCCCGGGGCTGATGGAATGCCCGGAAACCTGGTGGGCACATTTCCACGAGGGGTAAACCACCCTCGTGGCCCAACCAGGTCTCCGTTATCCCAGCAAGGTCTAGCTCCCCCTCTGAGATCAACTCATTAATGAGGGGGGCCTTGTTGGTAACAGACCTTGCGTTGCAAAGCATCAGCCGCAGGCCCTGGCTCTGTAGCACCTGTCCACCTAGACTGCAGGGGTTGGTACAAGCGACCGGGCATAACCAACAGCCACGGTCTCCCAACCGACCTTGGGATCTTATCCTGTCCTCGCATCCCTTCCTCCCCACGACCGTTGTAATAGGACAACCCTCTGCTTGAATGACCTTTACTTTCCCCACCACCACCGCATCCCCGTCCTTCCTAGACTCACCTATTTGTCCGGCGCTGGCTCTCCTCACGGTCTGAATAGCCCTCCCCCCCCACCCTGGAACCCCCTAAAAAAGATAAAAAACATTTTACTAAAAATCCCCTTAGCTTCCGGTTCCTGCACCTCTCGGGGTCCATGAACCCGTCCTCGAGGCGGGCCCTTGAAAGAGCCAAGGGCCAAACCTGCGAGAGAGGGGCCTCCCGCAGGCGGAGCAAATCTAGCCTCGAATAAGTTATTATCAAAGTTCCAATAGGGGTTAAGGTGCTGTAGGTGGTAAGAATAAGTCAGTATGGGGGGAAGGTTGAAGGCATTAGTCCCATAAGTCAATGTGGGAGGTGAGAGGCATTGTCCTAGATAATTCTTCAGTAAAGAGTGGGGGGGAGCAAATGTCCAAATGATGGGATTAGACGGATGCGACGATAATGGTAAGAATGATAGAAAAATGGGTGATAGCCCTAACTGTAAGGTTAGTGAAAACCCTCCGTAGTCTTAGATGGTCCTAGGTGGGGATAAGCTCAGGAACAGAGGTTCAGGGTCCTTGGTGGGTGGGTGGGCAGTCTTGGCCCAGGTATCCAGATAGCCATACTCCCAGGCAGCCTTCCAGCCTCTCCATGGTCATAGGCCCGGTCCATGGCCCTTGACCAGATCTCCCAGAGGCCTCAGATGATCCAAGCCCCACAACCACCATAACCACCATCTTCTCCCATTCTGTCCTGGCTCCCACCTGAAGGGTCCAGTAGTCCAGGCTCACCCAGTGCTCACCCAGCGTTCCTAAATTCCAGGCGTTGGTCTTCCTGCGTCTTCCCAACAGTGCCGGCCTCCAGGAGTCACCAGGAGCCGACAGAGGATGATACGAAGCCTCGGTGAAAAGCCTCTGCAAGGCCCTTGGCAGAGGCATTTTACAAGTAAAAAATACAAGCAGGTCTTCTTTCAGCCTTTCCTAATCGGCTGTCTCGCCTCTCTGCCGGCCGCTCTGTCGTCTCCACTTGTCTCCTCTGCCTCTGTCTCATCTGCCGGCGTGCACGCCAGACGCCGAACACTGCTGCGCCGCCGCCATTCCTTCCTACTCGCACTCCCCAGTCTCTTCCTGCCTCTTCCTGCCTTACGCCGATCTTCTGTGGCCTCCCCTCGACCACCGCGACCACCCTGGCGGACCAAAATACATCCAAAGCCAGCCTGGGTGGTCTATGAGTCCGACTCTCGGCCCTCCGATGGAACGAGGGCCGGGAACAGCACCCATTGCCCCGTTGGAGCTCTCTGGCGTCTCCCGGAGCTCAGGAGGCGATCGCCATTACCGGAAGCTCCTCCCAAATGTGCCCATCAGTGAGGTACTTCTGTTGAGCCTCCTTCTCAGTCAGATCCAATTTGAACTGTGCCAGCTGTTTTGCCATCTCTTCCTCATGGCGGTGCCCCCCCCCCCCAAATGAGCAAAAAACAGCCCGTTTTTCGTGAAAACGGGCCCGTTTTTTGTAAAAAAAAATAAATGCATGCATAGCCTTTAGGAGGCTTATAGAGTATTCCTGGGGGGGGGGCAAAAATGAGCAAAAAAATGGCCCGTTGTTCACTTATTTCTACCTTCCCCAGCCCTCGGGAGCTCTCTGAAAGCCTTCTACAGGCTCTGCATGGCCATTATGCAAAAGGGGAGGGGTTTCAGGGGGCAAAAAATGCTGTATTCAGTGTATAAGATGCACCCAGATTTTCAGCCTCTTTTTTGAAGGAAAAAGGTGCGTCTTATACTCCGAAAAATACGTATTTATTTATGTACATCTTTGAGGTACACACATATTTGAATAACTACTGAATTCATGCTGGTAAGGAGGGGGATGGAGAAGCAAATCGTGTCTGTTTCACAGATTATTTTGATAAAAGAAAGTGGTTGGATATTCTCATCCATGTTTATAGCTGAAGAAAGCCAAGCATAACCAAAATGTTACCAATGTTCCATTATATGATTTGTTTGAAGATTTTTAGCCTAGAAAGCAAAACATATTTAACTTTGATCCTTTAGTTCTGAGGAATCAAGGAAGTTTAATAAAGCTAATAAAAACAGTAAATTAGTTGTGGAAGATTATGACTTCTTACATCTAAAACGCATTTCTTTAAGAAATATTACATATAATCAAGTTACACAGACACATAAAGAAAGATGGAAAATCTAAAGAACTTCAGCGAGGATTTAATGAATGCTTCCAGTATGCTTAATGTAGTATATATAATGGAATCTGGTATATCTGGTATAGTTTTGTTGCTGAACTTCAGAAGCAATAAAAAGAATCTTCCAGGGACCCTACAAGATTTTTGTGTGTCAGAGCTAGTGTAGTGATAAACCAAGTGTGATAAAAATTGAAGATGTGAAAAAAAAAAACCTGGGAGAAATTGTATGTCAATAGTGCAACACTTTTTCAAATGTCCACTCTCATAAACATGAAATGGATCCATTATGCCCAGGACTCCAAAGACCAGGACTTCAGAATCCGTTTAAAGTAATATACTTAAATACCGCACTCAACATGTAGTCCTCAATGGAACTGCATCTACATGGAGGGAGGTATGTAGTGGGGTACCCCAGGGCTCTGTTTTAGGACCAATACTCTTCAACATCTTCATCACTGGTTTGGACGAGGAGATAAATGGGGAACTCATCAAATTTGCAGACAACACCAGGCTAGCAGGAATAGCTAACACTCTGGAAGATACACTTAAGATACAGAAGGATCTTGACAGACTTGAACATTGGGCGTTATCTAACAAAATGAAATTCAATGATGAAAAAAGTAAGGTTCTACATTTAGGCAAGAAAAATAAAATGCACAGGTACAGTATATGTAGTACCTTACTCAATAGTGGTGACTGTGAGATGGATCTTGGAGTCCTAGTAGACAACCATTTAAATATGAGGCAGCAGTATGCAGCAGCTGCCAAAAAAGCCAACACAGTTCTAGGCTGCATAAACAGAGGGATAGAATCAAGATCACGTGAAGTATTAATACCACTTTATAATGCCTTGGTAAGGTCACACTTGGAATAGTGCATCCAGTTTTGGTTGCCACGTTGTAAAAAAGATGTTGAGACTCTAGAAAGAGTGCAGAGAAGAGCAACAAAGATGATTAGGGGACTCAAGGATAAAACATATAAAAATGGTTGCTGGAACTGGATATGTCTAGTCTTATGAAAAGAAGGATTAGGGATGACATGATAGCAGTGTTCCGATATCTCAAGGGTTGCCACAAAGAAGAGGGAGTCAAACTATTCTCAAAAGCACCTAAGGGTAGGACAAGAAGCAATGGGTGGAAACTAATCAAGGAGAGAAGCAACCTAGAACTAAGGAAAAAATGTCCTGACAGTTAGAACAATTAATCAGTGGAACAACTTGCCTCCAGAAGTTGTGAATGCTCCAACACTGGAAGTTTTTAAAGAAGAGATTAGATAACCATTGTCTGAAGTCATGTAGGATTTCCTGCCTAGTCAGGGGGTTGGACTAGAAGATCTCCATGGTCCCTTCCAACTCTGTTATTCCATTCTATCCTTAAGTATAGTAGAAGTTGCACACAGATTTCAGATTCACTGTGCTACCCAAGATTTTCCATTGAAAGCAAGCATTGAAAAGTTGGCAGACATTTCTCCCATTCTGAAATGCTATATCTACAAACTAAACTCTAAACCATATCTGTTTAAAACTGCTTAAACTGTATTTGTTAAATCAGAGAGAAAAAAGCTCCATGGGTTTGCACAGCCCCACTCACTGCATAATTGCCCTTCCAACTGTGTCTCATTTTCTTCTCTGCATTGAAACATTGCCCTTTTTTGCCTTACAAGTAGGGCTACTAAATCTGAGTTGTGAAAATCTGACTGACCAGATTATGCATCTCTTTGTTGCTTGTTGGACTTTTGAAGCTCAACTCTAAGAGCCCTATTGCAGACTTCCACTGAAGGAAGTTAAACAAGAATTTTCCAGTAACACTAACTCTTAAAGCAGTGGGTCTCAACCTTCCTAACACCGCGACCCTTTAATACAGTTCCTCATGTTGTGGTGAACCCCAACCATAAAATTATTTTATGTTTTCCGTATTTTTTTTTAATATGTGTTTTCCGATGGTCTTAGGCAACCCCAAAGGGGTCCCGACCCACAGGTTGAGAACCACTGTCTTAAAGGAAACTGTTATGTTTGTATCCGTTCTAATAAGATGTCACGTATCACAAAGTGTATTTGGTTTTTTTTTCCTCTGCAGAGGATGCAAAACAAGCATGGAGTTAAAATATTACTGGATATTTTATATTTGCTGGATACTATCACAGGAAATACTGTTCACTATCTTTATATTGAGGAAATTGCTTCTTTAACTGGGAGTTGCTTCATCAAAATGTATAAATGTATATATGCATTTGTTCAATTTATATTCTGATTTTTCCCCCATTCAGTGCTCAGAGCAGCCCCAGTGTGATGTTCAGATAGATGACTCCTAATTCAACTGTTAGTTTACAAGATTTTATTTTGTAAATCAACAAACTCCATGTCTTGACAGCACAAAATCTTGAATAGAACCAGCTTTGCCCAGGCCTTGGCACTATTCCAAACTACTCTGTTGTAAAACAAGCTAAAAAACATGGGGGATGATTGCTGTTAAATTGTCTTGGGCTAGAAGTGACGCAGTAAAACAATGAATGGATTTAATAAAGTGGTTTCTCTGAAAGGAGTCTAGTGGATTTAATTGCAGCAATGCAAACAAGTAGGAGAGGGAGCAAACCTCCCCCGCAGATTCAAATAATGGTGTGTTGCAAGCTTGACAGCACAAGGTAAAAATTGTCTGTTCCTGTAGTGCAAGGTAGGGCTGATAATAATTGCTATATTGTTCTACATTTGGAGGCAGCCAAAATAAAACACTTCCTGGGCATGGTGTTAAAAAAAACCACAGCAGCACACCATAATGAATAAAATACTCAGCCATTTTCATATACTGATTAGGTTCATGCATTATACAGAAACCATTAGGTGGTTTACTTTGTTGTAGTTTGCTTAGTAGTATAAGTAGTATATTGTTTGTAAACTACAAAATATGGCTTAGTGGCATTGGCTCATTCAATAAACTAGGATTAAAATAATAGCTTATCCAGATGTATGAATTCAGCACTGAATTTCACAAATTTCTTTATTACTAACTTTTTAGTAGTGGAAGAGAAAAATAGCAATAGCACCAAGTTTTATATATCACTCTACAGGGTGCTTTACAGTACTCTCTGAGCAGTTTACAAATGTCAGTATATTGTCCCCAACTGGGTTTTCATTTTACCAACCATGGAAGGATGGGTCAACCTTGAGCTGGTCAGGATTGAACTCCTAGCTGTGGGCAGAGTTAGCCTGCAATACTGCATTCTAACCACTTTGCTACCGCTTTGTCCCAAACAGGACAATTAATTAATAGATTCATGCAAAGAGAAGGATGAATTTTAAAGATTAGAAGCATCTTGGAAAAGCAGCTTGTTCTCTTCTTAGTATGCAATTCTTCCCAGCCTAGTGCTCCCCAGTCATGTGAGATTTAACTTTCATCACATCAGTTTGGCTGTGTATTAGGGAAACTGAAATTTAATACATCTGGAGGACACACAGTTGAAGAAGGCTGCTGGACCTGATCTCAACAGAGACAGGAATTTTTACAGTTAGCTAAATTTATGGGGGAGAAATCTGCACTATTTAATTCTGCTTTACACTTCACTGATAGGCAAGCACATCTGTGTATAACAGCAAAATCAGTCTTTCCAAGAGATTCTTAGTAATAAGTTTACACAAGGATTTAGACTTGGAATGACTGCTGCAATTATGGAATTAAAAAGAAAAAAAACACATCAACAAAGTGAAATGATATGAAATTAGGAAGAAATACATATCTCAAATGAGGATAAACAATAATGTTGTCCCAAAGACCTGAGCAAACTGTAAATGTGATTGCTATGGTAGAAAAGGAAAGCAAGATAATTTATTTTATAGTACAAGTTTAGATGAATTCTAGAATGATTGCATACTAAAAGGAAATTATTGCACACTAAAAAGATACATTAGTAGTGAATAATTAAGTCTCCATAGTTAAGTATGCTTAGCCACAGGAACATAATACATAGTTAAGTAAAGCAGGAATAACAATGATTAGCAATTAAAGAATTAAATTCAACAAAACAAAACTAGAGTTAGCAGTGTTAAAAATTCAACAAAACAAAACTAGAGATAGCAGTGTTAAAAATAAATACTGAAACCACATTTAAAGCTAAATTTTAGCTAAAACAACTTTTAATGTCAACTTTACAAAGTCTGAGCAGCATGAAGATTTATCTCCTGCAGTGTAAAATTATGGTAAATTGAAAGCCATAGTAGCAAGAAAGTTAATAATGTGTGGCTGTCATACCACTGCCTTTAAACAATTTTTTTCTTTAAATAGAAACAAAGCAGAAATTCTATTTCCAAAAAGAAATTTTGTTTAATAGTGAAACAAGATAATTAATATACTGATGAAAATAAATTAGACCCAATCCAGGGAAAGGTTAAAAATCCAGGAATATAAATGGGTCTAAGAATTCTATAAACTTTTCATAGCAGGTTTCATATAAAGGTATGGCAATCTAGCAAAAATTGTAGGACTGTAGCATGATAGGGCTGAAAACTTTCAGATGTGAAATTTTAGGATCCAATCTGAGTTAGTCACTGGGACCAGAGATTTAGTCTTCCGAGCTTTCACACCTGTGCAACATTATCTTGGGACATGTATATTTGCCTTCATTTGTTTTAAATTTTAGTTGCTCAACAACATTGTAGACCTTACCATAATGAACAGTTGACTATCATCAACATTTGAGAGTTTAAAATATATATATATACACTCAGTTTGACATCATTAACTTTAATAAGTTGTCACTTTTTCCAACCTCTGGCTTGGACCTGTGGTTTGCACTAACAATAACCAACATTAAAATCTGGATACATATATATGTTAACTTTAGTTAATATTATGTCTCATGACTTTCTAGGCAAAAGCAAACTTAAGTCTGCAATCAAGTATACATTCAAATGTATATTTCTACTCAGTGGAGAACTTACGAGCTGATCTCAATAGGAGTTGAAGACAGCACCTGCTCATAGTCTACACATAAAATTATGCTCAAAGAAGGATGTGCTACAAACATTTAGGCTCAAATGGCACCTGAGGGAGATACACAGCCAGCTAGTCTATTTCTTTCAGCAGAATGAACAGAGTAGAACAATTTTCTTTGTTTAAGATTTTTACACTGATCTGAGTTACACTATAATAAATATCATAGACAGACAGTCACAGAGATCTGTGAGTAACAAGCATTTTGTGACAACTGGCCCCTGTGGTTATGTGATATTCAGAAACGGGTCCAATAGGAATACATATGCTGCTTGTCTTCATTTATATTTTTATATGTAATGCTTACTTTAAAATATACAGGAGTACCATTGCTCATGAAAGAGGAATGAGGGAAGGGTGCACCACTTACAGTAACATGCATTTTAATAAACCTAAATTATTATCAGTTTTAACATCAGTTTGATCAACATTGTACATTATAATTTAAACAGTATCATAAACAAAGTGCTCCAAAGCCACCAAAGAATTTACAGTTTTGGGTCGTGAAGGAAATCCTCACTCAAAGCGATCAGTTGCCAGATTTCTTTTAAAGTGGTTTTTGTCCTCTGGCACAAATTGCCTAGATAATTTTAATTAAGAAAGTGATAATTATTTTCTTGTTTTCACAGATACTTTCATTCATTTGTGGACTTGGGAGGGATGGAGTAGGAGTAAGGCATAATTCCAAGACAGAAATTTTAAAAAATCAATCCGTCCCAAAGTTGACTCCACTTCTGACAAGTCAATAGGTCTTTATTGTATATGTATATGTCTTGGTATACATTTTTGTTATATGTATGTTTGTCTATATATTTATTTCCTATGTTTTATTGTACGCCGCCCCGAGTCCTTCGGGAGAGGGTGCGGCTAAGAAATAAATATTTATTATTATTATTATTATTATTATTATTTATAATACTTTTGGTTCTTGGAATTTGGCAAATCATCCTTTGACCATCTTGACTATTAGTCTTTAATTGACCATTGGCTTTACTTAATAGTTTAATAGTCTTGTACATTGGTAATCTTTATCTGTTTAAAAAGTTGTGTGTGTATGTATTGGCATAATTTATGTGTGGACCCAAGCAAGTCTTTTGTAATTGACAGATGGAAATTTGTCAAGGTGCAGTGGTGTCCAAACTTTTTTTAGTATGGCACCTAGCATGCTGATAACTACAGGGACAACCATGGCTGGTTTATTTCAAAAACTTTCAACCTCAATTTTGAAACCTTGACATTATTGTGAGTATCTCCAATTTTTTGTTTTCTGTTCTGCTATCTAGTATTGCTGCATCAATTATCCACACTTTCACTTTTTCAATCACAGTAAAATCTGGTGTGTTCTGAGTCAAGACTTTATCAGTTTATATTTGGAAATCCCACTGTATTTTAATCTGCTCGTTTTCAATTAAGTTTTCAACTATATGCTCCTATCAACTTTTCACGAGTGGCACTTGATAATCTTTACAGATGTACCAATGAATCATTTTGGTGACTGTTTTGTCATTGTTTATAATCAGTTTGTATGATCTTCTGGCATGAACTGAATATATGATCTACTGTTTCTTCTGCTTCTTTGTATAATTTGCACTTTATTGGATGATCTTTCAATTCTTGCCTTGATTGCATTAGTTCAGGGGTTCCCAACTTTTTCTATACCCCACACCACTAGAACACATCTGATATATTCTTGCACCCTTTACAAAAGTAAATAATTATATGCATATATACTATAGTTTTGAAACTTCCAAACCCACATTTTGACGCACCCTGGAATATCATCTCGCACCCCTGGTTGGGAACCCCTGCATTAGTTTGAATAGCTTCCCCTTGAAAGCAGTCAAAATCAAACCTCCAGTTTTGTTTTTCTTTTTAATTAAATGAGTTGATAGTCTGGCTCTACCTCTAAGAGCTGTCTGGAATGGGTGACCCTTCTGGTAGAATGCACTATTGCCAACATAGCTCTCAATAGCACATCACAAGGCCTTTCTTTTGTAGCTCCATGGAAAGATTATTACTATTATTATTATGGTTGGTTGCACAACCAGATATTTAAACTGGATTTGGCAAATGTCTGTGGAGATTCTCAGTCATCCAGGTCATGGTTGTCCCAAAGGTGCTTTTTCAAGAGGCAACTGGATTTTCTGGTTTTTCTTTGAAGAGTTTCGCTTTTCAGACAAGAAGCTTCTTCAGCTCTGACTGGATGGTGGAAAATGGAAGGATTTTCATTGAAGTCATTGAAGCCACTTGGAGATTTATCTGTGTCCTCAGGGATACCTGAGTAGTGCAAATGTGTATGGAACCTTCTTGAAACTGCTGAAAACTATTGAGAAAGACACCTATTTTAGTCTTCCGCAATGACTGGGATGAACAGGTGTTTTTCTTTAATAATATTAAGGGTAATGTCACAGGATGTAAGCCGTTCCAAGTAACGCTGCTTTTTGTAATTGACTGATGGTCATTTTATAAATGGCAATGGTGTTCTAGTGATGCTACAAATATTTTGAATTCCTTCCAAGCTGCTTATTATATTCCTATTACCTTTGCTTTCTTTTGTTTCAGTTATTATACTTTTTAAATATTATTTTTATTGTTATTTAGAAATCTGATTTACACTAGCACCTCCAAAATAACGGACTCACCTTAGATATATCAATATGAGCTTTAGATCACAGATGTTCAATCTGTAGCCTATATGCCATAGGGCAGGGGTGTCAAACTCACATCGTCATGGCTTCATCACATGACATATCGGGACTTTCCACCCTCCCTTTGCTAAATTGGGCACGGGTGTGGCTAGCGCATGACACATCCAGCCTGCAGACCGGGAGTTTGACAGCCCTGCCTTAGGGGATCCATTGGAGTGTGAGAGGTGTAGTCCCCAACATGCTGTTCAAAGGTGGCCTCGGTCACAATAACATTTATTTATTTGTTTTCTCAAGCATGTATAAGATAATAGTTATAAGTATATACAAGATTATGAATACATGAAATGGATACGAATAAATGGAGTTGTTAGGACAGGGACAGTAGGCACGTTGGTGTGCTTATGCACACCCCTTACAGACCTCTTAGAAATGTGGTGAGGTCAACAGTAGACAGTCTAAGTCAGGGGTGTCCAAACTTGGGAACTTTAAGACTTGTGGACTTCAACTCCCAGAATTCCCCAGCCAGCCATGCTGGCTGGGGAATTCTGGGAGTTGAAGTCCACAAGTCTTAAAGTTCCCAAGTTTGGACACCCCTGGTCTAAGTTAAAATTGTGGGGAAGAAACCACTGAGTCAGGTAACGCATTCCAGGCATTGACCACTCTGTTGCTGAAGTTGTATTTTCTGCAATCAAGTTTGGTACAGTTTACCTTAAGTTTGTACCAATTGTGTGCTCGTGTATTTTTGTGGTTGAAGCTGGAGTAGTCATTGACAAGTAGTACATTGTAGTAGATAATTTTATGTACTACACTTAGGTCAGACTGAAGGCGGCGCAGTTCTAAGTTGTCTAAGCCCAAAATTTCATTACCTTACGTCTTGTGGCATAAGATATTCTGTTGAAAGCAGTGGAGTGGAGGACTCTTTCATCTTAGCCTTAGTTGTAGAAATGGCAATGTTAATGCATAAGGCCAAATAGCATCATTTATAATATATCCTCTAAATAATGGCTCACATAGGTGAGCTGTGACACTGAGAGGACTGAAGATTTATTGACTTTGCTTTACATTCTCCCCAAGTTCTCATTTATTCAGTTACAGAATATAGCAATCTGAAGCTGCCTAAAGTTGTCTAGATTATATGTCATAACCCAATCCTTCCTTAATTAAATTGGTCCTGTATCAAAATTCACTGTTTGAAACCAATTAGCCATCAAAATAAAAATCAATGATCTTGGGAGTCATCTATTTTTGAAATATACCAGCTGGCAAAGGAATAACACTTTACAATGTCCTTGCACATACAGCATGCCATCCTATATTACATGGAAAAATATTCTGCCCTAAAACCTGACTGTGGGTCAAAAGCATCGGTACAAGAAACAAGAACTGGAGGCCGTGGAAGCAGGAAGAGCTGGCCTAGAAAGAAAGCCCAGTTGTCTTTATTCCTGTCATCTGGAAGGCTGTGATGATTTGCTGGCAAAACAGGGGGTCATCTTTTCAAACTAAGGCAGTCCAGATTTGTTTGGACTTCAGGGCTTAGAAACCCCAGCAACTTGGCCAGAGATTTTTGGAATTCAATACTGAACACAGCTGGGGGGAGGAGGGGGGAGCTGCCATGTGATGAAAGGTGAGTTTGGGCAGAAGTTAATACAGGAGGGGAAATAGGTGAGCACAGCACACCGCAATATTTCAGAATGTAATATTCAGGAAAAGGGTAAGAGATAAAACCGTATTGGTTCTTGGCAAATCTTGCTATACTAAGTGCAATTCCAGTCACATGAGGCTGGAGGGAGGGGATTGTGGGGGGGGAGGGGGGCAGAAAAAGGCAATTAAAATGACAGTGGGAGCAGCTGGATCCCTTCCCCTTTGATGAAAGGTTACAATATCTGGAGCTTGAAAGAAAGCTTAAAAACAGATGAGTAATGGGACCAAGATAGAGGTGAATATAATCATGCATATAAAGTGCCTGGAGAAACATTTATCTCTGTTTCAAGTAATACCCAACAGCAAGGTCATCCACTGATTCGAAATAGCAGGAGATTCAAGGCAGAAAAAGGAAGAAGAAGAAGAAGAAGCTTTTCTCTGTGCACTGCACATAGGTGAACTGTGTAGTCCTCTGTACGGGGATATGATAATGGGTATACTGGGATGACTTTAAAAGAGGATCAAACAAATTTAAGGTGGCTAATGAGCAATCCTAAATGGCAACACTACCTGCTCTTTCCAGAGTACAGATTTATGAAAACCAATTGTTCATTTCCAGCCTCTCAGTGAAAGAGGACTGTTGTTTTCACATATTAGATTAATCTCTATCAGCCATTTCCCCCCCGCCCTATAATTAGTTTTAGGTTTCTTTTCTGGTGAACTTTTAATCCTAAAAGGTTCAGTCATGATCCCTACTTGACCTTCAAGTGGTAATGTCTTCCAGAAAATTCCCTCATACTACATTGGTCATTTTTAGAATAGAGTTTGGGATATTTTTCAAAGGAGTCTTTCTAAAACCACGCAAAATAACATTCTCCCTTGGATTCACTTAACAAACCTAAGGTTCAATGTGAATATTATTTTATACGTACAACAAGCTATCTTCTCAAGAGGCACTCAGCAAACTTCTGGGAATAATCAAAGGGAAATATACAAAGAAAATTAAGTATATGTTAACACAACTGTTAACCAGAGCTAGAATAGCATTTGCCCAATGCTGGAAACAAAATAATATCCCCCTCGGACAAATTAGTGATACAAAATTTTTTGGATTGTGCAGAGATGGACAAATTAACACTAAAATTAAAAGATAAAGAAGAGTCGGAATATTATGAAATTTGGAACATTTGGTACAAATGGCTGCAAACCAAGAATAAAATTTATTAAGCCGAAAATCTATATATATATACTGGTCTTGTTGTATTCGGGTCTTTTTCCATGTAAGATTGAGATTGTCTTGGCAATGTTTTGGCGAGGTCTCACTCGCCATCCTCAGGCTGGTGTTTTTGGCTTAAAGCATGGTCGGAGCTGCTGTCTTTCTATAAATCTTGGTGGGAGTGTGTAGAATGCTGGCATTGTTTCAGTAAGTGGATTGATTGGCTGTGTGGCTGTATCATGATTGGTAGATTGGTGCAGATTGGTGATGGCTGTGTGTCTGTTGTTGTTTTGTATTGTAACGGCTTGGGTGGTAGGTGGAGCTCATTTGTTTACCAGGGCTGGTTTCCAGATGTCTGGCAGGCGGGAGGCATTGTCATGTTTATTCATGTTGTGGGGGTGTTTCTCTATTTCAATAGCTTCCATAATTATTCTCTTGTTGAAGTGTTCAATCCCATCACTACCCTGCACAGATCAACTCTGTAGCCAAGACCCTTATCTCCAGAACCAAACGCCTAGCCAACAAAGGCCACTTGGAAACTGAATTACACACTCTCACAAACGTAATCTCCAATGGATTCCAAAGAAAAACAATTACCAACCTAATCCAAAGGAAGACTCCCTCAAAAAACTAAGACTCAGAACAGGACAACGGCATCGCCCTCCTCCCTTACATCAAAGGCACCACAGATAAAATCAGCAAAAGTCTCCACAAACACAATATCAAGACAGCCTTCAACACTGACCCAAAAATAGCCAACATCTTAAGAAACCCCAAAGACAAGATCCAGCTAGAAAACCAAGGAGTCTACGAAATACCATGCAAAATCTGCCCAGCAACATACATAGGACAAACGAACAGGAGAATAAATGCACGCATCGCAGAACACAAGAATGCAGTAAGAAAAAAAGAAAAAACTTCCTCCCTTTTGGTTCCCTTGAAGGAACCAAATTAATATCCAAAACTTAACACTTCAACAAGAGAACACTTCAACACCTTGAACTCCCCTCAGAAGCAAACTGGCAGCCAGTGCAACTTTCAGAGCAGCAGCAATATGGGCCATTCTAGGGGTCCCAAAGACTGCTCACACTGCAGCACCTGCACTAGCTGAAGCTTCTGAATGTTTTTCAGGGTAGCCCTATGTAGAGTGCCTTTCAGCAGTCCAGACAAGAGGTGACTCAGACTAGTGACTGAACGAAGGAGTCCTGATCAAGGAAATGCCACAAATTGAAGTGCACCTGTCTCCTAGTCATGCCTGCTACCTACTCTTTGAAAACTGGTTGCAAGTCTAGGAAAGCCCCTAAGTTGCAAACTGGATCTAAACAGAGTAGGGCAATCCTATCCAGGACTAAAGATGTCAAACATCTGGATCTTGAAGCTCTATCCATGTCTAATGTTCTCTGTATCAGTGGCATATACTCTATGTAACTGGATGTCCATTCTCCCCCAAATGATAAAAAATGTCATCTTTTGACCTCATCTGATAAACCCTCCCTAGCTACTGAGCTACTGAATTTGGAAAATATCTAGCAATATACTGTTTTTTCCCCATTTATTTTTAATTTGCTTGCAATCAATATAAACTATTTGGCACTTTTGCCAATTAACTAATTTAAGGCATTTTTAAAAAGCTCATTAGAATAAATTGATAATACTCTGACATGACAGGAGAAATGTATTTCCATTATGCAACAATATTTTGCCTATAATTCATCCCCAACACCTAAATTTGAATCCTTCTGAAGCCAGTTTGGACTACAAAACTAAATTCTACATACATTTTCATATATGTAACTCAGTCAATCTGAGCACTGTAATTTTAAAAAGATAAATATATCTGGAAATAAATAGAGACACTGAAGGAACTATATCAAAATTGCCATGGATTTCACTGGATTCATGAAAGGGCCTCCTTTGCAAGGTGTCTTTCCTCTGAGAATTTGCCATTCTGTGACTATCAGAATTCTTGCTGGTTGTGATCTGAGGACAGTACACAAACTGTGAAATCCCCTGCCTTGGGAAACATTGCTTTTGTTTTGGGGGTGTACTGTGAAAATCATTCTGTGTCACATGCTATTTATTTGTATGATTGCTTTAGATTAGAACATTCACAGTATCCCCCCCCCCCCCAGTAGAATAAATCCGAATGTGTAACATTCACAGATTTTTTTTTGGGGGGGGGGGAGAACCTACCTAGTTTCAGGAAGGCAGCAAGGTAATTTTGTTATTAGCTGGCTTCTATACAGCTGTCTATTGCCCTGCAGGAGGATTCTTTTTTAGTTCAACAAAACAGACTGGTTTTTACATAAAGGGATTTTCATGTGCAATTAATTTATGTGCCTGACTACATCAAGCGTTGTAGTCTGTGATGCAGAACTTCTGAGGCAGAGATTAGCTTCTTTAGTTATTTTTGCAATATTATTCTAATGGCAGGACCTCCTGCTCTACAATACTGGTCTTGTCTCATCAGAGAGCATGATTCACTTGCAGTGTTTGTTACAAACCACATTTATGTCAAAATGAGAGCTTACATGTGATGATGTCATTATTCAAATGATGCAAGTACGTAATTGTGTTAAAATGTCTGACACAAATACATAACTTACATGTGACATCGTGATGCAATTGTCATCATTTGCCTCTGCTCCCCACAGCGCAGCAGATAGCTGTGGGCCCAAACTTGCTGATTTCCATTCCACATAAAACAGGAGTGAAGAAACTTAAGGCAGATATTTTGTCTCTCTGTTACTATATAGCAGATTAGGTTTAGGTACAAAATAGTTTCCTGTTGTGGTTATAGGCATCAAGCTAGAAACCAGAAGATTATAAAGTTGCCCTCAACTTCCCATAGTGGTTATCACATACCTAAACTGTGAAAGGGTACGCATAAGTTGCAGATGGCCACAGATGGGCTGATACAAACACCTCCCAAATCCCAACTGTATATTGTGTGGAGAGGCGCGTCCTGCATGCTAATTGTTTAATCTTACTTCCTGTTTTGTGCTTTGCTGTTTGAGTTCTCCCAGCCAGAATGCTAAAATTTGCAGATATATGAATGCAACAGCTATGCAACCATACTGAGCAAAGAGCTTGGCAGATGGTGCTGTCAATATGACATTATACTACATTCTGCAACATTTTGAATCACCGGGGACCTATGCACAGGTCCTTTTTGTGGACTCAGTGTTCAATCCCATGATTCCAGAAATTCTCTACTCCAGATCGATCAAACTTACTGTACCTACTCATATTTTTATGTGGATACTTAATTTTTTGATAGATAAGGAGGTGAGAGTAGGGAAAATTACATTTAGTATCCAGACAATAAGCACAGGCTCCCCTCAGGGCCATGTGCTCTCTTGGTTGCTCTTTTCTCTATATACCTGTGACTGCACCTCAAGGGAATCTCTGTCAAAGTTCTGAAGTTTGCAGATGATTCACTGGCCTTATCTGAAATGGTGATGAGTCTACAGATAGACATGGAGTTGAACAATTGGCCTTGTTGTGCAGCCAAAACAATCTAGAGCTGAACACTCTTAAAACTGTAGAGATGAGAGTGGATTTTTGAAGGAACCCTTCTACTTTAACCACCTCTTATCATATTTGACAGTAGAATCCTTCAAATTTTGGTGTTCTATAATCCTCCAAGACAGACACTTAACATTAGAACCAACATTAAAAAGGCACAACAAAGATTGTTCTTCCTGCGTCAACTCAGGAAGTTCAGACTGCCCAGGGAGTGGTGATACAGTTTTACAAAGGAATTGAGTCTTGGCACTTCTATAACTGTCTGATTTGATACAGCAACCAAAAAGGATAGGTACAGACTCCAACAGATAGTGAGGATGGCAAAAAGAACAATGACAACTAGCCTGCCTTCCACAGAAGACCTGTATATTGCGTGGGTCAAAAGGAGGGCTGAGAAGGTATCTGCAGACCCCTCACATCCTAGACATAAACTGCCTTGGAATCGTGCTACAGAGCATTGCAGTCAACACAACTGGATACAGATACTCTTTTTTCCCCTCAGGCCATCACCCTGCTAAACATCTAATTCTCACAGTTCTGTCTAATGTCTATGTGTATCTACCAATACTACCACATGGTTGTAGTATTATTATTTTTAATATCTTTCTCACTCTCCCCTCTTATTGGTATTATTATTATTATGAATTGTATCACAGCGGCCAGTTGTTTTGCTGGATGTGGCATTGATTACTAGTCGGGCCCCACCCAGGGGCCTAGGACGTCGTAACGTATTTTCGTAATATACGTGCGGATCCAAGCAGTGCAGCTTTTTGCATTTGACTGATGGTGATTTTGTCAAGTTTTAACTGGTTTAAATGTAATTCCAGTGCTTTTGGAATAGCACCCAGTGTGCCGATTACCACTGGAATTACCCCTGCTGGTTTGTGCCATAATCGTTGAATTTCAATTTTTAGGTCCTGGTATTTTGCGATTTTTTTCATGTTCCTTCTCATCGACCCTGCTATTGCCTGGTATTGCGATGTCTATGATTGTAACCTTATTTTTCTCAACCAGTGTGATGTCTGGTGTGTTATGCGCCAGTATTTTGTCTGTTTGTATACGAAAATCCCATAGGATCTTGACCATCTGATTTTCGGTGACTTTTTCAGGCTTATGTTCCCACCAGTTTGTTGTTGTTTTAATATTATATTTTTGCTATTATTATTATTATTATTATTATTATTATTATTATTATTATTATTATTATTATTATTATTTATTATCATCATCAACTTCTTCTTCTTCTTCTCCTTCTTCATCATCATCCTGTTGCTTTGTATGTACACTGAGATTATAATCACACCAGGCCAATTAAAGTATTCAATTCAATACAATTCACTCTCAAGGAGCCAATAAACAAAGTCAGTAGGGGAAGCTGGATACATAACTGCAACTACTCACCTACCAATGGTGGCACAAAAGATCATAAATTCAGGCACACCTCACTTAAAAGCTGCCTGCTTAGCCATTATGGCCCCAAATGGGATTTTCCAGACTACCTGTAGAAAAAAAGACATACTCAGTTCTTCATTTCCTGACTGAAAAATAGACCCTTTGTTGCTTATTAGTCATCTGTTAATTTGACCTGACATGAAATCAGTTTCCATGCAATGTGACCACTCAACAACAGGAAGTATTTGGAATTACTGAAAGGTGCTTCATTATAGAGAAACTTTTCCAAACTTAAATTTCAATAGTTTTGGTGGGTGGGTAATTTTTTTTCCTCAGCCACGTTGGCAACTGAATTGTAAAATAACATCAATGAATATATACTTTTTTATATGTACATCCATATGTGCTGGTGAGTTTATTTTTGGAAATCTGATTAACCTAAAGCACACAGGCTGCATTTGCTTGGCCCTCTTTTAAAGAACTCAATAGCCTCCTCTTTAGTGAAAGTTTCTCAGTTTGAATGAATAGTCATTTTACTTCCTTTAATCCGTGTTTAATTGTTTATATTTAACATTTCAATTGTTCATTACTTTAAGTGCCCTTGGGGCAGAAATTTAAGTGCCCTTGGATATAAATTAAACTAACACACACACTCCAACCATCATCACCTGGGTAAAATGAAATTCATTGTGTTGTGCAATACAGTCAAAGACTTCCTTTTCTGTGAAACAGTCAGGAAGGTGAATCAGAAAATCCTAGACACCTTCCAGATGCAGAGCACTGCCTCTCCCCTGCCAAAATTGTGTTGCAAATCATTGCTGAAGACAGAGGGAGTGAACATGTAGCTTTTTGTTTGCAAAAGCCATTGGTTTAATTGGGGAAAAAATACAGTTGAAGAATTAGCACTGTTTCTCTTGAGGGTAAAATATAATTATAAAGTTCTGAACAAGAATATGCTGCTTCATATACATCAAAGAGTTAATTTCTTAAATAATGCATCTAAAAGCCGATGGTGTGATTTCTGGTTTTCCAGGTACTGTGATGTGCGTTGGTAGCAGTTTTTCCCTTGCCAAAACTCACCCACTTCCTTTCTGCACACAAATAAGTCAAGTACAGTATGTGAATTCTAGGCTTCCAAGTACTTTAATTTTGGGCAGAAGGGAGCAAGAGATTTAATGCTTTCTTTCTTTTCAATTGTCTGATGGAAAATGTCACCCCTTGACTTGCTCTTTGCTCAGAGTTGCCTTTTGTAATACAATCTTCAGAAGCTAAATTAACTGTGAGTGTGACCCACGCCTCCTGAACGCCTTTTTGTGACCTAGTGTTCCCAGACTGTATATATTATGACTACCCAATGTAGAAGGATAATGGACTCCAGTACACCTAAAGAAAACCTAGATCCAGAAAAAAAGATTGATAGGCCATCTCTCATTACAGTTAGTCCTCAGCTTATCACCACAATTGAGCCCAAAATTTCTATTGCTAAGCGAAACAGTTGTTAAATTAATTTTGCTCCATTTTACGACCTTTGGTGCCACAGTTGTTAAGGGAATCACTGCAGTTGTTGAGTCAGTAGCACAGTTGTTAAGTGAATCTTTGACTTTGCTTGTCAGAAGGTTGCAAAAGGGAATCACGTGGCCCTGGGACACTGCAACCGTCATAAATATGAGTCAGTTGTCAAGCATCTTAATTTTGATCACATGATGATAGGGATGTTGCAATAGTCGTAAGTGTGAAAAATAGCCTTAAGTCACTTTTTTCAGTGTCATCGTAACTTTGAACAGCCATCAACGCTTGTAAATCAAGGACTATCTATATTCAAAAATGCCTTCCTGCATTTTATGATGACCTGGAGTTTTGCCATAATGTCTTACCTTCTATTGTATTGCAAATGTGTGGGTGGATAGAAAAGCCCCTTCTGAACCTGAAATCATTGACATCTGGTATACCTGGGAATTAATCTGCTGCAAGTGATTTTGAATCTACACCTTTGGATCTCAGCACATAAGGCACAGAGCTCAGCGCACAAATCATATGCTGCTAATCCTCTCCTCCAACACTCCTAGAGAGTCGAAAGTATTTTATAGAATCACGTAGAGCTCAATTGGCTTTGAGGATCTTTTTTGTGGATTAAGAATCGTGAGCTCTTAACATATTCAGAAGGTTTGTAATCATAATTTTTAATTATTTTAAAATAGTTTACTTTGTATCCTCCCAAAGTGAATCGTGGCACTAGAAAGAGGTTCTAGGGCTAAGAGCTTTGGCTTGTTGTCAGTTATGGCCTTATCCGAATTAGAAGATAGGGTTATATTAATCTACGCCCTGATCACCACACAACTGGACAACTGAAATTGAAACTCCAACTTTGTATAGGGCTGACTTTGAAGCTGATTCAGAAGCTACATGTTACATATTGAGACTGGAGCAATAGGGTCCACCAAGGTCCTCCATTCCGGCAGGAAAATACTCAAAGCCAATTGGCTGAGCTGTCTGACAGCACCCTACAAAACGGCTAGCTGTCAGACAGGCCAGTGCTGTATCTATACATAGTTATTGAATAAAGAGCTGTTGTTGTCACTGAAGCCTGAGTCCTGTCTCATTCATTCACCCTATCTAACACTACACTTAACTTAACTTTAACTTTAACTTTTATTTGATTTCTAGACCGCCCCTCTCCCAGAAGGGACTCGGGGCGGTGTACAGTCATATTAAAAACAGTAAATATACATAATATAAATATAAGATAAATATAGATGTGGCTGGAGGAGGTAGTAATAGTTTACTGTACTATAGTTAAAGTTAGATTTAAAATTTTTAAAATTTAAAAATACATTAAAAAACACCCCTAAAAACTATCCCAGGGTAAAATATTTGCCAGGAGGTATAAATGGGACTATAAATGGGCCAGGCCAGCTAATTGGAACAGGTGAGTCTTAAGTTTTTGTTGGAAGGAGCGGAGGTCGGTGGTAGTTCTGATATCGGGGGGGGGGGGGGAGAGGTCATTCCAGAGGGTTGGGCCCATCACAGAGAAGGCTCTACTCCTAGGCGCCGCCTGTTGGCATTGCTTGGTGGACGGCACCAGGAGGAGTCCCTCCCTGTGAGAGCGAATTGGTCGCAGGGATGTATGCGGTAGGATGCGAATGTAGTGGTAGGCAGCCAATAAATTCAATAAACAAATAATAGTGACCAGACTATTTAACAGGGGAAAACCACAACTATAGAAAATCCCTACACCACCTATGAAAGACCCTTGAAAATACTACAGGTTACCTTTAAAGTTACATATGGCACAGCTCTCAATCACGTAACAGATTGTGGGTTGCAGTATGAATCTCCGTGATCTATGTGGACATCTAGAGGGGAGCTGCTGAAGGCCCACTTTGGTGAGGTGAGAAGAGCAGATCTTCTCAGTGGTTTGCCTATATAGTATGGGAATACGTTGCTGTCTCCTAGCGTCGAAGTAAGGGCTAAAAGCCTTCCTTTTAAAACAGTTTTGTTGCCTAAACCATGCTAGGGGGCAATTGTGTGGTTTGTTTTAAAAATGTATTTATGATTGAATTTAATGGAGGCGATAGGGACGCTCCTTTGACATTGCACACCGCCCAAACCTTTCCTATTGGGCGGCGTAAACATTGTTGGAATAAAACAAAGCAGAGAGAAATGCCTTAACTCTAATTAAGTCTCCTCGGAATCAGCGACCCGGAAGCGCGGGACCTTCTTTAAGGTTCGCCGCTAGCCTTCGGAGGGCAGCCGCCGTTGCCGCAGGAGCCCGCTAGATGGCGCCCCAGAGTCCTCCCGGGCTTTCCTACCCGTTGCCCAGCTGCGGCTTCGCGTTGACGGGCCGCCGCTCACTCCGCACCGGCTCGGGTTGTGAGTGGCGGAGGAGAGGATCTGGGTCGCGCGGCGTGTGGGCCGACAGGTAGACCTCCAGCTGCGGCCGGAGCTCAGGTGAGACAAGGGGGCTACCTCCTTGGCGGGTGGGGCGGAGCGGCGAAGCTCTGCGGTTGTGTGTTACGCGTGTGTGTGTGGGTGTACAGTTGGAAGGATTTCGGAGTAAGAGGCGGGGGATGCGGAGAGTCCCCACGAAATGCGCTGGTGTGTCGGCGGGGCGGGGTGGGTGGGTTTGCTGAGGTCTGCGATCTGGAGGTGGGCGGGTTTATACCTGGATGCAAGAAAAGGTCGGGGGCGGGGGGAAAAAGCCGAGTATCCTGTAGATTGGGGGGGGGGGTCCGCGCTGGTCACGTTTCATGACTAGGTTGGGGGTGTACGTCGGAACGTCGGGGAAGATTGAAAGTGTGGAATGTGCGTTTAAGACAAGGGATAAGCAGCCTGCTATTCTCCAGAGCCCAGGCTCTTTGGACTGCAACTCCTGCAAGCGCCAGCCAGCCCTGGCATTGTCCGAGGTAAGGAGGGTTACACAGTACCTGGAGAGCCTCGGTTTGCTGTCTCCTTGCTGAAGATAAGAATGGGAAGGGAAAGACCGTCAGAGGAAGTGGAGGCTTGAGAATTGGACTATATGCCCCTCCTCCCCCCCTTGAGAAGGCACAACATTGACAAGACTTCCTGGGGAAGGGGTTGCAGGCTAAGATAGCAGTATGTGAGCGGCAAGGGAATAAACTGAGGCTGAGCCACTAGAGAGGCAGAATGAGGGCATTCAGATGCTAGATGGGGTGGTGGTATGGCATTGGGTAAAGCAAGAGTGACACTGATTACTTGAGGGATGGACTTGTCAGGGGCATGCAGCTCTTAGCATTACAGCTCATGGGGAAAACAAAACGTGCAGACTAAAGAACAGAATAAAGTTGAGGTATGGATTGCATGGAAATCCAGCCAATGCATGGATTTAACTGAATCAGGAATCTCTAGTTTGCACTAGAGTTGATGCTTGTGCACTGGAGAGCTGGACGGAGTTACAGAGAGAGCAGTGGTGGGTAGAGTGACCAAGTTATCCAAATATCAAAAAGCCTATGCCTTGTGGCAACTGTTTGTTTTGAAATACTATTTTGAAACTGAGGATGTGGAATTGCACTTTTCCGAAATAAGTTTAAAAAAAAAAGATCAGGAGGAAAAACTATCCTAAGTTCACTATTAGTCATTCATTAAGGCCTGCCAAAATGTGGCAAAGAGTTATATGCTCTTTTGTGAGATTTTGCTTCATCCTAATTTAGAGATTGCCCTAGCTGTTTTGTTTTTTGAAACTTGTAAAAATAAGTGTCTTGCATTTTGGCAAGAGCTGCGGCAGACTGAGTTGCTTCTTTGAAACATAGAAACTATTAAGAGAGGGTTATGGTTTTTACTGACATAATTAGAGGAAGTTGGCAGTGATGTGTTTACTGTATATGCATCACCAGAGAAATGTCACTTTACTTTCCCTACACAGGTGTGCATGGTTATGTTCAGATATAGGCTAAACAATGACAGCCTGCCAGTGGATGCTTTCATTTGGAGTTCTGCAACAAAGCTTAAATGATCTCTTCCAATTATGGTTCTATGGATCTGATACTAGGGGCGTTTTCTCATTGAGAGCTGTAGTTAGTATACCCACCTAATAAAATAAACACTTGTAATATTGTCATAAGTACATGGTTTTTTACTTATCCATTTAAAGCATTTATA
The DNA here is from genome assembly GCF_964273705.1 of Natrix helvetica. Classification (NCBI taxonomy): domain Eukaryota; kingdom Metazoa; phylum Chordata; class Lepidosauria; order Squamata; family Natricidae; genus Natrix; species Natrix helvetica. Next base: position 51,521,733 of record NC_138551.1, on the reverse strand, counting down.
TGTTGCTCATTTTAAAAAATCTGCACTATTACATAACCTAATGAGGAAAACATCTTATGTGAAATGACCTTCAGATACTTTAAGAATAGGACAAACTGTTCTCTGAGGGCATAAGATGTTATGAAAATAGGTAATGAACACACCATTCCCTTTTAACTATGTCAGCTTCTATACTCACAATGAAGGTGGCTGAATGTTTGCTGTATAAACCTTTTTGTGATGTTTCAAAAGTGAATACTCTTGAATTTACTTCCACGTAAAAGTGGATTTAAATTCTTACTATTTCATTTTATATTACTCAATACCCACAAATACATTTGTACTCTTTCACCCAAGTCACTAAAATTTCTGGCTATGCCAGTGATGTAGGATCCTGAATTGGGACATTTTTTTCGATCAGAAAGATTACTAAAGTTAGTTTGCTGGGTTTACTTGAGGGTTTATATCAGGGCCGTCAAACTCGCAGGCTGTGGGCCATATGTGTCACATGCTGGCCATGCCCACGCTTAGTTTAGCGATTCAGAAAAGGTCCTGTTACATGTGACGCTGCTGTGATGCCGCAAGTTTGACACCCCTGGTCTATATGTTTGTTTTTGAGGGCAATGAACTAGAAAACTTCAGACTACTGCAGTCTTTTCACTAATATCAGCAGGAAGCTTGCAAGACACAGATAGGAGTCCGGGAAAAGGAAGAAATGCATAAAATTACTGCTAATGAAACTAATCTATTATGGCCGACTATGGAAAAGACAGATTATTTACTTCTGTTTACTTCTCTTTTTGTTCTTCTTTTATAAGGACTGTCTCAAATGATATGCTAAATATTTTGCCTGTGCCTTACCAAACATATCCCCTATGTTGCCAGTTTTGCTGCAGGTCCTCTTCTGTTGGCTATGTATTAAACAAGTTTATGATGTAAAGGATCTATTATCTTCCATTTGTATAGAAGAAAGAGAAAAACACCCCATTTTCCCTCAAATCTTTTTGTCTAAACTTGCAGTGCTGGGTTCTTGTGCAGTGTTATCCTTCTTCCCTTACAAATCCATCTGAACCTTTTTCCTTTATAAATGTAATGTGTTCTTGTAATGGAGTGATTTATTTAGCCTTTTTTGGCAGGCTGACTGTTGTAAGAAGAAACCACCAGAAGCACTCAAAATAATTGGTATACTCATCTTTAAAGGTTTAGTAGTGAATAGTTGCATAAGCCCTAGCACCTTATTTTGAAGCACTGTACAGCAAAGATGTTCTACCAGCTTGGCAGTTTGTGGCTGCTATACAAACTGGCATAAATATGATCTTCCAGTTACTCCAGGCATATTCTTTGAACTGGAACTAAATTGTTCACAAGTTCTTGTGTAAATTCATTATATTATAGGATAGGAATACATAGTGCCTTTTCTTATTTGACCTAACCATAGCACAAACTTGCCTTGGCAATTTCTTTTTTCTGTTGTCTGCCACTAAAAATCGTCTTATCTAGACCTCTTGAGTGCAGTTAAGTTCTCGTTGTATAATTTAAAAGAGTATTTCCCCCTTATTCCAGCACCATCCAAGGGCAGCCCCAAGATTTTCCATTCTCTTGGAATCATTAGTTAGCTGGCAGTGACTAGGAACAGAAATGGGAGTAGGATAAGAAACAGGCAATAGATGAAGCAATTTTAATGCTTAGCATAGGTTTTTTTTTGCCAAGTTAAGGATGGATGGATATAAGCATACTAGATATTTGGAGAAGAGCACTCATTTTTGACCAGTAGGCAAGAAGGAGGGCATTTCTGCTTTATAATAACAAAGTGTATGCCATATGCTGACTTGCAGTATTGAACACCTCCTGTTTTTGCATTTAGGGCAATACCACAGAATCGGAGTATAACATATCTTTCACTTTGGGGAATTATTACAACTATCTTGTGAAACAAGGAAATTAGATCATTTTCCCTCAATAGCTAAGGGAGAGCAGCTTATTTCTTAGTAGTTAATTGAATGCTTGAACAAATGGATTCCAATTTATATCCCTAAGAGAGATTGTTGCAATTCTTATTCCTTTCTTATATGTTTATACAAATCTGAATTTGATAGACGCATCTACTACCCTGTTTCCCTGAAAATAAGACCTCCCCAGATAATAAGCCCAATCGGGCTTTTGAGCGCATGCGCTAAAATAAACCCTCCCCTGAAAATAAGCCCTCTGTGAAAATATTGCAACATAGCAGCAGCCTTGAGGTGACCACACTCGCCGCCTCCTGCACCTCAAAAATAATAAGACCTCCCCCAAAATAAGGCCAAGCGCTTATTTTGGGAGTCGAAAGAAAATAAAACCCTGTCTTATTTTTGGGGAAACACGGTAGCATTAATATTCTATAAACATCATGTTTTAATTGTATATCAATAATGCAGGGACAGAAGTACTATTTATCCAGGTATTCCTTCTAAACAATTTTCTTCATCTAAAGTTAGAATATATACGTTGCAATCTTACCTCCAATTACTTGGGAGTAAATTTCATTTAAGTATAAAATTTATTTCTCAACAGACATGCAAAAATTAGCACTGTTCCCTCAATGCAGTAGTATTATTGCTTTAGAAAGAAAGGAACTTAATTACTACTGAATAAGACTATTGATCCATATAACCCAGTGTTGATGATATGTCCACATTTGTCTTTTGGGATGTCCAGTCATACTTGACATTCACTCAGATCTGAGTGTCCATGTTGGGGTATCAGTTAGTTCTACGGACAGGAATATCTTTGTGGACTCCACAAATTTAGCATCTTGAGTCTATAAGTCAGCTTCACCTTCCAGGCATGTCTCACTCAGAACCGCTCTAGAAAGCTGGAAGTGCTGCTCCAGTTCTAGAACCCAAACAGCATGGACCATTCCTGTTGGGAAGGTTGGCTCCAAGATGACTTACCAAAATAGGCTCCAGAATAATCACCATGACATTCCTACAATTTTGCTCAAAGATAAAAGTAATTTGAAATCTACATTAAACCTAACACCAATGTAGCCATCACAACATGCCTTCTGGTTCAGCCCCAAGATAATAAACATAGTTCAGTCAAATCGGTTACATTCTACCTCTGCACGGGTAATCCATTCAGCCTGCACCCCTTTAACTTCTTAAGTGAATTGCAACATAAGACTCAAGAACCAATCACTGTTAGAGTGTTCATTTAAAATTGATACCTAAAATTATAATCTAAAGAAGGAGGTGCAAAAGAAAATGGAGAAGTTCTTAGAGAAGATTGTCACTGTGTTAATTGTTTGCTAGCTGAACTGAGATACGAAACTTTCTTTGGCCCTCATCTTCTATGGCGGTTGATTTTTTTTTTATTAGAAATTTTAAAATTGTTTTTATTGCTGGCTGAGGAATTCTGGGAGCTGAAGTCCACAAGTCTTAAAGTTGCCAAGGTTGGACACCCCTGACGTAGAGCATTTGACAGTTTCTCCTTCAATTGGTTCTTTCATTCCATTTCTCCATATATGGCCAAGACTGATTGAGGCCCTCTTCTCTTGACTTTCCATCTGTCTGAACCGATGACAAATTGACATTTTCTCACCCTGCAGGTCCTTTGGCAGACTGTGACTGCACACTTTCACTTCTTTTTTGGCTCTCTGTGGTTGGCTAAAAATGCTTGGAGCCTGGGGTTCAAACTGCACCTGTTAACTGCAAGATCAGATAAGAGATGAAGGGGAGACAAAGATGGGGTTGCGATGATCTAGGTCAGAGAGAGGGGTCTGAGCTCAAGTTTAGCATGGCTTCAGTGGTTTTTTTTTATCATGGTGTTTCTGCCCAAAGCAAGATTCTTGGCTTATTTATCACCTTGACTCACAGGGCTATTCAGGCAGGACCTTTTCCGATAGTGAGTGGAGATGGTAGGATCTGAACTGAGCTTCTGAACGCTGTTACTTCATAACTTGCTCTGCTATGTCTACAAAGTTTCTTGCCAATAACCTCTGTCCAACCGATTCAGATTTTAATTGGTAACCCAGCAAAGGGTTCCAGTCCAAATAGGCTTTCCTGTGGTTAATATTTGCTGAAATATAGATGGGAGATGTAATTATATCTCTCCATCATGTTACCTAATCCAGCCTAGAGGCTGCTTCTGAGAAATCCTTATTAGTAACACTGTAAATCTAAAAATCTATTTTAAAAAAACCCCTACATATAGGCATTAATTTTTAAAGAAGATCAGTAACAATTCAAGATTTTAACACAAAGTACTCTACATTAGTCAACCTTTTGAAAACTCCAATGAATAGAAAAATATTTATAATATTTATAACCAGTTTTTTTATCCATATTTTTTGTTCTTCTCTACACCTGTTAATAACTACCTTGAAGCCATCTTCTTGTAATGTAATCCCATTAGCTCTTTTACCAATTGTAGTAGTAACATAAATCAACAGTTTTGCCGATTGCTTCTAATAGCAGACTGAAATCTGTTACCATATCATATGGACTAGTCAACCTGGCACAATCTATAGCATTTGGCCCTGATCCTGAAGTTGATGAGAGTAAGTAGTCCAACATATCATTAAACGATATGAAATATCTGAGTGGGCTTAACTATTGGCATTGCTTTGGTCTTCATAATTCCTTCAGTTTTTCATTTCCCTTTCACCCAGACTTTTCATCCAATTGGCTGTTGAAGGAGCTTCAGTTATATCACTTTCTCAAGTGCATTTTAAGGACCAGATAAGCTCAGTGATAAATTATTTACAGTACAGTGCAGTATGTACAAAGGGGGGGGCACCAATATTTGTCAGTGCTTAGGACACCAGTGATCGTTAATCCGCCACTGGCTATCGTTATAGAAAGGAAAGGAGTTTCTACTCTGCACTCCGGAAGAACATTGTATGAACTTAATTAGAAACTTCTGTAGAGGAAGATTCAACTGTGCTAACAATGGAAGAATCAAACAATAATAAGTATAGGAGATTTGTTACTATTCTACAGACCAAAGTTCTCCATGTGTTCTTCTAAGAATAAAATCAAGAAGTAAAAAACAACAACCCTGTTGTCATAATGGGCGACTACATTTACCCATACAAAGACTGGATAAATACCTATTTTGATTACAATTGAGAAGAAACGGTTATCATTATCTGGACCCTTGTCAGTCTGGTTTCAGACAAGGTTATAGGACCAAAACAGTATCAACTGGGTTTGTGGATTAACCCTGGTGGGAGTGGGTGGAAGTAATACAGGTTGTTCTCCCTTACCAACATAAATGGGACCAAGAACTCATTTGCTAAGCAATGCAATCATAAGGTGCAACATCAAATGACTACAATGTTGGAGAGAGCCCAAGGCAGAGAAAGGAGTCAAGCGAGGAATTCATCTGGAGTCATTATGTAGGCATAAGAGGGCATGGTCTCACATCCCCCACCCCCTTTGAATGCTGTGGGACTTTATCTAATCTGGCCCAGATGCAGACTCCTAGTCTGGGAAGATTTCTGTGTAATTAGCATGAGCAATAAAGTAGCTAGTTGAACTCTTCACATCTGGATCTGGTTGTTTACATCTGACAGCAACAATTTACAATGGCAGTTCCAGCAAGCTCAGTTGCTGTTAAGTGAATCCCACATGGTTGCAGCATCATAGTCATGTAATTGCCTTTTCTGGCCTCCTACTGACTTCCATCTCAACTTTGCTTGTTGGAAGGCAGCAGTAAAGGTTATAAATGGTGATCACATGACCCCAGGATGCTGCAATGTAATTGTAGGCTGGTTGTCAATTACCCAAATCGCAATCACATGGTTGTAGGGATGTTGCAACGGTTGCAACTATGTCAGCCTAGGGTCTTGAAGCCCCTTTTTTGAGGAACAAGTGACAATCATGATTTTTTCACTTTGTCTTGTGTGCCAGTTGTACCTTTTTTGGCCCGGGAAACTCTGCTCACTGTGACTCGCACTTTAGTTATTTCCTAAGTTGATTACTGCAGTGCACTGCACACAGTGCTGTTCTTGAGGAGCATTGGAAGCTACAACTGGTGCAGAATTAGCAGTGTGAACAATTACGAATGCATCTTGGTGTTCCATTGTTATAACTCTGCTCAGGTAAGAATATCTGAACTGTTATTTTTAAGGGGGAAGCTTAAGGCAGTCATGTTCAGTATTAGAAGGATGGGTCTTTATTAAAAGAAGCAACCTGTGCCATATAGATTGAGTACTCTCCATACAGGTGGACATTAGCTCCTATGATTTCTTAGCCAGTATCTCTATTGTTCCTAATTCTAAGAGTTAGTCTATATATCTAAAAGCTTAGTTGTTATTTATAAATAAAAAATAAGTAAACAAATTCCAGATTTTCTTGATCTATGGTTTTTGGGCAGTCTCTGAAAATCTGCTTTTCCCCACTGATAAATTATCTAAGCTGCATGAAAATGCAGTATAGAATCAGAAAGTTTGGAGCTGTGAGCAGTGCTTGAGGAGGCAAGCATTCCTGATGCTTCCAAGATTCCTGGAAGGGGCAAGAGTAAATCTTACCCTGGTCATGCCAAGCACAGTCTTGGACTACAGCCACATTGATATGTAGCTCGTGGCCCTTTACCTGATACTGCTCCTGGGAATAAAAGCTTGTTCATGCTTATTTTAGGTTATGTAAATATCAAGGGTGCTACTTCAGTAGAGCTTACCTAGGTAAATATATCATATTTAAACTGAAAAACAAAATGTTCTTACTATCAATTGTTTTGCTTGCCTTTATTTTTTCAACCCGTAGATAATTTATTATCCTCTGAGACAACTTGGTCTTATTGAGTGCATTGTCTTCCCAAATTGTACTGCTGGTAGGTTAGCAAGTATTGTCTACAAACACTGTAACATACAATAAAAAAAATGGGTATTTAGTTGTAGCATCAGCCTAAGGGGAGTTTTCGTGGAAGAAAAGAAATGAATGGAGTGGAGTTGAATTTCTAAGTATGAATTTGTCATTTAAAAACAAAAAACAAAAATGAGAAATTGTTCTTAGTAGTGAAAGAATGGTAGTTCCCCTCCTCACGAATTTGGACAAAGGCTTTACTTGTTGGTTATTTATTTCTGCATGCAGATGCTTTATCCTGACCCTGCATCACTGAGGATGGCTCATAACATTGTAAAAACATTACATAATAAGACACATTCATTAAAATAGGGAGGCAGAACCCATTGATAAAACAATCCTTAAATATATAAACTATTTAGCTAGCAGATATTGAAAAGAAACACCATCAAATGGTAAAAGACATCCAGATGGTTGGACCATCTGCTCCTTGTGCAGAGAGATCCATGGAATAGATTGTCATGCAAATCCTGTGAGATCATCATCAGAAGCATCAAAACATCCCTGCTGGATCAGACAAAGGTTTATCTAATGTAGCATTTTATGATACATAGAATTACACGGCAGCAGTTGGGTGTATTTGGTATACTCACATGTATGGATAGAAGCCATTGTTGGTATGTAAGACATACAGCTGTCAACACTAACAGCCATCAGTAGACTAATCTCTCGCCCATTTGTCTAGTCTTCTTTTTAAATTAAATTGGTGGTTTTCACCCCTTCATAAATCAGCAAATTCCATAGTTTAACCCAAATTTTGTAGAGAAACAATTGCTTAGATATTAACACTGCAGAAGATCCATGAAGCAGAGAGTTGTCTTCTGTCCAAAGAATCCTACTTTACGTTTCATGAATTTTTTTTGTCCCTGTAATTTGGAGGAATACAACTACTTTCCTATGAATAAGTGCTAGGATGAGGTTCAAATGTTTCATTTTTTTCATACCCATGAAGCAAAATGATAGGTATTTCATAGCTGTTTTAAATAATGGGGATATTATTTGGTGAAGAGGACAAGGAGGAAAAGTTACAATTCAGGACACTCTTATCCCTGTGTCACAACTTGTCAAAGGAATGTCCAGCATGGCTCCCTTCAGGACTGTCTTAATGCTTGGAATTTATCAGAGTCCTGCAGCATCTGATGCACAGGGGTTTCAAGGAGCACCCCACATGTGTGGCAGGGTGGAAAAGTTAAAAGTAAAGCCCACCTTCTTCATACTGCTGGTCTTTGAACCAGTTTCTCCATGGAAATTTGTTCTAAGTGACTGTCCCAAAGAGATTCATTTTCAATCACTGAAAATAGTCTTTCAAACCTGACTTCAGGTGAGGTCTTAAATCATAGGTTTTAGAAGTTTTGTTTCTGAGATGTGTCAGCAGCAATGCATTCAAGTGTGGCTTTGAATGGAAAAAGAACTATACTTAACAGGAAGGGCTGGATAATGATTACCATAGCATCAAGGATGTGAACTGATTCAATAATTTTAGTTGATTAATATTCTGTCTCCAATCTATAATGGGTTATCCACTTTTGGATAATCCATTAGCTAAATTGTCACACTTTTAGTGATCTTGGCTCTGTCTCCTGTTAAGAGGAAGGCAAGGTATAAATTCTTCCCCTTCCTTCAGAAGTGATGTTATTTATAACAGCGTGGGATAATACAGTGCCATTTCATCAGCTGAAGACATTGGGTTCGTTGAGATACCAAAAAGTTTTTTTAATCAGATTTAATCACATTTAAAATGACAGGTGGGGGCAATTTTTTAAAATATATGACTATGAAAAAAATGTGAACCTATTGGAACTAACACACTTTCTAAAAATTATGTTCTTTTCATTTATAGTGATTCAAAATTCTTCTGTGATTTAAAAATGTAGTCACATAAATTGACAGCAATAAATGGTAGATTCACTGATTAAATCAATTTTAACAGTTGCATGCCTTCTGAAAGTTCTTAAAATTAGAAGGGATATGAATATAATATGGTCTATGGGCTCTATCAGCAAAAATCAATTTGTTTCCTAGTAGCAACTGACCACAAATATAACAAAATTTGTGCTACCTGCTCAACTAATGTCAGCTTTACTAAGTAAACCAGGCTAGGAACATGACCAGATAAGCTAATTCTGTTTTATTGTGAAGCTACATTAACAGAATTTTACAAGTCTGAAAGTACAATTCTCCCACCATCGCCTTTATAACTTAGGAAGGCTGCCTCCTGAGCCTCTTGCTCTATCAACTATGCAACTGTGGGTTATGATCCCTCTTATCTGACCATTCCCTAGGCAGCATCTTTTTGTCAGACTACCAGAGTCAACCCCATATATTATTACAATTACCGGTATATTTAACTTGATTACCCCAATGTAGCTAATTCTAGAAACTTTAATTGAGATATGTGTTCTGGCTGAGTCATTACAAAATATTAGTTACTTGTAGAAATCTTTACTGAGGCCTCATGTATCTAGGTAATAAGTTGGCCCAGCTACTGAACCTAGTAACAATCCTACTACTTAACTCCTTATTAGATTCAAACATCTTGCATAAAAGCTGACTTGTTAGTTAATAGATTGTATTTAGGATTGCTTTTGTTAAACCAATCCCATCTTGTTCAGCAGATGTTAGGAAGATGAACCATCCAATCCTCTGGGTCTCTGTTCAAAAGATTTCATGAACTGAATGTGATTTGTTATCATATTGTTTAGGACAAGCATCTAAGAGTGTATGTTTTCTGCAGTAGAAGTAGTAAGTTACTGTTGTTGATTGATAAAACTTTGTAGCTTGAAAGAGCTGAATTTCAGAGTTTAAAAGTTTCTTGGAGGCAATCAGGGAACACAGAAGTAGAAAATATGCCCAGTTGTCCAATCTGCGTGAGAGTGGAGTAATGGACGATGAAAGGCGTGGATAAAGATGGTGAAGTGAAGGATTATTGTCTTTGATTGTATATTTTTTTCTGTTTTACTTTGAATACTCATTCATAGGTGTTGTTGATGATTTCTATAATGGTTCTATAATAGATTTGTAAGTTATTTATTTATTTAAATATATTGGTCATCTAACATCAGTGGGCTCTGGAGCAGTGGACAAAACTTAAAAAGACACAAGAAACAACTAAAAATATCAAATGGACAAGCCAGCCTGGACTAAAATGTCCTAATAACCAAAGCCACAAAACAAAATGGGCCATTAAACAAATAATAGATACCAACCCAGTCTGGGACCAAAGCTATGTTTTCAAAGTGTTCTGCACTGCTAGGATCCTTTTCTCTGAGGGAATGCAACAGACAGGCTTGTTTCTTTGGTCCCATAAGATGGCAAGTTTTAATGGAGGAGACATGGAGTTTACCAACTCTGAAATGATTGGAGACAGGGTCCCTCAGGCATCCAGGTCCTATGCCATACAGGGCTTGATAACAGAACCTTGATTTATAGTTGGCCAATTGGCAACCAATGCAGCTTGTGAAATGGTAGTGACACATGGTTTGTGCCTGTTATTGCTCGTGCCAATGCATTTTGAACCACCTGCAGCTTCTGGGTGTCTTCAAGGATAACCCCATGTAGAACCCATTGCAATAATCTAATCGCAAGGACCAGGATATGAGTGATTATCCGCAGGACCTCCTAATCAAGGAAATAGCTAGACTGGCACACAAGATGAATCTATGCAACGACCTTCTTGGCCATAGGTGCCACATACTCTTCAAGCTGCAAGTCCAGGAGGACTCCCAAGTTGTGTACCAGGTCAGCTCCATCCAAGACCAAAGATGGTAACATTTCTGACTCAGGCAATCCAAACAGCTAGAGACAGTATTGTTTGCATTGAGTTGAATTTGTCTGTCCCATCTAGAAATGAACAGCCTCCAGACACTGGATCAATGCATTAATAACTTCACATATGCCACTCAGAGTAGAAATGTAGAACTAGCTATCATCAGGATACTGATAATATCACAACTGGCAGAAGACTTCCCCAAGTGGTTTTATGTAGATGTTGAACAGGAGAGGGGAAAGTGTTAAACCCTGGAGTACCCCATGTCTGAGGGGTTGCGGATGTAATCTCTCCTCCCCCCCTGTTAACACTGACTGGAACCAGTCACTGAGAAGGTGAACCACTGGAGCCCGGTGCCTCCCATTTCTAATACCCACAGCCAGGCCAGAAGAATACTGCAGTTGATAGTATCAAAAGTCGCTGAATGATCAAAGAGCGTTAGGATGGATGCACCATCCCCATCAGCTTCACCAACCGTCATCAGCAAGCATGACCCATGCTGATTCTCCATTGTATTGTGGCCTGAAGCCACATTGAAATAGATCCAGATAATCCATTTCTCCTGAGAACATCTGTAGCTCTTATCCAACCCCCTTTTCCACAACCTTTACCAGAAAGGGAAGATTAGAAATTAGCTGATAATTCTCCAACAGGGAAAGGTCCAGTGATGATCTCTTGAGGGGGCATACCACTGTCTCCTTCAATGCTTGTAGGACCATTTTGTCTCTCAAAGAAGTTGAAACATCACATAAACCCATTCTGTGGTCACCTCTCAGGCTGCTTTAATAATCCAGGAGGGCCAGGATCTAACAAAGGTGGGTGAATTAACAAACAAAAGGGTATTGTCTACTTCCTCATTATAGAATCAAACTCAGTTGAGATAATATCAAAAGACTGTTCTGTGGGCAACTCATTAGAACTTTTCCAGTCAGAGTCCACCTCCGGGTGAATCTGAGTGACTTTGTCTGCCAGATGGCTTGAGACTTCCTCACCTCAGCCCTGGAAATGGTCCTGAGGCACAGGCCCTCGTCACTCTGAACAGGGCCAGCAGGAAGTGACAATAGAGAAATAGAAATGTTTGCCACGCTTATCACAACGTAGGCCTTAATATATGCTCTTACTCATGTTTGATCAGATTAACTCTTTGACTTTTTTCGGTTATACTCTATACATCTTGGTTTTTCATCTCTTGGAATTCTTCAGAAAACCAAGGAGCACCCTGAATTTAGCACACAGAGTGAGACTGCATAGGAGCAATCCAGCCCAGGTCTTTCATCACATTTACAGTGACTCTGGGCAACAAATAGTAAAAATACTAAAAAAAAAAAAACAATAATAAAATACAATTAAAACCCAGAAGTCTGGTAGGAGAGTGAACCATTAAAGCTCGTGTGCGCACGCACGCACCCACATACATTCTAACACAAAGCCTGAGAAAAGAGCTGTTCTTTTAAATATGGCCATGGTAGGGGTTAGACATATCTCAGGGGGATGATGTTCCAGAGACCAGAGCTACAACAGTGAAGATATGCTTCCTAGGTCCCATCGGGTGTCATTGTTTAATGGAGGAGACCTGGGACATACCAGCTCTGCCCAATTATACAGCCAAAAACCACGAAAAAATTATATAGTCAAGAAGAACCACAAAAAAGCAGATGGCCTTTAGGATAACTAGGACTTGTATCACTTAAAATTAATAACCTGTGCCTTGAATTGAACCCAGAAATGTATTGGTAACTAGTGTGGCGCAGGATGCAACGGTGTTTGTTGTCTATGCCGGCCCTCCCAGTTAAACCAGACAGGAAACAGGACTATATGAACGAATTCTACTTCATTGTAAGGCTACATTAACACAATCTTGCAAGTCTGAAGGCAATCTTGCAAGTCTCCGGCGGCAACGATCCACCCTGGCCCCTTGGTTTACCGAGGAGCTAAGGGTGATGAAATGCCGCAAGAGACGCCTAGAGAGTCGTTGGAGATCCTCCCATTCCAAATTTGACCGAACACAGGCACGAGCCCATTTAAGGACGTACCTTGTAGCATTGAGAGTGGCCAAACGTCAATATTGTGCCACTCTCATTGCATCCGCAGAGAACCGCCCTGCCGCCCTGTTTCGGGTGTCCCGCTCCCTCTTGTTTCAGAGGCCGCGGGAGGCCCCTTTACAGGGCAGGGCAGAGGAATTTGGGAAATATCTGCAGGATAAAATCGCTCAAATCCGGAAGGATTGGGTCCTTGTCAGTGGTCCAATGGAGACGTCCGTGGCGAGTCTTGAGGAATCGATCTGGGAGGAGTTTGACTTGGTTGCCATCGAGGATTTGGACAGAATGCGTGGACGACTGCGACCCACCACATGTTTATTGGACCCGTGCCCCTCCTGGCTTGTACTGGCATCCTGGGAGGTTACACGAGACTGGCTCCTGGGCCTAGTGAACGCTTCGTTGAGTGAGGGGTCTCTTCCGGCCGCCTTGAAAGAGGCGGTGGTGAGACCTTTGCTCAAGAGGCCTTCCCTGGACCCTATGGAGCTGGCCAATTATCGTCCGGTCTCCAACCTTCCCTTTTTGGCGAAGGTTGTAGAGAGTGTGGTGGCTTACCAGTTTCCACGACATCTGGAGGAAGATGATTATCTAGACCCGCGCCAGTCCGGCTTCCGCCCCGGGCACAGCACGGAGACGGCCTTGGTCGCGTTGGTGGATGATCTCTGGAGGGCCAGAGATAGGGGTTGTTCCTCTATCCTGGTCCTATTAGACCTCTCGGCGGCTTTTGATACCATCGACCATGGTATCCTGTTGCGCCGGCTGGAGGGGTTGGGGGTCCGGGGCACCGTTCTGCGGTGGTTCGGCTCCTACCTTTCCGGCCGGACGCAACGCGTGTTGGCAGGGGAAGAGAGGTCGACCCTAAGCCCCCTTACTTGTGGGGTACCACAGGGGTCGGTCCTCTTGCCACTCCTGTTCAACACATATATGAAGCCGCTGGGTGAGATCATCCGTGGTTTCGGGGTGGGATATCATCTGTACGCTGATGATACTCAGCTGTACATTTCCACCCCGAACCACCCCAACGAGGCCGTCGAAGTGATGTCCCGGTGTGTGGAAGCCGTACGGGTCTGGATGGATGGCAACCGACTCAAACTCAACCCCTCCAAGACTGAGTGGCTGTGGGTACCGGCTCCCCGGTTCAGCCAATTAATTCCATCTTTGGCCATCGGGGGCGTTCAACTTGCCCCCGTGGAGCGGGCGCGCAATTTGGGCGTCCTCCTGGATGCCCGGCTGTCCATGGATGACCATGTGACAGCCGTGGCAAGGGGGGCGTTCCACCAGGTTCGCCTGGTGCGCCAATTGCGCCCCCTACTGGACCGGGACGCCTTACGCACAGTCACTCATGCGCTGGTGACGTCTCGCCTGGACTACTGTAACGCTCTCTACATGGGGCTTCCCTTGAAATGCACCCGGAGACTACAGTTGGTCCAGAATGCAGCCGCGCGGGTAATTATGGGGAGTACTAGGTACTCCCATGTGACACCTTTCCTACGCGAGCTGCACTGGCTTCCTGTGGTCTATCGGGTGCGTTTCAAGGTTTTGATAACGATCTTTAAAGCGCTCCATGGCTCAGGACCTAGTTACTTGCGGGATCGTATTCTGCCCCATACATCCCTGCGACCAATTCGCTCGCACAGAGAGGGACTCCTCCAGGTGCCATCCACCAGACAGTGTCGAGGGGCGGCGCCTAGGAGTAGAGCCTTCTCTGTGGCGGGCCCAGCCCTGTGGAATGACCTCCCCCCCGGATATTAGGACTACTTCTGACCTCCGCTCCTTCCGAATAAAGCTCAAGACCCACCTATTCCAAGTAGCTGGCCTGGCTCAATCATGATCTAACTATATCGCTCCTGATGGGTTTTTTATTAGTGTAATTTAATTGAATTTTTATTGGGGTTTTTAAATATTGTGATTTTAATTGTTTTTATCTATCAGCCTACCTCCTCCTTGTACACGTCTTATATATGTCTTTGTTATATGTATGTCTTGTCCAGATATGTATTTTATATGTTTTGTTGTACGCCGCCCCGAGTCCTGCGGGAGAGGGTGCGGCTAAGAAATAAATATTTATTATTATTATTATTATAAGCTTCCCCCTGCCTTTTAACTGCTTGGTCAATTTTGGTGGGTCCTTCCTTAGGTTTCTTTCTCTGAGCATCAAGGTACTGAGCTCCTGCTTCTCTTGCCTTATTGTAATCAATAGTTGCTTACAGCAAAGTATGGATGTAGAAGTAATTGAATGTTTTATTTAAATAAAAGAGATTTTATTAAACCTTGCAAATTATTATTTTTTATTTCATTATGTAAGAAACTGCATATTCCAAACATTAAAAACTTTGGAAGTACTTCACAGTGAATTTTGTTTGATCTTATAAAATGTAATATTGCCAAAAGAAAACAGATCGTTAAACACAAAATGGGTGGTTTTGGATTTAACATATATGTCACAAACATATGTGAGAAACAGCTTGTTTCAATTAGAAGCTTTGTTTCAATATCCTTATAAACCAAGCTTCACAATGTTCTGACAGAGATTCTGTATTCAAGAAATGGTATGGGAGGGATGAAAACCTCACATTTCTTTCAGTGCAGAATTTAATATTGTAACAACTTTAAGAAGCCACAACTCATGTGTTTAGTGAGATTCTGTTTGGTTGCAATGCATTTATTGAAGTATTTTTAGGAGATTTAAAAATGATAAGCTGGGGAAATATCAGGCTCTCGTTGTTTTGACTAGTATACAGTAATGTAATCCCTAGATTCTCCTACCATTATCTTCACTCTGATTCACCAGCCATTACGGGCATCAGATATCACTGGGAAAGGTAGCACTTTACCTCCAGTGCTTCATATGCCCCAGTGCAGCCTTATTCAACCTGATACCATCCAATTGCTTTGCCCTTTAGTGCCTACTGCAGCCAGCCAGCATGACCATTGTGGCTAATGACTATAGAAGTAGTTTAGTACATTTGGAGGGCATTAGGATGAAGAAGATTGTTAATTCTAATTGTGATGCTAGAGGTTAAGCTGATACGGAGATGGAAGGCTGCTTTTCCTTTGGCTGTCAGCATGCTGCCAGAATTTGACCTACTTTCTGATGTCTCTGTCATTGTGCTCTGGCAGGTTCTACTTCCTAAGACTCGGTGATATATATTATTAAACTAACTTTACCATGATGTGCTCCTTTTATGTATAATACTTCATTATTACATGCCAGACTGGTAGGACAAATGTTTCATGTAAACCCCTGGATTTCTGGAGATTGGAATTCTATACAGCATCTGGTTTTCCAACAATACGAGGTTTTACTCATTTTAAACTACAATTAATTATTAATCTTCTCGTTAAAAAATTAAAAAGACACAGAAATCTTACATGTAGTGTTGAAACTTGTCTGGGGTATTCATTGTTCCAGGAGAAAACTTCTCTTTCTTTCATGGATTTTATTTTCTGAGCTTCATTTTTCTCCTGAGTCATGGTTTTTGTCTTGTTATTATTTCTATCTCTCCTACTTAGAGGGTGCTTATAATAATAAAACGGAGAATATTACCCTTTCTCGCTTCACCATAGATAACGAATGGGTTGCAAAAATGACCATAAAGTAGGTAACATACTGCTGGTATGAAATGTCTTCTAGTTTGGTGTAACATGGAAATAAACTCTTTTAAATACTTGGGTATTGTTTCTAAGTAAATATGTGCTTTACATTTAGAATAGGCCCCCTATGCCTAAACTAGGGCTGCAATGCCAGCTTATTTGCTAACGCATAAAAACCAGGTGTGTTTGAGTGCAGTAACATGTCAAGAAAAGGCTGCCCAAGGCCAAGAGACAGAAAGTGCTATTGTATGTTTTCCCTAAGGACTTGTTCTTCCATATATTTTATTAACAAAACTCTGTGTAGTTGAACCTTTTGAAGCTTCCCATTTTTGCGTAATTCAATTGCTAGTAATGGGGGGAAACTATGTAAACCATTAATACCTTGTCCCATAGCAGCTGGTAAAGATGCACAAAGGCCTGCTTCAGTTTTCTCAAGTGATTTCTCCAAACACTGTTGTGTTAGTTTCTAGAAACCTTATACTGGTTTTAAATGGATGATGGGACTCTTGGGATACTGACTCCAATGTCTTTCACGGTAAAGAAGCCGGATATGAGCCCTCTTAAGATATTCTTTCCTTCTGCACATTTTAAATAGACACCATACTGCAGTTAGCAAACTTGTCAGTTCAGTTCGGACAGAAACCTCTCACTTGAAATAAAATGTAAAGAAGGAAATGGCTAATCAGAATCTATCAGTCTGTCCAGGAACTTCTCAGGCATATTCTTGTTAACTTTGTGTTGAGTTGGCTGCCTAGGTGTGTTTTTCCCATAGCTGTGGATTTTATTGGATGTTCCATGACACTCCCAGCTTCCAACCAATCAAGCATGCCTCCAATGTGTATTCAGTTTAAAGAGGCATGCAATCAAGACCTTTGAACTTTATAACCGTGGATTTTTGCGTGCTTTGCTAGCTCAGAGATTTGGTTAATGTTGTTTGGATGATAGCTGATCTGCATCATTAACATTCACATTGTACTTCTGATTCAGTGGAGCGCAAAATACATTAATATGCAATTTGGCAAAAAAAGAGAGAAAGACTATAGTTGTTGGCATTGATACTGGCTTTAGAATTAATACTGATCAGGACTGTTCTTTAATTGATCAATCTGCTTCAAAAGACATATTTACTTTTAAAAGGACACTAATGTTTCAGTAATCTTTACATAACTTTTAAGACATAAGGGGATAGTTTTTCTAGATAAATGTTAATTACGCAGTCACTTGGCTTCTGGTCTAGTATTGTTTTTTTCATATTTTTCTGTTTCTATCTTTTTATCTTATTTATTTATTTAGATTTCTAGACCGCCCTCTCTCCCCGGAGGGACTCGGGGCAGTGTACAGGTATAAATTTAAAAAACCCATCCAAACAATAATATACGTCGTTAAAATTAGATTAAATTACCCCTGTACAATTTATAAAAATTAAAACTAACCCATAAAACCAATCATAAAATTTAAAAACCAAAGCTGAGGTGGGAAGGCTGGGATTAGGCCAGGCCGGCTAGCTGGAACAGGTGGGTTTTAAGTTTCTGACGGAAGGAGCGGAGATCCGTAGTCAATCTAATGTCAGGGGGAAGGTCATTCCAGAGGGTCGGGCCCATCACAGAGAAGCTCTTCCCCTAGGCGTCGCCCGCTGGCACAGCCTAGTGGACGGCACCCAGAGGAGTCCCTCTCTGTGTGAGCGGATAGGCCGAAGGGATGTATGGGGCAGGATACGATCCCGCAAATAACTAGGTCCTGTGCTATCGAGCGCCTTGAAAATAATGGTCAACACCTTGAAACGCACCCGAAAAGCCACAGGCAGCCAGTGTAGCCCACGCAGGAGAGGTGTTATGTGGGAGTAGCTAAAGACTCCCGAAATTGCCCGCGCGGCCGCATTCTGAACCAGCTGTAGCCTTCGGGTGCATCTCAAGGGGAGCCCCATGTAGAGAGCGTTGCAGTAATCTAGCCTGGACGTCACAAGCGCATGAGTGACTGTGCGAAGGGCGCCCCGGTCTAATAGGGGACGCAATTGGCGCACCAGGCGAACCTGGTGGAACGCCCCCCTGGCCATGGCTGTCACATGGTCGTCCATGGACAGCCGGGAATCCAGAAGGACGCCCAAATTGCGCACCCGATCCACGGGGGCCAGATGTTCGCCCCCAATGGCCAGTGATGGAATAAGCTGGTTGAACCGGGGCGCCGGTAGCCACAGCCACTCAGTCTTGGATGGGTTGAGCCTGAGTCCGTTACTTCCCATCCAGATCCGTACGGCTTCCAGACACCGGGACATCACTTCGATAGCATCGTTGGGGTGGTTTGGGGTAGAGATGTACAGCTGGGTGTCATCCGCGTACAGATGGTAGTCTACCCCAAACCCACGAATGATCTCGCCCAGCAGCTTCATGTATGCATTGAACAGGAGAGGCGAGAGGACCGACCCTTGTGGCACCCCACAAGTGAGCGGCCTCGAGGTCGACCTCTGCCCCCCTGCCAATACAAATTGCACTCGGCCGGAGAGGTAGGAGGAGAACCACCGCAAAACGGTGCCCCTCACCCCCAACCCCTCCAATCGATGCAATAAGATACCATGGTCGATGGTATCGAAAGCCGCTGAGAGATCTAATAGGACCAGGATGGAGGAGCAGCCCCCATCTCTGGCCCTCCAGAGATCATCCACCAACGCGACCAATGCTGTGTCTGTGCTGTGGCCGGGCCAGAAACTGGACTGGCGTGGGTCCAGATAATCAGTTTCCTCCAGGTGGCGTGGAAACTGTTGTGCCACCACACTCTCTACAACCTTCGCCAGAAAGCAAAGGTTGGAGACGGGACGGTAGTTGGCTAATAAAGCTGGGTCCAGGGAAGGCTTCTTGAGGAGGGGCCTCACCACCGCCTCTTTCAGGGCGGCCGGCAGGAACCCCTCACTCAAAGAAGCGTTGACTAACTCCTGGAGCCAGCCTCGTGTGACCTCCCAGGATGCCAGTACAAGCCAGGAGGGACACGGGTCCAATAAACATGTGGTGGCTCGCAGTCGCCTACGCAGCCTGTCCATATCATCGGAAGTAACGGAGTCAAACTCCTCCCAGAATGGTACCTCAGGACCCGCCTCCGACGTCTCTTCCAGACCACTAACAGGGACCAGCTCGCTTCGAATCTGAGCGATTTTGTCCTGCAGATACTCCCCAAATTCCTCTGCTCTGCCCTGCAAAGGGGCTTACCGCGGCCTCTGTTGGAGGAGGGAGCGGGTCACCCTAAACAGGGCGGCAGGGCGGTTATCTGCGGACTCAATAAGAGTGGCACAATACTGACGCTTGGCCACTCTTAATGCCACAAGGTAAGTCCGTAAATGGGCTCTCACCTGAGTTCGGTCAGATTCAGAGCGTGACGATCTCCATCTGCTCTCTAGGTGTCTCTTGTGGCGCTTCATCACCCTCAGCCCCTCGGTAAACCAAGGGGCCTGGGTGGTTCGCTGCCGCAAGAGAGGCCGCAAAGGCGCCACCCGGTCCAAGGCCCCAGTGGCCGCACTATTCCATGTAGCCACTAGGTCCTCCAACCGGGTGTGGGTCAGGGCTACAGGAAATGGCCCGAGCTCCATCTGGAACCTGTCAGGTTCCATCAGGCGCCTGGGGCGGAACCATCTTGGGCAATCCGGTTCCGCCTCCCCGCGGTGGGGAGTAGCGGCTGGAAAGTTGAGCCGAAGCAGTGAGTGATCAGACCATGACAGGGGGGTGATAGCTAAATCCCCTACTCCCAGATCACTCCTCCATTGGCCAGAGACAAAAATACGATCCAGTGTGTGTCCACCCTCATGTGTGGGGCCCTGAATTATTTGGGTCAGGTCCATGGCTGTCATGGAAGGTTGTGTAATCTTATTAAAGGTTGTGTAAAGGAAAGAAAGACAGATTAACTAGCCAGTGCTTTTTGACTGATAATACTAGCACCCATAGTGTGGAGATGTCTCCTGGAATTTCTTGACTGTTCTGGAATTAAGAAACATAAATTACTACGATTGGAAAATTAAATTGTGGCTATTCCTTGATATTTTGTTTGTCCTTACACCCTCTTATTTATTTTTAAACACCATGCTATATATACAATGTTTTTCTGCTGCTCTGTAATCAATCAGTCATCTCTCTGTCTATCAGCACTATGCTGTTTTTCAATCAAAAGTCCAATATGCCTTACAGTAAGCAAAAATACAGTTAACAATGCATAGAGTGAAATAATCTGTGCAGTCATGGTTTACCTCTTCAGCAAGGATATCAAAAGAAAGACTATATTTTATGACTTTAGCTGCCAGATTCTGTTTTGGATCTCTGCTGACACAGGTTTTGTTAATTTGCTTGCCAGGACAGAGTTAAAATGTAAGAACCAGAAAAGTGGCTTTGTCCAGATGAAAAGAATTGTTGAGTTTTCTTTTGGGAAGAGTTGTGTTAGGGAAGTGGATTCTTTGAGCCCTAATAAATGCTCTTAAAAGAAATAATTCATTCTTCAAAAAGAGGCAGAATAATAGGACAGAATAACCTGAAGCATTTATGGAGGGAGTTAGATGTTGTATGTGCGTATGAATTTCTGATGCTCATAGACTACAGCTGGTGTTAGCAGGAATAATTGCTTGGAATATGAGAAGGGTGTGTGTTTTAGGTTAATTATTTCAAGAATATAATTCTCTTCCTGCCCTTAGCTCTTCTCATAACTAACCTACATGTAACCTTCAGGGCAATTCCAATTTCCAGTAATTGTGTAATAACGTATGGAGAGGGGGAGTAGTGGGCAGTGACACGAAGCATCACTGCACTTTGGACTAATATAACTAGAAACATAAGCTGAGGTTTTATTTTCTTCTTTATTCCTTTACCAAGTAAGATAGGGGCTTTCCAGTCTAAATCAAGACGAGTTGCTTACTTCCTGCCATTTCAATTCTCTGTGTTCACGTTGTTAGCAACGTTAGCCCATTTTATCATTTACAAAAACCATTGTTTAAAAAAAAATGTTCTCAGAGGCAAAAGGATGCAAGATTGATCACCAGCAGATGAGCATTTGGGAAGCTGGTACAATTGCAAGAGTGTCCAAGGCTAGACATCCCCTTGATCAAGAAGGAGAAGCCCAAGAACGGCCCTGCTGGCTCATTGTTGATCTTGCCCTCTGTTCTGTTTTAAATGACGGAGAGAAGGCGCTTGCTGTTGCATGTTGTCCTGCTCTCTTTGGTTAAACTTTAGTCAGTGTTTGCTTTTTGATAAGGGAGTGCCCTGGCCTGGTTCCTTTGGAAGTTAGAGCTAGCTAGGTTTTTATCATCAGCCAATCACTTTCTATAAGAACAAACAGGTAGAGTAGCAAAGTTCAAAGCCTGTTTTCATTTTAGAGTCCTAGTAACGTTGGATGATTTTTAACGGAAAGGGGTGTGTGTGTGTGGCACACCCATGCAGTCTATATCAGTCTAGATATGCAAGGGACGTGGCAAATGCCATGAAATTTTTTTCATAGGTGATAAAGGTTTGCCAAATACAGTTTAGCCATTTTAATATGAATCTTAGGAACCATTTTCTCCAACTTAAGAGATCTGTCTGTCTCTCTGTCTCTTTATGTTCCCCCTCCCTCCAAATCTTAACATATTTTTGTTAATAGAATGCCAGGAGTTACAGTCCCATATACAGTCCCTTACATTATGAGGTCAACAGGTTGCAAAAAGACATCTTGGACATTTCAGCTTATATTTTCAGTTCCGCTGAGAAAGTGAAATACTTATTATGCATACTAACAGAGAGAGAAATGATCCTTTAGCTGGGAGGAAAAAAGAAATAGATAACATGTAGAAGATAAAGCCGGAAATTTCCTAGGGCAGGAACGGACAGAGTTCAGGTATGTTGGATTAACTATACTTCCAGAAAGCACATCAATTTTAAAAACATCTGTACAAGTATAGTCTGAAATATAACACTACAAACAGTGTATATTGTCTGTACTGTTTGCTGTTTGTTGCAAGGAGGCAAATTGCTGGGAGGCAGAGGCAAATATTTTTCCCTTGTTTTGCTCCCCAAAAGCTAGGTGCGTCTTATACTTCAGAGCATCTTGTACTCCCAAAAATACAGTATGTTGAGTTAAAGGGAAAAATACTGCCCTAGTTTTATTTTGGAGACAAAACTGCACTTCCAAGAAACAGTACCATTGCTATACCAACCCAATCCAAAATAAGTGGATTTCCTCATGGATAGGCTACAACTTTAATTCTTTAAAACTGTCCTTCACCGTTCTAAATTAAAAAGTGCTGAAAACACATCTGGGTCTTTATTCTGGATCTGGCTGCTACTACTACAGATTATCTTAAAACAAAAAAAGTAATTCTCTGCTATTTAAAAGAATAGCACTTTTTAAAACAATAGCACTGGGCCTCTTCAGATCAAGCATTTATTTTAAAAAGCTTTTTCATTTTGTTAAGTTGCCTAGAATAATAATAAAGCAGTCTTTAAAAAATAAGTCTAATAATTTGAACATTCTATAGGCATTTATAGTTGTTGACTTACCTCCTTTCAACAAACAGACTAGCACAAGAAAAAAAAAATCTGCCTCTGCCTCCCAGCAATTTGCCTTGTGGAGTTTCACTTTCAATTTCTCCCAATTATCAGCTGTTTCAGGCGGCAGGGATTGCTATAGCCCCGTGATGGCGAACCTATGGCACGCGTGCCACAGGTGGCACACGGAGCCATTTGTAAGGGCATGTGAGGTGTTGCCCTGTTAGCTGGCCAGCATGCATGCGCGCGCTGGTCAGCTAATTTCGGCCTTCTTTTGAGGCCATTTTTCGCCCTCTGGAGGCTTCCTTGAAGCCTCTGGAGCACGAAAAACCAGCCCTACAGGCAAACCGTAAGTTCAAGAACATACTTCCGGTTTACTCGTAGGGCTGGTTTTAGCCCTGCGGAGCCTTCAGGAGGCTTTCCTGAAGGCTCCAGAGGGCAAAAAACAACCCTACGAGCAAACCGGATGTCACTTCCGGAAGGCTGCTGAACTCTCTGGAGGGCTAAAACCGGCCCTACAAGCAAACCGGAAGTCCGTTTCCGAACCTCTGGTTTGCCCATAGGGCTGGGTTTTTTGCGCTCCGGAGGCTTCAGTGAAGCTCATGAAGCCTCCGGAGGGGCAGGGCGCGGAGGCTGTTTTCGTCCTCCCCAGGTTCCTAAAAAAGCCTCCGGAGCCTGGGGAGGGTGAAAAAAGCACCCCCAAAATGGGGGGAGCACTGGTCGTGTGCACATGCATGCTGGGGTTGTGCAAGCATGTGCATGGGGTCGTGCGCATAGCATTATGGGTATGGCATGGCTGCGCATGATCCCCCTGCGCTCCACCTGCTTTTGGCACGCAAGCCCCTGCTATAGTCTATTGAAGCCTTGCAAGCCCCCTTTTGGTGCAAAGAGGTAAATTGCTGGGCGGCGGAGGCCAAAGGGTTGGGGCCAGTGGGTGGGTGGGGCTACATTCAGTGTATAAGACACGCCCAAATTTTCACCCTCTTTTAGGGGGGAAAAGGTGCGTCTTATACTCCGAAAAATACGCCATATGCTCCAGTTTTTATTCTGTTCTGTTGAACATCATGCCTTCCTTTAAATGTTTTATTGTATAATAATAAATAATAAATAAAATTTTATTTGTTAGCCGTACCCTCTCCAGAAGGACTCGGGGCGGCGTACAATAAAAACACATAAAATACAAATTTTACACATAAATATACATACACATAAATATAGACGTATACGTGGAGGAGATAGACAGATAAATGGAAATAGAATTAAGATTGCAATGTAAAATCCCCTAAGTAAAATTACAAAATTAAAAACCCGTCAGGAGCGATATGATCAAACTATGGTTGAGCCAGGCCAGCTACTTGGAAAAGGTGGGTCTTGAGCTTTGCACGGAAGGAGCGGAGGTCAGAGGTAGTCCTGATATCCGGGGGGGAGGTCATTCCACAGGGCTGGGCCCGCCACAGAGAAGGCTCTGCTCCTAGGCGCCGCCCCCCGACACTGTCTGGTGGACGGCACCTGGAGAAGTCCCTCTCTGTGCGAGCGAATTGGTCGCAGGGATGTATGGGGCAGGATACGATCCCGCAAGTAGCTAGGTCCAATAGGGGGCGCAATTGGCACACCAGGCGAACCTGGTGGAACGCCCCCCGTGCCACGGCTGTCACATGGTCATCCATGGACAGCCGGGCATCCAGGAGAACGCCCAAATTGCGCGCCCGCTCCACGGGGGCCAGTTGTACGCCCCCGATGGCCAGAGATGGAATTAACTGGTTGAACCGGGGGGCCGGAACCCACAGCCACTCCGTCTTGGAGGGGTTGAGCTTGAGTCGGTTGTCATCCATCCAGACCCGTATGGCTTCTACACACCGGGACATCACTTCGACGGCCTCGTTGGGGTGGTTCGGGGTGACACAACAAGGTCTCAAAGAGAAAAAAACAAAATCCTGATATTTTTGTTAAATAGTACTTTGAATACCTCACCTCTGGGCAGGCCAAAGACTATTCTTTCATATGTGTTGCAGGTTACTGAAAACTCCATGAGCTCTGATAACAGCAGCACCTGGGTACAGATTAACCTTTGTTTTTCCTTTTGAGTTGAAAGAATGTCTTTTATGTCTCATAAAGAATTGCACATACCAAAGTTTAACTGTGCATGTACTTTCGCAACCAAAGGATAACTATTAACAAATGAGATCAGATTTAGACCATTCTTGTCTTTCCGGTTGCATTTCACAATTGATTCATACTTTTCACACAATTTGGGGCACAGTATAAATCCCGGTTCTTGTACACTTTTCAAAAGTTGAGTATTGCAAATTTGCTTCCTGTTCTTTGCTCTTTTTAAAATAGGCAGTACATCACATGAAACCTGCATTTTGTTCCACTCTTGCATAGGTAATTTTGGTTTCCCTGTCCTTGGGATCGTTCTGTTCCTTATTTTCTTATCTGTGATGAAAGTTCATATAGTCACATTTTTTAAAATAAAAATCACCTGAATTTTATGGTAGATACTTAGGCATCCGATCTGTTTGGAAAAGAAACACCAAAAGGAAATACCATATTTTGAATTCTGAAGGGAGAAAATCTGGAAATAAATGCAGGAACATTTGGATCAATATGAGACAGAAATGTGACAATGCTTGTGCAAATACAGGTTTAATCTTTGTCTACTGCTTTTGATTGACATGATTCCTTTATATTGAATCAGACTGTGCTCAGTTACCTGGAATCAATGGCCTTCCAGTTGTTACTAAACTAAGTATTTCTCACCATTGACCGTACTGTTTGTTAGTCATAGTTATAGTTCAGCAGTCAATGGAAGGTTTTCAGCCTTGTCAAAAATATCAGGTAAAGGGAACCAGGTGTGTGGAGATGCTTAATGGAGACCAATGTTTATGAGCTAAGTTGCCTTTACATACATAAGATACATAAACAATCAGTGTTTAGGCCTTCCTTAGACCTTACTTACTTAGCCACTTTGAATATGAATGTTGAGAAAAACGTGGACTTTTATTTTTCCCTCTCCTACATTCTTGCTTTTTTTCTTCTTCTGTAAGTGGGAAAGAGATTTGTGATACCGCAATCAGAATTACTGCTCCATCTTTTTCCCCCCGTTTCTCCACTGGCCACATTTCTTTGCTTAAAATTACTTTCAACCTACTTTAGTCAGTGGTTTTGAGTAGTGTTTGAGGTGCTGAGGAACCAGAAACTCTGAGCTCTGTTTCCCCCTTAGGCACAGAAGCCAGCTGGATGACTTTGAGCCACTCATACTTGGGGTCAGTCACGCTAAAAGAATGTATCTTGCTTAGATTCATTTGTGATCCTGAGGAAAGATGATATTTTTAGCTTCCATATTGCATATTTATATTTCATTAGATAATAACTTTTGGATAAATTAGGAGGTATTGTTTGTTGAAAATGTGTAAAAAATGAAATATGAATAATGGTATATTTGATTGAAGGATTCTTCAAGACTTTCTGTCGATTTGTTAATTTTTCATCGACGTTATTTTTTTCCATTTGTAAATATAATAGACCCAAAGACAGATGTACTTTAGTTTTATCAATGTGGCAGCTAACAACAAATATTGGCTTAATTACTTGTGTTGCACCATTCTATGTACTGGGGGAAAAGAACAATAAATCTGTGTTAAAATTAACTATAAAAGCTGTTGTACAATTTTTCCTGAAAAGCTTTAAATCAAAAATAGTAAGTAAATAATCACAGATATATACCAATGTTATTATAACCCTGCCATCCCAGTCCAAAAGATTTTGATTAATATAAAGTAGTTTAAGTGGGTAGAATACAATGCATGGATTGTTTCTATTGCTAATTCTTAATTTTGAAAGACTAAAATAGATTTAAAATAATTCATTATTATGAAGGGGGTTCCAGGGCAACCCATCAAGTTTAAATTTGATTAAATTTCCCCAGCTTTTAAAAAACTTTCAAGAGAACCAGTTATATTCCATATAGAGTTTTGTGTAGCATTTCATTTTTTCCCCAGTGGTATGGATATATGCTGTTTTTTTAATGTTGTCTATGTTCTTGATTCTCATGAGCCTAAGAAGAAAATATTGCAGTTGTCTCATTTGAAATGGAGCTGGGATTATTCTTCAGAATATTTTAAGAATGTACAAGTTTTTCAGTACATAATCATCTCTCTTCCCATTCCTTGAATTAATTATATTTATTTTATACTGTATGTTTAAAATGTGAGTGTTCAAGAAGAATACTCTGGGAGAAGAAGAGAAGTATCCTGTGCCTGGTGTTCTTTGGAAGGCTGTGAAATTAAAAACTTGGAGGGATCCAAATTATTTATTATTTTTAAAGGATCAGTTGATGGTATTTAAAACCTGTCATACCAACATTAAGGGTGCTTTGTTGTGCTCTCTAGTGTAATTATTGTAGGCTTGCAATTAATTAAATTACTCTGTGAAATCTCATATAGTACTTCAGACGTCCAGAGAATCTGCACTAGAAAGAGTTGGTTGATAGGATATTTATAGACATTCAGTACATGACAAGTCTCAAGGACTCTTGGATGACACTCTATCAGGATGTTCAGCAACATTGCTCTCCGTTTGTTTGGCAATATAAAATTCCTCACCTCCTCCCCCACTTTAGGTATATGTGTGTATAAAGATGATTGAGAGATGTACAGAATTTATCATGCTAGAAAGTAATGCTTGAACTTTTAGCATCATTTTTATTTTTAAGAATTTTTTCTAGATCCCATATCACATGTAAGAGGCCTTCTTGAAGAACAAATTTGTTTGGAAGAATGACTATCTAACCAGAAAAAAATATACAAAAGTAAACTGAGATGTTAAGGTATTAATGATCAGTTGGATATCTGAAGGTTTTTTGTTTTGTTTTTGATTGCTGGCTGTTCCCAGTAAGACCATTATTTTGTGAATATACATCTGCTTCTCCTGTGGCAGCAATTTCATGGGAACATGCTCTCAAAAATTTCTAGTGGGTTCACTCTTCCCAAAGATAACCTACTTACATATATATGTACTGTTGTATTTCACTTGGCTTTCTAGCTCTTGCTCAGAGAATGGTGCCATCTGGTACACAATTCAGCTGTGGTCTTAGTTGCACCCTGAAATGAGAATGCGAACAAGGGCCTTTGATTGGATTGTGCCTCTGTGAACTGCCTGTGATTGTGTGTCCAATCGGCCTCCTTAGCTTTCAGCAGGACGCAGGGAAATAAAAAGACAAGCAAAGTTAATGGGGAAGCCAGATTCACTTAACAGTGTTACTAATTTAACAACAGCAATGATTCACTTAACAAATGTGGCAAGGAAAGTTGTAAAATGGGACAAAACTCACTTAAATTTATCACTTAGCAACATAAATTCTGGGCTCAATTGTGGTCGTACATCGAGGACTACCTGTAGTCTTCTGTAGAGATCTGTTGGAAAATAACTGTTCCAATTTTCCCTTTAGGAATGTTTTATGTTGCTTTGTTAAAAATGATTCGAATAAGATGAATTGATACAGTCAGAATGACATATTTGAGTTAATAATCTGGTTGTGAAATAATGCATCTGATCTGATTGATTACTACTATACAATAGCTGAAATGCAGATGTGGTAATTATAGTGTTGGATTAGGAGGGAGGAGTCCCAGGTTCTGGTCCATTCTCAATCACAGAAGCAAATGAGTGACTTTGGCCTTTGGGTTGTTGTTATGGAGAAAAAGGGAGAGGGCCTCTACATAAGCCATTTCCTATATAAATCAGGATATAAATCTAATAAATTCATTCATCTTGATGTAAGTTCCATTGAACTCAGTGGGGCTATTACTGGGGTTGTAATAGTTTTACATCCTGCCACTGTTAAGTAATAATCCTGCCACTTAATTAGTAATAAAACAAGTACCATGTTTCACGTAATATATGTATTTGGTCCAAAGATCATGGAATAGTTGAATATAGGAGAAGAAAAATATTTTTCGACAAATGGAATGGAATGGAAGTTGAAATATTACTTAGCATTTCACAGTCCATCTTTTCATCCTTATTATTTCCTTTGCCTGATGCGGCTCTGTACTCTTGTTGCTAAAGATATATGGCTTTGTTGCTGTCTTATTTTATAAACCAGGATGATTTAGGGAGCTGGTAAAAGAGACTGACCTATAGACATATTGTTAATAACATGCCAAAACCTCATTTGTTAAGTGATAACTGATGGAACCTCCTGGATGTCCTTGTTCTTTAAATCAGCAGGCAGAAACAGTTGTGTGTATTTTATTCATTTAGAATTGCTCCCCATATAACATGGAGAGCTGTGTGTTTATGTTCAGTAGATATTTTTCGTCTCTCCCCTGTGGAATACATGGACGTAGATTTTCTTCATTGGACAGCATCCACCTCTCTGCTTTCTTCATGTTTTAAAAACAGATTTTTGGTTCAGCACTTCCTAACACGGGAGTAGATGTTGAGCAAGGCTTGATTTGCTCACTCCCGTTGCTTTTTGGTACTGTCCTTTGAGCTAAACAGGCAAATCTGATGAAAAGGTGCCTGTGGCAATAGGATTAACATGCTGGGTTAAGAGAGGCTGATAATCAGATTTAGTTTTGGCATGTTGCCTATCAGTTCCCTACCATAAGTCCTATTGAATTACATAAGTATAAATTTAAGCTCATCTGGTTTGCACAGCTATTTGAGAAGGCCAAAACTTGCATGAAGGCAGATGTTGCCATCTGCCTCAAGCGACAACAATGGTGGTGGTGGTGGGGGAGATGTGCGGCATTAAATTGGGTTAGGAAGAGTAATGTTGCTCTCAGGAGGTGAAGCATCATTTCAACTATGCATTAGGCAGCATTATGTCTTGGGGTATTGATTAGGTACAAGGAGTCAATAGTGGTTTTGTGCCGCCATTTCACTGTATTTTGTTTTCATTTACTAGTAAATGAAATATTGGCATATTTTATAAGCTACCTTATTTTAGCAGAGTTTAACTTAAGAACTTTCCCTTTTTCATTTGTAAAATCTGGTTAGTTTTATTTTACTTGGTTCCTGTCCCTTGACAGGACATGTTTCAGAAATGTTCTATATCTCACTTTGGACATCAAAATCTTAAGATGCTAAAATATATTTATACATTTATTATTATGTTGAGATAGAAGAAAATAGACTAACAAAATAAAAAAAAATCTTAGACATACGGTAGATGGAGGTCATTTGTGTATTTGTTTTTTGAATAGTATTTAAAATGTATAGTGTGTAATGAAGCTAATCTTATTTTGTGTCCCACTGATTTTCAGGTGAAATAACTTCAGTAGTTTCTTATTCCTCCCATTGATTTTTATGAAGAAAAGAAAAAAGACTGAATTCTGAATAGATATTGTCCATAATGTTTAGCCTTATTTTAGATTGGCTTTCTCAAATCACTGTTGCCAAGCATTGAAGGCAGAAACTTTACTTTAAAATTCAATGGCTATTTTTAAATACCTCCTTCAGATAAAAGTTTTTGGCTTGTTAATGTTATGACCTTGTTGCTAGGACTAGGTCATAAAATAAGTCCCATCCCTAATGCCTGGTATCAGTGAATATTGGTGGGGGATGGAATGTTTCACTGTGACCTATTTCAGAATTTTGTCATTGTTAGGTGAGATAGAAAAATCGGTTAAGTTTAGATCTTATTTGCAGGCAGTCTTAAAACAGATTCAGTGACAATGTATGGTGCTTCCTGCATACATAATATAGTGGAGCAATCTTAAATTCAGAAAAATCTGTCTAAAAATCTAGAAAACAGTTCAAAGTAGAGTAGAGATTTCTGATTAGATAGGCAGTCAAATATAAGATAGCTGACTTTAGTCCTATATACAGAGAAGATCATGTCCCAAAATGAATGTGGCCTTGTATAGTTCTTGCAAGGGAAGGACGATATTACATCATCATATACTTTCTTTTGAAGGAGCCTGATCCATCCGGGAACTATTCCAAGATACTGCACAAATGACTTTCACCAGGTTTCTAAGTATTCCCTTTTTTGAAAATTGCCTGTTTTAAGGCAAAGAACAGCAAATCCTATCATTTTATTCACTAAAATGTCAAAGAAATGTCTCAGGGAGAAAGGGCAACATATTCTTTGATATGTCCAGCTTTAGTTTTTCTGGCAAGTTCCTTCTTTGCAGGTGTTAAGATTGCAACATTGCTTTATGGCATGAAAAACAACGGCTTTATTTGTTCATCCTTTCACAATAGAATTTTATATAACACCTGTGTAAAGCTCCTGGTAGAAGTCACCTGTTAATTTGAAATGGTAAAAGGTAAAAGTTCCCCTCGCATATATGTGCTAGTCATTCCTGACTCTAGGGGGCGGTGCTAATCTCTGTTTCAAAGCTGAAGAGCCAGTGCTGTCTGAAGACGTTTCTCTGGTCATGTGGCCAGTATGACTAAATGCCGAAACAGCATGGAATGCTGTTACCTTCCCACCAAAGGTGATCCCTATTTTTCTTCTTGCATTTTTACATACTTTTGAACTGCTAAATTGGCAGGAGCTGAGACAAGTAATGGGAACTCAGTCCGTTACGCGGTGCTAGGGATTCAAACCACCAAACTGCTGATCTTTCTGATCGATAAGCTCAGCGTCTTAGCCACTGACCCACCACGTCCCTATTTGAAATGAGGTGTCACTAATTTGCTGATGACTCTCAGCTATATATCATTACTTCAGACAGAGATGGCGAACCTGTGGCACGCGGAGCCATTTGTCAGGGCACATGAGGTGTTGCCCTGTCAGCTGGCCAGCGCGCATGCGTGTGCTGGCCAGCTGACTTCGTCCTTCTTTTGAGGCCATTTTTCACCCTCCCCAGGCTTCAGAGGCCTTATAGGAGCCTGGGGAGGGTAAAAACAGCCTCCCCTGCCCCCTCCGGAGGCTCTCCAGAGGCTTCAGTAGCTTCCCTGAAGCCTCCGGAGCGCAAAAAACCGGCCCCAAACCAGAAATTCGGGAATGGATTTCCGGTTTGCTTCTAGGGCTGGTTTTAGCGCTCCGGAGTCTTCAGGAGGCTTCCCTGAAGGCTCCAGAGGACTTAAAACAGCCCTACGGACAAACCAGAAGTGACTCTATTTTTTATACTTCTGTGTACTGATTCTGAAATACCCATGATACTTGTACATACTTTCTGGGAGAGGGGGCGGTCTATAAATCTAATAAAACTTAAAACTTAAAACTTACAACATTATTCCAGATGGCCCATTGCGATTTATAGCTCCAATTAGCTTGGAACAGAATAGCATTTTCCTGGAAAAATATGATATTGACATATCACTGGTCAAATGTGTGAAAAATACAGCACCTTCATCCAGAAATGTTTTCTGGATGGATGCTATATAAATATTGTACAAGCATATTGAACATTGTAAACTGATCATCTTAAATCTTGAACTAAATCAACAGTTTATTATCTTAATTTAGAATTATCTCTCTTCTGTCTTTCTCTAATATTATTAGGAATGGGAAGGAAAAATACACATTTTCTGGAGATACCTCTGGAAATGGGTTAACTTATATCAATACAATTCTATTTTGAGACAGACGTTTGCCAAAATATTTGCATTGTATTCTTCTAAAATATTTTTTTCAACTTTATAGTTTAGCCTACAGCGTTAAGATTCCCTAATCACTTCCTCTTCAAGTATTAACCAGACTGGTCTTGAAAAAGCTTGTTCATGTTTTCTGATCAGGCAAGGATGACATTTCATAATTTCTTTTTAGGAAATAATTCTTATGAATGGAAATTTAGAGCAGCTACAGTTAGTGGGTACTATTTTAAAAAATTAAATCAGAACAACTATTTTCAATTGGATCTTGCTTGGAGCAATAGAGAAGGTTTTAATCATTGTCTGCAAGTTCAACTGCCCAAAAGTAATACATAGATTCAAGTATTACTTTTTGACAATGTGAATCTCAGGTCTACAAAGATAGCTTGGTATTGCAGCAGCAGGACAAAATACACCAAATGTCCAACCTCTCCTCTTCTCCCCTCTCTTTCCAAGCTTCACTCTGGATTAATTCTGCATTTCAGATTAAAGTAGTTAGATGATAAATAGATTTTTATTAAGCATGTAAACTCATCAGTTCTATTGAAAAACTACAGTATATCAACCTGGAGGAACAACAAGAAATATTCCAGTAAATTTTCCCCTTCTTTTATTAAGTTTTATAAACAGTTCTTTATAGGAAGAATTTCAGCAACTTTCTAGAATTCCTATTGTAGCTTTCCTGTTTATTAATTTTCACATTCTGCTGTACACTACTTCTCACTTTCCCCTTAGAATCATAACAATTTTTCTTTATGAAGGCTCAGGATATATCCCACTCCCTGTTGATGTCACTAAATAATGTATATTAAACATAAATGCCTCATGAAAGAAATCTTTACACATACAATGTGCTTATGTTGGCTCAATATGGGCCAAGATTCTATTTGATCACTATTCTAGTTCATATAGTATGTATAAATTTGTACATGTGATTTATTTCCTCCTGTGGCTAGATAAACTCAAAAATAAAACTGTTTGCAGATTTGCATCATTTAAGTAATACTGACAGGAGGGTTAGCTAGAATCTCACATGATAAGCAATTTGGAATTGAAGATTGGGAGTCTCTTGGATGCTGCTGTGCTGCATAATACAGATTTAGTTTAGTTGTAGAATGGCATAATCTGTGACCTAAACCATGGTATGTCAAAGATCCCTCCAGCTTTTAAAAAACCAGAAATTCATATCTTTAAGCAAGATTGGTATGAATTATAAAATAATATTCTGTTGATTAATGATAACCCAGGAGGAAAACCTAATTTTCATGAATGAGAAGAGGTAATTGTTTTACTACCATATGGGAGAGCATTTCAAAGCTGATAAAATTGAAATAAATTCAGAAAATATTATCTTTATCTGATTAAAAATACTTGAGTTGTCAAATAAAGACATCTGTTATTTCTTTGTTATGAAATATTGTTCTAGAATCTGTTGAATGTTACATAATTCATTACTAAATTTGCATAGTTTGCAACCAGTAGTAATGAGTTGCAAGACTCTCCAGGAGAGATTTGATTTTGTATTCCAAATAAAAAAAGCTAAATCTAAGAAATGACTTTCTTTCAAAGCTGACACCTGCAGCTTTCTTTCTTTCCTGAAGCCAAATTTAGTACAAAGTATTGTGTGTTAATTACCTACAATGGAGCAACCTGTGAGTCTATTCCTATAAACCTCTCCTTTCTCCTTCAGCAGCTTCTTGTTTAACTTTTCAGACAATAATTTCAGATGGTAATTTGGGCTGCTTTTACAGTTTATCTGAGAAATATTGGTCAGGTACATTCGTTTCAGGTATGATATCACCATGAACATATTTTATAAGAAAAAACTTTGATCAAACTGAAGGCCCTTCTGTCCAGCATTCTGTTTTTCAATGAGTCATCACTTCCCTCTGAGAAGCCCTTAAGCAAGATTGAGATAGAACAGTCTACGGTCTCTTTCTCAGTAATAAGTACTGTAATTACATGCACTCTGCCTAGAGTAATGTAAAGAAGAACAGGAGGGAGAAATAAGGGCAATAGAAACCTGTGCGGGTGTGTTTATGTGACAGGGGTGGGTGGGTAGGGGAGCCCTCAAAAGATAAACACTACTGGTTTTAAGTAGGTTCTGGGTCAAATAGGAAGCTGGTGAACAACTATATAGCACAGTGATGGTGAACCTGTTTCTTACGGCGTGCCAAAATTTCGTTTGCGCACGCGATTGCACACACGTGCATGCCAACGCTATTGTGTGCACGGGCATGCCCATGCTATTGCATGCATGTGCATGCCCACCCATTCTCCCTGCCCAACTGCTCATGTGTGTGACTTCCCACCCTGTGCATGCTCTGGAGGCTTTCCTGAAGCCTGGGGAGGGTGAAAACGGCCTCCCCCGGCCCTTTGGAAATGTGAAAAATGAGTTGGCCAGCACACATATGCGCGTTGCAGCTGATACCTGGCATGCTACCAAATATGGCTCCACGTACCACCTGTGGCATAGGTTCGCCATTACGGGTATAGTATAATAAAACAAGAAAATGACTTGGAATATCCGGAACAATTAAGCAGCACTGAAGATGAAATGAGGAAGTAGGAACACTTGCCACAAGAGTATCATTGCAATAGTAGTGCAACTGAGATTAATCAATAAAACAACAGCCTCCCCCACCAGAAACTTTTAGATTATAAAGTTATGAATTGCTATGAAATAAAAATGAAAAACTCCTGCTAACATTAATAAATGGGCAGAGCTAATCAATCATTGTTTAAAAAAAGCCGAGCCTTCAAGTGGAAAAAACCTGAGTGAATCCAAAAGCATGGAGACAAATGTGGTTGAACACAATAAAGAGCAGGAAGGACAATCAGGCTAAATACCGCCATCTTCATCTTATCCATGTTCAAGTTGAGGCAATGGAGGACATTCAAGAATATTTTGATACTGTTGACCCTCAAGAATCAGAAAACCTGATGTTTTCAGTATAACAATTATATCAAAGGACTCATCAGGAATGATGGCACTAAGAGGAAGAGAATAAATATAATCCATGATTAATCCCCAAGGGAATTCCCTATAATAAGAAATTCCTGGCATTGTAAGACTTTAACCACCAAGTGCATAGTTAGTAAATGTTAACCATCTCACACGCTAAACCAGCAGAGGAAACTCCTGGGACATCTTTTTTTTTTTTAACCAAGAGTATAGCTTTATTGAAAATTCCATATGGGTACAGAATTCGAAAAGCCAATTCTAATGGATTTGTGCGCAAACAGCATGGGAAAACTTACCTTTTCCCCTTGCTCCTCCCACTGCCCATTTGTCTAGCCAATAAGTACACTCGCTTGTTTTGGGAACGGTCTCTCGTCTTGGTCTTTCCCTTCCGATGACCTTGGGGTGCTGGATTTGTTTCAGGCTTCAAGTTGCCACACTTGCATTCCTTTGCCCTCCCCAGTCTGTCCCTCTGCATTGCAATGACTTCCCTCCCCCCTCTTGTTGTTGCTGTCTGGTTGTGAGTTGGGGTTGTGTAGCAACCCAACCCAACCCAACCCAACCCCATTACTGTGGTTCCTGACAGGAACCATTATCCAAACAGCAGTAATTGGTGGTGAAGTATATCAAAGATACTGTACTCTAATTGTGAAGGAGCAGGGCAGAAGTAAGGCACTGAGGTTTTAACTACTCATCATTCAAGAACTCAAGATTGTATTTTCTCGAGCTACTGTACCTGCTTGAAACCCTGATTGGTATGGATCTGATTATAAAAAGGAAGCAAATGCAAACTGATAATTTGAACACAAAGGTGGTTTCAGAGCGGGTTGCTTCAACAAAGGACAAAGAAAATTATACTTCAAGAGTCTTGAAAATTGTCAGTAGTTAAAGAACAATTTCCCAGTCAGATAAAACAAGACAGAAAAACAGGTAAAAGTGTAGGTGGCAGGCAGGAAAGGGATCAGCCAAGAGTGATAGTGTAAGAACAGCCCTGCCTAGTTTTTGGAATTTTTTCTCTGAGACAGGAGTGTATTCAAATACTGTAAGAGTAGAAGACAGTTTAAAAAGGTGGAGGAGGAGAGCTGGTGGAAGAAAATAAGGAACAGTGTTTGGCATTTTGTTAGAGAAGAATTCTTGTAATCCTTCAACTGAAAGCACCTTTTCCAGCACAAGAGTAAATAGCACCAATAGAGAATGAAAGCTAAAGAAGAGCTGCTGAGTCTTGCCCAGAGACTGAATGGAGCATGAAAGAAGAAGGCCTGCTTTGCTTCTGATAGGTGAGAAGAGGAACTTCCCAGACCTCTTTCTAGCCTTCTAACCAGACCTCTCTCTCTCTCTTCAGAATTGCAGATCTTCATAGTCAGTGGGGGGAGGCACATAGCACAGGTTTAAGATGAGGTACTCCCCATCTTCCAATCCAGAGGAGTATTTTTGACATCAATGGTTTGACTACAGAAGTGAGGTAAAGGAACAGCAATAGTAGTTTCTATGGAACAGGAAGAGAGGGAGGCAAAGAAATGCAGAAAACCCCCGGAGAGATTTCTCTGAAAGCACAACTGAAAATAACTCACATATGAGATCCATGAATAACCACACAACATGCCGTACCTGTTAGGTGGAAGTTGAGATTGAATCCTGAATCTCAATTCATGTATTAGTTTCATTTAAAAGTCTGTCTAGTATCAAAATATTGGGGAGGGGGACAGGAAAGCCCTTTGATTTAATTATTTTTCCCACATCATATATCGTTTAATTATCATTTACACATTTTCCTCACGATCCCTAAACTTGCTTTAAAAAAAAAACC
This sequence comes from Natrix helvetica, assembly GCF_964273705.1. Lineage (NCBI taxonomy): Eukaryota > Metazoa > Chordata > Lepidosauria > Squamata > Natricidae > Natrix > Natrix helvetica. The sequence continues at coordinate 51,484,704 of NC_138551.1, read as the reverse complement.
CTAAGAAATCCCAAGACTTTGCAGAATTTCTGTAGTCTGACAATCTTTTTGGTTGTCCTATTATGACATATTTTTTCAGCATTCTTTCTCAGTTTGGTGTAGTCCAAGAGTGATTATGTTATAAATAGATACAAAGGCATTGTGATATTGGAAGTTTTATTTTGGATTTCAGTATAAGATGCACCTTTCCCCCCCTAAAAGAGGTGAAAATTTGGGTGCGTCTTATACACCGAATGTAGCCCCACTCACCCACCAGCCCCCACCCTTTGGCCTCTGCCTCCCAGCAATTTACCTCCTTGCAGCAAACCGGGGAAATGGGGCTTACGGTGGCGGCAATAGGCTATGGCAATTCTTGCAGCCTGAAACAGCTGATGATCAGGAGGCCCTACTGAAACTGAAAATGAAACTTGCTGTTTGCTGTGCCAGGCAAATTGCTGGGAGACAGATTTTTTTTTTCTTGTGCTAATCAGGCTGTTTACTGTTTGCTGCAAGGAGGTAAGTCAATAACTATAAATGCCTATAGAATATTCAAATCATTAGACTTATCTTTTAAAGACTGCTTTATTATTGTTCTAGACAATTTAACAAAATGAAGAAGCTTTTTAAAATAAATGCTTGATCTGAAGAGGTCCAGTGCTATTGTATCTTCTTTTAAATAGCAGAGAATAACTATTTTTTTTAAACAAAGTTTTATTGGTTTTTAAAAAAATAACAAGGAAAAGGGATGGTGGAATAGGTTACAAATTTTGGCAGTTACAATATGTAGGAAGTGTTCCCTCTCCCCGTACTCATAGTTTTCATTTATACATAGATTAGTTTAATACTACATAATAATATTTTGTCAGCATATAAACTTTTGTCTTCAAATATTTTCAATCAATTTATGTCAGGCAGATTTTCTTACTCATTTTTGTGATCTGAGTTTTCTTGGTATTGCCCCTTCTCCCCCCGCCAGCAGAGCTCCGGCCCCTCCCGTGTCCTGTGAGTCTGGTATAGGATCGTCAGATTTATCTATGAGTTCTTTATTTTTTCCATAAAGGCCTGGGCCTCTGTGGTTGTGTTGATTCTAACTCTTGTATCCTCCCAGAATATTAGCATGCCCTCAGGCATCAACCATCTGAACCACACCCCTTTCTGGTATAACTTCTTCGCTAATTGCGAATAGTTTTTTCTTTTCTCTCTCACTTTCTTAGGGATCTGCTTCAAGATGGTTATTTCTCTATCCTGGTATTTTAAGGCTTGCCCCCTTTGTGCACTCAGAATCTCATCTCTTGTAGTCTTTCTAAGAAATTTAATATGTACCTCCCTTGGGACATTATGTGTTCTAGCGTATGCAGAATTTACTCTATAAACCAGGTCCAAGTCCCACCCCATCTGTTGTTTTTCTTTTTGAATGTATTCAGCCAAAATGTTTGTCATGATGTCCCTTAAATCTTCATCATCGGCCTCTACCACATTTTGAAACCTAAGAAAAAAGGACATTCTTTCAAATTCTGTTTTTATCTGGTGGTTCTCAAGCTCTTGGTTCCCCTTCCACACACACCCTATCTCCCCCCTCATCTCAGCTGTCCCCTCCTCCAAAAGATCCAGTCTCTGTGAGTTTTTGTTCGCCTTGTCTTGGTTCTCTTTAAGCTGCTCATTCATCTCCTTTAGTTGACTTTTTAAATCCTCCTGTCCCTTTAAAATTTGTTGAAACATCTGCTGGAAGTCCGTCTCCGAAGGCTTTGGCTACAACAAAGAAGTTAAGGTCTGTTGTCCACTGGGACTGGACGCTGATGATGTCGGGGCAGAGACAGCAAAGCCCGGCTTCCCCGGGGGTGGTCTTTTAGGTGGCATTATAGTGAGCAGAAAAAGTACAAAGTCAATACAGAAAGGAAACAATTAGAGAGAGAAACAGCCAAGAGAGATTAGGAGGCAAGGAGTCCAAGCAGAAGGGAACTTTTTCTGGTTTCAACTTCTGGCAATAAAGTAATAAAGTCCTTTTTTCCAAGCGGAGTCCAATAACAACAAGAGATTTATCTGAGTGTCACGGAGACAAAGACAATATGCCCGAAGCTCCTATGGGTGGAGTCAGGTTTCAATGTCTGTAAAGACAATGGAAGTGTGCCATCTTGCCCTGCCAGCTTCGGAATCAGAAGGCATAATGAAAAGTTTTCAAAAGTTTCAAAGTTTTCAGATCATCGCCTCATTAACAACGTTGCACTCCAAAATCTGTCCTTGTTATGAGCGTGATTTCATTGCATGGCTCTCTCCCTCCTCCTTTAGGGCAGAGAGCAAAATCTTTTAAAGCTGCCTGTCCGAGGGGGGGGGGAATCCCCCTCCCTCCAGTCACACTTCTCCAGCCAGGTTGAAAGACTCTAAAAACGGCTGGCAAGTTTTTTTCCTTTGTATCGAGCAAGGGAACGGGGGAGAGTTTCCACCTCACCACACAGCAGCTGTGTCCTACAAATCCTGCGTTCTTCCAGCTGCCTCCTCACAAAGACGCCGCAGCGCCTCCCCATCATGCCTCCCGGTGCCTAGGGCGATGCGGGGAGCCCCCCAGCCGCCGCCGACTCAAGGGATTCCCCGCTACGCTGCCCCTTCGGCAGGAGCCCCTCCAAGGCATCCTGTGCCCCCCAGATAGTGGGGAGCCCACCAGAAGAGCGCGGGGCGAGCAGAGCCTGCCCATCGCGATCAGCAGCCGGAACCGGAAGTCAGAGAATAACTATTTTGATGTTTTTCTTTAATTCCAAGATTTCTGTCTGACAATATCAGCACCAGCCCCTCATTGAATCTATGGTTAGCACTTTTGCCTCTTGCAGCATGACAATAATTGGTTATATAAATGTTTAATTTTAAAGGTAATTTATTCTTCTGTGTGGAAATATGCTTTTAGAGTGCTTTGTTGTCATTAGCGAATTTTTCCATCTCTCTGCTCACATCTAATTCCATAACACTTGTGAACTAGTAAACAAACACTGGCTTTAGTAAAGCTCATGAAAGGGAGGGACACTATTTACATTCTCCATTATGAGAACTTTCAATTTATTCTTGTTTTTGGCTTCCTATTCTTCATAAATTATTGATTCAGAAGATGAACTCTCTCTTATACCATGGCTACTTTGTTTGCTGATGTCTTTTTAAATGAGGTACATCATCAAAACAATTTCACATCTGAGCAGTTTTAAGAATTCGTTGATGGGCAGCATCGGGAATGGGCGGCTTGTTTGTTTTCAGCTTGTCAATTAGCTTTAAATGGAATTCCTTCTCTTGACACCATTCTTTCACTCAGCAACTCAGCTTCTATTTCTAAAAATGTCTATTCAGGGAACAGAGTTTTATCTTTTCTGCAGTGAAAACAAAAGCAAATAATTCATTCAACTTCTCGGTCTCAAAATCCTTTCCCTTTCTATTATTATGCAATAGGTTAGCTGCTTCTACCCCTGAATTGTATTTGCAGGCAAGACCTGCAAACTCCAGGCTGTACACCAACTAAAAAACAGATGTTATGATTTAGCACAGTGTATAAACTCGTCTCTTTTCAACAGTAGGATATCATTAAACTTCAGTTTAAGCAGCTAATAATCATGGATGCCAGAAGTTATGTGACAACATCTGGAGGAACCCTAGTCCCCTGCCTTGGTTCTACATAATGCTTATAGCCTATTTCTACCCATCTGAACGATCAAAAAGCATAACTGGGCTTCTTCTCCAGACGTTACTCTTCTCAAGTACAAAGCTGTTGGCCTCATTTGGTCACAGCAAGGAATTCATTCTTTTCTGATAGGAAACCGAAAATTGATGATACTTTGCTTTATATTGCAATTATTTATGATGAGATGGTCCTTGCTTGGTTCTGTTGCTTAGGCCAACAGTGCTATAATGACTTTCTGGACACAGTCATTTTTTAAAAGTCCTACATTGATGTAAAGAACTGAATATCTAAATAAATAAGAAAAACTTCACACTTTCTTCCAACCTTTGTCCATCTTCTTTATCATGGTCCACATTGGAGTAGCAATTGTCATCTATCTATTTTGCCCATGCCTCCAAGGCAGGCAACCATTTTCTTCTATCAAGATAATTCCCATTGAGTAATCTGCTAGGCTGCATACCAGTGGTGGGTAAATCATCCAACTGATGCCTTACCACTTTTACTTTCTCTTTTGTTTCTGATCTTTGTTTCCTGTTTTTCCCTACACTATAAACTTTTGGGATGACATTCAGTGCTATCAAATAGGCTATCCTTTTAAATCATCTGATACGTTTCACGCTTTGCAGTAGTTGCAGTCTTCTGTAGAGCTATGTCCAGAAAGTGGTATTGAGAGATTGTTATTTGATAATGTATGAGGTTTTGAACCAGGGTTCCATTTTGTCCCCATGCTGTTGAATATCTAAATCAGTTGTCAGCAACCTGTGGCTCTGGAGCCGCATGTGGCCTTTTCATCCCTCTGCTGGGACTCCCTGTCACTCAAAATATGTGTCAGAACCGCCAACGCGCGACCTCAGCCAGCATGCGATTTATTGAGCTTTTTGACCCCCAGTAGGCCAACCATGGATAAATCTGTGAAAAGAAAAGTTTCAAAACAAAACATACAATTCAAGTGCGTATGCTAGTTTTGTGGCTGCTCAGGAAATAGTCAGGCATGGGAAGGGTTTTGTGGCTCCCTTGTGTTTTCTTTTATGTGGGAAATGGGTCCAAATGGCTCTTTGAGTGCTTAAGGTTGCCAACTCCTGATCTAAATGTAGGTACTGTTGGAGATCATTTGGAGTTTTTAAGAGGGGTGCCATTAATATGCTGATGCTGTCCAGTCCTTCTGCCTCATGCCATCTATTTCCAAAGAAGCAATTAGTAATGATTTGTAAAGTTCACATAATGTTGAAGGGCTAGAAGAGGGAAAACAAAAGTAAATTAAGATCAGGTACTGATGGTCAATAAGAAACTGGACTTTGGGATGGAGGCATTCACAGGAAGGGATTGTACTTCTCTTAAAAGGAATAATGATTAGATCCTCAGTTGTCACTGAAGGGCAGGTGGCAGCTATGGCAAGGAGCATATTTTTTTATAATTCCAGTTACTGTGCCAGCTTCTATTGTTCCTTGTTGGTTTGGAAATATATTCCATTCTTGATCACATACCTTGTTGATACTTTAAAAATGTCAGGAACTAGCAAGATAGATTGCTAGCTGGTGCAAGATATGGGAATACCAGTGCTGAAAGTTGGTTGCTTATTGTTTACTAGGCACAATTTAAAATGTTGTTATGGACCTCTAAAGGGTTTAATGGTTTACAGCAAGCATGACCAACCTGCAGCCTACAGGCTACATGCAGCCTTGGACAGGTAGAAATGCGAACCCACAAGAACATTTAATGTTATTTATACATATATACACATTAATTATATATTTTCTATGTGGCCCAAGCAAATTCCTCTTCGCTCAATGAGGCCCAGGCAAGCCAAACAACTGGACATGCCAGGTTTAGAGCCTAGCCTTTTGTATATCTATTAACCCTTTCAGTTCTGAGGTTTTCTGAAGGTGCCCTACTGTCAGAAACTTGTATATCTAGTATACAGGAAAAAGGTCTTATCCTAGATTATTCCCAGGCTTTGGAATCCACTCCTCAGTAATTGCATTTGACGCCCACTCTTTCCTTTTGCCAGGCTTTGAATTGTTCATTGGTGACTGCAATCATTTTTTATTATACAGTATTTATAAAAGCTTGTTTTAGTTTTCCATAGTTTATTTATGTTAGCTGAATACTGAAATTGTCTGAAAAATTATAGTAGTCAGTGAGTCAAGACTTGGATTGCAGATTGCCTTGTGTTGCCTTAGAGAGCCAAGCTTAAAATTAAGCTTTTTTCATATTTTCCCCCTCTTATTTAATGTGCCATGTATGCCATTAGATGAGAGCAATAGTGAAGTCTTACTTGATTCTTTATATAAATTGAATTGCTTGAATCCAGACTTGAATTATGTAACTTCTTAATCATTAGTGTTAGGGTTTGCATAGATCACCCTATCTCAGTGATGGCTAACCTTTTTGTAGCCGCGTGCCGAAAGTGCACGCATGCATACCCACACCCATAACACAATGTGCGCTTGACACCCCAGTACGCCCTGCCCCCCTGTGTATGCAGGACACCCTTGTGCTCCCCCCCATACATGTGCACCCCATTGTGCCCTGTTTTGGGCCTAGCAGGCACTCCTGAAGGCTCCTGGGACCAAAAATGGAGCACAGGGGGGCATGCTGCACCTCCCCATGCCCCATTTTGGACCTAGCAGGCCTCCCTGCAGCCTCCTGGGATAAAAAACGGGGCACAGGGAGGCGTGCTGCACCCCCCATGGCCCAGTTTGGACCTAGTAGGCCTCCCTGAAGCCAAAAATGGGCTACAAGGGGGAGCACCGCACCCCCTGCACTCCCCTCGCTGCTGCAAATGCACGCACTTCCCCTGCCCATTGCACCTCTTGCATGTGCCCTCCCCCATGCATGTGCATCAGAGACGCAAAAATCAACTGGCCGGCAGGAGGTGTGTGTGTATGTGCGGTGGAGCTGAGTTGGGGTAACGGCTTGCATGCCCGCAGAGGGCGCTCCGCATGCCACCTGTGGCACATGTGCCATAGGTTCACCATTATGGCTCTAATTCCTTTGCATATCAACTAGTTTATCATTTTTCACAAGTTAGTTTGGGGATCACCATATTGTAATAGTTATATTCTCATGACAAGAACTTTAGGTAAATGATAATTAATCTGTTACCATTCAGATGTATTGGCTTTACAATGTCCAGAATTCCTTTGGTCATTGCTGAAAGTTGTCTTGGCAACCCATCTGGAAGACACCCAAATTAGACGTTTTAGTCTACTCTAGACTCTAGTACAACCTGCTTCTTATTCAAAGGCGGTGGGGGTTGGGGTTAGGTTTGCCTTTTGCCTTTGGTTTCTTAAAAACATAGAAAGAGAGTGAAGCTTCAGCAAATTTTTCTCTAGAATTCTCTAGCGGTAAATGTAACATTAATAAGTTTGTTCATGACTGCTATATCACACCATTATGTAATCAAAAGCTTCAGCAAAGTTTTCTAGCTTTTAAGCTATGAATAACTTCTCAGCTTTTAGCTTGTTAATTAGAATTGCTTTAATATTGAAGAAAAAGATCTCTTTGCCATTAGAGTTTGCTTGCTTGGCCTAGCAATGTCTTTTTGTTGAAAGTTTAGCATTTTGCAAACAGTCGTTCCTTTTTAAGAAAATATTTCTAGTTCTGTCACATGGAAGGTCAAGCGGGGTCTTTCTATGACTCCAGTGTTATGTCTTTACTTTACTTTACTTTACTTTTATTTAGATTTCTAGACCGCCCCCTCTCCCAGAAGGGACTCGGGGCGGTGTACAGTCAAATTAAAACACAAATACATAGGAATAAATATAAATACACAAATCCTTAAATTAGGTGAGGAGGTTAAAAGACTGTATCTTAAAGTAAAGCTATTAAAACCATATTAAAAATAACCCCTAAAAATACCCCCAAAAGTTAAAATTATGTAATCAAAAGCTTCAGCAAAGTTTTCTAGCTTTTAAGCTATACCCAACTAAAAATATCTGGCAGGAGGTGAGATAAAACTATGGATGGGCCAAGCCGGCTAGTCGAAACAGGTGAGTCTTTAGTTTTTGACGGAAGGAGCGGAAGTCGGTGGTGGTTGTAATGTCGGGAGGGAGGTCATTCCAGAGGGTTGGGCCCATCACAGAGAAGGCTCTACTCCTAGGCGCCGCCCGTTGGCATTGCTTGGTGGACGGCACCAGGAGGAGTCCCTCCCTGTGAGAGCGAATTGGTCGCAGGGATGTGTGCGGTAGGATGCGATCCCGCAAGTAGCTAGGTCCTGTGCCATGGAGCGCTTTAAAGATGGTAATCAATACCTTGAAACGCACCCGAAAAACCACAGGCAGCCAGTGCAGCTCGCGCAGGAGAGGTGTTATGTGGGAGTACCTAGTACTCCCCATGATGGCCCGCGCGGCCGCATTCTGGACTAGCTGTAGTCTTCGGGCGCGTCCCAAGGGGAGCCCCATGTAGAGGGCATTGCAGTAGTCCAGAGGAGACGTCACCAGCGCATGAGTGACCGTGCGTAGGGCATCCCGGTCCAGTAAGGGGCGCAATTGGCGCACCAGGCGAACCTGGTGGAACGCCCCCCTTGCCACGGCTGCCACATGGTCGTCCATCGACAGCCGGGCATCTAGGAGGACGCCCAAATTGTGCGCCCGTTCCACAGGGGGCAATTGCTCGCCCCCTATGGCCAGTGATGGTGTCAACTGGCTGAACCGAGGTGCCGGTAGCCACAGCCACTCAGTCTTGGAGGGGTTGAGCTTGAGTCTGTTGTCCCCTATCCAGACCCCGACGGCTTCCAAACACCGGGACATCATTTCGACAGCCTCGTTGGGGTGGTTTGGGGTGGAAATGTACAGCTGAGTATCATCAGCGTACATATGATACTCCACCCCAAAACCGCGGATGATCTCCCCCAGCGGCTTCACATATGCGTTGAACAGAAGGGGCGAGAGGACCGACCCCTGTGGCACCCCACAAGTGAGTGGCCTCAGGGTCGACCTCTGCCCCCCTGCCAACACACATTGCGTCCGGTCGGAGAGGTAGGAGCCGAACCACCGCAAAACGGTGCCTCCAACTCCCATCCCCTCCAGCCGGCGCAATAGGATACCATGGTCGATGGTATCAAAAGCCGCTGACAGATCTAATAGGACCAGGATAGAGGAACAACCCCTATCTCTGGCCTTCCAGAGATCATCCACCAACGCGACCAAGGCCGTCTCCGTGCTGTGCCCGGGTCGGAAGCCGGACTGGCGTGGGTCTAGATATTCGGATTCCTCAAGGTGTCGCGGAAACTGCTGTGCCACCACATTCTCTACAACCTTTGCTAAAAAGGGAAGGTTGGAGACTGGACGATAATTAGCTAGCTCCAACGGGTCGAGGGAAGGCCTCTTGAGTAAGGGCCTCACCACCGCCTCTTTCAAGTCGGCAGGTAAGGACCCCTCACCCAACGAGGCGTTCACCAGGCCCAGGAGCCAGCCTCGTGTCACTTCCCAGGATGCCAGTACCAGCCAGGAAGGACACGGGTCCATTAAACATGTGGTGGGTCGCAGTCGTCCATGCAACCTGTCCAAATCCTCGGGGGCAACAGAATCAAACTCTTATTTAACCAGGAACTCAGGACATATAGAACCAAACATCTATTTTCCACTTCACAGCTAAAAGCACCCCCACACACTTACATCTGCATATCTATCTGTCCAGATTTGGTTCACACTGCAGAATAAATTGAGGCAGAGTAAGTATCATGAACTGTATCTCCTTCTGTCTGATCTCTAAGATACTACAGTTCCCACTGATTTATAATTCCAGAAAGGCAGTCTTCTCTCATCTCCTGGTGCCTTTCCATTCAAGTGCCAGGGCTTCACTTACTTCTCTTGTTTTGGGAGCTATCAGAGTGGTATATACAGTCCACTTTCCTTTAAGCACTCAGAGGAGAGAGATACCGATGTTTCATTATGTCACGCCCCACAGTATAGAACTTTAGATTACTTCCGCCACCACCATCTTAGAAAAGGACAGCATTACCCCCCCTTTTTTTACACAATGTGCATACAGTCTGATGTTTCAGTTACATTGACCAGTAGGAGGCATTGTGTGACTGTTTTTGTTCTTTTTGGAAATCCTCAGATGTGAGTAGATGTTACTTTATATACATTATATCATTGCTTGGAAAATTACCTCTTTGAGGGATTTCTTCATGTTTTGAGACCCATGTCTGGTTGTTTCTTGCAAACCTTCATTTTGTGGCTTTCCACATTGCGTATACTATATTCTTTCAGAACAAAGTTTTCTTCTATAGCTTGTTTGAGAGAGACTTACCGTATTTTTGGAGTATAAGATGCACCGGAGTATAAGATGCACCAAGGTTTTGAAGAGGCTTTTTTTTAAAGTAGGTAGGTTGATAGGGGATAGAGAGGGAGAGAAAGAGAGAAATGCAGTAGGTAGGTAGGGGGAGAGAGAGAGTAGTTAGGTAGGTAGGTAGATAAAGGGGGAGAGAGAGAGAGAGAGAGAGAGAGAGAGAGAGGGAAATATATATATAAGGAGTGTGTAGATCGGTAGAAAGAGAGAATGTAGATATGTAGATAGAGGGATAGAGAGAGAAATAGAAAGAGATAGAAAGACAGTAATACAGTAGATAGGTAGGGAGAGAGAGAGTAGGTAGGTAAGTAGGTAGGTACCCTGTTTCCCTGAAAATAAGACCTCCCCAGATAATAAGCCCAATTGGGCTTTTGAATGCATGTGCTCAAATAAGCCCTCCCCGAAAATAAGCCCTCCAAACATATTGCAACACAGCAGCAGCCATGAGGTGACTACACTTGCCACCTCCAGCACCTCAAAAATAATAAGACCTCCTCAAAAATAAGGCCAAGTGCTTATTTCGGGGGTCAAAAGAAAATAAGACCCTGTCTTATTTTTGGGGAAACACGGTAGGTAGATAAAGGGATAGAGAGATAGAGAAATACAGTAGGTAGGTAGGGAGAGAGTGAGGGTAGGTAGGTAGGTAGGTAGATAGGTAGAGGGATAGAGAGATAGAGAAATACAGTAGGTAGGTAGGGGGAGAGAGAGTGTGTGTGTGTGTGTAGGTAGGTAGGTAGATAGGTAGAGGGATAGAGAGAGAGAAATAGAGATAGAGATAGAGAGAAATACAGTAGATAGATAGGTGTTTCTGCAGGCGCAGCACTTGATCAATGTAATTCTCATCAATCAGTTAAAGAGCTTTCCAAAAGGGAAAAAAATTTTTTTGCACTCTGCAAACCTCCCCAAAATGGCCCGTTTTTCATGAAAATGGGCCCATTTTTTTCCTAAAAAAAGGCATTAATAGCCTTGGGGGGGGGGCTTGCAGAGTGCTCCCGGGGGGGGGCAAAAACGAGCAAAAAACGGGCCCGTTTTTTTGTCCCAAAAATTGCATGCATAGCCTTATGGAGGCTTATAGAGTGCTGCTGGGGGCTGGGGGGGGGAAATGGCCTGTTTTTTGCTCATTTCTGCCCTCCCCAGCCCCCAGAAACTCTCTGAAAGTCTCCATAAGGGTATGCACGGCCATTTTGGTGAAGGGGCGGGGCTTCGGAAGGCAAAAAATGCTGTATTCGGTGTATAAGACGCACCCAGATTTTCAGCCTCTTTTTTGAGGAAAAAGTGTGTCTTATACTCCGAAAAATATGGTATATTGTATATTCTATTTTTTTAATTCATGCCATCACACAAATACAGTACATGACATAAGGTGTGGATGTGTATCCACAAGAAGCAAACATCTATAACTAATGCATATGATAATAACATGGTAACACTGGTAACAATATATCACACCTCTCTCTGTATCCTGCTGCACTATAGTTCTTTTATTAAAGTAGTACCCTGAGGCAATCAGCTAAGAAACTGCTTATAGTATACCTTCCTGTATAACAAATACATTCTTCTTTTGTGCAGTCAGTATTTTTCTTGTGGATATGATTATATTGTTCAAATCAGGTGCTTCCATAATATTTTTGTTCATTTGGCAAGATTCTGACACATCTGCTTTCCGTCTAGAATCTTTTTATAGTATAGTAGTGTTTCTCAACCTTGACTACTTTAAGATGTGTGGGCTTCATATCCCAGAATTCCCCAGCCAGTATGCTATGAAGTCCACACATCTTGAAATAGCCAAGGTTGAGAAACGATTGCGTAGAACCTCTCCAATAATCTATGAATCAAATAATTGCCATTATTTAAGGGGCGGAAATCGTAGTGTCTAAATTTTCTTTTCTTGGGTATTGCAAATGATTCCTCAGTTAAATTTCCTTTGACTTTTCTCCTAACAATTATATGCAAAAAATTAGTAGAATCAGAATATAGTTAGGGGATTAGAAAGGAAGTGTCAGCCCTCCCAGGTAAACCAGACCGGAAACACAATTGATGAGTTAATTCTACTTTATTGGAAGGCTACATTTACAAAATCTTGCAAGTCTAAAAGTGTTAACTTCCAGCTGCTACTTTTAACTGCATAATCCATTAGAGCTGGCGCTTCCTAAGTTTCTTTCTCTGACAATTAAGCCACTGGGAGCTTCTTCCTATCTTGTCTGGTTGTTGTCTGATTGTTTCTTAAGCAGCATCTCTTCCCCTTGTTCCCCAGGGTCATCCACACATTCCATTTCAGGAAGTGTTTTTGATCAGCTTCCACTGAGATTCATGGTGAATTACTATAAATATTTTTGAAGGAGTGGGGATGATATTGCAGTGGAGAATGGTGACCAGAGGATTAATGTTGGCTGGCAAAATCTTTCTGATTGTGAGCTTGCCTATTTGCGCTCTAGACAGCTGCTCCTTGAAACGGAAGTTTTTGTAATAGACTCATGAGTTGAGCAGCTGGGAGTCAAAGGATTCCATCTAGGTTCATAGCCATTATGTAGTTCTAAAGCTGATACTCTTTTATTACTCATTTTGGATTTAATTAACCTACAGTTAAAAAAGATATTTTGTTTGTGGCAGGATAATAAGGAGGGTTTTTTCCCTGTATCTCAAAGCAACAGGAAAAAAAAGTTTTAAAGCAGGGCTGTCAAACTCCTGGCCTGCGGGCCGGATGCATTATGCGCTAGCCATGGCCACGCCTAGTTTAGCAAAGGGAAAAAAAGTTGCGATACATCATGTGACGCTGCCATGACGACGCGGGTTTGACTTACCTGTTTTAAAGACTTAAGAATTTCTTAAGCTTAGCAAGGAGATGATGTAAGAAAGTTTAAAACAGATAAAGGGGACAGTTATTCTGAAAGATAGCTTTTGAATAAATTGGAATTAAATTAGATAAATAACTTGAGCCTTCCTGGGAGTGTGTTCTGGTTATTATTAAATAGTGTAGGCAACTGGTGGAAATAAAAATTAAGATAAGCATAATATGAACCAACTATATTGTTGACTGTAACTATACAGATGTGGATTATATGCTGACTAATTACAGAGTGGCATTAGAGACTAAGGTATTAAAAGTACAGGGAGACAAAAGAGGAAAAAAGTGGGGAAAGCTTGTTTTTTCCTTTTCAATGTTTGCAACAATTTTTCATTTGGGTTATAATATAATGGCAAGAACTAAAAAAGTGACAAAATGTGGGGGGGGGGAGGATTGTTAGAGCAATATGCAGCAAGAAGAATTACATCATATTTTCTTCGAATTTTTTTTTAACATCAGTAAATTTGCTGAACCATTGATAACTAAATTGATCCCAGTAGCTATGGAAAAAAATGGCTGAAAGACTTTTAATGATGAAAGAGGAGATGAAAGAGGATGTTAAGAAGAGAGAAAACCCTGTAAAATGAGTTTCTAGAGATGTGAAACAAATTAATGACAAAGTGGAGATTTTGGAGAGTAAGGCAGAAGTTCTAAACAAAAAATTGGAAAGAAAATTAGATAACTTGTCTGTTGAAATTGAGAGAAGGAATTTTGATTGAGGCTTCTGAAGAGGATATTAGAGAAAATATTAAAGACTTGGCATTGGGGGGGAGAGATTCGGAAGTGGAAAATACAGATGCAGAAATTGATAAAGTTTATAGAAAAAAATTCAACATTTCCAAGAATAAGAAATGTTCTAAGGTACACTTTATCAATAAGAAGAAAAAGGGATCAAGTTTTGCAGAAGGATTTTAATGCAAGAGTGAAGTTTATATAACTCAATATAAAGAAATGTGTTTAAAGAAATTCCTGTCAAAATTTTACTGATCACAAATAGTAAAAAATGTATTTTTTAAACTGAAAGATAGAACCCATTTTGAGGGGACAAATTAAAAAATGTAATTTTTATTTTTCTACAGCAGAGATTTTGACTAAATTCTGTCCAGAAGAGAAGAGAATTTCTAGAAAAATTCAAGGAAGGGAAAATTCAAATGGAGGTGTCAGAGAAGACTACATAAAAACTTCAACAGGTCCAACAGGAAACTGAAAGTGATGGTACTGAATTAGATCTACATTTCTACAGGTATTGATTTTTTCTAAATGTTTGGCTTGATTATGGATTACAAATGCTTGACATGGAATATAAATTGAGAAAATGCTTCTCAAAGGAGAAAAAATAGTATTTGATAAACATTAAATATCAATTTGCTTACAGGATTTATTAAGACATAAAATATTTGGTTTATGAAAATTTGGGTGAATAATTTTTTGGGGGGGCAGGAATAAAAGAAAAGAATTGAGTTGTTTTGTATACTAATCTCCAATTAAAAATTCTCTTTAATTAAGAACATGGTAGATGTGCTAGAGTGGAAGTTAATTTGCATCAGGCTAAGACTTTGGAAGACATTGGAATTCATGCCCCAAATGAGAATGATGTATTGTTCCGTACATACAATACAATACAATAGCAGAGTTGGAAGGGACATTGGAGGTCTTCTAGTCCAACCCCCTGCCTAGGCAGGAAACCCTATACCATTTCAGACAAATGGCTATCCAACATCTTCTTAAATACTTCCAGTGTTGGGGCATTCACAACTTCTGGAGGCAAGCTGTTCCACTGATTAATTGTTCTAACTGTCAGGAAGTTTCTCCTCAGTTCTAAGTTGCTTCTCTCCTTGATTAGTTTCCACCCATTGCTTCTTGTTCTACCCTCAGGTGCCTTGGGGAATAGTTTGACTCCCTCTTCTTTGTGGCAACCCCTGAGATATTGGAACACTGCTATCATGTCTCCCCTAGTCCTTCTTTCTATTAAACTAGACATACCAGTTCCTGCAACCGTTCTTCATATGATGTATGGAAATAGGTTTCTTATAAAAACTGGTGCTTGATGGGGAATTGGAATTGCACAATCTCCACATAATGGGATAGAACTTCTGAGAAAAACATTAAAATCACTCAAGGTAGTTTACCAAAATGTTTTGGTTTTTATTTTTGTTTTGATTGACAATATAGGACTGGTTGATATATGGAAAGAGCAAAATGACAACTCCAGAGAATGTACCTATTTTTCAGAAAGACATAGCTCCTTGTCAAGATTAGAAATTATCTGGATTTCAAAGAACTTGGATACTAAGGTTTCTAAATTAGAAGTACTGTCAGATTTTTTTAAAGATTATAATCCTGTGAGTTTGATCTAAAAAAGAAAATATATAAAACAAAATTCTTTCACATAGAGACTACATGAAAGGTTGTTACAGAAAGAAGTAATGGAGGATTGCAAAAAGATATTAGAAGTTTTTTGTTAACATATACTTTAGGTCAGGGGTTGGCAACCTGCAGCTCTGGAGCTGCTCTCTGGGCCCTCTACTGTGGCTCCCTGTTGGGTGATCCCGCCGCTCACTCTCCACTCCCCGTCACTCTCCCCTCCCCATCACTCTCGCCTGGCCTGAGAAGGTAAGGGCTATGGCAGAGGATGGAGATGATTCTCTGGCACCTCACTCTTGCTGGAGCTTCTTCCAGCCCTTGTTGGTCCTGGGCATACCTTGGTCCCTTGCTCTCCGCCCCGAGACACTGCCTCAACCTGGCCGTGACCGACGCCAGCCTTGCTTTGCTGCACTTTGGCCTGAGCCTGTCTCCTCACTTGAGGAGGATCTCCCCACTTGTGCGCACCCTCCCAGCCTCGCCACAGCCGGCTGGGGGGGTCGCGAGAAGGAGGGGGAGGAGGAGGGTCACCAGAGCCTTAGTGCAGGAGCAAAGCACCACATTTGTGCTCAAGGCAAAATTGCGCGCACACTGAACCGGCAGTAATACTGGCAGCAACCCACCCCTGGTCCAGTGTTTTTTTAATATCTGATAATTACTTCCAAAATGCAATATGGAAGCAATAACATCAATTTGTCTTAGAAGGTCATTAAAAATGTATTTCTTAAATCAATTTTGATACTAAAAATACCAAGTATTAATAGCAACGAAATACAGATCTACATCAGAATTGTATTCCTTTTCTATGAATAAATCTTAGATTAAATAAACAATTACTGTTTTTGTGGGTTTGTATTAAAGCACAAATGACGTAAAGCATAAAAATGAAAAATGTTAAATGTATCTTCTCAGTATTTTCACCTAAGCAATTTCCATGTTTATGTTTAGGCATTTTTGTCATATATAAGATCCTTAAAAGAATTGTTTACAACTAGCTTGTTTTTCCTCCAATTTTTTAAATTTATATAATATGAGTTATTTAATAATTCAGCTATATTTTCTAATTGAAACTATTGTAATCACTGCAATAGAACAGCAATTTCTGTAACATTCAAGAGCTTACCCCCAGAGGATCCAATGCATTTGATCTATTTGTTTGTGGCATCTAGGAAAGTAAAATAGTTTTTAAAATGTCTTGCTAGGGCTATGATGTCAGTGGCTTTTCAGAGCAGCAAGCCAGTTTTCCACACGTGACAGATTGATTGACAACAGAAGAATGATTGCCTGAAATGATGGGGGAAAATAATAAGACAAAACTGAGGCTTAATACAGGAGATAAGGTGAGGCAGGGACGAGGAACTGTTCAACAGGGATGTAGAAGTTGCTTGATCTACAGGAACAGTGACCATATGTCCTTAATCATAAAGGACAGTCCTTCATTTCTTTTAGGTTTGTCTGTTTGTCTATTTTTGGGTTTTGCCCTTGAATTTTCATTTGTAAAGGAAAGTTATAAACCTAAACAGTTTTCTTATCCTTATGAAACACTTTCAGATTTGCCCCCTTTTAAAGTTTGTCCTTTATTTCTTCCATGAAAATATGGTACCTGTTATACAGTCATATGCCAAGGTTAAATCATGCAAAGTACTCAGACTGTAATTTGTATCTTTCCATTTGGGGGGAAACTTGAAAGGCACATTCAATTTGCTGTGCAGCTCCACAGATCTAGGCTGAATGAAGTTCACCTTTTAAAAGGTACGGGTTAAATTCATAGCAAATGTCTGACTTGAAAGGTGGCATAGGTTAGACAATTCTATTAGTGCACTGCTGGAATATTGCACTATTATTATTATTATTATTTTAAACTTTTATTTTTTTTTAATTTCAGGATTTTCTTTGCAACCTGTGATGCCACATGTAGAATCAACAGGAAACTTTTCCAACCATCGAAGGCAAACTTGTAGAAAAGGGCTGTCTTGCCCTGTGAGCAGCAGCCTTGGTTGACCAGGAAAATGAAAGAGAATGTGCTGTTTTATCTGATGGGTCTCTCTGTGGCCACAGTAATGGGATATTCTTCCAAGTTATCTTCCGCAGATTTGGATGCCACCCCTCGAATAACAATTGTCTATAACGGTAAAGGAAATCTCCGGTTTTCTGGAATTAATGTGACATGCTAATTTGGATGTATCTTGAATGCATGTGAAGAATAATGTGTAAGGTATGTGTGGGTGGTGTGTGTTTGTGGATATTTAAAATGCATGCCTCCTCCATGTTTTGTATAAGCAAATTTCTGGATTCTCTCTCTCATACATTTTGTGTGGCATTTTCAAGGCTAACACATTTAATTTTGCAGACACGTTGTAACAGCCTGTTTGGTGAGTAAAACAAGAAAGAAAAATGATTGCTTGCTATAAATTATGAAGTTCATGGAATTCAGTGTACTTGAATTATTGACCTCTATGTTCTTTTCATAGCCTGCTTTCTTGAAGTTGGGCAGGAGGATTGATAGTCTGGGGACCCTTTAGTTCAGATTATTCTACAGTGAACACATTGCAACGTGAAGCAAATCTTTCAGGGCAATCTCTGTAAACCGTGTCCCAGATATTTTTGTGGCAGACATTCTAATATCTTGAAATATGCAGTATGACTGTTTTGAAATCGTCAAAACTTTTGAAAGAATTGTTGGCAAAAATTTACTTCCTCCAGGATTCAAATTTGGCCTCCTCTAAAATGGCATATTGGTTTGTCAGTTTTGATTATAGGAAGTTAACCAGGGGTGGGATCCTACCGGTTTAACAACCAGTTCACTGTGTGTGTGTGCATTTAGAGAAGACTTACCTTCCGGATTACTACTTGGGAAGGAAAACAGCTGAGGCGTGGCAATCCACGCTGCCGCACGACGCTGAGAAGGTAAAGTTATGTAAAGCGCAGGGGCAGGCGGATGGGCCCACTTGCTTGTGTGAACCGGTTCGCTCCCAGTTGATCTTCGGAGCTACCGGTTTGCCTGAACCAGTCCGAACTGGTAGAATCCCACCCCTGAAGTTAACCAAGTTAACTCGTATCTCTATATACCAGGGGTGTCCAAACTTGGCAACTTTAAGACTTGTGGACTTCAACTCCCAGAATTCCCCAGCCAGCAGAGCTGGCTGGGGAATTCTTGGAGTTGAAGTCCACAAGTCTTAAAGTTGCCAAGTTTGGACACCCCTGCTATATACCAAACAGAGATCCAGATATAGAGTGAATGCAATAAATGAATTATTAAGCATTTATTCCATAGTTTCTTGAATTTTGCTGATAGGGTAGAGCTAATACAGCTATTTACAGGTATTTGCTTTGTTTATTATTTTAATGCTAAAGTGATGATAGTTGCATCCAATACTGCACTAGCTGTTTAGTTTCTGATTTTTGATTCCAATTATGGAGTCCTCACTTGATTTTTTGGCAGTAGAATTGTGATTTGCTGCTGTGGATTCTGGAACATTCACAATGCTGTGATACTGTAACTTAACTGATTTCTGAGATAATACCAAAGAGACATCATAGTTGGTTTTGTTAGGCTGGAAACAATGAGGGACTGTTGTACACTGATGATTTGCATGAGTTAGATAATCCATTAATATTAATGTGGAGAGAGTGCACTATGATGTGAATGAATCATATAATAACGGCAGTGTGCTGATTCCTTTCATCTGTTATAGTTAATGGTGCTGTAAACTAACTGTAGGAAATGCCAAAGTATTAAAAATATTAGTTTTATTACCTTCAGTGAAATATATTGTTCCATGTTGAAATAAGTAGTCATACTTTGGATAGGCGCCAACCTATATAGCCCAAAGCAGGTGATTTATTGTCAAGGACCTCATTTCTGCCCAATCAAAGAATACCCAATTGGGAAGCTCTTCCCTAAATAAACCATGGATTCTGGCTTGTTTAACCATTCATGGATTATCTTAGAGAGAGTTTGTGGCAAAAGAAAGGCTCCCTTTTGAGAGGCCCCAGTTCAGTTTGTTTCCCTTAGAATTGTTCCTTATTTTACTATGGAACAGAAAGGGAGAGGAAATCCTGCCTTAAGAGCTGTGTGAGAGCTGCCACTGATGATTACATGCCAGGTTGAAGCTGTCAGCACTGCTATCTTTCGCCTCAACATGCATGTCTGATTATATCAGCATCTTGGTGCAAATCCCCAGGCTCCACTTTCCTGGGAATCTGCATGTATTAGAAATGCATGATCAGAAGTTCCTTCATGACGGCAACGGAAAGGGGGAAGGATTCTATTTGGTTTGCATGAGCTACCTTGCCCACAGCTCTGTTTCACGTTGGCTGCCTCTGAGTAGTTACCTGGCTTAGAAGATTTAATTTGTCCATTCCAACCACAGAATTATTTAGTAATGCTAAAACTTTGAATAATCTCTGTCCTTTCCTGTTTAAGAGAACAAATAGCAAAATGAGACCAGTGAACAGTCCATAGATCAGGTCGCAGAAGCAAAAAGCAATGAGTCCGAAGGACAAGAGCACAGACTAAAACAGTAGCTACTCCAGAGGTCAGTAACCAAGCCAGGATACATGTTTAACAGCAGTATAAGCTACCAGCATTGTTCAAAAATGTTGTGAGTTCGATCACAAAGAAGACTAGGTTCAAGTACTGGAAAAATCACAAGTCCTGCAACACAGAATAAGTAACCTCAGAGCTTCATGGACCTGGAAATGAGTTCTACATCTGCTAGAACACTTTGGGGTAACTAGAGATAGATTAGAAAGAGCTTCCAAGAGTTTTAGGCAAGGTCCTAGCCTTAGAAAAAAAATTAACAGTTTTAAAACCAAGCAGCCAATCTCTCCCTTAAAAAATATTCAGAAAAAAATGGTGGGCATGGATTCATTTTGCATTATTGCCATATCCAACTAGAGCCCCAAAATGTTAAGTGCATGCTTCCACCACATGCAATTGCTTTCTTCCACCATTTCTGTTACAACATATACTGATATACTGGCTGGGTTTGCCAAGAGGCGTGATGGCACAATGGTTAGAATGCAATATGGCAGGCTAAATCTGTGTTCTCACTGCAAAGAGTTTGATTCTTACCGGCTCAGGATTGACTCAGCCGTCCATCCTTCTGAGGTGGGTAAAATGAGGACCCAGATTGTTGGAGGCAATATGCTGATTCTGTAACCCACTTAGAGAGGGCTGTACCAATTTTGGCACACTCTCTCTCCTGCTCTGCTTCCATTTCAGGGGTCTGTCCCAACGTTGTGCAGCTTCAATGGCTGCTTCTCTTGTAGCCGGAAAAAAGAGCTTCTCCTGGATCAATCAGGGGCTTTGCGATGCCCCTGAGATCAGCAGGATGTGCCTTTCTCTATCACCGTCTCTGCGGGATGGTTTAGGTCCAAAAAGGACCATCCAACAACAGAGATATCAACAGCAATCCTGGAGCTCCAAGATTGCATGTTGTGTTGTAGCAACCTCAGCTCCGCCTCCTATTGTATTATTCAGGCAATAAAATGAAGCCACAACCATTTGCTATAAGAACAAAAGATTCATGGATTTATGTTAATCTAGGTTGCATGTCATATGTGAACACAATCATAATTTCATCCAAGGTTTGCTTTGAAATGAAGACTGTGCCCCCCAAAGGTTTCATTCATTGCCATCAAGGCTATCCAGTCAGACCAGCCAGAAGGAGTGTGCAGGATCTAGGACTTGCTTTGTGGGAGCCCTTCCTTGGAGCCAAAATATCATGCAGTTCTCTGTCTACAACCTTCAGTCCTGAACTGCCTGCATTCTCAAAGGTTCAGAAGATCTGCTACTATGGGTAAAGCATCGCAGAGGGTGGGCCAGGCACAACCGCATTTGCAGTTCCTGGGCTTTATGGCCCTTTGAACTTCGTCTCATTATAGTTAATTTCTTCAAGGAATGTATGACACCAGTGAAAACGATACTATCATTTGATGCTGGTTTTGCTGAGGCTGCTGAATGCAGGATTTTCAGTATGGGTAATTAATTGCAATTGTTTTTGTCTGTACATTCAACTTCCAAGATGGAACTGGCATGCAGACTTACATTATCAATTAGAGGTACCAGGGAAGCATTTTTCATTCTAGCATTAAAGAAACAGCAAGTGGGGAACAATGAATTTGCTAAGAAGATAGGAAAAATGTGGGCTTTTTGAATTTTTTTTGACATATGTTAAAGATAGTGAAAAAGGTTGTGAAAATGGAAGCATTGGAGGTGAGGAAATCATCCATGGGAAAGGGATGAGGAAAAATGCAAACCCCAAACATTTCCTGCCTCTCTGGTCACTGATCTTTTATTCCTCAGTTTTCAACAGTTATCTGAATCCTTTCATGTATTCCTCTGTTTTTGTGAGGTCTGTATGGTTAATGAATAACAATGGATGGAATACAGTAGTGTTTTAGTCTTTGAACTTTCTCTGGGCCTTGAATGTTTTGTCAGAAGCTTCAATATTAAAAGCAAAGAGAAATATACGAAGAAATAGAAAAGGCCAGGGCCAAACATACCTTTGATTTAATTTAACTTACATTTACATTTAGCTGAAGCTTGTTTAATTAAATACAATGAATATGTATAATTATACTAAATAAGTACAGAATAGTATTTACTTTTTGTCACATTAAAAATTCCAATCCGAAGAGACATTCTAACTATGGAAAGCCCCTGGCACTACAATTAAGACTTTTGCGTAAAATCCTATCTCTCTATGTCTTTGGATGTGATTGGTTTTACAGTGTTAAGCAAGAAATGTGATTTAGTAGTAAATTCTAGTTCTAGCCTGCAGATTATTTTTTTATCATGCTATCATATAAGTACTGTATATCAGATCATATTCAGCAGATTTCAGTGAATTTTGGAAGATAAAGCAGAATTGTGGAGATAAAGGAATGGTAAATTTGATGTGTGTGTGTGTGTGTGTGTGTGTGTGTAAGTTGTTCTTTAAAAAATTGTGCCCACCATCTTGAAAAAGAAAATGAAAGCTCCTCTTAATAGAATAACAATAGAATAACAGAATTGGAAGGGATTTTGAAGGTCTTCTAGTCCAATCCCTTGCTCAGGCAGGAAACCCAACACCACTTCAGACAAATGGTAACCCAACTTCTTCTTTAAAACCTCCAATATTGGAGCATCCACAACTTCTGGAAGCAAGTAGTTCCACTGAAATCTGCACAACTTAGATCCAGTCTTCCCTTCGTAGGAAAAAACATTGAGAAAATGTTAAAAGGGTTATCTATGGAAGTTAGAACTGGATTATATGGATCCCTTTGAGTCCAGTGCCTGGCCTTGAATAGGAGATTGAAATTTTTCGAATGATATATTCGAGCTGCATAGAAAGAGTGTATCCCTTCATGTTTTACAATACTACTGAGTGAGATTGAGTGCTTTTAACCATGGAATCCTTCCGTACTCCCTCTGAGAGTTGGTGAAACTATTCCTTTTCATGATAGGCTACTTATGATTATGACTCCGCTGTCTCTAGTAGTTATGTTTTATTACACTTATAATTTCAGGTTTTTTTATGTTTACAACATATTTTTATTTTATGAGCCGTATAGAGTCTTTCACTATAGCACTCAAGTACTGTAAAATAAATGTTACAGCTTATGCGGTTATACACCTCTGAAATGGTTTTGAAACCTAGTTCCACAGTGACAACATAAAAAAATACTGTATATGACAAAGGCCAAGTGGTCTGCTGCTGAAACAAGAGGATAACTGAAGATTGAGAAAAGTAGTGATCATTGGCCAGTTTTGCTAGTGGAATATTAGATTTTCTAATGGTGTTTTAGTCAGAAGTGAATTGCTCTCTAAGGAGCTGCTCTGAATAAATAACAGACTATTTCCTAAAACAGCATCTCATTCATCTATAATTGCTATACTGAATAGGGCAGAAGTTCTGTCCCTTTTCTTCCTCTGAATTGTTGCTGCTCTTAACCTTCTCAGTGGATATTGCTCATAAGGAAATAGCGGTTCATATTCGTGATCTTTGACAGTTCATATTTGACGGTTCATATTCGTGATCTTTTTGCATCAAGGTATTCCACTAGAGTCAGAAGTTACTGCGAATATATCAGTTGGCTTGGGATTCAACGGAAAGTTTGGCATAATCTCCATGCAATAATCCTGTCCATATTAAGCTGTCAGGATCCAAATTATGTATTTCCAGATTGGTATGAAAGATGCTTCTGACTCACTGGTGTTCAACGTGTTTCAGTCATGTTGCAGTGGCATAGAATTCATTCTTGTAGAGGTAATGTTCCTCTAATATATGCATCTACATTGAAATTGGTTGTGCTCTTGACTATCAGCCATGCTATTTTCCCCCTAACATATTTACCTATGGCAATGTTTATCAGGTTTTGAACTTTTTTTGTGATAAATACAAGATGGTCATTCTTTGTAGTACTACCAGTACTTTGTAGTACTACAGAGAAAGCAAAAGAATTAGGCAAGATGAAAGATGAGGAAGTGCAAAGCAACTGCCCAGATATAGGAATGCCTATTACAGGAGAGACCATGCAGGGACACAGTCTGAGTTCAAAATTGCAATAAGGCATTATAAATAGTAGTGATACTGATAAGAGCAATAGGAGTTGGGACCATGTTGTTTATGGGATCTAGCTCCTTGAAGCACCCATTGTTAACTCATGTGGATTGCTGCTGCTTCTCGCTCTGCTAAAGTCATCTGGCATATTACTCCCCAGTCTTTTCCTTTATGTGGACCATTGCATCATAACTGGATGCTTCGGAGAAATTGTATCATTGCTCCTCAAGGTAACAAAGGCTTGTTGTAATAAGTTGCAGATTTTGAAACAGGTTTTGGAGGAGTTTTTTGGCATGGGTATCCATCAAGACAGAAGCAAATTATTGCAATATAGCATTTCATCAATATTGTGCACTCTCCAATAGTAGTCTTGGTGTCAGATTCAGAAGCACACTCAAACAGAAGGACTGTCTTCCAGTAGGGTTTATGATAAAAGAGTATTTTGGGTAGAATGATATAATCAGATTAATCGCTTTTAATGAAATACCCAAACTGGCAAAAAAAAAAAAAAAAAAAGCCAAAGAGAACCCAAAAAGTGCTGAAGTTGGAGTCCATTCATCTTAAAGTTGCTAAGGTTGAGAAACTGTTCTGGAGGCCAACAAGGGCCATATGATGAGGCTGTGGTTTTAGCCCAAGAGGTGCAGACCAAATTTGATGTCTTTTTGGAGTGAGTTTAAGAATAGGGATGGGAGCAATAAGCTTCCTGGAAACAAACCACTCCTGCCCTAGATCTGAAAAACAGACAAAAAGTGTGCTATTTTGTTGCTAAATTTTACCATGTTCTCGGAATTCTGGTGGCAGCTGTATAGAGTCCACATGTTGCCTATTTTAGGATTGGCGCATTGTTTATTCAGTTATGGTTTCATTCATAAACTCTGCTGCTGGGTTCATGCAACGCACTGAATTGCAAACCATAGTTCACTATAGATTTATTCTCACTTTAAGCCAGTAACAAGCAAAACACATTTTGGCTAAAAGTATTGTGTGCGTGGAGAATATATTATTAAATGTATTGTTGTGATTTACCACTGAATTTGCTTCATGCCATTCATTGCCCAAATATCAGAATTTCATTTGTAATATTGGTACTGCTCAGGAGCTATGTTGAGACCTCTGTTTAGTGTTTATTTTGAGAAGAAGGAAGTTTTGAAATGTCGTGTCCTTCGAAGTTTAATGTAGCTGACCCGAAAGAAGAGACTGAAATGATAGCAATAAAACATGTCAACATGTTTATAGCTGCTCTCGTTCAAGTATACAAGGCTAACATAAAATTCTTCCTGGCAAGCAGTTTGTGCTAGCAGATTCTCTTTTGGATGAAGTTTTTAAGATCTTGAACATCAAAAATAACCTGTTCTTCAGTTTCAGAGTCAGTTTCTTACCCTGGGGTTTTTTCATCCTACAACACTGAAATTCTTTTAAAGTGTGAAGAAATAAGACATTCACTCAGCTATAATCCTCTATAATAAATGACAATGGATGGCCTACGTCCAGGTCATTAAATTATGTTACCTGCCTTGATTTTGGAATGGCTGTTCATCCTGGAGTAATACTATTTCATTCAAAATGTGTGCTGAATATGTGCAGATAAGACTGCAGTGGGGAACATTGCATTGGGAGATGGCAGCTTTCTCCACTTTGTATACCTGCGTATTAGTTGGACTGAAACTGTTACAATCCCTCAGGCAATGTGGAAGCTGGGATTTATGGGGTTTTATTTCTCAGTTCTATATTTCAAACACCTTCACATAAAAAAAATAATTCCAACATTTTCTTAAGACCCAAATAAGCTTATTTTTGATGTTAAATCCAAATAGGAGGCATTCAACATGCAGAGACTACACTTATGAAATCTCTGTCAGATTGAAGCAGAGATAACGTGATGAGAAGATTGCAAGAAAATGTATGAAATAATAAGGTTAAAAACTATTTTGCAGCTTAGCTGGGTAAACAGCTGTTGATTCCTGTAATAATATCTTGATAACGGAGAATCCTAGGAAGGCCACTAAACGCACAGCAGCTGGGGATTTCTTAAGCTCACATTGGCTTGGCTAATTACCAAACGGATTTAGGATGGTCACAATCATTACTATACCGGAAGGAATTTGTTATGCAGGATAAATTAAAGAATCATTGTTCTCTCGAATATTAGGAAAATTCATTGACCCAGTGCAGCTCACAAATCTTGTCTTTGGGAAAACAATTCACATTGTTATCTTAGAGTGACTGAAATTAATAACACTTTTTTTCCCCTTTGTAGTCAAAGGCCCAGTTGGTGCTTCTTGAAACAGGAAAATAGTTGTTAACACAATATTGATTCCTGACATAGTGATTTGACTAATGGTACTTTCTCTGCATTCAGCCTATTCATATGATTAGTGAGCTGTTTTAAATCTCTTCAGTGTGGTTATTGGGATGTAAAAATTTGCATCCTTGCTGGCCATCAAGTAAGAAACAGCTCCTGAGCCTTTGGCTGTTGTTCATATTTTGGGGCAGCTGCATACTAGAATGTTCATTCAACATATTGGTAATGCCACAAAGCCGAAAGTCTATACAGCTGTGGTCATTCCTTCTTTCCTATATGGATCTGAGTCCTGGACTCTGTACAACCAGGGTCTGGCAAATGAAACAGCTGGAGAAATTTCACTTGTGCACTCTCCCACTCCATGCTCGGCATTCATTAGCAAGACCATGTCTCCAGCCTGGAGGTCTTGGGTTGCAGAGAGTCCACCAGCATTGAGTCCCTAATTATCAGAGCCAAGATGAGAAGGATGGGTGGATGACTGCCATATGTCTCACCAGTTGCTCTACAGTGTACTGCAGTCTGGGAACAGACTTTAAGGTCCACCACCCAAGCAGTACAAAGAACCACAATGTTGATCCGGCCCTCGAAGAAATCCAGTTTGGCACCCCTATCCTAGACTTTAAAAATGTATTATTGCTATTCATTTTTTAGAATTATCAATAAATGTAATCCAGGAGACTGCAAACTTTTGTTGTTATCTTCTTTTGGGTCATAGCCAGTTCCTGGTGACACTGTAGATAAAAATTATCCCAATTGCCCTGTCACTTGCCAGAGTATTTCTATAGCATCCAGATATTTTTTCCTCCTCATTTACCTACTTTATGGCTCGTTGGATTCTTCTCCTTCTGGTAATCTTGTCCAGCATTATTATCTTTCTCATAGATGCATCTTTTCCTGTGATACATCCAAAATATTACAGTGTTTATTCCATAATCCTTGTTGCCAGTGAGCACTTCATTTGAGTTCCTCTAGTATCAAACAGTTGGGTCTCCAAGTTGTCCAAGGAATCTGAAACAGCCTTCTCCAATGCTATAGCTAAAAGGAGTTGATTTTCCTCTTGCTCTTACATAAAATCCATCCTTTGCATGCATACACTATAAAAGGGAATAGCATTGAGTTGATCATTCTAACTTTTTTCTTGATTGAAATGCTGGAAGTGACTAGATGTAGAGCCAACTTTGTTGTTGAAATAATGTATTAGCCACTTACAACCCATTTTCTTTATAGAAGTCTTATCATATTGTGTTATTGTTTCTAGTACAAATTTTCCAAACATTTTCAGTGAAAGTTCCTATCCAATTTTCTACTAAAGTCATGGAAAGAACACCCCAAAAGTCTGTAATACTTGATTAATTATGGGACAATAACTTTGGCTAAAGATAATACAAATCCAGGAAATATTTCAACACTGCTAGTGTAGGTCTAGGACTCTAGGACAAATCCACAGGAAAGAAATAATCAATTAATCTAGATGAATTTCTTACGCTTTATTTTGGAATAGGCAGACTTGTTCTAGTTAAATTTACCCCTGATGATTGCTAGCTCAGTTTGGACTAATGTTGCCTGTATTCAGTTGAAGACTATAGTTTTTGTTTTAACTTCCATCTCTCAGCTTATATAAAGAAAGATTCAGCATGGTCTAACTTTCAATGACATTCGAATGAAGTAGGTTATGGATAAAACAAAAATGATACAGCAAGCCCTCGTTTCACTCAGGGGTATATCCTGCAGGGACATGCAGATGACTCATTTAATCCTTATTTATGCATCATCTATCATCAATTGCTAGTCTTCTCAAACTATTGCTGTTGTAATAGCAGAGGAGGGGAAAACCAACTATTGGTGCTCTTTGCTGATAGTGGAAACTTATTCTTATTAAATTCTTGTTAATTTTCTGGAGGTAGCCTCCATTTTGAATTTCAAATCCAAATGTGGTTCTTGTGGTTGCTCTTTGGGAAAGAAATCTTGGATAAAGATTTAATATATATAATATATTAATAGTATAATAAATTGGTTATAACTAACAAGAAATAGATATGAAATAAGTTTCAAGTCATAGTTAGGAATAAATTACTGGAACAATTATAATTGACCGATTGAAAACAATCCATATCTACAGAACATGGAAGAGGTGAAATAGTTGGAAGAAAGGAATACACTTGGGATTGACAATTGTCAAATCAACACAAGGCAGCAAAACGTTTGAGCTGAAGAATGCTTAGGTTTGTAGGTTTATTAAATAAGCTTTCCTGTAAGTCTGGCAAATAACATATAGCATTTGTGCTATGAACAGTTCTTACTATATTGTAATAAACTGACTTACTAAGTATGTATAACTGCTGATATGAATTGTTGTGAGAACCTGTTGTGTTATATGGTTAAAAAAGGAAATTGCAACAGAAGAATTGGTAAGGGAATTCATACACAATAGAAGTCGAATAAAGTAATTGTTTAACTTTTGGGGTTAAAATCTTTTTCTAGAAATCTACAAAGTCCCTTTGAAATAAGAATTAGACTTTAGCAAACTTAGAACACAACATCCTAAGGTTTAGTAATATAATGAAACTGTAAATTCCTTGCTATATATAAACATAAGAGCCGTGGTGGCACAGTGGTTAGAATGCAGTATTGCAGGCAAATTCTACTGACTGCCGATTGCCAGCAGTTCGGCAGTTCACGTCTCACCAGCTCAAGGTTGACTCGGCCTTCCATTTTTCCGAGGTCGGTACAATGAGGAACCAGATTGGGGGCAATATGCTGACTCTGTAAACCACTTAGAGAGAGCTGTATAGCTCTATGAAGCAATATATAAGTCTAAGTGCTATTAGCAATAATAATAAACAACTGATTCCCAAAACAACTTACAACTTTAAGATTGAAATATTTCCCTCTTGACCTGGAGACACTTGGCAGTTGTGCAAATAAAACTGTTCTCAATTTCTTTCAAACAAATGCTTGACTTGTAAGAACCTATTATTATAGCCTATTGCCCACATTCAGGCTGCTTAATTCTTTGTAGTGTTCTAGTTATCATGGGATGTTTATGGCATTACCTAATCCACGGGCATCAAACTCAGTTTCATTGAGGGCCACATCAGGGTTGTCTTTGACCTCAGGGGGCTGGGGTGGGCATGGCCAGCTCGACTTCACTCGTGTCGGGGGCATCTGTGGGGGTCCGAGCACTCTGCCAGCGAAAACAGGCTCCTGTGCTCCATTTTCGGCTGTGACGGCCTCTTGCAATACTTCTATCAGCAAAAAGAGCTCAGAGGATTATAGAAATAATGGAATCTGTGTACATTGAATATAGCAACCATGATCTCTGAGGAATCCTTTTCTTTTCCTTCAGAGTTCTCAGAAATATAGACTATGTGTCATTGCTATGTATCATTGTTCAGTAGTGCCTATTTCCTGCTATTAGTAATGGGTGAAAATGCAGCACAAATATTCAACACACCTGAAATAAAAGGAAAACAATACTCTTAATCCTTCTTAGAACAGAAAGGCAGATTTGCTCAATCAAAGTAGAGACCAGAACCAAGCCAGAGCTAGAAGGAACTTCTCCTGTGAAGAATAGCACTCTAATATGACTCAGGTGTCTTCTGGGTGATATATTTCTTCAGCCCAGCAGCGTTTATACTGACCAGGGTGACATAATCTCCTGACCTTCCCCAACATAAGGCTGTTCAGATGTCATGATGAAAGAGGCTAGAAAGAACAAATTGATGAACCTTTGAGTGCTCTGAGTTATGAAAAAGAAGTTAGATTTTCAACCAGTACAAAGGGAAAGGATACATACTAAAGGTGAGCAGAGTGAAAACTTCCACAGAGGGAAATTTTCTTTTCCATGCTGTGATTCAGAGCAAACTAAGTGACTGTAAAACCAGTCTGACAAGAGATTCCTCTGAACGTTAATCACCTCTACCTCACACTATACAAATATGAGGAAAGTCCTGGGAAAAGTTCGCCTGAACACTGTAAGTGTTGAACATAGTTCCATAGTGAAAAGCATTATGTGGAAATTATGTTTAACAGAAGAGGGAAAAAGAGAATTGATGGATTGTGATAAAAGGTGATAATAAACTCCTGCCCTATTGAATCAGATAGAGGAACTTTTAATCATTGGTTCTTTATTCATATGACACAATAAATTGTGAATTAGTCAAACACAATTTAGGCTAGGATGCTGTATGAACCTATCTTTGGTGATTAATTTGGAGATACTATATGACTTGCCAGTCACTAGATGATCATGAAAGGGCAACAAAGAAATAAAATTTTCAGTATCTAATAATTGTCTGGATTTTTGTAGCTCAGTTAGTAGCCACAGTTCGTATGATTCAACGAGTTATACTAAGATATTGTTATATCAGGTATGTCAGTGGTGTTTTTTTTTAAAAAAAACAAAGTTTAATCCTAGAGATATGTTTTAACTGTTCTTGTTAAAATGAAGATTCCATCAAAGATTCTCCCACTTTTTTGGCACCTGTCAGAGATTATTTTCTTAAGGGTAATTGAAGTGATGGCAGAAATTACTTTCATCACATTTATGAGGATAGATCTAAGGATCGCCAGAAATAAATCTGCCATGTATTAATAATTCTTGCCAAATGGAACACACACCCTTTGCTTCTGAACCTCCCCCCCCCCCCCAATAATAGCTGAAGCTGGTTCAAGACAAAAAACCCTGAAATCTACAGCAAAGTTTCTATCAAGATCAATCCAACTGATGAAAAATAAGCTTGCATGTTTTCAGGTCCCAAGATAAAAATCAGAAAGAAAGAAAGAAAGAAGAAAGAAAGAAAGAAAGAAAGAAAGAAAGAAAGAAAGAAAGAAAGAAAGAAAGAAAGAAAGAAAGAAAGAAAGAAAGAAAGAAGAAAGAAAGAAAAACCCAGAATAGGCAGTTGAGTAATCTCTGGGCTGTTGTGCTGCAGAGGGAATGTACTAGGTCAGAGGTCTTCAAACGTGGCAACTTTAAGACTTGTGGACTTCAACTCCAGTTGAAGTCCACAAATCTTAAAGTTGCCAAGTTTGGGGAGCTCTCTACTAGGTAGTTGTGGATAGTCAATGTTAATGGTACTCCTAGCATGTAGAGATAAAAAATAATGTGCCACCTCCAGAAATTCTGTTAAAACAGGAAAGCAATTACTCCTCACTGAAGTTTGGATTGGTGAGGAATTCTAATTTTAAAAAAAGCAGCCTTTCCCCATGGCTGAGTTGACATGTTCTCCATCTGCCCTCAAGTTGGCAGAAAAAAACTATCCTGCCATGAAATCTGCTCTCCTCGTGGCTGATCCTTAGTCTGCCTTTGCTGCCTGTGTTTTAATTCACCTGAATTCCTTCCAATATAGTAGCAGACGATAAATTAAGACTGTGTTTATTCACCATGAGGCTATTCATGGGGTGCTTTGAGAATAAGGGTGAGAAATACAATTTTAACACTGGTGCATTTGTGGATGACTTAAGCTTGTTTCTCATGAGTTTAGAATGAAGGGAAGGCAGAAAAAAGAGGTCACCATGGTTAAGTACAGGTAAGAAAAGGCCCTTGGTTTTTTTTTTTTTTTTGATAGGGTGAATTTGTGCCCCATTGCCCCATGATATTTTCTGAGGCAATTTGTAGATGCAAATTATTATATAAAGCAATGCATTTGCTATAACATTTTCTCAAGAAGGTAGTTCTGCTAGGTGAAGACCCCCACCTCTGCTCTCTTTTAGAGAAGAAAGCAACCTCTTTTCAATTCCTTTCATGTTGTGGGATTGTTCTCTAAAAAAAACTAACACTGCCAGCTGCATTGCATGCCCTGGGTGATTTATGAATCCCTTTGTTCTGGCTAACCGATACGCTAGAAGCTTTTAACTTGCCCCGTAGCCATGTTCCTCCTTCGCTGTAGGCAGAGGGCAGAGAGATACTGGCTTTTCATATGAGGTATACTTGCCTTTATATTGAGGAAACCATCCCGTTCCCCTGAGGCTCAAAAGAATGTGTGCCTATGCTGCTTTTTCAAAAGGCTGAGTGAAAAGATTAGCAGAATGACATTGACTCATGCCTGCTGCAGCTCAGTGCCATCCTTGGAAAAAAAAATACAAGAAAACAATCTATTCCTTCGGTTTCACTTGCTTGTGCGGAGAGTGTGCATGCTTAGGAACTGCACAGAGCTCTTCTTCAGATACTCATAAGATACGCATAAGAAAGATGGCGGTAAAATATTTCCTAAGAAAATGTTCATCAGTGTGTTGAATAGTTTGCTAGCAATAGGTTAAGAAATAGTTATTTTTGTGTGTGTTCTAAATCTAAACCATAGAAGAGGATAATTTCTGAATGGGATATATACAGTAAATACAGGCAGTGCGGGGTAAACTACCTTGTCTAGTGATGCTTAGAAGTTGCAACAGTGATGGAAAAGCAACTTAATTGACCAATCCTTGCCTTTGTTGCCTTTGCAGGTCTGTAAAGGGAAGAAAAGCTGAAATAAACTCATAAGCGCTGTCATGGACTAAGCTTGACTTAGTCACTGCTATGCTTATTGACCTATTTGCTAATCCCAATTGTGGTTGCTAAATGAGGACTACCTGCATGTGGAAGCAGACATACTAGTCACTCAGAAAATAGAGAAATATTTTTTCCCCATTTTCCTTTGTTATCCTTGCTATTATTAATGATAAAAAACCTTTTTTAATGGTGGTGGATATACAGGCATATAGCCCTGACTTCTCTTCTGCAAAACTGCCTTTTCTAATTGGGTACTATCAGTAAGGTTGATTAAGTTTTGGGGAAGCTTTACTAACAGTACAAATTTTTTTTAAAGATATTTCACTTTACATCAGATCACACAGTTGATAGAGGGAAGTTCAGAGCAGCGAGGCATTTATAGAGATACAAGTTGATTATCAACATTGCTTAATTGCTATCTATTTTTTCATTTTGCTGAAATGCCATCTGGGTTTAATTTTTGCATGAGACCTTATACAGCTAATGTCACCTGAGGCTAAGCCACTTGCTGTTTGTGAAAGGGAAATAAAATATGGTAATCAAACTGTGTATAATTTGTACTTGGGTTCTATACACTTTCACTGGAAGTTAATTCAGTTTAGATTGGTCAGCTTTTTTCCATGTCAGGGTTTTGTGTGCACTAGGATAGCTTATAAAAATATAAATAACTGCCTTTATCCCTTATGTCTGCAAAACTGTCTTACAAGAAAGTGTATAATTTCTCCTTTATACAAGTGGAAGAAAAGCTACTTTAGTCCGGGGCTAAAGTAGGATTTTATCCAGCTTCCAGCTGAACAATTTATTGTATATCAAGCCATATTTTTCATAGAGAGCAGCATCTTGGGGTTTTATTTGCAAGGGAGAATCCTTGTGGCCCTTTGCTGCATATTATCAGTTGCATATTACCAGCTGTATAAATGGACAAATACCTTGTAGTATCAGCCTTCCAGCAGACCAAGTAAATGCCAGGGGGATTATTGGAACCCATAATACTTCTTGGCTTTGCCCAAGGGTTAGAGCAGAGTATGGCTTACTTAGGAAGAAGGAGAGTAGCACCTCTTGCTGGTCTCTTATATATGAAAGTATTAAACTTGCAAAAAAGAGATAGGAAAGTACACATCTGTTGAAATATATATTTATGATACATAGGAACAAATACCAAATATATATTTTTTTGAATTATTAAAGCCGCTTTTTAGGCCACCTGGCTGCATCTGTATCTGAAATATACAAAAGCAAGCAAGCTGGCAGTGCATGCAGACATACTGTAGGTGAAGATAGCCAAGAGCACTTAAGAAGCCAATGGAAAAGCCTGGCAAAAAGCACCACTGCTTAAATATAAGGAAAAAAGATGCTAGGGGCATCCCCCTTCATACTAAAACACCCTCCTTTTGAAAGATTTCCACCACCCTAGTAGGAACCATCTCATTGACACCAGATAAAGGGGATGGCAGGTACTTACTGATATGCTCCCTGTGGCGGTCATTTTATGATTGGGAAGACTGCAGAAGCTGGCTTTTTTTCTTTTTTGAGAGGCTCAACAGGTTTTCAAAATTGCAAATGTGCCACCAGTTCTAAGAATGTTGGAAACCAGCCAATCCTCATTCTCAAGGTGCCGTGAAATTCTTGTTAATTCTTTTCAGCCATTGTAATAAGGTGACAAATGATAATACATCTACTGCAGATTTTTCTGACTTCGGAGGCTCCCTGGCTAGCTTTGCTGAAATAATCTCATGGGAAGTGTTCTCTTATATTGACCTTGTTCCAAAAATGTGCATATTTGGGTCAGGAGCATTGAAAGTGAGTCAATTGATCCAATCAACTAACCACAAGGGAGTTAAAAGTAGCCCTAAAATAGATTTGCTATTGCCCAGGATTAAATTCCTTCGAGTCAGCTGAGTTGGGAGAATGTCGAATCAAGTTAGTCATATTTTGTATACATAGTCTTCCAAGAAAAATTGTTGGAGAAAAGTAATAGTTGAAAAAACAAGAGTCTCCGTTACAGAACTCACTGCCAAGGCCTGGCACTATGTAACAACCTCTCAAGCACTGATTGAATGCAATATCCACTCTGCATCTACTGCTCCCTACCTGCTCAATAGGAAAGGGTCTAGTGATGTCATGAAACCTTTCTTTTTTTAAAAAAAAAGTTTTATTGGTTTTTTTTTTTAAATAAAAAGGAAAGGGGTGGTGGAATAAGTTACAAATTTTGGCAGTCACAATATGTAGGAGGTGTCCCCTCCCCCCGTGCTCATAGTTTTCATTTATACATAAATTAGTTTAATACTAAATAATAATGTTTTGTCAGCATACAAGTTCAAATAATAATTTCAATCAATTTATATCAAGCAGATTTTCTTACTCATTTTTGTGATCTGAATTTTCTTGGTATTGCCCCTTCTCCCCCCGCCAGCAGAGCTCCGGCCCCTCCCGTGTCCTGTAGATCTGGTGTAGAATCATCGGATTTATCTAGGAGTGCTTAATTTTTTTCCATAAAGGCCTGAGCCTCTGTGGTTGCGTTAATTCTAACTCTTGTATCCTCCCAGAATATTAACATGCCTTTAGGCATCAACCATCTGAACCACACCCCTTTCTGGTATAACTTCTTCACTAATTGCGAATAGTTTTTTCTTTTCTCTCTCACTTTCTTAGGGATCTGTTTCAGAATGGTTATTTCTCTATCTTGATATTTCAAAGCTTGCCCCCTTTGTGCACTCAGAATCTCATCTCTTGTAGTCTTTCTAAGAAATTTAATGTGTACCTCCCTTGGAACATTGTGTGTTTTAGCGTATGCTGAGTTTACTCTATAAACCAGATCCAAGTCCCACCCCATCTGTTGTTTTTCTTTTTGAATATATTCAGCCAAAAGGTTTGTCATGATGTCCCTTAAATCTTCGTCATCCGCCTCAACCACATTTTGAAACAGTCATGAAACCTTTCTAATATTCTCCTTCTCCAAGAAATCTTGGGACCCCAGGTCGTTCCTCAATAAAACATGGGGGTTCTGTTTGCCCATAATTATGGTTTTTGACCCAGTTTGATTCTGGGTTGTCAAAACTGCTGGCAGGAATATGTACTTGACTGGTTAGGTATGTTAAAAGAACAGCTCCTGTATCTTCCCTCTGAATTTAATTGAAGTAGGAAAAGCAGGTAAATAGATTTCTGGAAAAGTGATGGTTCAGTGGAAGATAGAACTTTGTAAGTGATGAGTGGATCAAGGAGCTGTGTGGTAAAGTGAGACAGGTGGCTTTCTTGCTGGTTTTGAGGAAGTTCACTTTCTGTCTCTACCAGTTTGGGAAGTGGGGGAGCTGCCCAGCTAAGCTCAACCCCACTTCACCCCACAGTTCCTCAATCAAGCTATTCAGCAGCTGCAGGGAATTGCTAGCAGCTGTCAGGTAGCTCTGCTCTCTTTCCCTGCCCCCCCCCCACCACCTTCCAGCTTAAGGCAAAGAATTGGGGCTGTCAGCATAGGTAATGAAAATGCAATACATTCTAAATGTATCCTGAAAGGATTGGTGGTTGCTATTGGTTTAAGTGGAAAACACTACTATCATGGCCATTTTAAAAAAAATGAACCGTGTTGCAGAACATTTGGTAATGGAATGATGAACCTGATGAACAGATTTAGTAAGCTTGGAAACCTTGAGAAGAATGTTATGAAATGAGTGAGAAAGCAGCCAGGAAAGGGTATCTAGCAGAAAGCCATCCAATGTGAATGTCATCTTTCTTCATGACATCTCAAGAGACCAATGAGGTTAATTGCTGGCCTTGAATCATGTTCTCTTTCACAATTAGAACTAACATTCTCTTGGGTGAAAGGAATGTTAGTGCTACAATTCTCTCTGCTGAGACTCATCCTGAAGCTCTGCATTGTTGTTCAGCAATGACATTTCAAAGGCAGGTATCTGCCATCTGTTACTGATCTGATCCCCCTTCGTTAGGGCTGCAGCACAACAAGGTCCCTCTCCCCCTCTCTCCCCCCCCCCTCTCTCTCTCCAGTGTTTGAGATTGTTTCAGAAAACGTATTTTCTCTAGGAAGGCAGGTGACATCATCAAAGTACAGAGATGTATTATATAGCAATTTGGTGCATTAAGACTGCCTTTTCTATTTATGTGTCATTTGCATTTGCCATAATAGTACATGCACATAAGCAGAATTGGTGTTATCATAAGCAATATGTCATTTGGGGCACTTTCTTAAATTAGTACCCTTCTCATATGTTAGACCAGTGTTTAGAATTTCTATACAAAATGATAAAAAGGCCATGTCAACTTGGAATTGTTAACATGTGATTGAATATATCTGAAAGTCATCGGACTGGAAAGAGTGCAGAATCTTAGAACATGATTTTCTATAAAGGCTGCATCTAGATGGTATAGGGCAGGGATGGTGAACCTTTTCAGCACCGAGTGCCCAAACCGGAACGCACATGCATGTGCATGCATGTGTGCACGCCAGAGTGCTGGAAACCTGAAGACCAGCTGGCCAGTGTACACATGCATGTTTTTTGGTCATTTTCCTGCACTCTGGCATCCGCGAAGACCAGCTGGCAATGGCACATATGCCCATAGAGAGGCCTCTGCGTACCACCGCTAGCACACGTACCATAGGTTCGCCATCATGGGTATAGGGTTTCCTGCCTGGGCAGGGAGTTGGACTAGAAGACCTCCACGGTACCTTCCAACTCTGTTGCCCTGTCCTGTTCTGTTTGATAGATTAGTGATGGGAAACTATGACCTTGCAGATGTTTCTGAACTCTAGCCACTACTATTGCTAGCACTGAATACTTTGGCTCAGCAGCCAAAGTATACTCAGCAGCTGCTGAGAGTTGTAAGATAATAGAATCTTGAAACCACAAATTCCTAATTTCTGAATTAGATGTATCTAGTTTTTATATATATGGGAAATTATTTCAAAGTGGTCTGAATTCCATGTTCTAGATATTAGAAAATTTCTATCAACACTGTATCATTAATACTGATGAACTAATATATGCCCTCCAATAACTAACTTCCAATATTTTGTGCAAGGTTATCTTGCTTGCCCAAATAATTGCTTATGTTCCTCATTACAGCATAAGTGTAAGAATTTCTCTATTGGTGGGAGATGGAAAAGCTCTCCCTTTCCAATAAATATTGTTTACATTTATGAAAGGTGATTATGGAATGAATTTTTGGAAATACTTGGAAAGCTCACAGATGGAAGCTAGTCTGGAGAATTATTTTTTTTACCCCCCCCTGATTTCAAACTAATTCCTAGACTGCCAGTGCTGGTATGAGCTGCTTTCTGACAAGAGCCTGAAAAGAAGGTTACGTTAGGGGATATAAATAGCACATTATGCAGGTAGCTGACTTCCAAAGGTCTTTGTGTCCCAATCAAGATGATTGTTTTCTTTCTCATTTCCCTCAAGGGATTTTTCCTTTTCTTTCTTAGAAGAGGAGGCCAAGATGATTGTTGAAAGGTATTACTGAATATAGCTTTACACATCTAGAATTGAACAAAATAGTTCAGTTATAAATCAAGCACAATTTGTGCCAGTAGTTCTCACATATGTTTTCAGTTCTTCTATAAAAGCAGATGGTATGCAGACACTTTAATGTTTTCTGTCAAAAAGAGGTGCTTTTGTTAAAAGCAATATAATATCACTAGAAGAAGTTAAATTATTTTGCTTTGCAAGTTAGAGATAAAATCCTTAGGGTTTTACCTAGGTATATTTTATATTGTTTAATGTTTTTTTCTGATGCTGTCCTAGGAAATGGAGATTTATTTTCTAAGGCAGTCATACATTGATTGTCTTCTACCTTTCATTCACTCACCCTGAAAGTTTCTGAAACTCACATTTCCAATTGAAAAACACAATCTTGATAAGAAGGAAGAAGCATCTCTTGATTAGTTTTAATTCATATTGTAGAGAACAACATTCTTAACCTAACATCCTGAAGATGCATAGAATGATAACCCCATCACTTCAGCCAGCACAGTAACATGCTGACTGAATATGTCATGGGAATTGTAAGCTCCACCTGAAAAGTTCCAAGTTTTGAAAGGCTACCATAAAACATAACCGTTTGAGGGTCTAAGCTAAAATTCAGTGGGCATGCTACCTACCTATGGCTGGAGACAATGGATTTATAGTCTAAGCCATCAGAAAGAGTTCAATTGGGAAAGCTGAAATGTAGGTCATGAGCATATGTGTGTATGCAGATAAATTCAGGAACTATGCTGGTATACTTCTGGTGTTATGTTCATATTGTGACTTTGGTAGGCATCAAGGTGGTTGACATCAAGGTCTACTCCTAATACCTTTTAAGATGAAGTTTCAAAATGACTTCAACTTAAGGGTGCTTATTTCTAAAATTATTTGTAGAACATATTCTAGAAAGTTGCTTAGTCCTTGTATCTTTTTTCTACCTATTGTCTGAGTGTTTTTTGTTCTAGAGCAGTTATCGCAAACCTTTTGGGCACCGAGTGCCCATACCGGAAGTGTGTGCATGTGCATGCCCTGGAGCACCAGAAACCCGAAACCAGCTGGCTGGCGCACACATGCCTGTTTTTGCCCAGTTTTTGGGCTCTTTTCAGACCGTTCTCAGACTGTTTTCTCAGCCATTTCCAGGCTGTTTTTGGGACCATTTTCAGTCCGTTTCAGCACTTCCAGAACTCTGGCACCCGCAAAGACCAGCTGGCCAGCATTCATTTGTGTGCTGGAAACCAGAAGAGCAGCTGGCGACTGTGTATGTGCCCACAGAGAGAGCTTTGCGTGGCACGCGTGCCGTAGGTTTGCCATCACGATTCTAGGATTTAACTTTACATATTAACTAAACGCCTGTTTCTCTCTCATTTTTACTTGTTCCTCTGAAACTTCACCTATTTTAAGAGTACATGCAGAAGAATACCAGGCTGTCTGGCACTCAGAACCTGATAATCTAAATCAAGTTCTTATTGGTACCTAATCTAAGTATTGTCCCTACATTAGTGCTGGGTCTTTGATTTCTATCTTATGGATTATTATTTTTGACTCTGAAGAAAGGAGAGAGGGGGATCTCAAGATGAATAGATTCTGCAGCATAGTAAACATTGATTTAGAATGCATAGTTTATCTTTAGAAGTCGGAAACACTTCATTGGATCAAGCGAAGCTGCTTCATAATAGCTGGCTTCACAATTTACACTAATTAGTAAACCATGGTTGAGTGATTTCACATGTGTGTGCTAAGCCATAAACCATAGTTTTGCATGCCATTATTAGGTGAATGCACAGAGCATATTAGAAAAAAAAAATAAAGCAGTATAGGTAGGGAAGGAAGAAATGTTAAAAGAATCAAAATCTACTTAAGATTGACATCATTCTACTAGGAAAAAAATGTTAATCTCTGTCTTGGGCAAAGGTTGCTATGGTTACATGGCACAATTGGTGGCAGAACAAAATCCACAGAACTGATTAAGATCAATTTGGGAAACTTAAGAATCAACTAAAAATATTGGGGGTTAAAATTTTAACTATTAAAATTAGATAACCAAAAAAGATAAAATCAAGCATGACTTCTGGACTTCTTTCCAAGTTCTTAATAGCAACTAATTCTAGATCAGTGACTGGGAGGAGTTTCAAATGAATAGTCAACAATTTTCTGGCATATTGCCTAGTAGAGGAATTTTTCAAGATTTTGCTTTTTTCTATATTTAATCTATATTTTATTGACTTCTCCCCTCTACAATAAATCTCATCCTCTTCAGTTCAGTTTAAATGTTCATTATGGTAACTGACTGGCAGGTGGAGAGATCAACCTTTTCACATAATTTCTCCTCAACACTTGTTTGGTGGGAAAGATTAAAAATGACCAATCAGTTAATTTTTAGCCATGAGTAAAATTGAGATCATTGCACTGGGAACATCAATATCAATGCAAGCTTTGATTGCTTAATGTCAAATAAAGCTTTGGTAAGAGACCAGCTTTGTCATATTCTCCCTCCAGAAAATGGTTAACAAACATGGCTTTTGCCTGTCATTAGTTATCAGCTGCTTCTCATTTTTAACAATTACTGTTCGTATAGGAAAAGAAAACAATATTATTAGATGTACCATATTTAGGCTACAAACATCAGATTATTACTCTACAGCAGCAAAGAGAAAACTCTGCTTCTATCTAGTGGTCATCTAGTGGTAGTTTTGAAGACAAATTGCAACAGTCTAAATACTAGTAACTTTACAGCAATTACTGGTTTTATTTGCAGTTTTTTTTTTCCTATTGGATTGTAAGGCTGTTAGCAGGTGAAGTTTTATTTTTCATTTATTTTTATGAATCCCAATAGAAGACCCACTCTTTTTTTAATGAATAAATAAATGAGGTGTTTATTTAAATTGATATTATAATCCAAGTCATATCATTTTTAAAATTGGTCTTATGCTAAGCCAATAATATAGATGATTTGAAGTTTTGTACAGGTAGTCCTTGACTTATGACCACAATTGAGCACAAAATTTCTGTGGCTAAGCGAAACAGTTAAGTGAACTTTGCCCCATTTTTGGCCTTTTGCCCCACAGCTGTTCAGGGAATCACTGTAGTTGTTAAGTTAGTAACATGGTTGTTAAGTGAATCTGGCTTCCCTAACCCTTTACTTGTTAGAAGGCTGCAAAAAATGATCACATGATCCCAGGACACTGCAGCCATCATTAATATGAGTCAGTTGCCAAGCATCTGAATTTTTACTCTATGACCATGGGGATTCTGCAATGGTCGTGTGAAAAATGCTCATAGCTCACTTTTTTTCAGTGCCGTTTTAACTTCCAGCAGTAACTACGTATTTTCAGAGTATAAGACACACCTTTTTCCCTCAAAAAAAAGAGGCTGAAAAAATGGGTGCGTCTTATACACTGAATACAGCATTTTTTGCCTCCTAAAACCCCACCCCTTCACCAAAATGGCCGTGCATAGCCCTTAGGAGCCTTGCAGAGTGCTCCTGGGGACCGGGGAGGGCAAAAATAAGCAAAAAATGGCCCATTTTTTTTTGCCACCACCACCACCCAAGAGCACTCTACAAGCCTCCTAAAGGCTCTTCATGCCCTTTTTTTTAAAAAAAATGGGCCCATTTTCATGAAAAACAGGCTGTTTTGGGGAGGTCTGCAGAGTGCAAAAACTTTTTTTTAAATTTGCCTCTTCAAATTCTTGGTGCGTCTCATACTCCGAAAAATAGGGTAAATGAATTGTTGTACGTTGAGGACTACCCTGTATTATTTTCAAACTAGCCATCATGGATTAGTCAACAAATCATGGTTAATAATGTGTGAACCTGCTTAAATTGAGTTCTTTAAGTTTTAACAGAATTGACTCCCAATTAAGGATATATAGAGTAACCATTAAAGGTAGCCAAACTGCAGCACTTCTGCAACATATCAATATCAAACTTACAGACTTGGATTTTATGTAAAAATAAATCATTTTAAAGTCCATGCATCTGATTTTTTAAATCACAATTTCTCTTAATTTAGAATTTACATGTATTATTTCATATATCCTGTCTTTTTAACTTGGAGTTCAAGGCAGCACACATATTAGGCTCCTCTATTATTGTCCTAGCAGCAATCCTGTGAAGTAAGTTATGCTGCAAAAGAATAAGTGACCTCCATTCCTTTGTTATGTGTAATCACATATTCAGATTTTTAAAAAATCATTGTAAAGTGTTTCTTTAGAAAACAGCAAAGCATATGAAAACCTGCATGGTTTCTTTATGCTGCAACTGTGTAACCAATTTCTTAGCAGCAGGCACAGTGCTGTGTAATAGACATGTATAAGATTGCACTTTTAGTGATTGAGATGACCTGGCTAGAAAACAACATATTTATGGGGAGACTGAAATAACTCAAATAACTGTGTCCAACAGCCCATCCTGGATGATGATGTTTTCCTTTCAAAGACTTTAGGTGGTAAGCTTGTACTTGTTTACAGACATTCATTCAGCCTGGAACAACTATTAATCCACAATAGATCACGCCTGAGACATGGGATTCAAATTCTGTTTCAGATCTAGATGCCAGCTCCTTCATCTCTTCTGGCAGTTTTATCATCAAATCCAAAAACATTTTCACGTTAGGGAACATGCACTTACTCTTCCTTCAGGATGATATATGCAGAAATGGCAACATTCAAAGACGAAAAAGAAAATTCCCTTGAACATGCTATCACGAATCGAGCAGAGAGGAGTGAAAAAGATCGATTAAGATTACAAAACGTTTGATTTCAATTTATTAGAAAATTTAGCACCATTTCTTACAGATTAAACAGCAATCACACAGTTAACCAGCTCATTAATGCAAGGATGTTTGTGTCATACCTAACTACAGTATCACACTGTTAACAGCCACAGTCTACTTTGTCTCTCACCTCTCTTCCACTGTTCCCCTTCCTTTCATTCTACCCCCCCCACGCCCCCCCCACACCTTACTTTACTTTACTTTTATTGGATTTATTAACCGCTCCCTCTCCCCTAGCAGTTCTTGTTTAAGTATATTTATGTCTTGTTTGCCTGTCTGTGTCTATCATGCTGTTTTCTTAGGACTCAGTGCATTGCTCTGCAAAACCTTAAGGAGTAATACATGTATTAATTGCTCTGGAACCACAAGCTTTTTTTGCTGCAAAAACTTGATAGGTTAACCAGTCAATCTCTCTTTGAAGCTTTGTTGTAAAGCATTTATTCATGTGAAGGTTTATAAGCTTTTCCCTTCCAGTGGCACAGACATAAAGCCGAGAGGAACCATTGTTAAGAAAAGAAAAGTACAAAATCAGTAAAATTGTTTAAAAAGCATATAAATCGAAATGTTTGTGAGGGATAA
This sequence comes from Natrix helvetica, assembly GCF_964273705.1. Lineage (NCBI taxonomy): Eukaryota > Metazoa > Chordata > Lepidosauria > Squamata > Natricidae > Natrix > Natrix helvetica. The sequence continues at coordinate 51,441,404 of NC_138551.1, read as the reverse complement.
TTCTTGAGTTTGGTGAGCGTCTATGTGAGATGAGTCATCAGAGCCTTTTTTGATTGTGTTAAGATGTTGGATACTTGCTGAATGATCTGACGTTCTTGGAAAAGCTTATTTGGAAGAATGGCTCCAATAGTACCTGTACTTTAAAAAAAGAGTAATTGCATGTGATGTCTTGTGGCTTTATTCGATGCTTAAGATAATTGTTCAGAATTGCATCAGGAAAAATATCATGTCATTATCGCTGTCCAGAGGAATCCTGGAACCTGATATTTTTTAATTGAATAAACCCATGGTGCAACAACATGAAACTGACAAGTAGACCCTATGGAAGATAAGTGGTCAGTCAAATTACCGGCTCTATGCTAGGTTGACCTTTAGGTTAGATCATAACCAGCACCTTGAATCACACCTGGAAATAAACTTGCAAGTAATCTAGATTTGTTAACATCATATCTAATAAATCTGTTTGAAAGATGTTATGCATATTTTGAACAGCAATGTAAGAATTAATTTGCTTGCTCCATAGTAATTCATGCCTCATTGGTTTACTTCAGTCCAGCAATATAATATTCAAGATATTAACAACCCTTTAAGGTCTCAAATATCTCTCTGTTCTTGTTTATAGAAGTTCTTTCTTTTTCTCCCTAGCTTTGAAATATGCAAGGCGTTTTAGCAGCAGTGCCCAGAATTACACCACCCTCTTGCTGGAAGAGGAGAAGGGAATTCTGTATGTGGGAGCCAGGGGGGCAATCTTCTCCTTAAGTTCCAGCAACATTTCTGACACCACTGATGGCTCCTATCAGAAAGTAAGTCTTTCCCTTGGTAAATGCACTGTGTGTGTCTATGTCTGTCTCTCTCTCTCTCTCTGTGGTTTTTAAAAATAATAATTAGTAAAGATTTTCATGTAAGTAAAAGATAAACATGATATTATATAGAAATTAAAACAGAATGAAAGATAAATAAATAGAAAAGGCAACATAGGTAGGAAAAAGAAAAGATTGAAAGAGGTGGCTTCTGATCTTCTAAACAGCATTTGCAAATAACTTCATTATATCTCCTCCCTCTTTAAAGTTCTCTTCTTCCCATTTTCAACTCTTTTTAATCAGCAAATCCATAAATCACCAATTAAGTTCGTCATGCATGATAAAATGTCCTTTCTTACTTTTCAAATATCCAGCATTGATTAAAAGTACCTTTAGACATATTTGATACCGTCTTTGGAGTCATATACCAATGACAGATCATCACTAAGCAGTGCCAGAGGGCGGCGCCCAGGAGCAGGGCCTTCTCTGTGATGGGCCCAGCCCTCTGGAATGACCTCCCCCCCGACATTAGGATTACTACCGACCTCCGCTCCTTCCGTACAAAACTCAAGACCCACCTTTTCCAACTAGCTGGCCTGGCTCAACTATAGTTTTATCTCTAATCCTCCTGGCAATTTTAAACTTTCTACACTTTAAAAAATTTAACTTGGGGTATTTTAATTTTTAACCTTATTATTATTGTTGTTTTTGTATTGTAACAATTGTTGTGACTTTATACCTCCTCCGTGTAATGTAATGTCTTATCGTGTAACATGTGATTTATTTATTGTACGCCGCCCCGAGTCCCTTTGTGGAGAGGGAGCGGCTACAAGTCTAATAAATACAAATACAAATACAAATTTTATAAAAGTTCTCTTTTAAGTTGCAACACAATTTGAATTTCAGTCCTTTTTATCCACATTTCCTCCCATTGGCCTGTCTGTGCGTTATAACCAAAGCCCATTTTACCATGCACTCTTTAAGTTGGTTGTCTTCTATTTCAAATCTTAGCAAAGGTTTATACATTTTAGCAATAACATATTCACCATTTGTACATTGTTCAATTTCAGATCATTATGTAGTTCAATACCAATTAGCCTGTTATCCATATTAAGTCTGTCTCCAAATTGTGAGCAAGGAAACCTTTGGAAACTAAATTCCTGTAGATCAGTTGTTTTCCTTTATTTCATCTTAAATTTTGCATTTTTCAGTATTAACAAACCCTAATAAGTTAACCATTTCGCTTTGCCTGTTGTTTTTTTCTAATAAAATGCTTCTTATGCCAAAGCCAATTCTGTGAAGGTATTTTCAGCACAGCCAGGGATTATGTCTTTTCCATACTCTTAATATTGAAACCTACATTAATTTTAACTAATCATACCATAGAAAACCATGCCCCCAAGCCTCAGGTTGTGTTCTGCAAATTCTAATATTTTCTTACTTCTAAACAACACCCACTCTTCATCCAAATATCAGGCTAAAAACTATTATTTAAAATCATGCAGACCTAATTCTTTTTCCTTTAAATAAAGTACTTTATTTAAATATAAAATAGCTTATATTCAAAGGTTGGTTTCTTCCCCATCTTATGAATCTAAATGTATTTTTTGCAATTGTTTAAAAGGTGCATCATTAGTCAAAACAGGTGTTGTTTGAAATAACATCATTCTGGTTGGTACATTCATTTTTTTATCACAGAAATTCTGGCAAACAGTGATAACTGCAGCTTTCCCGATCTTAACAAATCTTTTTAAATTTCATTCCATACTTTAACATACTTTTTTGAAATAAAATACAATTCATATTAGATATAGTAATAACAGATACTTTACATTTTTCTCAATCTAAAAAGAGGTCTGGATTCTGCCCAAACCCACGCTTAGCATGTCAATAACACTATCTAACCATCTCATCCTCTGCCATCCCCGTCTCCTTTTCCTTCATCAGAATTTTTTCCAATGAATCCTCTCTTCTCATTTGGTTGCCAAAGTATTTGAGTATTTAAGCTAGAAATAAGAGAGTAGAGTAGAGTAGAGTAGAGTAGAGTAGAATAGAATAGAATAGAATAGAATAGAATAAGAGTTGGAAGGGACCTTGGAGGTCTTCTAGTCCAACCCCCTGCTAGGACAGGAAACCCTACACCACTTCAGACAAATGGATATCCAACATCTTCTTAAAAAGGTCCAATGTGGGAGCATTCACAACTTCTGGAGGCAAGTTGCTCCATTGATTAATTGTTCTAACTGTCAGGAAATTTCTCCTTAGTTCTAAGTTGCTTCTCTCCTTGCTTAGTTTCTATCCATTGCTTCTTGTCCTACCCTCAGGTGCTTTTTAGAATAGCTTGACTCCCTCTTCTTTGTGGCAGCCCCTGAGATATTGAGACACTGCTATCATATCACCCTAGTCCTTCTTTTCATTAAACCAAACATACCCAGTTCCTGCAGCCGTTCCTCATATGTTTTAGCCTCCAGTCCCCTAGAAAGATGTTAATATAGCCATTATTCAATAAAATTTTTGGTCAATATTTTCCACTAAAATCAAGTATAGACCTTCTGTGGGAATTAATACTATATTTGCATGTTTAGCTCTTTTGGCATCTTTCATAAATGCATATTGTTAAGGAATCTATACAGATAATTTCAAGGAGAAAGGGATACAGCTTTGGACCGAGCTCTATTTGGTTTGTCAGCTGTTCCTCAACCAGATTCAAGAGCAATGCATATACATCACAATTCATACTTCAGAAGGATTGAATACTTTATTTTTTAGATTTTCTTCAGCTCTTTATTCCCTGAAATATTTTTATTTCAATTTAATTTGAAATCTGCATTGAGAAGGGAGGTATTCATGACTGATTGAGAGTTGGCCAATCAAACCTGTGCAATTCACTTTCTGCTTTAACTAGGAACAGATTCCCCTCCTTTCTCTCTAAATTTAGGTTATAGGAGAAAGATTTATGTGGGAAACAGATGCAGAGAATTCTTTTCCCTGGCCTTTTTAGAATAGAGTATTTCTTTTTTATTATAGTAACATGGCAATAGATAACTAAGATGCAATGTTCTGTCTGACACATGGCCTCTATTATGTCAGAATATTGTCACACAAAGGCTGTCTTCACAAGGAAATAGATATTGGGGGTAATCTGGATTCTGCAACACACATGAACTTAAGATTTCATTTATCTTGTTTATTTACCAAAGTAGGGGAAGAGCTGGGTTCTTTACTGAATATGTTTTGTTTTATTTTTAAACTATTTAACTGTTATTGGAAATTTCAAACAGTCTATAGCAGGCAAAATATGTATTACAAACATAGATTGAAACAGTAGAAAAAGTTTTGTGACAATTTTAAATACAGGAAAAAAGGAGGGCAAGAATGAAACATTTATGCTCAAAAGGCTGTCAAGGGCCACTCAAATCATATGGTTGAACTACATGAATTTCAGGGCAAAGCATTGTAAACAGTGCAATCACTTAGAAAGCCAGACTGTACATTGTGGCTTAACATGATGTGTGACCAGGGTCAAAATGGCAGGTCATTTGTCTAGAAATAATATATTTGTATTCTTATTTTGGGCTTTTATACTTACTTACCTGCTCTCTGTTTATTCAATATGAAAATGTAGCTCCTGGAGGCACTCCTTCTAATAATGATAATAAGCTATTTTTTCCCATTCCTTCACTTGACTGTTCCCTTTATGTAGCAAAAGCTAAAGCACTCATTTCAGTCAAGGACCTTTAAAAAATAAATGGGCCACATAATTCTCTTGTACTCTCCTGCTTTATATTTAGTTAAATCCACTTACTTTGAACAAGACCAAATATGAACTCTAAACGGGTTTTATGAGCTTCATGGAATTTGCTTTTTAATGTCATAATTAACTCCTGTTTCCTGTGCTGGGTTGGCTGAAAGAATAATGAACTCGTTTTCTGTTACTTTGCAGTTAAATTGGGAAGTATCTCCTGAGAAGCAAGCAGAATGCTTGAAAAAAGGCAAAAACATCAAGGTGGGTGTATTGCCTCTGCCTCTTTCTGGGTGAGCCACTAGCTTGTTTGAACCTTTAATGAATGAGAAAATGTATGAGAAATCTTATGAAAATTACGCCCTCGCTTCCTTTTTGCAGACAGAGTGTTACAATCACATCAAGCTTTTGCAGAGGCTAAATTCAACCCATCTGTATGCCTGTGGTACATATGCCTTCCACCCACTCTGTGCTTACATCGTAAGTAAAAGTGAGGGTGGTTTTCACCACTGCTCTGGGCTTTCATTTTACTTATTGGTTGTGAGGTGAGGGTGATATTCAGATCATAATTAAATAATTAACTCTGACAAATTTGAAGAAATTATTATTAACCGGTTTCTGACATTCCCAGTCATTTTCCTCATCAACCAGCTTTTTGATGCAGAATTGGGTGTACGTATATTCTATTTACAGACAGGTATCTGGAGTAATAATTCAGTCTGCAGTCCTGGCTCTTCTATTACTAATTCCTGCCAAAGAATAAAAAGATCTGGAGGATGAGAATCTATTTCTTTGGCTTGCCACGATGAAGGCAGAACACGCCAATTTTCCTCTGCACTCTGTTTTGTTGATTTTCAGGAACCAATTGACTTTAGACTAATATTTTGAGGAGCATTCTTTTAATTTTGTTCATATGAAACCAACTTTTGCCAAACTCAAGCTTTTTGTGTGTTAAATTACAATTGCAATACCTATTTTTGGAGTATTAGACGCACCTTTCCCCCCCTAAAAGAGCATGGAAATGTTGGTGCATCTTATACACCGAATACAGCCATTTTTGGCCTCCCAAGGGCTGGGGAAGGCACAAAATCCCCATTTTTGTGGAAAATGGCCCGTTTTCCACCTGTTTTTCACAAAGCCAGGGGCGTTTTTGCGTTCTCCCAGCCCTGCTGAAGCCTGCAAAATGCTCACGGGGGCCAGGGAGGACAAAAACCTTGTTTCCTTACTTACCTCTTTGAAATCTTGGTGCGTCTTAATACACTGGTATGTCTTATTGTCCGAAAAATACAGTAATTCTCATCCAGTTGTCCATGAAAGTCACCAAGATGGTGAAGTTATTTTCCCTAAAGAATACAGGAAAATAAAGATAAATATGCCTTTATAAAGTCTCTGTAAATTCATGTCTACATTAATTTATTTAATATTGGAATGCCTCCTGTTATTTGGAAAACATATTGAGGTAGGATCTGGGAGACTTTGGTTCAGATCTCCCTGAAACTTACCTTGGACATATCATAATATTCCAGCCCAACTTATCTCAAAATGTTATTAACTGTATCATATATATTCTTGGATTTTTTGAGGGACAACAAGGATCAACATCTGTAAATTTAGATATATACTTGCTAGTACTCAAATAAAGGAGATTTTGTTGGTAAAATAATGGTTCAATAGCTCTTTTATGCAATAGAGAGCAAAGTGGGGATTTAGGCCTGTTCAGCTGCTTCTTGTTATGTTGGATCCATTGTTCTTCAAGCTGGTGCATCTGTTGCAGATAAATGGTACTTTCTCTACATTCAAGTTACAATTGGCTATAGTTGGGAAAGTACGCTATATTTTCTCTTTATACTTTACCAATTGAAGTAGGTCATGTAATAAGATGTCACTAGTGATAGGATTTCTTGTTTCTATTGTTGGAACAATAGAAACAACCAATTTCTACTATTGGTTGATTGTATATAATTTCACATTCCATCATGTGAAGGAAAAAATATCAACCTTTGCTTTTTTAAGGATTATTTAATGCCAGATATGCTTATTTAGCTTTAATGTCTATCTAATTGATACCTATATCTGTATTCAATATATGGATTCAAAATATCTATAATATTGCATTCAAAGGACTCCAAGAATGTACTGAATAATTACAATTACATTAAAAACAATAGAACAGATTGATTTCTTATGAAATTAAAAAGGAATGGCTCTTGACTTCTCAAATGTAGAAAATAAATTGAATGCATTTCTAAATCCAAAGTTTTATGAGACCCCAAAGAGATAGGGTCAGGCTTAGACAAATCTCCTTGGATACTGCATTTCAAAGAACAAGAAAAGATACTGATAAGAATTGATAAAGCTTTGTTACACCTCCTTCTGCCTCTATTTTTAACTACCAGTTTCAGAAGCAGATTTAACAGATACTGTCAAATTGATCTTGGTAGGTCTCAGAAAAAGAAAAGAAAGAAAAATCATAATCCTTTAAACTGAGATGTGTTTTATCCTTTTCCATCTTTTGTTTTCATATTGATCTACAAAATCTGTTTTAAGGTATAATACAACAAGGATGAGGGATAATCTAGTCTTTTTAACATCATCCCTCCACAATAACCCTTATGAAACCTCTACAATAAGTGACAGTGCTGCAAGACTGGATGGAAGACATGTTTGTATTTCATTTTTATTAGTGAAATATAGTAAGCCAAAAATATGATACATAACAGTGATTTTAAAAAGCTAAAATGTAAAGAGAACAGAAGAAAGAAAATAAATTGTATTATCTTAGTATAAAAGTAACATAAATTTAGACACCATAACCCAGTGGTGGGTTCCTACCAGTTTGGCCCGGTTTGGCTAAACTGGTAGTGGTTTGGCGGCCTAGGTGGCTGGAACCGGCAGGGACCCAGGCCTTCCTGGCACCCCCACCCCTCCGGAACTGGTTCTCCAGCACCTACAGCGCCGCCATCTTGTTTTTTGTTTCTGCACATGTGCAGAACAATTTTTATTGTACTGCGCACTCATGGTGCACCCATGACCAAACCGGCAGTAGTGATTGCCGGAACCCACCCCTGCCATAACCTACAAGAGATATAGTAGTTGACACAATTGTCAAAAGATGTCAGAAGATTATTTTTGAAAAATAAAAGCTCTTGTTAGAGTTTGAGAAACAAAAATGAGAGAATAATTGCTTCAGTCTCTAAGTATTTACATTTAGGATGAAAGTTCTTCCTGTTGCTTGAATATTAAGGTTTGAACCACATACTTCCAAATTTGTTGAACAGAGATCTATTGTATTCTTTTTGTTCCTTTTGTTCCTCCAATCATGTGAATTATGATGCTTTTATAAATCATTTGGTTGGATTACATGTAATCTTTGGGGGATCAGAACAACTGCAACTTCTATTTTAATTCTATTCTATTTTACGTGCATCTATTTTTACTTTCTTGTCTTTTGCTATACTAACAATGATGCTTCTTTCTTGTTATGCTTAATGCCATGCATTTATCTTTTTAAAAGATCCCTATAAATAAAGGGAACTTCCATACCACTAGCATTTTTATTCTTTTAGACCAGGGGTCTCCAACCAGTGATGGGATTCAGCCAGTTCGCACCACTTTGGGAGAACCGGTTGTTAACATTCTGAGCAGTTTGGTGAACTGGTTGTTGGAAGAAATCATTAGGACAGGGAACCAGTTGTTAAATTATTTGAATCCCAACCTTGGCAACTTTAAGACTGGAGGACCTCAACTCCCAGAATTCCCCAGCCAGCAAAGAATTCTGGGAGTTGAAGTCTGCCAGGCTTAAAGTTGCCAAGATTGGAGACCCCTGTTTTAGACCATTGCACTGTCTTCATAGGCAATCTTGGATTAATTCACATCATTCTTCTACACCTCTTTCAAGAAATCAAGCTCAGTCCATTCAAATCTCACTGTTTTATGTGGCACTGGGGGGAAAAAATTGCAGACAGGCCATTGTTTTATAAAGTATCCCAATGCCTGGTATGATTCACAAGCACCTCCAATTGCTTAGTTAGCTTATCTGTGGTAGGGGAAGGTAGGGTGGAGTGCAATGGGGTTGAAGTGGAGTGGGGAGAGAAGGGAAAGGAAGCTAAATCTTAAAGCTAAGATTGTTTTCCATTAGTGCTTACGTTTCAGAGTAAACATTTTCTCCTGTATGCCTGTTGGATCAAAAATGAGAGAAGCACAAATAAAAGAAAATGTTTTTTTTTGTTTTTCCAGATCTTTTAATTTTTGTGTTTTGTGTTTTATTTTCTGTTTTTATTTTCCAGATATTTCTGAAATGTTTCTATTAGTAACTATTATAATCTAAATTGTTACTTTAGAACTAAAGGGGCAGTCTTTTTGGACCTGAGAGCTTTCCTTATATTTCCAAGTTGTAGTTGAAAGGCACAATCCCTCAAAATGACAGGACAGTATTAAGAGATGGCCTCATAAATTAAGTAGTATGATCCCCCCCCCCACCAAATTTCATTATTCTTTCTCTCCCTCCTTCCCACACACGAACACAAACACACAATTTGAAGAGGAGATGAGAGCAGCATATGTGACCTGGGTCTTTGGACTGTGTTTTTCTGCTTTACAGTGTTTTATTTTAAAATAGTGGTTGATTATTCCACGCTGTTATCAGTCATGATAAAAGAATGTTATTCAGTAGTTTGGTATAAAGCATGTTAAGTCAGTAGGTCAAGATAAAATAGTAAATCTGCCACAACATAAGATTTGGATATATTGAGACTGGTATAAGTATTTGGCACTCTGCATCACAGCTAGGTCACTTTCAATCCACATATACTGAGTGCAACTCCTCAGGCCAAGTAGCTAATGCTGATTAGTTAATGCTTAATGCTAATTGAGGCCAAGCATCTAATTCACAGAGAGGACATTAGTACTTTTGCTCAAAATCAGCATGATGATTCTAAACCCCTGAAGTAGGAAATAGGAAATCAATCCATTTTCAATTATATTTTGTTATTGATTCAACTGCCATTACTTTTAAAAACAATTTTGATATTGGGTTTGGGTAGGAGAGAGGAATAAAGGAGCAGGTCCATAACTCAAGGATCCTCCTGGGTTCATGGTTCCTGCTGGATAAGTGGGTGGAGTCTTACTTAGGACAGGAGGCTTACCTCCGGCAAGATGCTCTACATGGGGCCGCCCTTAAAAAGGAATCCTGAATCCATGCTTGGTGCAAAATGTTCATGGGTACTTGCCACTAAGTACATATCAAACTTGTTCTGCAAATTCTGGGCTGGCTCTCTCTTTTTTTTCCTGGTTGCAATTTAAAATGCAGTTTTTAACCAATATAGCTCTTTACAGCTCGGCTACTTGTAGGACTGTGTCTCCCCACTAGAGTCAGACCAAACCTTGAGAGCATTCGGGGTTGCCCCCCTAGAATACCTTCCCATTGGAGATTCTCTTTCCATAATTACCTGACTTCTGGAAAAAGCAAAAATAGGTTTTTCAAGAGGGCTTTTGGAGCCTGATCTGCTACATTATGCTGGAAAACTTAAGTCATTGCAATTTATTTGTTTCTGATATTCTACTTTTGTTATTGTGAACTACTAAGTGTCTTTTTTTGTGACTGTGGCAGGATATACATTTGATAAATAAATATGTGGAAAAACTGGAGGTGAAAGTATTTGCCTCTTGTGAAAAATGTTAATGGAAGCAGGAAAAATGTATTTATTGACCAGTAAAAATTACACTAGATTCCCCTATTATGGCAAAACAAAATATGCAACCATTTCATAGCCAAGAACCTTTGTGTGGCATCCTTGGGTGAGTTGGGGTGGAGGGTGGACATACTCCAAAAGGTAGAACCAGATCTAAAGTAAGCTTTTGTTTCATTAACATTTAATCAACATTAAATATAATTAATAGGAGAACTGGAGGCTAAAACATATAAAGAATGGTTGCTGGAATTGGGTATGTCTAGTTTGATGAAAAGAAGGAATGGGGGTGACATGATAGCAGTGTTCCAATATCTCAGGGGTTGCCACAAAGAAGAGGGAGTCAAACTATTCTCCAAAGCACCTGAAGGTAGAACAAGAAGCAATGGGTGGAAACTAATCAAGGAGAGAAGCAACTTAGAACTGAGGAGAAATTTCCTGACAGTTAGAACAATTAATCAGTGGAACAACTTGCCTCCAGAAGTTGTGAATGTTCCAACGCTGGAAATTTTAAAGAAGATGTTGGATAACCATTTGTCTGAAGTGGTGTAGGGTTTCCTGCCTAAGCAGGGAGTTGGAGTAGAAGACCTCCCAGGTCCCTCTGTTATTCTATTCTATTCTATTCTATTCTATTCTGTTCTGTTCTGTTCTGTTCTGTTCTGTTCTAATTATATTCTGATCGTATATAACATGATTTCTCTGTTGTGTCACATTAACTGGTTTTCTCAACCTAACCTACTGCATAAGGTTGTTATTGTGGGAAAATAGTAGGAAGAAGGAGCATAATGTATGTTTGCCACATTGAATTGGTAGGATAAAAATCCAACAAATAAACATTTGAAGCAATATTTAATATTTGTTGATTTCTCATCTTGATATACCACCAGAATCCAAACTGTTGAAGGTCATTTACTTGGGTAAAGTTGTATCCACACTTTTGGGGGAGGAGCTCATGCAGGCCAGGCACCTCAAGTACTACTGTGCTAAACCACAATTATATGCACTAACCAAACTGCCACCAACAGCACATGTTCTGCAGAGAGAGACGTAATCTCAGTTCTGGGAAATGCTGATCTTTGTAGCCTAGCAGAAAGATAGTGAGCTACCCACATTGATTCTGATTAACTGGAAGTATGGTTATTGTAAAAGGGTAGTGAGTATGTGGAAGAATGGGAGTTTTTGTTCCAGAAGGCACCTTGCTGCTTTTTGGGAGAAGGAGCATACAATTGATTAGAAAGAATCCCTTCCTGTCTTCCATCTTGCTCCCAGAACATGAAGTGCTGTATTTGCTTCCAGAGTGGGATAATGTCGCTCCAAGGCAGAATTCTGTATCTTAAGAATGATTTGTCTCTTCTGTTCATTTTCTGCAGGATACCAACAAATTCGTGTTACCCTCTCACTTTGAGGAAGGGAAGGAAAAATGCCCTTATGATCCTTCTCATGGCTATACAGGCCTCATTGTGGGTATGTAGTTCCATTCTCACCAACTCTTTCCCATGCTGCAACTTGAATTCAGAATGGGCAGAGTGAGAAATCCCTCTGTGAAACGTCTGTGGAGCGTTTGCATGGAGCTTCAGAGGAATGCATCATCAGTGATCATGGTTTGAGGGTCTTATGGATCTCTGCACTTAGTTTTGTGATGCAAAGCATGAACAGAATAATAACATTGGAAGGAATCTTGGAAGTCTTCTAGTCCAACCGCTGCTCAAGCAGGAGGCCCTATACCCTTCCGGAGAAATGGCTGTCCAGTCTCTTCTTGAAAACCTCCACTGATGTAATTTGATGCAGCTGCAGTCTCTTCTGGTATCATTAAACAAAGCCCAGCCATCCCTGCAGTGCCCACCTCAGGCAGGGAGTTATATAAACACCTCCCCCCTTTGGCGAAGTGATTGAATCCCCTTTTTAAAGAGTGTTCCCAGTTTTGTCATTTGTGCTACCTTTCTTCTTGGGGAGGAGGGGGATTGGTTGTCGTTCCTATATTTTTAAGTGTCCTTAATCATTTGTAAACCAATCAAACATGCTTGGAAGCAGCCAATGTACAATATAAATATTTTTTTGCTTGTTTATTTATTATAGAAATGTCATGGGTGAGAAAAGCTTGGGTGGTTCCTTGAAAAATCTTTCTGTGTCTAGCCAGGTTAAAATGGTCATGTCCTTGGCACATCCCAGTGGAAGAAATAGAGGAGAGTTTATAAAAAAAGTTTATAAAAAGGTCGATCATATACTGTAATGAATAAATCTTAAGTCCTTGTTGCTTTTGCTGCATTTGTTTCCCAGATGGCAGTTTATATACAGCAACACGCTATGAATTCCGCAGCCTACCAGACATCCGACGCAACCGGCACCAGCGGGTTCTGAGAACTGAGGAATCCCCCTTGCATTGGCTGAATGGTAGGTCCTACAGCCGTAGCTCAGGTCTTTCATCCCTCACCCTCCTAGATAGTAAAAACAATCTTGCATTTACATGGGTTGGAATTGTAGCTTACATCCATTACCCAGAAAATGACAGCCAGCCACTTGAGCTGTCTTCTGAAAAGAAAACTCAAGCTATGAACAAACAGACTCTGTCTCACTTCCTTGAAAGATTCAAGGCTCATGACTGTTGACTTGCCCTGTGTAAGCAGCAGCAGCAGCAGCCTTAGACACTTTTCTTTGAAAGACCGTGCTGACCTTTCTCCTCCTCTTGCAGACGCAGAATTTGTGGCTTCTGTGTTGGTCAGGGAGAGTACAAGGAGCTCTGTGGGAGATGATGACAAAATCTACTATTTCTTCACTGAACGTGCTGGAGAGGAGAGCACTTCAATATTTGAGAAGACCCAGGTGCCCAGAGTAGCTCGAGTAGCGCGAGTGTGTAAGGTAAAATAAATGGTCTGTCGTCAATATACACTTGCACTAATGATGGCATTTGGAGGGTTGGTTCAGGCTACTATGCAAATGAAATAGAGGCTATGGGTGCCTCTGGTCATCCCCATAATTCAGGGGTGTCCAAACTTGGGAACTTTAAGACTTGTGGACTTCAACTCCGAGAATTCCCCAGCCAGCATGGCTGGCTGGGGAATTCTGGGAGTTGAAGTCCACAAGTCTTAAAGTTCCCAAGTTTGGACACCCCTGCCATAATTTGTTCAAAAACATTAAGCTGAGGAAATAATTTGTTCAACCTGGCTTTTTTCTTTTGTTCCAGAATGATCTGGGTGGCAAGAAGATTCTCCAGAGAAAATGGACATCCTTCATGAAAGCAAGGCTGGTCTGCTACGTCCCTTACTATGAAATACTGAAAGATGTTGCCAGTCTGGATGATGGTAACTGGACCAGCACTGTCTTCTATGCAACATTCATCTTATCAGCCCAATGGTGAGTCAAGCAATTTTATGCTGTTGAATTCTGTATGGTTTTGGGACCTGACAATTTTTAAGGTTGGGGAAAATTTGGAATGTTGAGATTCCATGGGATATGCAGAACAATGAACTTATTGTTATGGCTCATGGCATTTTATCTGAAGTGAATCTCCTAAAACCAACTTTGCAGTTCTTTTTTTTTTATTGAAAAAGTTTTATACAAACAGATTTCCCCCCTTTTTACCCCCCCGACCCCCCCAACATATAATATAGATCACATACAAATACTGTACCCCCTCCCCTCCCCCCGTCTTAGAATTGATTTCTCATTCAGATATTGTACCCCCTCACCTCCCAACAATCATAATACGTTTCTCTTAAAGTAACAATAGCCCATTAACCCCATCTTCTAAATTAATTGAGCATATATAAATCATAATATAGATTTCTCTTAAAGTAACAATATCCCATTGATCCCATCTTCTAAATTAATTATACATATATATTTCCCCACCCTCCACCCTAACCCTCCCCCACCTCCCAATCAAACCCACCCCCCTGACTTCCGCTATACACCACTCTAATAATTCCAAACATCCCATATATTATTTACTCTGTTCATCTGTCAATCTAAACATTCTTACCTAAAGGCTACATAGTACTTCCTAGTCTGATATTTATTCTGTATATAATCAATCCATTTTACCCATTCCTGTATATAATTCTCCTGCTTCTGACCTTTTAAGAAAGCTGAGATTTTTGCCATTTCCGCAAACCCCGCCACTTTCTGAATCCATTGATCGATTGTCGATGAAAAATCTTTTTTCCAGTGTTGAGCAATCAACAACCTAGCTGCTGTAACCATATACAAAACCAATTTTGTTTCCCCTTTAGTAAAATCCTTAATTATACCCAATAAAAACATTTGCGGAGTAAATTGTATCCTTTTCTTAAATACATTTTGCATAACCCACCATATTTTTATCCAAAAAGCTTTAACCTTATTGCAAGTCCACCATATATGAAAAAAGGTAGCATCTAAACACCCGCATCTCCAGCATTTTGGTTGAACATTTGGGTACATGCATGATAATTTCTTAGGATCTAAATACCATCTGTAAAACATTTTATAAAAATTCTCCCTTAAATTCTGTGACTGTGTAAATTTAACATTCTGAACCCATATTTTTTCCCACGTGTCCAACATAACCGATTCATCAAAATTCTGAGCCCATTTAATCATGCAATCCTTAACCAATTCACTTTCTGAGTCTCTTTCTAACAATACATTATATATTCTTTTAACCTGTTTTGGGCCAGTCTCTTTTATCTGCTTTGATCAGTTCCACTTCTTTATCCATAAAACCAACCCTGCGATCTTCTTTCCATCTCTTCTGTAACTGTATATAATGTAACCAATTTAAAGTAATTCCTTCTCCCAACAGTTGTTCCAAAGTTTTCAACTGCCATTCATCCCCATCAGCAATAAGCACGTCTTTATATAAACACCCCCCGAGTTACTTAGTATTTGTAATCCACATGGTGTCTGCAAGATCCACCCAAAGCGGTATTTTATAATCCCAATTAGGCCGGTGCTTCTTCCATATTCTCATCAAGGCACTTCGGAGAACATGATTGTTAAACACTTTATCCACCCTATCTTCATAAAAAGATATGCATGCCATCCCAGAACAAGGTCATGACCTTCTATATTCAACAGTTCCGTTTTTGTTTTCCCAAACCAATCTGCTACATGCATCAATACCGCAGCTTCATAATACAATCGGAGGTTTGGGAGTCTGAGGCCACCTCTTTCACGAGTATCTTGCATAATCTTCATCTTTACTCTCGGTTTTTTCTCCTTCCAAACAAATTTATTTAATGTTGCTTGCCATTCTAACAAGATTTTATCTGATTTAAGCACCGGTATCATCTGAAATAAAAAAATGAATCTAGGTAGAATGTTCATTTTAATTGCTGAAATCCTTCCAAGCAAAGATAGTTGTAACTTTTTCCATACTTGAAGGTCTTTCTGTATCTTTTGCCACAACACTTCATAATTATTTAGGAAAAGTTTTGTATTTGATTCTGCAATTTGTATTCCTAAATATTTGACCTTGGAAACTATTTCGAAACCTGCCAAACTTACAAGTCTCTTTCTTTGAGTCTCTGTCATGTTTTTAACCATCATTTTCATTTTATTTTGATTTAGTCTAAACCCAGACACCATGCCAAATTCTGCTATGATATTTTTCATCTGAATTATTGAATTCAAAGGATGTGAAAGGGTAACAACCAGATCATCGGCAAATGCTCTAGTTCTGTATTCCTTTTGCCTGATAGCTATGCCATTTAAGGAGTTTGAGTCCCGAATTGTATTCAACAAGACTTCCAAGGTTAAAATAAATAACAATGGAGATAATGGGCAACCTTGTCTTGTACCTTTTTGTATCTCGAAGGTTGTAGACTAATTTCCATTAATAATAAGTTCTGCATTTTGTTGCTGATAAATTGCTCCAATCGCCTGCCGAAATCGTGGTCCCATATCCATCTTTTCCAAAGTCTTGGTTAGAAAATTCCAATTCACTCGATCGAAGGCCTTCTCCGCATCCAAGAAAACCAGCACTGCAGAGATATGCTTATTCTTATCAAGATAGTCAATTAAGTCTATGAGTTGCCTTACATTCTCCTTCATGTGTCTGCCTTCAATAAATCCTGCTTGGTCATGATGAATAACCTCTTGGATAACTGGCATCAATCTGTTGGCTAGTACCTTAGCAAATATTTTATAATCTGTGTTCAGAAGAGATATCGGTCTGTAATCCTCTGGTTTCTTAGGGCCATCTTTGTCTTTAGGAATCAATGAGATAAAAGCCGCTTTCCATGAGGAGGATATTTTACCTCCTTGTTGTATATTACAAAATAGTTCTGTAAGATATTTGATCATTTCCAATTGTAAAGTTTTATAGTACATTGCAGTCAAACCATCAGTCCCTGGAGCCTTGGCTAGTTTAAGTTGGTTTATAGCTAAAATAATCTCATTAGCAGTTATCAGACATTCCAAATTTGCCTTTTGAAGCACGGATATTTTGGTAACCCTTTTTCATTCCAAAAAATCATCTACTGACTTGTTCTGTATATTGTCCTGTACATATAACTTAGCATAATAGTCCACAAATGATTTTTTAATCAAGTCTTGTTGATATACCGTTTTCCCTCCATACTCAATTCTATCAATAATTCTATTATTCGTGTTCTTTCTCAAGGTATAAGCCAACCACCTGCCAGGTTTGTTAGCATTAGCAAAGGTGTTATGTTTGGCAAATTGTAAGTTGGTTGCTATTTGTTCTGATATAAGCATTTGAAATTGATCTTTCAACAGCTTTATCGCCATCTGAAGTGCCTCATCTTTTGGAGTTACTATAAGTAACTGTTCCTTTTTTTTATTTCATCTTCCAGTTCCATTCTCTTTTTCTGTCTGCTTTGTTTATGTTTAAAATTAATATGTATCAGGACCCCGCGCATATAAGCTTTACTTGCATCCCAAACTGTTTCAATGGGAGTACCCTTATTCATATTAAAACTAAAAAATTCCTTCATGTGTTTTTTAAGTTCATCAACATTTTTTCCATATCTAAATAAATTTTCGTTTACTCTCCAAGACCTTCTTGGCCTCTTCCCTAACTCAATCTCTAACCACACCGGGCTATGATCAGTTAGTGTCCTGGAGAGTATCTTGGTTTTCTTAGCTTTAGGAAGTAAATCCGGTGTTAGCAAAAAAAAAATCAATCCTTGAGAAGGATTTATGTCTATCTGAGTAGAAAGAAAAGTCCATCTCATGTTTGTATCCTCCAAACATCTTTGCAGTTCTTAATTGGCCTTGTAATCTGTCTTATATGTAATTTCTCTGCCTATCTGCCTAAACTCCTTGTCTTCCTTTCTTCTTTCTTCCCCCTCAGTCTCATTTCAGTTTTAACCCTACACCCCTGCAGCCACTCCATATACTGTATCTGTTGAAAGGATCAGTTGTTCACAGAAGTTTAAGCCTTTTAATAAATGATTTTAGTTTGAAAAGTTGCCTCCAGACTTCTGGTTTTTAACCAGTGTACTTTTATGCTGAAAAAAATGCTTTGCTCTGCACCATATCAGTTTTTGACGTATTTATTTTTAATTAAAACATTCTGTCTTAAAGTCAATGGAAGAGGAAAGCTGTTAGACACCAAAGGAGGTATGTGAAGGCACAGGGGTGCTCACATGTGCTATATTGGTTACCTCTGAGATAATTGTACAAGAAAGAGGTGTTGGAATGTATCATAAATGACACTTTGAATGATGTGATCCATCAGCTTTACCAAAAGGCAAGCAGAATACTTAGGAATGTTTAGGAAACAGGACAGAAACTAGACAGGAAATGCCATGGTATTGTGAGTATTGGGTCAATTTTAATCTACCTGTTTAATCTACCTGTTGTGCTGGAGAACTTGCATCCTTTAACATATAGCAAATAATGTAGAGATGTCCTCAAGCAAGAGAAGTTGATCATATATATCTGAATGTTCTAGGAAATATTTTCACAAACTGGTATAAATTAATTCAGTCTAAGCCTACAGATACAGACTCAAGCCACTTTTGAAAGAATTCTAGAGTGTATGCTGTATATGTTCTACTACTCACAAACTCATTAAACCACTGAGAAAATGATTGATGTTGATAGAGAAAAATTGGCAATTGAATTCCTAATCTTTTCAGGAGCTCTTGAGCTAACTCTTCTTGTCTTCAGATACTTCTTGAACCTTTTTTTCTTAAACACTGATGCAGCAGGATCATTCTTCTTGTAGGCTAGGCATTTTATATTGGCCACAACAGGCAGATTCTTTAACGATACACAATCCTCATTCCATGAACATCTGTGAGTGGATAGAGGAACACAAAATACTTCTTGATTGTGATTGCCAGTACAGTCATCTGTCCTTATAAATGTTTTGGTTTGTAATTGGTACAACAACCAGCCAGAATTGTTGTGGGCGTTTTATGAAAGAAATTCTTCTGGGTGACTAGCTGTGGTATAGATTAATACTAGCTGCAAATGCAAAAGGCAGTAGTGATTAGAAGGAAAATCACACCAATATTTTGGCAAGATCCCTTTGGTGCAACTGGGGACAAAGACTGCAATTTACATATGGACTGTAACTACAACCACAGCTGCATGTTTCTTTTTCTTGTTATTTTTGAACTAAGCCAAGGCCAACTTTTTGCATGTTTCTCTTAATGATAACTGTGAATTTTTACAAGTTCTCCTCAGTTAATTAGCACCTTTGCGCTTTTGTAATATTTGTTAGCTTTGAAGTCTGCATTTATAGCAAATGCCACCCAGGAAGCTACATCCCCCTTGTGAACGGACTGCATATCAAACATATTTATTAATAATCAGACCATGCCATTGATCTCAAAGAAGCGTTCAGAATGTACAAGGTGTTTTTTGTGTAATCCTTTCAAATGTATAAGACTTCCTTTTATCTTCAAAAATAAAACATATCAATCTCGTGCATCTTCAGTTGCTTTTTCCTCCATGGGTCAGTATAGTTGAATTGTGGAATTTGTTGTTAGGTATCAGAATGGCCCAAGGAATTTAGAATTTTTTTTAAAGGAGACTAGACAATTTGGGAAGGGGGGGGGGGCTACCAGTGGCAATTAATCTTAGTGATTGCTTGCTACTTCCATAATTGTGTGATACAGATAGCTGGGTGAAATGAGTCCTTAGCCTGATACTTCTGTGTTAAGATTTCAAGGTTTTACCATCCTCTGCTACTGCACCTTCCCTGTTCCCTTGTCTTTTGTAAGAGTTAGGCCTTAAGGAAGACTAATGGGCTGTATTCAACCCAGGAGATTCATTGCCACTTAGAGAATGTGTTCCATTCTTTTGACCCAGGAAGTGGCAGCAGAGAATTGATAAACACAAATCTGAAGAAATGGTGGCTTTGTTCTTCAGAGCGTGATAAGGAATGTTGAGACTTCAGATTCTTTATAATGTCCTAGATTATGACAGAAAGTCATCAGATTCAGTTATTAAGTTATTACATGAAAGAGTCTGAGACAGTTCCAAAGAATGGTATACTTAAAGAATTTGGTGTATAGTTTATGTTCTAAAACCAGACATTCATAAGATCAAGGTAGCATACCAAGACCATGTTCAAAGACCCTGTGATGAAGTAATTCCTGGCAGGTTGGCAACAATGATGGGATGCAGCGTAAAAAATCTGACAATGTTGCTATGAGTTACAAGGTGTTAAAATAGCAACATTGTAGCTGGGTGTGATCAAAGCAACAACTAATGATAGATTAAACATGCTCTGTGTTTCGTAAACCACTATTTATAGTTCAGCATGTTGTATGAAAGTCCATTGGGTTATTTGCACTGTGATTTGGCCTATTGTGAAAAGGCAACCTATATCCAAAACACTCTGGGAGTTTTAGTGGCATCAAAAGTGTAGTAACAAAATCTTGTTGGTATTTTAAGACCCTGGCAGTTGCCTGATTGTGTTTGGTGCTATTGGTAAAATTTCAGATTACTGACATCCTCTGCCAGACAAGTCGGCTCACAACCCCAGTGAATCTTTGTATCTTGCTGCCATGCTGATGACAATTTCTTGGAAACCGAATAAATGTAAAAATGAAGACCAGTTGTGTGACTGCAAAAAGGTTGCATGTCAGTCCTAAGGGAATGTAATCCTTCACAGAAATTAAAATTTACCTTCTCCTGGTTTGTGATAGATGGTTAGAGCCTTGAGATTGAGGCTTTCCCACCATTTTCCTATATTTTCCAGGAGGAGCATAGAAGTGTCTGCTGTTTGCCGATACAACATCTCAGAGGTGCGAGCGGCTTTTGAAGGGGCGTACATGGAATACCAAGACTCCTCCCGCAAGTGGTCCCAGTATACTGGGGTTATACCAGAGCCACGGCCAGGATCAGTGAGTTACATTCATCTGTATCTCATCTTCATCTTTATTCAGATGAACTATACAGGGGTTACACGTACTCCCTTGTCATAAGAGATCCAAAGATCCAGGGTGAAATACTGTAGATATGGGAACTCCCTGTGATATTTTACAGAGGAGTTATGCCTTAAAAAAAACTATAAGTAAATGATCAAAAGAGGTAGTATATGGGGAAATTATATGGGAATACATTTAAATATTTGCTACAGTTTGAAGCAGAGGTGGGTTCCTACCGGTTCGGCCCGGTTCGGCTGAGTAGGTCGTAACTCGGCCTGCCACACTGCCAAACCAATTCTCTCAGTGGCGCCGTAGGCGATGCCATATTGTGTACAAGCAATGTTTTAGTTCAAGCACATGCATATAGTGTGCATTAATCATGCGCACACGCAGAGCGCATTCCTGAGCGAACCAGCAGTAGCAGCAGCTGGAACCCACCTCTGGTTTGAAGATGTGCAAGTCCATGAGAAGGCTTTAATTTGTATGCTTTAGCTTTTTATGTATCCTTTTGAAAACTAAATTCCTCTGGTTGGTTTGGATTATGCTGCCAACATTTCTAATTGATAATGATGAGACCTGGACTAAAACATAAGTGGAAGGAACCAAGTTAAAGAAAGGAACATTAAACTTTGGATCTGGTGGGGCCAATTATAGCAGTTTTCTCCCTGCAGTGCATTACCAATCGTGCTCGCAAAAGAGGCTACAACTCCTCCCAGGACCTGCCCAATGGTGTGCTGGATTTTATCAAGCTTCATCCACTGATGTATGACGAGGTGAAACCTACAGACAGAGTCCCTCTGCTAATAAAGAAAAACGTGGTCTACACCCAGGTTGCAGTAGACAGAGTCCAAGCCCTGGATGGGCATATGTATGACATCCTCTTTTTGGGAACAGGTAATTGCAGTTAAATTCATCATGCATGTATGTTTGTGTGTACTCTAACAACTTAAGAGACTTTCGGTTGTTAGCTCCTTTCTTAACTATATCAAGGAAGGCTAATTATAATTTGATTTTTTCTTATACATTTTCCAAACCTCTATATTCTTTACAACACAGAACTCCCCTAAAACTAAGCTATCTCAGTGTCATTCAGTTATGGTTGACATACAAGTGCTGCATATTTCCTTATAGCACTTTATAGTCTACCTCCCTCTGTGTTGCTTCTGGAGGGAGTGCATCCACCCTTTCCCTGCAAACAAAGAATTCACCCCCCTTTTTTTTTCAACTTTCCCTGCTCAGATAAGCTTTCCCCATGTCTTAAACTTAATGGTTCTTGATTAAAAAGAGACAACAGATTTAACCCATAAAGAGTAATGGAAATTTTGTTCTAGAAAGGGGTAGATCATGGATACAGAGTTCTGGATAGTATTTAGAATGCTCTTAATTCAGAAATATAATTCTAAGTAATCGGAATGGGTGGACCAGGCAAATCTTTGATTTGTAGTGTTTGCTATAAATGACCACTTGAAATCTGATTTCCTCCAGAAGTCTTCAGTGCTTAGAATTTCAGCACCAAGATATTATGATGATGCAGATTTAGATGCAACACAGACTAGATCTGCATTATTAAAGTGTACATTTGCTCCATTTCAATATGGAATTGGATAGATACCTCATTTCCTGATCAGGATCAGGATGAAACACATCCTACAAGAGGGGCTAAATAAGGAGATCGTAAAGTTAATTCTTCTTGTTGCTCCTTTAAATAATTATCTACCTCTGAATAGGTAATGGATGGATTCACAAGGCTGTCGTCATTGGCTCGGCGGTCCATATCACAGAGGAGATGCAGGCCTTCAAGAACCCCCAACCTGTAGAGAACATCATCATTTCCAAGCAACAGGTATAAACAGTTGTAGACCTGCCCCCAATACCCTTAAATACAGCTCTTTAAATTACACTTCTCCTAGTGAAAAGACATGCGTTACCAAAAGAATAAACTAATTTGAATAGTTGCATCCAAATTTAAGAATCAAATCAAGACAATCTGATTTTATCACCAACTTTTGCCTAGTTTCTCTTTAGCTGGTTTCCATGTCCACAACACGCTGGAAGATAAAATAACTGATATTTTACTTTTTCATTTTTGAATGGTTTTCTAACTTGTTTTATTTTATTTCACTTTTAATTTATTTCTAAAAGTGATTTTAGCTTGCTTTTCATTATTAAATGAATCCCACTAATTAGACCCTAGAGCAAAATGTACTGAATTTTAAAACGGATGAATATTTTAGACTTCAATAGTTTATTTTCAGCTTAACTGAATTCCTTCCAGCAGTAATCCACTCATGGTAACCTTGAACTTCCTTTATTTCCCTCGTGTAATTCAGGCGTGAAAAAAAAACAGTTTTGTTGTTATCATTATACAACTGAGAAATAAAAACCAATCACCCGGCATCCAGATTTATTTTCTGTCTGTCCCTACCATTAAAACATCATAATGTGGCTTGAAACAAAGGTAGGCTGTTCTCAAGCCTTGCCTTCCATAAAATAAAGGAATAAAAATACAACTACAGTAGTGGAAGCATGGTGTGGATGAAGGTTTTATTAGTGGTGGTACCACTCCTAGGTTAAAAAAAATGCCTTGCTATTTAGTCCACCCTACGTAGTAACTACCACTTATCGAAGGACTAATCATATGGTTGCCGTTTGACAACTGTTTGAAGCTTGCTATTCTAGTTCCTAGTTCCTCACTTTCCATGATTTCTTTTCAAGGTCCCAAATGTCCTCTAAATCTTTCAAGCCTGGCTGTTTTTTTTTTTTACTTGACATTTTTCATTAGATGCTTCAATAACTGTTGGAAAGGAGGTCAACACAGGGGGATTAGTTAGGAAGTCAATACATTAGCATTTCTCCTGTTGAATTTCTCTGTTTCTATCAGGCAAAAAAGTGCTGACTTTGTTTCAGCTTTATCCCAAGTTTATTCTAGATCAGGAGAGGGAAACTATGGCCCATTTATGACTTGTGGGCTTCAACTCCCAGAATTCCTGAGCCAGCCATAAAAGGACCATGATTTCCCACCCCTGCTCTAAATGCTACAATTGATTTATGGCCAAATGTGAGAAGCTGCAGGGGGAAATAATGTTTAATCTGTATAATAGCCTTCTTCATTCTGGTTCTCTCTCCATGAACTGGATTACTCTTCATCTTCATTCAGCATGGGTATGAAGAGTTGGCATACAACACATCTGGAGGATATGGGATAGGCTGTGTTAAAACTTAAGTAGTAGTTTTGTAATACTAATATGTATTAATAACATATCTGGGCTGCAAACGTCCAAGAGATGGCAGCAAAGAAACAGATTTTTTTCTATGCTATCATCTATTGTTCATTTTGAGTTTTTCAGCCCAAGTATGATATATGTGTTATCCTAGTGAGTGTCAGCAGCTTTCAGTGGTAAAGCGGCCTTGGGATGCTGCACCTTAAGCTGCCATTCATCTGTGATTTGGCAAAATCAATACCCTGCCTTAGGGAAGGGATGGGAAAACCATGACAGATACATTCATCAAGAATAGTATGCGGAATTGGTGCTAAGCATCTTTCTTTTGCAGAGGAACTTATACGTTGGGGCCCAGAGTGGTGTCTTGCAGTTACCACTGTCTACTTGTTCACAATACATCTCCTGCTTCAGTTGCATCCTGGCCCGGGATCCATATTGTGCCTGGGATGGCAAGAGCTGCCGAGAAGTAGCTGATGTTCGGGACAGGTATGAAAATAATGATTGTGAAGAAGAAAATGTGGGTTCTGGCTTCTTGTCTTTAACTGAGATCAGTTGTTTTTTTTTGAGGATCTGCTGCAGCTTCTGTAGACATCCTATTTATTAGATCAGTAGAGTCACATTAGGTCTGAAGTATGCCTTCTCTGTCCATTTCATTCAAAAGAGAGCATCCAGTAGGATTCTCTTACTTTGGTGTTAAAATTTAGCTCATATTGAGAGCCAGTTGTAGCAACAACGATAAAGGATGTAGTTGGGGGGGGCGGGGAAAGCATATTTATTACTATGGTTGGTCACACAGTCAGTCTGGATTTGGCATTTTTATCCACCTATCAAGCTTTCCAAGGTCCTGAAATAGGTAGATGTTGTTTGATGGTGTATTAATTAAATGTATAGGCTGCCCATCTCCCAGTGACCTGAGTAATTTAAATGAACAATACAAAACACTGCAAAAACTGCACAAGACAAAAGAACAATGATGGCAAAGAAAATAAACCCAGAGGGGAACAGAAAAGAGCATTAGTTGTCTTCTCCAAAGATCTGGGCAAAAGGCCAAGCCTTGAAGCCGCTTTAAAATACCAATAGGATGGAAGTTGTTTGAATTTGGTGTGTGTGTTTGTGTGTGTGTGTGTGAGAGAGAGAGAGAGAGAGAGATCATTCTAGAGGGCAGGTGTTACTACAGAAAAGGTACTCTTCCTGACAATGCCTCTGATAAGAGGCATTGTTTAATCAGTGGAATCTAGAGCATACCAACCCAATCTCAGCTATAGAGTATTTTTATTATTATATACAAGCATATTAAAAGCTTCCAAAAATTAACAGCTCAAAAATGCAAGGCAGCTACTCATTAAACATAATTAAACAGATTATATAAATATTTTTATTTCTTTAAATAAATAACTCTTATCTATTTCTTTATTAAAATATTGTGAGTTTAGGTTCAGTTTAGGTCTCCCCAGATAGGGAAGAGTTATTTGTTTTATGCTGTTATTATATGCTGTCTGAGTAGTTAGGTCTCTGTAGAGTGATTGCACATTACACTGTGAGATGAAATAAAAAATGATGGTAAGAACTGCAGTTTCTCTTATTGTGCATATTGAAGTGCTGAGTAAACGAGTATTTATATAAGTATGTATTAAAGAATCTGCATACATGCAAAAGAAATTTCATGTGAAGTTTGCTGAATTTGCAGAGATTAAGAATCTTCTAGCTGCTGTGTTTCCTAACTGATCAGAGTCCTGCTTATTTTCACCAGATCTCTGCTGATTCAGGATGTGCTGCATGGCAACATGGGCTGCTGGAATGATTCTGTGCAGGGTAGGTTTGTCAGTCCCTTCCCTCCTTGGTCCCCTCTCCTTCTTAGTAGTTGAATGAATGATTATGCAGAAGAGATCGACTGCTTCCTAATTCTTTTGGACAGAAAGAGTAGCAGATTCCTTTTCTTCTTCTTTTGCAGACTTAGTGTTCCTAGATAACCAAATATAACCACTATAAATGTTTGTGCAATAATAAAATAAACTCAAAAGCCCAATTATCCATGCACAAACTACACATTAAGGCAACCTATATATAATACTTAGCTTTATGAGTTTCTTCTGTTTTCAAAAATAATTTCCTGGATCCTGCAAGCAAGTTCAGTGATGGGTTAGGAGAAGATAGAAATGGCAAATAGCTTAGACTCGTGGGCATAGAAGGACGCAGCCAATGGAAAAAGCTTTTGGATAAAGCAGTTGTGATAATTTCTGCCCTGAGCTTAAATATCTGGATTTCTGCAAATTCTGTTCCCAGATTGTCTTTTCTTT
Source organism: Natrix helvetica (assembly GCF_964273705.1). NCBI lineage: Eukaryota > Metazoa > Chordata > Lepidosauria > Squamata > Natricidae > Natrix > Natrix helvetica. The sequence continues at coordinate 51,415,329 of NC_138551.1, read as the reverse complement.
CCTAAAAAGGCAAGGCACTTGGTTAACTTGTTTTTAAACCGTATTTTCAGAGTTTCGAAGTTTTCATTCTTACCTGAGCACTTGGAATCTTACCTCCTTCAGATTGAGAGTCCCAAACCCCTCTTCCCTACTATTAAAGGGACACTGGGTGCTGACACTGAATGTAATAACAACAGAAATGGGGTAGTGAGAGACCTTTTGTCTATTATTGTGTTTCTTACAGCTGTGCTCAGGCAGAAGAACAGGACAGTGCTGCATGGTGGTGATGTGCTCTTGCCTTGTGAACAGACATCCAACTTGGCACGGGCAATTTGGATGGTGAATGGCACCAAAGAGCTTGCTGAGGATGGGCAAGGACACTTCCGCTTAGGTGTAGATGGATTGTTGGTGACAGACACACAGCTTGAATACAGTGGGGAATACCAGTGCTACGCTGAGGAGAATGGCCTGCAGACCTTGGTAGCCACTTATGTTCTAACTGTGCTGCCCAAAGAACTGGGGCCACAGCTGCCCAGCACTCCAACCCTCCCATCTTGGCATTTGGCCAGAGAAGATGCTGAGAACATGAACTTTATCTACTTTGTGATCATCACAGTGCTGAGTGGAGTATGCTTTGTGCTCATTGTTGTGCTTTTCTATGTCTGCTGCTTGCAGAAGCATAGAGGCAAGTATCAGCTGAAGGATGCCCAATCACCAAGCGTAGAACTGCAGACTGTGTCTTCAAATTGCCTGAGCAAAGGAAGGCAGGATGAAGAGGAGCTGAGCACCTATCCAGATGGCTGCCTTCAGATCATCCCCGGAGAAGCCTCTACCTTGTCACTATCCCCCAAAGTGACACCTCTGGCCCTCCCCCCTCCCCCTCCCCCTCTCCCTGCTGAGTTCACCAATGGCATTTCAACATTGCCCAACATGCTGCGCAAAATGAATGGCAACAGCTACATGCTCCTGCGACAGAACGAGGAGCCATGTACTTCGCCGCTGTACAACTCTTTCACCGAGGAGCTGAGCAAAATTCTGGAGAAGCGGAAACACACCCAGTTGGTAGAAAAACTGGATGAGAGCTCTGTGTAAGGGGGGAGAGAGTCCATGCGCTGAACAATTCTCTCTTGCCACTGCACAATTCCGCCTCCTCGGGTCAAAAGAACCAGTGTTAGGACTTAGCAACTACCTCCGGACTGGGGCTCCGGAGCTGCCACAGACTCCGCACTCATTTCTTTTTATCTTACTGTTGTCTTTTTTGTTGTTGCTGCTGCTGATTGTTTTGTTTTTCAATTGCTGTAAACAAAGAAATCTGTTTAAATGGGAATTATATTTATATAAAAGGCTGATCAATAAACGGGGGCCACAGAGATGTGTTGGGTTTGTCTGGTTGTCTCCTACTTCCTTCCATCATGAGGCATCTCTGAATCCTGCCCGCCAGGGGTGTCTTAAGTAAGAAATGAAGGCTTAACTATGATTTTAAGAAGTTGGTACCTAAACTTTGATAAACCACAATTTATAGTCCAATTACCTTTATGTATTCCTTTTTTTAATGTGAAAATTGCATTTAAATTGTTTTTAAGGTGAATTGCGATCATGAATGGTGATAGATGAATCCTGCTTAAACGTGATTTACCCTGAATAACTTTAGGCATTATTGTTACACACACAGTTTATATTCATAGTTGTTGAACAGTCAGCACAGTGAATGGATAGGTCATCTCTGCTCTTCCTCTGAGTAGAGTACCCAACAAGGCCAGGAGAGAGGTACTGACTGTGGTAATTCAGCTATGTCTAGAGGGCTGTAGGGTGCTCCCAGCCAATAGCAACTAGTGAATTATACTACCATCCTGGCATTTCAATTTTAATGGCCATAAAGTACATTAAATCAAGCCGTATGGCCATTAAAGGTAACTTACAAATTTTGAATGCCACCTTGCTGGGACAGAGTAAAAGGTCAAAAATGAACAATCATTTGCCTCAGAGCTACCCGGATAAATTTGGATTACAGTACTTTTTACTTATCTATATGAACTCTCTTCTGTTTCCTTCAAAGTGTTGTGTTTCTTTTTCTCTGACAATAGATCTCATGCATAGAAAAATGTGTAAAATGTGAATTTAGTGAGGTGTAAGAATAGATGCTTAGATCTTGGTATTAGGTCATATCTTTTCTAAAATCTACTACAGAGAATATTTTCTTGATTGGATTTAGTATAGCAATAGCACTTAGACTTACATACTGCTTCACAGTGCTTTACAGCCCTCTCTAAGAGGTTTACAGAGTCAGCCTATTGACCCCAACTATCTGGGTCTTCATTTTACCAACCTCAGAAGGATGGAAGGCTGAGTCAACCTTGAGCCTGGTAAGATTCGATTTGCCAAATTGCTGGCAGCCGGTGATCAACAGAAGTAGCCTGCAGTACTGCACTTTAATCACTATGCCACCATTTCCTCTACTTGCTATAAACATGAGGTTGTATTCTAACACATCTGGAGGGATGTGAAAGACTTTCCCAAAACAATCTAAAAGTCATCTAGAGCTGCCCTTGTTCTAACATGAATGAGTGAGGATCTACATTATGGAGTCAGAAAATAAGAATTTGCTAATGAAAAAGTGACTTCAATGGTAGAAAGGAATGTTTTATTTTCAATTTTGATCAAACTAATCTGAATCGCAAATGATTTCTCACTCCAGATCCCTAGAATTAATGGTATGTAGACATGGGCCGCTAATATAGGGTATTGTTAGGATTTCTAAAACATCAATATGAGCATTGAAGAATACTATTTGTGATGATCAAGTTTTTGATGGTCTTTTCTAACGTTAGGAAATCTGATTTTTTTTCCTCCATAACATTTGAACTTAGATACTTCAATATATGATATAATTTACTTGCTCCAGCTATGTTTAAGATACCACTAAGAAACTCATTAATAGCTCTTGTTTTGTTTAGATCACTCAAAAATTGCTTAAAGTATTTGTGGGCCATATTAAACTTTTCTGTTATGTTAATGATGTGTACAGCTAAAGGACAAGATATTTTTGTACTGCAGATTTGTTAAAGACCATCTGAATGAAACCTTAACAATCAGCCTAAAGATCTTAGCATATCCAAAACACTGACAGCAGAAGTTGCTGTCTTTTAAGTGTAGTTTCCATGATGGATAAATTGCAAGTTTCAGAATGTTTTCACTTCTGTTGCAGCTACAATGGACGATATGTTACCACCCTCCAACTTAACCAGGAAGTATTGCTACTTTTCTTTTACAAAAAATAAAAATACCTCCTTTCATCTCTTTTTTCCCCCTTGTATGAGCGGACCTCTGCATTCTTCTCTTCAACAACTTCGAAAGTACTTCTTTCAAATTGACAATCATCCTTTCAAAATGAGCCCACCAAACTCTGAATTGCATTCTAACTATGTCATAGATTTATATAAGCATATTGGTATTTTGACGTCTTTAATATACCCTACTGATCCCCTCATTGCTTTTTCATTCTTCTATCAGCAGCCTACAGTTCACCCCTTCCCACCTCCATCCACTCCACAATCTACATAGATTCTCTGTGGATAGTGAGGAACTCAACTAAGCATTTCAAGAAATCCTTTTGGAGTTATTCAGTCCTGCTCACTAGGTGAATAATTTTATGCCAACAGCAGACCATAACTTGAGCTGGTAGAAATGATGAGTTGTCTGGCATCTAAAAGATGTATCTAATATGAGTCTGTACATTTCGTGTTTCTGTAATCGCACTGGTACTTTTTAAACTTTTTAATAAAGAGGTTTTAACTGCTAATTTAGATTTGATAACACATGGTAGCCCTTAAGGGGAAAAAAACAAATAACATTGACTGACATAAACCCCATTCTGACATTTTCCTTAGTAAACATACATTGAATGTAAGGAATTTTGTAAAGGGCAAATTTTCTTTGAAAATTCACTATATAATCTGAATAAATTGAGGCCAATATAGAATGCAAAATTATTTCACCAACTGAATATTATACTCAAATTGGAGATAAATTGCAACAATGTCAAGATATATAGAATATTGTAGCAAGTATATATTGAATCCTCACAAAGGTCAGTTCCACTTTAGCCCTGAAAGCCAGCTAGGTGACTTTGGGCTAGTCACTCTCTCAGCCCAACCCACTTCACAGGGTTGTTGTGGGGAAAATAGGAGGAGGAATGCTATGTTGGTTATGTTCATCACCTTTAGTTATTTCTAAAAATAAAAAGGATATACATATATACATTTTCTAGCCATGACCCCTCCTCTTCCCATGTGAAGTCTGTTTAGGCTTCTGTACAAAATGTTTTGCACAAGCCTTCTTTCAAATAGCCTAATCCAAATTATACTTGGTTTTAAAAATACTAAGCAACACTCTGTATTTCACCTGGAAATAAATTGGTAGTCAGTGCAAAACATTTAGCCCAAATACTCTTTGAATCTTTTCAGACTTTCCAGGCTTTGGATACTATTTTCTAAACCATCCAAAAAGGCAGCCCCATGTATAATGTGTTACATAAATCAAGCCTAGGAGTTACTGGTGTATACACTACAGTCACTTTTTTTCAGGAAAGGACACAATTGGTCTGTTAACGAGTTAATAAAAAGCATGCTTCAATCTGAGAAATTCAGAAAAGAGTGTTCAAAACAGGATGATTTCCTTCTTTGGAACCATGAACCCCTCACAATCAGCCTCTCTGTATTTTAAAACTAATTGTTATGTAGGGAGGAAAGACTGCAAGCTTCCCACGTCTGGTCTAAAGAAATGAGGAGCCAGAGAAAATTAAGTTTCATCCTTTATTTCAGTAAGAATTAAACTGCAAAGTACGATGGGAAGAAGGCTACTAGGGTAACGATGCAGGCCTAGAACCACCCAATAGTAGAATTTACTTAGAAATAGTTCAGTTCGCAACCACAAGTCAGTCATTTCCCTTCAGTACTCTCTTAGGTAAGGAAGGAAGCAAATGAAGATTTCCTGTGTGCAGGAGACGTCACATTCATAAATGTCACAGGGTATACAGCATAGCTTTATTTTTCCAGTGACTGGAGTCTGGCTCCTATTGTTTGCACATTGAGCACACAGGGCTTATTTGTGAAAGGATGCCACTGGCCTTGGATACTGGGGTTATCTGTATGGAAAGGTTTTCGGATACGAATGATTTCTAGGCCAGACTGGTTAGCCATCTTTTGGACAATAGCTGCAATCTCTTCTGCAGTCTTGCTGGTTAAAGGCTCCTCCTTCACAGTTCCATTCACTAGAAAGAAAATTTGTTTAAAACCTTGTTCAATCTTAGAAGACACATTTGTCTGGATAGCTTGGGTTCCCAATTCCTCAATCTCTTTAATTTTATGTTTTAATGATGTAAACTAGCTTGTTCAGAATTTCCAATGAAGATACAGCCATTTCTACTTAATTATTCTATCAAGATGGTCTGAGACTGATATTGTTTCCTTGCAGGGTCAAAAGACCTGCTGCCTTAGAATACTAGGAGTTCCAATCTCAATACATCTGGGTGTCAACTTGTAAAGTGTTTCCATGACTATTATCAAGTTGACATAAAAAAGAGAGAAAAGGGAGGAGAATGCCATTCATACCTTTAGCCAGAGTCAGGTCTCATATTTCTACAGCTAGCCTGTAAAATGCGCACATTCATAGCCTGCTGCAACACCTTGTTGATGGATGTGATTTATGACACAGAGAGAAGGGAGGGGATACAGGGGTAAAGTTCAGACGCCATAAAGCGGAAATCAGTTTCGGCTCCACAAAAGAACATGCCAAAATGTTGATCCTAATAAATGAATGGATTTCTTTTGAACTTTTGTCTCGAGGCTCGTAAATTAATTAGGTAATCTTTTGGAAACTTCACACTGGGGGCTGTCATATTGGGGATAGTTTTAGATAGAATAGACAGTTATAGATAGAAGTCAAGTTTTTACTGCTGACTGTTTTGCAAGAAAATGAATCTATCTGTGCTTACATAATCTTATTAAAAGAACACCCATGTGATTAATGTATTCATTTTGTTTTCCATATTTATAATCTTTCTGTCCACACTGGCTTAACATAACACTTACATTTTCACTGAAACAATTAGATCACGCCAACTGAAAAGCTTTGGCTAAATAGAAAACTACCCTGACTATGTTTTAAGAGGGAGCTGAGTACATCTCCTAAAAGACTTTAAATCTTAGGAGCAGATTTCTTGGTTAATGGCAGTAAAAAAAACCAGATTATTCTCTATTTGGTTTTATTCAGTATTACATTCCATACTCACAGTATTCAGCAACCAATGTGGGGATCCTGCAGTTCTTTGGGTTTACATAAACCACAATCCCAGGGTTCTGCCTTGCAAAATCCACTATCTTTTCTTCAACATATTCTCTACAACCAGACAAAAATATTTGCATTGAGGTGTTTTAAAAAATACACGTAAATCAAGTGAGGGATTACACTGCTGAAGCAATGAAGTCTACTTGGACATAGAACTTTTCTATAAAATTATTTTGACTGGAGAACCCACTTAGAACAAAAGTCCCCCAAGTCCAGCACTTCTTTTCCAAAATAGGTGGAAATAGGCATTTCCAAATGTTTTGCATTCAATGATGCCAAGGAGGGAGACCCGAGTGATATTATGCATCTCATGGTATCAGAGCACAAATGAACCAAATTATATAAATATCTTCATTTGTTTAAAAAAAACATGTACCAGGGTGCCTATGTTTGGAGTAAGCATTCCACAAGCTTGTACAGACTTAACAGTGCAAATAATCTACTGAATATTAGACTGTCTAGCCTTTATTTGTGAATTCTAACCACAATTGTTCAATCCTGCCTTTACAGAAAGTACTTTTAATTGCTGTCTGAAAATAGTTAGATTGGGTCGAATGAAGAACAGAATATAGCAATATTGCCCAGTTCTATTACATCCTTGGACCAAAGGGATTACTTTGGATGGTAATATTAAAACAAAAATAGGAAGGGAGAAAAGCAAGTGAATGGAATAAGTGAAATACATATACAATTAACCGGAGTCATGGCTCAGCCATTGTGGCACAAAAGGGAGACCAGGTCTTCTCCTTCTTGTTCCTAAGAAGCTAGGAGTCAAAGTCAAACACTGGGAAGGAGGAAGCAAATGACAGAGTTGGAAGAGATCTTGGAGGTTTTCTAGTCCAACCCCCTGCCTAGGCAGGAAACCCTATACCATTTCAGACAAATAGCTATCCAACATCTTCTTAAAGACTTCCAGTGTTGGGGCATTCACAACTTCTGGAGGCAAGCTGTTCCACTGATTAATTGTTCTCACTGTCAGGAAATTCCTCCTCAGTTCTAAATTGCTTCTCTCCTTGATTAGTTTCCACCCATTGCTTCTTGTTCTACCCTCAGGTGCCTTGGAGAATAGTTTGACTCCCTCTTCTTTGTGAAACCCCCTGAGATATTGGAACACTGCTATCATGTCTCCCCCATTCCTTCTTTTCATCAAACTAGACATACCCAATTCCAGCAACCATTCTTTATATGTTTTAGCCTCCAGTTCTCCTATTATATTTAATGTTGATTAAATGTTAATGAAACAAAAGCTTACTTTAGATCTGGTTCTACTTTTTGGAGTATGCCCACCCTCCACCCCAAGCTCACCCAAGGATGCCACATAAAGGTTCTTGGCTATGAAATGGTTGCATATTTTGTTTTACCATAATAGGTGAATCTAGTGTCATTTTTACTGGTCAATAAATACATTTTTCCTGCTTCCATTAACAATAGCTTGACTCCCTCTTCTTTGTGGCAGCCCCCGAGATATTGAGACACTGTCAGGAAATGTCTCCTTAGTTCTAGGTTGCTTCTCTCCTTGATTAGTTTCCACCCATTGCTTCTTGTTCTACACTCAGGTGCCTTGGAGAATAGTTTGACTCCCTCTTCTTTGTGGCAGCCCCTGAGATATTGGAACACTGCTATCATGTCTCCCCTAGTCCTTCTTTTCATTAAATTAGACATACCCAGTTCCTGCAACCGTTCTTCATATGTTTTAGCCCCCAGTTCCCTAACCGTCTTTCTTCTCTCACTTAACACCCGCGCTGCTTAACAATGAATTGGGACGTTTCCGAAACCTGCAGAGAGACGGGCCCAGCTGGCCCGCCCGCTGCAACGCCTCTCTCTCCCCACCTGGCGCCCAGCGAGTTGGACATGTGCTGGCTGACCGTCAGGGTGATGCGCTGCAGCTGACACACGTAGCGACCCACGCCATTCCGCAAGACGCTGGCCAAGAAGCGGCTCGCGGTGCCGCGGCCGGTCATCGTCGTTGGCAACGCGACGCGTACAGGAACTCGGAAGCGGAACAGGAAGCGAAGCAGGAAGCAAACACGGAATCGGCGCCGCTCTAGCATACAGTCTCTCTGTGCCCGTGGAACGGCAATTGCTTTTAAAGCCGCCTCCCCCTTTTCTGCGAGATAAGAACCGGCAAGAAATATAGAGATATTCCAGGGTTTTCCGTCGTAGGAGTTGCCTGGCATGTTGCCTCCGGTTATCTTCGCGAGAGTGGGGGGAAATGAAAGAAAGAAAGAAGAAGGAAGGAAGGAAGGAAGGAAGGAAGGAAGGAAGGAAGGAAGGAGAAGAAGAAAAAGAAAGAAAGAAATTGTAGGGGCGTGCATAAGGGCACCAGCATGCCTAACGTCCCAGTCCCCATTTATTTGTACCAATTTCCTGTGTTCTTATCCATGTTTATTCTTATTCCTGTTATCTTGTACATGAGGGACAAACTAACTAATTAAATAAATAAAACATTGGGGCGTCAGCATCTATTTAAACATTGCAATATAGACCCAGTTTGTGTGATGCACCAACAGAAATAGCCAGGAAGGCTTTGCGTGTGCGGCTGAGGTTAGGTTACGACGGTCTTCATAAGGCTGCCAAAACGGCCAGATATACCAACAACTCTCACTCTTGGTTGCCGCCCTCGAATTTCTGCACTTTGGGGCTTGAAAGCCAGAAAACTCTCCTGCAACGAGACGAGCAGGGAGGGGTGTAGATCAGTTGTATTTTATCTATTATATCTCTATGGAGGGAAGTCCGTATGTTCCGCTGGTCTTTGTTTCCGGGTTGGTCCCTGTCCCTCCCCCGCAGCCGCTCTCGGAAGCGATGGTTTTAAAGGAAGGTCCTGGCGCGCTTTTTGCAGTTGCACGTGGGGAGCCAATGCCCTGATCCGGAGCTGGAGGCTGAGCTGTGCGGTCAGGCTGCGGCCAGAGGGGAGGCTTTGTAGACGGCCGGAGAGCGGCGGGAATCGGGATGGGGGCTGCAGCTCCACCGCAAGCTGGAAGGAGGGCAGCGGCATAGGAGGCTCTTGCAATATAAGCAAGGCAGGGCGCCTGCTTCTCGGAAGGAAAACAAAGCGCTTCCCGCGGGGCCGTTAAGGCATTTAGGAGACGGCACTGCAGGGTCGTAGAGCGAGGAGTTCCCACCCTATGAGGCTACTCAGAGGACGGGGGTCCCGGGCGTAGGAAAAAAATGTTTTCGGTGAAGTCACGGCTCCTTTTACGTCACCGGCGCCTTCCAGGTAAATGGATGCTTGTTGGGAGCTCTCCTTGCAAGCACTACAAGCAGGAGAAGCTTCCCCCGGTGCAGGACCCGATTCCTCCTGCCTCGGTCACAGAGATCCGGCAGTACCTCAAAGTGCAGAAAATCCCCTTTCACGATGGCTACAGTTGCATTCACGTGCCCAGTATTTTTGTGGGGGATAAACAGCAGCACCGCCATAGTTACAGCCTCTTTATTGATAAGACCACGGGCCAGTTTATCTGCACGGCCACCCTGGTTGAAGGTAACTGGCAAGACTTCCAGGCCAACGTAGAGCTGCAGGATAAAGGACTAACGTTAAGTGACAGACATAGTATTAACGAGCAACATGACCAAAGTGGAAAGGATGCTATGCACATATGGGATCGAGCCTTGCCTCTTTGGCAATTGCTGGATGAACAGGAGACAAAGGAAGTCAAGGCTACATTTGGCATTTCCTGCGTGTCGAATACCACTCTCAAACACTTTGGGGTGCGTTTTCTTCGGACTGCTCAAGCGTTGGTCTTCCCATGGTTCAGTCCTTCTGGCACTAGCTTGAAGGGATTGAAGCTCCTCAGAGTTGAGCCCCAAGGAGACCAAGTACACCATGTGGAGGATATGTTGCCTCGTCCCAATGCCTATCACAATCTCTTTGGTTTGCCTCTGATCAGTCGGCGTGATACAGAAGTGGTGTTGACTGGCCGAGAGTTGGATGCTCTGGTGTTGCATCAAGTGACTGGTTTACCCACCTTGGCTCTTCCTCGTGGGATTTCTTGTCTTCCCCCAGCCTTACTTCCCTACTTAGAACAGTTTAAAAGGATCACGTTATGGTTAGGAGAAGATCTCCGGTCCTGGGAATCGACTAAACGTTTTGCACGTAAGCTGAATCCTAAGCGTTGTTATTTGGTGCGACCTAGTGACCAGCAGCTTCGACCTTTAGAGGCTTTTAGCAATGGCATGAACCTTACTAAGATTCTACGCTCAGCTTTGCCAGCTGGCCACAAATCTATAATTTCGTTTTGTCAACTGCGGGAAGAGGTGTACGGGGAGCTGGTCAATGTAGATCAGGTGGCCGGAGTCAAATGGGCTCGTTTTCCAGAACTCAGCAAACTTCTCAAAGGTCACCGTAAAGGAGAGCTCACTGTTTTCACAGGTGAGTATATATTTTATTTACTTATGTATTTATTCATATCCTGCTTTTACTATTTTTATAAATAACTCAAGGCAGCAATATATTGCTGTTTCCCTTTCATCCTTCCTCCACCAGCATATGTAATCCTTAAAATAGTTGCTGGATTGTTCTTGAGTTGTTTGTCAGATTTTGCCTTACTTGTCGGACATAGTTTAGGATTTGAAAACCAGTTTTAGTTTAGTTTAGTTTATTAGACTTCTAGACCGCCCCCTCTCCCCGAAGGGACTCGGGGCGGTGTACAGGTACCAAATTAAAACCATACAATCGATAATAAATATAATTAAAATCGGATTAAATAGACCCCTGTACAAGTTTATAAAAATTAAAAACTTAACCTTAAAACCAAACCGTAAAAATTTAAAAATACAAACTGAGGTGGGAAAGCTGGAATTAGGCCAGGCCGGCTAGATGAAACAGGTGGGTTTTGAGCTTCTGGCGGAAGGAGTGGCGGTCCGTGGTCGTTCTAATGTCAGGGGGAAGATCATTCCAGAGGGTCGGGCCCATCACAGAGAAGGACCTTCCCCTGGGCGTTGCCCGCTGGCACAGCCTAGTAGACGGCACCCGGAGGAGTCCCTCTCTGTGTGAGCGAATCGGCCGAAGGGATGTGTGTAGTTTTCCTCAAGCTTCTCAAGATTTTCTGCTTCCATGTGATATTTTTGTCTGGAGAAGCACAATTTACTTAATAGAAGTGATGATTACTAGAAAGAAAAGGGAAGAGGTATTGGAGATGTCTAAAATAAATTTAACTTATTTTCTGTGCTGCATTTTCTTAAGTTAAATTGTGCATGTTTCCAATTCTGGCAAAAGTGAAGTGAAAGTAAATGAAATTCTGACTTACTGATTCTGTATGCACTGTTCAGCAGAAGGGTCTATGGGACAGTTGATATACACCCCCAAGCATGTTTTTTATTACATTACTAAATAGTGGTCAAACCACTAGAAGTACTATTGTAATGGGTAAGTGGGATGTTACAGTCAATGAGGAAAATATTGTGTTGTGGCATAGTTCCCCATTTACACCTACAGTGTAGTCAATGTAAGTACCCATCAAAGGGAAGGGCATGTCAGTTTGTTCCAGGTGAAACCAGATTCTACATAAATTGAATCAAACTGCCTTTCTTACTAATTGTGTCTTTGTCTTTCTGAATCAGGTCCAACAGGCAGTGGGAAGACCACCTTCATAAGTGAATATGCCCTGGATCTCTGCATGCAAGGCGTTAATACATTATGGGGCAGCTTTGAGATCCATAATGTGCGCTTGGCCAAGATCATGCTTACTCAATTTGCCTTGGAAAAACTGGATGAGCAACTGGAAAAATATGATGAGTGGGCAGACAAGTTTGAGGATCTTCCACTTCATTTCATGACCTTCTACGGACAACAGAACATCAAGTAAAATTTGGGGTAGCAGCTTCCTACTTTGTATATAGTGGGTTATTGCTTTTTTATAGTAGAAGTGAAACAGTGCTATAATTAATGTAATGCTGAGTTTGCAGTCTTAGTTCTGTTTAATTAGCAGCAAATAGATTATAATTCAGTAAGAAATACAGTGGTACCCCATATTCATTTCTAATTGGTTCTGGGAGATTCAAGGAATATTAAAAATGAGAACCAAGCAGACCACATGACTTACCATGTGACCCTTTGATTAACCTGGAAGTACTTTCTGATTCTCCCTTTTCCTATGTCAGTGACCTGTCCAGCATGGCCAACTTTCTGTCCATTCTCCGCAGCCATCCCCCTTTTCCTATCACAGCATGATGAGTACTGAGACAATATTTTTGCTCAAATTCATCAAGTACCAAATTCGATGAGTTTCGAAGCAGTCAAGTACTGAAGTACCACTGTATAAGTATCCTTGAAAAAATACGTTGAAATATTTAGTAGTAAAGCCAAAGTAAGACTAAATTAACTAGCTCTATGTAATGTTAGGGACACGGTGGCTCAGTGGCTAAGACACTGAGCTTGTCAATCAGAAAGATTGGCAGTTCAACAGTTTGAATCCCTAGTGCCATGTAATGGAGGGAGCTCCTGTTACTTGTCCCAACTTCTGCCAACCTAGCAGTTCGATAGCATGTAATATTCAACACCCAATAATGGACCAAGTCTTGAACCATCCTCTGCAAAGATGAATCTCCTATAGCTACTCATATCCCCAGCCCTACAAGAACAAAAAATGGAGGGTTATAAGCTTCAGAAACAAGGATGCAGTGGCTCAGTGGCTAAGTCGCTGAGTTTGTCGATCAGAAAGGTTCGGTGGTACGAATCCCTAGCGCCGCATAACGGAGTGAGCTCCCATTACTTTTCCCAGCTTCTGCCAACCTAGCAGTTCGAAAGCATGTAAAAATGCAAATAGAAAAAATAGGAACCACCTTTTGTGGGAAGGTAACAGCGTTCCGTGCACCTTTGGCGTTTAGTCATGCCGGCCACATGATCACAGAGACGTCTTCGGACACCACTGGCTCTTCGGCTTTGTAACAGAGATGAGCACCACCCCCTAGAGTCGGGAATGACTAGCGCATATGTGCGAGGGGAACCTTTACCTTTATGTAATGTTAATCTGGGAAAATCCAGAGATATTCTAGCATAGGTTGAGTGGAAAGCAAAGAGTGGAAAGTGCCTAGCAAATATTGAGACTGGTCTCAAATTATACAGTGAGTACACTATTTTATCTTAAGGCAGTTGGTTCCCCTTAGATATGCAATATCATGTGGTTTCCTTTAATGTAGGATACAAATTGCAATGTGTAAATGAATGTTTCAGAGAAGTTCTTCAACTCCTCATTCTTTGTCCTGAATGCTATTAATGAAATCAATTTATCCTGGGATTCTGAGGGTTTTAAGATACCTTATTTAATCATTAACTTTAAAAATGTATTTGTTACTCTGGATTAATTGAGACTGCGGCCATGTTTTAATCTGCAGCAAATGTTTCTGTTTAAAAACTCATTATTTGAACTTGGTGTGATCTCTTCCTAGGTAGGAATGGCAGAGTAAATTAACCTCTACATGTGTGTAACTTTAATATTTTTTTCATCCAGGACAGTAATTGATACGATGCTCCATGCTGTGTACATGTATGATATTACTCATGTTATCATTGATAATCTCCAGTTTATGATGGGCCAGGAGCAACTCAGTGTGGACAGGTAATCTTCTCATTTTATGTTTCCTTAGTATAGAACAGTGTTTCTCAAACTTGGCGACTTGAAGTCCTGTGGACTTCAACTCCCAGAATTCCCCAGCCAGCTATGCTGGCTGGGGGATTCTGGGAGTTGAAGTCCACAGGACTTCAAGTCGCCAAGTTTGAGAAACACTGGTATAGAATCACCATTTATAACATTGTTCCTTTCCTTTTGCTCTGTCCACGTTTTGCAAGCTGTGTGGAGAGCGATGAGAAGAGCATGTGCAAATCCCACAATCCTGTTTCCAGTTGCTTATTCATAGTTAAACATTTGCTCAGGATTATGCCTGTTCTGGCCTAAATTGACATAGCTTTTAATGCCATAACATTTCAGGGTGTGTACTAAAGAGGAGTGTTAAATATCTATTTTGTACCCTCCTATCAATTTAGCGCTATTTACTCACTGAGAAAGAAAAACAGATTTTTTTCAGATATTCATGAGTTTTTACAGCAAAGTGTTATTATTTATACTGCCATATTGCTGCCTAGGCTTGCTCTCCAAGACTACATTGTGGGTACCTTCCGAAAATTTGCTACAGACAACAATTGCCATGTAACACTGATCATTCATCCACGGAAGGAAGATGAAGATAAGGAGCTGCAAACATCTTCCATTTTTGGATCTGCAAAAGTAAATCCTTCTTGATAAAAGTTTTTTCCAAGGAACTAGACCAGCGATGGTGAACCTTTTTTGGCTCGCGTGCCATAAGTGGAGGGAGTGCAGGGGGGTAGTGTGCAGGCGTGCCGCATCCATAATACAATGCGCAACCCCCCAAGTGCACCCCCCCCATTTTTTGCATGCGTTTTTTGCCCTCCCCAGGCTCCAGAGGCTTTATAGGAGCCTGAGGAGGGTGAAAACAGCCTCCCCCCCCCCCCGGAAGCCCTCCGAGGCCTGAGGGACTTTCAGGACACTTCGCTGAAGCTTCTGGAGCAGTCAAAACGACCCTCCAAGCAAACCAGAAGTCCATTCCTGAACTTCCGGTTTGCCCGTAGGGCCGGTTTTTTGCACTCCGGAAGCATCAGCGAACCTCATGAAGCCTCCGGAGGGCCTCCGGGGTGGGGCAGGGGAGGCTCTTTTCACCCTTTCCAGGCTCCTATAAAGGCTCTGGAGCCTGGGGAGGGCGAAAAATGGATTTAAAAAAGGGTGAACTCAGCCGGCCAGCGCACATATGCGCGCTGGCCAGCTGACAGGGCAGCACCTCGCATGCCCTGACAAATGGCTCCGCGTGCCACCTGTGGCACGCGTGCCATAGGTTCGCCATCACTGAACTAGACATATACCTACTCATCCAGCCATCCAGCCAATGGATCCTCCCGTTTGTCCTGTTCTAATCATAGTGTCATTTTTCTCTCTCTTGCAGGCCAGCCAAGAGGCTGACAATGTGTTGATCCTGCAGGATAGGAAATTAACAACAGGGCCAGGCAGGCGCTACTTACAGATCTCCAAGAATCGCTTTGATGGGGATGTGGGAATATTTCCCCTGGAATTCAACAAAGCTTGCCTTACGTTCTCTAACCCTGTCAAAAGCAAAACTAGGGTAAAGAAGGTAAAAGAGGACACCGAGGAGCCAGTTCCAAAACCTGTAGCAGCTGCTGGAGAAGTTCCAAAGAAGCAACGATCCCAGAAACAATCCAATAAGAGCACAAAAGCTGCCTTAAATGTATCGCCCGATGAACCCAACAAGCCATGAGGAATTGAATTGTTTTCAGAAAGGATTCGCAGCCAGCAGAGTCACTATGGTTCCTTTGATTATAGGAGTAATCAGTTCAACCATATAGGCATTGGTCAAGTTCTTCTTGCTCTGTTGCAGCTCTGTTTCATTGGAACCAGTTGCAGGAGAGATCTGTGAATGGTAGCAGGGTTTATAGCATTACTTACTATTAAGAAATAATCTGAAAAGAAACTTGGATTATTTCCCATGCCATCCAGAATAAAGAGCAGATCTAATGCGTGCAGCAGAAAGGCTCAGCTGCACATACAGTGGGGTATGTGCAAGGAAGGAATTGTGTTTTTGTTAAGAGATACATAATGTGTACTTGCAACAAGGAAGGAATAATACAGCTGCAGGGAACGCCAATGTCATGTAAGTTGTCTCCTGCATGTACTGTATGTACATGGGGATACAGTCAAGGTTCCCTGCAAGCTAGTGTGATAAATCATGGTGTGGAATCACAAATGATTGAATCCTGTAGTACTATGCTCAATAATGATTGGAAAAATTAAAATTTCCAATAGAAACTCCCCCCCCCCCCCCAAAAAAAAAACCCACAAAAAAATCTGGAGAACTGTGATGAAATTAGAAAGCTTAAAAGGGAGATGCAAATACCCATGTATCTGTAAGGGGGCTATGGAAAAATCATGAAGAAAAGTATGCAGCTTTATTCAAAAAAGCATTGCTATACCTTTAATGATTTCCACATTGATTTCAGTTAACATTTTGTACAGGTTCTCCTGGCTTTATTTTGTGACCCAGCCTTCCAGTTTCAGTGGTTCGCTGTAGGAAATTTATATTCAATTTATTTCCTGTTGAGGAAAACCTGTATTGAAAAGAAGACTTATGAGTGTCTTGTTTCCATTGTACAAGAAAAAGGAAAGCATTGTTTTTTAAAATGATAATTGAGCACGGTAAAAGACTTTGATAGGAAAATAAAAAGTTTTATTCTGTGACATTCTGGGAAGGATGCCGTACTCATTGTAGGCTGTGCCTTGATACGACATCTTTAGGTTATGTCATTCTTTCTTAATCTGGTTCACTCTAGTGTTAGAAATGCAAAACCACAAAGTTTTGGGTTTGCTGTAAATATTTTTCAAACACATGCAGTATAAGTGCATCATTTATTTCACTTTAAACCAGTGGTTCCCAACAGGGGGGGGACACTTGCTTTTAATGGGGGCAATTAACCTGGTTTAAACCAAGTTAATGGCCTTTTAGGCTTCCTCCCTGTGGATAGAGCTCACTTTTTGAACAAAGTAAGAATTATATGTCACAGGGCGAGCATCAGGATTTTAGAAACACTTAGGTGAGGCATGGCCAAAAAAAGGTTGGGAATCACTGCTTTAAACATCTGCATTGGCAGAAGCGTGATATTCCTTCTGTTCTCCGCCAGAGGTCAGCTTGACTTAGGTTTTCACTTGTCTGTTCAAACTGAGGGCATTTCTTCTGATTTCCCTGCTGACACATACATCCTTTTCTATAGCCTCAAAAATTGAAGACTGTGATAAATTTTTTGAGGAATGCTTACAGTATAGATAAGATTCTTGAAATTTATATTAGAAAGTATTGAATTTCTCTCTGTAATTCTTTCAGCTGTAAGAATAATCTTCCAGGAAATATTTTTACATTTTCAAGGGTTTCTTGCTTAATATCACAAGCATCTGTTGTTTTTCCTGTTCTCACTAATTTTAACCCACCAAGTTCTCCCTGCAACAATAATATTTGAGTTAAATTGGATTGCCGGCTCAAAGTGGGCAGGAATGAGACATAAAAATGAGTTCTCGGTGCTCTTTGACTTGGTTGTTTGCTTGCAGAGGGTTCATAACTCGGGCTAGGTAACACTAGACGCAAATCAAAGTCAGCGCCAAGAACTCAACAATCCTGAGCTACAAATACTTTCTTCTTTGGAACATAAAACTAAATCTTGGTCCAATAACATATTTCACACTAAATCCATACCTCAATATTCTGAAAAAAACAGCCTGCAAATTCTTTAGGATTGAATTTGTTGTGCTATGCAGCACCCCATACAAAAATGGCCATACAATAGCTGATTGCTACAAATGACTTGGTTTGTGTTTTACACACTATTCTGGGAAAATATAGTCGCTATGACCATTCCCTGTTTCAATTTATTCTTCCTGCAGCATGAGGAGAGATGGTACCAACCATCAAGAATGAATTTATTTTTCACAAACTGAATCATCCCCTACAAGATTGGCAATGTTTCTTTATTAAATTGTTATCCTGCCTTTATTATAAAAAAAGGCAAAGGCTTCTCTGTCCAGTTGTGTCTGACACTAGGGCGCAGCGCTCATCTCCATTTCGGGACTCTGTTACCTTCCCCTTCCCACTGAGGTGGTACCTATTATAACTATTACAACTTACAACCACTATTGAGCCCAAGATTTCAGTTGCTAAGCAAGACAGTTAAGTTAATTTTATCCTATTTTATGACCTTTCTTGCCACAGTTGTTAAACGAATCACTGTAGTTGTTAGTAACACAGTTGTTAAGTGAGTCTGTCTTCGCCATTGACTTTGCTCGTCAGAAAGTGATGGAATGATCCTGGGACAATGCAACCATCATAAATGTGTGCCAATTGTCAAGTATCTGAATTTTGATTAGGTGACTGGTGATACTGCAACAGCTGTAAGTGTGAAAAGTGATCGTGTCACTTATTTCAATGCAGTTGTAACTTAAATGATCTGGTAAATCAAGGAGTACTTGTATTCTCTATTTTTCCAAAATAACAACCCTGTGAGGTGGGATGGGCTGCTGTGCATCTCAGATTTAAGAGGGCATTACAGGTTTTATGGGAGTGGGGAAGTCCAACTATGTAGTCTAGCATAAATAATGCCACTCGTGGAAAGATTAGTTTAATTTATAGTAGAAATGTCATTTTTGTCTCACACTGTCATCTTCACAAATGTCCTATGAGATAAGTTTGGCTGCTAAATAATTTCTTGATTTAGGCATCATGATAAACTATGTTTTTATAGTTTGGAACAAATCAGAATATGCTGGTTTTACACATTACTTAATAACCACTGTTTAGAGAGTGCAATGGTTGAGCTGTCACGTGATATCAAACAACAACCAACTTCTTGCTGTGGCTTAATAATCGTGTGGAAAACCAGGTGATTTGAAACTCTCCTGACCACTCAGTCATGGCTTACAATACAATACAATACAATAGTAGAGTTGGAAGGGACCTTGGAGGTCTTCTAGTCCAACCCCCTGCCTAGGTAGGAAACCCTATACAGTTTTGGACAAATAGCTATCCAACATCTTCTTAAAGACGTCCAGTGTTGGGGCATTCACAATTTCTGGAGGCAAGCTGTTCCACTGATTAATTGTTCTGTCAGGAAATTTCTCCTCAGTTCTAAGTTGCTTCTCTCCTTGATTAGTTTCCACCCATTGCTTCTTGTCCTACCTCAGGTGCCTTGGAGAATAGTTTGACTCCCTCTTCTTTGTGGCAACCCCTGAGATATTGGAACACTGCTATCAATGCTAACAATGCTTATAAGCATCTCTCCATAGGCGGTCAGAAAAGGGACAGATGACTCTTCCCAGAGTTCAGAACCAATTGTTCCTCACATGCTTTCAAATCACAACTACAATTGGTTTGGATGTTTCACACTTTTGTAAATTTTTCTGGCTTTTCTATTTCAGACCATGTTTATCCATATATTGTTTGCATGTGATTCATTATCCTCCAGCTCTATGAAATGCATGGTTTAATGAAATGTATGTTGCATCTGAAGTTCACTCCTCTAAGAATTGAGCATTGGATTATGCTTGCAAAAGGGGTGTTGAATGGTTTTGTTATCCCTGAGATGAAGTTTGATTATTGGAGTAACAAGGAAAATATAATCTGTCTAAAACAAATGGCATGGAATTCATAAGGCTTATTTTCTAGTACACAGGGAATTTCAGGTATTTCCTTACCTTTCCCCTCCTTAAACAGGCAGTATCAAAATCCAGCTTTTATAGAAGATGGAAAGTTAAGGGTCATACAGTATTAAGCATGTTCATGCATGTAATACTGTACATAAAGTCACTTGGTTGTAAAGTAAATTAGCACTGCAAGTTTCATAGTGTTTCAGAGACCATATTCCTGTTCTTCAAGGCAGAATCACTGTTGTTCTGTGACAGCAGGAGGTCCTGGTTTCTACCAATTCCTAATCATCTTGTTTGGACTGGCTATACTGGTTTAGAAGTGGCCCTTTAATTAACTGGAGTTCTTCTCATTAATGACCTGCATCCCTCAAGCAAAGCCCTTCTATATCAAATCTGGCAAAACTAGTTTAACCTATAACACTTTGGTCAGTAATTGACTTTATTTATAAATCATGCTAAGCCAAGGTTTGCCTTACCATAGTATACTCTATAATCTACTGAGGGTTAGGTCTATAGCGTATTTCACAGGTTAGTGTGGTGTATGAACCTGGCCTTCAAATATATATGTAGGTCACTTGATGGCCATAATTGGCGTAGACATAGTTTGTTGAGTAAGTCATAGCTGGGAGCTTTATGTTCCATATTGAATTGCAAGCCATGGCTTACCAGCCATAAAGTTTCAATTCAGAAAACGTGCCATACCAAAATCCAACAGCCACATTACAATTTGTGTATGTCGTTTTTTTTAAGTCACTGATTTTTTTTAGATTTTTAAATTGATCTAAATCAGTGGTAGTCAACCTGGTCCCTACCGCCCACTAGTGGGCGTTCCAGCTTTCATGGTGGGTGGTAGGGGTTTGCTGTAACTCTGCTTTATAAATTTTATAAAGTAAAGTTACTTCCCTACTTTATAAATCACCATTATTGTGGAACCGGTGGGCGGTTAGAAAATTTTACTACTAAAAGAGATACGAAAGTGGGCGGTAGGTATAAAAAGGTTGACTATCCCTGATCTAAATGGTGAAAGGCCAGATGTAAATGTTCAAGGTTCAATTCAATGTGTTGGTTATGACATTTATTTATTTATTTATTTATTATTCATGCTTCTAGACCGCCCCCTCTCCCAAAAAGGGACTCGGGGCGGTGTACAGTCCATGCCAAATATATCAAAATACAATAAAAATTGAATATGTACAGTTGGAATGGAGGAGGTTAAAAATGGAATTAAAAGAACTGTACAAAGCAATATATATAAATATAGGATTTTGAACCCCTAAAACACACACAATAAGTTAAAAACAATACCCCTAAAATAACCAGTTAATACATTTGCCAGGAGGGACAGTTGTAATTATGCCAGGTTATTAGTGGGACATCGCTCCCTGGTTACTTCCACCCATCCCATCAGGTCGGGCAGGAGGAGTATGTTCATTTGACAGGACCCAGGATGAGTTTTCCTGCCATGGCAACCACCCTTAGAGCATTTTATTCCAAGATGACATTGACCCGAACTTGTTGCACTCCCAGAAGGTCATTAAAACTGGTTTTGTCATTGAGCCTGGAGATCCCATGAAAGTATAGAGCAGTGGTGGGTTCCGGTACGGTTGCAACGGGGCCCAGCGTCCTCCACATGAATGTGCCTGGTGCGCGCATGCGTAGTACCTGCCAGTGACGCCTCTGCGATGCTCCAGCTGCTCAGCGGAGCATTGCGCAGACTCTATATGTGCCATGTGGGTGCACGGAAACGCCGAAGGCTTTAAAGGACAGGTAAGGAGCTAAGGCGGGCAGGCGGGCCCTCCGGAGCATCGTACCGGAACGGTACCCGGTGCTCCGGGCAGTTTCCGGTACGCCCGTACCGGGGCATACCGCCTGCAACCCACCACTGGTATAGAGCCTGCAAAATAGTTACAAGTTTCATGTTTGTTTTGAAATGCTCTCTTCCATGTTTTTTTGTTCTATTTATAGATGTTTTAACTTTTAAATTATATTTTAGTGTTTTGGGCTTTTCAATTGTTTTGATAGTTTGTTTTTATTCTTTTTAATTGTACGTGCCATCTGGAGTCATACGTGAAATGGGAGGCTATATAAATTTAACACCTGTAATTAAATAAATTGGTAGGCACATGGGTGATCTTTTTGGCGGGAGAGAAATCGAATGTGTTTTTTTCCCCCTTGTGATCCTGAGAAAACTTTTGGAGAGCTACAGACGGAGGAGAAAAAAGGGTGCTGGGAAAGTCTGCAGCTGCCTCTTGGCTCTGCTGTCCTAACCGCAGACATGGGGAGTTTTCTCACAGACAGCTGGATGCAGTTCAGCTTCAGGCAGCAGCAGCAGCAGCAGCAGGAGGGCTAATTTAGAGGATCAAATTCCTAGTTGCTATTCTTTTTTATCTCTAATGCTCCCTCCTAGTGATCCTCCTTCCAGGCCTGCAATAACTATCTGAAAGGTTTACCTAACTGGCAAATTGATTCTTAAACAGAATCCAACAGTTTCTTTGCTCTCCCTTAAGACCAGTTACAAAAGAATTTTTTGCACCAAACCCAGGAACAAGTTAAGCTTGAGTGGGGAAGAAGGAATGCTAGCCAGTAGAGGAAAATGCCTGCACATAGGTGGTGGAGGCAACAGGGGTAAAATTGCTTACTGTTTTGGGCAAGAAACTCAGCCAACAGCATCAAATTGCCAAGTGTGAAAAAGGCCAGCAACAAAGAGGTAGCTTTGCTTTACTTTTGCAATCCCAGCACATCTCATTGTGTTGTGCAAGGTCTGTAGCACTGACCAAGTCTCAGCCTCTTTCTTGTTCAGTTCTTTTGCTCATTATTTAAATGATGCCTTTATCACCTACATTACAACAGGAAATTACGGTATGTTCCCAGGGATTTCACCCAAGATGGCCAATTGAAAGATAGGCTGGGAGCTGCAAAGACACTTGGAGGGACCAATAAAACCTATTTGAAACACCAAGGCTACGTTTTCAAATTGCACACTGTTGTATGAAGTATTATGGCTTACTTCACTCAAACTGTAGTTTACAAATCACAAAATAGATTCACATATGACACAAAGATTAAACCAAAACCGTATCAATGCTGAAAACATTTGATCTGGAACCACCAGCTCCAGTTATGACACAATGTGTTAAGGCCATGGTCTTAGGTGTGTGCCACAAAGGTGAAAATAGAGAAAAGAAGGACTAGGGGGGAACATGGTAGCTGTATTCCAGTATTTGAGAGGTTACCACAAAGATGAGGGAGTCAATTTATTTTCCAAAGCAACAGGGCAGGACAAGAAATAATGGATGGAAACTAATCAAGGAGAGAAGCAACCTGGAATTAAGGATAAACGTCCTAACAATGAGAATAATTAACCCAAGAAAAAGCTTGCCTTCAGATGTGGGTGCTTCATCACTGGAGGTTTTTAAGAAGAGACTGGGCAGTCACTTGTCTGAAATGGTATAGAATCTCCTGTTTGAGCAGGCAGCTGGACTAGAAGATCTCCAAGGATCCTTCCAGCTCTTCTGATTCTGAAAGGTATCCATGGGATGCTTTGGTGTACCCAGGCAATCTGTGTGTAAAAAACTAGGAGTCTACAATATACCAGCTTCCAGAGTCCATTTCTAAGAATGCCTCTAGGCCTCATTAAATGATGGGTATCTAGAATTAGCACTTTTCAGAAGGTGTAGCGCTCTGCCCAGAAAAAGAAGAATAGCAAGCATACATAATACAGAGCATCTTATAGAAAGTGGATTGGGGATATGAGGCTAGAGGAAATAGCAGGGATATTCTGATAAACCTTGCCTTGTATGTGATAACTCTCTTATGGCGTACATTTTATGAATGGGTAAGCTTATCAATATCGATCTTCTGATAGATGCCACAACATCTTTTTGAAGTGTGAAATGTGCCCACCAACCCACAGGGTTCCTATTGATATCACATTGTTATAATATCACCATGCAAATAGCAATGGCACTTAGACTTATATATACTGCTTCCCAATGTTTTAGAGCCCTCCCTCCCTAAGTGGTTTACAGAGTCAGTGTATTGCCCCCAACAATCTGGGTCTTCATTTTTCCAACTTTGGAAGGACGGAAGGCTGAGTCAACTTTCAGCTGGTGGGAATCAAACTGCTGGCAGTGAACGGTGAGCCTGCAATACTGCATTCTAACCACTGTGCCACCATGGCTCTTTTAAATGATACTGGTTATTAAATGTGTTAGGCAAAATATTGCAGCAATACCTTTCCCTCCCATCAACCTGTCTATCTCTGTTGATGTTCCCTACTACAACATAAGATTTTATTTTTGCATTGATGTTTCTAAAAAATTCATATTGCTTCAATTCAATTCAATTTCAATTCAATTTATTTGATTTCTAGACCGCCCCCTCTCCCCAAAGGGACTTGGGGTGGTGTACAGGCACCGAATTAAAAAACCATACACATAAGAATAAATACCATTAAAATCAAATTAAACCTTCATCCCCTCTGAAAATTCTGCTCACTATCCTAGGTTGAGAATTGCTTTTCTGGAAAATGCAAAACATCCCATGATCCTTACACTTCCCTCCCACCATCCGTGCCTCCATTGTGACTCTAATCTTGACTACATATCAGAAGGCTATATTTTTTTCAGGTTGCATGGAAATCTATATTGAATGGACCTTATTCAGCTCAGCTTTGATTAATCGGAGATACAAATGAGTGGCCATGGCATTTAGGAATCCTGTTCATGTCTATTTGTATAAATGAGGAAGAAACGCCTCTGGCTTCTTTTGAGTTCTATAATATTGTAGCAATTCATACATAGTGCTAAGCCACTGTTTTAGTATGGTTCATTGAATAAACCACAGTTACCTGGGCTTGCACAATACTACAAACCATTAACTACTACTCATAAACCACAGTGCCTTGATTTCTATAGCAAACTAAGGCCAAATTTAAAAAACAAACCACATTATGACTTGTGCACAAAGTTAGTTTTTTTCCTCCTGATTCCTGACAGTGTATTTACCATAATTCTGCAAAATTATGAAATGCAATCAAAAATGGTGGCTATAAGAACAATCACGGAAGCCAGTTTCTCATTTTCTCAAATGAAAGTGAGTGCCCAATGATAAGCATGCCAATCAATCTGTGCAAGAACAAGTGAGACTGCCATTCAAACATTAACGGCATCATGAATCATTTTTTTCTTGCAGCTCCTTTCTCCCCTACAAATGTAACATCAATTCTGTAGAGTTACTGTATATAAAATGGTGATTTGAGAAATATGTTGTTTATGTTACATGGTGTTTATGGTGTTGGCTTGTGACTGGAAACATTCCTGATCAGCCAAGTAGGTTACTAGAGTACTGGGGTCACCACTAGTTCTCAATTTAACCTGATGTGTTCCATGTACGCTGCTTCAAGCAGTCTGGATAAAACTATTTTTTTATATTCATTTATTAAAATGTAAGCTGGTGTAAGTGTTAAAGTCTACTTTTCTGAAAGCATTAACTAAAATAAAGAATGGAATAGAGCTGGAGTCCAAAAGGAATATCTGTTACTTGATTCACCAAAGAGAAGGATACAGGAACTTCCTAAGATGTTCCCAAGGCTACTCTCTCTTCAGGTAGCAAATCAGTCATGCAAATTCATTGCCCTAATTAGTTATTATCATATCTTCTCATTCTATTATATTCATCTCATGGAAATGAATTATAGCTTTCTGTTTCTTCCCTCTTACATCATTCCTTTTTAAATTAAAACTACAGGTCGTCCTCACCTTATAACCATTGTTTAGTAACTGCTCAAATTTACAATGGCACTGAAAAAGCTGACTTATGACCGTTTTCACACTTATGATTGTTGCAGCATCCCCATGGCCCCATGCTCAAAATTTGGGCACTCTGGCAACTGGCATGGATTTATGAAGTTGCATTGTCCCAGGTAGTCCTTGACTTACGATCACAATTGAGCCCAAAA
This sequence comes from Natrix helvetica, assembly GCF_964273705.1. NCBI lineage: Eukaryota > Metazoa > Chordata > Lepidosauria > Squamata > Natricidae > Natrix > Natrix helvetica. The sequence continues at coordinate 51,389,838 of NC_138551.1, read as the reverse complement.
TTTCCATTGCTAAGCAAGGGGCTTTTACAAAGGGTGATCACATTTGTAAAATGAGGCTAAATCCTCCCCCTTGACACCTGCTTTTCTTAGCAATGGAAATTTTGGGCTCAATTGCGATTGTTAAGTCACGTGTATAACACCACCAATCTATTCTACAAAATATACTTCTATTTCAGTGACATTGATCATTTGTCCAGTTGCTAAAAATCAGAATAAAAATTAACAATTGATTAGTGCATAACGAAAATTACTTTTACAAGGTAGAGATGGTCAGCGGATAATGGAAAGGTCATCCATATGTAACACTCATAGCTTGTAGATTATCTGATTTCACACAGAGGCAATTTTACTGAATTCAGTAGGACTTCGAGGTTTTCCCCACTATTGAGGTAAAAAAATGCCATCCACCCCACCCACCCCCATCTTGAGGGAGTGGTTGAAAACCATACCAGCATGAAAATTACTGCCCTATTGTTGACTTCTCTGTTGCATTTGCTCTGAGTTGTAGTCAGGTGATGCTGAATTGAGTTTGTCTGCCCACTGTGTACAGTCAAAGGGACTGGTTTGCTCCCCTGCCTTTTCTGGCTAGAAAAACACTTGCTAGTTTTGCTGTCTCAGCAGGAACTGGGTTAAGCTGGCTGCAGCCCTCTGACATCTCTAAGTTTCTTCCTTGGCCCCTTCCCTTATATGAATACTGCTACGACAATAGCTTCTACAATCGATGATGCTCTTTTGGGGAAGCAATGGGATGGGAGGTTGGCATCACTCACCCAGAGTAGTTGGGCGTCGGGTGTTTTTGAAATCTATATAAATATCTCACCATTTCATTATTTCAGCCTTGCACCAAATTGGTTAGAGTCATAAAGTATTTAGACTGCTTCTAGCTAAGTAGCAGAGTTCTGAGGAGCCCTTAGCTCAGCATACTTCCTTAGGTAGACGGTAGCAGATGGCAACAGATGAGCTGAATGGAGAGTCATGCCTGCATCAACCTGTGAAGAATATTAATCCTGTTTAGGGTGTTACGGTCCAAATATGGAGGAAGGAAAAAGGAAGAGGAAGAACCTGTAATATTGTTACAGGTTAGTAACATTTTTTTCTTTTTTCCCCCTAGCATTTTCCCCAACTAGCTTTCATGTCTAAACAGGACTAAAATTCACTATTTCCTGGATTCTAGCCTGGTGCCTTAACCTCTGGCTCTATTACAAGTTAGCAACCAGTGTGTATGTGTATTTCTCACTAGAATGGAGGTAAGAAAACTCTGCACTTTTAAAAGCTGCTTTAGTTTTATGCATGAACTTGTCTCGTTACCGCTAAAGAGAGAGAAAGAAAATGTGCTAAAATGAGAAAGATAAAAATTGTGCATTGTAATATGTTTGGCTTTTCTCTAGATCTCTCCTCATTTTCAAGGTTTGCAAAAGATTTGGTGAGTGCATTTGGCTGAAAATATTTACAGAAGTCCCAGAATGGGAAAACTGGTTAAAGCAATTTCCTAACTGTAAGCATTCTGCAACTTCATTCAGAAGTTATCCCAAATGTTTGTGTTGAGTATGCAAAGGAAGCACCCAAGTCTGCAAAGTCCTTCACTGGCATAGCTCAAATATATGTGGATGTCCTTCCTGTACTCTCATGCAAAGTTTTTATTTTTACAGGCATTTTAGAAAATGCAGGAGCCCTGGAGCAAATAGAATTGTAGAATCTTTGTAGAATCAGTTATTAAGATAACTAATAAGACCAAGAATTTGTTTAATGGGAGAACTAAATTTGTTTTCATACAAAAATCTAGATTGATTTTCCTTTCAAGCTTTTTAAAATTTAAGCACAACATTAAAATAGGGAAAAGAGCATGAGTGCTGCTGTTAAGCAGTTGGAAACCGAGGTCTATTAAAGCCATCCATAAATCTACGGTACTTGACCCTGCTCTAGTTTTTATGTCCTCTGCCCAGAGGAGGATGCATGCTATTTTTACAACCTTTATTGAAAATCAAAAAGTTCTTTTGAAGCTTTTACATTTTAGTACTATTAGGTTTTTTTTTAATGTGTGTAGTCATTTGCATGTTGCCTGATTGCAACACAGGAAACAGAGTATTCCTATGTTTTTGTAATTATAATCAGCTAAACATATAGTTGCAATGCCATCAGTGCTTTTTTCCATATCTGGATTTCTTTCATACTTTTTCATACTGAAGTCCCTAAGAAAGAAAATTGCTTTTACAGCTTTCCTAAATGTTAACCGGTTGGGTGCCATTTTGACTTTCAGGATCCTATAGCTGGTACAGAGTGAGAGGGCTGCTACTTTTCAGGTCTCTTCTTTTTCTCAAGTGGTAGGTATCTGGTTAAAAAATAAAAGGATTACAGGTAGTCCTCAACTTACGACCACAATTAAGCCCAAAATGTATGTTGCTATGTGAAAAATTTATTATGTGAGTTTTGTCCCATTTTACAACTTTTCTCTCCACATTTGTTAAGGGGACCTCTGCAGTGGTTAAATTAGTAACACAGTTGTTAAGTCAATCCGTAAGAAACTCAAGACCGACCTGTTCCAATTAGCTGGTCTGGCCCAATCGCAATTATAAGTATAATCTAATCCTGACCTTCCTGGATGGCATTTAAAAATTTTAAATTCTGGGGTATTTTTAAAAAAATTGGTTTTATTGGTTTTAATTATCAGTTAGTTTATGGTTACTGTACAGACTGTGTGTTTAAGTTGTTTTGTCTGGGGTTTTGTGTTTTGTTTTGTTGTCTATTATATATTTATTGTCTGTACACTGCCCCGAGTCCCTTCGGGGAGAGGGGGCGGTTTATAAATTTAATAAACTTGAAACTTGAAACTTAATTTCAAGCCTGAGACTGCTGTTATGCAATGCGAGGTCCGTTGTCAATAAGGCCCCCCTCATCCACGATCTAATTTTGGAGGGGGAGCCGGACCTCGCAGGAATAACTGAGACCTGGTTGGGCCACGAGGGAGGCCTACCCCTCGTGGAAATGTGCCCGCCAGGTTATCGAGCATTTCACCAGCCTCGGGCCCAAGGAAGGGGCGGTGGGGTAGCAGTGATTATCCGGGAAGACTTGGAGCCGAGAGAGTTCACTGTGCCGCAGACATCCGGGTGTGAGTCCCTTGTCGTGAGATGGGGCCCAGGGAGGCAGTTGGGCCTGCTGATAGTATACCTGGCTCCTCACTATACATCAGCGGCCCTGCCTGAACTCCTCGAGCTGATCTCATCGGTGGCTGTTGAGACCCCCAAACTTTTAGTGATGGGGGATTTTAACCTGCCGTCGATGGGAGAAGCGTCTGAGGGGGTTCGGGAGTTCATGGCTTCCATGACAGCCATGGACCTGACCCAATTAATTCAGGGCCCTACTCACGAGGGAGGCCACACGCTGGACCTTGTCTTTGTCTCTGGCCAGTGGACGAGTGATCTGGGAATAGGGGACTCAACTATTATTCCCCTGTCATGGTCAGATCACTCACTTCTCTGGCTTGACTTCCCTGGTGCTACCCCCCGCTGCGGGGAGGCGGAACCGGAAGGTATTAGATGGTTCCGCCCCAGGCGCCTGATGGAACCAGATAGGTTCCAGACGGAGCTTGGGCCACCTCCTGTGGACCTGACCCGCCCCCGAGTGGAGGACCTGGTAGACGCCTGGAATAGTGCGACTACCGGGGCCCTAGACCGGGTGGCGCCTTTGCGGCCTCTCCTGCGGCGACGAACCACCCTGGCTCCTTGGTTTACCGAGGAGCTAAGGGTGATGAAACGCCACAAGAGACGCCTAGAGAGTCGTTGGAGATCCTCCCGTTCCGAATTTGACCGAGCACAGGCACGAGCCTATTTGAGGACGTACCTTGTGGCATTAAGAGCGGCCAAACGTCAACATTGTGCCGCTCTTATTGCGTCCGCAGATAACCGCCCTGCCGCCCTGTTTCGGGTGACTCGCTCCCTCTTGTTTGAGAGACCGCGGGAAGCCCCTTTACAGGGCAGAGCAGAGGAGTTTGGGAAATATCTACAGGACAAAGTCGCTCAAATCCGGATGGGATGGGCCCCTTTCAGTGGTCCAGTGGAGACGCCCGAGGCGAGTCTTGAGGGACCGTTCTGGGAGGAGTTTGACTCGGTTGCCATCGAGGATTTGGACAGGTTGCGTGGACGTCTACGTCCTACCACATGTTTATTGGACCCGTGTCCCTCCTGGCTTGTACTGGCATCCTGGGAGGTTACGCGCGACTGGCTCCTGGGCCTAGTGAACGCTTCGTTGGGTGAGGGGTTTCTACCGGCCGCCTTGAAAGAGGCGGTTGTGAGGCCCCTGCTCAAGAAGCCTTCCCTGGACCCAACGGATCTAGTCAATTATCGTCCAGTCTCCAACCTTCCCTTTTTAGCGAAGGTTGTAGAGAGTGTGGTGGCACAACAGTTTCCACGTCACCTGGAGGAGAATGATTATCTAGACCCGCGCCAGTCGGGCTTCCGACCCGGGCACAGCACGGAGACGGCCTTGGTCGCGTTGGTTGATGATCTCTGGAGGGCCAGAGATAGGGGTTGTTCCTCTATCCTGGTCCTATTAGATCTCTCGGCGGTGTTCGATACCATTGACCATGGTATCCTGTTGCACCGGCTAGAGGGGCTGGGAGTCAGGGGCACCGTTTTACGGTGGTTTGGCTCCTACCTCTCTGGCCGGACGCAACGTGTGTTGGCAGGGGAGCAGAGATCGACCCGGAGCCCCCTCACATGTGGGGTGCCACAGGGGTCGGTGCTCTCGCCTCTCCTGTTCAACACATACATGAAACCGCTGGGCGAGATCATCCGTGGTTTTGGGGTGGGATACCATCTGTATGCTGATGATACTCAGCTATACATTTCCACCCCGAACCACCCCAACGAGGCCGTTGAAATGATGTCCCGGTGTTTGGAGGCCGTACGGGTCTGGATGGATGGCAACCGACTAAAACTCAACCCTTCCAAGACGGAGTGGCTGTGGCTTCCGGCCTCCCGGTTCAACCAGTTGCTTCCATCTCTGGCCATTGGGGGCAAGCAACTGGCCCCCATGGAATGGGTGCGCAATTTGGGCGTCCTCCTGGATGCCCGGCTGTCCATGGAGGACCATGTAACAGCCGTGGCAAGGGGGGCGTTCCATCAGGTTCGCCTGATGCGCCAATTACGCCCCTTATTGGACCGGGATGCCCTACGCACAGTCACCCATGCGCTGGTGACGTCTCGCCTGGACTACTGCAATGCTCTCTACATGGGGCTTCCCTTGAGATGCACTCGGAGACTGCAGTTGGTCCAGAACGCGGCCGCGCGGGTGATTATGGGGAGGACTAGATACTCCCCTGTAACACCTCTCCTGCGCGAGCTGCACTGGCTTCCTGTAGTCTACCGAGTGCATTTCAAGGTTTTGATTATGATCTTTAAAGCGCTTCATGGCACAGGACCTAGTTACATGCAGGATCGCATCCTGCCCCATACATCCCTACGACCAATCCGCTCACACGGAGAGGGACTTCTTCGGGTGCCGTCCGCTAAACAGTGTCGGGGGGCGACACCCAGGAGCAGAGCCTTCTCTGTGATGGGCCCAGCCCTGTGGAATGACCTCCCCCGTGACATCAGGATTACTTCCGATCTCCGCTCCTTCCGTGTACAGCTGAAGACCCACCTCTTTCAATTATCTGGCCTGGCTCAACCGTAAATCTTCTCTTATTCCTCCTGACAGTCCTTTTAAATTTTAAATTGTGGTATTACTAATGGGGTATTTTAATGGTGACTTTTAATTGTCTAAATGTGATGTAATTTGTTACCTCCTCCGTGCATGTACGTCCTTGTATATGTGTGTATTTGGTTGTTTATGTGTTTGCACACATGTTTTATGTTTTATATGTTTTATTGTACGCCGCCCCGAGTCCTGTCTGGAGAGGGAGCGGCTAATAAATTCAAATTTATTATTATTATTATTAATATTTTCTGATTTTGATTGTCAGAAGGTTGCAAAAGGGGATTAAATGACCCCGGGGACACTGCAACCATCATAAACATGAGTCGGTTGTCAAGCATCCAAATGTAAATCACATGACCATGGGAATGCTGCAATGATCATAAATGTGAAAAATGGTCATAAGTCAAGTTTTTTCAGTGCCATTGTAACTTTGAATAGTCGCTAAGCAAATTGTTGTAAGTTGAGGACTACCTGTATAATGGCTATTTGCCACTACAAGGCAAGGGTGTTATAGACAAGCACCATGAATTGGACCCACCAATTATGCAGCTCTGCAGAATAGTCTTTCTTCTGCTAAACTAGTGTTTCTCAACCTTGGCGACTTGAAGTCCTGTGGACTTCAACTCCCAGAATCCCCCAGCCAGTGCTGGCTGGGGGATTCTGGGAGTTGAAGTCCACAGGACTTCAAGTCGCCAAGGTTGAGAAACACTGTGCTAAGCCAATTAGCATGGATCAACAGCTGAGTAACAGCATTCTGTGACAGCTCTACTTTCTTAGGTATCTTCAAAGAACAAATTGCAGTATTATAACTAGGAGATGACAAGGACATGATTCTTCAGCATCCCCACCAGTTTCCAGGAATTATTACTTCTGGCAGAGGCACTTTAACAAGAGCCATGAATCTTGGAATAACCTAGATTTCACACTTGCTCCTTCACGGGATGTCTAACTTCACCAAGAATGACATATGGAACATCCTGATCCATGATACCTGATCGGCTCTGTAAAATACCAACTCCATCTTGCTGAGATGCAGTCTCAAGCTGTTTCAGTTGCTAAGAGCCTCCAATCACTGTGCTAGAATTATTGCCACATCTCTTGGGCCTGAGATGAAAATATATAATTGGATAATGCTTCACCTCACACCTATGGATGATTTCTTCTAGTGGCTTCACATAGATATTACAGGATAGGTGAGACAGCCAAACTCTGGGCGCTGCCATTCTTCCCGCTGCAGTACTAAATGAAACTGCCCATTTAGAAAAGAACAGAACTTGCCTTCGCTCAGAAATGGGAAAATAAATGAATATCAAGCAAAGATGAAATAATAAGAAAGGTTATGGACTGTGCCGAAATGAACAAATTAACAAAAGAAATCCAGGGAAAAGAAGAAACAGAATATTACCAGATATGGGATAAATGGTATAGGTAGATGGAGGAAAGAAACAAGGATCAATGAAGGAAGTCCATAAAGCCCAAAAATAGTATTAAGGAGAATTCACACACACACACACACAGACACACACACACACACACACATTTGTGTTACAACCCCTGGTATGCCCAATTTATTTATTTATCAGCACAAATACAACACACACACACACACACACACATTGTAGGCACTCAAGAGTTTAAATTTACTACAGGTAATCACCCAATATAGTAGATAGATGAGTAAAATAAGAGGGTTAAAAATGGTGAAATGCAAATGAAATATACTAGAAGGGGAAATAACATAAAGAGAATTGTATTGATTTGTAATTGCTATTAGAAAGAACAGGAAGTTCCTGTTCATACTGTATTGTGTAAATGTAGTGTACGTCTAAGTTTTGTGTGTGTGTATTTTGTATGTTTGTAAAAAAATAATGTAAAAAATTTAAAGAAAAGAAAAGAGCAGAACTATAACTAAATAATGCTCTCAATTCTCAACCTTCAGAGGCAGCCCAAGAAGCTACTATGGTTGATGGTAACAAATGTCACTGAGAATTCAAAAAGTTTAGGAGAGATGAACCATTCCTATTCAGGCTTCACCTTAGTTCATCCATAAGAGTAATTAATGCACTTTACACCTCACGCTTAGACCTGGATCTCAGCTGGAAAGGATCTAGATAACTGCTTCATCCATAGCCATGTATAGTTGCCCCCCTACTTCTACCCTACTTAATAAGAAAAGGGTGACAACAGGGTGGTGATTAAGATGACAGGGTTAGGTCATTTCATCTTGGGGAGATAGTTTGCAATCATCACCTTCAATAGCTGGCCTCTGTAGGACACATTTCCCATTTTCCATACCAACCTCATCATTCCCTTCTGGATGCAGATATAAGGCAAGAAGAACCCAGAATTATAAGTGATGTTACTTATCCCACAGAGGACTCTTGTCTGCTTCTTCAAATGTCACAATTTGAAATAGTCCCAGATGACATTGCAACTACAAGACATTACCTCTGGTCCCCACATGAGAACATATACATCCATCATCCAACTCTGCTTGAATATGAGTGATTTTGTCAGCAAAATGCCTGGCACTCTGTCCATTGCAGGGTTTTGCAATCCAGTAGTCCCCAAGGGGGAATGAGTCACATTAAATAAGGCGGATGGGCAGAATTTTACAGCAAAATGTGTGCAGAGCAGTATTGATGCGCTTTAGTCCTCTTTCCTCCATGGTGTACGTTCAACCCTAAGAAGTCATCTTGACTTTTTGTCTTTTGTTAGCATTACTCCAGGCATTTCCTTCTATTTAAACCTGTTTTGAAGTACAAACGGCCTTGTTCACCAGATTGTTATGAGAATGAAACGGAATATCTTCATGTACATTGTCCTGATTGTAAAAGGCATCTGGCGCAAACCACTTGTCCTCCCTCATTCCCCTGTGGACACCCACTCAGGGGAAGGTCAGGATGCAGATATGACATGAAACCAGAAACCAGCTATTGTAAACCTGAATGTCGGTTCTGTTCATTTCAGTTGTATGCACTTTAGAAATAGGAAAAAGGTTTTTCAATGGTAATGAAGGAGATTCCTTCATCTGCCACAGAGATATAGCTTGGGGTTAGGCCCAATTGCCTTCCTTGTCTTATTAACTGCAGACATATTCATGGCTGATCGGTTTGCCATGCCTAAGTGGAGTTTTGTATTGTGGATTCACAGAGAGAATTGCCTAACACTTTGGGAGAGTGAGCCTAACCACATGCCCCTCTCTCTACTCTGGTGCTGCCTCAGCATTCTCTCCTAAAGCAGCACTCTGTTTAAATATTAAGCATCTTGGCTGAAATATTAAACATTCTGACTCTTCCACAATCAGTGCTAGGCTGGACACAGTGAAAGTGGAGACAGGGCATTGTGCCAGATGTCTTGATGGCATCGTCTGTCTCTATGCAAACAATCCTATATTGGGGGTGGAGGGATCAATTCCTCACATAGAAAACACTTTTTAAAGACATGCCAAATGGAAAAGTTTAGCCTATTTTAAATATTCATTTGCATTTGTTCAAAGGACAAGCCAAGAAACCATCTATCCATCCATTGGATTTAAATCCTGCGTCTTTCTATAAAGGAGTGGGTTTGCGTGTTTATTATTTGTAAGCTGCCTAGAGTAATTGAAAGTGAGTAGGCAGCCATATACACTCTCTAAATAAATACATAAAATGGGTGGTATGTGTCTCCTTCAAACTCAGTTCCTCTACCAGAGGCCTGGGAGTTTGAGAGTTCAATGCAATATCTTAGCTGCTACTATTACTGTACTCTTCTGGGCCGAGAGCTCTAACGTGCTTGCTGGGATCTGTTGGAACCACTCTCCCAGCTTAGGAATCACAGTCCTGTGCGCTCCTACCACCACTGGGATCACTTTGGCCTTTACTTTCTACATTTTCTATAGTTCTTTCTTCAGGTCCCGGTATTTCTCTGGCTTATCATGCCTCTTCCTAATATTGTTGTCAGGGTTTAGATCATATACTGTGTGGATGTTCCTGTACACAGGGCCAGTTACTTGGTTCTGACAATCAGTGTTCCTGTTTGCATCTTACATCCTGCACTATGTGTTGGGTTATCTCTGAGATTTTCCTGTACAATCTGCACCTCAAGTCTGTCCATGTGGTAAACCCTTGATTCCATGGATCTAGTGCAGTGGTGGGTTTCAATTTTTTTTAGAAACTCTTCTATAGGTGTGGCCTGCTTTGTGGGAGTGGCTTGCTGGCCAAGTGACTGGGTGGGAGTGGCTTGCCAGCCATGTAACTGAGTGGGCGTAGCCAACTTGTAAAATGTGGTGAAACTCACTTAACAACGCTCTTGCTTAGCAACCAAAATGTTGGCTCAGAAACTCTGGCATTTGAAGCACGCAAGTCTTAAAGCTGTCAAGTTTCAAGACCGTTGCACCCCTAACCCTTTACAAAAAAACCCCAGGGGTGTTCAAACTTGACAGCTTTAAGACTTGTGGACTTCAACTCCCAGAATTCCTCCTCTCGTTCTTCATCTTGATGATGTGCAGACGGGCCGGGGGAGGGAGCTGGAACCGCTTCTAAACGGCACTGTAGATTTGTGGAACCTCTTCTATAGAAGAGCTTAGAACTGGCAGGAACCCACCCCTGCTCTAATCCAAAAAGGAACCTGCAGCTCCATATACAGATACTTAGGAACAAGTTCTTTGTAACTTAGGAGAGCCACTTTTTTTGGGGGGGGGGGGGAATCCCATAGCGTTGCATTTTGATTTAGAAATTAATTTTTAAGATCAGTTCCTCTTACTTCTCCCATCATAAATTCTGCTTTTTAATTGAACCAGGCTATATAATAAAATGTATTATTAATCAAGGCATTTATGATTATATTATCATGCTTAAAGATGACAAAATGGAAATTTGTTCACTTTGTAGGTATATTCTCATCTAGCTGCTAATGCTTTGTTAACATTAATCGCTAACAAATGTTAAATAGGAACCTTGATATTTGAATCTTCAGTTATTATTATAGCTGTAGAGCATCTATGTCATGCTAACTGTAATAAAAAAAATGCCTTGATAACAATCTTTAGAGGACATACCATGACATTGCATCTAACTCCTCAGCCAGTCAGGGACGCAGCCTGAAGTTGCTTTGGCTGCTTCAGTTTTAAAGTAGTGTTCTTCATCTTCTTCCAAGACACAAATCCTGCTGTATGAACAAGTTCTATGAACAATCTGAAATCCTTGTTTGCCAACCCTTGTCCAACCAGGAACTGGGATCTGTCCAGCTCCTATTGACCTTAGCTTGCTTCAGGTAGGTTCTCTCCTCTCCTGTCACTGGGCACTGCTCTGGGTGGCTATTTTGGGCGGTTCTGATGGCATGACAAATATGTAGCTTCTGCAGATGCTTCTGCCAGTGTAATGCCTGAATGAGCATGATGTGGTCTTCCTGCTACTTCTGCCAAGAAATGATTTCATGTGGCTATACTTTCTCCTTATTATTAGTTGTAATGGACAAGTCATTTGTGCCCATTCTTCTGGGCGTGTCAGCTATTGCCATTCTTTTGCAGCACTAAACAACTGGGGTATGTGGAAGTTGGACTGAAATTGACAATAGCAATGATATTTCCTCATCTCAGCTGAGTGACAGGTCAGAAGTGCAGCTGAGGAAAGGGACTGAATCAAGTGTTGCCCATGATCATATTCACTCACTCTTGATACTGACATCCCCTTGCAGCCATCATACATTGTTTCTCCCCATTTCATCTGAGGCCCCTCTATTGTGTGTGCAACCAATCAACTAGACTGTCTGAAAATTATAATGACACTGCCCTTTATATGGTGTTCTAATGAGGCAATCAACACATTCCATCACAGGGCTTGTATGTTTTTTGTGAAGATGAAGTTTATAATTATACTCTGAGGAAGCCATCATCGGATTGCATTATGCGTTCAATTAGAAAACCTGTGCCCTTTAATACATTGTTTTCAAATAAGCAAACATTTATCTTTTATAACCCAAGTTCAAAACTGTTGCAAAGTTTTTAAGAAGTTAAGAGTTCCTTTAAAAAAAAAGAACCTGCAGTTATTATACAGAGAGCAATTTTGCCCAAAAAGAAAGCATATGTTTAAATGACTTTTCTTCTGTTTGTTCCTTTTTGTAATACCGGTGTTTCAGTCCATCATCTTTACTGTGCACTATATTGGTTTTGGTGATGAAAGAGTTAAAAAGGCAAAAATTTAACTGTAAGGCTGCTCTGAAACCCAGTACAAGATCTCCATACTTTAGCAGCTCAGAAGAGAGAAGGAAAGGTAGAAGAATGGGGATTGGTAGGAGACGTTTATAATGGAAAATTAGTCTGCTTTGCCTCTAACCTTGTGAAGCATCTTTCTTAGCAATCGCAAAATAATAGTTGTGTGATTTGAGCTGCATCATTAAGCTAGAAGACATTGGATCATCTGCCCAATATTGACATTGACATGGAATAACTTGCAGGTGGCACCAGATTAAGAGTCTCACCAGGAAAATCCCCTCAGAGTGTCTCCACGTAATAGTTTTTTTTAATGTTCTGGAGAATATTTAATATTTTAACTAGTTCTGGGGAGATCCAGAAATCTTTCTTCAAGTTCTTTCTTCAAATCTTTCTTCTTCAAATCTGAAGTATGGAAAGAAACAATACCCTACGACTAAATCTCGGGAGGAGGGCATTTCTCTTACACTAAATTACGCTACTGCTCTTTTAATTGGGTTTAATATGATTATTTTGTAGCTGTATGGGGCCCCTTTTAGTAATATTCATATTATATTATAATAAAATCATGTTTCCATTCAATTCAGTTAAGGTCCCACAACTTTCTACCAATGCACCAGTGCCAAATTAAAGAAAGCAAGATGATAAACAGGTTATAGGTAAGCACAACTGTATTTTTTTTAAAATTAAAATATATATTTAAAAAAATCTTATTTGCAGTGTTCATTGCATGTTTATAAACCTGCAATAATATTTTTCTGTGCCAGCTTGTAATTCCCAAATCAGAATTTCCAGTCTCTTTTAAACTTATTTTTCAAGTACATGCACTATTTGATTTTATATAAGTCACACAAATGTTCATTTTGTAGCTTAAGGGCTCCCAAAGTAAAACCTCTGCTGACTCATGAACTCTTTGTACAGTTGCTACCCTAGCTAAAAGCACCACACTCAATCTTCAACACAATCAACTTTAAAATTGAACCAAATGTTTTCCTGCTGTTTTCTCTTACTAACAATGTATAGTGCCACTTAATCAGAGCTACAATTATGCATTCTACTTTAACAATTGTCTGTCCTGTTATAACATCAGTTGTGTCTGATTTTTTTTGCAGAATAGTACCAACAAAAAATGGATTTTTAGATGTTTTTGTTGTTAGCAATTTTGTAAACCTGGTCTTGATACATTTGAGAATTATTTCATTTACTTGATTTTTACTGTCCTTCTCTCCTTTTAAATCCTAATAAGCCAAAACAGATTGGTTGCCATAAAGCCCCCAACTATATTCTTTCTTGGAAAAACTTGCTGAATGCTTTCATTTTTGCAAAGCAGAACCATACCTTTAGCCTTTGGGCTGGAAGTCCAGTGTTAAACATCCTTTAAATATGTCAAACATCTGTTCCTCATGATTTGGAAAAAAATAAAAATAAAAATCCTGGCAATTTAAAAAAAAAGTGCTGTGGAATATTTCAAAGTAAAAATTCATTAAAATCTTTCAGTTGTGCAAGATTGTTGTGGGGGCAATGGAAGCCTCTTTTCTTTTTGCATAGATTTCCTATCTAAATGTTGAACTTTTGTAAAGTGGCTTTTATCCATATGTTCCCTGAGCAGATAACCTTTGGACTATGTTCTCCAATTTCAAACTTGTGTGGTTTTCATTTCTACACAATGATCATTATCTCCAATATGAAAACTATACTTTTCATTGGTAATTTTCCAAGGCATTCTATATATAACCAAAGAACAGTAGTGAAATCTAATATACTAACATTACTTGGTAATGCCTAATTGGAGCTATTAGTGGCATAGCTTACTTGCGACATTAAATGTGATCACATGAGAAATTTAATCGTGCACCAATGTGTGTTGTTTCTACATCCTCACCAAGGATATACTATTCTGAATTCAATTCACAATTGGATAATATTCATGGGTCTTCTCTTTGGATTTCTTCTGCAAGTGATCTTTGGCATGTTATCCTATCATTCTACCTACCACAATAATATAAACCAGTATGGGTTGATTCCTTCAGTTTGGAGGATACGTTTTGCTCTCTACTCTGCTCCTGTGCCTCTTGAGGTGTACACCATTGTTTCCAAAATACAATAAGTATCATAGAATTCAAAAAGAATGGTGTTAGGAATGGCTCAAGGCACACTATGACATCACAAAAAATAAAAATTTAGAAAGTTGTTAAAGTAATGCCTATTGTGAGAACTATCTGTTCAAGACCATCTAATTTTGTGTACACTAATCAGTTTATTTTAGAATGCTTGGAAGCACATATTGGTAAAGAACTATGTAACTTCCAAGAAGTAAAAAAAAATCCCACAGAGAGTGATAACAGGATGCCACTCTTGAAACCGTTTGTCCTTATGAACTGTACTCACAAGGACACAACCATGCTAAAATCCATACTAGAGATCTATTATCGGGAAGATGCATTTTATTTATTTTCCTCTAATGTCTCTAAAAGATCTTTTCAGTGAAAAGACTTAATTGGGTTAAACTGTGCTACAAACACAAGAAGATTACGGGCAAAATAATATCTTACAAAAGAAAATAAAGGAACCTTAGCCTATCATTGTTATAAAGTCAAGGGGATTATCTGTGGATTTTTAGGTGAGAATTGATAAGAGAAGGGAGATGCTGACCTTTTGCTGTTCTTTCAAGAAGGCTCTAATACTGCTTCTGCATGTGAAAAAAAGAGGACAACCAACAGTAAGTGGTGGTATCATCGGTAGAGCTGAAAAACCAGATTAGGGACAGATCATGATGGAGAAAATCTATATATGTCATCAATAAGAGTTGACAATGACAAATAAATCAACCGATCACTTTCTTTCCTAGCAATTTGTCCTTTCCCAACGGTCTCCAGACCAATTGGTTCTCAGCAGAAATGGTAGAAATAAATCACATTAGATCCCCTTAATGAAATATTTTTTCAGACATGTTGCATTAAAATCCCCAGTGTCCTCATTCAGCAGGTAATAGGCTTGTGGATGGGAAGATGGGAGCCATAGATTAACCTGTTTGGAATGACAGAATTGAAACAAGAAATTGGGCCCAGTTTCAGAATTGAGATCATGGCACGTTTCATATTAAAATCATCCTTCTGAGTAGTGTTCTTCCTACAGGATTAGCAACTCCAAAGCAGAGGAGGAAAAGGCAGTTTTTGCATTAACAACTTAAAAGACAATTCTCCTTTGGGAATATTGCAAATTGAATAGGTAGAGATGCTACCTGTATATGCTAATACTCTACAGCTAACTTAGTGCATTTTGTTCACGGATCATTTGGTCACCATTCAATGTTGCAACGGCACTCAAAAAATGACATAACCATTTTTCATAATTACAATTCATATTTATGATGGCTACGGTGTCCCAAGGTCATATGATCACCTTTCGTGACCTTCTGAGAAGCAAAGTCAATGGGGAAGCCAGATTCACTTAAGAATCAGATTACTAACTTATCAACTGCAGTGATTCACTTACAACAGGGGTGTCCAAACTTGGGAACTTTAAGACTTGTGGACTTCAACTCCCAGAATTCCCCAGCCAGCTGTCTGGGGAATTCTGGGAGTTGAAGTCTACAAGTCTTAAAGTTCCCAAGTTTGGACACCCCTGACTTACAACCTTTCTTGCTGCCATTGTTAAAATGGGGGCAAAATTCATTCAACAAAGTCTCTCACTTAACAACAGAAATTTTGGGCTCAATTGTGGTTGTAAGTCGAGGACTACAATATTTACTTATCTAAACTGAAAAACAGACCACAGTCAGGCAAAAGAGCAGTCAGAGAGGGATCAACTTCTGACTTTCTGATGGCTTCCCCACCGACTTTGCTTGTAGGAAGTTATCAGGGAGTATTGGAAATCATATTTATGTGACTGCAGGGATGCTGCAACCTCTCACAAATCTATACAACTAAAAATGTAATGTTTGTTTGTTCGAAATCTCAAATCTCCGAAGGTTCTTCACTGATTGCTTTGAAATTTCGACACAACGTTGCATTCGAATACGCGCATGGTATATTATATAGATGTCACACCTGTGACAGGTAAAAACCTGCTTTTTTGAAAACCAGCGCCATTTGCTGGACGTAAAAGCAACACATGCTATACTAAATATTTCACGATTCCATTTCAATGTTTCCGATTGCATTGTTATATTGATTTTTTATACATTTCCATTAATTTTCATACATATCTGTTCTGACCCCCCTCTCCCCCCGCCAACACAGACACACTCCGAGCCAAAGATACTTCACGAGGTTTATTGTACAGACAGACAGATCCTTGGCAGCAATCCAACACTAGACCTTCAGAACCCTCCCGCACTGATACGCAATAGCAGCTATCCAGCCTGCCACGCTCACAAGACTGTACTCCCACAATAGTTCCTGCATTGACTTCTGCAAAAGGAGTCCTTTTATAGTCTGGAGAGGAGTCTAATTATAATCAGCTGAGCGCAATTACCTCCGGTAACTGCGCAATTGCTCCTGACGCCACTTAGCGTGCCCGTAACAAGCATTCAATAACTCACTGCTGATGTCTGACTCGCTGTCCTGTGACTCCTCCCCACTGCTCCAAGGCATGACATCAGGAGCACCCTCCCTTTGGCTTTCACCACTGCTCCATGCCTCAGGCGCCTCCTGGTGGCCAACCAGCCTCTCTGATCCCTGCTCGGAGTCAGAACCCTGCCCAGGGTTCTCCACATCCTCCAGAGCCGACTCATAGGGACTCTTGTTGTCGGAGTCTGGTGGCAGCTCCAACAGCTCCTGCTGGGCCACAACACATATCGATGAAATTGCACAGTATCAGGCTGGAAGATACATAAGCAGCAATGAAGCTGTATGGCGAATTCTATCATTTCCCATACATGAACGAAGTCCAGTTGTTGTTCACTGAGCAGTACATCTAGAAAATTGACAACACATTTATTTCACACCTGCAAATGTGCAACAAATAGCCCTGAATCCACCGGCTACAATGTTAACTACTTTCTTCACGTTATGTCAAAATGACGCATTTGCGAAAACACTGCTGTATTTGGAAGTGCCTACGTATTACACATGGAATGCGAGTAGAAAATCATTTCAATGATGCAAATGAGGAGAGCGAGTGGACGGGCAACCTGGCATATTCAAAGAAACTATGATAGGCAGACTGTACACAGTGCATCCCAATCAAGATGAATGTTTCTTTCTTCGCATGCTGTTGGTAAATGTGCCCAGTCCAACGTCTTTCCAGCAACTGAAAATTGTCAATGGCGTTACACATGCCACTTTCCGCAGTGCAAGTCAAGCTCTGAATTTATTGGAGAACGACAGACACTGGGATGTTTGCATTAATGATGCGTGCAATATGTCACATCCAAATCAAATTCGTGCATTGTTTGCAATCATATTGACCGCCTGCTCTCCTTCATCTCCAACAGAGTTATGGGAGAAATATAAATCACACATGGCTGAAGTTATTTTCCATCTAATACGCAAGTAAAATTCAAATATGAACATGGATTTCACAGCAGAAATCTACAACGAAGCGTCGATAATGATTGAAGATTTGTGCTTAGAAATTGCGAACAAAGTTCTCAATCAATTGGGAATGCCATCACCAAATCGATCTGCTGCTGCTTCGTTCGATGTAGAATTGCGTCGTGAACAAAATTGCAACACAGGTGATCTTTTGTCGTATGTGCAATCAAATATTCCTAAGCTAACGCTTGAGCAAAATGGCATTTATGATCAAATAATGCAAACTGTCAATAACGGGGTTGCAGAAATCTTCTTCTTAGATGCGCCAGGAGGAACTGGTAAAACATTCCTAATTACATTGATTCTGGCAGCAATTCGATCCCAAAATGACATAGCCTTAGCTCTTGCATCATCGGGAATAGCTGCAACATTGCTACCAGGTGGAAGAACTGCTCATTCAGCTTCGAAATTGCCATTGAACATGCAATTCATTGAAACTCCCATGTGCAACATTTCCAAAGTATCCGGCATGGGAAAAGTATTGCAGAAATGCAAACTTATTGTTTGGGATGAATGCACAATGGCGCACAAAAAATCACTCAAGGCTCTTGATCGATCATTGCAAGATTTGCGAGGAAACATCAGACCATTTGGGAACGCATTAATATTGCTTGCAGGAGATTTCAGGCAAACATTACCTGTAATTCCTCGATTGACACCAGCGGACGAAATAAATGCTTGCCTGAAATACTGTACTTTGTGGCGACATGTAAAGACATTAAAATTAACTACAAATATGCGTGTCCAGCTGCAAAACGATCGATCAGCTGAGATATTCTCACATCAATTGCTGGAAATTGGGAACGGAAAAGTGCCGTTTGATCTGACCTCAGGACGAATTTCACTGCCTCATAACTTCTGCATTTTAGTGACACCAAAAGAAGAATTGGTTGAAAAAGTATTTCCCCATATTCCAACCAATTATAAGAATCACGATTGGCTGAGTGAACGAGCTATCCTTGCGGCCAAAAGCAAAGACGTCTACAAACTTAACAATATTATTCAGTCTAACATTCAAAGTGAGGCAGTCAGGTACAAGTCCGTCGACACTGTTGTGGAAGCAGTTGAAGCGGTTAATTATCCAACAGAATTTTTGAATTCAGTCGATCTGCCAGGGATGCCACCGCACGTACTGCAATTGAAAATCAGCGTGCCAATTATCATGCTGCGAAATATCAACCAGCCAAAGCTTTGCAACGGCAAGTGGCTTGCAGTAAAAAAATTAATGACCAACGTCGTAGAAGCAACAATCTTGACAGGACCTTTCAAAGGTGAAGATGTCCTCATTCCTCGCATTCCTATGAGTCCAACGGATATACCATTTCAATTTAAGAGATTGCAATTCCCAATTCGATTGGCGTTTGCAATCACCATCAATAAAGCTCAGGGCCAATCTTTAGAATTGTGCGGTTTAGATCTAGACACGGATTGGTTCTCACATGGGCAATTATATGTTGCGTGTTCTAGAGTCAGCAAAGCAGACAATCTCTATATCTGCACACACAATGGAACAACAAAAAATATTGTATACCCACAAGCATTGTGAAATTAAACATATTAGAAACTTGCGCTTTCTCTTTTCTTTCTTTTCCATTTCCACAGCAATGCGTGGCCGGGTTCAGCTAGTTTGTAAATAAAACTGTTCTGGTCATCATGGAAATTTCAATTTCATAGGAGTAATGGATCCCAGCTTGTTACATATTTTTTTTTTAATTAGCAGATTTGAGGTATCTAGCTTCAAATACGGTTGCAGTATAATGCATTATTTGAGCTAACCTGAGGGTACAAACAAACAGATAAATTCAATAATAATTTTAATAGCATTTAGGTTTATACAGGGGACACGGTGGCTCAGTGGCTAAGATGCTGAGCTTGTCGATTGAAAGGTTGGCAGTTCGGCGGTTCGAATCCCTACCGCCGTGTAACGGGATGAGTTCCTGTTACTTGTCCCAGCTTCTGCCAACCTAGCAGTTCGAAAGCACGTAAAAAATGCGAGTAGAAAAATAGGGACCACCTTTGGTGGGAAGGTAACAGCATTCTATGTGCCCTTGGCGTTTAGTCATGCCAGCCACATGACCACGGAGAATGTCTTTGGACAGCGCTGGCTCTTCAGCTTTGAAATGGAGATGAGCATCGCCCCCTAGAGTCGGGAATGAGTAGCACATATGTGGGAGGGGAACCTTTACCTTCACCTTTTAGCAGGTTTATATTGGAAGAAAAAAGAAAACATCGCTTTAACATTGGTTTCACTAAGAGAAAGTTGGGTGGGAGGTTTGCCTACGGCATGGATTTAAAATGTTAAACTGATAGTTATTGAGTAATTAAAAATCAGGCAGCCAAAAGATTGATGTCAAGTACTTTGCGCATATGTGTGCACTACTGGGGAAGACTGAGATATCAGAAAGGATATGTTTCCTTAAATAGGTGAATGCTAGTGGGTTTTTAAAAATACAATGAATTAATTGGAGGCTTGTACAAGAAAAGAATAAAAAAAAGAATTAATCTCAGCTGTCAGGGAAACAGGAAGAGGGTTGTCCATGTGTTATTCACACATAAACACACACTGCCTCCATGACTCCAATGCAGCCTGTGGGGTTACCTGATTTATGTGCTTTTGCAAAAACAGGCAAAGCAAGGATCTGAGCCCCACCTCTCACAGAAGAGGCTGGGAACTTGCTTCCACTTTGCTGAGAAATTATGTTTTTTATCATTCTGCACTTCTGCACTTTTGAAATAAGTGTGCAATATTTTTTTTATAAAGGTGAAAATAGACATTATTTAATGGAAGTATGTACTCCTCAAAAGAGTTGGAGTAGAAAAATAGGCTTCTGCTCACTCTCCAGCTAAGGAAGTTAACTCCTGTCTTGCAGGCGACACAGGAAACTGGCTTGAGATGCCTACATAGCTAATGACAAAAAAAAATCATGCTCCGTGACAAATCTTATAAAAGCATTCCACTGGAAATAATACTTAACTAATTATGCATCATCTTACAGCTATGTGTCTTCCTGAAGAAGCTTTAAAATTCAGTGGACTCTCATGTGTGTCTCCTGTTTTCAGAATGTTGTGTTTACTTCCTTGTTTCTACGTACATTTTGCCAAATGTCCCTTTTTTCCTAGTTTCCAGAGTCTCCACCAGTCTTTTGCAGTGGATCCCTCCCTGCTTTATTACTACATGCGTAGCAACCACTCTTCTCACAGAACTACAAATCTGTGTGAAGAGTAAATAAAGTGTGATCTATAATAAGTTTTGGGATGATAAATGTGCTAATTTCATGCTTCCAAAGTCATCTGTTTTTTATTCCCAGCTCATCATTGAGTTGACAACAAGTCTCCTTTTTCAAAATGCTGTCCTTTCACAGAACTTCAAATGATACTCAATAATACTCCCTGAATCTTTTTTTTTCTTCCTTTCGTCAGATGCTACCATATTTTCTAGGTTAAATTGGGAGCAGAGCTACAATTTGTACAAGATAATCAATGCAAGCCTTGGATTACTACCTTGAAACAGCGTACAGGATTAAACAGGTGATTTATTATAATACAAAATATACCAATAAATCTTATCAAGATCTCTAACTGCTGATCAAGATGAACAGCCTCCTGTATGCAATGTACTATATATATATATATATATATATATATATATATATATATATATATATATATATATATATATATATATATATATATATATATATATATATATATGAAAATGTAAGGTGGGTTATTGTATTAAGAATTTTAATTTGGGTCATGCATTTGTGTCATTCATATTTTGCTATGATTTCTTATTATTGCATGAAGATATTAAGATTTTGTAGAATTTTTGTTTCCGGTGCTTTGGTATTTGATGTAATGGTACTTAAGGAGAGTGCTTTAGATCGGTGTATGTGTGTGTGTGTGTGTGCCATGTCCCTACTCATGGTTTCCAGCGCCTTCTCACGTCACTAAATGAGTCCCCTCCTTCCCCTGCTCACTTTGGATCATGCGAGGCCCGCCGCCGGCTGTCGCGAGTCCCCTGAGCCGGGCCCTTTGCCTCTCTCCGTTCGCTCGACTGGCTGCCTTTCTGGGGAGGCTTTAGGGGTTGGCAGCCGGGCGGAGCCTGAATCTGAGACAGAGCATGGAGAGAAGTTGGGGCGGCAGTCGAATGGGGTGGGCGACGGGAGCCGGACACTGGAATCGGCTGTCCTGAGGCTCATATTCGCGAGGGTGAGTGAGCAGCTGCTTAAATGCAAGGAAAATGGGTTCCGAAAAAAAGAAAGGACGAAAAGGGCTGCGTGGTTGTTGAAGGCAGGACCTCGGTGCTATCTGCGGAAGAGAAAGAGAGTGCAAGAGTTGTTTTTGTATTTGTGGGGAAACTGGATATGAACATTTAGAGTTCCTTAGCCAACCACTTTCTAGCATAGCGTGTTAAAGGAACGTCACTACGTGTCGTTAGCTGTAGTTTAGCGTGTCGTGTGAACTTACAGTGCTGACTTGAATAAGTTGTGATTCCTTCAAACATCTTGCGTGAATGCACCAAAGGCTGTTTCCAACAGAAGTAGGAAGCGGGGCGAGAAGCCATATGTCTTGAGTGTGTGGTGCCCTGCATCTTAAATATGTATATTTATACGTGGAGGTGGGAGTGGGGAAACTGATACACTTTTTCAGCCTCACCTTTGTGTTTAGCTGGGCTGGTATTACTGTTCTTTATCTTGTACTTTAGAACTGTTTGTTGAACATCCGGGAATGAAAGCGGAATTGTAACATAGCAAATAAATACCTAAATAACTTAAGTGGAGAAATGACTCACGTTTAGAGACGGAACATCTCCTGGGCAGTCTACAGATATGTTAGGCCAAAACTCCCAAGAGTTGGAGTTTAAGCACATCTGGAAGAGGCCAAGTTAGGGAAAGCTGGTGTAGAGGATATGAGATACAGTATTTACTGTAGGCAAAGGCTGTGTTGCAGAAGTCTGTGGTTCTGGAGAGAGAAAGAGCTTGCAGTGCGTACTGGACTTGATGGAGTTGTTAGGGATTCAGAAAAAAACTGAAAGACCAGACAGGATGAGATGTGAGGATGGACAATGGCCAGAAAAGCAGGCAAATGGAAAAACTGATATATATATTTGGGTCTATATGAGGGGATCTGAAGGGACAGGAAAAAGTCTTGGGGCTCAAGGATCTGATTGATAATTGCCTAAATCCGATATTACTGTCGCTTTAAGAAGGATTGCCTGGCAGATGAAGAAAATATTTGGTGTTGTGGTAGTGATTACTCTTCCACATCTGAGGATCTCTCTAGCCCAAGTTTTTATGTGAAGCTTCTTTTGAGTACACAGAGTTCTTTGCTTCCCCGGCAACCTTTTCTTTTCCTTTCAAAATATTTTTTCTTCCCTGCCTCACAGCCACTTAAGAAAAATTGGCTGCCTTAAAATCAAACACAGAGCAATACTCCTGATCAAATGAAGGTCTAGATTCCCTCCCCCTCTGCCCCATTGTCCTATATTATATCTATTTCTGCTCCCCCCCTTTTTTGCCAATATTTTTGGTTAGTCTTATGCTGTCTGGATTAGTATTAGGCCCACTGTTTAAGACATCTCTGTTTGGGGCACCCAGTCCTTACTTTCTGGGTATTAGCTTTCAGCCAAGGATAACAGTTAACAGTGAAAAATGTAGTTGAGAATAAGTGGGATTCACCCCCCCTCCAATTTGTTTGAGAGCAGAGTATGTAGTTTGAACGAGAGGTTTCTCGTCTATAAAATGGAGGCAAACTGATTATTTCTAGTTCTATACTTGTTTATTCATCAGTAATTTATTCTAATTTTCTGGGCTTTATTTTATCCCCAATAAATATGCCTGGGATTAAAACTTTCAAACAGTGAAGAGAGTTTTATTGGTTGTATGTATGGTTTCTTAGCCCACTAAATTCCGCTATGCTGCCTCAGCTGGGGAAGGGGCTCCCTGGATTAGATGAAAGAAGAACATTAGAAGTACACACTAAAAGTATGCGATCCCAGCAGAGTCATTTTAGATGTGAAGGACATCTCAAGTGCCTGGCTAGAGCAACCAGACATTTATATGAGACAGCAGCAGTATATGAAAACGCTGGAGGCAGATAATCACTTTAGCGACAATGGCAAAGGCATAATTTCATACTGTGCTAGAGAAGGCAATAATAAACTATTCCTGTAGTTTACAAAAAACAATGGGTAGTCAATATAACATGATTGATGATAATAGTGCTGGATGATAGCTCCTCAGATTGGATGGCACTGAACAGGTTACTGAGGAAGAGCAGGGGATATCTCAGAGTACTAATTATATTTATGATGTACGGTAGTAAGATTAAAGCTTTTGGGAAGTATAGTTGCTGATGCTGACATGCAGGAAAATAATCCAAAGTTGTAAAGACAGAATTACAGTAGGTGATGGAAAATAAGATCCATGAATGTGGGACAATTCGACACAGTTAAAGATAAAATGAATCATTCACTGATATCTTAGGAATCACCAAACTGAAATAATCCAAATTGGACACTTTCAGCCTGAAGATTTATGATTTATTATTCAGCACATGAAAAACAAAGAAGGAATTGATTCATAATCAGGAAGAATACAGCAAGGACAGTACTTGATACACTTCAATCAATGACTGAGTAATATAAAATAGACTCCATGGGCAACTCTGTGATGTGACACCTACCCAATTTTATGAGCCAACAAATGATGTAGCAGTAGGGAGATCTCAGGAGATTTATAGTCAAATTCAATCTAAAATGGGTAGAATAGGCAAGCAAGGTATGCTGTTTGTGACTGGATATTGAAAGTTGAAAATATAAAGGAAGAAAAGGTAGCAGGAGAACATCATCATTTTTTTCCAACCCAGAGATTTCTTCATTGCTGACATAGTCTTCCAATAGCCAAAATGACTGTGCAATACCAGATGAAATATACAGAAATCAAATTAACTATATTTTTAGCACACAGAGAGAAAATCCCAGTTATGATATCAAAGCCATAGTCAGGGACTTACTGTGGAAGAGATAATAAGTTGTTCGTGTGCAAATTCCATACTGAGTTGAAGCAAAAGAAGAAAGCCAACTAATTTTGACATGAACTTCAATCATCATCATTTTCAAGAAGAACATCAGGAATCATTCTGAACTCCTGAACTTCACTGATTCAGAGTCAGAGGAACAATGCAATGAAATCAAACACATTGTTTTTTTTTAAAGAAAATTTTATTGGTTTTTAAACATTTATGGGAAAAGGTAAGGGGATACATAAAATTTTTTGGCAGCTCCTACACTAGTGATAGAAATCCATCCTTATCTCACAGTTTTTACAATCTTAAAAACAAAATATAAAAGATAAGCAGAAAACAAAGTCTTATTCTATATTGTCAACCATGTGTTCAATCATTTTTCCTTTGTCCCTTTCTAGAATATCAACAATTACTATTATTTCAAATACTTTTATTTTTGTGACCTGAGCCTTTTCGATATTGCTCCTTCCTCCCTGTCCCCAGAGGGAGCCACAGCCCCCCCCCTTCCTTCTTGTCTTGTACCTTGCTATCCTTTTCACTACCTTCGCTGTGTTCGTCCTCTAGGAGGGGGAAATGCTTTTTAATGAAGGCTTCAGCCTCCTGCACTGTATTAATTCTAATCCTATTTCCCTCCCAGAAGATCAGCTGAAATCAAGCACATTGTTAAGGTGATATGTAGAAGGAAATTGTCAAAAACTAAGAAACAAAGGAAACTGGATATTTGAACAATTGATAGAAATTGCCAAAAAAAGAAAAATCAAAGCCAAGAAGGACAGGGATTTCAGGAAGGGACAAAGAATTTCAGAGAGCAATTAGAAGAGATAAGAATAAGTACTAAAATTATATCTATAAAGATACTGAAGGTAGGGACATACATGGAAAAACAATAAGCCTCCAAAATATTTCTAAACTCAGGAGATTCCAACTTCAAATTGGTTTGTTGAAGGATGCCATAGGATGTCAGTTAGTAGTTATTTGAAGGAAGATAAAGATGAAAGGCATATACTGTCATTCTATGCAATTCAGAAGTTGATGTCCAACATTCTCTACTTGCAAGACTATCTAGTGCTAGAACATGAAGTTAGATCGGCATTCCAGTCATTACCAAATTGGAAGGCTACAGGAATTCATGGAATATAAAAAAATATGGGAAACAACATATGGGAAAAGAACCAGTAAGGATCCTAACCAAGCTCTGCAAGCAAATCTGGAGAATGACATAGTGCTTTCAAAGATTTGGTCAGGCCACATACCAATACCAAGGAAAATGGCTTGCTGCACACTTTACAAACAGAGTGTACAAACTATCAAACAATATCTTTCATTTCACATTCTAGCAAAATAATGCTTAGGATAATTCAGTGTGGAATAAAGGCCTACATGGAAAGAGAGATGAGAGAGATGCCTTATTTTGAAGTGATTTTAAAAAGCTGCTGAATGCTGAACAGAATTAGTGAGTGATTATAGAAAGGACATGTCTACCATGTCATCCTGTGGAAAATGGGAATCGTATAGCCTCATGTAAAGATCATGGAAGAGAAGCTGATCAGGACAGAATGCAGAATGCCTCCAGGTTGGCAAAGGAATGAGACAAGGCTAAATATTATCTCCTTATTTATTTGGCTAATATATTGAATATACTGTATATTCCGATATACTGAATTGGAAGAAGATGAATGTGGTATTAAAATTATAAGAAGAAACATTAATAACATGTGATGTGTTGATGACACTAGCTGAAATGCAAATGATCTGCAAACTCTGGTAATAAATGTCAATAAGCATAATAAAAAAAAGTTTAAATATAAAGAAGGCCAAATTAATAGCAAGTAGAGAAATTGCCTGAGAGCTGACAATGAAGATATTGAATTTGTGGATAGCTTTTGCCTTTTAAGGTTGACTGCCAATAGTAAAGAAGCTGCAGTTAAAAACTGTGCTGCAGTTTGTTGAAGATCTTGGTGACACATCACAGCATCTGATTCTTTTCTATCTACAAAGATCAGAAATGTGCAGGCAATAGCTTTTCCCCCCTATGATATTTTATATAAACACACGGAGTTTGAAAAAGCATTACAGGAAAAGTAATTAAGCTTTGATACCCGTGTTTTCTTGAAAATAAGACGGGTCTTATTTTCTTTGGGCCCCAAAATAAGCACTAGGGCTTATTTGGGGGGGGGTGTCTTATTTTTTCCATGTACGGGAGGCCCACTTCTGCTTGCTCATGGCGGGGCAGGGGGATTGTAGAGCTGCCCCATGTGCCCTGCACTGGCTTACCTCAGGGTGCCTGCAGCCAGGCACCCACACCCCAACATCTGCTTCACCTTGTGGCGGCAGTTCCAGCATCCCTGTCCAGCAGGATTCTGCGTGGCCACTGGTCCACTTCATCTGCTTGCTGATGGCTGCAACAGAGCAGGAGGCTGAGCAACGAGTCAGTGCTGTGGCCACAAGGTGAGATGGGTGTGTGTGGACCAACATCCTGCACCGGCTTACCTCAGGGCCCCCACAGCCAGGCCATCCACACCCTGACACCTGCCTCACCTCCCAGATGTGACACCAGCACACTGCTCAGCCTCTTGCTCTGTTGTGGCTGCGAGCAAGCAGAAGAAATGGGCCAGCGGCCAGGTGAGCTCTTGTTGCACATGGCTGCCAGTGAGGCAGGTGTCAGAGTGTGAGTGGCCTGGATGCGAGGGCCTTGAAGTAATCTGGTCCGGGGGGTTAGGACAGCTCCACCACCACCACCTGCCTCGCTTCATGGTCACGGCACCACAAGCAACCAGATAGAATGGGCTTGTGGGTGACTGTGCAGGCTCTTAACTAGGGCTTACTTTGGGGTTAGGGCTTATATTAGGCACATGTGTTAAAACATGCAAGGTCTTATTTTGGGGATAGGCCTTATTTTCAAAGAAACGGGTATTTGTTGAAGGAAACTGAGAATAGCATGGATTGCCAACAAATCAACCCAGAGTTGTCACTTGAGGTACAAACAATCAGGCTCAAATGATCAAATCATGAATCATCATATTATGCAAAGATCCATCTCTCTGTAAAAGGCTCTAATGCTAGGAAAGATGGAAGGAAAGAGAAGATGACAACAAGAGGAGGCAACAATGTGGATGGACTCAGTTATAACGGCAATGAATGCATCATTGGAAGACTTGAAATAGAAAGCTAATAACAGATTATTCTGGAGAAAATTTATTTATATGGTTGTTAAGAGTTTACATTGGCTTGATAGCACATAATGTATTAATGGACAAATTGAGAAAAAAAACTTCTCCGCGTAGGAGTGAATGGGTTTACATTTGTTCTCTTGCTTTTGAAAAAAAAAGTTTACTTTTCCAGCTTACAACTAATGGCAAAATTCAAAGTACTTGAAAAAGTAATTTTAAAAATGATATTTCTTGTGCCTAGATTTTTGGAAGTGAGGGTGGTTAATTTTCTGTTTGTTTTCCCAGACCTGGTACTATATGCAACTAAGCCTGAGAAAAAGAAATGCCCTAGATGGCATTTTTATTGGATACAGTCTTGTTAATATACCATATGCAACATTTCAGAGGATTATAATGCTTTTCTTCAGAGCTTGTAACTGAAACTGTTTAGAAGCCAGTGGCAGATTCTAGACTGACAGCAGCTGCTCAGTGATTTCCTCTGAGTATTTGGAGTGTGATTGGATATTTCTGTAATATAATATTTAAGACTTCAAAGCCTGTAGGAATTTAAGGGTGGGAAAGAGGTAAGGGAATAGTAGGAGCTCCTAAACTGTATGTGATTCAGCTGAAGAGAGAATAAACTTCTGGGCTTTCTCTTGGCAAAACACCAGTTGTTTTTCTGCATTTTGTGCTGTGTATAATCTCATATATCTGCCAGGCCAGTGAATGCTGGCTGGGGAATTCTGGGAGTTGAAGTCCACATGTCTTCACAGTGTTGAGGTTGAAAAGCTCTACACTAGGCTATCCTAAATTGTGGGACTCATGTTCATGGATTTCAGTGGACTTTATGTTATGACCAATGGTGGGATTAAAACTGTTTTAGTATCGGTTCTGTGGGTGTGGCTTGGTGGGTGTGGCTTGGTAGGCGTGGCTTGGCTTGGCTTGGTGGGGGTGGCAGGGAAAGGATACTATAAAATCTCCTTTCCCTCCCCACTCCAGGGGAAGGATACTGCAAAATCCCCATTCCCTCCCGATCAGCTGGGACTCGGGAGACAGAGAATAGATGGGGGTGGGGCCAGAGTCCAGACAGAGGTGGTATTTACCAGTTCTCTGTACTATTCAAAATTTCCACTACCGGTTCTCCAGAACTTGTCAGAAACTGCTGAATACCACCTCTGGTTATGCCTTGAAACTGGTGTAGAGAACCAGAAGTGAATTGCATGCAAACAGAGGAAGAACTAGTGGAACTTGCACACACACAAATCTAGTTGTCAGTGTGAAAGAAATGTGAAGACACAGGAATCTTCCCCTGGTATACTCTGATTAACTGCAGATGAATTTTTGGCTATGATTCTCACTAGAAGGGTTTTGTTTTGTTGAAGGGGGACTTGAAATGCCAGTGTGAAGGACAGCAAGAGAGTTCACCTTGAAACTACAAGTAGTTTTAACTCTAGAAGAATGTGTCCTGTCTCATTTTCCTGCATGGACGAGCATCTTTGGTGGTTGTCCATTAAGGTCAAATTTCATCTGTTTTGTACATCTTCCCTGCCTGCCTGCTTGCCAAGCATGTGGTATGAGATGCAAAATGTAGTAGTGGTGATAGAACTCAATTTTCTAGGCACAATTTGAATCTTAATGTTGCCTAGAGGGAAGGAGTCTCAGATATGTTTCAGAAGAGAAAACAAATTCCATTAGGCTGCTGTTAAAATTAATTGCTTGTGCTTTTAACTTGGGTGCCCAAACTAGCTTTCTGGGTAGAGAATTCTACAGTGGAGAAGCCAGATTTAGAGTGCACATAATTACAGAGTGGAAGAATGATAAGATTAATGGAAAGTAGAGAAAAAAATCTTACTTAATAAATAAAAAATTATTTTGATATCTAAATTGCACTGGTAGAAAGAAGGACAGGTTGATGAATTTTGAGAAGGAGTGATTTATATTTTGCTTATGTATCCTATGAGGCTGCTTAGCTTTCATTTGGCAAACTGAATAGGGAATGTAGAGTGATATAGAATTGATAGCTTATTACAAAAACCTGCTAATATGACAGTTTAGGTTTATCACAAGATCCACAGGTAAAAGACTTTCATTGAGGTTTTGCTGGAGCTTCTAAGTTTTATTTATTTTTTCTTGCTGTTTTAGGAAAAATTCAGAAACAGGGTGCATAGTTCACTTTCAAGACCTAAGACAAGAAAAAGATCTATGAGTAAAGATTACAAGATTGTATTCATTAGATTTCTGAACATGGGATTTGTGTTCCAGGTTGAAAGGAATTGTCTTGATGATTCTCTTCTTGGTTTGATTAGTTTAAAACAGCTCTCTCTTTTGGGTGAAAGGTAAGAGTTTTGTTCCTCCTGTAGATTAGGAACTCTTTACAATTAGACCAAAGTACAATAGATTTGATTGACTGAAGAATGCATATATATATATATATATATATATATATAAATCAAAACTCACATTTTGAAAAACAGGCTTCCTTCCCCCTTTTCTTCTGTATTTTTCCCCCTCTTGTCCTTCATATTCCTTATACAGTATTTACATTTGCTGAAAAGCAGATGGCTGACTTGGAGAGGGATCTGGGGGTGATTTTTGTTTGATGGTCTGTGGAGAATTGTGTGTGTATATAAAAAAAGCCTCCTCCAAGCTATTGTTCGGCAAATGTATGGAATATTACAGCAGTCATCCCCAGAAAGATACATCAAAACAAAAAAGGAGGAGGGGCTTATAGCCAGGCTGGAATGGGCATAATGGGAGTTTTACTTCAGCAGCTTTCCAGATTTGACAGAGGCTTCATTTTTAGGTAATCACTGGAAATACACTTACAAACACTCTCCTTAAAAGCAATGCATTTAGTAACATGGAAAATGCTTCACCGTAGTGTTACATTTAGGACTAGCAATTTGCTAAATAAAAGCCGCCTGTCGTTTGTACCTGTATGCTGCCTTATGCCATGAAACAGGTAATATTTTTAAACGAGTGAACAGTACATGTACTTGCTTGCTATCGTACCAAAAACCTACAGCCTTTTTCTTTCATTTTGCCCTCTGGGTGCCAAAACGCAGGTTTTATACTGCCTGCTTAATTTTGTATGACACTTCTTTCTTTGTGGCAAGGGGAAAAAAACTGGGATAGTTGTTCTGACTATCCAAGAGGAGTGAATTATGTAGTTACAACAAGGCTTTCTCTGTGTGAAAGCCACCGAATGGCTGAGAAAAAACACCCATCAAACCATATAACCTTCTATTCTGTTTCAAGGCAGTTGGCCACTGTGATGGTAACTTCAGGGAAATGAATGTCAGGCTGTTTTGAAGCTTTTTACATACTGACAGCCTTGGGGCTGTCTTTGCAGTTTGTTACTGCCTTGTGTAGTAACACACTATAATTTACTCCACTTCTGCTTCTGTTACATGTCTCTAGTTCAGTGCTTCTCAAATAGTGGGGCGGGCCCCCCAGGGGGGGGCGCGAGGCTCCGTAAAGGGGGGCTCAGCTCAAATTATTTTATATATTTTTGTTTTGCAGGTTAAAGTTTTTTTTAATATTGTGTTCCTTTAAATCCTGTGCTCCTTTAAATCTTTTCTGCTACAGTTAATAAAGCTATTCTTTGTTGTAAATTGATCCACATTTCTTTCTTTTTTTATTCTCTTATACGTTAATAAGGATACAGTGTTATGCAGAGGTATACTTATAACAATTTTATAGACAAATGATACTATTTACAGTTGCGCGGGGGGCGCGAAATGTTTTCTTCTTCCTAGGGGGGGCATGACAGAAAATAATTGAGAAGCACTGCTCTAGTTCAACAAGGGTGATCCTTTGTTTTCATTTTGCCTGTTGTGTTTTGAAATGCAACTTTAATATTTTTAATAGAAGAGGATATGTGTAGTTCAGGGTTGAATTGTGGAGTCCTCTGAGCTTGTTTGCTTGCAGACATTTCATTACCCAACTAAGTAACAACCTCAATGTGATAGTAAGTGTGGGGTTTGCTTCCTGTTTATATACAGCAGCTTCCCCTCCTAGTTTTGGCCTAGTATAGTTCTTTACAAAATTCTTTTATAATTTTATCAAATTGTAATCTTTGATGTGAGGAAAGGGGACAGTAATTAAACTTCCCGAATGCTTTCTGGAAATCATTTAGATCCATTAGGTGTTTATGCTGGATTATTCAAATTGGTTTCCCTAACCCATAGAAATAATAAACGGCTGCCAATTGTATTTGTATCAGGCAGTGATCTGACCCTACCAATAGGGTGATGGAAATCCCTTCTATCTCCAGCTCATATCAGCTCTGAGACCAAAATAAATTATGTATGACCACTTAATGTATTTCAAACCCAAGATCACTTGAGGCAAACTGATCCCCATGGGGGTTGAAATCTGTCAGAAATCACCTCCACCAGCTCAGGGAGAGATCTTGCTAGACAGCAACGGTTCATTAGTCGGGATCTCAATGCACTCAAATATTGGTATCAGGAACAAAATCCTGGATCACAGGAAGATGTTCCTCATGATCCAAGCTCCCTCCTTATCTCCTCAAGATACAGATCTTGCTGAAGCACCCAAAACACACTCTTTTGAAGAATTAAGGGTAGTCCTCAATTTATGACCACAGTGGCGACCAGAATTTTCATTGCTAAGACAAGCAGTTGTTAAGTGAGTCCCACCCAATTTTATGACCTTTTTTTGCCATCGTTAAGCAAATCACCGCAGTTGTTAAAGTGAGTCACGTGATCATTAAGAGAATCTGATTTTCTCCATTGACTTGCTGGTTGGAGAGGTTGCAAATAGAGATTACATGATCCAGGGATGCTGAAAAAACACATGCTAGTTGCCAAGCATCCAAATTTTGATCATGTGAATATGGGGATGTTGTGACGGTTGTAAGCATGGGAACTGTTGTGAGTAAAATTTTTAGATGCTGTTATAACTTCAAAGGGATTGCTAAATGAATGGCTGTAAATTGAGGACTTCCTGTAGTGAAAAAGTCGAAGGGCCATAACTCAGAACAGGGAGGAATTTGGATGGAAACTGTTCCAAGTTTGGCATCCTCAGGTAAGATTGAGAAACAAAAGAAAACAAAACTCAAAACTCTGGGTAGCCTCTACAGTGTGTGATAGCAATAGATTAGAACAATAATATCACTTAGTATAAACCTTACGCTGTATATTTAAAATTATTTGTGTTCTCTGCCAGCTATTTTTCAAAAAGAAAACTAATGTAAATCAGTAAACTTCCAGAAGAATGAGGGGAAGAATTTGGAGGGATGTCATGTGAAATGAGCCAATCGGATGTATTTCGTTGAGCCACTTTGGTGTAGTAATTTAAGGCACCGGGCTAGAAACTGGATGATTGTGAGTTCGATCCCACCTTGGACACAAAGCCAGTCACTTTCCGCCAGCCCTAGGAAGGAGGCAATGGCAAACCACTTCTGAAACACTTTGCCAAGAAAACTGCAAGGACTTGTCCAGGCAGTCTCTGAGAATCAGCATGACTGAACGGAAGAAAAAAATTGCAAAACGGGGTTTTGCTCTTCTTATATTGAAACTTCCTGTTTACTTTAGAGCACATTAGTATCAGGCCTGTGAATGAAAATAGATTGAGTTTCACATGCTTTGTAATTCCATCTGTAGTCAACTCAGTAGAAAATTGATTCAAATGTGCATACTGAAATACTTTATTTTATTTTTTATACCATCTTTTTGTTTTTTGCAAAGAACTCAAGGTACTGAATATACCTAATACTCCTTCCTCCTCCTATTTTCCCTACAACAACCATCCTGTGAGGTTGAGTTGGGCTAAGAGAGAGAGTAACATGCCCCAAAGTCATCAAGCCTCCAAGAGTCTGTATAGAAAAGAATAAACATTCATTAATTGGGACTGCCCTTATAGCAGGATAGCCTTATATATGAACAACATTGGTATATTTTTGTACTACATTGTACAATATAGTACAATGGTATATTTTTTTCTATTCCAGAACTACACATGCAGCCTTTTAATTTTGTCTTCCTGTTTTGAATATGGAGCCTTAGTGCAGTATTGTTATGGTTTCATGGGTTTGCAGAAAGTACTATATTGGTCTCCCACTTGGTATGAAATTATATTTTGTCAGAGGGGGGGGAATTGTATCTCAGTAGAATCCCTGAAAACAGAGCAATAATTACATCTGGTTAATTGCAGTTTCCTCCCAAATCTAAATAAATAGCAATCAGAAGTGGTCACAGCTCCTAAGGAAGATGCTGTTTTTGTGGGATGCACAGATGGCACAATACAAAGATAACTGAACTAAAAAGAGTGTGTCATTCTAGTTCAGAAAACAGCAGGAGAAAAAAAGAACTGCTCTGTTCGGTTACCCTGAGAGGCCTACAACATGGTGTGCTTGCTTCCAGGTGGTTGGCCAGAGTTTCAGCATGGCTGACTTGAGTGCAGACATAGGGAGAAGCATCTGTATGGTAAGCCAACTCCTTTTTATGGTCCTAGAGCAATTCCTCCACTCCTCCTTAAATGGATCTAGGTCAGTCTGTTTCTGCTGCTTTTGTTGGAATTTCCTTGCTTTAAAGTGGTTCAGTGGTTAGTCAATGTGTCCTGCCATTCTCAGCAATAGATCACTGGAGCTTGTGTCTTAGGTTACTGTGCCTGGGGGAAATTGTCTGTAACTAATTGTTACCTTATGTAGGAGGGGGTTATCAGGGTCTTGGTTGTAAGGGCCTTTTCCTTCAAAATCCCAGTTTTGCTCAAAGGGATGCAAGAAGCCTAGGCTTGCTGGCTGTCATTTGGGATACATTTCGGCATTTCATATTACGCTTTCTTAATCTGCCCTAAAAGATTTTAAGAGTGGTGAGTAGCCACATTTTTAAGAACTGAAATTTAGCAAACACATAACTGCTTATTTCTAAGTCCTTCAATTTATTTTTTTAACTTGTTGGTAAGGTAAGGAAGAAGCTACTAGTTTACAGGGTGATGAATCCTCCATGAACTTGTCGTAAAGAGTAGCCTTCCAAATTTGTGGTTAGCAATTTACAGTGCTATATTTAAAAAACTGCATGTGTTGGTAATCATAGCTAGACGCCACTCCATCTCACCCTACTTTTCCAATGCTGATTTCACAATCCTGATGTATTTAGATTAGATAGATCTGATGTCTGTAACAATGGCATTAACTTGACAAAATATGAAGAATGAGATCAGAGTAGAGTTCAATCAGTAGCATCTATCCAAAATAGGTAACATTTTTGATGGCAGAGATAACAGTGAACAAAACAAGTCAGAGCTAGAAGGCACATGGTAGTAACAAATCAGAGTTCATTTCTAAAATATGTGTGGCGAGGCAAAAAGCAACATTCATTTAAAATTGCTAACTTCTGAGCATGAAAAAGTATAGTTGGGGTCAGTCTGCAGATAACACTCTTTTAAAACCAATGGGACCTTGACAGATCTGTACCTTTATCTGATTGCAATGGGGCTGCAAGGTTTACTTATCTAATCCTGTTAAATGTAGCAGGAGTGACAAAAGAGAATTGGTAATCCGCCTATCAGCTACCTCTCCTCCACCATAAGATAATTTTTCCATTTTTTTCCCTAGTAGCTGATCTCCAGTGCAGAAATTGCTTAACAAACATCTGATTAGACATACCCACTTTTGTGCATTTAGGACAAACTATGCATATTTATGAATGCAAAAAAAAAAAGGGTGGGGGAGACAAACGAAAGAGCGAGGCAGCGAGAGAAAGACAACTTATTTCAAATTTAAATATTTTATTTTCCTGACCACTCTTTTTGCCAGCTACCTATTTGGAATTTTGAAACCAGGTAGTGGTTATGCTCACAAAAGAGCTGCCACAGTGGGCATGACCAGTCATAAAACACTCATTTATCGAAAGCAACGTAGCAGGCCCAGATTTTGGCGATGCCTCTGTGCGATATTGTGGCAAATACATGTTAATTTGGCGCTCTGTTTGGTAACATGCTTAGATTTCTATTTTGAAGATTGCCTAGTACTAAAGTAGATATATGAAGGCACATTGCTGTGAATACCACATTGCTCTCCCCCTACTGGAAAATTAAGAAGCAGGATAAAATTGGGGTCTTTCTGAATTTTCTCTTATGTTATTCATTGGAATAACATTGATGGTGCCTAGGTTTATATCCAGAAAGTTGTAAGTTTTTAAAGGCATCACAACTATTCTGAAAACTTGCAAGTGTCCACTTGTATGAAGTTGGTTTCCATGCTATATGTGTAGCCCTGAGACTGAACTGAGTAACAGAATCCTGGGCTCCTAGTCATTTGGAGGAAAATACCTTTAGAAAATAAATTGTTCAGCTATGTAGTGAAAACTGTCACAAATAAGTTGCAAGAACAGTTCAGTAGTTACTTGACGCTGTTGCCTTTGTAAAAGAAATGCTTAAAATGGCTTCCTTTGCTGTGGAATTTTTGTTTTTGATGTCCTGCTCCTGGTTATCTGCTTATGTTGTCTCAGGACTTCAGATAAAAGGAGCCTTGGATATTGCACTTCTACATATAAGAGTGTGGAAAATGTTGCTATTTTCCCCTTTAAATGAAGTTTGTTTTCCTCTGAGCTGTTTTAGTGCAAGCCCTAACATGCATGTGGTCTGTGTAAAACCCCAGACAGAGCCAGGCAAGACTGTACTCCTTCATCTGCTTTGTGGCCTGTTTCTTGACTCTTTGTTTATACTGCTTCTTGTGGAGCAAGAGTGAGGTGGTGCATTTTTTCCCTTCTTCTCTTCGATGATCCAGCAGCCATCTGGATCTCTGCAGCCCATATAGGGGAGAGAACAGACATTCTTTTCCTGAGTGGTAGAAAACTAGATTTGTGAAAGTTGAGAAACATTTCCATCTAAGCGAGGGCTAGATTTGGATTTCTTGGTTATTCCTTAATCACCAGAGAATCTAATTAAGGTGACCAACCGTCCTCCTTTAGGGAGGACAGTCCTTCTTTTGTAAGTTCTGTCCTCCCTCGAAAAGTGTCCTCCTACATGTCCTCCTTTTTGATATTTGAAGGGTAATCTGTTGCGCATTATGTGACGTATTTTATTAAACAGTTTTTAATGGTGTTTTTTTTACTTCATCTCAAGTATATTGAACAGATATTGAATCTTGTGTTGAATTTTTATCTAAAGAAATGCTAGACATTAAAATAGACGACAATTGTCTCTTTGAAGAAATTAGAAGACTGAATGTATATTTAAATTCTGAAAAATTAATACAATGGGAAAATCAACATGTTGAAATTGATAAAAGATGGGTGGATATTTTCAGCCATTTCAAAAATGAACATATTCCATGTGAACATTTATTTATACTTGTTCAATTTACGTTGTGCTGCCCTGGAACTAATGCAGCAGTTGAAAGAGTTTTTTTTTTCAATTGCCAATGATTTTTGGACAAGTGAGAAATCGAGATTGAATGTTGATACTCTAGCTGCAGCACTTGCCGTAAAATTCAATATGAAGGATATTTCTTGTTCAGATATTTCCAATATATTGTTAGAAGATGATACATTGACAAAAAATATTAATTCAATGGAAAAGTACTCATTTAAATAATAATTAACAGGCATGTAAGCATAATTACAATATAAAATGTTGCAAATGTTTTTATTATGCATATATCATATTTTAGTGTATTATTGTTGCAATGAATAAAATATTTCTTTTATTTACGATATATTTTTTCCAATTTATTTGTCCTCCTTTTCATTGTAAAAAAGTTGGTCACCTTAGCATTTTGGACAATAGAACGTGTTTTGTCCTCCTTTTCATTGTAAAAAAGTTGGTCACCTTAATCTAATGGCAGGCACCCTACCTTCTGATTGGCCACTAACAGCAGTGGATCTTTTGGCTTCTTCCTACAAAGATTCATGCATGATTACTTAATATGGTTCCCATGTAACTGGACAATTGGTTACAAAAAAAGCTTGCAAAATGACAAAGCTTATTGTTGTGCAATTTTGTGAAATACGAAATCTGATGAAAGCTACAGAATGGTAGTTGTACTAACATCTCGTTGAAGTGGATTCTTGTGACATCACCGAACACAGAAAGTTGTGTTCAGAGCAGGTTAATTATTGAGCAACTCCAGGCAGAACTAAAAACTCACTGCTAGAAAGCTTAGAGAGCCGGTACTGGTCAATGCTGATGGTATTAAAGTTTGTATTTGACTAAGTATGAAGCAGTTTCCTTTGTTATTACCATGCCACATTCCTCTTGAAAAAGGACCGATTCCCTGGGAGTCATTTGTGCTCCTTATTTTGTATATTAGCTTCCAAGTTAAAGCCGTTGTGTCAAAACCAACACTTCTTACCAAGGTTTCTCTGTCATTCATTTCAATCAAGTATCAGAAATTGGGATATTTATTTTTTAAAAATTGTAACTAGTTGACTGGAGTATATAAAAATCATGGAACTCTATGTAAGGAAATAAGTAATATGCAAGACACTTTCATTAAAATGCCATATGGCCAAGGTGGAAGCTTTCCGGTGTATTTTACTTTGACCTCATAATGGGGTGTCAAGATATAAGGAGAAGTGAGAAATAAACACGGAGCATGTGATTTTTCTCATAGAAGAAGGTTAGATCCAAATCTAATGAGCATAGCTACTTACAATTTCTGTAATGTACTGAGGACAGGCAGTTATCTATTTCCTTGGGGTGGGATGTTCATTTTGCCTGGTTATGAGTTCAAAGACATATTCTTCTGCCATGCTTATATAATAAAACATCCTTGTCTCTGTCTGGCGTTTTCTCATTTGTAGGAAATAATGGGATTGACTTGCTCCCTATTCCTCAATTTTTTTGAGAAATAGATTACATAATATACTCTGTATAGGACTGCCTGAAATTCCTATGGATATTTCAACTATTGCAAAATGCTGCATTCAGAAATAGCAAAATAAATGCCAGAAGGGACAGTGGTTCAAATATTCTGCAGTGGGAAGGGGAACTTTGCAGAGATAAAGAAGAAATATAGAAAAAAAGAAAGTAGGGGTGGGAATGGGGAACCAGAAAGAAAACAAAACAACTCTGTTGGGCACTATCTAATAAAATGAAATTCAATGGTGAAAAGAGTAAGGTTCTACATTTAGGCAACAAAAATGGAATGCACAGGTACAGTATAGGTGGTACCTTGCTCAGTAGTAGTAACTCTGAAAGGGATCTTGGAGTCCTAGTGGACACCCATTTAAATATGAGCCAGCAGTGTGCGGCAGCTGCCAAAAAAACCAACACAGTCCTAGGCTGCATAAATAGAGGGATAGAATCAAGATCACGTGAAGTGTTAATACCACTTTATAATGCCTTGGTAAGGCCACACTTGGAATACTGCATTCAGTTCTGGTCGCCATGATGTAGAAAAGATGTGGAGACTCTAGAAAGTGCAGAGAAG
This sequence comes from Natrix helvetica, assembly GCF_964273705.1. Classification (NCBI taxonomy): domain Eukaryota; kingdom Metazoa; phylum Chordata; class Lepidosauria; order Squamata; family Natricidae; genus Natrix; species Natrix helvetica. Next base: position 51,350,838 of record NC_138551.1, on the reverse strand, counting down.
AGCAACAAAGATGATTAGAGGACTGGAGGCTAAAACATATGAAGAACGGTTGCAGGAACTGGGTATGTTTAGCTTAAGAGAAAGAAGGACTAGGGGAGACATGATAGCATTGTTCCAATATCTCAGGGGTTGCCACAAAGAAGAGGGAGTCAAACTATTCTCCAAGGCACCTGAGGGTAGAACAAGAAGCAATGGGTGGAAACTAATCAAGGAGAGAAGCAACCTAGAACTGAGGAGAAATTTCCTGACAGTTAGAACAATTAATCAGTGGAACAGCTTGCCTCCAGAAGTTGTGAATGCCCCAACACTGGAAGTCTTTAAGAAGATGTTGGATAGCCATATGTCTGAAATGGTATAGGGTTTCTTGCCTAGGCAGGGGATTGGACTAGAAGACCTCCAAGGTCCCTTCCAACTCTACTATTGTATTGTATTGTATTGTAACTCCTGGGAGAGTAATTTTGCATCTCCTAGGAAAAAGTATGCATGTGGAATTTTACAAGAGGAAGAATGAAAAATGATGCTTGATGGAATAATGAAGTGAAAGAGGCTGCAGATTAGGGAAATGTGCAAATGTGAGAATGTTTGCTGCATATTTATTTTGAGACTCTCATACTAAATTAAGAATTACACAGACAATTATATGACTCCATCCAAATGATAGTAATGGTTAGATCAGGAAACGGAAGTAGGGAAGGTTATTCTACTACTTAATGAATAGATGAACCAGCATGGCTTTCCTCACAAAATCAAGTGCAGATCAAGTAGTAATTAAGACTTGATGTGTATATACAGTATATGTATCTTTATATACTTAAGAGTTCAGTGTATATCCTTAAGTAGTCTTGCTAAAGTTTTTGTTGCTTCCAGTTAAAATTTGACAACTCCATTTCAGAGAAACATTCTCTTTGTCTTTTATTTTTCTTAAGTGTTCAACCATTTATGCTTTCAGTTTATATTTTGACCACATTTTGGGTAATTATGTTACTCAGTTGCTCATTTTGCTCATTTTAAGTGTTGAACTCAATTTGATAAAATCAAGTATCTTTGCTTCACACACATTGATGATATGGATTGTCTCTTAGTATATTTCTGCTAATTTTTCAGTTGAGCATGAGTTGAACACAAATCAAGCAATATTTTTTACATACTTTGGGGTGAGCCTTTCGGGTCATAATTGGTTTCCTTCCATGTTTGCTACCCTCAAGGCAATCGTACATTTCCATATGTTGCATAATCCTTGACGAGATGAACAGCCCCCATCGCCACCCCGAGTCCCTTTGTGGAGAGGGTGCGGCCTATAAATTGAATTAATAAATAAATAAATAAATCTAGAATTGTTATCATTCTCTGGCTTAACATCTAAGATGTAAAACCTACGGCTGGGTTTTATTAGCTCAGCTGGCAAGTAGGTGCTCATTTACTTAAAACAAAAACAAAATTCCTCAGTGTCAAAATTCAAAAAGGCTAAGAAAAAGCTTAACCAGATAGTCTATAAATCAGGAAAAATGCTTTTTATTGAGCATGTATCTGTATGCACGAGCATGAACTTAGGAAGATCTAACTACCAATGCGGTGGTCTAAAAACTGCAAACCAGGCCCAATGGGGCGGGGCGTCTCTTCAGAAGGCAGGTCCTATTTCCTAGCAGTATTCTTTTCCCCTGCTAAGTGGAATTATTAATAGTAAACCAGGCATGCTTTACAAGGCTTCATGCTGCAAGAAAAAAATGAAGAACTTTCCAAGTATTAAAAGCATCCAGGATGTTGAAATCAACAACAGACACGATAGGAATTCCTTGCCATGTAGCTAGAAGAGGAAATATTTATACAACTTTTAATATAAAGTACAGGGAACTCAAAGAAAGGAGGGGGGGCAGCTTATCAACAACAACCCAAATTCGATTGTAGGACATGTTACCTAGTTAGGTAATGAAATGTCTGTAAGCAAAGAACCACGCTGACAGAACATCAAGAACCCTACAAATGTGTTCCTTCATTTGTAAACGTATGAAAGGCTCCCGATGACATTGTTTCTCATTTGTAACCCTTTTCTCCTATGGTTGTTTTAATCCCTTTTCATTCTTCTAAAAGTCTATGAAGGAGAAAAGGATGAAATAGCTGTGCAATTGATAACAGTAGGAGCCATTCTTCTGGCACCACCATCTATTTTCCCTCTGTTTCTTGCTGCCTCCATGTATGTCTCTCCTGTTCCTTTGCTGAGGTCTTGTTGACTTTTAGATTATGAGTTCCTTTCTGCAAAGGAGGCTGCCTCCTGTTACTTAATGCCATTTGCCTCAATGGTATGTCATGTCATGTCATGTCCTGCCATACTGTAAAAATCTTAAGGACCCTTAAGGGAAGCCACTTTCAGCGCAGCATAAAATGTTCCTGTATAAGAAACATATATGCAGAAGTTTAAAAAGCTCTTTGGCATCTAAGTTTGTGGTATAGAGTAGGACGAAATGCTAACAATTCTACAATCGTTGTAATAAAGACGGCAGTAAAGAACATTAAAAGTTTAAATAGCATTCCTCAAACTGATAGCATCCAGATGTGTTGGACTTCGGTTCCTAGAACTCCTAGCTAACCTGGCCTTTGGATACTAAAGATTTATACATCTGGAGGACACCAGATTGAGGTAAAAATGATATAAAACAGGTCCTAGGAAAATTTGGCAAATCCACAATGAAGATTTAACCCAAGAAACATTCCATGCTGAGCTTTGGCAAAGGTGATAATATACTGAACTTAGTTGATGCTTCTGAGAATGTACAAAATGTATTTTTCTTTGCTGTTGAATAGTCACTACCGTGTTTCCCTGAAAATAAGACAGGGTCTTATTTTCTTTTGAAATAAGTGCTTGGCCTTATTTTTGGGGAGGTCTTATTATTTTTGAGGTGCAGGAGGCGGCGAGCGTGGGTCACCACATGGCTACTGCTGTGTTGCAATATTTTTGGGAAGGGCTTATTTTCGGGGGATGGTTTATTTTAGCGCATGCACTTAAAAGCCTGATTGGGCTTATTATCCGGGGAGGTCTTATTTGGGGAAACAGGGTATTTACCATTTCACATAGGAGATTATGCGGAACGTTTTCTAGAGTACGTGATCTTCCTGGAGGTAACATCTGTAATATTTTTCTTTTTTTAATATGACTAATGGACAGTTAAGCTGCTTGTGGTTGTTCTGAGTCAAAGTAGAGAAGACAAGTTCACAGGATCTTTGGCTAGTATTTGTATTGTATATTCCTATACAAATTTGATGAGAAAAATGCTTGATAGACGATGTCTGAAATTGGGCTGGTTCCTGTAGCTATTCTGCAGTAAAAATTTGCAGAAGCCAAATTTTAGAGTCTTGGAGTGCAGGTTTGCTTCTGTTTCAAATTTTAGTGGCATTTACATGTCTGCTTGTTTCCCATTTGCTCAGGTGTATATTTCTAAGAGCAATATCTCGGGTCTTCTGTATCATCTTCACACAGAGAATGGATTTCACGGAGTTGGCCTAAATTTTCTTTTGAGTCAGGAGAGTGAGGAACATTGCAGTTAAGAGATAACTATTTGAAACTCCCTTTTTAAAGCAAAGCAATAAAGAGTGAGAGTATGGGACCTCTCAACTGATCTTTACATGTTGTGCATACCAACATTTTTATTTTGCTAGGGGAGTGCAGGTTGCTTTTCTTATTGACTCAAGCTTTTAGGAGTCAGGCGGCATCTCTTCTTTGAGGGAATGTCCATTTTGAGGGAAACAAAATATTACACTAAGTATCAGGTAACATAAGGAGCTGCCTTTGATGTTTAGCACTTGCTAGTAGAGATATTGAGATCTAAGATTCTAAATCTTGCTGACTGACTGGCAAAGGGCTAGGACTTGTGCAGAAATGTTCCATCTCCTCCCACTCCATCTGGCAGTATGTTTGCCTGCCAAAAGGACTTGTTTCCGCATCTCTGTTTTATTTAAAAAATAAAATAAAACCCAGGCTCAGAACTTGAAGCAGAAGAATGCGCCTTCCTGGAAGCAACAAGTCTACAGACCCTTCCTCTGCTCCCAACTCTCCTCAGGGAATATTGCTGCTGTTTGCTACCTGTGGACCCATAGGGCATCTACGTCATTCCTACACCGAGATGATATTACCAGTTACTCGGTGATCTTCAGATCGATGTGGTGAGAGAAAGGCGTGCTTTCCTTGCAGGCTGAATTTTCTCCAGAACAGGCCCAACTGGTGCACATGTGGGAGGCCTGCTGAACACAGCCTTCCTATCCTCTCTGTTGCTTTGCATGGGGTGTTTCCTTGTCATTGGGACAGGAGTGTTGATACTTGGGAAAAAGAAACCACAGTAGTGAGTTGGGACATGCTGAACTTGAAGTCAGAGTCTGCAACCGACTGCTTATCTCCATGGTGCAGGAGGCTGGAAGCATTGTGTTTAGTTGGAATGGGCTAAACCTAAATTGAAATCTTTTATTCGGGACTGGATGATCAGCAGTAGATTGGTAAGGCTTTATCTCCAACTTGTTTAGCAATTACAGATCTGCTTTTTCTCACTTAAATGAAACGGTTTAGAATTGTTGCTTTGGTTAGTTTTGGATTTCCCATTATCGGGTGGCTCACAGGAAATAACTAATTGGCTTCTCCAACCCCTCACCCCATTGGCCCACATTTCAAACCAGTATTTGAACTGGTTTGCACTATGGATGTCTTCGTTCTAGGAAATTACACAAAAGATTCAACACGCTTGAGTCTTCTCATGTCTGCTTTACTGTAAATCACTCTCAAACACTTCTGGTAAAAGAAAAAAAATGCATAAAAATATGGCATGCAAATTAAAACAAACCTTACAGTTGTTTAAAAAAGAATGGAAAATTAGAAAAGAATATAAATGCATCATAACCACATTCACTTTTCTTGTCCCACTTTAGTTATTTATCTGACTTGTGCTGCATTTTTTTCACTATAGTTTTTGAAAATGCAATTTACAAAATGGCATTTACAAAATGCCTGTGATATGGCACAATTTAGTTTCTTTTGAAATGCTGGATGAACATCATCCATTTATCAAGGACACTTGTTGAAGCAATTGACTTTTTAAATCATCTGCATTGTTGTGTTGTAAAAGGACAAAGAAAAAAGATTTAAAAAGAAAGGAAAAAGAACAGAAAGGAAGAGTACTCCAATGCTCTGGGAAGAAATGGCCTGTGGCTCTTGTTGAGAAGCTGGCTGTATCATGCATTTTGTCATGGAAACAATCCTGCCCTTCCATGGACTCTGAGCATGTCCCAACAGAAGCTCTGCTGTGCTACAATTCCAAGCCTCCCCCATATTTTTGTACTGTGAAAGTAGCTTTAGTTTTGTTCCACTTGCTTTGTTGGAGTTTATTTAATGCAGGAGCTGCAACATAAAACTTCAGTTTGCAGAGATTGCCCAACAAAAGAGTTTAGATTTGAATCATCTCCTGAAGGTGGCCACGGTCATGGCTATGTGATTGTGTGGGGTCCCTCTGGCTTGCATACATTTTTCAATGCTGTTGTAACTTTGGTCAGTAAATGAATGGATGTAAGTCGAGGACTACCTGTAATTGGCACAATGGCAATAGGAAAAGTATTGCAAGAGAGAAATGAAATTGTGGACAGGGAGTGATGATTTTTGAGTATTAAAACCATCTTTTTCTTCTATCTACTGCACAAATAATTCTTTATGAAGATAGATTAAGGGGCTGTTATTGGTATTGCCTTGGGTATGGAGAACCTTAGCAAGTTTTCGTCAGGGTACCATTCCTACCAAGTCCTGCCTAAGCAATTAGCTTCAGCCCTTTGTTTATTCAGCACTGTCCTTTGCTCCAAAAAGAATTCAACAATATAAATAAACTCTGGATGCAGAACACCCCACTCAGAACATATCATGCTTCATGTGACAGGATGGAATCTATCATGTGCCAGTCATATGGCTAAAGCATGGGAAAAGTTAACTCTCACTATCTGATGCAGGCAAACCATTCAGCCTGCAGGGAGGCCTGGCTGAGAACAGTGTTGACTCTTCCCCCAAAACAAGGGAGTTTAAAGCATCTCTCTCAAATATTTCAACTTTACCATCAAAGAAATACCACATCTTAAACAAGTATCAAAACAATTAGAGCAGGCTAAATGCCAGCACCCTAGTCCATATTGAGCTGGTTTGGAATTTTAAAATGGATATTTTGCTGACGAATACGACTGTGGAGTAAAGGGGCAATAGATAAGCCACATAATCGCATAATAACAGAACATTGTTAAAATCTATTTGATTAAACTTAATAGAACATAACCAGAGTTTTATATATATTAATATTAATTAAAATTACTAATAGGATTATTAAAATATTAATAGGATAAAGTAGAGTAGAGACGTAGGAAAAGTAGGGTATATTTATATGCTACTTAAATGCTAAAATAAACCATAAACACAGCCGTAAACTTCAGTGGGAACCTCATATAATACATATAACCAGAGGTGGGTTCCTATGGTTTGGACTGATTCGGCCGAGTAGGTAGTAACTCGGTTGGCCATGTCCCTGAACCGGTTCTATTCGTAGGCGTCGCCATCTTGGTTTTTTTTTTTACTACTACGCATGCACACATAGCGCGTGTGAAGCGTATCCTGAGCAAACCAGAAGTAACAGAAGCCTGAACCCACCCCTGCATGTAACATATAGATCATTTGGCATAGAAATCATGATGCAGTCAGAGAAGCTGATATTGTGTAAACTGTATGTCACCTTTATTCAATATCGTCAATTTTTACATTTAAAGGAGAAGTGTCGAGAGGAAAGAATTTCATATGTTGTTTTTTCCTCTTTCATTCTGAAAATCCAATGATTTTCACCTCCCCCCCCAAAAAAACAGTGGTTCTCAACCTTTTTTCCCCACCTTTTGTGCCCATGGACTATAGCCAGAGACCCCCCCCAAGACTTAATTCAAGGTTTCAGTCATAACATTTCTTCAAGCTTTTGTGTACCCCCTGGGATGACATTGCAGACCACCAGGGATCCACAAACCAACGGTTGGGAACCACTGTCCTAAAGTCAGGGGTGTCCAAACTTGGGAACTTTAAGACTTGTGGACTTCAACTCCCAGAATTCCCCAGCCAGCCATGCTGGCTGGGGAATTCTGGGAGTTGAAGTCTACAAGTCTTAAAGTTCCCAAGTTTGGACACTCCTGCCTAAAGTATTCTCAGATCACAGGTAGTCATTGACTCACAGCAGTTCATTTAGTGACCATTCAAAGTTACAACAACCCAGAGATTTTGGGCTCAAGTGTGGTCATAAGTCAAGGACTACCCATAGTATACGGGAAAATATGAGTACAACTTGCTCTTCGATGCTTTGGCTAAAAATCATGTAAATCATGCTTCCTCAATTTTTTGCTAGCTGAAAATTCTTGACCTTGTCCCACTCTAGAAAGAGTGCAGAGAAGAGCAACAAAGATGATTAGGGGACTGGAGGCTAAAACATATGAAGAACGGTTGCAGGAACTGGGTATGTTTAGCTTAAAAGAAAGAAGGACTAGGGGAGACATGATAGCAGTGTTCCAATATCTCAGGGGTTGCCACAAAGAAGAGGGAGTCAAACTATTCCCCAAGGCACCTGAGGGTAGAACAAGAAGCAATGGGTGGAAACTAATCAAGGAGAGAAGCAACTTAGAACTGAGGAGAAATTTCCTGACAGTGAGAACAATTAATCAGTGGAACAGCTTGCCTCCAGAAGTTGTGAATGCCCCAACACTGGAAGTCTTTAAGAAGATGTTGGATAGCCATTTGTCTGAAACAGTAGAGGGTTTCCTGCCTAGGCAGGGGGTTGGACTAGAAGACCTCCAAGGTCCCTTCCAACTCTACTATTGTATTGTATTGTATTATTGTATTGTATTATATCTGAAGAACGAGATGGAAAGCAAGCAGTTGTAAATTTACTTGACTTTTTTTTTTACTTGGCAAATTGAAACAATGTGAAACTAAGTGATCTTATCTTTGCTTATTATTTTTTTAAGGCAGCTTCCATTAGTAGCTTTGAAAAAAAAAGAATAGGGCTTCTTTTGAGGCTTACCATATTTTATATTAGCTTCTGCAATATTGTGTGTCCTGATCATTATGATCTTTGCATAAAGTGCAGTTGTGATTACTTGCTCAGGGGATTTCAATCCAAAGTGGATTCCACAGAAGCAGCAATCTGGGAGGGAAATTTAAAAAACCTCATACAAGCATAAGGAGAATATCAGTGAAGGAAATATATGCATACATCTGATAAAGAGTCGCTATAGTAACAAATGAATTAAACTGGACAATGTAGCAACAGCAGGAAGACAGCACATTATGCTAATAGTGAAAATTTTAACTTCCCAGGTAAAACCTTAAATAAAGAAGTATTGCTATGAAATATTGTATAGCATTCCAGTTTTCGCATAGACAGTGTAGTTCTTTGCCAGAGTTAGGCACCTTGATCAAACTTGTATACTTAATAAATTTCAAAGTGAATAGAAGGTGATACAATCTCTTTAGGGCATAAATCTCTACAAATTATAGTATAGTATAGTATTGTATCGTATCATATATCATATCATATATCATATATCATATCATATATCATATATCATATATCATATATCATATATCATATATCATATATCATATATCATATATCATATATCATATATCATATATCATATATCATATATCATATATCATATATCATATATCATATATCATATCATATATCATATCATATCATATCATATATCATATCATATCATATATCATATCATATCATATCATATCATATCATATCATATCATATATATTTGTAGCCTGTCCCATTAGCAGCAGATTCAGGTACTATATATGATCAAAGCAAACATAAAAAGCCAAAATACAAAAATACTGTAAACTATTATTTTTTTGAGGGGGGGGGGGAAGAAAAAATAACTGCAGTAATAAAACTAAAACAAAACTAAAAATGTACATATGCTAGAATAAGATTGTGTGTACAAAATACAGTTATTTAAGAGTCAAAATAAAGAAAAAAACATAGCCGATACAAAGAAATGTATATCCTTGAACACCTCCTTTGGCAGAAGTAACAGCTTTCAAGCATTTCCTATACCCTAAGAGTCCTTCTAGGCTTGATTTTGGAATATTTTCATTACTCTTTCTTGCAGAACTATTCTAACTTGTAGAAATATTCTTATAGCTGTTTGTATGCACTGCATCTTTGACATCTTTGATGAAACATCCACAACTATTGTCCCGGGCCTCAAAATGAGAAGACATGACTAGGCGCCCCTTTTTACCATACATATAATGGTCATTTAGTAGGTCCTTCCTTCCTTCCTTCCTTCCTTCCTTCCTTCCTTCCTTCCTTCCTTCCTTCCTTCCTTCCTCCCTCCCTCCCTCCCTCCCTCCCCCCTCCTCCTCCCTCCCTCCCTCCCTCCCTTCCTTTCTTCCTTCCTTCCTTCCTTCCTCTGCTGATTAAATAGTTTCTCTGCAGCTTCCATTTCTTTAGTGACTGGGACATTCGCTTCTAGGATATCTTGATATTTAGTTGAACCCTTTCTTTTTTCCACCCACGCAATATTTCCTGTGCCACTGGCTGCCACACAACCTTAAAGCATAATAGAACCACCCCCGTGCTTAATAGTTGGCAAGCCTTTTCTTCAAATGCTTCATCCTGTTTTCTCCAAATGTATCTCGTGTAGTTGTGGTTGAACAGTTCAATTTTTGTTTTACAGGTCACATGCTCCAAAATGTTTCAGACTAATCAAGATTTTCTTTTTGTAGATGAGATCAGAACTGCTGGGATGAACTCAGAGAAAACATTTATTTTTCCGGTGGTTTCGGTGGGAGGGACTACAGCCGGGTTTGATACAGCCTGATTGGTCCAAAGACTGAGGGATTTTTCTTTAAGTATCCTCCTTTCCCTCCTGGCTCCCAGTTCCCTCAGTCTTTGGTCCAAGCTAGTTTGGCTCCTGTGAGGTTGACTATTTAATTCAAATATAATTGGAGATTCTAAAAAAATTATATCTTGATCCTCTGCCCTAAAGCTAAGAGGTTCAATTGCACTTTCAGGAAATTCCTGAGGGTGGGGGCTCTTTAGGAGCGCCATTCTTGCGGCGCCGAAAAAGAGTGAGGCTTTTTGCCTTGAGGCTTCAACCCCTTAGTCAGGGAAAGCCTCCGATCGGTTTTTAGCCCTCCTGGATGTCTCCAGGCGGCTTGGAGCTTGCGGAGGCTCTTATCAAGCTGATCAGCTCGCCGCGACTTCAAAGAACTGCCGCGCGGCTTGCTGCGGCTTCAAAGAGCTGCTGCGCGGCTTCCTGACCGTTTTAAGCGCTGCTCGCAGCCGGCGAGCCAGCTGAAGATCTCCCGGGCTGCATTTAGGCTCGTAGCGAGGCTAATCCCCTCAGAGCCATCTCCATTGAGCCGGGCAGCTTAATTCTCTTCACCCACGAGGCGCGGCGGCCATTTTGGTGCGACCTCGTGGGCGGCGGCCTCATTCCCGCGCGCAGCAATCTGACCGAGCAGGCCTGCAACGACAAGGGAGAGGCACGCTGAGCCTCGTGAGCAGCTGCAATGAGGTTTTCTTGACCTGAGACCGACACACAGCTCTACTGGACACGTGAGTGAGGCATGGCCTCCACTATTTCAGATACGCAGACCAGCGAAAGGGTGGAGGAGAACCAGGGCAGGCTTAGGCCCAGAACAGCAGGCCCCAAGCCTTCTGCTGAGCAACGCCCTTCCAGAGCAACTGCCAGGGACGAGTCTCGAAGACAAAGGGCCCTGGAAAAACAGGTGGCCAGGGCCGAAAAGCGAGCGCTGGCTTCTAGGCATGACTCCCCCATCAGATCTAGATCTCCTATTGGGGCACAGTCTCAGGCCTCAGATTCTCCTACCAGGGGCTACAGTCCTTCATCCCCTTCAGTCTCCCCAGCCAGGCCCAGGAGGGAAGTGACCTCTCCCTCTCCATCCATTTCCCCCAGAAGTCACAGGTCAAGAATGGAGGATCCAAGAGAAGGGGGATCTGGAGACTATTTGCCACCAGCTCAATTGGCACCACAGGATCCCTCCCGTGGTCCTTCAGAGGAGGACCTGGAGGAATTAGAGAACTTGCCTCCCAATATTAAAAGGCTCATTTCTACTGCAATTTATAAGGGTATTTCCTCAGGCCTGGCTCACAGGGATCCTCCCCAGGGTTGGCCTCACCCTGTGATTGCTACCAGTAGCAGACCTCAGATTGCTGATAGAAGTCTGGAGAGGTCTAGGGCGGCTTCCCCTTCTGTGGTCAGCGAGGGCTCCTTTTTGGGGGAACCTGCACATGTTACTCTAGGATTTTCTGAGGATGAGGAGGACACTCCAGAAACACCAGGCTTTCCCGGGTTTTTTCCCCCTCTGGCATTTAAACCTATGCTGCGAAAAGCTAAAAAGACCACACAGATTGGCACAGGGCCCCCTCCGGCTTACCAGCGTAAGGACCCCAATCTGGCCATGTTTATCAATCCCAACACTGAGAAGGAAGAGGTGCCAGCCCCTCCCCTTTTTCTGGAGGTAGTTCAAGATCAGTGGGCCAAGCCTTCTTCTCTTCCTAACCCCAGCAGTAGCGACAAAAGCTACTATAATATGGAGAAGGCCTTCACACAAGCTCTTCAGCTGCCCACAGTAGATGCCCCAGTGGCCTTGTTAGCCAACGCCTCCTCCGTGGTCACGGGTGATGTGGCCGATAAATTGAAACCGGAGGCTAAGCGAGCGGAACTTGCCCTACACAAAAACTTTAATGCTTCGGCATGGGCTATTAAGGCAGCCGCAGCAGCTTCTTATTTTAATCGTACATCAGTCATGTGGCTTAGGCAGCTACAAGACCGCATTCCTCTGGAAGATGAGCGCCTTCATCAGGACCTGGCCAAGATTATTTCAGCCGTTCAGTTCTCGGCGGACGCCACCCTCGAATCCATTAAATTCTCGTCCAGAGCCCTAGCCACCTCTGTGACTACCCGGAGACTTTTATGGCTCCGAAATTGGCAAATGGACAATAAGTCCAAATGGAGTCTGGCGGGGGCACCATTCTCAGGTCCCAACCTTTTCGGATCCTCTCTGGATCCTATCCTTGTCGAGAACAAGGACAAGAAAAAGGTCCTTACATCCAACACAAAAAAGGCAGATAACCGTCCTTCAACCTTTCGTAGGTCATCCTCCTATAGGGCTTCAGATCAGGATTTCTGTCAAAACAGATTCACTCCCTATAGGCAGTATCAACGACCTTATTACCAGGATAGGAACAGGTATCAGAACCAATCCAAACGGCCCTTTCACGGAGGGGGCGGCCGTCCCTTCCGCAGGGGCAAATGACTCAAATCCGAGTCTGCCCATAGGCGGCCGCCTGGCATCCTTCGCGGACCAGTGGGACCGAATCACTTCAGATGCCTGGGTCAGGACGACAGTCAGGGAAGGACTCCGGCTGGAGTTCCTGGTCCCTCCCCCGACGCTCTTCAGAACCTTCCCCCCCCCAGGGACCCGGAGAGACGGCGCCTGACGCTTCTCGCAATTCAACACCTGGTCGAAATTTGGGCTGTCGAACCGGTTCCTCGGGGGGAGCGGGGCCAAGGAATGTACTCCAACCTATTCGTGGTCCCGAAGAGCTCCGGGGGATGGAGAGCGATCTTAGACTTGAAGCGCCTCAACTCTTACCTAGTATACCGGCGCTTCAAGATGTCTTCGCTCAAGTCAATCCTCCTCGGCATCAGACGAGGAGATTTCATGGCATCCATAGACTTAACCGAAGCGTACTTACATATTCCAATTCGGCCGTCCCATCGAAAGTTTCTCCGATTCTCACACGGGGGGCAGCACTTCCAGTACAGGGCTCTCCCCTTCGGGTTAGCATCAGCTCCCCGCACCTTCACGAAGGTCCTGGCAGCAATGGCGGCTCACCTTCGCTCGAGACCGGTGAGACTCCATTGCTACCTCGACAACGTTCTCATCCTCGCCCAGTCCCAGTCTCAAGCAGCGAGGGATGTACAGATCACCATTCAGTTCCTACAAGACCTAGGCTTTTCCATCAACTTTCCCAAGAGCCACCTGTCTCCTTCAACAACTATCCTTCACTTAGGCACAGTAATAGACTCAAGGGCGGGTCTGGTCCGACTCTCTCCAGACCGGCTATTAAGCCTTCAGAAACTCGCCCGCCTCGTTCACTCAAGACGGTCCGTTTCCATCTTGACTTTGGCACAACTGTTAGGCAAGATGGTATCCTGCATCGGAATCATCCCGTGGGCACGCCTCCATTCCAGAACACTGCAGTGGACTCTAATCCCATTCCAGAGGCAATTACTCAGCAACTCTCCGCGGCCCATTCGGATTCCGCCGGAGCTTCGGTGGTCTCTGAAGTGGTGGTTGAACCCAACCTTGAATCGCGGGGCCGAGTTCTGGGAACCGGACAGAGTTACCATAACAACAGACGCGAGCCTGTTCGGCTGGGGCGCGGTGATGGAGTCCAGCCTGGCGCAGGGACGTTGGTCCAAGTCCGACCTGCGCCACAACATCAATTGGCTGGAACTCAAGGCGGCCCGCCTGGCCCTCCTTCATTTCCGGGACTACATCCACAACCGTCACGTCCTCCTCTTGACGGACAATGTGGCAGCGAAAGCGCACATAAACCATCAAGGGGGGACACACTCCAAAAGTCTATGGCTGGAGGCACGAAAGCTGGGCAGGTGGGCAGAGAAGAATCTGACCTCGATCGTCTCAGAACACATCTCGGGCATTGCCAACCACCAGGCGGACTGGCTGAGTCGAGCGACCGTGGATCACGGCGAGTGGCAGCTCGACCCGGCCATATTTCACAAGATTTGCCTCCGATTCGGGACCCCTCTGGTGGACCTTTTTGCCAGTCCGAGCAACGCTCAGCTCCCCTGCTTCTTTTCCCACTTCCCAGCTCGATATGCGGAGAACACGGACGCCCTGCGGTGCCAGTGGCCTCCCGGCCTCCTTTATGCCTTTCCTCCCATTCCCTTGATCCAGGGCACCCTGAGGAAAATTGTTTTGGAGAGGGCCCTAGTCATTCTGATAGCCCTGTTTTGGCCACGACGCCCGTGGTTTGCGGACCTTGTCCAACTGTCCGTAGCTCCCCATTGGAGGATTCCCCAGGGGGAGGTAACCTTATTCCAAGGGGTCCTGTACCATCCGGAGCCCCAGTGGCTCCAGCTGACCGCTTGGCTATTGAGCGGAGCCTCCTAAGGGGCGCTAACCTTTCAGCCAAAGTAATATCTACCATCGAAGCTTCTAGACGCCCCTCGACCACGCGTATTTACAACTCAACGTGGTCGGCGTTTGCTTCCTGGTGTGGGAGGTTTAGCATTGACCCGACCTCGGCCTCGGTCGCAGAGGTCCTGGAATTCCTACAACACGGGCTAGATCGCGGGCTGTCCCACAATACGTTAAAGAGGCAGACAGCGGCCCTGTCTTCCATTCTTTCGGGGGTGGGGGCTGGTTCTCTGACTCAGTCAGCATTGGTAAAGAGGTTCCTCAAGGGCGCTGCTAATCTTTGCCCCCCCCGGTGCATAGGTTCCCCACTTGGGACTTGGGGCTAGTTCTTAGGGCAATGACTGGGGCCCCCTTTGAGCCCCTGAGAACAATACATCTCAGATTCCTTACCCTGAAGGTAGTTTTTCTGGTGGCCGTCACTTCGGCCAGGCGCATCTCCGAACTAGGCGCCTTGTCGTCCAAGGAAGACTTGTGTCAGTTCCACCAAGATAGGGTCGTCCTTAGACTGGATCCGGCTTTCCTACCAAAAGTCAATTCCATGTTTCACCGATCTCAAGAGGTCATATTGCCTAATTTTTGTCCGGCTCCTGTCCACGAGAGGGAGATCAGTTGGCATCGTTTAGATGTCAGGAGGGCTCTGCGCATTTATCTCAGGCGCACCTCCTCCTTTAGACGGTCGGAAGCCTTATTTCTGTCCTTCCTACCAGGGACCCTGGGGGCTAGGGTGTCCTCTGCCACCATCGGCAGGTGGGTCCGGCAGGCAATTTCGGAAGCATATCAGGCATCTCACCTGACTCCCCCTCAGGGTATAACGGCCCACTCTACTAGGAGCGCGGCCACCACTGCCGCCTGGGCGACTAGAGCTCCATTGGAGGATATTTGTAGGGCGGCCACCTGGGCCTCACCCTCTCCCTTTGTCAGGCACTATCGCCTTGATCATTTCGCCTCGGGGGATGCGGCCTTCGGCCGTAGGGTGCTCCAACAAGTGGCGACCCCCCTCCCCCGTTGAGTTCTACCCACCCTGGGACGTAGCTTGGGTATGTCCCGGCTGTAGTCCCTCCCACCGAAACCACCGGAAAAAGAGCGTTGGTCCTTACCTGAACGCTTCTTTTCGGTGGTAAAGGTGGGAGGGACTACTTTCCCGCCCAAAGTATAGAGGGGTCAGGGTGATCATTAATTGCGGTTTATAGCTGTTGCTGTTGTGTTCTGTGTATTGTTTTCCACGGTTATTTCCTTACATATAAATATCAGCTTTTCCATGCAACCTCGGGAACTGGGAGCCAGGAGGAAAAGGAGGATACTTAAAGAAAAATCCCTCAGTCTTTGGACCAATCAGGCTGTATCAAACCCGGCTGTAGTCCCTCCCACCTTTACCACCGAAAAGAAGCGTTCAGGTAAGGACCAACGCTCTTTTTCACACCTCTACCATGCATTTCACTATTTTATAAACATTGCTACACTGTGCACCTGTGGACAACTGCTCCAGTGTCAGCTAAATTTTTCAACTACTGTTTGCAGTACAATACAATACAATACAATACAATAGTAGAGTTGGAAGGGACCTTGGAGGTCTTCTAGTCCAACCCCCTGCCTAGGCAGGAAATCCTATACCGTTTCAGACAAATAGCGATCCAACATCTTCTTAAAGACTTCCAGCGTTGGGGCATTCACAACTTCTGGAGGCAAGCTGTTCCACTGATTAATTGTTCTAACTGTCAGGAATTTTCTCCTCAGTTCTAAGTTGCTTCTCTCCTTGATTAGTTTCCACCCATTGCTTCTTGTTCTACCCTCAGGTGCCTTGGAGAATAGTTTGACTCCCTCTTCTTTGTGGCAACCCCTGAGATATTGGAACACTGCTATCATGTCTCCCCTAGTCCTTCTTTTCATTAAACTAGACATACCTAGTTCCTGCAACCGTTCTTCATATGTTTTAGTCTCCAGTCCCCTAATCATCTTTGTTGCTCTTCTCTGCACTCTTTCTAGAGTCTCCACATCTTTTTTACATCGTGGCGACCAAAACTGAATGCAGTATTCCAAGTGTGGCCTTACCAAGGCATTATAAAGTGGTATTAACACTTCACGTGATCTTGATTCTATCCCTCTGTTGATGCAGCCTATAACTGTGTTGGCTTTTTTGGCAGCTGCTGCACACTGCTGGCTCATATTTAAATGGTTGTCCACTAGGACTCCAAGATCCCTTTCACAGTTATCCATTGCTTTCACAGTTATCGCAGTCATCCATTGGTTTGTAATGCTCAGAACTGACCAGCTATTGGAGCAGTCCTGGCAGTTATCTTGGTCGTCAGGGCTAATATCCCACAGTTAGGAAAGAAGTTGAAACTGAAAATAGGTTGGTTACTTCAGCAAAAGAACAATCCAAAATATCCTTCAAATGATATACTTAGAAGAACATTTTTGTCTGATAACTAGTGGTGGGTGGCTGCCGGCATTACTACCGAGTTCGGCGCACATTTTTTAAAAAATAGCTATTGTAACATCAATATTTTTAGGGGGCTCATGAGGCGCTCTAGGAAGTTAGGAGCTGGTTAATTTAATGTTTGTTTTGGGATAATGTGATAAAAATCCATATTAAAAGTAACATTAATTACACAAAAGAATAAGCACATGGCTGCTGTATAAAAGACAAATTCTGTGTTGGAGATTATGTTTGCAGTTTCATTTTTATTATCTTTTCTAATGAATACATTAAAAATAACACTGCAAAGATAATAATGCCTTTATATAAATCTATAATTATAGATTAATGATGATTAAAATCTAGAAAGACAGAGATGTTGCTTCTTGGTAATTTAGGCAATGGTAGTTAATACTGAATTTGGTTTTGGTTATGGGAACTTTTCTCTTAAATGAATGAGCAGGTGTATAACTTGTTTTCCCCCCTGCCTTCTGTTGGAGCTGCAGATGAAGACCGGTGTCGCTTAGCAATGAAGTTGCTGGTCTCGATCGTCATTGTTCAGTGGAGACTACCTGTATAGCATCAGTGGTCCATTTGCTGCATTGATTGCCAGTTAATTTCTAAGCATGATTAAAAGTGCTGCTGTTGACCTATAAACAGTGCCACATTGCCCAGCTCAGCTCATGGGTTCTTTCAAGTCTATCTCTCCTCATTAGATTTGACCTTTTCCAATCTTCCCAAGAGGGGATGTTCAAGCATACCCCACATGAAGTGAATGGGTGAATAGCAACATGCCTAAGGCTTGTAAAAACCCCAACCTTCTTAATGGCTGTGAAGACTATCCTGTTCTGTCAGGCATTGGGTAGATAGTGGGTAGGATTTGTTTTCGGATGAGACTCACTTTATTTGGTTTTGACTGTCTATTTGAGGATGGTCTGCATGTACGTTATGTCATTATAAACTACCTTGATCATTGGCCAGACAGTATATATAAATAGCTGTATGAAATGATTTGGACTATTTAGCTAGAAAGAGAGGCCTGGAAAGCACTAGCTGCCCTCTCCCATTCTGAGTTATTTTAGGTTTATATAACCTTCAAGGAAGAACTGTAATTGAATTGAATGCATCATGGAACCAAAATACAAAGTAATCAGTGACCTGTTCAAAGTGACACCTTTTATGTGGAACTCACTTTGCTAAGACTTGCTCAGAAACAAAGTCCAGAGGAAAGTTGTTCAGTTAAAATGTTTGGATTGTTTTACTATTTATTTGTTATTTCTATAATGGTTATTGATGCATTTGTCTCATATTTCTTCTCAGAAACATAAGCTGCCCTCAATGCTTTGTATTTCATCTTCATGCCAATTTGAGAGTAGACATATAGCTCAACATTATCCTGTTGGTTCCCGACTGAAGGGTTGGGGGACTAGTGCTTAAATGACCTGTTGTCTCTGTCTTAAAAATACCTATATTGTTATTTAATGTCAGTTTTTAGGGTATTGAAGCTTTGAATTTTCTGTCTTCTTTTATTTTTGTTTTTGGGGAGGGGCAGTCTCACTTAGTTAAAAATTGAAAGAAAAAAAGGAAAATGAATGCAAGGAAATAATTCGGAAATTTGGAGACTGCTGATCCTGGAAGATACCAAAAATTCCAGTTATAGATAGCATACCAACTTAAAGTATGGATACATTTTGGCTTCCCCATCTTGACGAAAAGGAGGGTTATTGTGGGATGTTAAGGAGAAAAATAGTATTGTGGAAGCATATAGTAATTCACTAGGACTGGAACAATAAAAATATTAATACAACTCAGATGTTGTAAAATGTATTCCACTATCAGCTGTGGATTGAGAAAGGCTGAATTTACAAATTCAAAATTTTGTATGTTGGTGCAAGAGTTAGGGAAGTTGGACAGCACACGGTCATATTTTAAGTTTAATTAAAATGTGAGGGGGAGAAATTCTTCTAAGGCGGACTTTCAAAAGTGGACTTGAGGTTGAACGTTTGTTAGAAATAGGCAGAAACACACATGAGCTGAGAGCAGTACTTCAGCGCAAAGTATATCCTCTTTTGGCAAACAGCAGTTATTTGGATGTGGAAATGTGAAATTTCTGATTACGTGAGCATGTGATTGGGCTGTCTGAAAGCCAAATCCACTATCTATAAATAATAAGGAACTCTTGTGGTCAGCTAAAGTATTTTTTTATTTAAGATCAGTCTAGACCTGCATTAGATGGGCCTAAGCTCCAATAAATGTGGTGTTTTAAATATTTAAGAAAGGTGACTTCAAAAACTCAAAATGCTCCAAAACTATTAGATCACTTTGCTGCGCTGGTCTGCAAGCTAATAAAAAGTTTGTCTGCTTGGTATGTGTCCAAAAGTGGTTCGTTTGTGACTTGCCCCTGTTGGAAGAAATGTCCTTCTGGGTTTGGCTCCAAGTGGGGAAAAAGACACTGGAGTCATGGAGGCTGCTTGGAAAGATGGTTTTAATGGTGGACAGGACCGCATGGCTTGAGTCCTGAACAGAAAAGGTGATCACATGCTTCAATGTTGGTGGAGAAGGAGAGAGGAGGCAAAGGAAGGGCTGAAGAAGGGCTTGCAGGGCTTTTTATAATCTGTTCTGCCCCACCTATCTGTTTCCTGTTCCTGTGTAAGAAATGTATTCTGATTGGTTGCCAGACTCCCATGGGCCCGTGCAAGGGCAACCCTCTAGGCCAGTGCTTCTCAAATAGTGGGGCGGGCCCCCCAGGGGGGGCGCGAGGCTCCATAAAGGGGGGCTCAGCTCAAATTATTTTATATATTTTTGTTTTGCAGGTTAAAGTTTTTTTTAATATTGTGTTCCTTTAAATCCTGTGCTCCTTTAAATCTTTTCTGCTACAGTTAATAAAGCTATTCTTTGTTGTAAATTGATCCACATTTCTTTCTTTTTTTATTCTCTTATATGTTAACAAGGATACAGTGTTATGCAGAGGTGTACTTATAACAATTTTATAGACAAATAATACTATTTACAGTCGCGCGGGGGGGCGCAAAATGTTTTCTTCTTCCTAGGGGGGGCATGACAGAAAATAATTGAGAAGCACTGCTCTAGGCTGAGTTTTGAATCCAGGTTTGGTTGAGTTCTCAGATGCCATGTGTTCAGTTGAGTAAAGGCTTATATTACCATGCCTTCATTCCCATCCCCCTGGAGCTGATGGGGAGAACTCTTTATTATGTAAAGTGGACTAGCTCAGGCTTTAATGGCTCATGGACAAAAGGTGGGGGCAGGAAGCTGCAGGGAGAGTTACCTTGTCTTTTTGAAACATGTTTCTTTTCACATCCAGAGAAATACTCTGCCTTTTCAATATTTCCTAGGATATTTCATTTTTCTGGGGGAGGGCTGGGTGATAACTTCTTACAATCCCTCCTTTTTTTTTCAAAACATGTGAGTGGAACGCACATGTTCTTGACAAAAGATCAAAATTGGTCATATCAAGGAAACTTAATTTTTTCTGATGGAAAGGCATTGAGAGAGACAGCAGAAGGATCCCTTCAGTGGCTCCCAGAGAGCTTTCAACCATGAAGGTCTAGCTGCCAGGGTAAAAGATTTGGAAATAAATTTACAGTATCCAATTTTCTATGCCAATTATTTTCAGATGTTTGATATCACTTTCTGTGAACTTCCAGACAGGTTACAAGCAACCACAAGTCCCAAAAATCCTTCACAGCCATGGTTCTGCCTTTTAAAGAACTACAGGCTGCCCATTTCCATGGGATGGTTCTTGAACCTGCCCTAGCTCTTATTTTAGTGAGGCCAAATTGAGATTAGCTAGTGTGCAATCCAGACTATTTAGTATTTTTTTAAATTACACACAATGAGCCCTGGGATTCCCACTCCTGAGACTACCAGTGCAACATATTCTGCTTTACTGGGCAGTGTGTTTTTTTCTTTGTCACAGTGAGGGCTTGGGTTTTTGGGAGATCCTCTCTGCTAGCTCTTCAAGTGGGGGAATTTCCTGAGGGGAACTTCCCCTCCCCCATGGGATTAACAAGGGCAAAAATCAACCTAGAGAAGCTTGTGTGGAGGTAAAGTGGCGGAGATACTTTCAATCTAATTCTGAATGGGGTTTCTCTCTCTCTCTCTCTCTCTCTCTCTCTCTCTCTCTCTCTCTCTCTCTCTCTCTCTCTCTCTCTCTCTCTCTCTCTCTGTATAGCTACTTCTATAATACATAAAATACAGACATTTTGGATGAATTTCCCTCCCACTAGACAGAAATCTAAGGTGTTCAGAACTTGCTGTGCCAACCACTCTCAAATGCAATTCTTACATGAGTACATTAAACTGATTACAATATAAATGAGACAAGAAAGAAAACCTTACAATAAATTTCTGTGAAGGAGGCAAAGAAAGAAAACTTTACAATCAATTTTCACCCTCTCCCCATAGTCTTTACAGCTGTCTTCTGGTGATAGAAGAGAGTCTTTTGGTCATTACTTCTTCATCTCCTTCAGGGTTCTTTCATGTCTGCTAGGGTGGCATGCTTGGTTTGGTGGTAAGGCTGGTGAGTTGGGCTTCACTCTGGTTGCTGGACATTCAGTGGAGGACTAGATCCAAACCCAAGTCCTGGCTCAAATGGATGGAGGGTCTCCTCTAGAGGCATCTGGATCCATGTGCTCTGCTCATCTGTGCAGGGCTGAAAGACATGAGAACAAGGTCCCCCCCCCCCACAGAAAAGACATTGTTGGAGGATTAGAGGTAAGGGAGGGACATGGGGGGGGGGGTAGATAGCTTGCAGGCAGAGTTTGAAAAATAAAACCATTTACTAAACAGATAAATTGGTAACATTATGGGGATATCACAGATGAGAAATGGGGTCTGAATTCACATGCTTCAGGAAAGAAATGAACAGGTGAAATCATTTAAACACACAATAAATGCAAAGATGAAACTTTTCTTGCAAATGAACTTAAAACATTTCCTGGGTTGTTACTTTAAGGTATAGGGAAGGAAGGAAATAAAACCTTCTCTTTACTCTGTTTCTGCTGGCCAAACAGACACAAAGTAAAGACTCCCCCCACCTTCACTTAGTTTTCTGGGCCCAACAAACTGAGTAAAGGCAATTTCTGCCAGTTTACTCTTTCCTTTCTTTGAACACTTACACTTTAAAATTCTTGTCTTTTTGGATAGGAGACATTTTATAGTTACAATTACCTTGAGGTTGCACAAAGACTTAGACACACATTTACACAAGGACAAGGAGAAAATAAGAGGGGGGGAAAAGAGAACTCTCAGGTTTACACATCCTAGTCATTCCCAGCACAAATCTGTTAAATTAGGGAAGGCACAAATCTTAACAAACAAACCACGTGATTGCATAGAAAACAGAGAAAGAGACAAACAAGAAAAAAAAGAGAAATCCCAACATTTTCCCTTTTCTTTTAAATACCTTTTATGTAGCCAAATTAGTTTTTCCTGTATCATCTTTCAGCAAAGCCCATTTTTCTACATATCTGTTTTGCTTTTGCTTTTTTTTCATTCCGGCCAGGACAGGCATCTGCCTTTTCGCCCCAGGCCCCCAACAGCTCCCCTAGGGGGGTTTCCATGGCCACCTGCGAGCTACCGCTTCCCATGACCCTGCTCAGATGTGGGGCTCACTTCGTCCTAGCCGGGCTTGCCACTTCGTATTCCCCGCTTCAATTTCGTGTCCTGAGAGGACATTTCGCGCCCTTTTAAAGGGACTTTTTTCTCACCCTTCGGAGGGACTATTCGCGCCCTTCAGAGGGACTTTTCTTCGTGCCCTTCGGAGGGTCTTTTCGCGTTCCTCACCGCAGGAACTTTCTTTCGTGCCCTTACACGCAGGGACTTTTCTAACAGTTTTCAAGTCTTGGGGAGAGACTCGGGAGGACCAGCAGCACAGCTACCCAGGAGGGGTCCTGTCGTCAGCGGGTATACACACCTCCTCTTTTCCTCTACGCACAATGGGCATTTGCTTTTTTTCTCTCACAGGACAAAAACAGCAACAACAACAAAAAAATCATTCACTTTTCCATCCATTTTCACACACACTAGTCACACACATGCAGGCATACACACATTTCCCACGCTTTAAAATTAAATTGTTAGAGAATTAAAATTTAGAGGTACTCACCTTCTTTCCAGGCAGCCTTTGAACTCAAACTCAAAACCCCTTTAAAACCTACATCCAAATGGTTAAGGCCAAGATAAAGTCCACACAGACTCAATGGGGTCTGTGCTGGCATGGGAGGCTTACCTGGGCCATATCCATTGGTTAGCTTAGCTTGGAGTCCCATCTGTGGGGTGCCAATTGTTGGAAGAAATGTCCTTCTGGGTTTGGCTCCAAGTGGGGAAAAAGACACTGGAGACATGGAGGCTGCTTGGAAAGATGGTTTTAATGGTGGACAGGACCACATGGGTTGAGTCCTGAACAGAAAAAGTGATCACATGCTTCAATGTTGGATGAAGAAGAAGAGAGAAGGAAAAAAAAGGAAGGGAAGGGGCTTGCTAGGCTTTTTATAATCTGTTCGGCCCCACCTATCTGTTTCCTGTTCCTGTGTAAGAAATGTATTCTGATTGGTTGTCAGATTCACATGGGCCCATGCAAGGGCAACCCTCTAGGCTGAGTTTTGAATCCAGGTTTGGTTGAGTTCAGATGCCATGTGGTCAGTTGAGTAAAGGCTTATATTATCATGCCTTCATTCCCATCCCCCTGGAGCTGAAGGGGAGAACTCTTTTATTATGTAAAGGGACTGGCTCAGGCTTTAAAGGCTCATGGACAAAAGGTGGGGGCAGGAAGCTGCAGGGAGAGTTACCTTGTCTTTTTGAAACATGTTTCTTTTCACATCCAGAGAAATATTCTGTCTTTTCAATATTTCCTAGGATATTTCATTTTTCTGGGGGAGGGCTGGGTGATAACTTCCTACACTCCTTTAAAATCTTTTTAAATATTATAGCTTGCAAGGTAGAGTTAGACAGATGCTCAGACAGCTCCTCAGCTTGTTTGCTTCCCTCAGAGCTCAGAGCCCCCAAAGTTGCTGGGCCAAAATGTTCAGATCTGATTGCTTTTTGAGATGCGTGAATGTTTTAAGGCAGGGATCTGCAAACTTGGCAACTTTAAGGCTTTTAAAGACTTGTGGACTCCAACTCCCAGAATTCCTCAGCCAACTATACTATGCTGGCAGAGGAATTCTGGGAGTTGAAGTCCATAAGTCTTAAAGTTGCCAAGTTGGAAACTCCTGTTTTAAGGGGTAAAAATGTGTGTTGTGAAAATAAAACTCGTCCTCAGGCTAAGAAAGAACACACAGAGACACCCACATAAGCTAAAAGACAAGGCTTAACCTTTCTGATTATTTTATCGTTTACTACCCAAAAAATGTAAACAAAATTGTACATACCAAAATGAAATAAGAAGAGGAAGAGATGGTATTTTTTCCTAATAGAATTGAAAAAATCTGAATTAAGAAATACTAAAGTGTTTGGGGAGTCTTCATAATTCCTATGACTTTTTTAGAGTATAAAGTATTTTATATTTGATGCTCTCAACAGCCCTATGAAATTGACCCGGCTGAAACTTGTCAATTCATTTTGCCTCCTAGGTATGTGAGATATTAAGCACGATTTGGAGACACTTGCCTCTTGAATTCCACTTACATTCATTGAAAGGGTGTTTCTGCTTTTCAAGAATGGCCTCGCCCTTGTTTCTCGCTTACTTTCTCTCCACCCCCCCATCCACCACCCACCCCAAAATGTCTATCATGGAGCAAGATTGTTCGGTGAATTTCCAGGCACCCTGCTGGGCCAATCACATTGCTGCTCCAGACACAGAAGGGATTGGTGGGCTGGGCTTATTTATAACATCAAAAGTCGACGTAAATGCCAAAGTCTGAAGCAGGATGGGCGGGCAGGCTTTCTTTCTTAGAGGAGCTACAGGTTTTGATTTCAATTTTATTACAGCCATTAGCCATCAAAAGGCTGAGGTGTGGACATATCTTACCTTCTCTGTGAGCCAGTCTTTCTGTACCTTTCTTGAGCAGATGATGGTGAACAGCTCCAGGGGACACAGAAACATTGAAAACGCTAAGAGTTGTTGATCTTCCAGTGACTTTCAGTCTCCGCTTAGGCAGCTCTAGCAAACGTGAATCCCCCATTTAACTCAGAGGCCTTTCATTGCCTGCCCATGCGTTTCAGCATTCACTTGCAACTATTGTGGTGTCAAGCTAAACTTCCTCAGTATTTATTTTATTTCTTATTTATTTCATGATTTATAAGGCTTTCCAAGTCAGAGAATGTGACTTGGGATGGTTAACACAATAAATCCAAAAGAAAAACCAAAAACAAAACCCAAAGTCATCTAACAACAAATAAACTATATATAATATACAAATTGTAAAATGGCGACCAAGCACACAGTAGAACGGGTGTCCAAACTCGAGAATTTTAAGACTTGTGGACTTCAACTCCCAGAATTCCCCAGCCAGCCATGGACAAGGTCAAGAATTCTCAGCTAGCAAAAAATTGAGGAAGGATGATTTACATGATTTTTAGGCAAAGCATCGAAGAGCAAGTTGTACTCATATTTTCCCGTATAATATGGGTAGTCCTTGACTTATGACCACACTTGAGCCCAAAATCTCTGGGTTGTTGTAACTTTGAATGGTCACTAAATGAACTGCTGTGAGTCAATGACTACCTGTGATCTGAGAATACTTTAGGCAGGAGTGTCCAAACTTGGGAACTTTAAGACTTGTGGACTTCAACTCCCAGAATTCCCCAACCAGCATGGCTGGCTGGGGAATTCTGGGAGTTGAAGTCCACAAGTCTTAAAGTTCCCAAGTTTGGACACCCCTGCAGTAGAACAATCACAAGGGCACTCCCACATAACTGACTCCAGTATCTGTGAAAATCATCTTGAGGAACAAGAGGAGCCTGTCTTCCCCTCTTCCTTCTGTTTCTCAAGGTTATTTTCACAGTCCATTATAAACAAGGTTAAGTCTTCAGAGCTTTCCTAGAGGTGAGAAGAATTCTGGCCTGTTGTATATGGGGGTGGGGAAAGATAATTCCAGAGAGCAGGGAGAACCACAGAGAAGACAGGCATCCTAAGTCCCAAAATATGACAAGATTTAAAAGAAGGAACCTGGAGCATGGCCTCCCTGTGAGAAAGTGTGGGACAGGCAGATGTTCTTGGGGAAAAGTTTTCACTGAACTAACCTGATCTTATGCCATGCTGGTCTTTAACATTAATCACCAGCACTGTGAATTATTACATCTAGAAAAAAACCTACCTGATTTACTTCCTTGCTTCATTCCCAGATTCCAGGTTTAAGCAAGAGAGACAGGGGCATGTGCCTGCTTTCTAAGAGGAGGCAGAGATTAATACGATGTCACAGGATGCAAACTCAGTCCCAGTTCATGCCAATTGAATTAAAATTCTTTCAGTGTCTTTTCATTCTTGCAATCAAGCAACTTTTAAGAGAGCTGTAAAAAACCTGCCTTTTCCTCATGCTTTCAGCAAATATTGATGAGTAAAGAGGGAATTCTGATTTGAACCAGGAATATTGTTTTCATCAAATCATTTGGTTTTTTTTAATTTTACCGCAGAGGCACAAAAATTAATGATGCCTTCAAATGAAAAGTCGGTAAGGGGTAGAGCTGCATTCCAAAAAGTAGGTGATGAAACCAAGACAAAAACAGAATTAAAGAGGTTTTGTTCCTCCCTTTTTTACCATCATTTCCATTTGATGAAGTTGATTTTTAGTAAGCTCGGAACAATTAAAAGTTGTCACATGTCATTACTACTTGGATTGGGAATGTTGGAAGCTATAATCCAACACTTTTGGAAGACAGCAAAGTGGCAAAATTATTTGAAAAACCACTTCTTAGATATTTTGCTGTTGATAAATCTCTTGACATCTGCTTGTTCTATTGTTTTAGAAAATAGTATTATAATATACTGTAACCTTCTATCACAAACTGTGTATATTGTATGCAAAACCAGAATGTTCAACTTCTAAAGAGTGTTTAACTGTGTTTTACTCTTTCTCTTTTATTTATTTTATTTGCAGGAGGCTCCCCTTTTCACATCATTGAAGGCCAGTGGACTCTTCTCACCTGCCTGTAGTGGATGAACAGAAGGTAACGTCTAAAGCAACCATATCAGAATGATTCCCACAAATGCTTTGGGTGGCAACTCTCTGAATTCTAATCAGCCCAGTCAGTGTTGCTGCCAGGAAATTATTGCAACTGTAATACAGCACATCCAAAGGTCGTAAAGTTGGGGAAGCGTGGGAGTCAGACTTTTGCAAATTAATTAAAATCATGTTTGATATATAGTTCTTTATGTACAGTCAACAAGGAACTACTACATGCTTAGTTTGGTACCAAAGATTTCCAAACTCATAAATGCTTCAACTTCTTGCAATTAAAAATATATATTGAAAAACTGTAAGGGGTTTAGGAACTTGGAACTGCAAGTTCCAAGATGACAAAAGATATGGAGGATCAATCACATACAGAAAGAGGAAATGGTTATTTTAGCTCAAGGGAATGGAATAAAGGAAGTGTTGACAGTTGCCAGACATTTAAATAGATATCAGAAATGACAGAAGGAACCATTTTCATTCATGTGAACTGGGCTAAGCCATGTGACAAGGATTTAGGTGATAAACAAGGAAAAACTAATTTGTGCAGTTGTTTAAATTGGGGAAGGATAAAGAAAAATGTATCACCAGCAAACATTGACTAAAAATTATGTATTCAGCTCATACCTTCAAGGGCTTAATAATAACTTGGTGTTGAACTTAATGTCCAAAGAACATCTGGATCTGTTTTCTTAGCAACAGTGTGAGTGTTTCTTCATTGCCTTTTTCCAGGTTGGTTTTTAACTTCTCAGTCTAAGTTATAGCCCCAGTTTTTTCCCCTTTTAGTTTCCCACATAAGTATTAACCAGATCCAATCCTGCTTATTTTTTGAGATTAGCCAGTCTTGTCTATGTCGCACTTGAAACATTTATACTGTGCCTTCAGAGTTCTATTTCTCCTTGTATGTCAAAGGGATGCTTAAACAGAAATGCCCCAATGGGAAAAATGCTTTATCCACAAGATTCCTGCCACCTGTTGTCATTTCTAAAATATTAGAGATGTACATATGAATATTATTTGACTTAAAGTGCCAAAGTTTCAAACAAATTAAATAATCTTGTGTGATCACACTGACTAGGCAGTGTGTATAAAATCAAACGCACATACCTATGAAAATATCCAATTTAATGCTGCCCTCTTGTGGTTAAAAGAGAAAAAGCTGTCAGGGAATTTAAAAGCAGATTCTTTGTAGTGAAGGTAAATTGGAGAAGAGATGTACAGCATGCAGAAGGATTCAGCAAAACTTGAGGAATGGGACATTCACATCTGCAGAAAGGATAGCCTGCAAATGTCAGTACAAGAGCAAGTAGCTTCTTGCGTATGGGTCCCTGTTTTGCGACAACCAGTGCTGTCATTGCAATTGTGTAAATGAGATCAGGCAGCAATGAGCAGTCATCCTAACCTGCCTGCTAAAAGCCTGGCATAACTGGAACAAACTGCCTCTGGTAGAGAAAGGTATAAAAGCTGGAGAGAGCTTGAGGCTGGATAGGACAGGACACGTCAATGACTTAGATGGAATGAAATGGAATGATCAGGTGTAAGATGGCGTCCTGAACTGAGTGAGCTGGAGATGTTTTCTTTTAACACCAAGTTCTTCTGAGTTTCTTGTGATAATAAAAAATATTGAAAACTTTCTCCTCCTGCTTTCTTCCTCCTCCTCTCCCCCCCCATTTTTAATTTTCAAGGATAAACTATGCACACCCATGAGTGATTTTTTATCTAACACTGAAGCAAGAGGAGAGAATTTGGGGTCTTCTTAAAACCAGTGAGCTTTTAAAACATTTATCGAACCAAAATAAGGCACACACATAGGAAGTTTTTAAAAATATGTTTTACCATTTGGGATCTTAGAACTCATTCATTCCTGTAAAAGTCTCGTGAAGTCGGATGCTGGCACTTCCATTTTATTTATGGAGACATGAGACTGTGAGAGAGATAGCAAGCTGTATGTTGATTGAACCAACTTTCCGCTTATGTCTCGTGTTCCGTGCATGTTTAATGGGCATGCTTAGTAGTCCCATGGAGGATGTTAATATATGCTTTGTAAATGTCTATAAACCCAAACTGCTTCACATAATTGAAATTAGTAGGATATTGTTCCTGGGGAATGTTCCACAGATATATTAGAGCTTTCCTTTACAGATCATTAAACTGGAAGGAAGCTATAAACATATGCTTTCTCATGTTAGACTAAAGATTGTGACAAAATTCAATTTTTTGCAGAATCTAGACTAGACAGCTGGCATTTTACAATATATTTTATTGCAAGTTTTTTTACTGACAGTTACTGTAACTCATTTGTAGCTTAACATTCAGCAGAAAACTGCTGAATAAAAGTGAGACAATTTCCTGTCTTTTTTATCAAAGAAGCAGTAAAATAGGTGCTCCAAGTTTTCAATAGGTTAAATGTACTTATTTACTTTTTACACACACACATACACACGCACGCACGCACACACCACCCGACAATGGGAGAGGGGAGGGAAAAATAGCATAATCCCTTCTAGTTTCATCATTGTAGTGCTCACTAATTCAATTTCCTGCTACAAAAGGTTGTCCACCATTATTATATGTAAAAAAATAATCACATGAAATTTTACTCTAGAAAGTATTTTTCAGCATGCAAGAGAAATTAATGTTTTTTTTTCTGGGGGTAGTGCATTTCCTCTGCTTTTAACAACATGGAATGATTTCTCCTGGTTGAAAATGTTCTGATTTTTCGAGAACTCTGGTGTCAGATGAAATTAATACCCTCTTGTATTTTGTCCAATGTCACTTGTTCATTGCATTTTATCAGTCTTTATGTATTATGTTAATATTATATGTATTTTCGTCCTGTAAATCATTTTGTAAGAATCTCCACTGGACCGAAAGGCAGACTAAGAAAGGCAGTTGGGTATTATGATTAAGACACCAACTTGCAAACCAGGACATCATGAGTTCTAGTCACACCTAAGGCACAAAGCCAGTTAGGTGACTTTGGGCCAGTCACTGTCTCTCAACCTTAGAAAGGCCATGGTAATGGCAAACCACTTCAAAATATCTTCCAGAGAAAATTGCAGGGACTAGTCCAGGCGCTTGTCAGGAATCAACTCTGACTCGAAGGCACGAAAACAGCAACAATAAAAAACAATAAACATATTTAATGAAAAAATTAAGTCATAACTAATTACTTGATTTTAAATTACTGCAAATGATTTGGAAAAGATAGTATAGAGTGTGAAATAGATGTAAGATAAAGGTGTTGATTTCTAACTGCTTTTTAATGACAAGAGAAGCAGATCTAATACAATTATGATGTGGAGGACTTGGATTCATAAAATGAACTCTTACTAGATGTACACTTTTAGCATTGTGATCAGGTCTGTTTTTTGAAATTAAGCCATAAAAAGATCAAGGAAAACAGATTTTTTTTGTTTTATTGCGTGTCAATTAAACTTTTTAAAATTGGTGATATAAGGGAAGGCATATAAAGTTCCAGTTGGTTATAAGGCTGATACATCTAATGAAGAATAATAGATTTTGACTAAGTTCAAGAATAAATTTTATGCAAGGGACCCTTATTAGCAAAGTAAAATTTGAGAGTGGCGCTTATCCTTCTTTCGTGAGAAAAATCAGACAGAATAAAGATGTGAATCTTTTGTGTGGCATTACCAGCCTAAACCTGTTTATTGTGTTGTACAATAGGAAGTGAGTGGGGTCTGTAATCCATGAAATACACCAGAATATAACACTCATTTATACCTTATATCAAAAATGCAGAGAATAGCCTTCTTATCATCCCCATCGAACAGGTCCCAAAAGCATCAGAATTATTCTTTAATGTTAGTCAGAGAAGAGCACAGACTGTGAGGGAGAAATTTAACAGAAGTTCTATAATTAAAAATATTTCAATACTTTCAGAACTATGCCCAACTTTTTTATCTGGATCTATTGAAACTCTTAAACTTGTTGCTATGGTCGTGGCGATGATGATCCCTTAAATTGATTAGTAATTGCACAGAAAAGAGGATGTGAATGCATATATCCCTGAACACAAACTTGAAAGCTGCCTTTGCCATGGCTTGCTGAAGGTGTATTCTGACTTGGGGACGGATATTCTTGCCAGACAGAAATATTAAAAAAAATATAGTGACAAAGATATAGCTGTGGCAGATCTTAGCATGACACCAGGAACCTGTGGGACTTGATCAGATAATCGGTATCAAAAGCAAGAGCTGGTGAAATTAGAGGGAATAGCGATGGAGGGCTTCGGTGCAGGGCCTATATATATTATCTGCCCGGATGCTGGATATTATTAAGTCTCAAGGGGAGCTCCCAAGATAGTACGTTTTCAGTAGGCCGCCCGTTCATGGGGTCTGGATACAAAGCAGGCTCGTGCAAAGGCAGCCCACGGATGGCGCCCGACCTTGCGCTTGGGCTGCTGCGCCGTAAGATTTGGATGCCTGCTTGCGGGCGGGGTGGGGGGGGGGGCGGGAGGAAGAGGAGGCGAAGGAAAGCGGGGCCGGACCAGCGCAGGGGAGGGGAAATCCAGGCACCAGGAGTCCCGGGCGGACGAGGGGAGGAGCCTCTTCAAACTTGTCGAGAAGCCGCGGGACTGATCCGGCTGGAACTGTGTTCGGAGCGGCCGACCGGCACCATGGAGGCGGCCCCGCGAGGTGTGGGGCTGGGAACCGGGGGGCGGGACGGGGGGCAGGGGGGAAAGGGGTCGGTCAGGGGGCGATCCGCTTTATGGAAGCGGACGGGGGGGGGAGTGTGTTTTAGGCTCAGTAAGAGCAGAGCCCGCGCCGACTTTCTCCCCTTCCCCCCTTTTAAATAGTTGGGGCGATCCGGGTGCCAAGGCTTGCCCAGAGTGCGATTGGAGACTTGTTTGGGCGCTTCTTCCGTTGGCAGCCTCTCCTGGGTGGCTGTTCCGAGTCGGTTTTGCACCCCCCCCCCGGTTCGCCTTCCATCCCGGTTCGTCCAGTTCACTGCCTTGTCCCGCTGAGATTTCTGCGTGGTGTTTGCTCTCTTCTGGCCCCGGGGTGACGAGTGCCAAGGTTGTAGGGTCTGAAACTCCCGTCGCCATCGAAGACCAGGCTTCCCGGTGGAAAAAAACAGAAAGAGAGGGATACTTAGCTTTGTCTTCGGGTGCTTTGCCTTCGGCTTCCTCTACTACCTTGCCGTAATAAGGCGGAGGAGGTGCTTTCCCATCTGGCTTGTGGTGTGGGAGAAGGTGCCGCGTTCCCCTCGGCTGGTCAGCCTCTCGAAAGGGGCCTACTCCGCCTCTCTCCTTAACTTCACTTAGGGAAACATGGCCCACGCTAACCCTCACCTCGTTGTTGCTCAGAATGTGTATCAGCAGCAACAATTAATGATCGCCAACAGGCTGTGGCAGGAAACTCTCCTAGCATCTCTCCAGTTCCCCTGCCCTGGGCTTTTGTGAACTAAGGTGGGCTGAGGTGGGCTAGATGCCAGTCAGTCTGTTGCTCCTTTGTGTACCTAAAGAGCATTGGGAGCACTTGCAGGGCCTTTGGAGTGGTATTAATAGCCAGAGTGGCTTGTCCGGGGGTCTCTTGATACCAGGATTCTGTAGAATAAAATCCCCAAGCAGATTTGTTAGACTACAGCCAGGGGTCTCCAACCTTGGCAACTTTAAGCCTGGCGGACTTCAACTCCTAGAATTCCCCTGGCTGGGGAATTCTAGGAGTTGAAGTCCGCCAGGCTTAAAGTTGCCAAGGTTGGAGACCCCTGGACTACAGTATGTGATTGTGCAAAATACTTGAGAACAAGAAATGCAGGATGGATAAATGGTGCATGCTGCTTTTGGCAAAAGATAAACACACACGGGAGAGGCTAATGAGAAAGTTTTCTGTGCAAAAGTGATACTGGGAGTTAGACTGTCTGTCTGTGCAAAAGTGATACTGGGGTTAGAAGTCAGCGATTGTAATGAACTGAACTGGGAGTCCTTTAAAAAGGCTGGAATGGAAACCTTTAATAAAGGCTGTGGCTGAAGGCAATTGGGGTTATTTAATGTGTTTCTATTATTTGTTTTGGAAGGTGTGTGCAGCATTGATTGTCTCAGCCTTCATAGGCACATTTTTATTCATGAGTTCTGCATCTAATGCCATTCTCCTTGCTATGTTTAGCTCTGGCAGAAAGGTATTTGTCAGAATGTGGGATATCTTATCTTTCCATTTAAAAAAAACAAACCAACCTCATGATAATGCACATGGGTTCACCTCCACATTTTATCTATGCGACAACTCAAATAAGTTACACTGACAGATAATGGCTTGTATCTTGTAAACAACATAAGTGAGCAGAAATATCTTCATCTTGTCTAGAAACACACATTGTGATAGTCTGTTGTTCCCTGCTCAGTAGATGAGAAGTAACAAGGGGCCCTTCTGTACCCTCTGAGAGAAATAATTAGGAGGAGTGAGAACAAACAGCTTCTAGACAATGGATTTTACTGTGCAAGTCTCCCTTTATCACAATGTGGCCTTGCTCCATATGATGGAAATTTTCCCACTACTTTGGGGGTGATGGTAAAAAAAAAAAATCTTTTCCGAGAAAATGCAGTGCCTGTTCATCCCTTTCAGTTGTTAATGCAAGGAGCCCTTGGACTGGAAACATCCCAGTAAGCAGGCATTGTATCTCATACAATTGGATGGTTGATTGTTTTTGTGTGAGAGTTTAATGCTGTTTGAAGACCTGCCTGAACCTTAGAATTACTTGGTGAAGTTCTGCTGCTACGGCCAACTTCCTTCTTTTTGGAATAGGTTTGTGAATCCTTGCTTCATTCTCCAAATAAGCTGCTAAGACATTTTGGCACAGGCACAATTGGTCCCATAGGGATTGGAGGGAACGGGAAAAGCTGTGCTATTAGTAATCTTCTCCCAGCCTATGTGCTGGCCAGTTGAAGACGGTGGTAAAAGTACCGAAGAGCCGTGAAGTCTGTACAGAGCTCCAGGGTAGCATGCATGTAGGGAATCGTTGATGATTGGTTCATCCGTGCATGCAAAGAATAAAGCAGACTCTTCTTGGGAAGGCTCATCCAACATAGCCGGAGAGGATTGTGGAAGTTCACTAAGGGGCTGCCTGCTCTGATCGCATTCTTTGTTTCCCAGCTTTCGTCTGGATGAGCATGATGGCTTCAGCAGATGCCTCCCTGCTCTCTGTGCTTTGAACTGAAACTGGTGGGGGAAGGGTGGGTATAACCCCTTGATCCCTCCTCCTTCTCTTCCCCGCAGTGCCTTGTTCACCCAGAGTTGAAGGCCGATGCTTCGGAGCAGAAGTACGAAGCTCTTTGGATGGTTTTGTTAAGCCTTTATTTGCCATGTAGGTGGTATATTTGATTTCAAAACACGATGACAAAGGCACTGATGTGTAACAGCCAGACTGGATTTCTGGGGATGATGTGGATTGAAACTTGGAAATATGCAGGTCCTAAAACTACAAGTGGTAACTAGGAAGATTCCTTTCCTTGGTTTTCCCAGTGGAGCATATTTTTTTTTAACGTGGAGATCTCTGCTTTCTGCTGTGGATTGCTAGATCCCTATAAGACATAGATAGGTGGCAGATTTTCGTTTGTTCTCTGGGATCATGACCTTTTTATGTGTTGCACGTGTCTTGCAACTCTGTAGCTTCAATGCCAAGGAACCTTTTAAAATTTTTCTTTTTAAATTTATATGCTAGCCTTTGTACAGGAGTTCACGCACTACACATAGCATTTCCTCCTCAAATGTTCTCCACAACAACAACAACCCTGTGAGGCAACTTGGGATGAGTGTGACTAGCCCTAAGTCGACCAGCGAACGTCCGTGACTTAAGGATGGACTTGAACGGGGGTCTCCCTTATCTTTGTGGAATACCTTTATTGCTACACTTTGTTGGCTGTTAAATTTCTAAATATGGGCCAGTTAAAATGTAATTGCTGACCTGATACTATAGTTGACTTGTTTGCTTGTATATAACGATTTGGGTTTCCTTAGTTATTCAGAGGTTTGTCCAAGAATATATAGTAAAATATGTCTATCTTGTTGACTTGGAAAAGTCCTCAGTTCAAATGCTTCCTGTGCACAGATCCCCATAACACTTTCAGGCATGCCATTACTTGCTCAAGTTCCTTGTGTGCATCACCATTCCATAAATAATAAGTGTGCAGCATTTACAGCATTCTAAACTTTTATATAAATGCTAATTTTTTTACTCTGTTATGGCTGGTAAGGATTATAGCTCTGTATAGTTTTTTGGGTTGTCAGATTAAATATTATGTAAACGTGTACTATATAGTGCTGAGCAGGGATGGCTTAAGCTGTTGTTGTTCCTAACACATTTTTAAAAATTGGCCTCACACTGTATCCAAAGCAGTATCAGATATATCTAATTATTCTGCAGGATAATAGGTTCTCATTTTAACGGTTCATATATCCTCTTTATTTTAACAAATATATATAGACAAACAAATTGGGAGGTTGATAATAATGCCCAGCTCATAAATTAAGCTGTTAAGATGGCTTTGGAACGTTTATTCAAAAAGTACAAAACGTATTTCTCTCTCGAAAATATTTGCATATTGTATTTACCCAAAAAGAAAGTGTTAGATGAATTTGCAGGCTTGGCATGCATCACAGAAATGTGGCTGGTGGAAATGGGAATGTCCTAGGTTTGCTTTTCTTATTTTTAGCTTTAAGCCATGCAAATTCAAATTTTGGGAGTTGGGGGTACGGTGATGACCTTGTGTGACACTTTAACTATGAGCTGGTGTTCTGCTCCTCACATGATTTATTATGTGTGCTTGCATTAGAAATTGGGCTGCAGATACAAATTAGCAACTGTGCAAATACTTTCTACTCTGCTGCCTGAATGGCCCTGAATTCATCACAAGGCTGGTGGTACGCAAGAGCAGATACTGTGTGTTGCTGGATCAAACACCCCTGACCCATCTGATCCAGTAGTCTGTTCCAACAGTGTCACAAAAGGCCTGCTGATCTATCGGGACATGGCCTTCAGAGGCAGTCACACGGCCATCAAGGCTAATAGCCATCCCCATGATTACTGTTAATTGGTCCAAACTTTTTTTGGAAGCCAGCCAATCTGGTAGCCAACATCACATATTGTGGTAGTGAATTTCAGAGTTTAATTACACATTATGTAAAACAGTATTGCCTCTTGTCTGTGCTGAATTTGTGCCAGAATTCAATTTCAGAATGACCTCTGGTTCTAGTATTCTGGGAAGGGGAAAACAGCTTCTTCTTGTCCACTCTGTCCACACCATGCGTAATTTTATACACCTCAATCATGTCCCCTATCAGTTTGGTGGAGGAGCAATAAGAATAATCTCCACCAGGCATCTAATTTATCCTTTTCAACTGGTGCTTGAGGTTTTCCCCAGAGATGTGGCCTTGTTGAGTCCTGGAATGTGAAGAAAATGAGACCACAGTTCGAAGTAGTCTCTTTCTGGGCATTAATCCGAGTGTGCTCCCTGATTTACTGTAGAGCTGTGGGATATGAAGTTACTGAAAAGACACTAATATGATCGAACACGTTTGGGCTTACTCTTCTTCACTGTGTATTTACAGAATCTCATAACCAACTTTGTTTGAAATGGAAGACTCCTGCAAACCTATGTAGAAGAACTTGTTAGATTATGGTAGCAAAAAATCAGAAGGCATCTGGTAGCATTTTTTCTGACTAAGAAATTTTATACATTTCAATGGTAGAAAACAGGCTACTGGTCTCCTGATTTTCTGCATTCTCTGTGACATATTTTTGCAGATAGAATCATCCCTGTTCACTTTGGATTAGAACATCACTGGAGCAGAATGGAATGAATTAAAAGTGGCAGAGTCTTGTGAAATCATCTGCCTGGAAGCAGAAGTTGTTTTCCTATGCTATTGCAAATCACGGCAGGACAAAAAATCCCATCCTCCACTGCTACAAACGCATAAACACGGACCATTCAATGAAAGGAGGAGAATTATTGTTTTCATTACCTTATCTCAAACACATGTGGAGATTCCCTGCCAAGTTAACTTAATTATGTCCCTTTTGAATTATGTCCCTGATTGGTATACAGTAGGTGCTTTTCTGGGTGGGCTGCTGTTTCACATCTAGCCAGCATTCACTGACTCACAGTGATCATAATTCATTAGCTCTGCATATCTGCAGCTATTACAAAACCTGTCCTGGTGAGGAACTGCTCTTCAAGGGATTTATTCCATTCCTGCAGCTTGTTTTTAGTCTGAGATTTAATGTGTTTTTTTAGCTTCTCCATGCCATTTTATCCCATTGTGTGGACGCTTTGTATAACCTCTGCTTTATACTTCTTCACGGAGCATCTTACTGTGACAGTGCCAGTGTCTTTGAATTGAGATGGTTAATGCTTAATACATTTAGTGTGGAAAAATGTGTTGTAACTTTGGTGCTTAAAAACACAAAACGATGGATGTGTTGTACAGGAGGTAATAACAAATTGCAAGGGAATATATAAGTTTAACTAGGGAAGTAAACATTATTTTTGCATTTTGCAAAATTTTGCAATTGATCAGATTCTGGACATAAATAAAGTCTGTCCACAGAATCTTTGAGATAAGATTTGGGCCATAGGCTGTAAATATGAGCTCCTTGGAGTCAGAACAGAGATGGCATTGGTGTTTTGATTCCACTACCCCAGCTTATTAACTCATGCTGGCCTCTTTGTATGTCCAGTCTAACTAGATGGCTTCTGGCTGGGGAAGGATGTGGTAGAACACATGAATGGCCTTTAAAATTACTTCTGATTAGCATGCAAAATTACAGTTCTAACAATGCAGAACCCACAAAACAGGCTGCCAACTGTAGTCATACATGCCCATGAAAAACTATTCAGGATCACTTAGAAAATGCCTTGAATCTAGTGAGAATACCTGATTATCATTGTGGCTCTGAATACTTCCCCCCCTCCTTTATTGTATTATTTATTTTGTAACCTGTTACATACTGGGTGCATCTTGTACATTAAATACAGTATTTTTTGCCTCCTGAAACCCCGCCCCCTTCCCCAAAATTACTGTGCAGAGCTTTTAAGAGGGGGCTGGGGAGGGCAAGAATGAGTGAAAAATGGGCCTTTTAAAATTGTTCCCCCCCCCCTCCCCCAGCACTCTACAAGCCTCCTAAAGGCTATTCATGCTCCTTTTGGGGGAAAAACGGGCCCACTTTCGCGAGGTTTGCAGAGTGCAAAACCTTTTTTAAAAATTTGCCTCTTCAAAACCTTATACTCTGGTGCATCTTATACTTTGAAAAATATGGTATATGACTAGAAGGATATCAGGCTTTCTACATGTCATGCTATATGACATTTTTGACAATCAGAAATTTGGGTTCTCCCAGACTTAATTTTTATGTATAATACATGTATGTATTTATGTAATTGATCTGGAAAGAGATTCTTGACTTCTGATATTAAAAGAATAAAATGCTGTTTCATTTTTCATGCTTTCTCTTAAGGAAAATAAAAAGTCAATTTAAACTAATACTAGAGTTGTAATTCTACTAGCAAGAGGTAGGTCGACATACTCCACTAGGTTGTAATGTGATTGATATGGGTTTAGTGGGTATGTGAACTCAATTCAGGTTCATTCACTAAATGTAGTTAAGCAAACCATGGTTTCATGTGCTACATGATCATGATTGATAATAGGGATGGTAGAACACCCTTAATAAATAGAGACTACTGGAGGCAATTCTTGTGTCCACTCAAATACCGATCACACATTAAGCTACAGTATTCGTATTTTGAAATCCTTGGTTTAAACAGAAAACTTTTGAATTGTCCTCTTAAATGTGGAAGGGATAATAATA
Source organism: Natrix helvetica (assembly GCF_964273705.1). Lineage (NCBI taxonomy): Eukaryota > Metazoa > Chordata > Lepidosauria > Squamata > Natricidae > Natrix > Natrix helvetica. Next base: position 51,312,200 of record NC_138551.1, on the reverse strand, counting down.
TCATGACATAGTCTTAGGAATAATATAAGATAGACCATTTAAAATTTGATTCTATGAAATTCCATTAAGCTATTGACCACTTACAGTTGCTAACCCTCATCATCAAATGCATTCCATAACTAAGAACCCATCAGTTCTACTTTCTCAGTTTTAGGATTTCACATCCTTTGGGGGGATTTGCTTATTAAAAAACTCTTTATGTTTTCTTCCGATATTTGAGTCTCTATGTCTTTATTCTATTTTCAAAAACAGTCTCCCCTGAACTGACCTTATTGAGCTCTCTTGTCTTGGATAATGGGTTTCCCAGGTGCTAGGCCTGGAGTAGCAGAGCGTGCAAGTTTCTTAGGCTGTTGTCTCTGAGAATGACCCTGCTGTGAAGTCAAATTCAGGACCTCCCTGGAGTTCTAGGTTCATCAGTTCAAGCTGTATTTGCATGAAAACAGCAGCTTTGTTTCCTGCTTCAGCTTTTGCTGTTGGATTATTTCACCCATAATCCCTTAGTTCTGTGGTTGCTGGGTGATGTTGATTATGCCACAAACAAGAGGATCCTGACATCAAACAGGGTCTAAAGCAGCAGGAGACTGCTTGCAATACAGATCTAGTTTTGGGACAGATGTCTACTCTGGATGAGGAGGAGTAGCAAGTGTGAGCCGGAGAGGGCATGTTTTCTTCAAAAGATAAATGTTGGAAAATGTTTTGCTGAAATTACCAATAAACATTTTTTTTCAGTTGTAAATTCAGTTTTATCCAAACTAGATTATTATAAAATGGTTCATTTGGGATTGTTATTAAACCTAAAAACATTAGTTAACACAGCAGGAAGAATACTTGTCACTGGTAGAATCTTTTAAAAATCATTAATATTCACTGTTTCCTATAGCTGGGTATACTATTATGTAGTCATAAAGTCTATCAAGATCTCTAAATTTTTGTTGGTCAGTTTATGTTATGTACATGCATGAAATTAAATTTAGTTTTTGGACTATACTTATAGCAAAAGGATTTCGCATCAGCTTTGATATATGGTCAGCGTGGATAGCCTCACATTTTTTATAGTTCTGCAGCTTTTGTGGATTACTTTTGTGACATTTTTATATTACTACCGCCTCTTGAGTATTTTCCAATCACATGCAACAGTTGTTATAGAAAAGGTTTTGAAAAAAATTGTGGCTTTAAAAAATAAATTCTAGTCTCAACTAATGCCATGATGATTAGGAATGATGGAGCTGTAGTCTGATTCACTCTCTTGAAGGCCGTTGAGTAAAAATAACTGATTTGTGCCAACTGTAGGCAATTGTTTATTGGGAGATGAAGGCTCCAAAGATAACTAAGCTAATATCATGTAATCCTGATCTTCCCTTCAGTTCTGGTGCCCTTGTGGTCACCCATTCAGGCTATCAGATTGTGGTGGCTATTTGCCTTGGGTAGTTTTCTGAGGGCCTATTATAACTTCAGAGTTGTATTGTTTATACCATCTGGTTTGTGACTGAGTTGCTTCTCCAAGGGGATTTAGCCACAACCCAAGGAAAATGTTGGCAGCAGCACTGTCCTTTTCAAAGCATGCTTATAGGAACTAGAAAGTTATTAGGCTGCATCAGACCGAGAGCAGAAAATGTTGGTTGTACCAGATTAATGAAGGTGGAATACTTGCATGTGAATTGGTGTACACGTTAAATGTGAGGCATTTCCCCTCCTCGATAGGCTACTGCACACAAGAGGTCTTAGGTTCATTCTCTGACATTTCTAGTTAAAAGGATGAAATAGCGGCTGGTAGAAAGGTCACTGTCTGAGACCCTGGGGAGCTGCTGGTGATCAAAGTAGACAAAGCTCGGCCAGATGGACAAGGCCTCCGCCCTGAATGATGGCAGCAGTTTTCACTGTGTTCCAGTTCCTTATGTGCACATGTCAAAACATGGCAAATTTAATCAGGGAAGCTAATTTGAATTAAGTACACCTGCATTTGTATTCTCAACCTTTAGATTAAAATATATGGAACAAGATATGGGTTACATTTTTGGTTTCCCGGTTTCTAATTTCACCCCCAAAATTCCCTTACGGTACTCAGCATACCCCCAATGAATGATGAGGACTGAACAGTTTTTCCTTTTCATTTCAATGCTGTGAGTGAGCAATTTGGGAAAACTGCCCCCTGAAAACTACTTTATCATCTTATTTTGGGGGGTGGGGGTGGTTTGATTTTAATTTAGCTGCCTATTTGGCCAGATTGAATGGCTTAAACCTTACTGGGTGTATTTAATGCGAGCTTTCTTAAGCCACATTTATTTATTTATAAAATTTATTGGCTGCCCATCTTACCACAAGATAGTTCTTCTGGTAAGGAAGTAGGACCCCTCCCTTAGGTAGTGATCCTATGAAGAATCTCAAATCTATAAAACTACATATCCAGCCACTTGGACATAAGATACTTCAGTATTTGAATATAAGAAAATCCTTCTGAGTGTTACAATTCATGCTGCTTTTATGCTTTAATTGGTTCCCCCCCCCCCCTGTGTAATCAAGAGAACTAGTGTACACATAGTCCTCAACGTATGACCAGAACTGAGCCCAAAATTTGTTAGTAAGTGAGACATTTTTTCAGTGAGTTTTGCCTCATTTTACTGCATTTCTTGCCATAGTTTTTAGGTGAATCCCTGCCATTGTTAAGTGAATCTGGCTTCCTCATTGACTCTGCTTGTCAGAGAGTTGCAAAAGGACACCAGGATACTATAATCATCATAAATATGTAACAAATTGCCACATGTCTGACTTTTGATCATGACAGAGGGAATGCTGCAAAGGTCATAAGTGTGGGAAACGGTCATAACTCACTTTTTCCAGTGCTGTTGTAACTTGGAACAGTCACTAAATGTACTGTCGTAAGTCAAGGACTACCTGTGTTTTAAAATTAAGTCAATTAATTGTGAGAGAGTGACTTGATTTGTTCAGATTACATAGATTAGTCATCCTTCAGTACAATCAGTTATCAGTTTGTTCCGTTCATTGAAATGAAGGCTTTTTAGATAATTCTCTTCAGTTCTGTTATGATAGTCCCCTCCTATTCATCAAACGATGAAGAATCAAGCCTACCAAATACAAAGTTATATTCCAACTCCTGGGAATCACCCCTCTGTAAGCTCTCTACATGTATAAAGTTGCCACTTTGTCATCACTATTTAATGCTGATTGGTGAGTACATTGGCTCCACTTTCTCAGTTAGATTCTGTCACCATGGCTTGGAGTGTAGCAAGTCTGTGGACTTCAAAAATCTGGATAATAACGAAAAGTAACAAATAAAAGCAACTCCCCTTGTTTCGCGATGTGTAAGAGCAAAATCTTTCATTTGGTTGAAGGCTCACTGATAAAATCTCTTCTGTCATGAATACACAAATTGCTACTCTCTAAAAATGAACGCCTCCCCAAATTCAGTTGTTTATTGTTGATATCTTTCGCCCAGAACAGAAAAGTTACTTTTTTTGCTCAGTTTTTGCAGTCTGATTTAAGTGCAGTTCTCTTTTTATTTTGCTTCCTCTCTTTTCCCCCCCACTTGTGGTCACTCTATTGTTTCCTCCGACTTTTCAATTTTGAATTCTTCTGATTTCACGTTTCTAATTTCGAACTTAAGGTGACCATTAGCCGCATTTGACTTACGTTAATTACTTTGGGATGCAATAGATGCAGAGTACATAATTCACCCCATTTGAATGATGACATCATGATGCACACGGTATCATTTCTGCCTGTAGACATCCATGACCCTGGACAAATTGCATTTGATCTTGTATTTCCACCAGCTCAAAGCTTTGATCCAATTGTGTGTTCATTTTGTCAAAATAAACTGTCCATGGGTCTTTTTCTGAGATCTCTGGTGTAGTGCCTGGGGTACCAACATGCCTGCAAATAACACCCTTTGCCTCGCTCTATTTGGTAATATTTTAAACATTAAAAATAAATTTAAAAGGGAGAAGCTGGTATTCCGTCAATGCTGATACTGAAGTGTTAATACCACTTTATAATGCCTTGGTAAGGCCACACTTGGAATACTGCCTCCAGTTTTGGTCGCCACGATGTAAAAAAGATGTTGAGACTCTAAAAAGAGTGCAGAGAAGAGCAACAAAGATGATTAGGGGACTGGAGACTAAAACATATGAGGAACAGTTGCAGGAACTGGGTATATCTAGTTTAATGAGAAGAAGGACTAGGGGAGACATGATAGCAGTGTTCTAATATCTAAGGGTCTGTCACAAGAAGAGGGTGTCAACTTATTGTTCCCCAACCTTTCTGGCTTGGCAGCCTGGTGAAAGGAGGGGGGAGGGAGGATAGTTCCGTGTGAGTGGCAGGCATGGACATGCACACAGCTCCATTTGCACAAGTTCAAGTTTCTACTCACACAAGTGGAGCTGCACATGTGAGTGCAAGTGCTCACCATTCATGCATGCAGCTCCTCTTGTGCGAGTGTTGGGTTCTTGTGAAGCTCCGTTTGCAAGTTTCTGCCGTTTGCATGGCCCAGTTCTGAACCAGCCATGGCCCGGTAGCGGGCTGCGTCCCAGGAGTTGGGGACCCCTGCTCCAGAGTACCTGAAAGCACAAGAAGAAGCAGTGGATGGAAACTAATCCTAATCAAGGAGAAAACCAATTTAAAACTAAGAAATTTCTTGACAGAACAATTAATCAGTGGAACAACTTGCCTCCAGAAGTTGTAGGTCAGGGGTGTCAAACTGGTGGGTCAGATGTATCACATGGAGGCCAAGCCAACCCCAGCTCTGCGAATGGGAAAACTGTCATGAAACGTCATGTGACGGTAATGTGACACAGTGAATTTGACACTTGTGTTGTAGGTGCTTCATCACTGGAAGTTTTTAAGAAGAGACAACCATTTGACTGAACTGGTATAGGGTTTCTTGCTTGAGAAGAGAGTTGGACTAGAATATCTCCAAAGTGCCTTCCAATGCTCTTATTTTGTTATTCTGTTAGTATTCTGGGTCTACTAACTAGCATCATCAGGTACATCTACGAGTAAAATCAGAAAACATGGAGTTGGTGCCAGTGAGTACAAAGAATACTGAACTGAACAGAATGATTCAACCTTAGGCAACTTGCAGTTGTACCATGCTAGCTAGGAATTATGTGCACTACATCCCAAAGTATCCTGATAGTACCAGATTATGGTCCGGGAGGATTCCCTGCTAATGTTTCTAGAGGAGTAGCTTCTTGGGTTTTTTGGTGGCAAAAATAACAAGATGTGCTTAGACCATGTACTGGACGAAGTAGTTTGTTATGGCATAAGCTTTTGATGGATCACAGCCCACTTCATCTGATGCATGGAGTATAGTTTACAGCAGAAGGTTAAATGTACTCACAGCTGTGGGTGAGGGTGAGAGGGAGGGCAGAGAGGGATAAGGAAAGGAGAGATGACATAGAAAAAGGGAATAATGTAGAAATAATCGTTAATGAAGCAAACGTCTTGGATTGATGAACTGAGCAATTGTAGTACAAGAAGAAAACTTGATCTATGTTTAATCTGTGAGAAATAGTGATAACTGAATGAATTGTTTTTTTAAAAAAAAATTTTTTCTTATAACTCCCGGCAGCATCAGTCAACATGGCTGCGGATGGTCAGAAATAATGGGAGCTGCATTCACAATATTGAGAGGGACCCCCTGTTGGAAACATAGAATCATGACACATTCAGCGCCTAATTTAATCTGCTTTTACATATTATCATTGTATTTTCTTTGTGTTATTAAGGCTTGTGTAACATGCCTCTGTATTATACATTAGGTTTTGCTTGATGAGGAGTAGCAGTGCGTTCCTTATTCCTTCTCTTCTGTAATTTGTGTCCAGTACTCAACGTCTTGTCAAGTTTCTGACCATATTTGGGGAGAAGGATTACTATATCAGAAATACAAACTCTGCTGTTTTTGTTCCCCCCAGAATTGATGGTTGCCTTAGTCTAAAGTACAGATAGTCCTCGACTTATGGCCACAATTGAACCCAGAATTCCCTTTGCTAAACAAGACAGATGTTAACTGAGTTGTGCCTTATCTTATGACTTTTTTGCCATGGTTACGAGAATTACTACATTGTTAAGTTAATCATGCGGTCATTAAGTGAATCTGACTTCCCCCATTAACTTTGCTTATCAGAAGCACTCAAGGAAGATGGAAAATGACAACCTCAGGGCCCCATGACACTGAAACCATTGTAAATACATGTTAGTTGGCAAGCATCAGAAGTTTGGTCATGTGACTTTGGGGATGCTGGAACCATCATAAGTGTGAGAACTGGTCATGAGTCATTAAATGGTCATTAAACATTGCCTGTAAGTCAAGGAGTAGCTATAATTCTGATTTGCATATCTCCATTTATAGGTGTAGGGATGTGGTGGCTCATTGGCTGAGACTCTGAGCTTGTTGATCAGAAAGGTCGGCAGTTCAGCAGTTCGAATCCCTAGTGTTGCGTAACCGAGTGAGCGCCTGTTACTTGTCCCAGCTCCTGCCAACCTAGCAGTTCGAAAACATGTAAAAATGCAAGTAGAAAAATAGGGACCACCTTTGGTGGGAACGTAACAGCGTTCCATTTAGTCATACTGGACACATGATCACGGAGACATCTTCGGACAGTGCTGGCTCCTGGGCTTTGAAACGGAGATGAGCACCATCCCCTAGAGTCGGGAACGACTAGCACATATGTGCAAGGGGAACCTTTACCTTTTATTTAGAGGTGTAACTTGAGAGGCTTTATCCAAAGACTTGTCCTTGCTTTAAAATCAAGAGCAAGAGTTTTTCATTTTAATCATCCCAGTAAAAGTGCAATGAGCTCTTAAGCCCCTTTGCCCTGGGGATTATTGGAGGAGCCTGTCTTTCATTAGAGAGCAGACAATGGGGCAGAAGCAAATGTTTGCAAAAAGAAAAAAGAGAGAAGCATAGCCAAATATTAAACCAGAAGTCATAGTTTTTCTTTCTCCTCAGCATTTCTATCTCTCCTTTGCAAATGTGTTGTTTTTGCAGTGCTAGTGACATCCAGCTCTGCCCAAAATGGAGCTGAGCAAGGGCTGGTCTAGTGCCTAAGGTTAAAATAAATGCGAGTTAGTTCCACTTCATGATCCTGAACTGCCAGCAGGAGCAGGAGGTACAGGCGTTTTCTATTTAAAGCACAGCACAGAGGGCAGGTTATAAAAAGGAAATCTGTTCTATAGGCAGCAGCAAAGGGAGCGGGAGGCCGAGTTGGCAGAAGTGGAGGGGGGCAGCTGTTACTGTTGTTGCTATTTGGACTCCCCACCCCCACCCCTCCCACCCCAGTGCTCTCCTTTGTTGCTGGCAGAGCATGGAAAACCCTCCTGGAATCCTCCTATTTTATCACCCCAGACAAGTATTTTGCAGGTCCTGAATAGATAAAGTGCCTCCTACATGTCATGTTAATTAACAGGAGAATGCTCTTGCAGAAAGCGCAAGTGGTATTCTGGGATGGATTTACAAAAACATTTTATGTAACGTTTTTTTTTCTTTTTGGTTAAGTGGAAATGCTTCTGATTCCTGTGAGACTTAGACAACTGCAGAAGGAAAATGCTTGTAAACCCTTCACAGTGCCAAAGCACTGTGGATAACAGACACACTCACATTTTCCTGGAGGCATATAAATCTATTATTACAATTACCCTTACGCCCCCCTTTACGCTTGCTTGACCAGGTGGCTCAGTGGCTAAGACATTGAGCTTGTCGATCAGAAAGGTCGTCAGTTTGGCGGTTCGAATCCCTAGTACAGGTCTTCTGCAGGGGGTTGGACTAGATGACCTCCAAGGTCCCTTCCAACTGTTACTGTTTACTTAGGAGAGGCGACTGGAATAAACCATCACGGTGTAGGTAGAGGTCATCCACATTAACCCCCAGGGCTTAAAGGGCCAGGAGAGGCTTATCTTTTTTCCAGATGAGCATATTTTGGGCTATTACTATTTCCCCTGGTAGGTGACATTATGCTCCTTTGAAATAAAAGCCTGAGAGACGAAACACCCCCCCCCCCCACACACACACAGGATGCCTGGAAAGTAGTAGGTTAAAATTTTCTGTAAATGATAGTGGATCTTATTCTATTCCTGCCACTTGGGTATGTGTGCAAGAGGTCTCTGTGTCTGAACGATTGTGTGTGTAGAAGTGTGTACGTGCTGTGGCATATACATAGAAGCTTCACTGCTGCTGAATAATTGTGAGGTCGGCAATGAAACATTAGATTAATTATACCGAATCTTTCCGATTTAGATATTGTGCATGCACATATACCACACACACTTAACATAGAAACTCAATGCAGCATCTGTTTAGAACAACACTGAAATAGAAACAAAATTAGACTCGAGGCATTTTCAGCAAACAAAACAAAACAAAAATCATCCCTCCCACCCGAACACCTCATTCCAGTAAAATTGGGTTCGGTTTTCATCTAAACAGAGCATCTGCATAAGAACGCCAGAGCATGAGAAGTATGGGAAGATCTGCAAACCACAGATTCTCTAAGCTCTGGTGCTTTATTTAGCCAGTCTGCCTGAATCAAGGGAAGAAAGAAAAAGACACCCTACCATCGTCATCCATGGAAAGTAGGCTTTAAAATAATTTCCTGGGCCTCTTAATCCACACTTTGATGTCCTTTGGCTGGATTCACATAACATGCTAAACTTAATATAACAAAGTACAGTTGTTGTATTGGTATCGTTCAAATAAGCAATCCGTGTTATGCTTTAATTACAGCTATCATAACTATTATAACTGAATTGTAGATGACCGTTATGACCCCAAAATGCCAGCTGAACCATAAATTACCCAATCTTAGTTTCGTCTAATTTAGAATGTTTATTTTTTATCCTATCTTTTCTCCAAAAGATCAAGGCAGTCCATACATAACACCCTGTTGTCCAATTCCCCTTTCCAAACAACATTGTGCAGCAGTTGCGCTGGCCCAAAGTCTCTTAGCGTGTTTCTGTGACTGACACCAACCTCTGCATAACAGTTGCATCAAATAGATGGGCCACTAATGTCTCCTGTGTGAATGAGATGTGAAAGATGCAAAGTCTCTGTTCTTTATCATTCTTTGCTTCTCTTTCCACTTCTTGTCGAGGTTATCCATTCTTCCCAAAGCTGCTTCTTTCATCTTCCTCCATTTAGCCTTTTTAACAGACCTTTCCAATGACCTGTAGTGTGGTAGGGCATGGAGCTGGGAACTAATAAATAACTTTATGGAGTCCAAGGCCTGGCTTGTGTTGTCTTTAACAGAGGCCAGGTCTGGAAATTGGACCGAGTAAGAAGATTGAGCTCTGTCCCCCACTTCTCTCTAGACACAGCAAGAGTGTGAATCTCTTTGCTATCACTTCTGCTGATATCGTTTTCATAAAACACATGCTTATGTGGCAGGGGAAGGACACACACTGTTTTATATACGGGAAATTGAATTAATGTTGGGAGAGTTAGACAGGCTGCTGTGTTCTCTCTCTCTCTCTCTCTTTGTCTCTGTCTCTCTGTGTGAGAGGGAGTGAGTGTGTGTGTGTCAGGGGTGGGTTGCTGCTGGTTTTACTACCGGTTTGCAACGTATGCACAGTCAGTAAAAACCAAAATGGCGGCGGCCCAGTGGCGGCGAGGGAACCAGTTCGGGGCGTGGCAGGCCTGGGTCACTGCCGATTCTGCGACCCAGTCCTGAATTCCACTACCGGTTCGGCCGAACTGGGCTGAACCAGGAGCAACCCACCTCTGGTGTGTATGTGTGAAAGGGGAGGAAGGTAGAAGTTGCATTGCCTACTGTTATCCAGTGGCAATTGGCAAAAAATGTTCTTATCCAAACTCTTATCCTCCATTTCCTTTTGAAGAACCAAATTTCTATGGCTTCAGACTACAGTACAGTAATAATATTGAGAAACTGATTTATTTTGGCACAGTAGGCAGTAACCGTTTTTAATGAAACTGGCAGTAAAGTTTTTCAATAAATCTGTACATCCATCAGCTACTGCTATTTCTTTCCCCAGCTTTATATCATTAAAAAAAACTATCATTTAAATATGACTAATAGTAATTTATTATATTGAAATGGGACAAGAAGAGTAAGGGTCTTGATTTCAGCGATGGTTAGTTACATTGTGGTTCATTGCAATTTGAACTTTTAATTACTTGGGTAACAGAAAATAAATATTTTTTTGCCAATCATCCAAGACATAAACAGAATCAATACCATAATTCCAAACAACTGCCTTCATTGGATAGCTATTTGTCTGAAACGGTATAGGGTTTCCTGCCTAGGCAGGGGGTTAGACTAGAAGACCTCCAAGGTCCCTTCCAACTCTACTATTGTATTGCATTGCATTGTATTGTATTGTATTGTATTGTATTGTATTGATACAGTTTAAAAGTAGCTGGGAATCAGACGGGACGCCAGACTGAGGGAAAAAATGGGGTTGGGTTATTTGTTAATATGTTATATGATCCAGGTCAACACATTAAGGTAAAAGTATAGTTTATTTCTTTAGGCATAGTTTTTTGTTATGTGACCCCATCCTAAAAGAATGTAAGTCTCAGTCCAGATTTGCAGAAATCCAGACTTTTATGCATTTCATAAAAATAGCCAAAACACAAAGCTCAAAGTAATATAACTGTCTTTAGTGCCTGTTCTCAGTTTATATAGATATATATTTTCTTTCTTTAAGATCACCTGCAAAGGCTCTACTACGACCATCATGGCCATAGTGCAGACCTTGCCTGTCTCCATTGAATCTGCCACTGAAGGGGCTTCCCAACTCTCTAATACTGCCAGCTCATCCCCTGCAAACATGGGAAGTGTCAGTAGCCTTATTTCAGGCCGGCCTTGCCATAAGGCCACCTCTGAGTTTGGTGCTTTCCCCCTGCGTGGAAATGCTGGCTCCCAAGAGCTCCTGTGCCATGGACTCCCTACAAAGAAGAGCAGCTATGCTTACGGCAATGAAGAAGAATGGACTGAAGCTGTGTCTCCCATCAGCCCCTGTAGTGATGCAGAAGATCTCCAGGATGACAAGCCACGGAGTGGCATCATCCGTGGACCGCCTCCCAAGTTGGTCCCTGTTTCGGGGAAACTTGAGAAGGTAAGAAAAGGCAATATTTTGGCAGGACCATTAGATCTTTCCGTTTAGAGCAAGGATAGGTTATCTATTGGTGATTAGGCTCTTGAGAACTTGTGCTTCATTTGATTTTTTTTCCCTGGTAGCCAAGGGAGATGATTTCACCCATAAAGCTAGAGCTGGAATTTTGGGTTCCTTAATCATTTTTGAGGTTTAGTTCTTCCCACACAAAGGAAATGGATAGTAGGTCCACTTTTTGGGAGACATGTTTATTTCACTTGACATCTATAAAATAATGGAGGAAAACTACGCCATTCTTGTTCAACATGTGTTCTAAGAATCTTTGCGGCATTATCCTGAATGTTTTGGGGGACTGCCCAAAAAAAAAAAAGCTTGAGGGCTACAGCTTGCCAATTTCTGATCTATATGACAATGAATACAAATTGAACAGTAAAAAAAAAAAATCATAATGCTCCTTCTTCCCCCAGTGGGCCTGCCAAACTTTTCCTACGCTTTAAGTTTGTAGTGAAAGCATGCGAGAAACACACATAATATCAGTCAGAGGGGTTTTCTCCCCCCCCCCGCTTGCTTCTCTAGCAACATAGGAGTAAGGAAGATCCGCCAACCAGTCCATGCTGATTAAAGAACGTTGTGAGTTGTCTCTATCTCTGTTGGCTGTTGGTGGCCAATTGTGATAGCCTTCCTAGGCTGGGAACTGTTCCTAGCCAGATAAAGAAAATGACGCCCTATCTGAAACAAACCTCCGCTGACTTTGTACCAGGATACAGAGGAGCCATCTTTTCCTTTATGAAATGTGGGTATTTCTGCTTGAGGCTTGCTGACAGCGTATGAAGGGGAGAGGGTTTCAGTTCATTTGTCCTTCCTTCATTAAGTTCTGCTTTTTTGCTGTTTCTCAGAACATAGAGAAGACACTAATTCGCCCCACAGCCTTCAAGCCAGTTATGCCCAAGAACCGCAACCTCCCACTGCAGAGCCACTTGGTTCTGCGTCCTGGGACTTCGGTGCTCTCTGAGAGCCAATCCAGCCTAGCCCAGCTCTTTGGTGCCAATGCTGTAAGCGCTACAGAGAAGCTCAGTTCATTGAGCTGCCGTACCAGCTCCCACTCTGGGACAATGTCAGACTCTGGGCGCAATTCCCTCTCCAGCCTTCCCACCTACAGCACTGGGGGCAGCCAGCAAATAGAGCCACTCAGCGTCTCCATAGGCCATGCTAATCTTGACGGCCATGGCAGCGGCAGCTCGCGCGGTCTTACTGGCCCATCAAATTCAGACAGCGGGCGGTCATCCTCAAGCAAGAGCACGGGTTCCCTGAGTGGCCGTGGGCACCCTTCCTCTGACAGTGGCTCCTGTGGGGGGCGTTCCCCTATGCACAATGGCGCGGATGAAGCCCTCCTTGTCCATGAACTTGAAGAGAAGCTGAGGGAGCGTGAAGCTGAGCTGCAGCATTTAAGAGAGAGTCTGGATGAGAATGAGGTGGCCATTTGCCAGGTAAGCTGGGGGTGGGGATGAGGGTATCGTATTGCTCGTTCTGATCTACAGGGGTGGGGAGGGAATGTTTGTTTTCTAAAAACTGCTTCTGCAGGAAAACTGTTCTTATCAGTGACTGGTAGGCAACTTCCACGTAGCAGCTGGTTTAGGGCTGGGACTGGTTGGATTATATTCAACCACTTGCAGGAAATATGAGCTTCCTTGAGGGTCAGATAGGCCAAGTGCCAGATTTGTTTTTCCCTTATTTTTGGCAGCCTCAGTGGAGAAAAAGGGTGGGGGTTTACAGCACCGAGTGGAATACTGCTGGAAAACAATCAATCCTCTGTAAGGATTAATTAGCAGTATGATTTAATTTTCATTATTGTGATCGGTTCTTCTATTATTAGCTGCTTCAACTTTTATTCCTTTGATCTTTCCTCCATATAAATAATTCCTGGAATGTATCACATAATTTTATTATCATTTACCATATAGGTAAGTAATTTTGGAGTATTTCTGCTGAGATCTAATGTGACATAAGAATGGTTGCATGTACCTACATGCAACATCTTCTTGCCAATAAACCTGTTGTTAAGAAAACCGCTGTGTAAAAAGTTCCCTAATCTAAAATCTTGTATTTTAGTATTTTCAGCTAGAGGTTAGTGTTATAGCTTTGTTATGTGCTGAATATCTCAGTATGCAGACATGCTGCTCCTGATCTTGGAGGTGGCATGTTGCCATCGTGACTAATAGTGAAGTGCTTCATGAATTTTTCTAATTCCCTTTTAAAGTCATCTAAGTTGGTAGCTGTCATCACTTCATTGTGTAATAAAATTCAGTTTAGCTAGGTGCTGTGCAAACAAATATTGGTTCCTGAATCTCCCATTGTTCCGCTTCACTGGTTAATCTCAGAGTAGTGTTAGAAAAGATGTAAAACCATTTTTCCTTTCCAATTTCTCCATCAAACAGAATTGTATATCTCTCTATCTACCTTCTTGCTTTTATTTTTAAAATGGCCAAATAGATCTCTGTGTTGTAATTTTGTCTTTATAAAGCAGCACGGCTGGCTGGGGAATTCTGGGAGTTGAGGTCCACAAGTCTTAAAGTTCCCAAGTTTGGACACCCCTGCTATAAAGAATTTGCTTCACCCTCTGAATCATGCTATTTTTTTGGGCACTATTTCATCTCTGTTTTAATCTCTTTCGCAAACTTTGTTCTCTTCCTGTCTGGAACAACCACTGTGGCACTCTTAGAAGTATAATTCTGTCCTCCTTTAATGTTTATAGTCCAGAGTCTTCCTTAACAGTCTGCTCACAATTTATTGTCTTCCTTAGAACTTAAAACAGCTGCAGCTATGCAAAGGAGTAATATTGGCCTCCTTGTTTGAGGCAACTTTTGGGAAGGAGGATCACAGTTACAGAAAGCCCAGGATACAAAGGGACTGCAGGTAGTCTTTGACTTGCGACCACAGTTGAGCCCAGAATTTAGGTTGCTAAGTGAGAAAGTTGTTTTGTGAGCTTTGCTCCATTTTACAAATTTTCTTGCTACATTTGTTAAGTGAATCACCGCAGTTGTTAAATGGATAGCAAGATTTTAAAGTGAATCGGGCTTCCCCATTGACTTTGCTTGTCAGAAGATTGCAAGTGATGATTGCATGACCCAGGGACACTGCAGGAGTTGGTTATAGGTCAGGGCTAGTTTCTAACATTGGTTTCCCCCATCTTCCTTCCAGGTATATGAGGAAAAGCAGAGGCGCTGCAAAGAGGAGATGGAAGAGCTCCGGCAGGGCTTCAGTGCTAAGCTGCAGCAATCAGCCCAAAAGGCTCAGCGTAGTCAACAGGTGTTGCAACTACAGATTTACCAGCTCCAGCAGGAGAAGAAGAAACTCCAGGAGGATTTTGTGCAGCTGCTGGCTGAGCGTGAGCTGCTGGAGCAACGCTGTGCCACCTTTGAGCGGGAACACACCGAGTTGGGGCCCCGGTTGGAAGAGACCAAGTGGGAGGTAAGTGGGAGGGATGCTTTTCTGTAGTTCTTGAAATTCGTGGAATTGAACGAGGCATCAGCATTAAGAATGGGGATTCTCATCCTAGCTAGACAATGACAGGTGAGAGAGAGATCAAGCTTACTTTTCCAGTAAGCTGGAATTACCATAAAATTATACTGCACCACCATTTTAAATGTTTTTGCAAATTGGTCACACTAGCACTCCATGGACTTTCTCACATTCTAACGCACAGTTCACACATTATATTACTTCATAAAATATGGTTCTATTTAATATAGATTTTTATCTCTGGTTCATAGTTCAGTGTATCATATGGATTCAGCCCACTGTATTCTAAGTTAACTGTGATTAAGCGAGCAGTGTGGTGGCCTAGTGAGGAAGATGTTCACCTCCCACTCAGAAGGTTGAGAGTTCAGTCCTAGGTAGCGGTAGATGTTTCCCTCCTAGAGCATAAAGAAAAAAATATCTGTTCCATGTAGGTGGAAGGAAGGGCATCCTGCCAGCAAATTGTCATGCTCCATCCCAAGTCTACCCTGAATTAAGGGACTGTTGTAAACAGGGAAAAATGTAATTAAATAAAATAAGGGTTAATATGAATCCCAGATAAACAAACGCACACAAATTTTTATCATATTCTGATATGGTTTTGGAAATAATGTGGGGGAAAGACAGCAGAAGAGGGAAAATAAAGAGAGAAGAAATGTTACCCTGAAATACTCTCTGTTTGCTGATCTATTGTATGTAGAGAAGTACAGGAGAATGTTCATTCCATTGAAGTTATTGGGTTTTCAATCTCATTCTTTGCTGACCCGAAGATAACTTTGAGTTGTGATCTATCTCAGTCCATTTTTATTCCTGAACTGAAAGGCAACAGGTGCTCTCATCATTCGTATCACAGAATCAGATCTTACCTCTGCTGATCTTGACTTGGAACACCGTGGCATGTTCCCCGTCATCTTATATCTCTCTTCCTTCCCACCAGGTTTGCCAGAAGTCAGGTGAGATCTCATTACTGAAGCAACAGCTGAAGGAGTCTCAGGCAGAGGTCGTGCAGCGGGGTAATGAGCTAGTGTTACTCAGGGCCCAACTGAGAGAAGCACGGGCTGAGCTGCAGACGAGCGAAGAACAGGCCTTGAGTTTGCAGGAGATGGCCCGTACAAAAGCAATGGAGTTAGAAGTATGTGCCAACGAGTTGGCCAGACGCAAGAGTGAAGCAGAGCTGCTACGTGAGAAGGTAGGGAGGTTGGAGCACGAATTAGATGCCTTGCGCAGCACTAGTGGAGAACTCTGCCCCCTTTTGGCTGAATGTGATGAGGTAAAAGCTCAGCGACAAGCAGCGGATACCCTGCAGGGTTTGCGTGCACAAGCTGAACGTCTGCGCACAGAGCTATTGTGTGAGCGACGCCGTGGGGAGGAGCAACGGGAAGTTTTCCAGGCTGAGCGTATCACTTGGCAAAGTGAAAAGGACAGAGTCATCCGCTACCAGAAGCAGCTGCAGCACAATTACATCCAGATGTATCGGCACAATCGCGATTTAGAGTGCCAACTTCGCCATCTCAGTCTTGAACTTGAGGCCCGGGACATGGATGAATATGAGCTGCATGGAAGTGAAGGCATCTGCTTGGAAGAGATTGCAGCTACTGAGATCTGAACATGCCTGTAGAAGCTGTAGTGAATGGGCCACACTGCCACAATGAGATACTGGCCAGGCTGGAGCATGTTTATCCGGGATTTTGTCTGACTGAGCAACTGAGAATGCAGTGAATCTCAGATCAGTAGTGGAAAGAGATACCTTTCCAGTTGTAAATCCCAGTGATAGAACTTGTTCCGTCACTTAAACTTGGTCACGAACTCTCAATAAGTCAACAGTGTAATGGCTATTAAAAGTAGAATAGTGTGTGAAGCCAGGCAGCTTGCCTTAACTCTAGGAGGTATAGGAGGACCCGGTTAAAGATTTCCTGGCCAACCTAGGAGAAGGAGAATCCAAATCCTTCCCTTGAAAGCAGCAGCAGCAGCAGCAGCAACCTTTATTCCAGCATTTCACTGGAAATGAAGCAGGAATAGCCTTTGCTTTTGTAAGGGGGCTGTTAAACGCTGCTGCCTTTCAAGTCCCAATGTTAATTGGCCTTCCGTAAGACCTTGGGAATCACCACTTGCCTCTTGCTCTTTGGGCTGGTTGGAGATGAGGGTAGCATGGATGGGAATGCCAGGATTGTGTAGAGCACTTTTGCTTCTACTCTGCTCCTCTGTTACCTTTATGTAATGACCCAATGGACTGCCAGCCACCTTTTGCTGAATTTGAGGAGATTTAGCTGTTCAACAGCTAATTAGCTGCTAATCCAGTTAGGTGCCAGTTTTAGGCTGGCTGAGGAAGCTTTGTCTACGGAAGGCTTTTCTTGGATTTTTAGTCCACTTCTCTGCTGTATGTGAAGTATATCTTTTTTAAAAATCCAAACACACAAATGCATACAATCAAAGCCTGTACTATGGACCCTGTTACTGTGCAGATGAAATACATTTGCATTTATTTCCTTTTTTGCACATGCATCCTATAGTTATGAAGGGCAAGGACCTTTGTAGGCAGTTCTTTGGCCAGTAGATGATGTGGGCCAAAGAATTGGGGATCTGGGCATTAGTCCAAGCTTATTTCTTTTTATAGGACAAAAATGTTAATAAATTGTACTAGGTTCAAAGCTGATTCTCAGGATTCTAAATTCTGTTATTTTTAAAAGCCGAAAAGAAAAGAAGTCCTTTGGCTTCTCCCACATAAAGCTTTGTAGGAAGACCCTATGCTAAGTTTTTTTTTTTTAAAGGGAAAGCATACTGACTCCAATGCTATGGAAACAGAAACCCAGCCTCTCTCTCTCTCTCACCTAACCCCCCTCCCAACCCCAAATATTGCTGCATCCATATTATTGACTTACCTGAGAGTAAGAGTGTTCAACTCACTGGGACTTGCTTCTCGGTAGGCATGTGTAAGAGTGTATTATAAAAGCCAAAGATACTTAAAACAGATCTCAGGATTCGGTTATCCCAGGAGCCTATCTCTAGATTATGGCACCAAAATTTGGCAAATAAAATGTTGGAATTCAGTGTCACTAAATTTTGTGCACTTATTTTACTTTCTTTTGCTTTTGTTTTTTTAAATCCAGAATATTTCTTCCCTTCAATCCTTCATCCTAGCTCTATACCAAATATTTTGGCTCCACTGCTTCTGTTCACATCACTTTGTCATCGCTGGCCTCCTCTCCATTCTTGAAGGGCGAGTTTTAAAATAAAGCCTAAGCATAGCACACCTATTGGCTGTGGGGGGATCTGGATGACTCTACTTCCTCTTACTTACCTTTTCTGCCCCTGGTTGGAACGCTACTCAGTGTGTCTTTCTCATGACTTTGTTTGCCTGGGTATGTCTCTCTCACCACTCACCTTCATCCAGCCTCTCTACCTGTTTGCCCACCAACATCCATGTCCTGTTTATTTGATGGTCAAAGATGGCTGAGTTTAAATCTCCTGCATTTCCCTAATAGTAGTCTTGTTTCCTTCTACAATATCCTCTATATTTCCACAAGCTCCATTTCCCAGGCACCCATATTCCCTTCCCATCATTTTTGCAAGATCTGGTCTAGTCTGAACCATGATCATTGTGAAGTCCTACAAATGTTTGCAGGGCAGTCTATCCTGTTGGGATACAATAACTAGTTTTGTTATCTGCTGAAGATTAATTGCAAACCAGTGTATGATTCCTAGTCTGTGTATCTTCCTCTCCTTTAAAGCCCTCCGTGCATCTGTACTCGGAATCAAGTTTATTGATTGCATTTGGATAGAATAACTTCAGTGGGCACTCAGTCCGGACCTACTGTTGATTTTCTACCCTCACAGGCCAGTGACAACTGCAAGGAGCTCTTTTCAAAGAAAAGAAGTTCTGTTTGTAGAGGGTAATGTTGACCTACCCAGTCTTCTATAAAGAAAGATGTGGGGGCTACTAGATTGTTAACTGACCTCCTCTTTGTCTTCCAGTATATGCTCAGGAGAAAACGGTCAGTGAAACAGGGTAAGTCAAAATTGTGGACTGCAGACAAGCCATTCCCAAAGGAATTGGGCTGACAAAATAGCCAGTTAACTACAGTTTGAAGTGCTCTCTTTCCCGGAGAGAGATGAATCCTCTTTTCAGGCAAAGTAAACAAACTTCCTTGAGGTTATAAGAGGCTGAAGAGATTTGGATCAGTGGGTTGAATAAAGGACCCTGACAGCAGGTTTTATATTTTGGTTCCAAGCCATGAGAATCAAACCAGACAGGGCAAGGCATGCTCACTATGTCAGCTTGGTTAGATTTTGTTAGCCTTTTTCCTCTGGCTATAAAAAAGTCAACTGCCCAGAATTGGTGCTTTGGCTGGGAAGCAGCCAAAGTACAGCATACTGCAGTTTTGACATCCTATTTAGGCCAATCCGGGAAGAATTGCCATATTGCTAGAATAGAGAGCAGCTGCTTTCGGTTAGCTTAGTGTAACTTTTGCTTCAGGTCTTCTTATTCTTCTTTATGCAAAAAGGAACAGATAGAAAAAAAAATGTGAAGGGTGTAGCCCAGCTAGAGTTTGGGACTATTTGTAAGAAGATGATGGCATTTAGCTACACTCTGGAAATTATGTGCATTCCAAGAGAAGAGGCAATCTCAGTTCACTTCTGGACATTGTTCCCTTTCCCTCCACTATTACGAGAGCTTGCAAAATGGGTGTGTTGACACAACACCATTAGACCAAAGGAAAAGCTTGGTGCATGTCATTTCTATAACTATTAGCAACTTATACCTCTCGCTTAACCCACTTTAAGCACCACTGTATATTTTTCTTTTACTTTATTTCTGAAATTGTATATTTTCCAGGTGGTGTAAATTTTGTTGTACAAACCAAAAGAAAAGTGTGAAATAAATAAATAAAAACTAAGAAATTGTCTGTTTTCTTTTAAGAAAAAAGTCACATGTAAATTTAATGGATGGGACAGTAAATCGTGGAAGGACGAGCAGAGGATGGAATTATCCTAATGATGGACAAAGGCAGATATAAACGTTTATAGCACAGAGTATGCTTAATAAATTCTCATCCCTGATCTTGTTCCTGGGTCTAAAAACAAAAACAGAGTTTAAATCAGGGGTGTCCAAACTTGGGAACTTTAAGACTTATGGGAATTGAAGTCCACAAGGCTTAAAGTTTCCAAGTTTGGACACCCCTGGTCTAAATGAACTTCTACCAGTATTGCATTTTTTCTGTCTTCCCCTCTGGCTGGTGGGGGCACTTTGTAAACAGCTGACAATTGTTCTATATGAGAAATATTGATCTTGAAATCAGCCAGTGATGATCTCCAATAGTTACTTCAGCTCGGGAATAAGAAAATGACAACAATATTCTTTAGTTAATTTTCTTAGTTGATAACCAACACAATCTTTAAGACACTGTTGGATCTGGCTTTTAGAGAACACCACAAAAGCAGTAATTTAATTTTTTTTTTAGTCTTGAGTTCCTTGCTGACTTGCATTTTTTGCAATCACTGAAAGTGGCTTTGAGACCAGATGCAAAACATTGAACTAACTCTTTGTTTTCCTGGGTGTTCTTTTGGGGGATCACTGCCAGTTTGTTATTCACTCAATAATGGATTTAAGGCGATTCAATTGAGAATATTATATCCAGAGTTTTGAATTTATAATATGAGATTCTGGATTATTGTCCTTCCAATTTTATGGTTCACTTACATGAGTTATGGTTCACTTACATGAGTGTGGGTAGATTTATTAAATGTAATGCTATGGTCCATTACTGAACCTGAATTAACAAACATCCCTCCAGTAATTAATACTGACTTTTCTTTGTAGTCCTTTCCTTCTGACTCCAGTTAGCTGGCCTTATCATCTAGGAGTGTCAACTGGTGTGGGTCGGAATGTCAAAAACAATATTTCCTCCACTGAGATGCCAACTCATTTCAAAACAATGGCTCTTAGTGACAGCTGTCCACTTGCAGCTAACTGTAGTTTTGGAAACAATACTTGTTGCTTGACGTGGGCAACGTGATCTTTGATCTTGCCTGGTCCTGCTCCAAACAGGTCTCTCCAGAACTGGGAAACTATTACTTGCTCCATTAAGCCTGAAAGCTTGCTGAGGGGCAGATAGCTTAGTAACTCTGCTAGCAGTTGGTTTCCCGGGTGCCATATCTTTCTGAACAATAAGCAGGTATAGTTAAACGGATTCTTCATTAACAGTCGCATTGCAGCACTCTCTGACTTATGAGCTGACCATGTTCTTCAGCATTGACTGCCTGATTTGCAACATTTATTTGAGTTTCTTCGGCACCTTCACCACGATCTCCATAGGCTCCTTAGCTTTGTTGCGGTAGGCTTGGCGGATTATTTCCACAGCTCGCTGGTGTGTTACATTCTGTAGACTCTCCCCCTCTATTGCAACCAGTTCATAGCCAGCCTAGCAAAAACAAAGAAAATAAACTTAAAAATGGCAAAATCACAGCAAATTACAACTCTACCCTTTTCAGATTTGATGCATCATTGCTGATTACCGGTAGTCCTTAACTTACAACCATTTGTTTAATGATCATTTGAAGTTACAGCAACACTGAAAAGGCGACTTAGGACCAATTTTCACGCTTAACAACCATTGTAGCATCCCTATGGTCATGTGATCAAACTTTAGGCGCTTGGCAACTGACATGTATGTAAAACATTTGCACTATCCTGGGGTCATGCGATCACCATTTGTAACCTTCCCAGTTGGTTTCTGACAAGCAAAGCAAATGGGGGAAGCCAAATTTGCAAATGACTGCATTATTCACTGCAGTGCTTTGTTTAATAACTATGGCAAAAAAAGGTTGTAAAGTGCGGTACCTCACTCAACCACCTTGCTTAGCAGCCAAAATTTTGGACTCGGTTGCGGTCACAAGCCAAGAAATAGCTGTATATATTGGATATGTACACGGGAATTTTGAAACACTAATATTAGTGAATAGTTCAACAGTACTGATAGCATATCTGAACCTTCCAGTATTTCCATAGCAAATTCAGATACCTTTTGCACATATACACTTATTCTCAGTAAAACTTTGAAGGCTCCCTATTATCCTGAGTTTCTGCAATAGTTTAAGTAGGTAACAGATCATAACTCTTCTGCATGTCATTTTCATAACAGATGGATTGTCCTCCAATGTTGTTTGTTTTTAAAATTCCCAACTGGAACACTACATCTTTCATAAGGGATTTTTAAAAATGCCTCCCACTGATTGGGAGAAAAATATTTTAAATATTTCAATGGTATAGAAATGGGTCAAGCAGACCCTTAAATTAGATCAATATAAATTGGCATCGCAGGGTCACCAAAAAAGATCCCGAATTGGATCTTCTAACCTGTTCTCAACTCCTAATCCATACCCTCACTTCAACTGCAGGTAAATAAGTAGGAAATTAAAGGTCTATGGAGATTCTCAGTCATCCAGCTCATGTCCCAAAGGTGCTTTTCCAAGAGGCAACTGGACTTTCTGGTTTTTCTTTGAAGACATTTCTCATCCAAATGAGAGCGAAACATCTGGATGAGAAGTGAAACGTCTTCAAAGAAAAACCAGAAAGTCCAGTTGCCTCTTGGAAAAGCACCTTTGGGATAGAAAATTAAAGGTTTGTCTTAGTCTTAATTTCCATAAGTTTCTTTATACTTATATTATTTCCAGAGCAAGCAGAAAAGACAACAGGACTAAGGATTTTTGGAAATTGGCAAAGTCCTGTTATGTACAGGCCTTTACCAACTCAAAACTCAAAACCATTCAGCTGCAAGTCTGAATTCACAGAATAACTTGATCAGCATTTACAATCTAAAGCAAGCGGAAAGCTGCAGGAAGTGCCTCCAGTCCTTTTCTGTACTGCTGACAACAGAAGGAGGGATCTGTTCACAGATGCTAGAGCCGTGATGGCGAACCTATCGCACTTGTGCCACAGGTGGCACACAGAGCCCTCTGTGGGTATGCCAGCTGTTGTTCCAGCCCAGGTCCACTGCGCATGCAGGCGCATCTCCCGCTGGCCAGCTGGTCTTTGGGTCTCTACCACGCATGCGGGGGGGCAGGGTGCATGCAGGGATACGCACGTACATGCACAGGGGTGGTACACATGTGGGGGCACTTGCATTGCATTTTGGGGGTTTGTGCATGTGTGCACGGACTCGGCATACCCCATTTTGGGCCTGGAAAGCCTCCTGTGCCTACCTGGAAGCCAAAAATGGGCACGAGGGATGGGGCACATGCACAGGGGGGGCATGTGCAGGGGGCGCTCGCATTTGAGGGTTTCGTGTGCATGCATTTTGGGCACTCGGCACCAAAATGGTTAGCCATCACTGTGCTAGAGGCTTGTAAAAAGGATGCCAAGGTTTGAAACTGGATTCAGGAACAGACCAGATACCTGTAAAGCCACTAAGATACTAGCATTACATGACCATATTAACTAGTTCCTGTTAATAAGTTAGAAAGTCTGGATGCTAGTAAAGTTTTTGAACTGCAAAGGGGTTTCACCTGTGTTTTTACCTGTCACTCCCATTCTCACCAGCCCTAGCAACCTAAGGCCATTTGGGGCTTTAATCCAAATCAGCATAAATCAAACCTGTAACCCCTAAAGAAAAGAGGCCTCCAAAGAGCAGAATCTAATTAGAGCAGCCTGGTGGGCGGGCTAGCTGGTCAAAGCCCACAATGGCTCTTTGTCAACCCCCAGCTTCAATACAGAGGCCTTGGGAAATGTTGAACAGGGCCTTGAGCTATGAGGGACCCTGAACGGCACAATGGGATGTGTATGTTGCTAGGCCTTTAGTTACAAAGCACAATGAAGTTTGTTTTGTATAGGGTAGGAATCAGTTTAAATGAACAAAATGGCCCAGGCTGTGATATGAAAGAATGGCAAAGTCTTCCATGCGGTCAAAAGAAGGAGGGAAGATGGTCAATTGTCTTCTTCAGTCCTTCAAATCTGAATCTGGTTCTACATAAAGTTTTGTTCACATTGTGATCATCTTCATGCTCATTCTCCAGGTCAGGGATAGTCTGGATCAGGGGTGTCAAACTGGCGGCCTGTGGGCCGGATGCGTCACGTGCAGCTCCACGAAGGAAAAAAACGTCACGATCAGAGGTGGTATTCAGCAGGTTCTGACCAGTTCTGGAGAACTGGTAGTTGAAATTTTGAGTAGTTCGGAGAACCGGTAAATACCACCTCTGACTGGCCCCGCCCCCATCTGTTCTCTGCCTCCCGAGTCCCAGCTGATTGGGAGGAAATGGGGATTTTGTAGTGACCTTCCTCTGGAGTGGGGAGGGAATGGAGACAGTATCCTTCCCTTGCCACGCCCACCAAGCCATGCTCACAGAACCAGTAGTAAAAAAAATTGAATCTCACCACTGGTCACAATACATCACGTGATGTGATCAAATTTGACAACCGTGGTCTGAATGGTCCATTTTTGTTGTGATTACAGTATGGAAATCAACCCAGATTGAATAATCCAAAATAAAAATGGCAAGTTCTAGAGTCGCTTTAAACTGTCTACTTAATTGATCCCTCTTTCCTACAGAGTTTCTGAAGTCATTAATTGATGCAGTTTAATTGATAAAAAAATCTTTTGAAAGAAAATGAACTGTGCAACACTTGGAGAAACTCAAGTTATTACTGTCAATTCACAAGCAGGTGGTTAAAAATATAACTACTAAAATCTGTGCAAGACTTATACCTGAGTGATGGCTCACTCAGATTATATAAAATGGGTGACTGCAGCAATGGGACAAGTTGATCATGGTTTTAGAGCATTTGATTAAACTGCTGAAGAAAGAAACAAGGAGCATTTGACCTATTTGTCCATCTAGTAGTAATGACAGATCCCCATTTTCCCCTCCCTACTGCTTCACCTACCTCCAGTTCTCCGCTCAGAGATGCTGCTCCCCCAGGAAATATTTTCTCTATCTTCACCATTGGCTGCAATCTGGATTCTATTCCTCCTGAAATGCTGATGCCTGGGAAACAAGACAGTACTGTGAGTATTTAGGAAGTGGTGGCATGTTTGAGCTTCCGCAAATCCATCTCAAAGACAAAATTACACCAGTCTTAAGGGTAAGCATCCTGCACATTAAACTTGGCTACTGTTGACTTCACCAACAAGCCTGCATAGATTTTTTTTTGCAACAATATGGAAATAGTTTGTAATTGTCTTCTCCAGGATGTTTTTTTAACCTCCTATTCTGACCTGGGATTTCCTGGTAGTCTCTCACACATGTACTACTCAGGTTAGACTCTGTTTCCTTATGAGAGAGCTGTCAAGGTCAGAGAGGTGTGTAGTTTAAAAGAGTCTGTACTAATCAGCAAATGGCAATCTAATTTCTTCCAATAGGTTTGACAAGTGCAATCTAATTGACATCTACACCATTTAGTATACTTGTCCATAACCTTCTACTCTGGTAAACTAACCTTACTTTTACTATATTCATACCTCTTTCTCTTCTTCATGATCTCATAAACTCCATCCAATGCTTCCTCAGTCTTCTACTTGCTTTCATCTTATTCACTCTTTATACATTTTTCCCAAATCAATCCTCATTCATTCTCTTTATAAGACCAACTCAAAGTTCTATTGTACTCGAGTCTCACTTTTGCATTCAGTCCATAATCATTCAGTACCCATTCATTTTTGGCCTTATTCTTGTTTATCATACTTTTTCAATAACCCATACTCACTATGTTCCACTTTTGTTTTTTCTGATATACTCAACTCTTATTTCTGCAAGTCGGCCCAAGCACCCTTACACACATTGCATCATCAGACTTTTATCTACTTGTTCTAGTTTTTCACCTTTGTGCATAGCTTGCAATTGTTCGTTTTAGACCAGCTGATCTGTGATACATTCATTTTCACTTCTACAGCACTCATTGCTTCATACAGTCTAACATTTGCTGAAAATCTTTGGGGTTATCAATCCACACAGCATCATGTCTGTATGGAAAGGTGCACATTTACTTCATTTAACTTCTATCATAATGCAATCCTCACAGTGAGCAGTCATTGTTCAATTCCATTCCTTCCTTCCCTTCCATAATCCCATAAACATCTCCACATTGCCTTTCGTTACATCCACTTCCCATATGTTTGATTATATTTCTCATCAGAAGAGTCATACTTTCTCTCCCTGAAGCTGTTCTACTTTCACTCTACTTTCATTCTTTCCTTTTCTTCCCTGTTTCATTTTTCCCCATGATCCATCTTTGACTACTAAAGAAGTATTGCCCAAGTTATTTTGGCATATGAGGCAGAAAAGCAGAGAAGTCACTGAAAAGTAAGAACAAATGCAATTGTTACCAGTGTAATAACTCACAATTTGCTACCTAACCATGACACCAAGTGTGATTAGCAAATAGGTCTGTTTCTCTCCATTTCGGTTTAGAGAGCTCTGCTTACCCAGAGATTGCTTGTTCTTGGATAGGCTGACAGTCACCAGTTCATATTCCTCCTCCTCCTCCTTGTCACTGGGGCCATTTTGGAGCAGGTTCCCTGGGATCTCATCTCCCATTTCTGCTTGCATTACCTTGCTAGTAGCCGAGGTTTCCTTGAAGAGCTGTGAGAGCAGGGGCCTAGCTCTGCATGGTCGATTAATAACAGAATAGAGGGTATCACTGGCAGGCAAGATTTTCCCATGTGGTCCCCATGCTGCAGCCTGTCTATGGCTTGATTTTGAAGAAGGAGGCCTCTCTCTGCCAGGTTGTCCATCTCTATGCTCCAGGGATTGCACCTGAGAGGATACAGTGTGTAGGGAGCTCGTAGAGGATTTTGTACGTTTAGTTAGACTCCAATGGGGTTCTTTGCCACTGGCCACTGAGGAAGAGACCGTGTTGGGAATATAGGAATCCACTGGCACATCAGCAAGAGGAGTATAGCTTTGAGATTGAGTCTGTCCATGTCTGGGAGAGAGCTGCAGCCTTTCCATGGCATCCTTCAGCTCATTCTTGTGTTCTTCTTCCCCATTTGCCTTGTTGGTTATCACTGGTTTCAGAAGAAAACTACCCCTGAAATCTGGAACCAGATCCACAAGATAAAATCATTATTATTTCCTTTTTCTCTCAGTGTTATGAAAATTACAGAAGGGAACATGTCCAAGTATCTGCTGCTTGAGCATTTCTGTTGTGTAGGTCTTGGAGTGAAAATTTGGCTCCAGATATTGGCCATATGAGCATGTTGCCGTGTGTGTGTGTGTTAGTTTTCCCCTAACTAATCAAATTCAGATCACCTCCCTTGTGACTTACTTGGTAGGTAATATTGCTAGCTTATACCAGATATGCCAATAGTACTTCCATTCAACATTATTTCTGTCGAATTAATTGTTCTTGGCAGAATTATTGTTAAGTGGCAGAGTCACATTGTTCAGATCATCTTCCTTTTTATTTTATAAATCCAATTATTAAAAATATTCTCCTGCATAGGAGAAATGCAGTGTCTGAGATGAAATGTGCACATTTAAACGTGTGGACATACATTACATCTGCATAATTTTCTTCAAATTTAGCATTCAAACTCTCATGTTACCATTATAGGTAAACCCTCTTGAGGGACAGGAGGGTGGAAAAGAAGTCGAATAAAAACTCACCAGGCACTGGAGTGATAAGATGTCTCTTTGGGGGTGTTTCATGTTGTGTTGGGCGGAGGGCAGGTGATCTCACTGTAGACATGGAGAAAAAAAGAGCACTAAGCATTTCAAAATGTGCTTATATTAACTAGATCCAGTACTGTGGCCCCTCAACTTCCAACTATGGCAGTAGTTGAAGAGTGAAAATTAAACTTTCACTGTCTTTGATCACCATTCTATATAGAATTGGCTTGATATTACAATTGTTTATCCAAAAGGGAACCACATCTGCAGGGAAGGAAAAGCAGAGAAGCGTGTTCCCATTTTTCATAGATGAAGAAGAGAAGCAAATGCAGCAGATACAAATCCTGAAGGACAGCAGGAGTGTTAAAAACAGAGGGAACTGTGTGCCCCATAGACTGCCATTTCCTCCTTGAGTTGTTGTGCTGTGAAACTGTTGAAGAGACATTCAGTGCTAATTTGATTGACTTTTACACAGGGAATAAAAGATGGACACTGTTTTCTTCTTTGCCTCATGTAGGCAAAAGGCTCGTGGTTGCACTGTCAATCCAGACTGAAGAGTGCCTTCTCTGACATGGCAGTCTTTTTCATAAAACAGATCTTGCCAGAAATATCTGCAAGGAGGGACTCAAAAAAAAAAAAAGTCAAGGGCTTTAGTCACCCAGTTGTGACTGCCATCTTTCCTTTTTTGGTCTCCTCTTTGAAAACACCTGTTGTCTTGTTTGCACTACAGGTAGTCCTTGAATTATGGCAGATTGCTTTATGAGTTACAGCAGTTTGGAAAGTTTATAAAAGAGTAAAAAGTTACACACACACACGCAGACACACACACTCATACATGAATGTGATCTGGGGGCTTGGCAGTTGTTTACATGTATAACTGGTTGCCAAGCAGCTTATGTTCATGAGAAGATCATTTGCAATCTTCTCTGCCGTCTTTTCCAGAAAATCAATGGGGAAACTGGCAGGGAAGGTTGCAAGCTGTTGCCAGAGGATTTCCCTCCATCTACAGAGGGCAGAAATTCTTCACCGGGCTGCAAAAACAAAGCTAAGATTTTGAGAGCCAAGTTTATTTTCTGCAACTTGCCACAGAAGTTCCCTTTTATGCATAGACGGGAGGCGAACTCCTGCACTGGGGTACAGAAATGAAGCCCGGATCCCAAAGATCTGGGCTTTGTTTCTCCAGCCCAGCACAGGAGCTTCCTTCCATTCCCAGAGAAGGGTTGCCTGTCCTCCTTTGGCAGGAAGCTCTTTCGTTCTTCCCCAATTGTGGTTGTAAGTTGAGGACCAGCTTTTATTTCTCAAGGAAAGATGTTACAGATTTGAAATTGGCTGAAACAAAGGTCTATACATCATTGTATATACTCAGATTTGAAAAGGCAATAATGTGAACACCATGGTGCTTTGTAAGAAATAGCAACTGAGTTGAGATTTTTATTTTCTTTACCTGTTTTTTTTTAAATGGCTAAACAAATTGAAATGTTCTTTTCCCAGTCACAAACCTTTAAGTAAAGGAATCTTTTCCAACATGCAAATCTGAACATTTTATTTTATTTTTGTGCCATCTTTGATCAGTGTGTTTATTTGGCTGTTTTCAATTTCTTTTAAATGTTGCCATCCATCCAGAGAATCCTTTTTATAAGATTTCAACTTTTTTTAAAAAAGCCATATATCCTAAAGTACATAATCCTGAAATCCAGCCAGTGCACAATATAAATAAATCCTGGGAGATGATAAACGCAATTCTTACAAACTTCTTCGCCTGTTCTGCTCTTGAGTGCATCATAGGCTTCCATTTCCAGGGGCACAACCATACTGTCAAAGCGGCCAAGATCCGTAGAGGCAATCACATTTCTGAAAAAAAGGAGGAAAATCCTGGATCATTATAATGCAGCTCATGAGTACATTATATAAGTGTTTCTAAGGGCGAACATAACCACAATTTTAAGGAGCCCACATATAACATTATCCCATCATAATTTCATAATCGTGATATATAAGACCACAGATTCCATTAAGTGGTGGGATTCAAATTTTTTTACTACCAGTTCTGTGGGCGTGGCTTGGTGGGTGTGGCAGCGGAAGGATACTACAAAATCCCCATTCCCTCCCCACTCCTGGGCAAGAGTACTATAAAATCTCCATTTCCTCCCCACCCCACTAACCTGCTTTCCAGCTCCATTCTCCTATGCAGGGCAACAAAAGAAGACCCAGCTGATCAGCTGGGACTCAGGAGGCAGAGAATAGTTGGGGTGGGGCCAACCAGAGGTTGTATTTGCCAATCTCCGAACTACTCAAAATTTCCACTACCGGTTCGCCAGAATCGGTCAGAACTGGCTGAATACCACCTCTGATTCCATTCCTAAAGCAGTAAGGGTCATGTTGTCTAAGATAGTGTCTGCAAGCATTGTATAAGCTTTGTGCAGGCATTGTAGGCATTGTAGTCCAACACATTGAGAAGATAGCTGCTTGGGGAAGGCTATTAAATTGCTGAAAGAATCACAGCAATAGTTGTATCCTAAACATGTCCTTTATACGTGTGTGTGTGTGTGTGTGTGTGTGTGTTTGTGTGTGTATGTACGACATTTATTCATAATATATACCCCATTTCTCCTCATGAAGTTCAAAACAGGGCTTTCTCTCATTTTACTCTCGGGGCAGCCATCCTGGTGAATTATATTTAGCTGAGAAGGAACAGCTGCCTCAAAGTTACCTTGTGAGGTCTGTGGCTGGAACGGATCTCAAACCTGGGTCTCTCTGAGCCATTCCAAAACTGTTAAACTGCTCTGGAGGCCCCATCTTATTCTTACCTGATGTCTCGGAGAAGCAACAACTTCTCAGGACGGTCAAGAATCGCCAGCAGTGGCCTCACCAGGTCTTCTACCCCACCTTCTCGGATGTACTTTTGGAGGGAAAAATGATCAAAGTCAAATATAGAATAGATGCTTTATTTGGTTATTCTGGTTTGGGAATTGTGTGAACAGCCCACTCCCCACTCCACAACTATTTTGGTTACCCTATCATTCGTGTCATGGCCGCCTGTGTCACTTAAGACTTATTCTCCCTATTCAATAGTTTGACTTCAGGAATTCAGGGAATATAAAATTCCCCCAGGCATTTTAAGGGGGCAACATTAACTCTATTAATAGAGACCAAGCAGCATTAAATATAGAATTGCATAGAGTTGTTTCTCCCCCCCTTCATTCTCTTCCATGTTTTATGAATTTTGAAAACTAATGTCTTCCAATAACTTCCTACCAGTACTCTGGACATAAATTTCTACTGTGCATTGGTTCAAAGCTCCCTCTAATGGCTGTTCTATAGATGATGAGAAATGGGAGATGCCAGCAGTTTAAATGAAATTTCTCCCACCAGATCCCCCATCCCATGTGTTTGCTTAAAGGCCAAATTAGGCTGGGAATTCTGGAATCTTCCGTGGAGGGAACAAGATTGTGGAAAGCTAGTTTAACCTGGTGAACATCAATACTGCCATTTGATTGGCAGGCTTGCTAATCTGAATAAAAGCTAAATTTTTCTGAGGAGAAAATTTGAATTACATACCTATTATATGGAATTTGACAATAGGACAACATAAATGGGTTCTCCATGCCTTAACTATGCCCAAAACACTAATATCACAGCTTTGGGAATAAAAATGTGGCCACATTTATTCAGCGAATGGAAAAATTGATTACACTTGCCACCTATAAGTGGATTGCCTATAGACAGACTTTGTATAGGCAAGTATAATGAAATATGGAACTCATTTATACAAAATACAAATTAAAAGTGGACAGTTATGTAAGTATATTATATATACATATACATATACATACATACATATACATACATTTACACATACACATATACATATACATACATATACATACATACGTGTGTGTGTGTGTGTGTGTTTTCATAGATTTTCACGGGTGTAGGTATGCTGGTCTTGTTGTATTTGGGTCTTTTCCCATGTAAGATTGAGATTGTCTTGGCAACGTTTCAGCGAGGTCTCACTCGCCATCTTCAAAACCCAGCCTATATATGTGTACACACACAACACACACACACACACACACACACACACACTTAAATAATATTTATATTTAGTCTGTGTGTTAACTGTTAAAGCAATATATTTTCTTTCTTTTTCACTTTAAAGAAATACTTTTTATGTGTTGCCTTTTTTACTTGAAAATGCATGTATTTGCACCATAATTTTCTGTATGTTTGTTTTGTTCTTTTTCTTTTACTATTCAATTTAAATAAAAAATAATTTAAAAAAAGTTTTGCTAATTTAAGGTAATCCTGAACGAAGGCAACCCCACACTATGTAAGTTTGTATGTGCATAGATGTATATTTATCAAACAGGGGGCTCGGGGTGAATTATCTCAAGTACGAGAAAGCAAGCCAACGAATACTGTTCTGCAATGAAATATAGAAAATAGAATATTGAGTTAAAGTTTTACAATGGTGGTAGTTCAGCACAATTAGAGGATATTTAAATCAAACCCCCTTGGTGTGCATGAGGGACTCTCCTTACTCGGCTGCAGTGTCGCAATACAGCTGCCACTTCATCTTCCATCAGCAGCTTCCTGGCCATGACCTCAATGAGCAGCAGGTGGCTGTCGATAGTTTTGCTGTGCTCACCGCCACTGTGTTTGTCAGATCCCTTGGAGCTCAGAGACACGAAGGACCGGCCTTTTTCTGGAGAGGATGGCCAAAGAAAGCCAAGGAGGAATACATTTTATCAGCACTGAACAAAACATGTTGGCCCTGCTCAAACTCGGAAGTGCTTAGCTACAAGTCACACCCATGCTCTTTTATGTCTGAATAAGCTGCCAGATTTCTGCATGCAATTTCCAATAAACCCTCTCACAAAAAATTCACTCATGGAAGATGATCAGAGCGCAGGATATGGCTACTGATGTAGGATGGAATGATGCCATTTCAGTTTTGCAAGCCAGCATGGGGGGGAAAAAATCAGGACACTAATGTACTGCCTGTGCCCTTACAAAATTGTGTGAAAGATTCAGGACAATTGTGAAGCTCATCTAAATTGTGAAGCCCTTCCGGAATATCCTCCAGTAAGGGTTACTTATAATGATTCAGCTACCAGAGGAAAACCTGTATTTGTCTATTGAAGAAAACAAAAACAATGACAAGTCTTGTCATGGAAGATGAACAAATATGACACGCAAACTAATGAAATTATAACAAGTGTGACCTTAGATCCCCAAATTCTCATGTTATAATAAATCGTTAGTATACGCTTTGGTATAGAGATAAGTTTAATTTGTATTCTGCCCTTCCCTTTATGCAGGGGTGTCCAAACTTGGGAACTTTAAGACTTGTGGACTTCAACTCCCAGAATTCCCCAGCCAGCCATTAAGGAAGTAAATAAAGGTTGGCTGGGGAATTCTGGGAGTTGAAGTCCACAAGTCTTAAAGTTCCCAAGTTTGGACACCCCTGCCTTAATGATTATGGAAAGGCAAGGTCTAAATGCTTTAAGAAAGTAAATAACAAATGTTGAATTTGCACCAAGCATTTCACACTTTCAAGCACATATATGAATACTACGCAAAGCACATGCTGCATTCCTGCTCATTTACCCTGTTTCAGAGTCCGGATCACAAATTGCTGGATAATGTTAACTGCAGGTTAAGGATAGTGGAAGAAAGACCAACAGCAAAGAGATTATGAATCTAATGAAGAAAGTGGATGAGCAGAGATTGACACAGAACTACTATACTGCACTATATAGCAATAGCACCTAAACTTATATACCGCTTTACAGTGCTTTACAACCCTCTCTAAGCGGTTTACAGAGTCAGCATATTGCCTCCCAACAATCTGGGTCCTCTTTTTACCCACCTCAGAAGGATGGAAGGCTGAGTCAACCTTGAACCGCTCAGTATCAAACTCCTGGAGTGAGCAGTGAGTTACCCCTGGAATATAGCATTTTAACCACTGCACCACCATGGCCAGGGGTGGGTTCTGGCAGAGACTACTGCCGGTTTGCTCAGGGGCGCGGCGTGTGCTGTGCGCATATGCGCGGTACAACTAAAATTGCTCTGCACATGCACAGAAGCAAAAAACAAGCTGGCACCACCTATGGTGCCACAGGGAGAACCAGTTCGGAGGCATGGCAGGCCTCTGTCGGTTCCAGTGACCCAGACCGCCAAGCTACTACTGGTTCGGCTGAACCGGTAGGAACCCACCACTGACTATGGCAGGGACGTGCGGTCAGGGGAGGCAGGGGAGGCAGAGCTTCACCTCTCTTCATGAAATAATAGTATATAATATTTTATACTATATATATATATAATATTATAATATTATATACATCCGTCCGGCTGTGCCCGGGAGCTGCGGAGGCAGAAATGTTGTCAGCGCTCCCGGATGACGAAGGCACGAAAGCGACTGGGTTCCCAGTCGCTTTCGTGCCTTTGTCATCTGGCAGCGCCGACAACATTTCTGCCTCCGCCCTCCGCAGCTCCCAGGCGGGCCCTGACGGAGGTAGCCAGAATGGCGCTGAGGCAGTCCAGCGGGTGAGCGACCGAGGATCAGGCTGCCTCGCTCGCTCTTTTGTCGCCTGGACTGCCTCGGCGTCGCTGTGGCTACATCCGTCCGGACGCACCCGGGAGCTGCGGAGGGCGGAGGCAGAAATGTTTGCAGTCGCAAGGAGCGCACAAAGTCCAGCAGAGGCAGGAAGGTTCTCGTCGTTCCCCAGTTGCTTTCGAGGATTGCGGAGCGCGAGCCGGCAGAGCACGCTCAGGAAGGCGGGGAATGGGATCACGTGTGCTGGAGGCTGAGGCAGCCTGAGCCTCCAGCACACGTGGTTCCATTCCCCGCCTTCCTGATAATGTCACCAGCCTCACCAGCCATAAACCTCACCGCACGTCACTGGATGGCTCTATATCATAGTACTTGGCAGTCCAAATTCATATAGCCAATAGTGTTTTCTGAATCCTTGGAGAAATCTAGTTGCTCAGATTTTTGCAGCTCAGATCTACTAGCCACTGGAGTGCAGTTAATTCTGAGCTAGCTTCTGGACAGAGTATCTCAACCTTGACAACTTGAAGAGGTGTGAACTTCATCTCCCAGAATTCTCCCTCTTCAAGTTGCCAAGGTTGAGAAATGCTAGGAGCAATATTTGTCTCTCATTTTGCATTCTTTTTACAAATGATGGGTGTAAGTCTGAATTTTTTACTGCCACATCAGAAATCCAAGGAAAGCAGTGCTATATTATGCCAGAGTACAATTTGTCAAGATATCTTTCCTTATGTTTGCATGAGTTAAATGAAAAATATTTGAATAGGATTTTAGTACCTTTCTCCAGACACGATTGACAGTCTATTTGCATACCAAGGACCTATTGATCCAAAGTCTCCAATGCTTACTTTAGCTCTTTAGAAAATTTGGAAACTGAAAACTGAACCCTGAAAATCCTCAGGGTTTCGTACCGTCTATGATCTGAAGAACTCCCTACCCCTGGCTATTTGTTTACAAATCTCACTTCTTATTACCTTTCTCCCCTTCAGATTGTGCAGGTAATTTGGACTTCCTGTGTGATTCCAGGGATCCAGTTGTTGAGCTTGGCCTCCCTAGTCGGGTGCTCTTAAAAAAAAGGTTCATCAGAGTTTTGGAGCGCTGGAGAGGGACTTTCTTCTCTGGTGGTACCAGCTTCCCTTTCTTTCTTTGATGCTTTTCCTCTGGGGGGGGGGGAATCCAGGAAATCAAATCAGATCACAACTATAGGAAGAACATGAAATCTGAGCCTTGCCTCCAAAGCCCTTAAGGCACTATCATTTCAACAAAGTATTATAGCTACAATTTTGAAAGGTGTTCAGAAAAATTGGGTGTGTGTGTGAGAGGGAGGGAGGGAGGGAGGGAGGGAGGGGGGAGGGAGGGAGGGAGGGAGGGAGGGAGAGAGAGAGAGAGAGAGAGAGAGAGAGAGAGAGAGAGAGAGAGAATATAAGAAATTAGTAATAGACCCAAAAAAGTAATTGAATGTTTATGTGGTGTTGCCTTATGAATAATCTATCATTGTAAATGTAAAATAGAGGTAGATATAATGGTTTAGTGACACATACCACAGATGGTCAGATAGCTCTGTGATCGCTTAATGGGCTGACGGGGATGGCTGAGCGCTAGAAGAAGAGCCATTTTGGGGGATGGCTCTGTGATTTCCTTGCTAACAAATGGCTGGTGCTTCCTTAGGTGGAAAGACTCTTTGAGGCTTTCTGTGCGAATGGCGGTGTCTTTTAGAATTTTCATGGGCTGCACAATCCTCTGGGTCTCTGAGGTCAGGCTGCCTGAAAAGAAGGCCCCATCAGGCAATGGTTCTGTCTGCATGGCGGTCTCTGCCCTCTGTGACAAATGGCTCTGAACTGGCAACTCTGTGGAGATGCCAACATCAACCATACAACTTTCAGCTGAGCTGGAAACTGGGGCCATAAATAGGCCATTAATAGAGCTTAAGGGGGTCCCTGAGGAATAGGATGACATGGATGAGCTGGATCCAGAGGTTTGGGATAGCTGCTGCAACTGGCCATTGGTCACTGCAAAGAGAAAGTAGAAGTTAGCTGTTAGGAGGATTTCAATATACAACCAATGCATAGCTGTTGTACATTGTGTACATATTTCATGTATTTCATTGGTATGGTTTTCCCAGCACTGAAGGTGCTATCTTTTGCATAAGGAAAAAAAACATTATTTTCCCAGATAATGCAAGTATTGCCATTATTACTTCTGCATTCAGGATGTTATGTTAGTGCCATTGATAGCTACATGGTATTGTAGAATATTTTGATTTTAATAACTATCATCTATCTATCATCTATCTATCTGTCTATCTATCTATCCATCCATCCATCCATCCATCCATCCATCCAATTTGAATATTGCCTCAATCACATTTAGTGTTAGAATAAAAACCATAACGTAAGAATAAAAATAAACAATGATATCCCCTGATACATTGATCCTTGATATTGCAAGGATATCTTTAGGTTAAAGAACCTACTGAGATGTGATAGCTGGCCATCAGAAATATCTGTCTGTGCAAACACAACACCTGTTCTTGGGTTCATGTGTGTTTCTTAATGTGGTACCATTTATGTACAAAGGTAGGAGAGCAAAATAATGTTTTCTGATATCCAAGAATGAAATCAATTTGCAGATTGATTTGCATCCCTTATTCTTCCTTAACAAAGCAACAGCCTCTCCAGAAAAGATGCCTTACATCTGTTGAGCCAGCAGTACTCAGCCACCATTTCCTTGTATGCTGGGAATCTCCCTGTTTCCTAGAAGGGAGGGAAAGAAGAGATGCAATATGTCATGGGATCTTTTGCTGCCTGCAAAACAATGTGTGAAAGCTTAAGAAACCAACTAAGTGGAGAAACACTGATAAATGCTTGCCCTATGGTTAGGTCCTTTTCTAGAAGAAATTGGATCTGCTACCATTGAAATTCTAAGTCCCAGAGCAACTGAAGGAGGGAATTACTTGCCAAAAGAAATTCAGATGTTTGGGGTCAGGAAGGCATATTAGAAAGCTTGGTTGAGTGAGATGGTTGGTCTACACTTACCCAGAACTGAAGAAGTTCTATCTCTTCCTAGCAACTATCATTTCTTTAATAATAATGGCCGTCTTGAGAACGGGATATAATTTGTATAATGATTAACACCCCTTACTAATTTTTTTTTAACTTGGGAAGACACCATCCTCACCTTAATGGTCAACATGATGTGGGTCTGCCCTTTTAGCACTTCCACTGCCCTGCTATGGCTGATATTATCAAACTTGATTCCATTGGCTGCAAGGACTTGGTCACCAACTTTGATCCCATGTTGCTCAGCCAGCCCGCCAGGATCCACTCTGGGAATGATACAACATCGAACAAGCACAAGGGGGGCATTTGAAAGAAAGATCAGGCTTTTTCCTGAGCAAACAAGGTAGGAGCAGAAGAAAATGGTACATTTTAAGAATGGGAGAGAGAGTAACGAAAAGAAATAAAATGTCTATGTTAAAAATGGGAAGGCAAGTTCCCCTGGGTTAGGTTTTCTTCCGGCTTTCTCATAGCATTGCACCAATCTTTGTGTCAGTATTCAATAAATAACTGTTTTTCAGTCTGGATATATTGGACAATGACTGAAATCTCCCACTATAAATAATTAGTGTATTTATATCTGTATTTATATTTGTATTTGATACTTATTGTTTGTTGTGTGGACTGTACACCACCCCGAGTCCTTTTCAGGAGAGGGGGCGGTCTAGAAATTCGAATAAAATAAAATAAAAATAAATAAAATAAATTAGGAATAACGTGAGTTGTAATTCAGCATATCTGCTGAGCGTATAGGTTGTGGAAAGCTACATAACAGCCTGCATACTTTTTTAAACAATCAGTGTGGGAGACAGTAAACATTTATTTCTGGTAAATTTCCTAATATTCAATATTTTATTGTGCAGATAATGAATGCTTTAAGTTAATGGTAGAAGATTTGGATAAATACAATTCAAGCTTATACAGTGCTGAATGTGATTAGATGTCAAATTGTATCAGACTTTGAGCTATGTGCTTATAGATGTGTCTTCCCATCCCTGACCACGAGGATGTGATTAGTAAACCAAAAGAACATTTAGTTCCTCTTGAAGAAATTGGGCTGAAAGAAGACCAAGAGATAAAGCTTTATGGGGTTAGGGTGGCCTGTGCTAATGCTGAAGATATATTATTATCGATTAAGCGATTAAACTGATCATCATAATGTCTATCTAACTTTTCTACCCTCACCTAAAGAGTGGTTTATATTCTAAGTTAATTATAAGGGGTGGAGGGGTGGGAGAAGCCTTAACCCAAATCTGTAATTGCAATGACAGTCATGATCAGGTTTTAAATGTTTTGTTCTCTCTGAAGTCCAATTTGGATCATCCCCCAGCATGCTTACTATTTGCAAAGACAGAACATTTCCACTGAAGCTAAATAGAGTTTGAATTCAATTCAGCCTCTAACTAACCAATCTAGATCTTGGGTACTTTCAACAGGCAACTTACTTCCCTGGAAAGAAAACATCACAGTTAAAGTGAAATTTGAACCTAAGTCCAGATGTTATCAGGATCTGAAACATTCAACAGCAGAAGGCTCTAGGAAGAGCAAGACTCACTTGGAGACATAGATGCCAAGACCATACTCCTTCCCGCCGCGGATATTAAAACCCAAGCAATAATCATCAGACGTGGTATAGAGATGGACCATGTGTCGCCTTCCTATCTCAGAGCTGGTATCTGAGGGAGTTGAGCCACTCCTCTCCACAATCAAGCGCCTGTTTACCACGTCAACCCTGTGAGAGGTAAAGGATTAGGGAAAATATTTCTCCTAAGCAGATGAAGTCTTTAGAGAGGCCTGCAAACTGCCCTTTCACCATTTTGATAGATAACTCATTCCAGCTTCATGGAAGTGGATAGTGTTTTCAATCATGGCTGATGAAAATGCATGAGCATATCTGGCTGTGGCCCTCAAGCTTTATAAACAGTCCCTTTTTGGCCTATGTGACTCCCTCTCTCCTACTTATATAATCAGTGCCCCTCAACACATCTGGATCTACACTTTTAAAGAGTGTCTGTTTTCCAGTTCCACCTTCAACCTTCTAGAATTCCAGAAGAAGCTTATTTCAAAAATCAACTTCTCCCTATTAGATTGTGGGACTGGTGCTTCATGATACTCTGGTGCCCTCAGAAAATCTACATTCTGCTGTTTCGACAATCGCCTGCAGATGGAGAAACCAAACAGAAGTCATTCAGTCACTGAGGGCTCTGGACCTCTGCGTGGCAGAAAAAGGAGGCTGGGGGAGCAGGAACTGTTCCTGCATTTCTGTATGTATAAAATCAGAGCAGGAAGGGAATAACTACAGTTTTATTTATTTGTATTTACAGTATTTTTTAAATTTACATGGTGACACAACCTAATGACTTCCAGTGACTTTGAAGATCTAATCTTCAAAGTAATCAAGGAGAGAAGCAATTTAGAACTGAGCAGAAACTTCCTGACAGTTAGAACAATTAATCAGTGGAACAGCTTGCCTCCAGAACTTGTGAATGCCCCAACACTGCAAGTCTTTAAGAAGATGTTGGATAGCTATTTGTCTGAAATGGTATAGGGTTTCCTGCCTAGGCAGGGGGTTGGACTAGAAGACCTCCAAGGTCCCTTCCAACTCTGCTATTGTATAAGATGTGACTAATCAACATATTGGCAAGGATCCAAATATGAAGGGGAGGAAGCTGTAGGCAATGAAACAGAGCATGACTGCAGTCTCATCCTTACAAAGGGCAAAGAAACATCCTCACAGCTTGCCAAGCTAACTGAAGTTAAGAAAGCTTTCCCATGAAGTGAGCAGCAATCGGTCTAAGTAAAATCAGCGCTTGGTAAAGGGATATTTAGCAATGGATAGAAAGTAAAAGATCTTACAGGTAGGAAGAAAAGATAGAGTGGAATTTGGACAAAAGGGAAAGAAACATAACTTTAAAGAAAAATAGAACCCTTAAAATGTCTTTTCAATACAAATAACTTAAAATAACTTAATAACTTAAATAACAATAATAGCTTAAAATAATAACTTAAAATATGTCTTACAGGTATCCTGTAACAGTTCATTTAGTGACCATTTGAAATCACGACAGCAATGAAAAAATGACTTATGACCATTTTGCACCTTATGACCATTACAGCATGCCCCTGGTCACATGCTCAAAATTCAGATGCTTGGCAACTGTTTGTTTGTTTGTTTGTTTTATTGGATTTATATGCCGCCCTTCTCCCAAAGGACTCAGGGCGGCATACAACATTAAATAACACATATCGCGAAAGTTAAAAAGAAATTAGATACATATCCAAAAAACAAACCCAATTAATAGGACAATAACATTTAAAAATGAGATGAAATTAACAGGCCAGGCCGGCTTGCTGGAAAAGCCAACTTTTTAGGGCGCGTCGGAAGGACCGGAGGTCAGGGATTATGTGAAGCTCCGGGGGCAGCTCATTCCAGAGGGAAGGCGCTCCCACAGAGAAGGCTCTCCCCCTGGGGGTCACCAGCCGACACTGTCTGGCCGACGGCACCTTGAGGAGGCCAACTCTGTGGGATCGTACTGGGATCGTACTGGGATCGTACGGTGGGAGGCTACTGGTGGCAGTAGGTGGTCTCGCAGGTACCCTGGGCCTAAGCCATGGAGCGCTTTAAAGATCATAATTAATACCTTGAATCGCACCCGGAAAACAACCGGCAACCAGTGCAGGCCGCCTAAAAGGGGTGTAACATGGGAGCACCTAGGTACCCCCATGATAACCCATGTGGCTGCATTCTGGACCAGCTGAAGCCTCCGGGTGCTCTTCAACTGACTCATATTTGTGACAGCTGCAGTGTCCGAGCAACAAAAATTTTGAGCTCAGTTGTGGTCATAAGTCGAGAACTACCTCTATATTGTGAATAAAATTGTTTTGCTGAATGAAAACTTTTCCACCAGGCTGACCTGTAGTTGGTGCCATTACCAAA
Organism: Natrix helvetica; assembly: GCF_964273705.1. Lineage (NCBI taxonomy): Eukaryota > Metazoa > Chordata > Lepidosauria > Squamata > Natricidae > Natrix > Natrix helvetica. The sequence continues at coordinate 51,271,453 of NC_138551.1, read as the reverse complement.
TGACAGCAGGCTTTCCCCCAGTTGGTGAAGTATGGACTTCAGTTCCCATTTCAATTCCTAGAATTCGTCAACCATATTGTAGGAGATAGTCACATCTGAACAGCATCCAGACTGGGGAAGGTTGTACTAGCATATGAGGAGCAGTAGCAGTAGCCAAGAACATTTCTGCATTAGTGAACTGTAGTAAATTGTTGTGGCAAAGTAACCCCCCCCCCCTTTATTAGTGATTTGTTTCTTCAGTGATGACTGAATAATAATATAAATTATTAATGCAGAAATGAATGATAAATTGCTCATCTGGAAATATTCTCTCTTCAATGCAAATAAATATCTTCAGATATTCAAAGGCAATACTATTTTGTGTTTTGAATTTAAAGTGTTTTGTACACTAATTTGATTTCTAATTTTCCTACAATTGTTTCCTACATTACGAATGAATTCAAAGACTTCTACTATATACATGTTATTTTTGTCAGTTGCATGTTATCACAAACCATTTGCCTTTTACCTATTAAATGAGCTTGCATACTAGCTATTATTGCAAGACGTTATTCAAGTGTGATCAGGGCAAAAATGTATCCATTGTCAGAGCCAATTCTAAATGCACAGCTGAGAAAGAATAAGGCTAAAACACAGATCAGGATGAGCTGAGCGTCCCATGCCAGTTCTGTGAACTCTCTTGGTTTTATGGCATAGATATTGAGACTCTAAATTTCCTCTGAAGTCAGGAAGTTCAAAAACTACTGTAATACACCAATGCATCTCAATTGTCTGTATTGCCCAATATTAAATAACACTGCATTTCAAATTACCTATCAAACCCTATCAAATATTAACTGCCTGATATCTGGTACTGACATCACGCCTCATTTTGTATCATAATCTTCTATTAAATGGGGCATTGTATTCAAGTTTACGTGTCGCAGAGAATTTTCAGAGCTGATAATAGATGGAAATTATTTTAAATAAAATGTCATCAAGTAATTCATTCTGGCTTGGATTTTCCCTTTTCTAATATTCTCATCACAGGTGTTTTTTTTTTTAACCCAAGCTTATCAATTCCCAAGGCATGGTCTGCAGATATGCAACACACCTGCCTTGCTAAAGCTAAGGAAGTAGTATCCAAACAGGGGGATTACTTGGGCAGTGTTTGTATGCTGCTGTGAGTTCCAATGGGCTCAATTTTTTTCAGCCAGATCTCAGAGAGCATGATTTATCTTCTTTCATCAGTTCTCCTTTTTCCTTTATTAAATTAGGTAGTTCTCCCCTATCCCACATATAGCCAGGGCCGGATTTTCCTATAGGCTAACTAGGCTTCAGCCTAGGGCCTCAAGATCAAGAGGGGCCTTTTATTTTTATTAATTATCCGCGCCACATTTTTATAAAGGTTATTACCAATTACAACATGTTTCATTTAATATATTGATATATATCACAGTAATGATGTATTTTATTATCTCTCATGTAATTTACAAACTTAAAAATGGGAGGTGAAAGGGCCCCATAAGTGGAATAGCCTAGGGCCTCTTTTCATCTAAATCTGGCCCTGCATATAGCAATAGCATGTAGATCTTTACAGCCCTCTCTAAGTGGTTTACAGAGTCAGCCTATTGCCCCCAACAACCTGGGTCCTTATTTTGCCTACCTCAGAAGGAGGGAAGGCTGAGTCAAATTTGAGCCTGGTGAGATTTGAACTGCCAAATTGCAGTCAGTCGGCAATCAGCTGAAGTAACCTGCAGTACTGCATCCTAACCACTGCGCCATTGTGGTTCTTATATATGGTAATCTTCGTATCCTACCTTCATATTATACAAATGAAGCTCCCCTTTAACCATAGTTTTAAAGTAATTATATTTTGGAAGAGGAAGTTTAACCCAATAACCTCACATCCTTTTGACCTTTCCCTCTCTGGTTCCCTATCATAGTTCACTTTAATAGCATTTCCCTGCATCTCAGGAAACCCGATCCCTTGGTCACTGCTCTCCTGAAGCCAGTATATTTGTCTGCATCAGTACAATTGTGATTTTTGGGTTATCCCTGGTTGACAACAATGGGTATACATTGATCATGGCAGTTCAACTTACCATGCAGTCTTTTCTTTGGAAAACTTTATCCCTGGCACTTTGCCCATACGTCTCACAACCATTCGCAGCCTGTTATTCCCTGTCAGGACCTTGATGGCACTTCCCATTGTAATGTTCTCCAAGCTCACACTGTTCACCTCTGTAATTTTATCTCCAACACAAAGTCCAGCCTGTTCTGTTTATATTAAGAAGAGAATGCTCAGCTTCATTGATTGCCTTTTTCTGAGCTTACTAAAATTAAAGAACTACTGCAACAACAAAGAGCCCAACTACAGCAGCTTATTAACATCAAAATTGATTAGAGCTTTGAATTATTATCCATTCATATATAGTATATTGCAGGGCACATAGCATTTTACCCAAATATTACTGTTTGGGGTCATCTCTTTTTTGTACTATATGGAGAAATATAGTCAAACTGTAGGTTTTTTCCCAAGTGTTTTGAAATACATAATAACTTTTTGTCTTTACATTATCAAAATGCTGATTGTTCATGATAGTCATAAGCAAGTAGGTGAATCCTGACATATTATCATATTTTCCAGAACATCAGTAAAAACATTCTAAAATAACAGATTTAGCAAATATGATAGAGAAAGAAAAATATCTGAGTAACATACTGCAAAATCTCCATTCCCACCCCACTCTGGGGCCAGCCAGAGGTGGCATTTGCCAGTTCTCCGAACTACTCAAAATTCCCGCTACCGGTTCTCCAGAACCTGTCAGAACCTGCTGGATTTCACCCCTGGGTTGAAGCCTTTCTACTGACCTGCACTGCTGCCTTCCTCCACCTTGCTGACAAAAATACCCAGGCCATGTTCAGAGCCTCCACGCACACTGAAACCCAGCTTCCCTTCTTTGCTCTTCTCCACTGTAATGGCATTGATAATATCACTCTCATCACTGTTAGCTGTGAAGGGAATATAAAACAAAATACTGTAGTAATAAAGGTATAGCTTCAAAAAAAAAAAAAAGCTCAATATGTTGGCATGCCCAGTGGATGCTTAATCTTGCATCCAAAACAGAATCTTAACTCCATAGACAGAAGATCAGGAGAAATGTTTAGACATCTTTCGGAACTATGTGCAGATCAGCTTTTTTTTTTCAAAATGTCATACCAGTTTTAAGAGTAATAGTGAAATAGGCTGGAGCCAAAGGCCGCAGACTGTGTTATAAATTTCAGGCAAGTTACTTAAAAAGTGAATAATCAAGACTCCATGGCTGCTGAATACGATCAACCCCCTGAGCTCTCCTCATGGGTACCATAGATTTTGTTTTTAGGTAAGGCACCAAAATTTGGTCTAAATCCTGAAATAGTTTTACAATTACAAAAATACCTCATTCAATTTAGGGGAAAAAAGAAAATCCTACCTCTATCCATTTATTTATACCCCACCTTTATCATTTTTATAAATACTCCAGGAAATTAACACATCCAACACAGAAGTCTCTCCCCCCACCCACACAAATAACCCTGTGAGGTGAGTTGGGTTAAGAGAGAGAGAGAGAGTGACTGACCCAAAGTCACTGCATTCATGGCTAAGGTGGGACTTGAACTCAAGTTCAAGTGCTTTAACCACTACACCAAACTGGTTATCTATCTATCTATCTATCTATCTATCTATCTATCTATCTATCTATCTATCTATCTATCTATCTATCTATCTATCTATCTATCTATCATCTATCATCTATCTATCTATCTATCTATCTATCTATCTATCTATCATCTATCTATCTATCTATCTATCTATCATCTATATCTATCATCTATCTATCTATCTATCTATCTATCTATCTATCTATCTATCTATCTATCTATCTATCTATCTATCTATCTATCATCTATCTATCTATCTATCCATCCATCCATCCATCCATCCATCCATCCATCCATCCATCATCTATCTCTAACTATCACATATCTCTCTTTCTATAAAGTTGGTTGATTCGTTCCTTGATTACCAAAGTATCTAGGGAGACTTAGCAGTGGTTCCTTCATACATATTTTTTCTTTTCTATTAGAACTGGCAGATTTTTTCATGTTATCCATTAAAAACCTGACTGGGTGTTTTTAAGAGACTAGATAGTCACTTATCTGAAATTGTATAGGTTCTCCTGCTTGAGCAGGGAGCTGAACTAGAAGACCTCCAAGGTCCCTTCCAGCTCGCTAATTAATTAATTAATTAATTAATTAATTAATTAATTCAAAAGGATACTAAACTTTGAAGACAAGCTGCTAATGATATAGGCAAACTTGATTTTCATCTTTGCTGAACATTCATAGACTACATCAGAAACCAGAGCTTCAGATATGAGAAATGCCATCTGTGCACTATGGTCTCCCCTGTTCATCCCAAAAGTACCTTCTAGTGGTGTGTTGATAAGAATAACTCTTCCCATAGGTGATGATGGGTGGAAGTTTGGATTATTCCCATTCATAAGACGATTCTGCCTGCTCAGCAAGAGGAGGTTAGCTGTGCTGATGTCACTGCTAGAGTCCTGAGAATGAGCAGGGTAAAAAAAGTCCTTCGGGAAGGAATTAGAAAGATTAGCCATAGCAAGATCAGACTTTGGTTGCTCATGGAGAGACTTTCAAGCCATCTGATGCTAGAGATCTTTTGGAGAAGCACGCCTTGTTTTGGGTGATGGAAGAGTCTATTTTCTTCATGAAGGCTGACAGAGTTAGATTTTGGCCCCTTTGGTTGTTTTCTTCAGATGAAAAAGTTGTGGAGCATATTCCAATGCTTTTGCTATTGAGCATGAGAGTTCATTTTGCTGATGAAAATTGTATGAAAATACAAATACAAAAAATATAGAAAATGTTCTTATCTTTAAAATGGAGGATCTAGATAAAACATCTTGCTTCTCAGAGGGCTTGATTGTGATTTGCTCTTACTTCCATACAGTTGTGCTATATTAACAACAAATATATAATTAAACGTGTGTGTGTGTGTGTTTATACTTACAAACATTGATATACTGCTCTACTTAAAAAATATCAGATTGAGATTGGAAATCTATCTACAAGGACAATTTGGAAGAAATTACACTGAACCATGTTGGATATGAATTGTGAGGAAATATGATTATATTGTTTGGAATCAGGAAAATAAATCTGTTTCTAGGCTAAAATAACCACTCCGTTTTATGCTATTTTGGAAGCCTAGTCAACAAGTAATCCTTCAGCTTTTTTTTAAACTTTTAGGAGAGAATAAATCTTTTCAGTGTTGAGAAAATCTTTTAAGAATTAAAATGTGTGAGTTAAATATTAAACTACTGAATATGACTTAGAGAGTAAGACACAATGGCTGTATTCACACAATGAGTTAAACAGATCAGGTTAAAATAGTTAAAATGTCCTAGCAGTTCTACAAGTTGTAAGCTTTGTTATTTTAAACTTGATTTTCGTTTGGTTTCTTGGCTTAGCATGTTGTAGAAACTCAATTCATTTGATTCCTTGTATGAAATATTGTTCAAATCTAGAAAATAGATTGATTCATTCAGCAGATTATGCAGGACTATCAGATCTGCTGTAAAAATCCAGATGATAGTTGATAGAGACAGAAGGCTGAACTGATTTTGCAGACCAAATTCAGTAGCCCTCAGCTGAGTTTTATATGAAAAACAGTTAAAAAGGAATCTAATGGACATTCAGCATTCCTAGATCATTTGCTATTTGGAGTAATATGGTATGCATCTTTTTATACTCTTAGAAGCAGACATATTACTGGGAATCAGCATGATGGATGGACAGTTTCAAAGTAGCAACATTATTGTGTAGCAAGGAATATATATGTAGAATAAGAAGCAGAGAGTAATGAATAAAGCTGATTCAGAAAAAATGGTTACATTTAAAACTGAAAGAAAGATGGGGTCAGATTCTCTTTTTTCCAAGATCACAGTCCGATGAAGAAGTTAAACATAGAGCAACTTTACACAATCTGATTTTCTCCAAATGTGTTGGGCAAGAAATATCCAAGATTCCAAAAGTTGCTGCACATACACATCTGTCAGGCTGGAAAATGAAAGTCTAGTATACCTGTTTACTTTCTGATGAGCTGCCATAGTTCCATATTCATACTGAGGCCAGAACAGAATTCTAGACAGAAATTATTTCATTTATTCATGATTACATTAGACCACCCTGGCATTTCTACAGTGAGTGACTGAGTTCAGTGCAAATTTAAATGACAAGAAAAACAATTCTTTTAAAATTTATTCTGATGTTTTCAGAAAATAATCAAAGACTAGAAATCATGAATATATTTCAAAGTGTTTTACTGAATTGCAAAGAATCTATTGCTATTATCCAGCTAAACCTCAGTACCATAGCATTTCAATTTGCAATACTCACAAAAATAAAAATAAGGCAGTGAAAGCAAATAATTATTAAGTTTTATGAAATATAGAAATTAAAATTTCATTTTTGTTTGTACATTTATACTTTCTTATACTTAAGCATATGCCACTTTGTTCCCTACTTATTATAAATTAAATGAGTAGGAATAATTAATACAGGCACTTTCACACATCTACTGGCAGGCATAGACCAGTTATCAAAACAGGAAGATGTGAAGTGCAGGTAGTGTGAAGTGCAGGTAGAGACAAATAGATATTAAACAGTAAACAATGAGAACCTTATCAAAAGTTCACTCTAAGTTACACTGAAAGGTTATTTCATAGCTGGACATCAAGCTGGATTTGAATTTAAAATTCGTTCAGTACTTCTGTTTGACAATATGGGGACTCTGTTGCAATCTCTGAAACATCTAGCATCCCATATTCGTTAAGCAACACTTGCTTAGAACTTGAATCAGAATGTAAGCATATCACAGCAAAATATTTTGCTCTTAATATGTAACATTTTATTTTCATTAATTACAAGCTCTATTGTACTCTCAATAATACAATATAATTGCTTTTAGAAGGCACAGTTGACGGCATTGCGATGTCTAAGAATCAGGAGAGTTCTCCCTTCTGCTACGTAATCTCACATAGGAAAGAGAGAAGGGATTTTCCAGGCTCTTCAGCATGAATGATATACTAGGCCCATTCCCCTCCCCTCCCCCCACAACAGCCTCTTTGCTTGCACATTATCTGGAAACAGCCTGCTTGCTCAGTGACCTGACCCTAATAAATAAGTGATTTCATCCTTCCATTAGAGACTCAGCACAAGGGTGGGGAACCTAAAGACAACTATGAGAGAAGACGAAATACGGAGCATGTTACATCTAATACAAGGCCACTAGTAGATATTTTTCCAAGAATGTTCTCTTCTGCTCTTTTTGCTCGAGAGGAGCAAGAATTTTCAGGACCTTGGACAGAATCTCTAAACCACTTGGATTAAATTATGCTCTACCTTGTTCAGGTAAGCCTTTTTTTTTGACTTCTTGTCTTGTTAAAACTAGTTTGTCCTTACTTAACACAAAAGAATTTGAAAATAACTAAGGGACAGAAGGGAGAGATAAACCTTTAAAATGTCTAATCTAACCCTTTAAAAATGCCTCACCTGTTTCCACGTTGCTCAGCAAACTTCCTTACCTGGGAAAAATACACACCGATACCTGCACATCTAGTGTTTGCAACAGGTACCTCCCACTATGTCACATGGATTGGTTAGTCCAACTAGGAACAAAGGCCCTCATAGGTTAGATTATCTGTCAGTTATTTGCAGTATTTCCTCGTTGCATTAGTTGTTGATAGACAAAAAGCAACTCAGTGGAGGAGTAAAATGTGGGGCCGGAAATTTAACAGAGAAAAATAGGAGCACTTTAGGTCCTGAATATCTATCTGTAGAAATTATATATCTGTATAAAAAGTGGAAGGAGGGGGACATAACTAAGGCAGAATATCAGCAAATAGCCCGAGCCTGTAAAGATGAAGTGAGGAAAGCTAAGGCTCACAACGAAGAAAGGCTTGCCACAAAAGTAAAAATTAACAAAAAAAGCTTCTTCCAACATGTTAAAAACAAGGAAAAAGTTAAGGAAACAATTGGTCCATTGCTAGGAGAAAGTGGCAAGAAGGTGACAAGCAACAGGGAGAAAGCAGAACTATTTAACTCATGTTTTGCATCTGTCTTTACACAAAGGGATAAAACAGTCCAACCTATCAAAAGCAGCACCACAAAACTCAGATTAGGAACACAAATTGAAATAGGGAAGAAAATGGTAAGTGAGCACCTGTCTACCCTAGACGAGTTCAAATCACCAGGACCGGATGGATTACACCCCAGGGTTCTGAAGGAACTAGCAGACGAGATCTCAGAACCACTGAATTAGATCTTTCAGAGATCCTGGAACACCGGGGAACTACCAGAGGACTGGAAAAGAGCTGATGTGGTTCCCATCTTCAAAAAAGGGAAAAAATTAGATCCAGGAAACTACAGACCTATCAGCCTAACCTCAATACCAGGAAAGATTCTGGAAAAAATAATCAAGCAACGAATTTGCGAACACCTAGAAGCAAACAAAGTAATAGCCAAAAGCCAACATGGATTTGTCAAAAACAGATCATGCCATTATTGCATTCTTTGATAATGTGACAAAATTAGTGGACCAGAGGAATGCCGTTGATATAGTTTACTTGGACTTCAGTAAGGCTTTTGATAAGGTAGACCATAACCTACTACTAGATAAAGTAGAAGAATGTGGGTTAGACAGCATCACCACCAGATGGATTCGTAACTGGCTGACCAACCGCACTCAACGTGTAGTTCTCAATGGAACTGCATCTACATGGAGGGAAGTATGCAGTGGAGTACCCCAAGGCTCTGTTTTAGGCCCAGTACTCTTCAACATCTTCATCAATGATTTGGATGAGGGAATAAATGGGGAACTCATCAAATTTGCAGATGATACCAAGCTGGCAGGAATAGCCAACACTCCAGAAGATAGGCTTAAGATACAGAAGGATCTTGACAAACTTGAACATTGGGCACTATCTAATAAAATGAAATTCAATGGTGAAAAGAGTAAGGTTCTACATTTAGGCAACAAAAATGGAATGCACAGGTACAGTATAGGTGATACCTTGCTCAGTAGTAGTAACTGTGAAAGGGATCTTGGAGTCCTAGTGGACAACCATTTAAATATGAGCCAGCAGTGTGCAGCAGCTGCCAAAAAAGCCAACACAGTTCTAGGCTGCATCAACAGAGGGATAGAATCAAGATCACGTGAAGTGTTAATACCACTTTATAATGCCTTGGTAAGGCCACACTTGGAATACTGCATTCAGTTCTGGTCGCCACGATGTAAAAAAGATGTGGAGACTCTAGAAAGAGTGCAGAGAAGAGCAACAAAGATGATTAGGGGACTGGAGACTAAAACATATGAAGAACGGTTGCAGGAACTGGGTATGTTTAGCTTAAGAGAAAGAAGGACTAGGGGAGACATGATAGCATTGTTCCAATATCTCAGAGGTTGCCACAAAGAAGAGGGAGTCAAACTATTCTCCAAAGCACCTGAGGGTAGAACAAGAAGCAATGGGTGGAAACTAATCAAGGAGAGAAGCAACTTAGAACTGAGGAGAAATTTCCTGACAGTGAGAACAATTAATCAGTGGAACAGCTTGCCTCCAGAAGTTGTGAATGCCCCAACACTGGAAGTCTTTAAGAAGATGTTGGATAGCCATCTGTCTGAAACGGTATAGGGTTTCCTGCCTAGGCAGGGGGTTGGACTAGAAGACCTCCAAGGTCCCTTCCAACTCTACTATTGTATTGTATTGTATTGTATAAATTGAAACCAATCATCAAAATATTGTTTTTAAAGTTTTGAACTGATACATGTGTTTTAATATAGAAAATAGATTTTGCTTATTAATTGCTAGATTGTTTTTTAAAGATATTATTATTTAATCTTACTTGGAGTGCTACATGGGTCTTGAGCACTTTGATGATTTATGTATCATATTTATACATTAACTAACAAAGGGGTTAATTACAAAAGATTAAAATGTGATTGTTTTAGCAAGTGACATATTGGTGTAATGAAGTTATTAAAACATATAAATTTATTAAAATAATTAACACCTTTTTGTTCCTTCTATATTAAGGTCCTTAAAGCATATGCAGCTAAATGGGAAATATGGTTTTATCAGGGGGAACATAGGGGATGCAGGAATAAATTATAGACTTTTCCTGGAATTTGTTTTGCAACTAAATGGGAAAGGTGGAATTATCAGGTGGAACTTAACTGAGGATGGTAGAAGAAGTACATTCAATTAAGAAGCCAACTGCATAGTTTTAAAGTTCCGCTTTCTTCAGTTATCCCAATTTTCAGACTTGGTTTCTCCAAAAAATATACCTGATAATTTATCTCCATAAATTATATGCTGATAGTGTTGATGATAGTACTATATATGTATAGGTGAGAGGAATTATGATGTGTTTGATTTACAAGGCATGATCAGTTAACATAGCAACTCTTTTGGAAATAATAGCTATTTTCCTTCACATATCTACTTTTAGTATCATCCCCATGAGGCAACTAGGCATTGATTATCCTCAAAACTGGTATGCTCTCTCTCAGCAGGTCTTGCAGTAGACATCAAAGAGACTGGCCACTGAATGCATGCGATAAAATATTCCCAGTGGCAGGGAAATATTGACCACAATAGCCCAGAGAGTAAAGCCATAGAAAGACTGTTCAATTTGGCTCACAAGGTATGGGCGTGTTCCATAGGTATACAGAATCCACATCTAGCCAAAGAAAAGGAGACAGGTTAATAAAGCAAAAAGCTTAGATACAAGTAAAAATATTTGAAGTTAACAGCATCAAAGCCTTTTACATGGCCATGCAACATCACAAAATATGTAGAAAGAGGCAGCGTTTGTATCATGACACTGCCATCCAGTGGTAGGTTACAAAATATTTTAGAACTTCTTCTGTAGGTGTGTCCTGCTTTGTGGGAGTGGCTTGTTGGCCATGTGACCGTGTGGGAGTAGCTTGCCAGCCATGTGACTGTGTGGGAGTGGCTTGCCAGCCATGTGACTGGGTGGGCGTGGCTTGCCAGCCATGTGATTGGGTGGGCGTGGCCAACTTGTAAAATGTGGTGAAACTCACTTAACAACGCTCTTGCTTAGCAACCAAAATGTTGGCTCAGAAACTCTGGCATTTGAAGCATGCAAGTCTTAAAGCTGTCAAGTTACAAGACCCTTGCATCCCTAACCCTTTAGGAAAAAACCCCCAGGGGTGTTCAAACTTGACAGCTTTAAGACTTGTGGACTTCAACTCCCAGAATTCCTCCTCTCGCTCTTCATCTTGATGATGTGCGGACAGGCGAGGCGAGGGAGCTGGAACCAGTTCTAAACGGCACTGTAGATTTGTGGAATCTCTTCTATAGAAGAGGTTAGAACTGGCAGGAACCCACCCCTGCTGCCACCTCACTTTTATTAGTCTATCCTACTTTGCTACCACCTTAGCAGATTGCTTCAAGACAATGATTCTGCAAAATCTTACAAAGTGATTATTAAGATAGGCCAGGCTGTTCACAAAACTAAGTAATTGTGATGATTAAAAATGGACATTTCTGAGGACTTTTTCTTATATTCTTATATTTGGTAACATTTTCTTGTGTCTTCTTTTTCATCTTATCACTTTTTAATTTCACTCATTTATTTTTTGTTATTTTTGCAAGGGAATTGTTTTTTTCATGTGGTTTATGCTATAGTGTTGATTGGTCTTCAGTGATTCTGGATGTTTTCATATTTGTCTTACCTATATTAGGTAACTAAGCAACTCAGAGTAATTTGACTGTGGCAGGATTGAGTTTGTGGAGGGTGCTTAGGGAATGACTTTGAAGATCAGGAGGAAGAGCTGCTACCAAGGGAATGATCAACGAAGCAAGCCAAAGCCAAGAAAATAACTTTTTCTCTAAAAAGCCTCTTTTTAAACTTGCTAGATTGTTATTCTAGCTGATTTATCATATTGGGGTCAACAGTTTGATATATTAAGTAAACTTATATAAAATAGATATGTTCAAAAAAGAAAAATGATAGAGGTGTATATTTGAATGCTGTTATATATGTTCATGCACTTACATAATGTACACCTCATGATCATGGAAAGAATAGTTATTTTCACCAGAAAATATTTTTAGAAGTCATCCTGAAAGGGTGACGGGAATCTGTCTTTTGTTCTAAATTGATAACGTTTCTGGAAGATTGTGGTACTTTTCATGAATGAACAAGTTCTTTTATTTTCTCTTAATCCAAATTTCATTGCTGAAAATGCCACATTTCCACAACAATCTTCTGTATAAATTGTTTGAAAGATTAACACTACATGCAAAGATTATTCCGAAACTGCAATTAAATACTTTGTTTTGGAATCCAAGAGACCATTTTAACAAGAAGATGCTCAATATCAGTGTAGCACCATAGGCTACAAATTATGGTGTTAGGACTTCAACTGACTGGGTTGGTAATTCATTAATTTGATTTATGTGTTGCCTGTCTTGTCTTTGTTCATTTATTTATTTGACTTTTATTCCACCTTTATTGCTTTATAAGTCACTCAAGGTGGTGAACATCCATCTTCCTCATCCTACTTTCCCCATAATAATTACTGTGCGGTAAGCTGGACTGAGAGAAAGCAACTGGCCAAAAGCCACCCACTCAGTTTTCATGTCTACAGTGGGGAATAGAACACACAGCTTCCTGGTTTTTGGGCAGCACCTTAACTGATATATCAAATTAGCTTTTTGTGAACAGAATCACCAAGAATTATTTGTCAAAACTCACTAGTAGGGAAAAAGCTATAAAGAAAGCAAAATTCCAACTGTCCTATCCTCTTCAGATTTGACAAGCTTAACTAAATGATCTCCTGCAGATGATATTTAATTGAAAATGTCTAATCTCCATAAAAGTAACACATTTTAAATACCCACTGGCTGCCTCCCCCCCCCCCCGCCCTCCACTACTGCCATCATTTCCCCTTCCTTGGTGGTAAGACAGCACCACTGAGGAGTCACTTCCAGCCTTGGAAATCCATCATAAAGCTATTACATAATCACCATAAGCTTAGCCTAGAATATGAAAACCTGATGCCAAGTTGTGGGATTTGGCAATAGTTTTCACTTATTCAGATCATAGAGAATTAAGGAGAATTAATTTGATGGAAAACAAGAACATAGAACATTTAGATTGCCAAATAATAAATAATTCTTTGTTCAGAAGAATTTATTGAAGGTTTTGTTATGTTTCTAATTCTGTCCCATATTTGTAAGCATTAAGCATGATCTGGCATTTAATATATTCTCTGTGTCTTTCCCTTTCTCTTTTAATAGTTAATCTTATTTATGAAATGCTTCTAATTTATTTCAATAGGGGATGTGCTGATAGTTGTAATTTAATAACTGTTCATAAATTAACCATTCAAAAATGGCATCTCTCCATGCTGGTGCACAATGCCTGGCCCAATTAATTGAAGCTATTCTTATCTCCACAGAGCACATGGCTTCACTAGGCCTGAGCTAAGACCTGCCACTGTGAAACGGATCAATTATATTCTCAAAATGACACCAAGAAGACACTATTCTAGTGTTCTATAGATCTTGGACTCCTTAAGAGGCTACCCCAGTCTAGAATTCCAGTTTCCATTTGATCTAGGAACTTTGCTAGATATGTTATAATCAAAACCAAGCTCACCGATATGTTATAAAAGATAAGGAGAATTGAAATATTTTGTAGACTCTTCCTCCTGGTACTTGTTCCCCTCTGTTTTCCTTTGATGTGTGAACTCTGGAAGAGAGACTGATCACTTCCATAATCTGGTAGGTTTCTAGATGACTGATTCTCCAAACTGGACATGAAGTTAGTCAGGAGGAAGGCTTTCGAGAAAGGTCCATTAATGTCCTGTTGGGGATCTCCAGAAATGGAAAAGACCCAGCTATTACTAATACAGCCAGTGCTATCTTGTGCATTTGGTTCATGAGACAGACTAGAGTACAAGGCTTCAGTAATAAACAGATTCTGACCTAAGATCTGGATAATCTTGCAGAAGGAGAAGCAGAAATCCAGAAGATGGAGGCTGCCATTGGCATGAAGGAATAATATGGCAACCAAAGAGAAGATCGATATCATGAGAGGTCCACAAGAGCTTCCCAAAAGCAAGGTCACATCTAAGCTTCTTACCACACTTGTGGAATATCCAGTAGCAGATTTTTTCTTCATCCAATAGGTAACGATGCCCATCAAAGTTGCCAAAAACATGGCAAATAACAACACAGAGTTGAAAATGTAGTATGTATACAGAGCTCTGGAAATTGTTTCAGGAGACTTGGCAAGTACTCCAAATGAGATCATCACCCCAATGGTTGCTGAAATGGTTAAGGCCCCTAATACTAGTCCAGTGAAAGTCCCACTCAGGTCAAAATGTGCCTTACGAGTGAGATGGGATTTCTGGGGAGAGACTTCCCGCCCAGTGTTCTTCCAAATGATGTACAGCATTGCAGAAGAGACTAGACTGAACTCAATATTGAAGGGATGTAGATAGGCAGTACCTTCTGAGAAGTTGTGGCAAAGACTGGTTGTACAGCTGCAGCTGTTGGTGTAGGAACCACCTACAGAGACACCATGAAAAACATGCTCACTGGAGTGTTTAATTGTAATAGAACGAAAAGGAAACGTGTGCCTATCTATCCCAACCAGAAGAAACAATTTCTTCATCCCACTTTCTTGCTTTTTTTATCTAATCAAACTTTGTTGTGAAAACTTTACCCTATTCAGAATAAATGTTTTGGGTGCAAGATCTGTAATTCAACTGCAGCTTCAAAACTGGAATCGAGTCAACTATGTTCTGTTTTGAAGGTCATGGACTTCATTCAGAAGTGCAATACAACAACGGAAAGCATGATGACATGATATGTACATGTGTGTAAAGGATAATAAAAAGAAACCAGGTGAAATAGGGTGTTTAGGAATGACCACAAAAACATGGGGACACAAAAGGCAGTGAGCAGCTGGAATGGGAGAGCAGCATATGATAATTAAAATCAAGGGATGTCACTCCATGCTATATAATCTGAATCTCTTTCTGTCTATTCTGAACCAGGAGGAAATTTTGGATCAGTCTCACAATGGCTCCTTTTTTGTGGTGTGAGAAGCATAATAGGGTGGCAAGTGCAAACAACTGCTGTAACCTTTCCTCCCACCTCTCCTTTTCCAGGATTCCATCATGTCTCAATTCTATTTAAGCTGCTCACTGATTGGTAATCTTTCAGGATGTCCTCCCTAATCAAGAGGTTGGTTTTGTACCATGGGAAGCCTGGGCATTTGCTCCCTTGTGAGCATCATGAAATTCCTCAAGCTGTTTCATGGATTCCTCCAGCACCGCACTCATCCATAGGAGCACATTGGTGGCCAGTGTGTGCATCAATCCAAACCTAGAGGCCACAGAAAGAAACAAGTTGGGAGTGGGGGAAGAAATGGAATGAATGAATACCAAATCATTGCAGTTCAATACTTCAACATAATTCTGACTTACAACCAGACCAAAATCTCTGAAGCCTCATGTACTTAAATTATTACACTGTACTCCATTTTGAAGGATTAATATTGTGCTTGTGTGCATTCTCCAGATCACCTTCTTTTGTATTACTTAGAAGAAACATTTTACCTGTTCAAAGGTTGGTGAGCCTGGATACAAACTTTAGCATTAAATAATAGCAAAGACACCTGTAAGAAAGCAACAGAGAATTAAAGACAGATTACCATTTGCCTTTAACTTGATCTATGGACAAGCTTTTTTTTCAACCTTAAATGCCATGAAGAAGATTGGATTTAAATGAATATTACAGCATATGGGGATAGGATAACTGATTTGTCTTCCTAGATTTCACCCCCTATGTATTGAGGCTTGAAATTGCCTTGTTTGGAGCTAATAACTGTTCTCCTTTTGTGTCTTCAATACCATGCAGTTTTTATATCAATATTTTCAGAAATGGTTTGTTGTTTTCCTAGGCTGAGAGAGAGTGACTGGCTTAAAATCATTCAGCTGGCTTTATGCTTAATATCCTAAAACTCAAGATCTCCTGCTTTGTAACCTGGTGCCTTAACCGCTATACTGAATTGGCTTTTTAAGTTTAACTTACTAATTTTGTCCCTTAGCCACCAAAAAGAAAAATCTGTCTTAATTTGTTAGTGAGCCGTGGTGGTTAGAGTGCAGTACTGCAGGCTACTTCTGTTGATCACTGGCTTCCAGCAGTTTGGCAGATCGAATCTCACCAGGTTCAAGGTTGACTCAGCCTTCCATCCTTCCGAGGTCGGTAAAATGAGGACCCAGATTGTTGGGGGCAATACGCTGAGTCTGTAAACTGCTTAGAGAGGGCTGGAAAGCACTGTGAAGTGGTATAGAAGTCTAAGTGCTATTGCGGGGCTTGAGAAATGTTATGTACACCACAAAGCTTGATTTGCCCATTTTGCCCATTAATCTCATTCCCAAGCCTCCTCAAAACAAAAATGTTGATTATTTGGCTGTGTCCAATTTAGACACCTTTGAGGACCACAACGTGAGGTCGTGGTGGTGGCAGCAGCTGGGAACTGCATGCAATTCCTAGGCTACAAAATGTGCATCCTTATATAAAGTACAAGCAAAGTTGTGTTGGGTGTAAGTTAGTCATTTCTCCTCAGTGGTGACACCCTGAAAATTGCTGCCCCATCCCAAATTCTTATTTTTAAAACTTCCCAATGTCACTGAAACTGTATCTCATCATATGTAATGGCAAAAGCCCTTTTATCCTAACAAAAATCACAAGGGAGAAGAATGCAGTGGGACTTTCAGTGTGATGCAAAAAAAGGATTAGGGAAATGCAGAACAAAAGAGACATTGCAAAATATAACTGAGAATGAAGAATGTTTTCAATTAGACTTTCTGTATTTACTCACCCAATACCTGGGTCAAAGCTCACTCACCTGTGTGATGGAAAATACAGCTTGCATAATAGGGAAAGCAGTGATTAGCACAGGAATACAGTGTTGCAGTTCATGATAATGGCCCATGGAGAGGCAATCCAAAACCAATGTGGCTAACGCAAAGAGGGACAGACCACCTGCAATTGAAAGAAAGCACAGCCAGGCCAAGAATTGCATGGATCTGATACCCCACAGCAAGCCTTTCATATTGAAATTAAAAGAGTTGGGCTGGAGGACTCTACTGATCCAATCCAAGATCTGCCTTTTAGCACAATAGACATTCCTACTAAATTGCTGACGAAAAAATTAGTGGGTTATTTTTTAAAGTCACCAACTTATATGACACATATACAGGCTGAGCTTAGGGAGGGGGATTGGAGTTAAGAAGAAAAATACATGAAATCACACACCATTTTCCTCCCAACGTCTGCAATTAGTCCTCGACTTACCACCATAATTGAGTCCAACAGTTCTATTGCTGAAATATTTAAGTTAATTCTGCCTCATTTTATTACCTTTCTTGCCACAGTTTTTAAGTGATAATAGGTGATTGATAGATAGATGATGGAGAGATGGGGAGAGGGAGAGGGAAAGAGAGAGGGGGGGAGGGAGAGAGAGAGAGAGAGAGAACAGATAGAAAGCTTATACCTTATAATTCAGAAAAAAATTGGGGTTGTCTCTGAAAGACATGGAAAGCCCAATATCATTTTTGCAGTTTCATGTGGTGGTTTCTTTATTTCATTCATTGCAAGGGCAGAAAGCAGCTTACAGTTTTATCCTTTGCTAGTTTTATCCCGTAGTAATAACCCTATGAAGTGGGTTAGTCTGATTGGAAATGACAGGCTCAGAGCCATACAGAAAACTCAATGTCAACTGGAAATAATTTATTTAATTTTCCTTTAACCAAAATGACAGAAGTTGGAAGGACAAGAGAATTCAGGGCTAGTCTTTGAAATTAGGGAGAACTAGGTATCATTTGTTTGCAAATACTTTTTGTAGCATCTCTACCTTTGAGCCAGGTTGCTCCTGCTTGGGGATCCTGGTGCATTTTCAGCTTCTTGTTGTTAATGGAGTGCCAGCCAAACCAGAGCATCCAGAGACAGGAAGAACTCATGAGCAATGCCAGAAAAGCATGGACAGTGAGGCTTGGCAAGCTCTGGTGATGCATCTCAGCAAGGAGCACAGCACTGCCCACAAATGTTAGCAATGCCAGATAGATCAGGGACAGCAGAGAACTGAGTGTTGTTGTGGATGCCATGTTTAAACAGGGTTTCTTTGGAGGATGGTTGCAAGGTGGCAATGGAGACCTCAGTTTCCAAAAGTACGACTGCAGTGACAAACAAATCAGAAGATCTAGCATAACCATACAAGTACCATAATCCTCAACTTATGACTGGTTACTTAGCAACCATTTGAAGTGATAGTGGACCTGCCTGGGGAAATTTATGACTCAAAGTTCCAAATTCTGTGGTCACATGTGTTAAGTAAGTAAGCTCCCCGTTAGGAGAGCGAGTGTGCAGAGAAGTGTAATGAGAGTAGTATGGAAGAACATGCACAAACCAGCATACAGGGACACCGAATAGTATAAACAATAGTAGTTTACTATGTGGAAATATAGAGGTATTCAGAGTTCAATTTACAGTCCAAGTCATACACGGTTCAGTCAGTCAGTTATCAATGTTCTCAGTTAAGGAATGATCCTTCGAACACAGTCCAGTATCAAATGATCACTTTAGCACACAAAACAGCTAACAGTAGCAAAAACACAGTAACTCACGATACATCCATCAATCAGCGTCTAACAGAGAGCTAACAGTCATTCTGGCTCCCTCTTATGGCTGCTTGAGGTAACAGCAACCAATCATTTTTTACAGCAGTACTTAAAGCTACAGTACTACCATCCTGGTTTATATATTGCTAACCCAACTGTTAGCTTACATCCCTAACAACATGATCACAGTTCAGGTGCTCCTCAACACGCTGATCTTTCCAGCCATTTTCATCATCCTATAGTTACGTGACCACTTTTTATGATAGTTTTGCCAAAACCTGGCATTTACTTCTTATTTTCAGCAAATCTGGCCCAACACGAACAATGGGTTGGCTGATCTAAAAAAAAACCTAAATAAAGTCTTGGGGGATTACTATTTGGATGAGAGACCATCAGGAAATCCAAAGGTTTAAGGATAGACTGGGAAAGAATAAAAGTACAACTAGAAGACCATTGCAAATGTTTTCTAAATAGTCATCAAGAAAACAACATGAAATGTGCCTTTGTATTCCCCAAGCATGAAGTCTGACTTTAAGGAGTCCTTACCTTATGTATATATAGTTTAATGTACATATAAAATATACAATACGAAATCCAATTTTTTTTTACAGGTGGTCGTTCAATAAATATTTGATTGTGTTGACTCAGTGCCCATCTATAAACTTCCAAGCATAAATGGGGGATTTTTGAGATGCTACTATTTCTGTATTTGTTGCAGATGGATAGTTATGGGATGGGGAAAGTAGCAGGAGTGTAATACCAATGAATTACAAAAACAAGCCAATGGCTAAAAGGTACATGCAAGTATCCCTAGCAACTGTCTCTGAAGCACCTGTGAGCAGCCCAAATGAGTATATGAACAGTTTTAAATTATTTTCTTATTTTTTCATGAAATTAAAACAATGAGGCCTAAGTATAATCTACTGGGCTCTAGTATTTTGCAATGTTTATAGAATGTTAATAAAAATAATGTCTAAATAAAATGTTTGAATTGTTTGAATATATTTAATCAGATTTAAGCTTCTTCTACAATTACAGCTTCCATTCCAAAACAAACTTCACTGAAACAGGAAGAGGAAAAAGGCTAAACCATTACAGACTTCCCCTCCCCATCCCAGCTATTTAACTGAAACAATCCCATGATATGACATGCAAATATATCCTTCAATCTCTACTTAGTCCAAGTTTGTTTTATATACAACTGTAAGGATGAGGAAGTGTTAGAGACAGATGCACAAAGTCTCTTTTATTGCCACACACAACTACATCAATCACCGGGAACACAGACAAGCCCTAAAGGTTATATATGCTCTGGAACAATACATAAGAATTACAAAAGCAGTATAAATTATAACATGACCTTTACAGCAGGAATCTGATATCAACAGGGGATGCTTACTACTGTATGTGCTGACCAGGGGCCTCTACACACTGCTCTTCTAAGGAGACATCAAGCCCACCCTTTCTACTGATGCCAGCACCCTCTAACATAAACAATGTCTTTTATTATACTCATTTTTTACTTCCTTCATACTAATAAAACAACTGTCTGGTTTCTGTTGTGGACTTGTTTGCCTCCAGAGTCACCAGGCACTTTCCATTCGCCTGTTCCTCCTGCTGTGCAACTTAAATTCCCTCATGGTGCTGGTGTATTTAAGGTTGGTTTGGTTTATTTGGATTTATATGCCGCCCTTCTCCAAAAGGACTCAGGGCGGCGTACAACATTAAAAAACACACATCCCAAAAGTTAAAAAAGATTAAATCCATATCCAAAAAAACAAACCGAATTTTTTTAAAAAAACAATACATTTAAAATAAGTTAGAATTAACAGGCCAGGCCGGCTTGCTGGAAAAGCCAACTTTTTAGGGCGCATCGGAAGGACCGGAGGTCGGGGAAATTTAAGGATAGAAAGAAATTTGTCCCTCATGTTACTTACTACACTTTTCCAAATAAAATATATTTCTTCATCAGCAAAGAATACTATTGCCTAAGCATCAAGTTTTCTTGAACTAGGGCTTCATTCTACAATGTATCGTTACAAGCTCTAGGTATGTGACTTAAACTACAGTTGCTTCTGCCGTCAAACTCCATTCTAACCTTAACTTCAATTAGTGTGGCTGTGAAAATGGTGTTTTATTTCACTTTTTTTCTGATCTGATCCCAGCAATTAGGGGTGTGTTATGTGTGTGTCTCAGCATGCTTGTATATGTATGTATATGTATTCCTTTCAAATGCTATAAAATTACATGAAAAGAATTAGAGTTGAAGGAACACAAACAGTTGGAAGGCATTTTATTTTAGCAGTGAAAATGGCACCTTCTCTGCCTACATTCATTGCCTTTCTCATGCACCACTGTCAGTTCTAATCTGATTCCATTCCCATTCATACTCTTTTGTTATATGCATTTTTCTCATCTACAACTTACATACAAGGAAGTAAACTCCATAGAAAGTTCACTTTGGACAAAAAATGAAAAGTATGGTACACAAGGACTGTGTACAGCTGAATAGGAGTGCTATAGGGACTGATATATAGAGGGAATAGGACTATATGAGAAGAAAAAGCTCTTGAAAATAATTAAAACCACCAATAATCTTAAATCACCTTGATTTCTTAGGAAAGGTTGGAAATAGGCTCTTATTATTACCTCAGAATTAATGGTTATTTCTCCAGAGACTCAAAATATGTAGAAACAAAAACAGATTATTATTGTTTAAGTTGGGAACTAGACGTTCACACACACAAGTACACACAACTACACTGAAAGTTGTTTTGCAGGCCAGGTTGGGTCTGAATTTCAGAAAATCTGAGGTGGGAAACTGCCATGCATGTTACCATCTTTTATGTAATGGCTCCAAACCACACTAGTTCTAAGCCACTTTTATAATTTTTAATAAAGCCAATCCCAGCTTGAAACTCTTTTGCTATTTTGTCTTGAGTATCCTCCCCTCATCCAGCTAACATGTCTACCTTCTCTTGTTGAATCTTGTGAAAAAGATGTTGAGACTCTAGAAAGAGTGCAGAGAAGAGCAACAAAGATGATTAGGGGACTGGAGGCTAAAACATATGAAGAACTGTTGCAGGAACTGGGTGTGTCTAGTTTAATGAAAAGAAGGACTAGGGGAGACATGATAGCAGTTTTCCAATATCTCAGGGGTTGCCACAAAGAAGAGGGAGTCAAGCTATTCTCCAAAGCACCTGAAGGCAGGACAAGAAGCAATGGGTGGAAACTAAGCAAGGAGAGAAGCAACCTAGAACTAAGGAGAAATTTCCTGACAGTTACAATTAATCAGAGGAATGACTTGCCTTCAGAAGTTGTGGATGCTGCAACATTGGAAGTTTTAAAGAAAAGATTAGACAACCATTTGTCTGAAATGGTATAGGGTTTCCTGCTTGAGTAAATGGGGTTGTACTAGAAGACATCCAAGGTCCCTTCAAACTCTGATATTCTGTTATTCTCCACGATCTTCCTTTCAGTATTTTCCAACCAGTTGTATAAGATGAAGTCTTCCAAAACACAATCATCTGCCTGTACAATTTACTCTACACAGGTCTCATGTATTCCATCTTTCATACATGTCTATTCATATTTCATCCAAATATGTATTTTGTGTGTGTGTGTGTGTGTGTGTGTGTGTGTGTGTAGTTTATATGTAGGAACTAAACATCTGCAAATTAACACTGGTAACTGTATAGTTGTACTGAAACCCCCTTTTGCAAAATAAAACCAGTGACCCCAAGAATAACCACAATTATTTTGGAATCCTTGATGTATTTGTATAAACAGATTTAGAGCACCCTTCTCGATCCCCTTTCATTAGACACTTACCTGTTATTGTCCTACTGCTGGGATCACAATTCTGGTATGCATTCCTCTCAACTGGCAAGTCTGCCACCTGACAAAGCAAGGTATTAATATACCAATGATGATGGTCTGGGGGAGGGGAGAACTTGGGACCACCCTAACCAGTATAATCTGAAGCACATCGGGACTTTCTCAGTTGTTTTGGCTCCTTCCTTCTACGCTTCTGTCCAGCTTTCAAGCTAATAGTATCCACCGCAAGGGCACTAATGGTGGTTTTTAAAATCATGCCTTACACAACTAGATAAGCCAACAGGCATGTTTTCCATGATCAGCCCCCCCCCCAAAAATATGTCTGAACTGCAGCAATCAGATAAGTAAGTAAATAATTTTTAACTTGCCTGAAGAAATAAATCTCAAAGTATTTCATTTCAAACATCTATTTTTGTTATAATCAAGACAAATACATCTTTATATTTGCTATTGCTTAAATTCAAAATACTATAAAGGTTCAATGCAATGACAGCACACTTAGTCATATTAGGTTATAAATTAGGAGAAAATGAACCATTTTGCTCAGATTAAATATTAAAGATATCAAACAGAATGCAAAGCATGGAACACCTTTTCAAGTACTGTCACATTAACAACACAAACTTATATTTGTTTATTAGAAGTCCCACTGGGTTCAGAACATGCTGTTCAGAAAGTGTTTAAGGGATTTCAGCCTATTTTTTTTCTGTCAAAACATTTAATCCAGTTGAACATATTTTCATAACCTAATTATTTCCCGAATTTCATATTGAACAAAACCGCAGGGGTGAACAATATTGAAGCAATATATGGGGAAAACAAATATTGCAACTATTTCACAAACACGAACCACGACCCATATCCCTATCTGAAAGGAGCATCATCTCCAAGGGTCGCCAACCTTTCAGACCTCAGGGACCGCTAAATTCCTAATTTTAAATCCCACGGATTACGATGAGTTTTTAAAAATGCTAAATAGTATTTAGTGCAATATAAACAATGCAAATATTTTTTCTCGCGGACCACCAACATTTTCTCGCGGACCACCAGTAATCCATGGAGCATCGGTTGGTGATCGCTGCTCTATTCCATTGTATCCTCAAAGATACTTAAATTACTCCAGGCTAAACTTCTTAGATGATCTTATGATTTCTGTGCGGCATTCTGTGCAGATTCCCAACGTTTTCGATGCTCCCGCTTCGTCTTACCAGAGAGGGAGGGAGGAAGGGAGGGAGGGGGAGAGGGAGAGAGAGAGAGAGGGAGAGAGAGAGAGAGAGAGTAGCTGCTTGTCAGAATCAACCCAACCTGCCCGAGGACATTTTAGGGGGGGCGTTTTGTATCTGGCACGATCTTCAGAGCTTTCCCGAAACTGAACTAGTCGCTCTTGTCTTAGACTTAGACACTTCCAGCAGTAAGGGTTACTACTAGGAGGAGACACTCTGCACATCCTCAGAAGATCCTTTCCAGAGAATGAACACCAGCTACCGATACTCAAGTCTCCGCCAGGCTGGATCCTGGCCACCGACGCGGTAGATCTTGCTTTCGCTTGCAGGGGGCGGATCGTTTCGGAGGGGTTGCAGCGAAAGAAAACCCGAGGCTTTGCCGGTGCCTTCCGCGGCTGGCCCCAGGAAAGCAGGGAGGATGGAGAAGCGTAAAAGCAGCCGACACCGCCTCCCTCCCTCCCTCCCTCCGGATAAAAGCAACAAGCGGCGCAGGCTGGTGGCGGCCCCGCCGCTCTCCACTCCCGCCCGTCCTAATCCGATTTCAGCCGTGCCGTGCCAGGGAGAGCCCTCCCCTCCGCCCTTCCAGGCAGCAGCCCCTCCCCCGGCCTTAATCCTCGTCCCGTAGCTCAAAGTAACGTGCTTGCCCCGGCCCTGCCCCTTCTATGGGCTTCCGCGGCGATCATTGGCTTTCTCTCTCTGTCTGTCTGTCTCTGCTGCGCTCGGAGCCAGGAAAGCCCGCAGGGAGGGGCTGGTCTTGGGAGGAGAGCCCTCCGCTGTTTCAGTGCCGCTCCTGGGCGATCGGGTTGCAGCCGCCGCCGCTGGAGGGAACGCAAGTGAGTGGGTTAGTGTAAAGGTCGGGCGCCTCCTCCCTTAGAGCCCCGTCGTCTGCTCGTCGTCTCTGCCCCCCTCCTGCCTTTTCTTAAACGGCCGTCTTGACGGGTCGAGCGCCCCTTCCTCCTTTCACACAACAGCTCGGCGGGAGCTGCTGTCCGCCGCCTGTTTCGATTTCCCTTCTCGGATGTTTTCCCATCCATTCCTATGAGTCAGTGCTTTGGGTGGAGATCAGCCGCTTTGCGCCCGCCGGTCCCGTGGGAGTGGAAGAACGGGCGCTGTTCGCGGGTTAATCCGGGATGGGGCGTAATACATCCATCCCAGATTAGCCCCGCGTACGATCGCGTCGGCAGGAGGTCTGATCCCGACAGAGGATCTTTCCTCCCCCCCTCCCCTCGGTACAGGTATTTCTGCTCTTCTGTGCTCGCGGCGTCCCCGTTTTGTACTCGCTCTGATTTAGGCGAAACTGAAAGGTGTAATTGAAGTTCTAGGATTTGCTTTGTGACCGTCGTAGTTGGGATTTCAGCTTGCATGGCCCAGGCCCTACGACCGTTCAAGACTGTACCCATCACATTCGCTTTCTCTTGTCCAACTTCCCGGTGTCCAGCATGGCTCTGGGTTCTATGGCCAGCCATAATGGGACTTGGACCCAACACCTCAAATTGATACCTCAGGGGAGGACTTTGCTATCCCACGAGGATCAAGAGAGCTGGGTGGTAGGGCTATAACTGTTTGATTCAAATGATTGATTATGTATGGTAGGAGGCAATGGTTTTTTTATTTTTTTTATAAAAAAGCTAATGTGCAAGCTGGGTTTGAATTGGAAAGGAAGTTCTCTGATAGAATTCAGATTTTCTGTATGCTTGCAATAAATTGGGGGTGGGGAGGAGAGGTGCTCCCTTGGAATTGCTCCCTCCATTTGGTCAACCCTCAGTTTAAAGGTAATGTCTAAGTAGATTTTCTCTGATACTTCTATAAGGACTGATTTGTGCTCAGTGCTCAAATTTCAGTGCTTGTTTCAATGTCCTATACAGCCAATGTATATTAATGAAACAATTAAACTGATGAAAATTGCTGTGCGTGACATTGATCAGCTGGACATTGATCAGCTGGCCCCTCTGGCAGCCACAGATCATATGATATTCCTGTCAATCCTTTAAAGCATATATATTATAGGTTCACGTGTTTATTTATTAAAATGTCTATTGCTTGCTTGGTATTTTATGATTTCAAGTGTGTTCTTTTTACCATTTGTTTCATTCCCAAAGTTAAAATACAAAAGAAAACAAAGAAAAACAAACAAAAAGAACGCAAAGAAAATGGAGGAAAAAAAACAAATTAAGGATTTCAGATGGTTTTCAAGTTACAAGATGAAATTATAAAACAGTAAAATAAATGAAGAATAGAGACCCCTGCTAAAGATTAAAGCAGCAATAGTTACAGGATTCATTCCTTGTGTGAAGACTCCCTGCTAACCTAGAGAATATATCTAATTCCCAATGTCCCCTTTGCCTCATTCTCAGCCCATGAGACTGAAAAGCTGGCTCTTCACTTGGCATCAAGAAGCAAACGTTGGCCCAGACTGGGCTCCCAAATTAAAAGAACATAATAGAGAAGGTGCTCTCCTGAATCTTCCCAGAACGTTTTTCTGAGGCAGTGAGCAGCAATCAGGTATTAATCTTTGAGTAGATACATGCTGGCAGAGATGCTCCCTTAAAGAACATTACAATATTTGAAAGTTCATTGTAGATGTTTGTCTTGTAAAGCCCTTAGGATCAGTGTTTTATCATCTCTAGCCAACAGTGTCTGCATGGGGAAGAAGGTGCAAAAAGGATCTGAGAAATTAACATAGTATCTTGGGGTTGCAACACAAATCCCACTGCTTTCCTATGTATGTTGCGGCATGTCGTGCACATCTCAAAGTTGGAGGACTTGAAGTACAATATGGTAATGTTGTTTCATTATTCTGATAAAATCTGTAGACACCCCTGTTTCTATCGGTGAATTCCAAACCACCTTCAAGGGCATTTCCATTGCAATACTGTGATCTCACAGGCCAGAAATGGACTACTTACCGTATTTTTCAAAGGCACACCCTTTTCCCTCAAAAAAGAGGGTGAAAATCTGGGTGCATTTTAAACACCGAATACAGCATTTTTGGCCTACCAAAACCCTGCCCCCTTTGCAAAAATGGAGACACAGAGAGGCTTGCAAAGTGTTCCTAGGAGGGCAAAAATGAGCAAAAAATGGGGCGTTTTTGCCCCCCCCAGCCCCCAGGAGCACTCTACAAGCCTCCCAAAGCCTCTGCATACTCTTTTTCCCCACCCAAAAAATGAGGTGTGCAGAAGGTTTGGAGGGCATGCAGAGTGCAAAAACTTTTTTTTAATTTACCTCTTCAAAATCATGGTGCATCTTATACTCCAGTGCATCTTGTAGTCCGAAAAATATGGTAGTTTAGCTCACCCCTTCACCAAAGGCATTGTAGTCAATGAGTCAATTGCAGCTTTCAAATAAACTATGGGTCACACCACCTGGGCCTTGGTGACAGATGAATCCAGACAATTCCATAGATGGTCACTTGCTCCTTCAAAGGGAATGCATGGTCCTCTAGAAATATTCCTGAACTTGTGAGCTACTTCATCTTAAGAATCATTCTGTTTATTGATCCTTGTATAGCCAAACACCTTTCCAACATCTATCACTTTCACATGCCTTTAAGTAGCGAAGGGCCTTCAAATCATTGTTGACACCTGGAGATTGCCAGGACTAGTGTTTGCAGGTTTCTTGGCAAGATATCAGAAGCGGTTTGCCATTGCCTGCTTCCTAGGGCTAAGAAAGTATGACTGGGCCAAGGTCACCCATCTGGCTTCATACCTAAGGTGAGACTAGAACACATGGTCTTCTGGTTTCTAACTCAGTGCCTTAATCATGACACCAATCTGATACTCTATTCTCATATTAATACCCACTAACCTACAGGTAGGCGTTGAAGACGAGTGCTGCCTACTCTATCCTCAGACACAATTGTAACTAAAATATTCTTTAGGAAGATGGAAAATAAAGATAAATCCCTGATAATAAGTCTAGAGAAGTAAGTTGTAGCAAAACCCAGGAGTTTATATTTGGTTTAGAACAGTGCCCTATAGTTTAAAAAGACTCTTATAATTCAGATGTTTTTTAAAAAGGCTAAAAATTATGCATTTGAATATTTCTTCCTCTCTCTCTCCCTTAATTTCTTTAGTCTCAACAACATTCATAGAAATGGTTTATTTGTGTGTGAAAACCATGCAGAAAATCTTCCTTATTGAGAAAAGAGAGACAATCTACTTAGCTAATATCATACCTTATCCCAACTATGGCCTATTACTTATTTCATTGTTGATACCCTTTTAGTTCACTACTGAGAACAGAAATCCATGAAATATTATTATTTTCACTGGATCCTTGCATTTTTTGCTGGAAAAGCTCAGAGCATTGGTCCTAACAGTACATTCCACTAGCCTTTCTTTTTTCTGTCACCATGCCTATCCAGATTTCTGTTCAAAAGGATCAGTCCATTTGGAAAGAACTTTGAATATCAGTGGTTGACCTTTTTCTTTGTAAATGGAATCTTTGTTGGTTTTCTTATTGCCTAGGAATTAAATTGGATATGGAAAATGAGATTTAAAGAGCAATCAAGGTTTCCTTAGAAAGTGCAGTGATCATGATAGGAAGTGGTCCTTCTCTAGTGCTGTTGACAAGCTTATTGTCCTCAGTAATTTAAAATGAAATAAAAACTCTATTAAAGCATTATTTTAGTTTTCCTTTGAAGGCTAAGAAATAATTAACATAAATATCTTCATCAATTGATGAGGTGGTCCAGCAATACTTTGATATGTACCTTGCAGGAGTAGGAAGTGAGACAGTCAGAATATTTTGTATCTTTCCTGAGAAACTTCAAATCCCTTGAATTCCGAATCTTAGGGACAAGATAGAATGGAAGTCAATTGAACAAAGGTGTGTCCATGAGGATATGTCAGTTTCTTGTGTGTCTATATTTATATTATGCAGTGATATGGTTATTTTGCTTTCTTTGTCTTCTTGCCCAGAATGCCTGCAGGACTGTCTTTGCTCATCAACATAAATGAGCCACGATGGGATCAGAACACCTTCATGGGAAGAGCAAAGCATTTCTTCACAGTGACGGATCCTCGCAACCTTCTGCTCTCTAGCAAGGCCCTGGAAGATGCCCGAAGAGTGATACAGAATTACAGGTTCTTTTGGAAAGTTGATGGGAAGCAGTTGTAATGACAGCAGGGAATCCTAATAACTTGGTCCAAGTTGTTTAAAACATTTGACAGAACTGTGACCCTTCTTTTCCGCTCCTCTCTTCTAAATGCTGGGATAATAGAGACTTCTTCTCTCTCTTCCTTGTCTTCCATTATTCTTCTGAGCATTATCCATTGTTTGCAACATTCATTATGGTACCTGCGATAAATAGGGCACATTCAGCGAAAGCAGTGGGAATTCTGAGGAAGGCGTTTTTTTTTTTTAATTGAACTCTTCTGGTGGTAGTTTGGTGGTGGGACTTTTAGTTATCTCAAGACTGTTGCACTGTCTTTATATGTAATCCCAAATTAGGATTTGGAACATAAAAAGAAATATACCCTAACACAACCTTAATGTATATTGAACCTTAGGTCAGAGTGAAACTGTGAAAAGATAAAAAAGAGCTTTAATTTGCTCTTCTTTTCTGAAATTCTTTTTCCTGTAGGTCAGGGGTATCAAACACAGGTCGTCACACTGGCATCACGTGGCGTATCGGGACTTTCCCCCCTTCGCTAAACCGGGCATGGGCGTGGCCAGAGCATCTGGCCCATGGACCGGGAGTTTGACAGCCCTGCTTTAGGTGTTTCTGGGAATTACGAATATAGCTCCTCTCTTCCTAAAGCTATCTCCACCTCCTTCTACCTTTAATATTTATTCCAGAGACCTCCACAACATTATGTACTATCTTCATTTTTCTTTCATTTTTGGGGACCTTTCCAGAATGGGTAAAGTTCAACCAGGCTTGACTGAGGACCAATTATGGCGGGCAAAATACATTTATGACTCTGCCTTCCATCCAGACACCGGTGAGAAGATGATCCTGATTGGACGTATGTCTGCTCAGGTGCCTATGAACATGACCATCACGGGATGCATGCTCACCTTCTACAGGCACGTGTGTACCTACTAAGGTCTGACACCTTGTGTGGGAATAGTATATAGAGAGGTATGAAGTGAGAAATCCATAACTAAGGTCCAAAGATGTATGTGATGAGTGAATAAGAGAGTAGCTTTTATTTTACTTATGAAAAAATAGCAATCCCTGGGGTTAAGGGAGCATTTAGACTTGACTATATGCTATAAATTTTTGTTCCATAGATTGCTCAAGATGCTATTAGTCATGGGAGGGAAGACAATATAGATGTCTCTTCCTCTTAAATTACAGCATCGTATCAGACAAGGTGACTTAAGGAGAGAAAGCAGTATGGTAGGTGGGGAAAATGACTTTAATAGCTCCCTGCCACACATGTCTGAATTAAATGAAAAAGATGCTGCTCTCCTGCAGGATATATGCTTAGAATTAATAGCCCTACCTGGACATTTGACTTTCAATTTCTAGAATGGAATGGAAAATAGGGTCCTTAATGCTGGGAGTGTATAAAAAGCAGTAAAGGCCACATCTAACAACTTCAGTTTGGCTCAGTTTCCCAATGGTTTAAAATGAAAGGTTGAACTGACTATAGGGATTTTAGTATAGATTTTTCTTACTTTGTACTTTTTATATGGACTTTTTTTTAAATGTGTGTATGTATACTCTTATAGTATATGTATACTCTTCAGCATATATACTTGCAGCATATAAGATGTGAATCTTCTTTAAAGGGTTCCAAAGAAGAAAGGCATTTTGATTTTGATTTGAGCAGTGTGGTATAAATAGGTTTGCATAAAAATGCAAGCCAAAAACATCTTTCTCCATCCATTGTTGATATGCAGAACAAATTCCTGATATTACAACTGTTTAATTCTAAGTGCTTATTTTTTGTCTAGTTCTGATTAGTAGATCTTCTAAGGCAAATCCTATAGATCTGAAGCCTCCACAGCCTTGTTTTAACTGCACGACACACTATGTTTATATGTATCTTTATCCTTAGCTCTAGTTTATTCTGTAAACTGTTAAAAGTATATCATTGTCATTTTGTTTTCTGTGATAATATTTTGTGCAAAACCGTGAGCATGATAGATATAGATTTGATACTTTATGCATATAAGTAACATATAACATATGAAATAAAATAAAATGCAACCACATTTTAACATTAAAACTGTTGCATGTAATTAGCAAAGGGGTACATGAATGCAAACACATGTTCTGGAGAGTTTTGAGTGGCTTCGGTGAAAACCAATCACATAAAACTATTTGAGTATCTGTAAGTATGTGACTGCCAAATGCTTATGTTAATGTTTGCGTACGTGTGTGGTGAGATAGATAAGGACATTTAGAAATGTAAACTTTTGCAAGGGCATGCATTAAGAATGTTTGCAACTTACTTGCTAATAAGTGAAACCACAGCCAGGTCTCTTGAAATGTATGCACACATGGGTGTTATTGTACAATAAGATAAGCAAGCACAGTTTGCTTAGGATGCTGGCATTTTGGTTTCTCTGATAGCGTTCTGTCTTGGCTTCTTGTAGCTTTTGGCAGTCCTGACTGTCTCTTTTCCTGCAGGACAGCCCCTGCCATGGTTTTCTGGCAATGGGTGAACCAATCATTCAATGCCATTGTCAATTATACTAACCGGAGTGGAGACGCACCTATCACTGTCAAGTAAGAAAGCAGTAAAATAACTGTAAATTAAGACCAACTTCTCTACCAAGAATTATATCCAATGGTCTTGAGTAGCCTGGCTCTAAACCAGCAACAGGTTGTGGCAGTTTCTAAGAAGTACCTTTTTCACGATTCAGTGCTTATCTGGATAGCAAAACAGGAGAACTCTGTTCTCTATATTACTTCCACCTTGCCCCTTACTTACTTTTCTTTTTTTTTACTGGCTTACAGATAGGACTTAGATTTACAATAGCACTTAGACTTATATAGCTCTTCACCGTGCTTTCCAGCCCTCTCTAAGTGGCTTACAGAGTCAGCCTATTGCCCCCAACAATCTGAGTCCTCATTTTACCAACCTTGGAAGGTTGGAAGGCTGAGTCAACCTTGAGCCTGGTGAGATTCCATCTGCCAAACCGCTGGCATCTGGCGATCAGCTTCCTCCAACTGTTGCTGATTATGAGCAACACATATGTCCAACATAATGAATCAGATTAAGGTCATAAGAATAGCATAAACATTTTTTTAAAAAAATGTATCAGCATACAGAAGTACCAGGAATATCAGTTACCAAAAATAAAGGGAAAATATATCCAGTGCTAGAAGAAACAAAATTGTAACAAGGTTACAAAGACTGCTGGAGTTAGCAAGTTTTAATGTCTTTCTAAAACTGATTGGGAGCTACCGTATTTTTTGGAGTATAAGACGCACTCCCCCCCCAAAAGAGGATGAAAATCTGGGTGCATCTTATACACTGAATACAGCATTTTTGGCCTCCCAAAAACCTGCCCCCTGCACAAAAATGGATGTGCAGAGGGTTTGGGAGGCCTGCAAAGTGCTCCTGAGGGCTGGGGGAATAAAACTAAGTGAAAAATGGGCCATTTTTTGCTCGTTTTTGCCCCTCCCAGCCCCCAGGAGCACTTTGTAGGCCTCTCAAACTCTCTGCATGCCCCATTTTTCACAAACAAAGTGCAAAAACATTTTAAAATTTACCTGTTCAAAATCTTGGTGCGTCGTATACTCCAAAAATACGATATTTGGATTTCTGGGGGAATTCTTTATTTCACAGAAGGGGACAGAAATTGAAGACAGTCTTTTCCATGATCCGAAGAGTGAAGGCTCCCTAAATCTGGGGATTCAGAGGGACCCTACTTTCTCAGAACTTATTGCATAGCAGGTATTATCAGGAGAGTGGTCCCAGGGATCCCTGGGCCATATAGTGCTTTAAAAGGTGGCAGCCTTTCAGCTTGAATTGTGTCTGGAAGCCAAATGGCAACCAGTGGAGCTCTTCAATTAGTGACAGGAATGTTTCATTTGATAAAGGTAGGCAAGCCTCTTTTGGCCTAGCATGCCATGGTTCATTTTTGTGTTCTCAGAGACCACTGATTGGCAGGATTGGTATTTTTTCCTCTGGCATTTTGATAAGATTTTGAGAAACTTGTCATTCGTTTTGCCCTTAAAGCCCTCTAAAATGGAAAAAAGCAACCTGAATTTTTTTTTAAAAAAAGAAGGGCTCCTCAAGCTTCTGCAAGGTGTAAAGTACCATCATGGTAGTTCATTTTCCACTAGCCCCAAATATAATTTAAAAACTTTGATTTTGCCTCCCAGTATTTCTGATCAGAGGCGTATGTGCCTTATGATAACCTGAGGCTGCTTTAAAGATGCAAAATTGCTATCCACCCTGCCATCTTTCTGGGATGGGAGTGGGGTTAAAGTCAAGGTTAGCCAGGAAGGCTGAGAGTTTCTTAGCGTCACCAAGTTGTTTACTTGTTTTGCAGCCAGTTGGGAACTGCTTATGTCAGTGCTACTACTGGAGCTGTGGTGGCGGCATTAGGACTCAAATCGCTCACCAAGGTAAGAGACTCACTGACTCCATCACATCACAGAGGAACACTGTACACTGCTTGATCAAGCCATCCTGAAGGTAGAATTCCTCATCTCTGAAATAAGAAGTAGCAATCTGACTTTGCTTACAGAAATTATTTTATCTCCTCCTTCCTTGGTTGCGACATGATCTGCCTCCTTCTTTCAGGAGCAGGAGAATTCATGTTTATAATACAATACAATAGTAGAGTTAGAAGGGACCTTGGAGGTCTTCTAGTCCAACCCCCTGCCTAGGCAGGAAACCCTATACCGTTCCAGACAAATGGCTATCCAATTATCATGGACATTTGGATATTGGTGTAATCTAGCTAAGGGTTTCATTTATTTCACATTACTAAGCCAGGCTAACAATTTCACTCTTACTATCCTAGCATTGTAGATTTAATGTATTAATATTTGTATACATACAAATATTAAGAAATTCCTAATAACAATAATTCTTATGCTGCATGCCTCTTTTATCCGAAAGGAAACTAGTTCTGAATGTAACACACCAAATCCTTAAAACAATTAGATAGAAATACTCACCTGCTTTCCTTCGCCGGATTCTTAAAGAATTATTTTCCCAGTTCAAAGGTTTTAGGAAACAAATCTTCCTTTCAGTTCAATTTTGCATCTCAGTCAACTGTAGGGTGTTTCTCCATTTGCAGCTGACCACAAACATGTCCCAGCGATGTCTTTTTTCCCTGCCATGTCTTCATAATATTTATTTCATCTTACCCCAACTCATACGCAACCCAGTTTAAAGTTTCCTGAAGCTCTTCCTGTGGAAGAATAGTATATTCCCCTTCAAGACGTTCGTCAGTTTTGCAATCAGATGCTCTATAAAGTGTTGTAAAGGGAGTTTGTCAGGGTTGTACTAGCTTGTATTTTACAAAGCTGCTTAGATATAGTGAAAAAGAAGTGATAGCCAACCTTCAGCAACTTATACATCCTAATATTTTCCTCTTAGTAAATTCTCTCAGTTTCACCAATCATTCCTCAATGGTGAGTAATGCCAAATCTTTCCACTTTTTGCATACAGTAACCTCATTGCTGTAATCACATATATAAAAATAATCTCCCATGTCTTTTTTTAAAATCAATCCTAAAAGGAAAAGTTCTGGTTTCAATATATTAATGTTTAAAATCCTCTGTATCAATGTATGCATTTCATTCCAGTTCTTAGCTTTTTACATTCCATCAAGCATGATAAGATATCTCTTCATGTTGTTCACAATCCCAACATACATATGAAATGCCTTCATACAATCTAGATAATTTGTCTGGCATCATGTGCCAACAATATATCATTTTATAAAAAATGTATTTTTAAGATCACAGCACAATGTAAATTTCAACCCTTTTAACCACCTATTTTCCATTGATCTGTTTATTAAAACCAAAATTCTTAACACACTTTATCATACATTCTGCAACCCATTCTACCTGTTTCAAATTTCAATAAAAATGTATACTTGGAATGCTTTATATTCAACTCATAGTTTTCCCCCCTTGCCATACTAATTTAAATAAATTGTTTTGCCATTGCTTGAATGGCATATTAGTTGTCAAAATAGCTGTTATCTGAATTTAAAATATCATTCTAGGCAAACACCCATTTTTAGCAAATAAATTGTCCCTAACAGTGGAAACTCAAATTCTTACACTAGCCCAAAAAGGAAAACAAAACTGAACAAAAGAAGAGCACAGAGCTAACATGTTTGTTTAAGCCTAAGATCTCTCACCTAGTGATTTGCCTAGTGAACCAGGGAGTTGCTTTGCATGAACAAAATAGTATACACAGGATCTAATATAGTAGAAAAACAAAATTCTGAAATTTCATTATATCTGTATGGTGAATTCTCAAAGGAATTGATGACAGCTCCTGACTGCACCAGGGACCCTTTTGTAAAATGCAATGCTGTTCATCGTGTTATTAATTTAATCGGTATCACAAGTCTCTTTCTTCTCTCATTTCACCCCTCCCTTTTTGATAGCATTTGCCCTCAATCATTGGACGCTATGTGCCTTTTGCAGCTGTGGCAGCTGCAAACTGCATTAATATTCCATTAACAAGACAAAGGTAAGATGGCATGGTTTGCTGGATGGAAATGTAATGAGAGAACTGCTACAGGAAGTTCAACTCCAACTCCTTATAGGTTGCATATTCTGAACACCTCTAACATTGGCTATCTTGTCTTATAATGCTAAAAAGCATGGAGTATGTGTAGCTGTTATAATATATTCAAACTCCTGTAATAGATCTTCAAGATAATGTTTATGATCGTGGTAATGATTTGACTGATTGTTATATAAGGTTTGTATGCTAATACCGATTGTAAGCTGAGCTGGTTTTCTGAAATAGGAATAGGATGGCTGAAATAGGAATAGTCTTTTCCTCCATTCAAGTCTTTCCTTCACACAATAACTTTCTTCCCTTTCCATTTTTTCTGTTGGAAATACAGATTCAGTAACCAACAAATAATTAAAACACTTCCACCTTCATTGGGATCCCACTGGAAATTAGCACTGGGCAGGGACAGCTAAGATCTATACTAGTTAGTTCTCCTCACTGTTTCCTGCAAAAATAAATTCATCTGGGAATCTAAAAAAATCAACCAAGTACTACCTCTATTTCATAGGTAAGAGGTTTACAATGTACAGCCGGTGGGCCATTGATAGATAGTGAAAGCACGGCAGGTGGATCCTGTGAGGGATGCCCAAGAGATTTAGATAGATAGAGGGTAGATTTAATTTTGGGAATATGCAAATGCCCATTGGGTGGGAGCACGCTGCAGTGTTTGGCTTCTATTGTAGTCCCCAAAAGCTTTTGTTGATAATATGGAGGCCTATATAGAGGAGAATATTGAATACTTTTGCCGTAACCATCGGTATTGTGCAGCAGACAAAAAAAGCAACACAATGAAATGCAGAGAAAAGACAGAATAAAGAATAGAGAGTTTATACTTCCCTCTTAACCATTTCTATAGGGAGCTAAAATTTGGTATCCCCATTATGGATGAACATGGAAATCGGCTGGGTGAATCGAAGAAGGCAGCCCAGCAAGCTATTGTGCAAGTGGTGATTTCACGCATTGGCATGGCTGCACCAGCAATGGGTATGTTGTTGCTACCTTGACAAATATTTGTGTGTCAGTGACTATTCCCTCTGTTCATCTTTTTTTTTAATGACAAATTTTGAATCAAAGTTAAAATAACCACTGAAGATAGAGCTTGAAAGACACAATAATAGAATATCATGTAATAGATATCTGTTTAAGTTACTGAAACTTCTGAATTCAGTGGAACATGTTTCCGTTGAGAAGAATATCAAGAATTATGCTACTGAGAAAGCACGTTAGTCCTTCCCAGTTGGGGCATTTGGGAGAGCTAGAGATATGAGAAGAAGTATGTATTGTAGCATAAATCTCAGTATATATAACTGGTGTTTGGAATTACCTTCTCTAATGTATCACCTTCAGTTATCAGCTATATTGCTGAGACAAATGTGATTTTAGCCCAAAGGATCCCAAGAGGAATGCACTTTGAAGGTGGGAAAAAAGATTCCTAGTGAAAAAAATATCCCAGCAAATCCAGTATGGGCAGGTTTTCTCTGCCCCTTTCTTGGGGAGACATCTAGATGGTTTTTATGGTGTCTGACTCTTCTTCCACTTCTTCCCTACAGCCATCCCTCCTGTGATCATGAATGCCCTAGAGAAAAGAGCATTTATGAAGGTACAATATTTTTGGGGAGGGTGTTTCTTCATCAAGTTCATGTTCCTCTGTAAATTTATGCCTCGAAGGATGTGGTTGCCTTTTTTTTATCAAGTTCCCCTTCTAGCACAAAAATATGAGGGAAGTTGTCAAAGTTTAACCCTAATTTTTGCCTATCCCCAACCCTAATACAAATGGCAGCTGCAAGACAAGGAAAGGGAATTTACTTTTCTTTTCAGATTCATCAGTTGGGATCAGGGTTGATGGGATGGATGAAAAACATGAAAATTATAAACATTTTAATTAAACCAGCTTTCTCCAATTTGGTCCTCTCCACATGTGTCAATTTTATAATTGGAACTGGTGACTATGCTGGCTAGGAGTTAAAGTCGCAGGAACCTGAAGGGCAATGGATTCTTCTTTTCCTGCAAATGGCAAATATGAGATTAATATAAAAAGAAATTATGTCAGGTTTAGCTCTTAGCATTAAAACTATCATGTTTAATACTTTAACGAAATTGCTAAAGTTCTACTACCATTTCAGTCCTATGATATTAATTTTGGGAATCATATACAGTAGCACTTTTCCCCTCATATTTTTGATTTCTATATTCTAGTGTTTATTAAACTTATTCCCTCTCAGAACCCCTTCCTATTTTTGAAAATTGTGGAAGACCCCAAAAGAGATTTTGCTTGCCTATGTTATATTGTTTACCATATTAAGTATTAAAATTGCCATATGCAAAACTGCCACTACTTCTCATGATTGTTGATGGGATTTTAATATTGTATTAGTTTTTAACATTGATAGAAAAATAATTTTGACCTGAGAGGTCTTTGGAGACACCAGGGGTCCTCAGGCAACACTTTGAGTACCACTGCTACCTTAACATAGGGTGTTGGCAGCTTCCTTTCAATGTCCTTCCAAGGTCTGTGTTACCATTCATTTCCCCATTCCAAACATTTATCACCGAGGACAGTGGCTTCCATGAGGATGTTCGTATATATCAAAATCAGCAAAATGGCAGACAGGAAATTGTAATCCAAGTCTCTTATGTGGCTTTCGAGATACATCATAATTGTACAATGCTCAAAAGAAGTGGCACTTGCATTGCGATGGTCTGCAGTTTTGCTGATTTTGCCCGTACCCCACCCCATCCCATTTTTCTACCTAAGGAAATTATCCAGGTTTTCAGTATGTTAAATCAGTTTCTGGGTTTCAACCAGCATAGTAATATTCATAGCAGCAGATTAGCTCTATTCAAAAACCAAGTCCTGACAGCTTTGCTGAAGTGTATAATGACTTACTTCCAGGTAAGCCTAGGCAGGGGGTTGGACTAGAAGACCTCCAAGGTCCCTTCCAACTCTACTATTGTATTGTATTGTAAGAAGGGCATGTTTGTAACACTGAAGGTATTCCAGAAGGCTGGCTGTGGCAAAGGCAGAAGGTATACTTGCTGTACTTCAACACACCTGTTGAATTGTGACACTGTGTTGTTAAGGCAACATGACATTTTGCCTCTGCTTTTATATGTTCTGTGCATCAGGCTCAAAAAGGGTCTGTCGTCATCTCAAGTAATGTCTGGTTATGATTGCTCCATAAAGCATTTCACCTCTATAAACTATAAATAAATACAAATTTTTGCTTTGGAGAACAATATGAATGTTGTATGTAAACAATTCCTTTTCTATTTCCATCAGCGATATCCCTGGATGAATGCTCCTCTGCAGATTGGACTTGTGGGCCTGACGTAAGTGATATCTTTCTTCTATGCAAATAAAATGATCCAGGAACAAATATCTAGGACTCCTGTATTTTCTATACTGGGAAATTTGATTTCTTGACTAATGAGGACTTGCACCAATATTTAGCAAAGGAGATCCCATATGTTGGTGAACTAATTTGGGGAGACTAAAATGGCAACCAAAAGTACTTCTTCCATTCTTGTCTTTCTTTCTGTAGTTTGGTGTTTGCCACACCTCTTTGCTGTGCATTCTTCCCACAGAAGAGGTAAGAAATACTCTTCCATATTGTGACATGTTACTGTTGCTCTTGCTTTCAGTTAGGTACAGTTTCCTCAAATATTGTGTTCTGACCCCCCTCTTCGTACACCAAAGCACTCCAAGACAAGAAGACTGCAAGACGATTTATTAACACACTGACTAGACCTTGGCAGCAATCCAGCCTGCCAAGATAAGACACAGATACGTTAGCTGCTCCAGCGCTTGTAAATATGTTGAATCCTGCAAACAGCTTCCGGAAAGTCATTCCTTATATACAGTCTTGAGAGGAGCCTAATTACAACCACCTGGGTCCAATTATCTCCTGTAACTGCGTAGCTGTTCTCTGCGTCTATCAGCCCTCTGTTGCCGGGCATCCAGGACCCACTCCCTTGTCTCCTCCCCACTGCTCTAATGCATGACGTCAGGATCACACTCCCTTTGGCTTTCACCACTGCTCCATGCCTCAGGCGCTTCCTGGTGGCCAACCAGCCTCTCTGATCCCTGCTCAGAGTCAGAACCCTGTCCAGGGTCCTCCACATCTTCCAGAACCGACTCATAAGGCCCCTCACTGTCGGAGTCTGGTTGCAGCTCCAACGGCTCCTGCTGGCCCACAACATATTGGTTCTTCAATATTTCTCAGAAAATGTGTTCTAGACTATTTCCCCAAAATTAGTGCCAAAGGATTTGGGAACTGGGATATAAAGCTAAGCAATAGAACTTTGCATTGAGAAGATCCCAGATTCATTCCTTGATATCTCAGGCTGGAAGGATCTGCTAAGCAGTGAGGGACAAGAACAGCCACTGTCAATTAGAGAAGGTTGAAGGCAAAAAGCACATTTTCTCCTCAGTGGCAGCCTTTGGTTCTTGACATTTCATACTTTCAAGCCAACATACAAACGTTCAGAGTTATCTTCTGTAAGGACTATTTAAAAAAAAAACTAGACATTTACCCATTCTGATGGACAATTCCATACTGAATATCGATTTTCACACTTCTGTGGTCATAAAAGTGTGGAGTTCTTACAGTTTTGTATTTAACCTGCCTATTTTGTCTCTTGCATTGTGGTCAGACGATCTGGTTTATGAACTAAATAAATGGATATTGAATGACATTTGAAATAATGCAGTCAAATGATTAATGTAGGACACTGACTTTGCTTGCCCTCTTACCCTTTCTTACAGAAAGAATTATTTCTTTCCAAAGGCCACAAAGTTGAATATATGGCTCAACCAGCTTTTCCAACTTAATGTCTTTGACAGGGCCATGCTGCTTTGAGATTATAGAACCTGTAATATAACACCTCCAGAAGGAATATTAAATAAACTCTGTCAAAGTCTATAGAAACCAAATTTTCTAAAACATGTTTCAGTTACCATAATTCTCTTAAGCTATTGGTGCCACATCCATAGCAGGTGGACTTTCAAATAAACTGTGTAATATTTCCTTTTGCAGCTCAATGCGGATGAATCGCCTGGAACCAGAAGTCCAGAATTTGATCAGAGAGAAGAATTCTGATATTGAGATTGTCTATTTTAATAAGGGACTTTAAGAAACGATGCCACACACTAAGCTGGCATGCATCTGAAAGAAGTCAATGAGGAACCCGTGAACCAGCACTCTGAAGGAGAAAGTTACATTTTGTAATAATATAACCCCTTTTACATGCTGCTTTCTTATTGGCTGTCAAATCTTGGTAGTCTTATGTGTGCGATATACCCTTCCTGCATTCAGGAACAGATAAGGTGGCAGTGTACTTTTGCTGTGATCCAAACAGAATCATTCCAATCTTGACTCCCCGTGACGTCAGCCACCAGACCTGCTGACAGTTTTTAAGCAAAACTTTTATGCATAATTCTGCTGTAATGCGCAGATGTTGTGTGTGAAAGAAAGAGTGTTTGTGTCTACACATGTAATCCCTGTGATGTAATATTTAAGAATCATGAAAGTGAGATCATGCTTAGGAAAGGAGCTCCATTGAATACTTTAAATCCTACAAGAATCAAGTTCAATGGAAAAGCAATTTGCCCTTCGCTTCAACTGAAGTCTTTCTTATTCAACACCTAATAAAAACATCATGATTTAATGAAGGACTTGCATATGTTTGTGAGCTGCCTATATTCCTGGGATTGTAAAAAGGCTTTGCTCCAAACCATCTGTTCTTACAATCAAAAATGACTGCATAAATAATCATCTCTGCCTCTTGTTGCGATTAGTATTTTTTTTTTTGCAACCAATGAAGCATTCAGTTGCAAAGATGACAATATATGCAGCCCTACTGTTAAAAACTCCATGGGGTAGATTATCACCATTAGTGAACTATGAGTATGAGAAAATACTGGGGTTTCATGGTAACATGTTATTTGATCATAGTTAAAGCATGTGTGAGTATGATGCAGGGAATTTTCTATTAGAGTTCTACATGTTGTCCTTGTTTAGCAAACCAGTCATTTAATGAAACAGTCACTAAATGACCAGCTTCAGCATTCCTTTGTTTTTCAGGCCTGAAAAAGTCACAAATGTGAGGATTAATTATAAAGTAATTTTTTTCAGTAAATCATAAAGTTACTGTCAGTGAAGTTGCTAAACGAGGACCGACTCTGTAGAACTGAACATGTGCTTCTATTTAATATTTGAATCTGTAGATATCACAAAGCCATATAGAAAACTCTGATGCAGACATTTGCTAGACTGTTTTTGAAGAGGGATTATTGCTTATCTTTTGCTGATGGTAATATTTTTAATAACTAGATTCACAATTACAAGAACAATTACAACTATAGAATAATACATTGGCCAAGAATAAGCTCAAAGGACAATACGCACAGATGGCATTCAAGCGGAAGGTTAATTCTTTCAGCTCATCGGGTTGCATGCTGTGTTCTCTACTTCATTTGGTTAGGCCAGGGGTGTCCAAACTTGGGAACTTTAAGACTTGTGGACTTCAACTCCCAGCATGGCTGGCTGGGGAATTCTGGGAGTTAAAGTCCACAAGTCTTAAAGTTCTCAAGTTTGGACACCCCTGGGTTAGGCATATACTATGACATCTGTATCCTAGGCCTAAAGTATAATGCAGGTAATCCTCAATTTGCAATCACAATTGAGCCCCAAATTTTTGTTGCTGAGACACTAGTTAAGTGAATTTTGCCCCCTTTTACAACCTTTCTTGCCACATTTGTTAAGCGAATCACTGCAGTTGTTAAGTTAGTAACGTGCTTGTTACGTGAATCTGGCTTCTCCATTGACTTTACTTGTCAGAAGTTTGCAAAAGATGATCACACGACCCCGGGACACTGCAACCATCATAAATATGGGTTAGTGGCCACGTGTCTGAATTTTGATCACATGACCATGGGGATGGTGCAATGGTCATAAGTTGAAAAACAGTATTAAATCACATTTTTGAGTGCAAATGTAACTTTGAACGGTCACTAAACCAATTGTTGCAAGTTGAGGACTATCTGTACATTGTGGTAATCTTTCCCAAGATAAGAATGACATTACTTATTTTTTTCTTCACCCATCTTCATAATGCCCAGTTTAGAGCACAACTCTTCTTACTCATAGTGAATATTTGTTTGAACTGCTTTAAGAACATAAATGACAATCTTTGGTGCATAACGGAATGTATAGCTATTATTCATAGAATGCAGGCATATACACTATATTGCCAAAAGTATTTGCTCACCTGACTTTACTCACATATGAACTTACAGTATTTAACCTGTGATTATGTCTTCCCGACTGAATTGCTGTTAGTATTTTTTCCTGTCCCTTTGGATTCATTGTTGAGTCACTGACACTGCATTAGTGCCCATAATGTGGCTAGATATTTCCTTAGTCTATTCCATGCTTCATTCATTTTTATTCTCCTACAGATGCATATCAGTTATAACATGACTTCTCCAAATTAATGACTTTTTTCATTATTCTTTGTGCTAATTATAGTTAGTCTGGATTTTATCAGACTGATTTTCATTTATCTGTTCTGTATTAATATGAGTATTGGGTAGAGAATTTGTAACAACATCCATTAGACATCAGTCAGCAGAGATCTGGAGCATGCGGCGTGTCCATATGGGAATGCATGGGGCAGGCAGAGGTTGAGGGGAGCAGGTAGTCCTGCAAGTAGCTCGTTTCTATGGTATCTAAAGCTTGAAAGGCAATAACCAGGAAACTTGAATTGTACCTGAACATCTATTGAGAGCCAATATAAGTTCATATGCGAGTAAAGGCAGGTGAGCGAATACTTTTGGCAATATAGTGTATGTGCTTGAACTGAGTCAGTGGTCCTGAAATTATGGTTTTAATCAAGTCTGCCCAGAACATTTGTATGAATGCCTGGATGCAAGCATTTCCATAGTCAATTACAGCACTTCCTTCTGTCTGCCACGTAGACGTAACAGATCAATGCAAAGATCAGTCAATTTGC
Organism: Natrix helvetica; assembly: GCF_964273705.1. NCBI lineage: Eukaryota > Metazoa > Chordata > Lepidosauria > Squamata > Natricidae > Natrix > Natrix helvetica. The sequence continues at coordinate 51,227,933 of NC_138551.1, read as the reverse complement.
ACACAGTGATCAAATGCACTAAATCAGCATATCCACATCCTAGAAGAAACTTTGGGTGAAGGTGTCAAATAGCACCTCTTAAATATTTTGAAAAATCTATGCAAAATGGGTGGCTGAAACTTCAGAATTCTCTTTACAGAAGTATTTCAAGAGAAAACACTCAAAGGTGGTAATAGTGGACAGTCCTTTGATGGAATACTGTATGACTCTGGTATCGAATAGCATTTGCAGTTTTAATGAAAGGTTCTTTTTGCCCTTTAGCAGAAGAATTTAATTTAGGCACCACAATGCATAAGCAGCTTCACTGGTACTGATGCCAGAACTGCCTTTCCAAAAGGTGTTGAAGGTCAGTGCTTAATCCAGTTTTCAGTTCTTTTCATCTCTACAGCAAATCGTTTAATATGAGCAAAATTGCCTACCTTTGGTTCCTTATAAATGTCACTGATGTTGGAGGCTCAGAAGTTCAGTCAAAGGTTGCTATGTGCTCTTTATTATGTTTACTCTTAATGAAACCTTTTGTCTACATTCTCTGGGATGTAATCTTATAATATTACAATACCTTTTGGAATTTTTATATCAGTGCATTTTCTCTTTATATGCTAGGTTGTGGTAGAAATTTATTTTATCACACGAAAAATCATGTATTATGTATTCCATATCATCATGTCTCTTGTGCAGTTTTAACTAAGGCAATTGTTTCCAAATAAAGAATATAATTTTTGTCTCTTGAATATGACACTGTTGCGGTCTTGGATTGATAGAACACATGTACATGTGGTTCCTGTTTCTATTTAATGAACTATAAGTTCTGTTTACTTTGTTACTTTGTTCTGTTACTTTGGTTTAAGTCACGTGTCTCTTCAGTATTAATCTAAAGGCTATTTCACCCTCCCCAAGATTTATTTAGCTGACCTACAATGTAAGAGATCAGCAGTCTTTTTAAACTGTGTAGCTTCCAGATTGTAAGGCCACATTTTCCATCATCCCCCCACAAACCTGGCTATCCAATCTGATTGAAATTTCATGATCTCCAAAAAACAATTCTTGCCACTGAACTGGGGACTTGAAATTTCTAGTGAGCTCTTAACATCTACAAAAAAACCTCCCACCTATGGCACAGCCATCCCATAAATTGACATGAGATGTCTGAGGAAAGAACTGAGCCCTAAGCTGGGGAAGAAGAGCAGATGCTTCCTTCTTGTGCATATCCCCAGCTGCTGGCCATTTAAGCTTCCTGTCCTATTCCCTCCCACCAACTCTAGATGAGCATATTGCATGGAGGGTTGTGGGCATGAGCTATCAATCAATGGCTGATAAATAATGTAAGAGTCTGGTGCAATAAGACATGTCACTTATAATGCTGCACTCATAAATTAAAGATGAAAAGGTACAAGGCTCTTGCCAAAAAAATGAAGACAATTTTTTAATAGATTGCCGAGCTGCTGTGAGATAGAATGTCTGGAAAAAATGAATTACATTTTTATTATCTGTTTTATTATGCTTGAAAGAACAGTATTAAGAGAGGATACAATAAGTTTCCAATATAGTTGAATGAAAGGAGCCTTCCTCCCTCCTTCCCTTCATTCCTTCCCTTCCTAAAGGATGTTGTTGAATGTGGAGATATATTTGTTGGAAGAATGTAGGGTAGGTTATTTCCACTGAGGTGTAGGAAAGGGTTGTAGTCTACCCTACATGGAAACTATGAAAAGATATTCAGGTAGATGGTGAAGAGGAATGTTATATGTACCTTGGATGGAGAAAATGGGCTTCAAATGAAAACCTGACTGGTTACCTAAAGGCTTAAAAAATGTGAAAATAACAATCTTCCTTACCTCTGTAATTCTTGGATGTTTCCATCCATTCCCTTTTCTAAATTCTTTCCTGTATGAGATTCCATTAATTTCTCTGAACTACTAGATCCTACTGTAGGTGTTGAGTGAATTAGGTTTTTGTTGGCCACATCAAAATAATTAACTCACAATAACAATGAGTCACATTATTTTTTTCCTCCCAAATCAAAAGGTACACATAGCTCAGATTTTAAAGATTGGGAGGGGGGGGGGAAATCAATTTCAACATAAGAAAATGTCTACATTCTGTATTATGGCAGAATTTGTTCATTAATAATTACTGAAAATTTTCAATAACTTCCTTGAAGATCACTGCTGATGGCATCCTTGTCAAATAAAACACTGTTTTAAAAAAATCTTGAAAGAAGTCCCTTCCCCTTCCTTTGTTGTTGTTGTTGTTAAGTATTTATTTATTTATTTCTTTTATTTCATCAAGCATGAATTAGATAACAGATATAAGTATAAACATGATTATGAATACATGAAATGGATATGAATACAAGGTAATATTAGGACAGGGATGGTAGGAATGCTGGTGCAGGCTTATGCAGGCCCCTTAAAGACCTCTTGGGAATGGGGTGAGGTTGATAGCAGACAGTATAAGGTTAAAGTTTTGGGGGTTTGGGGAAGAAACCACAATGTCAGGTAATGCATTCCAGGCATTGACCACTCTGTTGTTGTTTTTTATATATATAAGTTTTATTTATTTTTCTTTAAAAAAGACAAAACAATACATACAGAACAAGAGCAGGGAAGTAAAAAAAAGCACATAATTTCATCAAGCATGTCGTTTGGTTACAAGTTTTTGTGCAATGGTTTTTACAATTAAGAATAAGATCACTAATTATCCATTAAACGTAGTCAAATATTTCATTGAGCATTGTGTGTTCAAATTACCATTAGTATTCTTTCTTTTGTGACAACCCTTGTTTCTTTACATCCATAATTATATACTAGGTAACAATAAGTCTTTATAAAATTATATCACCATTCTCTAAAAGATAAGAATAAAAATTAAGTCAAAGAAAAAAAACCTCATTGCTTCATATAAGACATTTCTACTTTCCATTAGCCACAGAATTTCCAATCATCCTCAACTCCAAATATAATTTTCCATTATTATTTGTCAATCCATGTAGTCATTAAATATTTCAGTCTATATTTATATCCATTATTCATTACATCATCATTATTCCATTTTGTATTATAAGATAGTTACCAACTACAATCATACCCAACAATTTAAATCAACTCACTCTTACATGTTAAATACCTTATTATTCTCATATCGTATAAGTAAATAGTCTGTTTCATAGTTAAAGCTTAACACATATAAAAAGAAAAAAAAAGAAAGGATAGGGTTTTTTTCCCCAACATTAAGTATAGCTTTCTATTATTATTACATATAAGATAAGATAAAGGGGGAAAAAATTCATTTCCAGGTTTTTTTATCCAACCACTGATAAAACAAATCCCATACTTTATAGAATTGCTCATCCTCTAATTCTCTAATTTCAAATGTAAGTTTACTCATTTCAGCACAATCCATTATCTTCCGAACAATTTCTTCCTCTGTTGGTACTTTCTCATTTTTCCAGTGTTTAGCAAATACAATTCTAGCAGCTGTTAACACATTTATAATCAGATATTTCAAGTCTTTGTTGTATATTTCTGGTATTATTCCCAATAGAAAAAGTTCTGGTTTCAAGTCTATATGTTTATGTATCATTTTCTCCAACCACATGTGTATTTTAGTCCAGTATCTTTTAGCTTCAGGACAGGTCCACCACATGGACCACTCTGTTGTTGAAGTCTTATTTTCTGCAATCGAGTTTGGAGCGGTTTATTGTGTATTGTATTAAAATCACAAACTCTTGATTTGTGTGATAACTCGCCTTAACCAGGCCATTGAGAAACTGTTGAAACTGAACTAGATTATAATTGGAAATTGTACAACTCTGCAGTTTTTGTAAGAGTACTTAGATGTTTAAGAAGAACTAATGGTCCATAGATGAGAATCCAAGAATCTCTATATGTTTGACTATTTCTTTGTCTCTCTGCATTGGCCAGTTAATTGCCTCCTCCTTTTTCTGTCTTCTCTGTCCATGTGGCTCCCACTTGTTCTCCCTTTTCTTTTCTTTTGCCAGTCAAAATAAATTTTTGACTGTGACATCTCTACTAGATGCTTTGCCTTCTCCATCACCCATTGACTTTCCCTTGATTTCAGTATGGAGACACCCATGATTGAAGGAATGCATGCCTCTTTTCAAAGCTACCCTTTGTGTTGTGTTACAGTATCCCTTGTAATAGGCATATTTTTAGAAATTGTCTCCTGCTGTTTGATGTTCAGCTTTGATCCTCCCACAACATTGGACTAAAGGTCAATGAATAACCTGAATGAATTCGGAAAACAAGCAAACTCACAATTTGCTTATATGCTTTTTAAATAGGAATCTAATGCCTGCTCAATTACAAAGCAGAAAAAAGCATTATAAGTAAAGTTATATGTAGTGCATTTAATAACAATTTGCAATAATATGTAAAGCTTTGTTTCATATCCAGTATAACACTATTACCGCACAATGCATTGCTACTCATATGAGATATCTGATAAAATATTTACAGTGTGTGAAATCACCCTTTTCCCTTGTATCAGGAATAAATGAGATTCTTGTTCAGGTTGCTTGTTTCATTCTGAAGTTGAACAAGTCTCCATTCAATATTATACATTATTTTTAAGCCACATGACTTAAAAAGAGATAGGGGTTTTAGTAGCTACTTTTGTTACATCATTATCTTAAACCATGATTTGTTAACAAATCAGTATGGAGTTTAAACATTACACTAAACAATATATGATAGCTTATAAAACAATGAAATTGATTGATATTCCAGCAAACAGGCCCTAAGCAAGCCACATTAATACAATGTGATATGCCTCTTTTGAAGATTCTCAAGGTTTATGAGGTTTCCAAAGTTCTTTTCTGCCCAACTTGCAATTCCACTTGTGGCTTGAGTATGATGACAAAGGAAGTCAAATCCACAACCTAAAAAAAATGGACATGGTTAGCCTAGAAAAGAGATCTGTAAACATCTTTTTCCATTTCTCTTTTTAAACAAAATTCCTGACTATAGCAATCATTCTAGAAAAAAGTAAAGCATTGTATATTATTAAGTAAAAGAGATCGATCTTTTCACCAATAAGGCAGAATAGATTGCATGTATTATATAGTTAAAATTCTAAACTAATGTACAATTTAGACCAGAAAGGGTGTTTTTTTGTTGCAGATTAATGGACAGATAGTTTGAAAAAAGTCATGGAACTTTGTTTTGTATATGCCAAATGCAACAAAATTATTCTATGCACAAAGATGGAAAGATTTAGCAATACTCACAATGGAGGAATGGTTACTGAAGATGATGGAATTTGCTGAAATGGCCAAATTTACCTGTTTGATTAGAGAAAAGGCAATATCTATGTTTATTACTGACTGGAAATCCTTTACAAGCCTAAAACCAGAAAAAAATGAATTTATGGTTTATAGTTTTGATTAAACAGGATAAATTATAAAATAAGAGAATTATGTTGTAACCGTAAAGTAACAGATAAATTTATAATTGTACTCATAGCTGCTGTAAAGAAAATTGGAAGCTACATCTTTGTACCTTGTTTCTCTTCTAATTCACTTTTTTCTTTTTTGTACTTTTAGTTTCTCTTTGATTGCTTCATTTTTCTTATTTTGTAAAACAGTTCGTGCTAGTTTTTATCTTCCCTTTTAAAACAAATTTTATAAAATGATATATAATTATATGTACTAGAGAGAGAACTGAACATTAACACTGATAAGTTGTGTTGTGCTGAGCAAACTGGCATGATTTCCAGGCAAGGAAACAGGAGCTGTGAATCAGAGTTGGTATTCAGAATGTTCTGACCAGTTCTGGAGAACCGGTAGCGGAAATTTTCAGTAGTTCGGAGAACCAGTAAATACCACCTATGACTGCCCCCCCGCCCCGCCTACGCTCTGCCTCGGGAGTCCCAGCTGATCGGGAGGGAATTCGGAGAACATCACCAACCTCGCTCAGAGATTCCTAGCCCATGCGTATGGTTAGAAGGCGGTCAACTTTTCGAGTCCCCACCCTCTATGCTTCTAGGTGAAATATATGGGGAAATCCCCTAGGGGGAAAAAACAACTTAGGGTTAGGGTTCGGGTTTCCCCTTATTGGATTTCACCATGGATTTCACCAAGAAGCATAGAGGGCGGGGACTCGAAAAGTTGACTGCCTCCTAACCAGACTGAAGGGGTAGGAATGTGTTGGCAAGATCAGTTTTGCTCTCCGAATTCAATGGGGCCGAACCCTAACCCTAAGTTTGTTTCGCCATGTATCTCACCGGGAAGCATAGGGGGTGGGGACTCAAAACATTGACAACCTGCTAACCATACCCAAGGGGTAGGAATCTGTTGCTAAGGTCGGTTTTGCTCTCCAAATTCAAGGGGGATTAACCCTAACCCTGTCTGTTTTTCCCCCTACGTGATTTCGCCATGTATTTCACTGGGAAGCATAGGGGGTGGGGACTCAAAACATCGACTCCCTCCTAACCATACCCAAGGGCTAGGAATCTGTTGGCGAGGTCAGTTTTGCACTCTGAATTCAAGGGGGCCTAACCCTAACCCTAAGTTGGTTTTTTCCCGATATGTGATTTTCCCATTTATTTCACTGGGAAGCATAGAGGGTGGGGACTTGGAAAGTCAACCCCCTCCTAACCATACCGATAGGCTAGGAATCCATTGGCGAGATTGATTTTTCTTTCTGAATTCAATGGGGCCCAACCCTAACCCTAAGTTTGTTTTCTTCCCACAGTGGGATTTGGCCATGTATCTCACCGGGAAGCATAGGGGGTGGGGACTCAAAACATCGACTCCCTCCTAAGGGCTAGGAATCTGTTGGTAAGGTTGGTTTTGCCAACGGATTCATAGCCCTTGGTTATGGTTAGGAGGGGGTCACCTTTGTGAGTCCCCACCCTCTATGCTTTTTGGTGAAATACATGGGGAAATCCTATATGGGGAAAAAACAAAATTAGGGTGGGGTTAGGCCTAACTGACCTTGAATTCGGAAAGTAAAACCGACCTTGCCAACGGATTCCTAGCCCATGGGAAAGGTTAGGAGGGGGTCGATGTTTTGAGTCCCCACCCCCTATGCTTCCCGGTGAGATACATGGCGAAATCCCACAGGGGGAAGAAAACAAACTTAGGGTTAGGGTTAGGACCCATTGAATTTGGAGAGCAAAACTGATCTTGCCAACACATTCCTAGCCCTTCAGTATGGTTAGGAGGCAGTCAACTTTTCGAGTCCCTGCCCTCTATGCTTCTTGGTGAAATACATGGGGAAATCCAATTAGGGGAAAAAACCAACTTAGGGTTAGGGTTAGGCCCCATTGAATTCGGAGAGCAAAACTGATCTTGCCAACAGATTCTTAGCCCTTCGGTATGGATAGGAGGGAGTAGACGTTTTGAGTCCCCACCCTCTATGCTTCCCAGTGAAATATATGGCAAAATCACATAGGGGGAAAAACGAACTTAGGGTTAAGGTTCAGCCCCCTTGAATTTGGAGAGCATAACTGACCTTGCCAATGGATTCCTAGCCCTTGGGTATGGTTAGGAGGGGGTCGATGTTTTGAGTCCACACCCTCTATGCTTCCAAGTGAAATACATGGCGAAATCACCTAGGGGGAAAAACCAACTTAGGGTTAGGGTTAAGCCCCCTTGAATTTGGAGAGCATAACTGACCTCGCGAATGGATTCCTAGCCCCTGGATATATTTAGGAGGGTGTCAACATTTCGAGTCCCCACCTTCTATGCTTTCCAGTGAAATAGATGGCGAAATCACATGGGAAAAAACCAACTTAGGGTTAGGGTTAAGCCCTTTTGAATTTGGAGAGCATAACGGACCTTGCCAATGGATTCCTACCCCATGGGAAAGGTTAGGAGGGGGTCGACGTTTTGAGTCCCCACACCCTATGCTTCTTGGTGAAATACATGGGGAAATCCCATAGGGGGAAAAACCAACTTAGGGTTAGGGTTAGGCCTCCTTGAATTCGGAAAGTAAAACCGACATTGCCAACGGATTCCTAGCCCATGGAAAAGGTTAGGAGGCAGTCAACTTTTCGAGCCCCCACCCTCTATGCTTCTTGGTGAAATACATGGGGAAATCCAATAAGGGGAAAAAAACCATCTTAGGGTTAGGGTTCGGCCCCCTTGAATTCGGAGAGTAAAACCGACCTCGCCAATAGATTCCTAGCCCTTGGGTATGGTTAGGGGGGAGTCGATGTTTTGAGTCCCCACCCCCTATGCTTCCCGGTGAGATACATGGTGAAATCCCACAGGGGGAAGAAAACAAACTTAGGGTTAGGGTTCGGCCCCATTGAATTCGGAGAGCATAACTGACATCGCTAATGGATTCCTAGCCCATGGATATATTTGGGAGGGTGTCAACGTTTCGAGTCCGCACCTTCTATGCTTTCCAGTAAAATAGATGGCGAAATCACATAGGGGAAAAAAACCAACTTAGGGTTAGGGTTAAGCCACTTTGAATTTGGAGAGCATAACTGACCTCGCCAATGGATTTCTAGCCCATGGGAAAGGTTAGGAGGGGGTCGACTTTTCAAGTCCCCACCCTCTATGCTTTCCGGTGAAATTCACGGGGAAATCCCATATGGGGATAAACTAACTTAGAGTTAGGGCTCCTTGAATTCGGAGAGCATAACCGACCTCGACAACCAGGGGGTCTAACCCTAACCCTAAGTTCGTTTTTTCCCCATATAGGATTTCCCCATGTATTTCACCAAGAAGCATAGAGGGTGGGGACTCACAAAGTTGACCCCCTCCTAACCATAACCAAGGGCTAGGAATCTGTTGGCGAAGTCGGTTTTGCACTCCGAATTCAAGGGGGCCTAACCCTAACCCTAAGTTGGTTTTTCTCCCTATGTGATTTCCCCATGTATTTCACTGGGAAGCATAGAGGGTGGGGGCTCGATAAGTTGACTGCCTCCTAACCTTTCCCATGGGCTAGGAATCCGTTGGCAAGGTCTGTTTTGCTCTCCGAATTCAATGGGGCCAAACCCTAACCCTAAGTTTGTTTTCTTCCCCCTGTGGGATTTGGCCATGTATTTCACCAAGAAGCATAGGGGGGGGGTCTTGAAACGTCAACCCCCTCCTAACCTTTCCCATGGGCTAGGAATCCGTTGGCAAGGTTGGTTTTACTTTCCGAATTCAAGGAGGCCTAACCCTAACCCTAAGTTTGTTTTCTTCCCCCTATGGGATTTGGCCATGTATTTCACCAAGAAGCATAGGGGGTGGGGACTCGAAAAGTTGACTGGGAACGTCGCCCAATGGATGCCCACCCTCTATGCTTCCCAGTGAAATTCATGGCGAAATCCCACAGGGGGAAGAAAACAAACTTAGGGTTAGGGTTCGGCCCCATTGAATTCGGAGAGCAAAACTGATCTTGCCAACACATTCCTAGCCCTTCAGTATGGTTAGGAGGCAGTCAACTTTTCGAGTCCCTGCCCTCTATGCTTCTTGGTGAAATACATGGGGAAATCCAATAAGGGGAAAAAAACCATCTTAGGGTTAGGGTTCGGCCCCCTTGAATTCGGAGAGTAAAACCGACCTCGCCAATAGATTCCTAGCCCTTGGGTATGGTTAGGGGGGAGTCGATGTTTTGAGTCCCCACCCCCTATGCTTCCCGGTGAGATACATGGTGAAATCCCACAGGGGGAAGAAAACAAACTTAGGGTTAGGGTTCGGCCCCATTGAATTCGGAGAGCATAACTGACATCGCTAATGGATTCCTAGCCCATGGATATATTTGGGAGGGTGTCAACGTTTCGAGTCCGCACCTTCTATGCTTTCCAGTAAAATAGATGGCGAAATCACATAGGGGAAAAAAACCAACTTAGGGTTAGGGTTAAGCCACTTTGAATTTGGAGAGCATAACTGACCTCGCCAATGGATTTCTAGCCCATGGGAAAGGTTAGGAGGGGGTCGACTTTTCAAGTCCCCACCCTCTATGCTTTCCGGTGAAATTCACGGGGAAATCCCATATGGGGATAAACTAACTTAGAGTTAGGGCTCCTTGAATTCGGAGAGCATAACCGACCTCGACAACCAGGGGGTCTAACCCTAACCCTAAGTTCGTTTTTTCCCCATATAGGATTTCCCCATGTATTTCACCAAGAAGCATAGAGGGTGGGGACTCACAAAGTTGACCCCCTCCTAACCATAACCAAGGGCTAGGAATCTGTTGGCGAAGTCGGTTTTGCACTCCGAATTCAAGGGGGCCTAACCCTAACCCTAAGTTGGTTTTTCTCCCTATGTGATTTCCCCATGTATTTCACTGGGAAGCATAGAGGGTGGGGGCTCGATAAGTTGACTGCCTCCTAACCTTTCCCATGGGCTAGGAATCCGTTGGCAAGGTCTGTTTTGCTCTCCGAATTCAATGGGGCCAAACCCTAACCCTAAGTTTGTTTTCTTCCCCCTGTGGGATTTGGCCATGTATTTCACCAAGAAGCATAGGGGGGGGGTCTTGAAACGTCAACCCCCTCCTAACCTTTCCCATGGGCTAGGAATCCGTTGGCAAGGTTGGTTTTACTTTCCGAATTCAAGGAGGCCTAACCCTAACCCTAAGTTTGTTTTCTTCCCCCTATGGGATTTGGCCATGTATTTCACCAAGAAGCATAGGGGGTGGGGACTCGAAAAGTTGACTGGGAACGTCGCCCAATGGATGCCCACCCTCTATGCTTCCCAGTGAAATTCATGGCGAAATCCCACAGGGGGAAGAAAACAAACTTAGGGTTAGGGTTCGGCCCCATTGAATTCGGAGAGCAAAACTGATCTTGCCAACACATTCCTAGCCCTTCAGTATGGTTAGGAGGCAGTCAACTTTTCGAGTCCCTGCCCTCTATGCTTCTTGGTGAAATACATGGGGAAATCCAATTAGGGGAAAAAACCAACTTAGGGTTAGGGTTAGGCCCCATTGAATTCGGAGAGCAAAACTGATCTTGCCAACAGATTCTTAGCCCTTCGGTATGGATAGGAGGGAGTAGACGTTTTGAGTCCCCACCCTCTATGCTTCCCAGTGAAATATATGGCAAAATCACATAGGGGGAAAAACGAACTTAGGGTTAAGGTTCAGCCCCCTTGAATTTGGAGAGCATAACTGACCTTGCCAATGGATTCCTACCCATTGGGTATGGTTAGGAGGGGGTCGATGTTTTGAGTCCCCACCCTCTATGCTTCCAAGTGAAATACATGGCGAAATCACCTAGGGGGAAAAACCAACTTAGGGTTAGGGTTAAGCCCCCTTGAATTTGGAGAGCATAACTGACCTCGCGAATGGATTCCTAGCACCTGGATATATTTAGGAGGGTGTCAACATTTCGAGTCCCCACCTTCTATGCTTTCCAGTGAAATAGATGGCGAAATCACATGGGAAAAAACCAACTTAGGGTTAGGGTTAAGCCCTTTTGAATTTGGAGAGCATAACGGACCTTGCCAATGGATTCCTACCCCATGGGAAAGGTTAGGAGGGGGTCGACGTTTCGAGTCCCCACACCCTATGCTTCTTGGTGAAATACATGGGGAAATCCCATAGGGGGAAAAACCAACTTAGGGTTAGGGTTAGGCCTCCTTGAATTCGGAAAGTAAAACCGACATTGCCAACGGATTCCTAGCCCATGGAAAAGGTTAGGAGGCAGTCAACTTTTCGAGCCCCCACCCTCTATGCTTCTTGGTGAAATACATGGGGAAATCCAATAAGGGGAAAAAAACCATCTTAGGGTTAGGGTTCGGCCCCCTTGAATTCGGAGAGTAAAACCGACCTCGCCAATAGATTCCTAGCCCTTGGGTATGGTTAGGGGGGAGTCGATGTTTTGAGTCCCCACCCCCTATGCTTCCCGGTGAGATACATGGTGAAATCCCACAGGGGGAAGAAAACAAACTTAGGGTTAGGGTTCGGCCCCATTGAATTCGGAGAGCATAACTGACATCGCTAATGGATTCCTAGCCCATGGATATATTTGGGAGGGTGTCAACGTTTCGAGTCCGCACCTTCTATGCTTTCCAGTAAAATAGATGGCGAAATCACATAGGGGAAAAAAACCAACTTAGGGTTAGGGTTAAGCCACTTTGAATTTTGAGAGCATAACTGACCTCGCCAATGGATTTCTAGCCCATGGGAAAGGTTAGGAGGGGGTCGACTTTTCAAGTCCCCACCCTCTATGCTTTCCGGTGAAATTCACGGGGAAATCCCATATGGGGATAAACTAACTTAGAGTTAGGGCTCCTTGAATTCGGACCTCGACAACCAGGGGGTCTAACCCTAACCCTAAGTTCGTTTTTTCCCCATATAGGATTTCCCCATGTATTTCACCAAGAAGCATAGAGGGTGGGGACTCACAAAGTTGACCCCCTCCTAACCATAACCAAGGGCTAGGAATCTGTTGGCGAAGTCGGTTTTGCACTCCGAATTCAAGGGGGCCTAACCCTAACCCTAAGTTGGTTTTTCTCCCTATGTGATTTCCCCATGTATTTCACTGGGAAGCATAGAGGGTGGGGGCTCGATAAGTTGACTGCCTCCTAACCTTTCCCATGGGCTAGGAATCCGTTGGCAAGGTCTGTTTTGCTCTCCGAATTCAATGGGGCCAAACCCTAACCCTAAGTTTGTTTTCTTCCCCCTGTGGGATTTGGCCATGTATTTCACCAAGAAGCATAGAGGGGGGGTCTTGAAACGTCAACCCCCTCCTAACCTTTCCCATGGGCTAGGAATCCGTTGGCAAGGTTGGTTTTACTTTCCGAATTTAAGGAGGCCTAACCCTAACCCTAAGTTTGTTTTCTTCCCCCTATGGGATTTGGCCATGTATTTCACCAAGAAGCATAGGGGGTGGGGACTCGAAAAGTTGACTGGGAACGTCGCCCAATGGATGCCCACCCTCTATGCTTCCCAGTGAAATTCATGGCAAAATCCCACAGGGGGAAGAAAACAAACTTAGGGTTAGGGTTCGGCCCCATTGAATTCGGAGAGCAAAACTGATCTTGCCAACACATTCCTACCCCTTCGGTATGGTTAGGAGGCAGTCAACTTTTCGAGTCCCCGCCCTCTATGCTTCTTGGTGAAATACATGGGGAAATCCAATAAGGGGGAAAAAACCATCTTAGGGTTAGGGTTCGGACCCCTTGAATTCAGAGGGGAAAATCAACCTCGCCAATGGATTCCTAGCCCATGGATATATTTAGGAGAGTGTCAACGTTTGGAGTGCCCACCCTCTATGCTTCCCAGTGAAATTCATGGCAAAATCCCATAAGGGGAAAAAACCAACTTAGGGTTAGGGTTCGGCCCCCTTGAATTCGGAGAGCAAAACCGACCTTACCAACAGTTTCCTAGCCCTTGGGTATGGTTAGGAGGGAGTCGATGTTTTGAGTCCCCACCCCCTATGCTTCCCAGTAAAATACATGGCGAAATCACCTAGGGGGAAAAACCAACTTAGGGTTAGGGTTAAGCCCCCTTGAATTTGGAGAGCATAACTGACCTCGCGAATGGATTCCTAGCACCTGGATATATTTAGGAGGGTGTCAACATTTCGAGTCCCCACCTTCTATGCTTTCCAGTGAAATAGATGGCGAAATCACATGGGAAAAAACCAACTTAGGGTTAGGGTTAAGCCCTTTTGAATTTGGAGAGCATAACGGACCTTGCCAATGGATTCCTAGCCCATGGAAAAGGTTAGGAGGCAGTCAACTTTTCGAGCCCCCACCCTCTATGCTTCTTGGTGAAATACATGGTGAAATCCAATAAGGGGAAAAAAACCATCTTAGGGTTAGGGTTCGGCCCCCTTGAATTCGGAGAGTAAAACCGACCTCGCCAATAGATTCCTAGCCCTTGGGTATGGTTAGGGGGGAGTCGATGCTTTGAGTCCCCACCCCCTATGCTTCCCGGTGAGATACATGGTGAAATCCCACAGGGGGAAGAAAACAAACTTAGGGTTAGGGTTCGGCCCCATTGAATTCGGAGAGCATAACTGACATCGCTAATGGATTCCTAGCCCATGGATATATTTAGGAGTTTGTCAACGTTTCGAGTCTGCACCTTCTATGCTTTCCAGTAAAATAGATGGCGAAATCACATAGGGGAAAAAAACCAACTTAGGGTTAGGGTTAAGCCACTTTGAATTTGGAGAGCATAACTGACCTCACCAATGGATTTCTAGCCCATGGGAAAGGTTAGGAGGGGGTCGACTTTTCAAGTCCCCACCCTCTATGCTTTCCGGTGAAATTCACGGGGAAATCCCATATGGGGATAAACTAACTTAGAGTTAGGGCTCCTTGAATTCGGAGAGCATAACCGACCTCGACAACCAAGGGGTCTAACCCTAACCCTAAGTTCGTTTTTTCCCCATATAGGATTTCCCCATGTATTTCACCAAGAAGCATAGAGGGTGGGGACTCACAAAGTTGACCCCCTCCTAAACATAACCAAGGGCTAGGAATCTGTTGGCGAAGTCGGTTTTGCACTCCGAATTCAAGGGGGCCTAACCCTAACCCTAAGTTGGTTTTTCTCCCTATGTGATTTCCCCATGTATTTCACTGGGAAGCATAGAGGGTGGGGGCTCGATAAGTTGACTGCCTCCTAACCTTTCCCATGGGCTAGGAATCCGTTGGCAAGGTCTGTTTTGCTCTCCGAATTCAATGGGGCCAAACCCTAACCCTAAGTTTGTTTTCTTCCCCCTGTGTGATTTGGCCATGTATTTCACCAAGAAGCATAGAGGGGGGGTCTTGAAATGTCGACCCCCTCCTAACCTTTCCCATGGGCTAGGAATCCGTTGGCAAGGTTGGTTTTACTTTCCGAATTCAAGGAGGCCTAACCCTAACCCTAAGTTTGTTTTCTTCCCCCTATGGGATTTGGCCATGTATTTCACCAAGAAGCATAGGGGGTGGGGACTCGAAAAGTTGACTGGGAACGTCGCCCAATGGATGCCCACCCTCTATGCTTCCCAGTGAAATTCATGGCGAAATCCCACAGGGGGAAGAAAACAAACTTAGGGTTAGGGTTCGGCCCCATTGAATTCGGAGAGCAAAACTGATCTTGCCAACACATTCCTACCCCTTCGGTATGGTTAGGAGGGAGTCGATGTTTTGAGTCCCCACCCTCTATGCTTCTTGGTGAAATACATGGCCAAATCCCATATGAGGAAAAAACCAACTTAGTGTTAGGGTTAGGCCCCCTTGAATTCAGAGAGCAAAACCGACCTCGCCAACAGATTCCTAGCCCTTGGGTATGGTTAGGAGGGAGTCGATATTTTGAGTCCCCACCCCCTATGCTTCCCAGTGAAATACATGGCGAAATCACCTAGGGGGAAAAACCAACTTAGGGTTAGGGTTAAGCCCTCTTGAATTTGGAGAGCAAAACCAACCTTACCAACAGATTCCTACCCCTTGGGTATGGTTAGCAGGTTGTCAATGTGTTCAATCCCCACCCCCTATGCTTCCCGGTGAGATACATGGCGAAACAAACTTAGGGTTAGGGTTCGGCCCCATTGAATTTGGATAGCAAAACTGATCTTGCCAACACATTCCTACCCCTTCAGTATGGTTAGGAGGCAGTCAACTTTTCGAGTCCCCACCCTCTATGCTTCTTGGTGAAATCCATGGGGAATTCCAATAAGGGGAAAAAAACAACTTAGGGTTGGGGTTAAGCCCCCTTGAATTTGGAGAGCAAAACCGACCTTACCAACAGATTCCTACCCCTTGGGTATGGTTAGCAGGTTGTCAATGTGTTCAATCCCCACCCCCTATGCTTCCCGGTGAGATACATGGCGAAACAAACTTAGGGTTAGGGTTCGGCCCCATTGAATTCGGAGAGCAAAACTGATCTTGCCAACACATTCCTACCCCTTCGGTATGGTTAGGAGGGAGTCGATGTTTTGAGTCCCCACCCTCTATGCTTCCCAGTGAAATACATGGCAAAATCACCTAGGGGGAAAAACCAACTTAGGGTTAGGGTTAAGCCCCCTTGAATTTGGAGAGCATAACTAACCTCGCCAATGGATTCCTAGCCCATGGATATATTTAGGAGAGTGTCAACGTTTCGAGTCCCCACCCTCTATGCTTTCCAGTGAAATAGATAGCAAAATCCCATAAGGGGAAAAAACCAATTAAGGGTTAGGGTTCGGCCCCCTTGAATTCGGAGAGTAAAACCGACCTCGCCAACAGATTCCTAGCCCTTGGGTGTGGTTAGGAGGAATTCGATGTTTTGAGTCCCCACCCCCTATGCTTCCCAGTGAGATACATGGCGAAATCCCACAGTGGGAAGAAAACAAACTTAGGGTTAGGGTTAGGCCCCATTGAATTTGGAGAGCAAAACTGATCTTGCCAACACATTCCTAGCCCTTCAGTATGGTTAGGAGGCAGTCAACTTTTCGAGTCCCTGCCCTCTATGCTTCTTGGTGAAATACATGGGGAAATCCAATTAGGGGAAAAAACCAACTTAGGGTTAGGGTTAGGCCCCATTGAATTCGGAGAGCAAAACTGATCTTGCCAACAGATTCTTAGCCCTTCGGTATGGATAGGAGGGAGTAGACGTTTTGAGTCCCCACCCTCTATGCTTCCCAGTGAAATACATGGCGAAATCACCTAGGGGGAAAAACGAACTTAGGGTTAGGGTTCAGCCCCCTTGAATTTGGAGAGCATAACTGACCTTGCCAATGGATTTCTAGCCCATGGGAAAGGTTAGGAGGGGGTCGACTTTTCAAGTCCCCACCCTCTATGCTTTCCGGTGAAATTCACGGGGAAATCCCATATGGGGATAAACTAACTTAGAGTTAGGGCTCCTTGAATTCGGAGAGCATAACCGACCTCGACAACCAGGGGGTCTAACCCTAACCCTAAGTTCGTTTTTTCCCCATATAGGATTTCCCCATGTATTTCACCAAGAAGCATAGAGGGTGGGGACTCACAAAGTTGACCCCCTCCTAACCATAACCAAGGGCTAGGAATCTGTTGGCGAAGTCAGTTTTGCACTCCGAATTCAAGGGGGCCTAACCCTAACCCTAAGTTGGTTTTTCTCCCTATGTGATTTCCCCATGTATTTCACTGGGAAGCATAGAGGGTGGGGGCTCGATAAGTTGACTGCCTCCTAACCTTTCCCATGGGCTAGGAATCCGTTGGCAAGGTCTGTTTTGCTCTCCGAATTCAATGGGGCCAAACCCTAACCCTAAGTTTGTTTTCTTCCCCCTGTGGGATTTGGCCATGTATTTCACCAAGAAGCATAGAGGGGGGGTCTTCAAACGTCGACCCCCTCCTAACCTTTCCCATGGGCTAGGAATCCGTTGGCAAGGTTGGTTTTACTTTCCGAATTCAAGGAGGCCTAACCCTAACCCTAAGTTTGTTTTCTTCCCCCTATGGGATTTGGCCATGTATTTCACCAAGAAGCATAGGGGGTGGGGACTCGAAAGTTGACTGGGAACGTCGCCCAATGGATGCCCACCCTCTATGCTTCCCAGTGAAATTCATGGCGAAATCCCACAGGGGGAAGAAAACAAACTTAGGGTTAGGGTTCGGCCCCATTGAATTCGGAGAGCAAAACTGATCTTGCCAACACATTCCTACCCCTTCGGTATGGTTAGGAGGGAGTCGATGTTTTGAGTCCCCACCCTCTATGCTTCTTGGTGAAATACATGGCCAAATCCCATATGAGGAAAAAACCAACTTAGTGTTAGGGTTAGGCCCCCTTGAATTCAGAGAGCAAAACCGACCTCGCCAACAGATTCCTAGCCCTTGGGTATGGTTAGGAGGGAGTCGATATTTTGAGTCCCCACCCCCTATGCTTCCCAGTGAAATACATGGCGAAATCACCTAGGGGGAAAAACCAACTTAGGGTTAGGGTTAAGCCCTCTTGAATTTGGAGAGCAAAACCAACCTTACCAACAGATTCCTACCCCTTGGGTATGGTTAGCAGGTTGTCAATGTGTTCAATCCCCACCCCCTATGCTTCCCGGTGAGATACATGGCGAAACAAACTTAGGGTTAGGGTTCGGCCCCATTGAATTTGGATAGCAAAACTGATCTTGCCAACACATTCCTACCCCTTCAGTATGGTTAGGAGGCAGTCAACTTTTCGAGTCCCCACCCTCTATGCTTCTTGGTGAAATCCATGGGGAAATCCAATAAGGGGAAAAAAACAACTTAGGGTTAGGGTTAAGCCCCCTTGAATTTGGAGAGCAAAACCGACCTTACCAACAGATTCCTACCCCTTGGGTATGGTTAGCAGGTTGTCAATGTGTTCAATCCCCACCCCCTATGCTTCCCGGTGAGATACATGGCGAAACAAACTTAGGGTTAGGGTTCGGCCCCATTGAATTCGGAGAGCAAAACTGATCTTGCCAACACATTCCTACCCCTTCGGTATGGTTAGGAGGGAGTCGATGTTTTGAGTCCCCACCCTCTATGCTTCCCAGTGAAATACATGGCAAAATCACCTAGGGGGAAAAACCAACTTAGGGTTAGGGTTAAGCCCCCTTGAATTTGGAGAGCATAACTAACCTCGCCAATGGATTCCTAGCCCATGGATATATTTAGGAGAGTGTCAACGTTTCGAGTCCCCACCCTCTATGCTTTCCAGTGAAATAGATAGCAAAATCCCATAAGGGGAAAAAACCAATTAAGGGTTAGGGTTCGGCCCCCTTGAATTCGGAGAGGAAAACCGACCTCGCCAACAGATTCCTAGCCCTTGGGTGTGGTTAGGAGGAATTCGATGTTTTGAGTCCCCACCCCCTATGCTTCCCAGTGAGATACATGGCGAAATCCCACAGTGGGAAGAAAACAAACTTAGGGTTAGGGTTAGGCCCCATTGAATTTGGAGAGCAAAACTGATCTTGCCAACACATTCCTAGCCCTTCAGTATGGTTAGGAGGCAGTCAACTTTTCGAGTCCCTGCCCTCTATGCTTCTTGGTGAAATACATGGGGAAATCCAATTAGGGGAAAAAACCAACTTAGGGTTAGGGTTAGGCCCCATTGAATTCGGAGAGCAAAACTGATCTTGCCAACAGATTCTTAGCCCTTCGGTATGGATAGGAGGGAGTAGACGTTTTGAGTCCCCACCCTCTATGCTTCCCAGTGAAATACATGGCGAAATCACCTAGGGGGAAAAACGAACTTAGGGTTAGGGTTCAGCCCCCTTGAATTTGGAGAGCATAACTGACCTTGCCAATGGATTTCTAGCCCATGGGAAAGGTTAGGAGGGGGTCTACTTTTCAAGTCCCCACCCTCTATGCTTTCCGGTGAAATTCACGGGGAAATCCCATATGGGGATAAACTAACTTAGAGTTAGGGCTCCTTGAATTCGGAGAGCATAACCGACCTCGACAACCAGGGGGTCTAACCCTAACCCTAAGTTCGTTTTTTCCCCATATAGGATTTCCCCATGTATTTCACCAAGAAGCATAGAGGGTGGGGACTCACAAAGTTGACCCCCTCCTAACCATAACCAAGGGCTAGGAATCTGTTGGCGAAGTCAGTTTTGCACTCCGAATTCAAGGGGGCCTAACCCTAACCCTAAGTTGGTTTTTCTCCCTATGTGATTTCCCCATGTATTTCACTGGGAAGCATAGAGGGTGGGGGCTCGATAAGTTGACTGCCTCCTAACCTTTCCCATGGGCTAGGAATCCATTGGCAAGGTCTGTTTTGCTCTCCGAATTCAATGGGGCCAAACCCTAACGCTAAGTTTGTTTTCTTCCCCCTGTGGGATTTGGCCATGTATTTCACCAAGAAGCATAGAGGGGGGGTCTTGAAACGTCGACCCCCTCCTAACCTTTCCCATGGGCTAGGAATCCGTTGGCAAGGTTGGTTTTACTTTCCGAATTCAAGGAGGCCTAACCCTAACCCTAAGTTTGTTTTCTTCCCCCTATGGGATTTGGCCATGTATTTCACCAAGAAGCATAGGGGGTGGGGACTCGAAAAGTTGACTGGGAACGTCGCCCAATGGATGCCCACCCTCTATGCTTCCCAGTGAAATTCATGGCGAAATCCCACAGGGGGAAGAAAACAAACTTAGGGTTAGGGTTCGGCCCCATTGAATTCGGAGAGCAAAACTGATCTTGCCAACACATTCCTACCCCTTCGGTATGGTTAGGAGGGAGTCGATGTTTTGAGTCCCCACCCTCTATGCTTCTTGGTGAAATACATGGCCAAATCCCATATGAGGAAAAAACCAACTTAGTGTTAGGGTTAGGCCCCCTTGAATTCAGAGAGCAAAACCGACCTCGCCAACAGATTCCTAGCCCTTGAGTATGGTTAGGAGGGAGTCGATATTTTGAGTCCCCACCCCCTATGCTTCCCAGTGAAATACATGGCGAAATCACCTAGGGGGAAAAACCAACTTAGGGTTACGGTTAAGCCCCCTTGAATTTGGAGAGCAAAACCAACCTTACCAACAGATTCCTACCCCTTGGGTATGGTTAGCAGGTTGTCAATGTGTTCAATCCCCACCCCCTATGCTTCCCGGTGAGATACATGGCGAAACAAACTTAGGGTTAGGGTTCGGCCCCATTGAATTTGGATAGCAAAACTGATCTTGCCAACACATTCCTACCCCTTCAGTATGGTTAGGAGGCAGTCAACTTTTCGAGTCCCCACCCTCTATGCTTCTTGGTGAAATCCATGGGGAAATCCAATAAGGGGAAAAAAACAACTTAGGGTTAGGGTTAAGCCCCCTTGAATTTGGAGAGCAAAACCGACCTTACCAACAGATTCCTACCCCTTGGGTATGGTTAGCAGGTTGTCAATGTGTTCAATCCCCACCCCCTATGCTTCCCGGTGAGATACATGGCGAAACAAACTTAGGGTTAGGGTTCGGCCCCATTGAATTCGGAGAGCAAAACTGATCTTGCCAACACATTCCTACCCCTTCGGTATGGTTAGGAGGGAGTCGATGTTTTGAGTCCCCACCCTCTATGCTTCCCAGTGAAATACATGGCAAAATCACCTAGGGGGAAAAACCAACTTAGGGTTAGGGTTAAGCCCCCTTGAATTTGGAGAGCATAACTAACCTCGCCAATGGATTCCTAGCCCATGGATATATTTAGGAGAGTGTCAACGTTTCGAGTCCCCACCCTCTATGCTTTCCAGTGAAATAGATAGCAAAATCCCATAAGGGGAAAAAACCAATTAAGGGTTAGGGTTCGGCCCCCTTGAATTCGGAGAGTAAAACCGACCTCGCCAACAGATTCCTAGCCCTTGGGTGTGGTTAGGAGGAATTCGATGTTTTGAGTCCCCACCCCCTATGCTTCCCAGTGAGATACATGGCGAAATCCCACAGTGGGAAGAAAACAAACTTAGGGTTAGGGTTAGGCCCCATTGAATTTGGAGAGCAAAACTGATCTTGCCAACACATTCCTAGCCCTTCAGTATGGTTAGGAGGCAGTCAACTTTTCGAGTCCCTGCCCTCTATGCTTTTTGGTGAAATACATGGGGAAATCCAATTAGGGGAAAAAACCAACTTAGGGTTAGGGTTAGGCCCCATTGAATTCGGAGAGCAAAACTGATCTTGCCAACAGATTCTTAGCCCTTCGGTATGGATAGGAGGGAGTAGACGTTTTGAGTCCCCACCCTCTATGCTTCCCAGTGAAATACATGGCGAAATCACCTAGGGGGAAAAACGAACTTAGGGTTAGGGTTCAGCCACTTTGAATTTGGAGAGCATAACTGACCTTGCCAATGGATTTCTAGCCCATGGGAAAGGTTAGGAGGGGGTCGACTTTTCAAGTCCCCACCCTCTATGCTTTCCGGTGAAATTCACGGGGAAATCCCATATGGGGATAAACTAACTTAGAGTTAGGGCTCCTTGAATTCGGAGAGCATAACCGACCGCGACAACCAGGGGGTCTAACCCTAACCCTAAGTTCGTTTTTTCCCCATATAGGATTTCCCCATGTATTTCACCAAGAAGCATAGAGGGTGGGGACTCACAAAGTTGACCCCCTCCTAACCATAACCAAGGGCTAGGAATCCGTTGGCAAGGTCTGTTTTGCTCTCCGAATTCAATGGGGCCAAACCCTAACCCTAAGTTTGTTTTCTTCCCCCTGTGGGATTTGGCCATGTATTTCACCAAGAAGCATAGAGGGGGGGTCTTGAAACGTCGACCCCCTCCTAACCTTTCCCATGGGCTAGGAATCCGTTGGCAAGGTTGGTTTTACTTTCCGAATTCAAGGAGGCCTAACCCTAACCCTAAGTTTGTTTTCTTCCCCCTATGGGATTTGGCCATGTATTTCACCAAGAAGCATAGGGGGTGGGGACTCGAAAAGTTGACTGGGAACGTCGCCCAATGGATGCCCACCCTCTATGCTTCCCAGTGAAATTCATGGCGAAATCCCACAGGGGGAAGAAAACAAACTTAGGGTTAGGGTTCGGCCCCATTGAATTCGGAGAGCAAAACTGATCTTGCCAACACATTCCTACCCCTTCGGTATGGTTAGGAGGGAGTCGATGTTTTGAATCCCCACCCTCTATGCTTCTTGGTGAAATACATGGCCAAATCCCATATGAGGAAAAAACCAACTTAGGGTTAGGGTTAAGCCCCCTTGAATTTGGAGAGCAAAACCAACCTTACCAACAGATTCCTACCCCTTGGGTATGGTTAGCAGGTTGTCAATGTGTTCAATCCCCACCCCCTATGCTTCCCGGTGAGATACATGGCGAAACAAACTTAGGGTTAGGGTTCGGCCCCATTGAATTTGGATAGCAAAACTGATCTTGCCAACACATTCCTACCGCTTCAGTATGGTTAGGAGGCAGTCAACTTTTCGAGTCCCCACCCTCTATGCTTCTTGGTGAAATCCATGGGGAAATCCAATAAGGGGAAAAAAACAACTTAGGGTTAGGGTTAAGCCCTTTTGAATTTGGAGAGCAAAACCGACCTTACCAACAGATTCCTATCTCTTGGGTATGGTTAGGAGGCAGTTGATTTTTTGAATCCACACCTTCTATGCTTCCCGGTGAAATACATGGCGAAATCCCATAGAGGGAAGAAAAGAAACTTAGGGTTAGGGTTAGGCCTCCTTGAATTCGGAAAGTAAAACCGACCTTGCCAATGGATTCCTAGCCCATGGGAAAGGTTAGGAGGGTGTCGACGTTTCGAGTCCCCACCCTCTATGCTTTTCGGTGAAATTCACGGGGAAATCCCATATGGGGAAAAAAACAGCTTAGGGTTAGGGTTCGGCCCCCTTGAATTCAGAGTACAAATCCGACCACGCCAACAGATTCCTAGCCCTTGGGTATCGTTAGGATGAAGTCGATGTTTTGAGTCCACAATCTCTATGCTTCCCAGTGAAATACATGGCGAAATCCCATAGGGTGAAGAAAACAAACTTAGGGTTAGGGTTAGGCCTCCTTGAATTCGGAAAGTAAAACCGATCTCGCCAATGGATTCCTAGCCCATGGGAAAGGTTAGGAGGGGGTCGACCATAACCATAGGATAGGAATCTGTTGACGAGATCAGTTTTGCACTCTGAATTCAAGGGGGCCTAACCCTAACCCTAAGATGGTTTTTTTCCCCTTATTGGATTTCCCAATGTATTTCACCTAGAAGCATAGAGGGTGGGGACTCGAAAAGTTGACTGCCTCCTAACCATACCGAAGGGCTAGGAATGTGTTGGCTAGATCAGTTTTGCTCTCCGAATTCAATGGGGCCAAACCCTAACCCTAAGTTGTTTTTTCCCCCTATATGAAATTTCGCCATATATCTCACCAAGAAGCATAGAGGGCGGGGACTCGAAACGTTGACACTCTCCTAAATATACACAAGTGCTAGGAATCTGTTGGCGAGGTCGGTTTTACACTCTGAATTCAAGGGGGGCGAACACTAACCCTAAGTTGGTTTTTCCCCCTATGTGATTTCGACATGTATTTCACTTGGAAGCAGAGAGGGTGGGGACTTTGAAAGTCGCCCCCTCCTAACCATACCAAAGGGCTAGGAATCCATTGGTGAGGTTGATTTTCTTCTCTGAATTCAAGGGATCTGAACCCTAACCCTAAGATGGTTTTTTTCCCCTTATTGGATTTCCCCATGTATTTCACCAAGAAGAGGTTGGGGACTCGAAACTTTGACACCCTCCTAAATATAGAGACCAAAACTGATCTTGCCAACACATTCCTACCCCTTCAGTATGGTTAGGAGGCAGTCAACTTTTTGAGTCCCCACCCTCTATGCTTCTTGGTGAAATACGTGGGGAAATCCAATAATGGGAATAAAACCATCTTAGGGTTAGGGTTCGGACCCATTGAATTCGGAAACCAAAACTGACCTCGCCAATGGATTCCTAGCCCATGGATATATTTAGGAGAGTGTCAACGTTTCGAGTCCCCGCCCTCTATGCTTCTTGGTGAGATATATGGCGAAATTTCTTATAGGGGGAAAAACCAACTTAGGGTTAGGGTTAAGCCCCCTTGAATTTGGAGAGCAAAACTGACCTTACCAACAGATTCCTACACCTTCGGTATGGTTAGGAGGGAGTCAACTTTTTGAGTCCCCACCCTCTATGCTTCTTGGTGAAATACATGGGGAAATCCAATAATGGGAATAAAACCATCTTAGGGTTAGGGTTCGGACCCATTGAATTCGGAAAGTAAAACCGACCTTGCCAACGGATGCCTAGCCAATGGGAAAGGTTAGGAGGGGGTCGATGTTTTGAGCCTATGCTTCCCGGTGAGATACATGGCGAAATCCCACAGGGGGAAGAAAACAAACTTAGGTTTAGGGTTTGGCCCCATTGAATTTGGAGAGCAAAACTGATCTTGCCAACACATTCCTACCCCTTCAGTATGGTTAGGAGGCAGTCAACTGTTCGAGTCCCCGCACTCTAAGCTTCCCAGTGAAATATGGGGAAAAAAACCATCTTAGGGTTAGGGTTAGGCCCCCTTGAATTCAGAGTGCAAAACCGACCTCGCCAACAGATTCCTAGCCCTTGGGTATGGTTAGGAGGGAGTTGATGTTTCGAGTGCGCACCCCCTATGCTTCCCGGTGAGATACATGGCGAAATCCCACAGGGGGAAGAAAAGAAACTTAGGGTTAGGGTTACGCCTCCTTGAATTCGGAAAGTAAAACTGACCTTGCCAACGGATTCCTAGCCCATGGGAAAGGTTAGGAGGGGGGTCGACGTTTCGAGTCCCCACCCTCTATGCTTCTTGGTGAAATACATGGGGAAATCCAATAAGGGAAAAAAAACCATCTTAGGGTTAGGGTTCGGACCCCTTGAATTCAGAGAGGAAAATCAACCTTGCCAATTGATTCCTAGCCCTTTGGTATGGTTAGGACGGGGTGACTTTCCAAGTCCGCACCCTCTATGCTTCCCAGTGAAATACATGGCGAAATCACATAGGGGGAAAACCAACTTTGGGTTAGGGTTAAGCCCCCTTGAATTTGGAGAGCATAACTGACCTCGCCAATGGATTCCTAGCCCATGGGAAAGGTTAGGAGGGGGTCGACTTTTCAAGTCCCCACCCTCTATGCTTTCCAGTGAAATAGATAGCAAAATCCAATAAGGGGAAAAAACCCATTTAGGGTTAGGGTTCGGCCCCCTTGAATTCGGAGAGCAAAACCGACCTCGCCAACAGATTCCTAGCCCATGGGAAAGGTTAGGAGGGTGTCGACGTTTCGCGTCCCCACCCTCTATGCTTTCCGGTGAAATTCACGGGGAAATCCCATATGGGGAAAAAACTAACTTAGAGTTAGGGCTCCTTGAATTCTGAGAGCATAACCGACCTCGACAACCAGGGGCTCTAACCCTAACCCTAAGTTCGTTTTTTCCCCATATAGGATTTCCCCATGTATTTCACCAAAAAGCATAGAGGGTGGGGACTCACAAAAGTGACCCCCTCCTAACCATAACCAAGAGCTATGAATCCGTTGGCGAAGTCGGTTTTGCTCTCCGAATTCAAGGAGACCTAACTCTTTTCTCTACGAATTCAAGGAGCCCTAACTTCGAAACGTTGACACTCTCCTAAATATATCCATTGGCTAGGAATCCATTGGCGAGGTGAGTTATGCTCTCCAAATTCAAGGGGGCTTAACCCTAACCCTAAGTTGGTTTTTCCCCCAACTTAGAGCATAGAGACTCAAAACATCGACTCCCTCCTAACGATACCCAAGGGCTAGGAATCTGTTGGTAAGGTTGGTTTTGCTCTCCGAATTCAAGGGGGCCGAACCCTAACCCTAAATTGTTTTTTTCCCCTTATGGGATTTCGCTATCTATTTCACTAGAAAGCATAGAGGGTGGGGACTTGAACTGTTGACACCCTCCTAAATATATCCATGGGCTAGGAATCCATTGGCGAGGTTAGTTATGCTCTCCAAATTCAAGGGGCCTTAACCCTAACCCTAAGTTGGTTTTTCCCCCTAGGTGATTTTGCCATGTATTTCACTGGGAAGCATAGAGGGTGGGGACTCAAAACATCGACTCCCTCCTAACCTTTCCCATGGGCTAGAAATCTGTTGGCAAGGTCGGTTTTTCTTTCTGAATTCAAGGAGGCCTAACCCTAACCCTAAGTTTGTTTTCTTCACCCTATGGGATTTGGCCATGCATTTCACCAAGAAGCATAGGGGGTGGGGACTCGAAACATCGACTCCCTCCTAACCATACCCAAGGGCTAGAAATCTATTGGCGAGGTCGGTTTTACTCTCCGAATTCAAGGGGGCCGAACCCTAACCCTAAGATGGTTTTTTTCCCCTTATTGGATTTCCCCATGTATTTCACCAAGAAGCATAGAGGGTGGGGGCTCGAAAAGTTGACTGCCTCCTAACCTTTTCCATGGGCTAGGAATCCGTTGGCAATGTCGGTTTTACTTTCCGAATTCAAGGAGGCCTAACCCTAACCCTAAGTTGGTTTTTCCCCCTATGGGATTTCCCCATGTATTTCACCAAGAAGCATAGGGTGTGGGGACTCGAAACGTCGACCCCCTCCTAACCTTTCCCATGGGGTAGGAATCCATTGGCAAGGTCCTTTATGCACTCCAAATTCAAAAGGGCTTAACCCTAACCCTAAGTTGGTTTTTTCCCATGTGATTTCGCCATCTATTTCACTGGAAAGCATAGAAGGTGGGGACTCGAAATGTTGACACCCTCCTAAATATATCCAGGGGCTAGGAATCCATTCGCGAGGTCAGTTATGCTCTCCAAATTCAAGGGGGCTTAACCCTAACCCTAAGTTGGTTTTTCACCCTAGGTGATTTCGCCATGTATTTTACTGGGAAGCATAGGGGGTGGGGACTCAAAACATCGACTCCCTCCTAACCATACCCAAGGGCTAGGAAACTGTTGGTAAGGTCGGTTTTGCTCTCCGAATTCAAGGGGGCCGAACCCTAACCCTAAGTTGGTTTTTTCCCCTTATGGGATTTTGCCATGAATTTCACTGGGAAGCATAGAGGGCGGGGACTCGAAAAGTTGACTGCCTCCTAACCATACCGAAGGGCTAGGAATGTGTTGGCAAGATCAGTTTTTCTCTCCGAATTCAATGGGTCCGAACCCTAACCCTAAGTTTGTTTTGCCATAGGGGGTGGGGATTCAAAAGCATAGGGGGTGGGGATTCAAAACATCGACAACCTGCTAACCATACCCAATGGGTAGGAATCTGTTGGTAAGGTCGGTTTTGCTCTCCAAATTCAAGGGGGCTTAACCCTAACCCTAAGTTGGTTATTCCCCTTAGGTGATTTCGCCATGTATTTCACTTGGAAGCATAGATGGTGGGGACTCAAAACATCGACCCCTCCTAACCATACCCAAGGGCTAGGAATCTGTTGGCGAGGTCAGTTTTGCACTCTGAATTCAAGGGGGCCTAACCCTAACCCTAAGATGGTTTTTTTCCCCATATGTGATTTCTCCATGTATTTCACCAAGAAGCATAGAGGGCGGGGACTCGAAACGTTGACACTCCCTTAAATATATCCATGGGCTAGGAATCCATTGGCGAGGTCAGTTTTGGTTTCCGAATTCAATGGGTCCGAACCCTAACCCTAAGATGGTTTTATTCCCATTATTGGATTTCCCCATGTATTTCACCAAGAAGCATAGAGGGTGGGGACTCAAAAAGTTGACTGCCTCCTAACCATACTGAAGGGGTAGGAATGTTTTGGCAAGATCAGTTTTGGTCTCCGGATTCAATGGGTCCGAACCCTAACCCTAAGTTGTTTTTTCCCCCTATGGGATTTCCCCATATGTTTCATCAAGTAGCATACAGGGGGGACTCGAAAAGTCGACCCCCTCCTAACCTTTCCCATGGGCTAGGAATCCATTGGCAAGGTCAGTTATGCTCTCCAAATTCAAGGGGGCTTAACCCTAACCCTAAGTTGGTTTTTCCCCCTAGGTGATTGCGCCATGTATTTCACTGGGAAGCATAGAGGGTGGGGACTCAAAACGTCTACTCCCTCCTATCCATACCGAAGGGCTAAGAATCTGTTGGCAAGATCAGTTTTGCTCTCCGAATTCAATGGGGCCTAACCCTAACCCTAAGTTGGTTTTTCCCCCTAGGTGATTGCGCCATGTATTTCACTGGGAAGCATAGAGGGTGGGGACTCAAAACGTCTACTCCCTCCTATCCATACCGAAGGGCTAAGAATCTGTTGGCAAGATCAGTTTTGCTCTCCGAATTCAAGGGGGCTTAACCCTAACCCTAAGTTGGTTTTTCCCCCTAGGTGATTGCGCCATGTATTTCACTGGGAAGCATAGAGGGTGGGGACTTGTAAAGTCAACCCCTCCTAACCATACCGAAAGGCTAGGAATCCATTGGCGAGGTTGATTTTCCTCTCTGAATTCAAGGGGTCCGAATCCTAACCCTAAGATGGTTTTTTTTCCCCTTATTGGATGTCCCCATGTATTTCACCAAGAAGCATAGAGGTTGGGGACTCGAAACATTGACACCCTCCTAAATATATCCATGGGCTAAGGATCCGTTGGCGAGGTCAGTTATGTTTTATGTTTATGCCTTCTATGCTTTCTGGTGTAATACATGGGGAAATTCCATATGGGGAAAAAATCAACTTAGGGTGAGGGCTAGGCCCCCTTGAATTCAGAGAGCATAACCGACCTCGCCAACAGATTCCTAGCCGTTTGGTATGTTTAGGAGGGGGATGGCATTTTGAGTGCCCACCCTCTATTTCTGTTGAAATAAATGGGGAAAACCCATAAGGGGAAAAAACTAACTTAGAGTTAGGGCTCCTTGAATTCGGAGAGCAAAACCGACTTTGCCAACGGATTCATAGCCCTTGGTTATGGTTAGGAGGGGGTCACCTTTGTGAGTCCCCACTGTTAGATATTAGCATAAACCACTGTAAGTCTCCACTAAGGTCCGCCACTAGGGCGGGAACAAGGGGTTGTTCTGATTGGTCGGGAGGCCGATAGGACGAAGAAGCTACCTCCAGAAGCTACGAATCCGATCCAGCCCCGGAATTCGGTGGAACTTCCGGCAGCCATCTCAGGGCGGCAAATTCGAACACAGACAAGATGTCGATGTACGTTCCACCAACTCCGTACGACCCAATCGCCGAGCATTGGGAATCCTACATGCTGAGATTCGAATGCTTCCTTGAGGCAAACGATCTCACGGGAGTACCGGATTCCCAGAAAAAGAATATGTTCCTGAGCTACTGCGGTCGAGAGGTCTTCGAAACGGCCAGAGATCTCTCTGAGCCAACCCCCATCCAGGCGGTAACATGGACGGCGCTACAGCAGATGTTGCAAACGTATTACGCGCCAAAACCTTCCCGCCACGTTCGCCGCCAGGAATTCAACACGAGGAACCAGAAGGCGGGAGAATCCATAAACCAGTATGTAGCAGCACTACGAAAAGCAGCAACGCATTGCGAGTTCAGGGACCTGGATGAGCAAATCCTGGCGTGCCTCATTTGCGGGTTAAAAGACATTTCGTTTCAAAAACGATTGTTGGCCAAATCCAACCTGAACCTACAAATTGCATTAGACGAGGCGAGAGCTTCCGAATCGGCGGATAGATCGTCCGAAACAATACAGCGCGGGTACAGCGCAGTCCAGACTGGAGCCAGCCAATCCAGAGTGCACTACGAGTCCGCCGATCAAGAGACCGAGGACAGCGAATATGAAGACAGTCATCGCATGCGGAGCAGTCACACGAGACCGGCGGGAAAATACGAACTCCGTTTGCCACCCTGCGCAAGCTGCGGAGGGAACCACCCCCGGTCTACCTGCCGTTTCAGAAACGTTGTTTGCTCGCATTGCGACAAACTTGGGCACATCTCACGAGTGTGCCGGAGCGAAGTCCCTGCCACCCAATGGCAGCCTCCTATGTACCGCTGACAGAAGCCCAACGCAGGGGCTTGGCGAAAAAACAAAGGGCGCCCAGAGAGAGATCCAAGGGAGTCAGCTGAGAGAGAGTATCCCCAAAGAGCTGAAAGGGCGTATTCACAGAGAGCCGAGAGAGAGTATTCCCAGGAATCTGAGAGAGAGTATCCCCAGAGAGAACCCATGAGAACCTATCTCACAACGATAGGTCAGGTCTGCACAAAGCGGCCTAAAAAGCTGAAACTCACTGTCCTCCTGGAGGACTCCCCTTGCGAGCTTGAAATCGACACAGGATCGTCCCTGACGATCATCTCGTGGTCAGCCATGAAAAGAGCAATTCCGAGCCTTAAGAAGCACCAACTGCGAACACCAGACATCCTGCTACGAGACTACCAGGGGAACAGGGTCCCCATCGTGGGTCAAGGCACGTTTCGGGTCCAGTTCAAGGACATCATAGCCCAGCTGCCAGTGACCGTCGCCAGCGCGCCATTACAGAGCCTCCTGGGACTGGATTGGTTTGAAGCCCTGGGGCTAGAAGTCACCGGAATCAACGCCATGGAGAACAGCAGCGCTGAGCAGATTTTTAAGGAGTTCGAGGATGTGTTCAGCCCCGGCCTTGGTAAGTATGTGGGAAAGCCAATATCATTCAATCTAGACCCAAAGGTGGCGCCAATCCGAATCAAACCTAGAAGAGTGCCCTTTGCACTCCGTCCCAAGATTGACAAAGAAATCGATAAGCTCGTAGAGCAAGGGATCCTTGAACCGGTGGATCGCGCGCGCTGGGAAACCCCCATCGTGACCCCAGTTAAACCAGATGGGTCAGTCCGCGTCTGCGCGGACTATAAATGCACAATTAATGTCGCCCTAAAACAGAGCGCGTATCCTGTGCCCGTAGTCCAACACCTATTGCACTCGTTGGGGCCAGGAAAAATATTTGCAAAGTTAGACATGGCACAAGCGTATCAGCAGCTGCCTGTGGATAGCGCCACGGCGGAGGCCCAAACTATAGTGACGCACAGGGGTGCTTTTAAATGCAACCGGTTACAATTCGGCGTAAGCATCGCTCCAGGTCTGTTCCAAAGCGTCATGGAACGGCTTTTGCAGGGCATACCAGGAGTCGTTCCATATTTTGACGACATCTTGGTGTCGACTGCAAACGAGGAGCAACTGTTAAAACATGTTAGAACTGTTTTGGCCAGAATCAGAGAAAAGG
Source organism: Natrix helvetica (assembly GCF_964273705.1). NCBI lineage: Eukaryota > Metazoa > Chordata > Lepidosauria > Squamata > Natricidae > Natrix > Natrix helvetica. The sequence goes on along the minus strand of NC_138551.1, from coordinate 51,196,519 downwards.
GTCTCCGCCTAAAAAAGGAAAAGTGCCAAATTAACGTGCCGAGCGTAGAATTCCTGGGGTATAGAATCGATGGACTGGGTATACACCCAACATCGAAGAAAATTAAGGCGATCCAGGATGCCCCCACACCATGAAATCAGACCGAGTTGCAGGCATTCCTTGGACTTCTTAACTTCTACAGCGTTTTTCTAAGACAGAAAGCTACCGTCGCTGAGCTGCTACACCGACTCGTAGCCAAGAACGCGAAATGGACCTGGGGACATTCCGAGGTGGCTGCCTTCGCCGCAGTCAAGCGTCTACTTACGACCGACTCGCTACTCATCCAATACAGCCAAACTCTACCACTGGTATTGACCTGTGATGCATCACCTTTCGGCGTCGGCGCAGTACTCAGCCACAGGATGCCAAACGGAAACGAAGCACCCATAGCGTTCTACTCAAGGACTTTATCATCTGCTGAACGAAACTACAGCCAAATGGACAGGGAAGCGTTAGCCGCTGTGGCTGGAGTCAAACGTTTCCACGAGTATCTCTACGGCCGCGATTTCGAACTCATCACGGACCACAAACCATTGCTGGGCCTTTTGGCGGGAAACCGCCCCACACCGGTCTCACTCTCCCCACGCATGACCAGGTGGACTGTTTTCCTGGCTGCGTATTCTTACAAGTTGATACATCGACCGGGTTCCACGTTAGGGCACGCAGACGCACTCAGCCGTTGCCCACTACCAGAACTGTTAACAGACCCCACTCCCGAAATACTGGTCCTTTTGATTGACTGTTTGGACTCAGGACCAGTTTCTTCTGGGGACGTTGCTAGGTTTTCTGCCAAGGACAATGTAATCAGACAGGTACAGACTTGGGTATGGAGGGGGTGGGCCAAAGGGAACGTGGGACCCGAATTCAAACTGTTTTGGTCTAAGCGCGACGAACTGTCGGTTTTACAAGGTTGTTTATTGTGGGGGGATCGAGTTGTTGTACTATACGTACTGCGGAGAAATGTATTAGAGGCTTTACATGTTGGGCATCCAGGGATCGTAAGGATGAAAGCGTTAGCGAGGAGTTACGTTTGGTGGCCTAACATGGACAAGGAGATAGAGGAATGGGTAGCCACTTGCGATCCGTGCCAAGAGTCCAGACCAGCCCCCCCTGAAGCGCCCGCCACGGAATGGGACAAACCAAAAGCACCCTGGTCGTGAATACACATTGGTTTCGCAGGGCCAGTCCAAGGGCAAACGTTTCTAATAGTTGTGGATGCATACTCCAAATGGTTGGAAGTAGTCCTAATGACTTCAATCACGGCAGAGGCAGTCATTAAGGTACTACGGCGGTTTTTCGCCACGCACGGCCTGCCCAACCTCCTGGTTTCCGACAACGGGCCCCAATTCACGGCCATGCAATTCGAAACATACTTAGCAGGTCAGGGAATTCGGCATGCCCTTGTCGCGCCATTCCATCCGGCATCGAACGGACAGGCGGAGAGAATGGTGCGATCTGCAAAAGAGGCCCTCGCTAGGATGGGTCCAGGTGATTGGCAAACACAAATCAACCATTACTTACTAATCCAGCATATTACCCCTAGTGCCACGACGGGAAGGAGCCCCGCTGAACTCCTCATGGGCCGCCGCTTACGGTCTCACCTGGACCGGCTTCACCCAAACTACTCTGCCACATCGCCCCCAGACTCCACAAGCAAATTCGGAACTTTAGCATAGTGGATTCAGTATATGCCCACAACTATGCAGGGGGGACGCTGTGGATTCCAGCAAAGGTAATTGGTATCACGGGTCCTCGATCATACTTATTGGAACTAGAGGACAGTAGAAACTGGAAGAGGCACATTGACCAACTCCGTGGTCGCGTAACACACTCCAACCTCAGATCAGCAAACGAAGACTTCATTCCATGGGAAAGTCAGCCAATGCAACAACCCGATCATCCGAACACAGACGACTACAGCGCTACGGAGCCTGGGGTGGAACCGGAGACCAGCGATAGAGCGGAGCAGCCTCCGGGTGAGGGAAACCTACCACCCCCTACCAGCGAAACAGAACAGGAAGAACTCGTCGATCTCGCACCCGCTCCAACTCAACCCGAACTTCGACGGTCCACCCGAGTAAGGCAGAAACCGGCATACTTACAGGACTTTGTCACTAACCGGAACACTACATCTAAGAGGGGAGGGGTGTCAGATATTAGCATAAACCGCTGTAAGTCTCCACTAAGGTCCGCCACTAGGGAGGGAACAAGGGGTTGTTCTGATAGATCGGGAGGCGTACCAGATCCCTATAAAAGGGGAGCTACTCGACCCCATAGCAAGCTGGATCACTACTACTACTAAATAAAGAGCTGTTGTTGTCACTATCGTCTGGAGTCTGTCTCTCGTTGCCCGAATCTAACACCCACCCTCTGTGCTTTTTGGTGAAATACATGGGGAAATCCTATATGGGGAAAAAACGAACTTAGGGTTAGGGTTAGACCCCCTGGTTGTCGAGGTCGGTTATGCTCTCCGAATTCAAGGAGCCCTAACTCTAAGTTAGTTTTTTCCCCATATGGGATTTCCCCGTGAATTTCAACGGAAAGCATAGAGGGTGGGGACTCGAAAAGTTGACCCCCTCCTAACCTTTCCCATGGGCTAGGAATCCATTGGCGAGGTCAGTTATGCGCTCCAAATTCAAGGGGGCTTAACCCTAACCCTAAGTTGGTTTTTTCCCCTATGTGATTTCACCATGTATTTCACTGGGAAGCATAGAGAGTGCGGACTCAAAACATTGACTCCCTCCTAACCATACCCAAGGGCAATCTGTTGGTAGGAATCTGTTGGTAAGGGCGGTTTTGCTCTCCGAAATCAAGGAGGCCGAACCCTAACCCTAAATTGTTTTTTTCCCCTTATGGGATTTCGCTATCTATTTCACTGGAAAGCATAGAGGTTGGGGACTCGAAACGTTGACACCCTCCTAAATATATCCATGGGCTAGGAATCCATTGGCGAGGTTAGTTATGCTCTCCAAATTCAAGGGGGCTTAACCCTAACCCTAAGTTGGTTTTACCCCCTAGGTGATTTTGCCATGTATTTCACTGGGAAGCATAGAGGGTGGGGACTTGGAAAGTCAACACCCTCCTAACCATACTAAAAGGATAGGAATCCATTGGCGAGGTTGATTTTCCTCTCTGAATTCAAGGGATCTGAACCCAAACCCTAAGATGGTTTTTTTCCCCTTATTGGATTTCCCCATGTATTTCACCAAGAAGCATAGAGGGTGGGGGCTCGAAACGTTGACACCCTCCTAACCTTTCCCATGGGCTAGGAATCCGTTGGCGAGGTCTGTTTTGCTCTCCGAATTCAATGGGGCCGAACCCTAACCCTAAGTTTGTTTTCTTCCCCCTGTGGGATTTGGCCATGTATCTCACCGGGAAGTATAGAGGGTGTGGACTCGAAACGTCGACCCCCTCCTAACCTTTCCCATGGGCTAGGAATCCGTTGGCAAGGTCGGTTTTACTTTCCGAATTCAAGGAGGCTTAACCCTAACCCTAAGTTTGTTTTCTTCCCCCTATGAGATTTGGCCATGTATTTCACTGGGAAGCATAGAGGGTGGGGACTCAAAACATCGACTCCCTCCTAAATATACCCAAGGGCTAGGAATCTGTTGGTAAGATCAGTTTTGCACTCCGAATTCAATGCGGCTGAACCCTAACCCTAAGTTTGTTTTCTTCCCCCTGTGGGATTTTGCCATGTATCTCACCGGGAAGCATAGGGGGTGGGGACTCAAAACATCGATTCCCTCCTGATCTGACCCCCCTTCCTCCGTTGCCCACACAGCACACACACTCCGGAACAGTACAAGGGAACAAGGTTTATTACACCAACAGACAAGAGGTTTTGTGGCAGCAAGCCACCAAGACAGAACTCACAGAGATAGAATACACAAAAGCAGCTATCCAGCTTGCCAGGATCCCAGACTAGAGTTGTTGGCTTAAGTCCTTTGTTGATTGCTACGCAGAGCCTCTCCAGAGTCAACCCTTTTATAACCTAAAAAGGGCGTCTCCCAAACAGCACCTGAGAGCTCTTTACTGCCTATAATTACGCCCACGCTCCTTGCGTCTGTGGGCGCGCCGGAAACGAGCATCCCGAAACGCAATGCTAAGTCCTGAGTCACTATCCTCTCCGCTGCTCCAAGGCAGGGCATCGAGAGTCCTCCTCCTCTGGCTCTCACCGCTGCTCCATGCCTCTGGCGCCACCTGAGGGCCGACCAGACTCTCGGATTCCTGCTCAGCCTCCAAATCCTGTCCAGGATCGCCCATCTCCTCTGGAGCTGACTCGTATGGAGTATCACTCTCGGAGTCTGGTGACAGCGGCACCGGCTGGGTCACAACAGAGAGCATAACTGACCTCGCCAATGGATTCCTAGCCCATGGGAAAGGTTAGGAGGGGGTCGACTTTTCGAGTCCCCCCACTATATGCTTCTTGGTGAAATACATTGGGAAATCCAATAATGGGAATAAAACCATCTTAGGGTTAGGGTTCGGACCCCTTGAATTCAGAGAGGAAAATCAACCTCACCAATGGATTCCTAGCCCTTTGGTATGGTTAGGAGGGGGCGACTTTCCATGTCCCCACCCTCTATGATTCCCAGTGAAATTCATGGCGAAATCACCTAGGGGGAAAAACCAACTTAGGGTTAGGGTTAAGCCCCCTTGAATTTGGAGAGCATAACTGACCTCGCCAATGGATTCTTAGCCCATGGACATATTTAGGAGGGTGTCAACGTTTCAAGTGCCCACCCTCTATGCTTCCCACTGAAATAGATGGGGAAATCACATATGGGGAAAAAAACAACTTAAGGTTAGGGTTAGGCCCCCTTGAATTCAGAGTGCAAAACCGACCTCGCCAACAGATTCCTAGCCCTTGGGTATGGTTAGGAGGGAGTCGATGTTTTGAGTCCCCACCCCCTATGCTTCCCGGTGAGATACATGGCGAAATCCCACAGGGGGAAGAAAAAAACTTAGGATTAGGGTTCGGCCCCATTGAATTCGGAGAGCAAAACTGATCTTGCCAACACATTCCTACCCCTTCGGTACGGTTAGGAGGGAGTCGATGTTTTGAATCCCCACCATCTATGCTTCCCAGTGAAATACATGGCGAAATCACCTAGGGGGAAAAACCAACTTAGGGTTAGGGTTAAGCCCCCTTGAATTTGGAGAGCATAACTGACTTCGCCAATGGATTCCTAGCCCATGGATATAATTAGGAGAGTGTCAACGTTTCGAGTGCCCACCCTCTATGCTTTCCAGTGAAATAGAGGGCGAAATCCCATAAGGGGAAAAAACCAACTTAGGGTTAGGGTTAAGCCCCCATGAATTTGGAGAGCAAAACCGACCTTACCAACGGATTCCTAGCCCATGGGAAAGGTTAGGAGGGGGTCGACGTTTCGAGTCCCCACCCTCTATGCTTCTTGGTGAAATATATGGGGAAATCCCATACGGGAAAAAAACAACTTAGGGTTAGGGTTCGGCCCCATTGAATTCGGAGAGCAAAACTGATCTTGCCAACACATTCCTACCCCTTCAGTATGGTTAGGAGGCAGTCAACTTTTTGAGTCCCCACCCTCTATGCTTCTTGGTGAAATACATGGGGAAATCCAATAATGGGAATAAAACCATCTTAGGGTTAGGGTTCGGACCCCTTGAATTCAGAGAGGAAAATCAACGTCACCAATGGATTCCTAGCCCTTTGGTATGGTTAGGAGGGGGCGACTTTCGATGTCCCCACCCTCTATGATTCCCAGTGAAATTCATGGCAAAATCACGTAAGGGGAAAAACCAACTTAGGGTTAGGGTTAAGCCCCCTTGAATTTGGAGAGCATAACTGACCTCGCCAATGGATTCCTAGCCCATGGATATAATTAGGAGAGTGTCAACATTTCGAGTCCCCACCCTCTAGGCTTTCCAGTGAAATAGATGGCGAAATCCCAGAAGGGGAAAAAACCAACTTAGGGTTAGGGTTCGGCCCTATTGAATTCGGAGAGCAAAACTGATCTTGCCAAAACATTTCTAGCCCTTCAGTATGGTTAGGAAGCAGTCAACTTTTCGAGTCCCCGACCTCTATGCTTCTTGGTGAAATATATGGGGAAATCCCATAGGGGGAAAAAACAACTTAGGATTAGGGTTCAGACCCCTTGAATTCAGAGAGGAAAATCAACCTCGCCAATGGATTCCTAGCCCTTCGGTATGGTTAGGAGGGGGTGACTTTCCAAGTCCCCACCCTCTATGCTTCCCAGTGAAATACATGGCGTAATCACATAGGAGGAAAAACCAACTTAGGGTTAGGGTTAAGCCCCCTTGAATTTGGAGAGCATAACTGACCTCGCCAATGGATTCCTAGCCCATGGATATATTTAGGAGGGTGTCAACATTTCGAGTGGCCACCCCCTATGCTTCCCAGTGAAATACATGGCGAAATCACCTAGGGGGAAAAACCAACTTAGGGTTAGGGTTAAGCCCCCTTGAATTTGGGGAGCATAACTGACCTCGTCAATGGATTCCTAGCCCATGGATATATTTAGGAGGGTGTCAACGTTTCAAGTCCCCACCCTCTATGCTTTCCAGTGAAATAGATGGCGAAATCCCATAAGGGGAAAAATCCAACTTAGGGTTAGGGTTAGGCACCCTTGAATTCAGAGTGCAAACCGACCTCGCCAACAGATTCCTAGCCCTTGGGTATGGTTAGGAGGCAGTCAACTTTTCGAGTCCCCACCCTCTATGCTTCCCAGTGAAATACATGGGGAAATCACATATGGGGAAAAACCAACTTAGGGTTAGGGTTCGGCCCCATTGAATTTGGAGAGCAAAACTGATCTTGCCAACACATTCCTACCCCTTCGGTATGGTTAGGAGGGAGTCGATGTTTTGAATCCACACCTTCTATGCTTCCCGGTGAAATACATGGCGAAATCCCATAGGGGGAAGAAAACAAACATAGGGTTAGGGTTAGGCCTCCTTGAATTCGGAAAGTAAAACTGACCTTGCCAATGGATTCGTAGCCCATGGGAAAGGTTAGGAGGGGGTCGACATTTCGAGTCCCTACCCTCTATGCTTCTTGGTGAAATAAATGGGGAAATCCAATAATGGGAGTAAAACCATCTTAGGGTTAGGGTTAGGACCCCTTGAATTCAGAGAGGAAAATCAACCTCGCCAATGGATTCCTAGCCCTTTGGTATGGTTAGGAGGGGGTCGACTTTCCAAGTCCCCACCCTCTATGCTTTCCAGTGAAATAGATGGCGAAATCCCACAAGGGGAAGAAAACAAACTTAGGGTTAGGGTTAGGCCCCCTTGAATTTGGAGAGCAAAACCGACCTTACCAACAGATTCCTAGCCCTTGGGTATGGTTAGGAGGCAGTCAACTTTTTGAGTCCCCACCCTCTATGCTTTCCTGTGAAATACGTGGGGAAATCACATATGGGGGAAAAACCAACTTAGGGTTAGGGTTCGGCCCCATTTAATTCGGAGAGCAAAACTGATCTTGCCAATAGATTCCTAGCCCTTCGGTATGGTTAGGAGGCAGTCAACTTTTAGAGTCCCCACCCCCTATGCTTCTTGGTGAAATACATGGCCAAATCCCATAGGGGGAGGAAAACAAACTTAGGGTTAGGGTTAGGCCTCCTTGAATTCGGAAAGTAAATCCGACCTTGCCAACGGATTCCTAGCCCATGGGAAAGGTTAGGAGGGGGTCGATGTTTTGAGTCCCCACCCCCTATGCTTCCCGGTGAGATACATGGCGAAATCCCACAGGGGGAAGAAAAGAAACTTAGGGTTAGGGTTCGGCCCCATTGAATTTGGAGAGCATAACTGATCTTGCCAACGGATTCCTAGCCCATGGGAAAGGTTAGGAGGCAGTCAACTTTTCGAGCCCCCACCCTCTATGCTTCTTGGTGAAATACATGGGGAAATCCAATAAGGGGAAAAAAACCATCTTAGGGTTCGGGTTCACATCCCTTGAATTCAGAGAGGAAAATCAACCTCACCATTCCTAGCCCTTCGGTATGGTTAGGAGGGGGGGCGACTTTCCAAGTCCCCACCCTCTATGCTTTCCAGTGAAATAGATGGCGAAATCACATAGGGGGAAAAAACCAACTTAGGGTTAGGGTTCGGCCCCCTTGAATTTCGAGAGCATAACTAACCTCGCCAATGGATTCCTAGCCCATGGATATATTTAGGAGGGTGTCAACGTTTCGAGTCCCCACCCTCTATGCTTTCCAGTGAAATAGATGGCGAAATCACATAGGGGGAAAAAACCAACTTAGGGTTAGGGTTAAGCCCCTTGAATTTCGAGAGCATAACTAACCTCGCCAATGGATTCCTAGCCCATGGATATATTTAGGCGGGTGTCGACGTTTCGAGTGCCCACCCTCTATGCTTTCCGGTGAAATTCACGGGAAAATCCCATATGGGGAAAAAACTAACTTAAAATTAGGGCTCCTTTAATTCGGAGAGCATAACCGACCTTGACAACGAGGGGGCCTAACCCTAACCCTAAGTTCGCTTTTTCCCCATATAGGATTTCCCCATGTATTTCACCAAAAAGCATAGAGGGTGGGGACTCACAAAGGTGACCCCCTCCTAACCATAACCAAGGGCTATGAATCCATTGGCGAAGTTAGTCTTGCTCTCTGAATTCAAGGAGCCCTAACTCTAAGTTAGTTTTTTCCCCTTATGGGTTTTCCCCATTTATTTCACCAGAAATAGAGGGTGGGCACTCAAAATGCCGTCCCCCTCCTAAACATACCAAAGGGCTAGGAATCTGTTGGCGAGGTCGGTTATGCGCTCTGAATTCATGGGGGCCTAGCCCTCACCCTAAGTTGCTTTTTTCCCCATATGGGATTTCCCCGTGAATTTCACCAGAAAGCATAGAAGGCATAAACATAAAACATTACTGACTTCGCCAATGGATCCTTAGCCCATGGATATATTTAGGAGGGTGTCAACGTTTCGAGTCCCCAACCTCTATGCTTCTTGGTGAAATACATGGGGAAATCCAATAAGGGGAAAAAAACCATCTTAGGGTTAGGGTTCGGACCCCTTGAATTCAGAGAGGAAAATCAACCTCGCCAATGGATTCCTAGCCTTTCGATATGGTTAGGAGGGGGTTGACTTTCCAAGTCCCCACCCTCTATGCTTCCCAGTGAAATACATGGCGAAATCACCTAGGGGGAAAAACCAACTTAGGGTTAGGGTTAAGCCCCCTTGAATTTGGAGAGCATAACTAACCTCGCCAATGGATTCCTAGCCCATGGATATATTTAGGAGGGTGTCAACGTTTCGAGTCCCCACCCTCTATGCTTTCCAGTGAAATAGATGGCGAAATCACATAGGGGGAAAAAACCAACTTAGGGTTAGGGTTAAGCCCCTTGAATTTCGAGAGCATAACTAACCTCGCCAATGGATTCCTAGCCCATGGATATATTTAGGCGGGTGTCGACGTTTCGAGTGCCCACCCTCTATGCTTTCCGGTGAAATTCACGGGGAAATCCCATATGGGGAAAAAACTAACTTAAAATTAGGGCTCCTTTAATTCGGAGAGCATAACCGACCTTGACAACGAGGGGGCCTAACCCTAACCCTAAGTTCGCTTTTTCCCCATATAGGATTTCCCCATGTATTTCACCAAAAAGCATAGAGGGTGGGGACTCACAAAGGTGACCCCCTCCTAACCATAACCAAGGGCTATGAATCCATTGGCGAAGTTAGTCTTGCTCTCTGAATTCAAGGAGCCCTAACTCTAAGTTAGTTTTTTCCCCTTATGGGTTTTCCCCATTTATTTCACCAGAAATAGAGGGTGGGCACTCAAAATGCCGTCCCCCTCCTAAACATACCAAAGGGCTAGGAATCTGTTGGCGAGGTCGGTTATGCGCTCTGAATTCATGGGGGCCTAGCCCTCACCCTAAGTTGCTTTTTTCCCCATATGGGATTTCCCCGTGAATTTCACCAGAAAGCATAGAAGGCATAAACATAAAACATTACTGACTTCGCCAATGGATCCTTAGCCCATGGATATATTTAGGAGGGTGTCAACGTTTCGAGTCCCCAACCTCTATGCTTCTTGGTGAAATACATGGGGAAATCCAATAAGGGGAAAAAAACCATCTTAGGGTTAGGGTTCGGACCCCTTGAATTCAGAGAGGAAAATCAACCTCGCCAATGGATTCCTAGCCTTTCGATATGGTTAGGAGGGGGTTGACTTTCCAAGTCCCCACCCTCTATGCTTCCCAGTGAAATACATGGCGAAATCACCTAGGGGGAAAAACCAACTTAGGGTTAGGGTTAAGCCCCCTTGAATTTGGAGAGCATAACTAACCTCGCCAATGGATTCCTAGCCCATGGATATATTTAGGAGGGTGTCAACGTTTCGAGTCCCCACCCCCTATGCTTCTTGGTGAAATGCATGGCCAAATCCCATAGGGGGAAGAAAACAAATGTAGGGTTAGGGTTAGGCCTCCTTGAATTCGGAAAGTAAAACCGACCTTGCCAACGGATTCCTAGCCCATGGGAAAGGTTAGGAGGGGGTCAATGTTTTGAGTCCCCACCCCCTATGCTTCCCGGTGAGATACATGGCGAAATCCCACTGGGGGAAGAAAAGAAACTTAGGGTTAGGGTTCGGCCCCATTGAATTCGGAGAGCATAAATGACCTCACCAATGGATTCTTAGCCCATGGACATATTTAGGAGGGTGTCAACGTTTCGAGTCCCCACCTTCTATGCTTCCCGGTGAAATACATGGTGAAATCCCATAAGGGGAAGAAAACAAACTTAGGGTTAGGGTTAGGCCTCCTTGAATTCGGAAAGTAAAACCGACCTTGCCAACGGATTCCTAGCCCATGGGAAAGGTTAGGAGGGGGTCGACTTTTCGAGTCCCCACCCTCTATGCCAGTGATGGCGAACCTTTTTTGGTTCGCGTGGCTCGCGTGCACAATGCGTGACCCCCCCATTTTTACATGTTTTTTTGCCCTCCCCAGGCTCCAGGGGCTTTATAGGAGTCTGGGGAGGGCGAAAAGAGCCTACTCCGACCCGCCAGAGGCCCTCCGGAGGTTTCAGGGACTGTCCGGAGGCTTCCCTGAAGCCTTCGGAGCGCTTAAAACCACCCTCCGGGTGACTTCTGGGTTGCTCGGAGCGTCGTTTTAAGCGCTCCGAAGGCATTAGGGAAGCCTCGGACGGTCCCTGAAGCCTTCGGAGCGCTTAAAACTACCCTCCGAACAAACCGCGCTCCGAAGGCCTCAGGGAAGCGTCATACGGTCCCAGAAGCCTTCGGAACACTTAAAACCACCCTCCGAGCAAACCGGAAGTTGTTTGGAGGGTCGTTTTAAGCACTCCGAAGGCATCAGGGAAGCGTCATAATGTCCCTGAAGCCTTCGGAACGCTTAAAACCACCCTCCGAGCAAACCGGAAGTGACTTGGGGAAAAACCAACTTCTGGTGAGGGCTAGGCCCCCTTGAATTCAGAGAGCAAAACCGACCTCGCCAACAGATTCCTAGCCCTTGGGTATGGTTAGGAGGGAGTCGATGTTTTGAGTCCCCACCCTCTATGCTTCCCAGTGAAATACATGGGGAAATCACATATGGGGAAAAATCAACTTAGGGTTAGGGTTAGGCCCCCTTGAATTCAGAGTGCAAAACCGACCTCGCCAACAGATTCATAGCCCTTGCGTATGGTTAGGAGGGAGTCGATGTTTTGAGTCCGCACTCTCTATGCTTTCCGGTGAAATACATGGGAAAATCCCATATAATTTTATCACAAAATTTCACTAAGTTTAGCTAGTTTTAAGTTATATTCTTCCATCTATCAACCTGTATCTTTCCAATAACGAGGCAATCTCATATCTTCTGCTGTTTGTGCTATCAGTCCTCTTATCTTCTCTTTAATCACTTTGTATGGACTCCTCTTAGCAGCTCTTTGCTTATATGGTCTCTCTTGTAATTTTGATGCCCTTCTTCTGTTTCCTCAATCAACTTATCTGTAATTGTCAGTGGTGTTATCAAAACTATTGCTAGATCCATAAATTCTTTTATTTTTTCTTCTTCTGTATCTTGCCATCTGGAGTAAGTTTCCCCTCCATTTCATTCCTCTTTCAATATTCCACTCTTTTTCATTTTCAGAGACGAACCCATCATCATAAGTATCAGCAGTTTTAATTTCTTTATAATCATTTTCCTCTTCATTTTTTTGAATTTTAACTGCCACTTTCTCCATTTGATGAACATCTTCAACTTCCCCGTCATATTTTGCTGTTAAATGGATTAAATCATCCAACTTCTTCTCAATCGTCTCGCGTGTATTTGATAGCTTCTGTATTTCTGAAAATATCTTTTGCAGACTTAAAGCCTCTTTCTCCTACTGTGATAGTGCCATTGTTTTCAACTATGTAAACATTGTTATTCTAATTTAGTAGCTTTTAATCACCTATCTCTGGTTAGAAATACCTCAAAGGAACATCTGTTTCTTCTTATCTCTCTCTGTAAACAAGCATTAAGACCTTGAGGTACCAGCTGAGATAGTCCATGAAAAAAAGTAAAGGTGTTTTGTTTCCAATACACAAAGCCTAACTTCCGCAGTGTTAGCCACAATGCCGCAAATTCTTTCCTTTTTAAAAAGAAAGTGTTTTTTTTGTATTTCAAGTTGAAGAGAAAGACCAGTTCTTAAATGAGTTAAAAAACGTCCACAGTAATGACAGATGAGAGTTTTAGACCATAGGTTACAGAGAGTAATGAAAAAAAGGAAAATAGAAGAAGAAAGCTTAGTCTGTTCGCTTTAAAGGTCTTACATAAATTCCGTCCGTGAAGATAGCATTGAGAAAGAAAAAAGATAACCCCATGTCAAAAACCATTCCAAATTTAATTCCGCCTCTTATTTCTTTTGTTCCCCAATTTAAATTTATTTTAAGTTTTTTATAGGCAGTCATTCTTAAAACAATAAAATTTCCTCACCAGCTAAAAACACTTTCTCTTTCCATATCCTCCCATTTTGGAGACGCCCCAACTTCGTCAGCCAAATGGCTGGATTTTTGTCACCGGCTTGAAGACTTTCTCTTGGATCAATCAGGGACTTTGCGATGTCCCTGAGATCAGCAAGATGTATTCTTCCTGTTCACTGTCTCTGGGGGATGGTTTAAGTCCATTTGGACCCCCCCCCCAGTGGCAAAAGTGTCAACTGCGATCTCAGAGCATTGAGATCGCATGCTGTATCATCGCGGCTTCGGCCCCGCCTCCAAGCCAACAGATACCTAGCCCATGGGAATGGATAGGAGGGGTCGACTTTTTGAGTCCCCAGTCTCTACGCTTCCCAGTGAAAGACAGGGAAATCCCATAGGTGGAAAATAACAATTTAGGATTTGAGATAGCCCCCCTTGAATTCGGAGAGCATAACCAACCTTGCCAATGGATTCCTAGCCCATGGGAATGGTTAGGAGGGGATTGACTTTTTGAGTCCCCAGCCTCTATGCTTCCCTGTGAAAGATAAAGGGAAATCCCATAGGTGGAAAATAACAACTTAGTGTTTGGTTAGGTCCCTTTGAATTGGGAGAGCATAATGGACTTCAACAATGGATTCATAGCCCATGGGAATGGTTAGAAGGGTGTCGACATTTTGAGTCCCCACGCTCTATGCTTCCCGGTGAAATACATGGGGAAATCGCTTAGGTGGAAAATAACAACTTAGGATTTGAGATAGACCCACTTGAATTCGGAGAACAAAACTGACCACACCAACGGATTCCTAGCCCATGGGTATAGTTAGTAGGGGCTCTACTTTTCGAATCCCCATCCTCTATGCTTCACAGTGAAATACATGGAGAAATCCCATAGGGCAGCAATGGCAAACCTTTTTTGGCTTGCGTGCCATAAGTGGGGGGAGCACAGGGGGTTAGCGTGCGGACGTGCCGCATCCATAATGCAATGCATGACCCCCCAGTGTGCATGTGCACACTACAGGTGCGACTCCTCATTTTTTGCATGCTTTTTTGGCCCTCCCCAGGCTCCAGAGGCTTTATAGGACCTTGGGGAAGGCAAAAACAGCCTCCCCCCACAGAAGCCCTCCGGAGGCTTGAGGGACCTTCAGGACGCTTCCCTGAAGCCTCCAGAGCAGTCAAAACGAACCTCCGAGCAAACGAGATGTGACTTCTGGTTTGCTCAGAGGGTCGTTTTGAGCGCCCCAAAGGCTGGAGAAACCTTTGGGACGCTTCCCTGAAGCCTCCGGAGCAGTCAAAACGATCCTCGAGCAAACTAGAAGTCTGTTCCCAAACTTCTGGTTTGCCGGTGGGGATGGTTTTTTGTGCTCCGGAGGTTTCAGGGAAGCTCATGAAGCCTCCGGAGGGCCTTTGTGGGGGCGGGGGCTCTTTTTGCCCTCCCCAGGCTCTTATTAAGGCTCTAGAGCCTGGGGAGGGCGAAAAAATGGCTTTAAAAAGGGTGAACTCAGCTGGCCAGCGTGCACATGCACTCTGGCCAGCTGACAGGGCAGCACCTCACTTGCCCTGACAAATGGCTCCGCGTGCCACCTGTGGCACGCGTGCCATAGGTTCGCCATCACTGCCATAGGGGGGAAAAACCAACTTAGGATTAGGGTGGGGGCCTCTTGAATTTGGAGAGCATAGCCGACCTCACCAACAGATTCCTAGCTCATGGGTATATTTAGGAAGGGGGTTGACTTTTTGAGTCTTCACCCGCTATGCTTCCCAGTGAAAGACATAGGGAAATCCGATAGGTGGAAAATAACAACTTAGCGTTTGGTTGGGTCCCCTTGAATTCGGAGAGTATAACCGACCTCACCAACGGATTCCTAGCCCATGGGAATGGTTAGTAGGGGGTTGACTTTTTGAGTCCCCATCCTCTATGCTTCCCGATGAATTACATGGGAAAATCCCATAAGGAGAAAAAACCAGGGGTTTGGGTCAGGGTTTGGCCCCCTTGAATTCGGAGAGCATAACTGACCTTGCCAATGGATTCCTAGCCTTTGGGTATGGTAATGAGGGGGTCAACTTTTTGAGTCCCCACCCTCAATGCTTCCCAATGAAAGACATAGGGAAATCCCATAGATAGAAAAAACCAACAGGGTTAGGGTTAGACCTTGAATTTGGAGAGCAAAACCGACCTCGCCAATGGATTCCTAGCCCATGAGAATGGTTAGGAGGGGGTCGATATTTTGAGTCCCCAGCCTTTATGCTTCCCAGTGAAAGACTTAGGGAAATCCCATAGGTGGAAAAAAACAACAGGGTTAGGATTAGGTTCCCTTGAATTCGGAGAGCATAAATCACATCACTAACGTATTTGCTGCTATCACAATTATTCCACTAAAAATGAGACAAAGACATCATTTTTTTTCTGGAAAGATTTTGAATAGCAGCCCTTTTCTTGATTTAAATGGTTACATAAAGGTAGAATAAAACGTTTTGAAGAGGGGAAATTTTTCACTTATTTAATATTGTATCATTGTAGAGAGAGATGCAGATTGAAAAGAGTAAACCATGATGCAAAAACAGGCTGAGAATTAAAGATGACACAATATGGTTTGTCAGTGTCAATTTAAGCCAACCTGTGGGGTCATGTAGGAAGAAAAATAGGGAATCACCCATTTTGTCTTTTATTCAAATCAGCTTGGATGAAGTTAGATGAGACAATGGAGGCGTGCATCTTTTCATGGTAAAATAAGATATTTGAAGACAATGTTCCTTAAACCTCCAAGTTTATTTATTTATTACTCTGCAGACTTTTCTGGTTCTCAACATACATGACAACAAAAATGAAAACCTCAAAGTATTTATTTGTTTTGAAGAGAGATGTTTATAAGCTCTAGGAACCCTCCCCCCACTAATTTCTTCTTGTGTACAATTCGTCTAACTTCATCTATGGTGGTTTGTATTAATTCCTTAGCAGTCATGCCACTACCTGTCCCCCAATACATGTATAACCATTTTTTCTTTCCCTCTTTCTAGCCTCATTAGTGGGTTCTTGTTCTCACCTGCTGTCATCTATTACCTCTCTCTCTTTGTCTCCCCCAGGGATCCCTGTGCTTGGTTATGATTAAGCAGGCCATTAAGTGGAGTGTTATTTTACCTTTAGGGCTGAATTGTTTGCTCTCTTACTTCTCAATTAGTATTTTGGAAAATGTCAACCAAGATTAATAGTTGCATCGCTTCAGGACAGGATAAATGAAGACTGGGAAAGGAAACTTGCAACTGGCAGGGATGTGGTTGGCATCGAGGCCAGTTCCTTCCAAGACAGGCAGGGGATGCCAATTCGACAACCTAGAATCCATTTGGTAAAGGCCAAAGCAGTTGCCAATTTATGGGAGATGAATATTGAAGATAGAAAATAAAACCAGGAAGAAAACAGATTCTATAGAGATGTGTGAAGTCTTCTATGAAAAATAAGATAGATAGATGATAGATACCCTAACAATCTTTCATTTTGGAAAAGACTAGAGTCACAGGAATATTAATGATATATTTTAACACCATTGTAGATAGTAGTAATATGTTTCCTCAAAAATAAGATCTATCCCCAAAATAAGACCTACCATAGGGTTTTACA
Source organism: Natrix helvetica (assembly GCF_964273705.1). Lineage (NCBI taxonomy): Eukaryota > Metazoa > Chordata > Lepidosauria > Squamata > Natricidae > Natrix > Natrix helvetica. The sequence goes on along the minus strand of NC_138551.1, from coordinate 51,179,948 downwards.
TTTGTGACTAATATAAGTCCCCCCCCCAAATAAGCCCTATTTAAGAGTCTGCACAGCCAGCCGCCCGCCCATTCTGTCTGGTTGCTTGCGGTGCACTACCCAAGGGGTGGGTGGAACGGCCCCATGTATCACTCACTGTCTTAACTCAGGGGCCCCGCAGCCAGGCTATCCACACCCCAACAACTGCCTTGAGGTGTCAGCAATGGCAGCCATGTGCAGGAGCCCAAATGGCCCACTTATTCTGCTTATTTGCAGCTGCAATGGAGCAGGAGGCTGAGTGTTGTCTTGTGGCCATGGCCACAAGGCAAAGCAGGTGTTGGGGCCTGGGTGGCCTGGCTGTGGGGGCCCTGTGTTAAGCCGGTGTGGGAAAAGTGGGAAGCGAGGGAACGAACCTTGTGGCAGCAACACTGGCAAGCAAGCAGAAGAAGTGGGACTCCTGTACATGGGGAAAAAATAAGACACCCCCCAAAAACAAGTCCTAGTGCTTATTTTGGGGCCCAAAAGAAAGTAAGATCCAGTCTTATTTTTAGGGAAACAAGTAGATATACTACGACTCTACTCTACTCTATTACAAGAACTGTGGCCTGCAGCACCTCTGAGCTCTGGATGTAAACCCCAGAGCATATCCACAACTGGATGCTGAGTAATCAACAGATAATTACATTTCACAAGATTTGGCATCAGGTTATCTGCAGAACTACTTCCCAGTTGAATTGGCCCAACAATTTTAAATGTCTTGGGAGAGGCAGCTGGAAATTAGTGGGGCTGAAGCTTGAATGTATTATATTTCCATGTGGGCTACCTTTTTGGAATGACTTCCTGCTGGAGATTCAATAACTTTTAGTTTATCTGGTTTCTGGAAAAGTTGAAAACAGCTCTTCTGGAGGTTTTTGGTGTCTGATGCCAAGCATTGTTTTCTAGATGTTTTAAAGCATTTATTATATAATTTAGGTTTCATTGTGGCAGGATATAAATTTGATAAACACATTTCATTTCATTTTATTTATTTTTTATCTATGCCCTCTGTCTCACTGACTCTGGGTGGCTACAATACGATAATTAGTTTACATAGATTTTAACTGTATGTAAATTGAAATCAAATGGAATTTTTGAACCCCTATCCTAACCCTAATTCAAACCCATTTCTTTTGCCTCAGCACTTGTCATTTCTATTCTTTGACCTAAAACAACTGTATTGCACCCTTATTGCAATAGATGTTTCTGAATCCCTAGAGCTAGGCTCAATGCAACAGAAGGAAAAGTTAATGAAGAATGATCTTCAGGAGTTCCTATAGAAAAAGTCCTACTAAGATGCTCATACAAGGTGAACGTTTCTACCAGTGGTTCATCTTAAATCACTGCCACATATGCATCCCTTGTCCCATAGGAAAGTTTTACAAAAAGAGGGGGGGGGGGGAAACCTTAGCAACAACAATGAAATAGAAATGGCAAACAGACACAGATTTGTATAAAATAATTACTAGAAAAATAAGCCAGAGGGCAGCATCCTCAGAGCTTTTTATTAGAACATTCACATAGCCTTTCCCCAGTAAGATCCCTCCATCTGTGTTGATTTGCAATGGCCCTTATAGATGTAGATAAGGATAGACAATTCATAGGCAGGTAGTCTACAGTTTCCCTGGGCTGCATTTGAACTTTTGTGCCCTTTTGTGGTTTTTTGGTAGCTTTCCAGAAATGTTCTTACTGGTAATTCTTAAAAAGCATCCTCCATTCCAGTGGTGGGTTCCGGATTCCATTCCAACTGGTACGGTTGGAATGGCCCCGGCGTCACCCACATGGAGGCACGTGGCTTGCACGCATGCATCGTACTTGCCTGCGATGCTTCCGCAAGCCTCCGCGACGCCCCAGCTGCTACGTCGCACAGGTGCCGTACGTGCCATGTGCGTGCATGGAAGTGCCAAAGGCTTAAAGGACAGGTAAGCAGCTCGGGTGGGCGGGAGGGCCCTCCATAGCACTGTACCAGAACGGTACACGGTGCTCCAGGCAGGCTCCGGTATGCCCGTACCGGGGTATACTGCCTGCAACCCACCACTGCTCTGTTCCCATAAGGTGTCAGACGTGGAAGCCATTTTTTACCTTTGGGACTTCAGACCTGCCACATTTTCTACTGTGGGAGTAGAAAATTGGACAGGGGGATTATACAGAGTGTGGGTGATATATAGTCAAAATAACTTTCTTTGTCAGAAAGTCAAGGACACCTTGCCCTGCAGCTGTGATGAGGTGACAGGGAGGCATCTCCAGTTTTGAGTGGTACTTGATTGGACCATGTGATGGACATGTGGCTGCTGGGCAGGTGCTTGAACTTTATTTTGGGTGGGAAAAGCCTGGAAGCTTTCAGATTCGGGTTTTCCCAGATGTGCCAATATGACTTCTCTAATAAAATGGAACTTTGTGGAAACTCAAGCCTCGGAGTCTTCTTTCATTGGGGGTGTTACTTGGAACCCTGACATAAGGCTTTTAGGGGTGCTTCATGTTTAAAGCATTCGTTTAAATGTTAAAACCTCCTTTCTACTCCAAATCAAGTGATTTCCATGATTTTGTCATGTTTGCAAGAACATTTTTCTCCTTAAGCCCCAAGATTCCTAGAATTTGACTCCATGCACTCCAGGGACATTATGACTTTAGTAGCTGTTCCCCTTCCAAACCTGGGAGGTAAAAAGGTTTAAGATGTACTTCCATCTCCAACCTCCCAAAATCTGGCTTTAAGAAAATTGCCCATTTTCAACCTAGACTGAAATATTGGAAGGCCAGGAGTCTGCAAGAGATTGCTTTATGCTATTACCTAATGCGGGAAACAATACAAAGTTTACACATGCACCCTCAAAACAATATTGGAGCTGGTATATTTATTGTTAAATATAATTTTTGTACAAATGTATTTCTCGTCCAAATACGGAAAATCCACAACAACTATTCTGAGCTAAAGATCTGAATAGATTTTAAAAATGTACATCAATTTTCAACTTCATTGTAGGTACAAACATCCATAAAATACAATCACAGCAAAAATAAAAGTGTTTTTTGTTACTCAGGTAAAATAGACTATTGGCCATCATAAGTGTGCACCAAATTGGTGCACCAATTAGTGCATCAGATTAGATTGAAAACAGATATTTGTTAATTTGGTCAGATGGCAGTGCTAGAATATTAGGGCATTTGTCCTCCTGTGTAATTTCAAACCAGGGCTCAAATCAGAATCCAGCTAGCTGAAAACATTCCCAGTGACACCTTACAGAATTTCTTCCCATAGCTGAGGTAAAACCCTCAATGATGCTTCTAGTTTCTTGCTCAGTTCAGTACTGGTTTAACCACCAGATAGGAATAGAACAGGGAGCCATTGCAACAGTTCTGAGCAATTATAGAATGAGCCATGGGCAAGGCAGGGGAGGAGCAGCAATCGATTAATCTCAAGGATATTTAATGAGGAGGCCCCAACCGCAGACTTTAACCTTGCAGATAATGGGGTTAGGGCTGGTAATTCCTATCGACAGAGTCGGCTCCCCATCCTTAATGAGCTAATCAATACTTGTTCTCATCTTAATTTCCATCTAATTGCTCTTTAATGACGCCTGATAATGGCCAGTCTCCTGTGAGTTAATGGGGTGGGGGTGGAGATATAGTTCAGGATAAGAGTGTTATAAGAGAATAGTAAATTGTCCTATCCCTGCCTGCCTGACTAGGATCACTTTCCAAAATAAGGAGAAATTAGGAACTGGTATTGCTTTTTAATCTGCCTTAGTGATTGGCAGTGGGCGTACTTTTTTTATTTCTCGGTGAGCTGAAGGCAATTTGGACATTAAACCAAAGCCTGAAATTAGTTTATTTCAGGCACTCGTGTCAATTCATATTTTAGGTGGGGCTGGCCTAGTTTTTAGGCCAGATAATCCAAGTTCTCTAATTCACTGTTTCTCAACCCTAGCAATGTATGTGGACTTCAACTCCCAGAATTCTAGGAGTTGAAATCTACACATGGTAAACTTGGTGAAGTTGTGAAACCCTGCTCTGATTCAACAAGTACTTCTGCCTATTTGGGGAATTATGAAAAGAACCAGCTCAGTTGTTTTTAAAACCATGTCTTTCTAGACAGCATTCTAAGACATAGTTTATTCAGTAGGAAGACAATCTTCAAAGGTAAACCTTTACAAAGATGCATTTGACAATTGACTGAAATGTAAGAAAAGTTTGTGTCATCGCTATTTACATCAGACATTGTATCCACCTGGTGCTTAAGATGATAATTATGATGGTTTGGGAGATAAGTGATGTTGCAGTTATTATTGTGTATGATAGGCACAACTTTAATTCCCTGTTGACATTGGGGTAGTAACACTGATCTCATGAGCAACCAAATATTAATGCTATTAAAGGAGGAGAGCTCTTTTCCTGATTTCCCACTGCTCCATATAGGATCTAATACTTTGACTACATTATATTTTGCTATAGTCATTTTATTTTCTCAAGACTTTATATGTTTATTTGTGAGCATGCACTCCTTATGAAACCCTAACCATACTAGCAAAAGAATAACGTAGAATTGGAAAACAAGCTGAAAGTTATTGATTCTAACCCTTGTTCAGTGGCTATTTGCTATGGAAGATGAATTACAATATCCTTGATAGATGGTCATTCAGCATTCAGTGAAGAGTTATAAAGTTGAAAAATATCTCAACTGATAATCAAATAGGTTGGTTTCCCGTGTCCTCTTTAAGGTTTCTTGGAATACATCTGCTCAAACTTGGATTTAGGAAAATTGTAGTTTAATTCACTTAAAATGGACCAAATTAGGAGAGTTTTCAACTAGTGAGTTTATTCAGGGTGACCAAATTAAAAAATACTCCTTTACAGCCAGCTCATAATTTCATTATCAATCAGCTTCTACAAGATGTGATGGCTGCTGACAACTTTGTGGTCTGCGGAGACCACTCGCGTGTGTCCGTTAGATGGCAGCAGAGGGCGCTGCATTTACAATACAGAACAGAGATCATTCTGATCTAGTGGGACGATCAGTGCATTTGTAAATAACTTCTTTGCTAACTCTTGTTAAATTCATATCTTGCTAACTGTGATAAGTGGAGATCATAATTCCACAAAGAGAAATGAACAATTAAACAAATTTGTCTGGAGTAATCCCTAGGTAGAAAATTATGGCCAGAATTTGGTCCAGTATTCCCTTGTTCTTTATAGAAGGGTCCTCAGGAAATACGCAAAGACTGAAACAGATTTCAGGGCTATTTGAATTGTTCCTTTCTATCCCAAATACTTGTTTATTTGCCTCATAGCAGAAGGAAAATTGCTTGCCAAGTTGCTTCCTTTTTTCCTCCTGTTTGAAGTTTACAAAGTAGATTTGATGCAATTAATGGTAAATACAGTTAAGAGTATCCCATATGTGAGGAACCTAAAACATATAGGACAACTGCCATCAAATGATCCAGGTCCCTACATTTGCCTGAATCCCTGATGCTCAGGATACTAATTTACATTATTTTCACTGGATAGAATCACTAAAACAAACTTTCAGACAAAATTATGAGGAGTTCTTGGTGCTCTCTGGGCTTTGTTATTTTCATGCAGGTTTTTCATTACCCAGCTAATTTACATTTGCAGTGCTAGATAGAATTGGGCTTTGTTCTCTACTTATATACAATAACTTGCCCTGACAGTGTTGGGAGGCAGGTATTTTCTCTTTGGTAGTTTCTTGATTAGGCTGTTTATTGTTTTGTTTTTTGATGTTGCCTCTGGTGTTTACCCCCATTTATCTGGAGATTGAAATCAATGTGATTTATTTCTATGTGCCTGTTGATGCTGATTTGTCCGAGTGCCAAGCTTCCAAGGATTCTCTCGCATTTAGAAAAAAATAATTTAATCTCCAATGCTCACAGTTTGTCATTATGGGGTTCTGAATGTAGATTAATGAGAAAAAATGAATGTCAACAACTTTAGAATCAGGCTGCAGCATAACAAAATTGATTAAAGCGAAGGAGATATGGATATTTTTAAATGCACTGTATATTCTCTTCTAGTGACACAATTATACTTGCTTTGTTAGGCAGAATCATTATGAACATTTCCAGTTAGATGAATGCAAACTTCAGCCTTAGGCCTGGTAGAATAATGCTTAGTTTGCAGTGTAATGGATTATCTTCCATTAAGGGAAGTAAGGATAAAGGGGCACAACCAAAATTGTATTCCCTTGTCCTTTAAATGCCCAAAGGAGCAGTTCTTTTAAAAAAAACGGGATTGGTTTAAAAATATAGACTGTAGCTTATGTTTATGCTAAAATAAAAAGTAGTGCTTGACATAAAATTGTAAACAGATGTTTCTTCAACCAAAGATTTCTGCGACAATTATTCTTGTCCTTAATGGTAACAGGAATCTCTAACAAGAAAATTCTAGAGACTCTCACTAGGATAGAACAATGTTTTTCAAACTTGGCAGCTTTAAGAAGTGTGAACTTCCACTCCCAGCATGCATGTTGGGGAATTATGGGAATGACAGCTCACACATCTTAAAGTTACCAAGTTTGAAAAAGTTTGGGTTAGAACAGGGCTGGGAAACTAAAGCCCCTTTATGACCTCTGGACTTCAACGCCCAGAATTCCTGAGTATGACTAGAAGTCTAAGTGCCAGTGTGCCAGAGCTAGACTGGCAAATGTAGTCATTGATCAGAATTTTTAAATCAAGTGCTGGTCTAGCAATCTTGGTGAAACCTGCCATGGGAGTCTTGGTCCCAGGCTTAGTCTACCAGCAATAACTAAAGAAAATGGAAAAGGGCCACTGCTCCAGATTCATGGAAAAACAAGTGGCAGGTTCTTCTGTGGGGTATTGTTAGGACAAACGGCCAGTTGGGCCATTGGCTTCTTCGTGTGTCTTCTCGGCAGGTCATAGTCTGGCAATCATACTAAAGCAGCAAGCACTATATAGCCATGGAGAGCAGTTGGCAGCAATTGCAGAAGAAGATTTATTTCCATAGCAGCTGAAGATAGCCACTGGGAACTGAACAAATGCCAGTCCCTGCCACATCACCACGGCTTAGGTTAGAAGAGGATGGAAAATACTACTTCTCCAACAATGGGGAAAAACCCAAAGTTAGCTGGCCTCAACTTGGGTGGGGCAAAAGGGGAAGCCTGCATCATGTAGACTGTTTTTTCAAACAACAGTTAGCAGAACAGTGTTTTGCTGAAGCTGGAGGGAATGTGTCAGTGTGACTGGGGACAGGACAAAAATGCCCATACAAAGAAATCTCACATCTTTTTGGAGACTTGGGATTTCTTTGTATTGGCATTTTTTGTGAAAAGTGAGTGTTGCCATGTTTTTAAAGACGGCAGACCATATGTTACAGTACAATCCTTCCTTATAGCGGGAGACATGCTGCAAAATCAATCAAGTGAGTTTCATTAGAGAATCGCACGTTCCATGGAAAATTATCCTGGTTGTAATTAATTGGATTGGAAATGGATTTCACAGTGGGAGACAATCCCAGAGCTGTGTTATTAGGAAATAGTAGCTTCAAAGAAGGAATTTGACCTAATTTGAGATACCCCCTTCAGATTATATAAAATCGACTGCCTGGACCATTCTTACACTTTGAATGCTGCTGAATTGTTTTTGTTACCTTCCTTCACCTTTGGGCATAATGGAATGCTGACATCCAGATGTTGTCTACCCCTTAGTCTCTTTGTCGACTGTTTCTAAGTCAGTGCAACTAATATTACAGGGAGATAATTAACAACAGAAATGGCCAAAACAAAACAACCCTCTCCCTTTGTTTTTCTCTGCTGCTACATGAAGGGCTTTGCTTTCCATTTCTTATTTAGAAACCAGATGTTTGATTATCAGAAACCCTGTAGCAGGAGTCCCCGAGAGGCAAGCAGACTATTCTGCCAGATGTTGGGAAGTGGGCCAATTTTAATGTCTTCTTCTGGATGATTTTGGCTTAACTTATCTGGTTAAGCAATGAGCTGTTTGGGTTCAATGACAGGGGAATAAATGGCTGGTGCAATCTCTGATCAGTTCCTAGGATTAGAGTTACTACTGAGTTTTAAAGAGAAACAAACCAAAAATCTGTTTTACATGTCTTTTTATAGGTCTTTTTCCACTTTTTATTGAAAGGTTAGAAATTGGCAATCAGCAACATTTGAATTATTTTCATATATGCAATACCGTGCTTCTGGATTTTTCTCTGAATAAAGGAAAAACTTTACTTTTGCACTTGGTCTACTTTGCAATTAAGTAGCATGTGATAATAGAATATTGGATTATCTAAAAATTGCTATTTATTATAGAATTGTCTGTAATAATTGCCTACTATAAGCAATTACAGAATTGTCTTCTACTTCTAGACAATGCTGCAAACACAATTTGTTAGCCATCTCAAAATAATTACTTCATGATCACTTAGACCCCAAACTGAGCAAAACTGAACAGATACTTACAGTTTTCCAAGAAGTTCAAGTTCTCCAGCTGTGTGAGAATGGAGGACCTCACAGGATTGTGTTTATTGCCCTTGGCTTCTTCTCACTTACTGCTGAACTGCCTGGAAAAGCACAAACCATACTGCAGCCACATATCTCAGAAGGCTTGTTCTCTGTGATCCCAAAGGGAAGGCACAGTGTAATAGAGTTAAGTTACAGGAAGGCAGATTCCAATTGAATGTTAGAATGCATTTCCCAGCAATAAAAAAGCTTGACAGTAGAACCAATTACTCAGAAAGGTAAGGGGCTCTCTCTCACTGCCTGAATTCAAACAAAAATTGCACAACCATCTGTTGTAGATGCTTCAATTTGGATTCCTATATTGGGTCAGGAGGTGGATTCAATGGCTGTTTTCTACATTATGGTTCCACATGAAAATTAAGATTCTTTATAGGATTTTCACATATTTCTGTTTGCTACATAAAAATTATATAATGCAGATGTCTTTACATAGACGTGGGATGGGCCCACTCATCCCATGAGTACAACCAATGTATGGTCTCGGATATGCCTCCTCCTGACAAAAATTAGCTGCTGATGGGTTATTTTAACCTCCTGCCTCCCTTATATGCTCCTTTATCCTTAAACTGGAAGTTCCCCTTAGACAGGTCAGGTCAGAATTCAGTACTTTGACAGGCCATCGAACATTAGATGGTATAAAAGAGCAGTACCATAGTCAAAGAGCTTATTTTAGAATTTATTATTTGTTTTGCTCATCTACAAGTTTTTTATCATGGCGTTCCCCAAACTTCAACGTTCTGATGGTCCTGGACTACAATTCCAATAACTCTCAGGTTTCAAGCTAATAAGTTTACTAGATAAACCAGAGGACACCAACCAGTGGTCCACGACAAAATTTCGGTAGTCGGCAGAAAAATTATTTTCATTTTTTATATTGCACTAAATACTATTTTATCTTTTTTTAAAAAAAATCATACAGTGATCCGCGTGATTTAAAATTATGAATTTAGTGGTCCCTGATGTCCAAAAGTTTGGCAATCCCTGAGCTAAACAGTCTGATGGTTCTAGCTGAGCGAGTTTGGTTGGAACTTGGTTGAGAAATGCTAATTTAATGTTTTAATCACTATGGAGAGGATTGCCCAGAGAACTACAGCTCTTGTGCATTATGAAGATGAAAGTAAAAAGATTATCAGCACAAGATCCCCAACCCTCCTCCATCCCCAAGCTTTCATGGACCAGAACAGTGTTCTTTATTTGGTGGAGTTCTGTTATTTCTCTGCATTACCATCAGGAATTTTCCTGATCTAAATAAATAAGAAACATTTCTTTGAAGGAGAACAATAGGCCTATTTTCTGCAATTTGCCTTGAAAGAAGAGGAAAAGCTAGAAGTATGTGAGGGATTCATTTGGCAGCTCCCATAACTGGCCCCTTCCTGGCTGGTGATGATGGCTTTAACAGCCGCAACACAGCAGATGCCACAATGGACCTAAAATGAAAATCTATCTATCAATCAATCAATCATCTGTCTATTTACATGCCACTCATTTAGCAATGCCAAAGTTGTGCTCTTGCCAACAGCTATTGCTACTCTCCTGCCTAGGCCCCCCAAACAGTGTGTCTGCAAGGTTGTATTAATCACATCAAATGTTTTTAAAACAATCCAAAAAGTGTATAGATCTTATGGTAAGTAATGAAGCAATAATAGTTGGGTGTGATGCATATATGAAATATATATGAACTTACTTTAATATATTTGCAATAAATTGTCTCTAAGCATTTTAAAAATCTCAAGCAGCTAAATGGAATTTATGTCAGGTAGGTAAGGATAGGATTGCAGCCTTCAATTTGTAGTTCCCTGAGTCATGAATGGTAGTTTTAGATAATATTTTTGTGTGGCAATGCAATAATTTGTATGTATGTATGTATGTATGTATGTATGTATGTATGTATGTATGTATATATATATATATATATATATATATATATATATATATATATATATATATATATATATATATATATATATATATATATATATATATTGCATCTTTTAAATAAATCACACTGTAACTCATAAAGTACTCTCTGTCAACTTCGAAATGGATCGGGCCTGTCACAGCCATTTTCTACGTTTCTCAGCTTGATACCTTTTGGGGGTGGGGGAGGGAGTTCTAGAGTGTCAAACCAGACATCAACAACTTACTATCTCATGGTAACCAAGGTCATCCCAACAGGTGCTGGCTAGAGACTGGAAGATGCTATCAAGGCGATGCCAGAACACCTAATTGGACAACATGAGACTTGTGACAAGGAGGGAGGGAGCTGTCTATTCTTTAATTATACTGAAAGCACCGGAAATAGCTAGAGCTGGCTTGTTTTTCAACAGTGCCAAAATGATGTACTCAGTAAAGCAGTTCTTTGAGAAAGCTAAAAGTCACAAAGTTGCTGAATTGGTTGGGTTCATTATTCAGAACCTTGACATTCTTATTCAATGTATCAACCATGTGCACTCATGGTATTTTCCACAATATTCTACCTAGTTTTGCCTATCGGTACAGCAAACAGTCAATCTTCCATGGCCATTGAGTTTGTTGAGTTACTATTCAAGTAGTATTTCCAAAGAAAGTTTTTAATATTAAATAACAAAGATTGCACTTTTATGATTATAAACCTTGAAAAAAGATTCTTCATAAATTTAAATGACATGCACATAAAAGGGCCTGCTTGTTACATGTTTTTCCAAGTTTACTTTTTAAAAAAACTTTCCCTTAGTCCAATAATCCCATTTTGGAGATTGTGGTGTTTCTCCAAAGGTTATTGCTTTCTCCATCTATATCTATATGTTCTAAATGACAGCTCTCTGAGGGGGAGTGATAACTTGCCAAGGAAATTAAAGGACAAAATTTTCTTAAATCCCTAGCTGCCACTCATGAATATTTTGAAATATTTTTGCTAATTAGGCAGAGGTGCTGTAGCAAGGTTAGTACATTTTGCTGAGACAATACTTTGCTGAACCTTATTGACAAAGTAGCCACACAAACTGTGATGGGATCAGAACACACAGGGAGGCTGAAATCATTATTAATGATCTATAGAGAAAGGGTGTACTTGGGGAACTAGTCAACATGGACCTATCAATAATACAATAATACAATACAATACAATAATACAATAATAGAGTTGGAAGGGACCTTGGAGGTCTTCTAGTCCAACCCCCTGCCTAGGCAGGAAACCATATACCGTTTCAGACAAATAGCTATCCAACATCTTCTTAAAGACTTCCAGTGTTGGGGCATTCACAGCTTCTGGAGGCAAGCTGTTCCACTGATTAATTGTTCTAATTGTCAGGAAGTTTCTCCTCAGTTCTAAGTTGCTTCTCTCCTTGATTAGTTCCCACCCATTGCTTCTTGTTCTACCCTCAGGTGCCTTGGAGAATAGTTTGACTCCCTCTTCTTTGTGGCAGCCCCTATCAGCTCTAGTATAAATGACTAAAAGGCCTTGATGGCCTTTGGCTGCTTTCTCCAACTCAGTATATCTTACAAGCAATCAAAGGGCTTCTTTGGGAGCTTTAAGTAAACTTTAGTTTATGTCTTTCTTCCTTCACAGGGATGATGAACATTTTGGAGTAGTTTGAAATTAGGAATATTTAGCAATCTGTATGAAATAATCATACACTTTCACATGCTGTTTATCACTGGGTTTTGTTCTTTCTTAGAATTATATTTAAATTACTGAAAGAATTTGGGAAGTGTTTTCTTTCTAAACTGCAAACCCAAAATGCCTGTACAGGTAGTCCTCAATTTACAACCACAGTTGACCCCAACATTTATGTTGTTAAGTGAGACATTTGTTAAGTGAGTTTTGCTCCATTTTTATGATTTTTTTGGTCACACTTGTTAAGTGAATCACTGCAGTTGTTAAATTAGCAACATGGCTGTTAAGTGAACCAGGTTTCCCCATTGAATTTGCTTGTCATGTGGTCGCAAAAGGTGATCACATGACCCTGGGCTCTGTAACCCTCGCAAATATGAACAAGTTGTCAAGCATCCAGATTTTGATCACGTGATCATGCTGCAATGGTCATAAATGTGAAAAATGATCGTGTCACTTTTTTCAGTGCTGTTGTAACTTCGAACAGTCACTAACCCAGGTCATAGTTTAAACCTGATCTTTGTCTTGAAGGCCCTTATTCTTCGTCAAAAACTCAGCCTCTACACTGGGAATGTCACACAGTAACAAAGATTTTAGAGCAACACTCTAAAAATGTCACAACACTTTGTGCAAATAAACAGAAGGAATGAGGATTTTGCTTCCCTAACGAAAGAATTATTTCAGGAATCAACTACTTGCCATAATGACAGAGTTAGATTTCTCCACAGGAATTTGGGAACCGGAGATAAAACTGGCACACAAAATCAACTTAAAATAGAATTGAAAACAGTAAGAGGTATAATTCAGAATTTACCATACTAGTTTTCCTTTTCATTCATGAGAAACCCCAGCAGCTCTGAGCATCTAAAGAAAAAAACTTACTTTGGAAAAGAGCAAATATTCCTTATACAGTGTTGAAAGAAATGTCCTTCTGGGTTCAGCTCCAAGTGGGGAAAAAGACACTGGAGGCATGGAGGCTGCTTGGAAAGATGGTTTAATGGTGGACAGGACCACATGCCTTGAGTCCTGAACAGAAAAGGTGATCACATGCTTCAATGTTGGTGGAGAAGAAGAGAGAGGAGGAAGGGCTTTTTATAATCTGTTCAGCCCCATCTCTCTTTTTCTGTTTCTGTGTAAGAAATGTATTCTGATTGGTTGTCAGACTCCCATGGGGCCATGCAGGAGCAACTCTCTAGGCTGTGTTTTGAATCCAGGTTTGGTTGAGTTCTCAGATGCCATGTGGGGAGTTGGGTAAAGGACCAATATTATCATGCCTTATAATCCCATTCCCCTGGAGCTGAAGGGGAGGACCCTTTATTATATGAAGGGACTGGCTTGGGCATCTTAATGGCCCATTGACAAAGTGGGTGGAGGCAGGAAGCTGCAGGGAGCTACTTTGTCTTTAAAACATGTTTCTCTCTTTTCACATCCAGGGAAATATAATATTCTGCCTTTTCAATATTTCCTAGGATGTTTCATTTTTCTAGGAGAGGGATGGGTTTTAACTTCCTACAACAGTAAAGCAGACACTTCTGGGGTGCCTTGTCCTTTCTCAAGCAGGAAGAATGGATCAGATCAGAAATAAAATAAGTGAATGAGAGCTCTGGAGTCACGGTCCTGAAAAGCATGGCCCCCTCTGTCAATCAGCTGGAAACAATGGAGCCCCTTAAATCTAGAATTCTTTGACTTATACAAAATTTAGTATAAAAAGGCAATTTAGCCTGAAATTCAGCAGTTTTGTTAAGTAGCTCACAGGTTTTTAGTTTATCCTATTGATGTAGAACTGGCTTTACACAGCAATGACAAAATATGTCCATCAAATATGCTAAGACCCATGCATGTTTGCTTAGGTTACCTCTACATGGGTATTGTCAGGCACAAACAACCAGATTCTCATGTGTAGAGTCAAAGCTAACTATTTTATTTTATTTATTTCTGCCTATAATACAGGAATCTCCCCAGATTGTTTGCTTCCCCTTGGGAATAGATACATAAGGTTCCATAGAACTTGGGAGGGGCAAGGTCAGTCCTGGACCTCTTATGACTACACAGCAATTCAATGCTAATTCCCTACTTGAGTCCTCCTCCCTGCCTGGTTGGGGATGTTTTTCAACATGTTCAAAGTGGCTTAAATGTTGCATAATAAAATAAACACTGAAAGGAGAGAAAAGTACTCTCATGACTTCATCAACAAACCATCTGGTCATCACAGTCAATAAGATAAAATGATAGTGTGATCATTTTAGTGGACTATATAGTGCACTATGAAGGTGTGTGTGTGTGTGTGTGTGTGTGTGTATTGCACTATGAAGGAAAAAGGACAATGCAGAAACATTCAGAACAAAAGTTGCAAGCCACTGAAAATGGGAGGTGTTTATTATTATGAAAAGAAAGGAAATGAAGCAAATGGTTTTGAAAGAACTACTACTTACTATGAATGAAAATAAGTAATTGCCAGCTCTCGGATTGAACAAAATTATTTCACATGCATTAATTATATGATGTAGGCATGCATTTGGCAGACATGTAAACAGCCAGCCAGTTGGCAACAGCTATGTAATTAACGTAGGCTTCTAACTACCCAGACTTTTTGTCTAGACTTTGCCCAGAAACGGGCACTTGTTTCTTTCAGCAACGTGTGAAAAAGTCTGCAAACGCTACTATGAGCTTTTTATGTTTCAATGGTTTTCCTGCTAGGCATGATTGCATTGGATGTATTAATGCCCTCCCAATGGTTTTGCTATCCCCATCTCCACTCCTCCTTCAGAGAGAAGAGGATGAGGAGGGGAAGAAGTTGCATTAAAAGACACAGTTCTGTCCTGTCATTTCAGGAGTAGAACAGATTTCAGTCATTCTACCCAGAAGTCTGGCTTGAATAGCTTGGCTTTCATTGCAAGGTTAAATGACGCATATTTGAGGGGGAAGGGGGACATTGTACTGTAGAGCTAAAAGGCAGAAAAAGTCTGAAGGAGTAATTTACTATTACTTTAGGACTGCTCGATGCTAGGAATCCATCCCAGAGAAGTTGCATTTTATGATTCTAGTACACCTTAATTAAGGCCAAGTGATTTTTCTTTCAGGTGACCATGCCTTTAAGTGTGTTGTTTTCTCCATTGCCTTGTACATGCATAGCAATGATATGATGATATTATCAGAGGAGGCTATTCACCACTCTCTTTTGGGGTGTTCATTTTCTTTCTTTTGGAAAAAAAAACACTCAGAAGCTCAGCTTATGGACTTTGGGTTCTCCCCCTCCTTTATAAACGGGGGAAACACTCCCCCCCTTCGGCAAAGGATTAAAAAAACACAGGTGAATGCTCAAAAACATTGCTAAATATTGATTGTTTGCCACCTAACTACAATGGCAAAATGTTACTAGAATCTAACAACATGGAAAAAACAAACAAACTGGGGTCACTTTGGGGTCTTTGAACACGGCGTGTCTGCAGTATGGTGAAAAGTCAAGATGGCAACCAAAATGATGCACTTTACAACGCATGTTTAAAAAATCGGCAGAGCTTCGATCCTACCGTTAAGGTTGCCATCTCGATTTTCTTTACCATATCGCGAAGATACCTCTGATGATGGAATGCAAATTATTCGTCCTTGAGTTATCCAGAAAATCCACTGCATCATTAATAGCAGAATATTTACATTATCTTTTCTACCAGAATCAAGAAAGTGAACAGAAATGGAAATACATTATAGGATATTACAGATTGTATCTAATGGCTACCCGGAATGTATGGATGAAATATATAACTGATGTATAGAACATGATGGCATCAGGAAAATGAATGCAACTGCCAGACTTGTGGACTGCAACTTGGTGGACTGCATCAAAGTGCTACCTCACATACTAAAATTAATATGTTCCCCCCAGTTAGACATGTCCTATTTTCACTCAATTTAGCAAAAGGATAATTGGGTCTTCCTAGTTCCTAAACCTATCATTTTCAATCACATTCATTAATTTAGTTATTCCATCTAGGCATTGCACTGGGAACTAGATTTTTTTAAAAAATGCGTCATCTTTAAATATGTCTTTTTGACACCTCTTTTAAAATATATTTTAGTTTTGGCAATTAATTAATATTTAGTTTGCTTTATTGTCATTGCGCCTCGTACAATGACATTAAATGCTATCTTCAGTGTACATTATAACTATACAAATAAAACACAAATACATATCCTTCACATTCTATACAATTGAATTGAAAACCCCTGATATTGCATTATACAGTAGAATTCAATATAGTTACTACTCTGGGATAGAAGCTCTTTTTCAGACTATTTGTCCTTTAAGCCAAAATACTTTGCAACACAATATGAAATCTTAATGAAAGCAGAATTCTGGTACAGATGTGGAGGCAAAAACACAGATCAAGTGTGAAGTTGTGAATGCTCCAACACTGGAAATCTTTAAGAAGATGTTGAATAGCCATTTGTCTGAAACGCTATGAGGTTTCCTGCCTAAGGCAGGGGGTTGGACTAGAAGACCTCCAAGGTCCCTTCCAACTCAGCTATTGTATTGTATTGTAAGTCAGATTCTATCAAACTTCACTATAATTTCTTCAATTGAGTTATTTAATATTTTACTTTATATATTTATTATATTGATTTATATAACTGCCTACCTCTGCTAATTGCAATTTGGTGAGTTAAGACTAAGTTTAAAATAACAATACAAAAAATAACAATAACAGATGAGAACAGCAAACAAGAACAAAATAATACCATAAGAACATAATGGTGCTTAAGGAAAATCAAAGCAAATTCATACAGTAATGACCATATTAAAAACAGGATCATCCAAGCTCTAGATCCACTTTAGGGAAACAACAATGCTTCATTCCAATGTATATTTGACTGTTTCAAATTTCCAGGAAGCTGCCTACAAAAGGGATTACCATACCAGCTTGAAATTGGAAAAAGCAACCTGATGTTTTCCAGATGTTTTGGACAACAACTGTCATAATCTCATGTCATTAGCTTTGTAGCTAGCACTGATGGAAATCCACTATAGCTGAAGGACCTTGGGATGCTAAACTGGATACTACAGCAAGAAAATGTGATTCTTTTAATTGCATTCTTACTGACAGCAGTAGTGAGGATTTTAGTGTCAATGAGTTTCCAAGTTTCAATTCTTGTAAATTGATTTATGAATGTTCTAATCTAATTACTATTGTAAGCTTCATATCTCAATCAGTCATTTTAACTCTATTCTTGTTTCATTCTACTTTATCTTGCAATAAAGCCACATGAGAAAAATGCTCAGTGCCTTAATCTCTTAATTAAGTGGAAGTGTAATTTAACCACATTTTACGGCAGTCCTCCCAGTCGGCTCGCTAAACTGAGATGTAGCCACAACAGCAGAAATGTATAGCAAATATACTTCTTGTTTTTCCAACCTCAGAAATAGTTCCTGATGGGATCCTTGCATTTTAAATTATGTCTGCATGCTAGAAATGCCTCAGCTATTTGTAGCGCTTACAGTTAATGGCAGGCCTTCTTTTCCAGATACTAAATGAAGCTGAGCTTGGTCCATTCCTACAAATTCTTCTATAACCTCTTTGTTTTGGGAGTGGGGGGAGAGAAACAGAGTAATACTCATATATTTGTAATGGAGAAAACATGCATTGCAACTGGATGCCCCGGGGAACCTTGGAGGTGGGGGGGGAAAGTCATCTACCAGGTGCTGGCCTCTTTAGTCTGGGAGTTTAAACTTAACTTTTCCTGAGTTTAACTTTGAGAAAGAACAGTGCAAGATTTCTAGAAAGCAGCTTGTTAGTTTAGTAACTAAACTAATTATATTAGTTACTGAACCCAGAAGGACATTTCTTCCAACATTACTAAGAAAGAAAGAAATGTCCTTCTGGATTCAGTTCCAAGTGGGGAGAAAGACACTGGAAACATGGTGGCTGTTTGGAAAGATGATTTTAATGGTGGACAGGATAACATGCTTTGAAATCTTGGGTGAAGAAAAAAAAAGGGAAGAGATGCTGAAAGTGCCTGAGTTTTATACTCTCTCTGGGCTTTTGAATTTGAGCTTGTATTCTGATTGGTTGTCAGACTCCCATAGGGCCATGCAGGGGCAACTCTGTAGGCTGTCCTGAGTCCCAAGCTTGGTTGAGCCTTGTTGGGTGATGATGTAATGAAAGGGCTTTGGGCAATTCCTACTATGGTTCTGCCCGAAGGAAGTAGAACTTTGTTATATAGCAGTGTTTCCCACCCTTGGCAACTTGAAGATGTCTGGACTTCAACTCCCAGAATTCCCCAGCCAGCATTTGCTGGCTGGGGAATTCTGGGAGTTGAAGTCCAGACATCTTCAAGTTGCCAAGGGTGGGAGACACTGTTATATAGAATAGACTGGCTCAGGTCTTAATGGCCCACTGACAAAGGTCGGGGGGGGGGGGGCTGAGTTTCTGCCTCCCTGTTAAGGAAAATATTCTGCCCTTTCTATATTTCCTAAAATATTTCATTTTCCTAGGAGAGGGCTGAGTGCTAACTTCCTACAGTAAGGGATAAAGAAAAGTTGTGCTGGGTAGAATCATGGGTACGTATAGGACCATGTGTATGTATGGTAGGGTATGCATTTACGTTATGAACACAGGTAGGAGTTAGACCTGGTCATTAGATTTCAGGATAGCACAGTATCCAACAGCTCCACTATGTCCCAGTCAGCTCTCTTGTGACCTGCTATGTACATCTGATTTTCTTTTACCATATTAATTATTTTAACTTCTTAAAAAATGAATGCAAAAATTAGCCAGAAAAATTATCACCTCTAGCATCTTATTTATCTGAGCCCCATAAAATTCCTACTGGAACAATAGAGAAGATCCTTGAAATTAATTTTCTTCTTATAAAAGGGCTGTGTAATTTGTGGTGCCTGTCATGGTAACAATTTTACACCTTCTATATGTTCTCAAAGTTCCAAATATGTAGCCAGGCCAAAATTTTACTTTCCCTGATGAGTAGTCAGGGAATAATAAAGCCACGGCTGTATTAATAACAATTCTTCATCTATAAAATGCAAAGAATTGTTAATATGGAGAAATGACCCACGAGTTGTAACTTTTCGACAGTTATTTGGTAATTTCAAAAAGTTTCCTTAGAGTTTTCCAATGACTGCAGAGAACAGCTACAAGAATGTTACAGAATGTTATGACTGGTTTCAAAAAAAGTTGTCCCTTGGATCCACAAAGGGAAAACCCATATTTTATGGCCTTCTGGAAGATCAACAGAGATATAGTTGACCTCTCCTCAGGGGGAATGATCTTCCAGAGGGCAGAGGCCCAACAGAGAAAGCACACCACCTAGGTCTTACCAGAGGTCTTTTGCAGATTGGACCCAGATCATACTTCTCATGCCTGATCTGGTGAATGGGTAAATATAATTGGACAGTTCCTTCAAATAATCTGCTCCCATGCCATGTAGGCTTTAAAGATCAAACCCAGCACTTGAATTGCACCCAGATTCTAACTAGCAACCTATGAAGCTCGGGGACAGAGTTGTAGAGTTTCCCCTCCAATATAACCAAGACTGTTTTGGAATAGTTTAACGGGAAAATCACCAATTAAAGCAGGAATGAAGTAGGAAGGTTGCAAGTTAGATCCAACACTGAACAGAATATCCCAGAACAATCAATGGGCATGGGAATAATAAACGTCCAACATACTGTATGTATTATTATAGTATATTGTGCCCTCAAATAAACATGCAGTATATCACCGAACCATAGAAAAATAATTTATCACATTACAAAATGCTACCAGTTATATAGTAGCTCTGACCATGTCAGTCAGCAGGAAGAACAACATTGTCTCTATCTTAGGGAAGAGGAGAATTCGTAACTAGGAGATGCTTTAAGAATAACAGAGTTGGAAGGGACCTTGGAGGTCTTCTAGTCCAACCCCCTGCCTGGGCAGAAAACCCTACACCACTTCAGACAAATGATTATCGAACATCTTCTTAAAAACTTCCAGTGTTGGACCATTCACAACTTATGGATGCAAGTTGTTCCACTGATTAACTGTTCTAACAGTCAGGAAGTTTCTCCTCAGTTCTAAGATGCTTCTCTCCTTGATTAGCTTCCACCCATTGCTTCGTGTCCTACCCTCAGGTGCGTTGGAGAATAGCTTGACTCCCTCTTCTTTGTGGCATCCCTGAGATATTGAACACTGCTATCATGTCTCCCCTAGTCCTTCTTTTCATTAAACTAGACATACCCAGTTCCTGCAACCGTTCTTCAAATGTTTTAGCCTCCAGTCCCTTAATCATCTTTGTTGCTCTTCTCTGCACTCTTTCGAGAGTCTAAGCATCTTCTTTTACATCGTGGCAACCAAAACTGAATGCAAGTGTGGCCTTACCAAGGCATTATAAAGTGGTATTAACACTTCACGTGATCTTGATTCTATCCCTCTGTTATGCAGATCTCTTTTTTTCATCACGTACTACAGCATATCATCCATCAGTTCAGGAGACATTTGAATGAAGAAACAGAAATGATTTTGGAGAGAAATGATCGTTGAAACGTGCTAGAGGAGTTCAATAGAACCATTATGGAGTTCAATAGAACCATTTTTGTATGGTTTTGCCACAGAATCGCCTGCACATACAAAACCCTTCCTTTTCTTTTTCCTCTACTGTGCACCAGACCAAAAAAGGAGCAATCCCAACAACATCACACAGGCCGAGGTAAGTGCTGTGAGAGTCTCCTCTTAACAGGATGTGAGGGTTTGGCAGGCAACACATTCAGTGGAGTTTCTGGCTAAGCTTCGCATGGCCTGTAGCCTCTGTTAATCTCATGCTCATAAAGGTTTGGGAAACAAAACAGGGTTCACATAGTGTAGGCAGGGGCCTTTCGAGCACACTGTAATGCAAAGCTAAACACCAACTCCTTTGCCAATGCTGTTTGATGGCCTTTTAAAAATGTGCCAATTACTAAATTGTGGAATAGAAATATATGGGGCCTGTGGAAAATCCAGCTCTGGCTTGGAAAGGGAAAGGTGTATAGAAAGCATTTCCAAAAGAAAAGGATGGAATCGTTTAGAAACAGGGCTGGCCAATCTTTCGTAGCCTTTGAGTGTTTGCTCTGAAAAGAACTCTGGGAAATTAGTGTGGTTGTTGGTCACAGCATGCAAAATGGTTTCTGGAAGAATTTGCCGAGAGGGAACGTTCTACCAGGGAGGCAGCCCAGAATATGCCCAGGATAAGCCAAAAGGCCAGAGCCCCCTTACTTATCCCTCCTGCAGTTAATGCAGACGGGGAAAGCGTCCGATTTCTCGCCCAGAGAAAGTTCAGCTTGGCAAGAGCAAAAAATGATTTTGGAGCAGCAGGGCCTATGGAGGGCCTAACTTCAATATGTCTATGTTATGGGTTAACCTATAGATTTTTACATATTTCATTTGTTTCCTGTGGGTTTGCCTAGGAATTGTGGAGCACCTTCATTTCTGTGATGAAGTCTAGCAAAGTCCAAGGGAGATTTTCCCAGGACTGCTTTTACTGCAGCGGCCTATTTTGGAAAAGACTAACGTGTTTTTCACATATCCGAAGGGTGAATCGATCCGTGGAAATGTGAGCTTTCAGACATCTGTTTCTCTTTCTCTTCTCCGCTTCTCCACTTTTTCTACCTACAGAGAGTCCTCGGCTTACAACGGTTCATTTAGTGACCGTTGAACGTTACAACAACACTGAAAAAAGTGGCTTGAGGCTGTTTTTCACACTTACAACCGTTTTAGCACCCCCGTGGTCACATGATTTACATTTGAATGCTTGACAACTGACTCACGTTTATGACAGTTGTAGTGTCCAGGTATTATGTAATTGTCTTTGGTGACCTTCTGACAAGCACTCACATCAATGGGAAAACCAGATTGACTTAACAACCATGTTATTAATTTAACAACTGCAGGGATTCACTTTACAAATGTGTCAAGAAAAGTTGTAAATGGGGCAAAACTCCCTTAACAAATTTCTCACTTTATAACATACATTTTGGACTCAATTGTGGTCATAAGTTGAGGACTACCTTTATTGAAGAAAATTAACATTTAAACTCCGGATAAATGCCACAAAGCTTCCTTTCAAATTGATAACATAGAGCTCTGTAAGCTTGATATCCCATTCAGTACAGCAATAGCATAATTGAACAGTAGACTAATTTTTTAACCTCCCATTTTCCTATTGTTGTTTGAGAAAACAAATGGTGGGATTCTGAGTTGGAAAAGTCAAAGCTTGTACAGTTGGGGATATGGCAGCTGCAGCCAAAGACATCTGGTGGCCACCAGTTGGGGAAGATTATTGAAGTCTGAAGCAGGCAATGTGCATAACATTTACAAAGTCCTTGCCAAAGCCTTCAGAATTAATTGCAAATTGTATGTTTTTATTATTGGCGCTCTCTACGTCTCCAAGAAGAAGAAATTCAAGGGGAAAGTAGAAGATAGAAGGAAAAAGTTTGAGTGACAAAACTGCTACCTGATACTAATTAATTCCTTTCATTAATTAAAATATCATCAAAATGAACAAAATACATTCTTTAAAAATGACCATTGGAGGAAGGAGGAGGAAGAAGAAGCAGCTCCAAAATTAAGGAAAGATAAAATCATCTGTGAATTGGCTGGAATAAATGTTTGTACATATTTGTGAGTATACTGTATGCGTGAGGGAGAGCTTTTAAATTCAGCCTTTATTCTGATAATTCTGTCTAAGTGTATGTTTGAAATCAATCTGCTAAACACATGGCTGGGCTATTCAGGGAAGAAAAATGTTGCAGTGTATGTTTTCCTTCATGTTTTCCTAAAATCCGATTCATTAGTGATACTGAATATAGACTGTGTCAAGGATGCTTTACAGTTCCTGGAACAGATTAAGAGGGAATTAAGAAGAGTAGACATGCATTGAATAATAAAGCCTCTAATGGGAGGGCGAAGCAGAGGATGAATTGTATGTGAGAGAATGAAGAATGTTTTTATGAAGAGCTGCTGTATTATAGATTGGGCTACAGAATGAGAGTTGAATTATCTACTATCTGATTATGTTTTGTTGGTGTCGTGGAGCATGCTTGCATATCTTCATAAAGAAAGATATGGTTCCCATGGAAGGAGTCTCTAGATCAGGGGTGTCAAACTCCGGCCCACGGAGTTCTTAGATCTGGCCTGTGGAGCCACCGTGGAAACACAAAGGACCGGCCCGTGATGCCTCTGCCACAGAAATTGGAGCTCAGGAGGACCACATGCAGACCTCTTGAGCTCCCCACGTGGTCCTCTTGAGCTCCCCACGTGGTCCTCTTGAGCTCCCCACGTGGCCCTCCTGAGCTCCATTTTTGCTGGCAGAGGGTTGCAGGAGGCTGTTATTGCTGAAAATAGAGCTTGGGAGCCCATTTTTGCTGGCAAAGTCTCCAGGCCACCACAGGCACCCCCAACACAATTGATGTTGAGGCCACACCCCACCCTAGCCACACCTACCCCAGCCCCTCAAGGTCAAACACAACCCTGATGTGGCCCTCAATGAAATCAAGTTTGATACCCCTGCTCTAGATCCTTCACCTACGTTCCTGTGTCATCCCAACCCATACACGAGGCCATACCTGAAATTCAGCCATGTCCCTGTCTTCCAAATCAAGTCCATCTTTGCACTGATTTACTCAGAAGGAGGAAATAAGTAAACACCGTGCCTTCATTTTCTCCTCCTAGGATTGACCAAGCAGGAAGGAAGTGTGCCTAAAATTTAAATATTTTCAGATTGAGGGGGATGTTTCAATAAGAAATGCAAGTTTTTAGAATAGGTATTAGGATTAGGGAAGTAAACAGGAAATGAAGCAAAAAGGGACGGAGGAAAGCCAGAGCTAATATCTGCACAGTATCTGTCAGGGGTTGTTCACCTACTCAGAATTATACTGTACACTTAGAATACAAGCAGAACAAAATAAAGTTCAGATTATTTTTCAAAAAAAATAATCAATATTTTAATTTGTATCAAACTTTCACTAGGATCTGGTTTGCAATTTATTTCCTGGATCTCCAGGTCTTCATCTCTGAAAAATTGAGTCGTGGTTTACCTGACTGAGCCAGCTGGGAAGAGCAACGCCTGGCTTTCCCATGAGAGTCAAAACTGAGCTGGCATTTCCTTGTTCTAAAAGCTCACCTGAGATAAATTTTACTGTTTTTCCTGGGCTGGATCAGACTCTGCCTTATACCTAGATTGACAGATGAGATTTGATGGACAGATCAAGTTTAACTTGATCTTCTCTTATGAGGATGATGAGTGAGCGCTTAAATTCTAAAGCAAATCTCCATTGACAATATTTAGTATGATGTACATGATGGATAATAAAGAAAATGTCCCTAGAGTATATTTCCTTATCTCATACAGGAGCTCTCTCACATCCAAGATTAACAGAGCCAAGTTCCACAACTGCCTTGACTTAAAGCAGAGGTGTCAAACTCCTGGCCCACGGGACAGATGCGTCACACACTGGCCACGGCTGGTTTAGCAAAGTGGAAAACAGCCGCAATACATCACATGATGCCACTATGATGACGCAGGTTTGACACTCCTGACTTACAGAGTTTAAACCTTTCACTGTGCATTGTATGAATCTCCCTAAATATGCCACTGACATTCTGCTTTTCTTCATTGTTTTCTTTTTAATCTAAAGCTATTGAAAGGCCAGAAATCTTAGGATGTAAAATTGCCAAGACTGTCACTAGGAATTATTAGACAATGGAAAATAAAGTTGCAGATATGGTATGATGTGCATGTCCAGGTGGGGTGAATTATCTTTGGGCAGACAGATCAGAATATACAGTTGAATTCTCAAGAATTTTCAGTTACAGTTCATTTACTTAATAGCTACGATTGTTAATCTGGGGACAGGAATCCTTATGGCTGTACATTACACATTGTCCCCTTTGGGAAACTTGAAGGAAGCAGATAATATGTGGGCATTTTTTTAGACACAATTCATAGAAGACTAACACCAACAGTTTAGTACACTTTTTAAATTTGATTAAATTGCATTTCGGTGACCAGTTCAGTAGAATATTGTCAGCAGAGTTTACCTTACATCTATGCAAATACTAAAGGTTACCTTTTTAATTAAAAAAGAGTTTTTATTGGTTTATTGATTATGCACCATCAAAAATATAATTGAAAAGTTTACTCCCGAATGGATGAAACCTCACAAGCATCTTTTTAAAAGAAGCCTGATTTTTATTCTTAGTAAAGATCTAAATTCTAACTTGGAATACGTTGGTGTTATTTCTTCCTTAGTGTCATTCTTTAGGGTGGAATCAATGGAATGCATTTTTTCAGACATGAATATATTAACTGAGTTAATGGGTAGCGAAGAAGATACATGAAATTTGGAATATTGTGGTAAGTATGAAAGATTCTGAGACTATTTTTTGATATATGAAAAATCTCGTTTCTGAAAATTCAGAGCAAATAATCCATACATCTTCATGAACTCTGGAGATAAATTTTGGACACTTAAAAATAAATTGAAATGTTCAGGATTCAGGAAGTTATGATATCCTTGGTATATTATCCCAAGAGTAATGCATTGTCTATGCTCTTACTTTTCAATCAAAGTTCTTCCTAGATCTCTGAGCCACCTGGTTTCTCCATAGGAATCTCTTGAAGAAATAAAACAAACAATGGATAAAAAGTCTGTCTTTGGATTTATTGGCCTGGAGCCCTTGGATTTCTCTGCGTTTGTACAGGAAGAGCTCGCAAATCAGGTGCTGGCAAGAGGCAGATTTGCCAGCTCCTTTCCTCAGATACCTGGCCAATTGCCAATATGGTTGCTCAGAGTACTAATTTCTGACTGGGTTTAAAAATAACAGACCTTAGATAAGCTAGTTTAGTGCCCTGGTCTTGCAGTAGATTAGAATGGTAATTGAAGCTATTGTGTTGTGCTGGTGTTGTTATAAGCCTAAAGAGACTTTAAGAAGGAAGACGAATTGTTATAGCGATAGAGAAGAGACCACACCACAGAAACAGACCTCTGTCATTTAACTTGGGAGGTGAGTTTCATCTTAGATTTCATCAAGGTGGAAAGGAAAGGGGAAGAAGAAGGGGAAAGGAAATGAGTTTTTGTGGAATAGATAGGCCAGAAAGTCATAGTCCATTACAGCGATGTGCGGTGAGGTTTATGGCTGGTGAGGCAGCAATTTTTTTAGACTTGTGGACTTCAATTCCCAGAATTCCACAGCCAGGCATGCTCAGTTCTGATTTAAAGCGGCAGCATTTGTTTTCCTTCTTTCTTAAACTTATCCCTTCCCCTCCTTCCTCCCTCTCCCCTCTCTCAAACACACACACACACACACACACACACACACACACGTCTAGCGACTTCTCCATCCCTTTCTCCAAAAGGTCCACAGAAGGCAAGCTGATAGAGCACTAGAAGCCTTCCACTTCTTCCCCATCATCCTGAATGTCAGGTCAACCCTATCACCTGGACTATGAAAAGAAAAGTATGTCCTCACTTCTTGGAAGGGACACAAAACTTTAATGAGGGAGAAGAATAACAGCAAAGCAGACAACACCATCATAACCCAGGGAGACCTATTGTAATTGGGCTAAGGAAAACACATGCAAATAACTGACATCATATCCATCACATTCAGGATGCAAAGTCAGGCTTGGTCCATCTTGGAAAACGGGGGGAGTAGAATGGATACAAGATCCCCTCTACATTTGCTACCTTTAATAAGCCTGCAAGCAGTACATCCAAATAGTATTTTTGGAACATGTTTACATTTAGAGTTGATCTATGTGATCGTTTTCAGAACTTAGGCACAAGAACCTGTGCTGAGGGTGTCCCCCCCCCCCTTGATGGCACATTGCTGACTGGAAGAGCTTCCAGGAGATGCATTTGCTGGCAATTGAAAGGCAGAAGCAGCCAATTATTTTTAGGACATGTTGGAGAACCCATCCCCAGTCCCCTGGCAAGGGTCAGGTTTTCTCCTCTACTCAGGGCACAGGTTAAAAATCTCCAAAACTTTATTAAGCGTCCTCAGAATCTTGGTCAAACAGGCAGGATACATTAAGTATCACAAATACACATTTGTGGGAGGGGTGAGGTTGACCTCTGATGACTGCCTAGACTAGTCCCTGCAGTTTTCTTGGAAAGATTTCAGACATGGTTTGCCATTGCCTGCTTCCTAGGGCTGTGGGAGAATATCTAGGCCCAAAGTCATCCAATTGTGTCTAAGTCAGGACTGGAACTCACAGTCTCCCAATTTCTAGCCAAACTGGCTTTCCAGGTACACATAGAAGCCAGCTTGTATAATCAACTTTATATATGGTATTTTAAATGGTGCCATTTCATTGGCGGGTTCACATTTGGTCACTTACGCATTTCTAACAGTAGAAAATCCTCTTCCCCCAACTTACCTCTGCACATGCATTTAATAGCACAATCCCATAGCAATATACTACACAGGATTGTATGTTATCTGTTTCGTGGCCTAATATGCATCTCCACTGTACCCAAACTTCACCTTTGAACCTGTGTATGCATGGCAAACATTTATCTGTTCAATGCTGTTTCAGCTAACTTTACATCATAATAATGAAGTCTTTTTGGCTAAAGCTAAACCTTTTATTAGAACTAAATTCCTCATGAATGTCTGAAATTCCTCTGCCGTTGCAAAATGTAGACCAGGGCTTTTAAAACACACTTTCACTCCAAAAAATTTTCTTGGGTAACCAGTAGACAAAATTGGATAACCAACTATTTTTCTGTTCTTACAACTCACCTGATGGGATCATTTTACCCTATATAAATGTATACCCTATATGAATTTATTTTAGATTATTTTTTATCTTTCTGACAGCCAACTGGTCAACTGATCCTTTATGATGTTTCTATGACACACTGTCTCCACTGACAGTTACGTATTTTTTTGGCACAGGACTAGTTTATTATAAAATTTAATCCCACCCAAAATTTGCTTGGCCCACACCCTGGCTCTGTTTAAACAAGCCCTTAAAAGTTGGCTATGAAAGGCTTTTGTCTTTTCTCTGGACTTTCTTTGGATAATACTTTTCTGTGGTTTTCTTGCATATTTATTATATTATGTAAACCACTCAGTCGAACATTGGGACAATAAATAAGATAAAAGCAAATAAATAAGTATATTTGCTTGGAAATAATCAGCAAGACATTGGTGGAACAGAATAGCATTTATTGTGTTTCATCTACCTTTGTCTTATGTTTAAGATTATTCTTAATTATTTATATAGTGTTAATGTGCAAAAATAGTTCCCATCAAAACCAATGGGGTGTGATCCCAGCATATATATATATGACAGCCCACGAGTTAAGAATAGTTTATATGTGATACCAGACTTCATGAAGGATCTTAGAGCACATACTCTGCAGTCAGTCTCTTGTTCAAATCATTCCCCTAGAGCAGTGTTTCTCAAACTTGGCGACTTTAAGTCCTGTGGACTTCAACTCCCAGAATCCCCCAGCCAGCAGGCTGGGGGATTCTGGGAGTTGAAGTCCACAGGACTTAAAGTCGCCAAGTTTGAGAAACACTGCCCTAGAGCAATTTCTTTTCAAATAAATTGAGCTGCCAGCCTCCCTAATTATTGCAGTCTTCATAAAGCACATCTGCTATCCAAGACTCTGATGATGACCTAGAGTGGAAAAAGTGCAACAAAATACAAACACCTCTTTGAATTTCCTCTTTGGTGGATATGAGTCAAAAGATAAAACGCCTTAAGCGTTTAAAGGGAAAAACAGCATAAGAGGTGAATTCTTCTTCCAAGTACACAAGAGAACAACTGCAAGCACCAAACAGAGGCAATCATGAACATTTAATTATACTGTCTCTGCCCAAGTTTAAGTGCCAGGCATAGCTTGATTTGGAAATGGATGTAACTTAAGACTTCTATTTTCCTCCACAAAGTTTTATTGTTGTTCCTCTATCTTTGTTGGCCCATAAATATACAATAATACAATAGTAGAGTTGGAAGGGACCTTGGAGGTCTTCTAGTCCAAACCCCTGCATAGGCAGGAAACCCTATACCGTTTCAGACAAATGGTTATCCAACATCTTCTTAAAGACTTCCAGTGTTGGGGCATTTACAACTTCTGGAGGCAAGCTGTTCCACTGATTAATTGTTCTAACTGTCAGGAAGTTTTTCCTCAGTTCTAAGTTGCTTCTCTCCTTGATTAGTTTCCACCCATTGCTTCTTGTTCTACCCTCAGGTGCTTTGGAGAATAGTTTGACTCCCTCTTCTTTGTGGCAACCCCTGAGATATTGGAACACTGCTATCACGTCTCCCCTAGTCCTTCTTTTCATTAAACTAGACAGACCCAGTTCCTGCAACCGTTCTTCATATGTTTTAGTCTCCAGTCCTCTAATCATCTTTGTTGCTCTTCTCTGCACTCTTTCTAGAGTCTCCACATCTTTTTTACATCGTGGCGACCAGAACTGAATGCAGTATTCCAAGTGTGGCCTTACCAAGGCATTATAAAGTGGTATTAACACTTCACGTGATCTTGATTCTATCCCTCTGTTGATGCAGCCTAGAACTGTGTTGGCTTTTTTGGCAGCTGCTGCATACTGCTGGCTCATATTTGTATGTGTGTGTGTGTGTGTGTGTGTGTGTGTGTGTGTGTGAGAGAGAGAGAGAGAGAGAGAGAGAGAATTGTCCATACTGCTGTGAAATTCCATTCTTTCTTTTTCCTTCTATCTATTTACAGGGAGAAATCATCTTCTTCCCTCCTTGACATTTGAATTTTCTTTGGGCTTGGGCTTTTTTCTGACTGAGATTCTAGTTCATCTGATTATACTTGAAATTATAATGACAGTTTCTGATCTATATTTCATAGTTCCACTATGAATTTAAATGCCAGGCAGGGGAAGCTTCCGTGCTTCAAAATGGCTTGCCATTATAGGATATTTGAACTAAAGGGTGATTTGAATTATGACAACAGCTGTAAATAAAAAACAGATTTCGTTTTGAGATTTATTATGTGGATAAATCACAAATATCAAAATAACATTTTGGACTGTGTTGCAACTGTTAACTGTACTATCTTGAATAAAGAGTATAACTCCCTCTGATTATTCCTTAGATGGTTTTCCCTCCATATGTAGACCTGAGAAAATTGTCATTCTTTAAAATGATACTCAGGAATGGGGATACTACAATATTTATAAATGCACCTTCATGTTTTGGCAACCAGGTCCCTAGGTTGTGCCTAAACACTTCATAAGTTTATTAGTGAGAAAAATGGTTAAGGCGACAATTTATAAGAGCACTAAGGGACACTCTGGATTTTTCCCTTCTATTAGTTTAATGTGGTATTCACTCATCCTTAGTTTGGCAGATAACATTACTGGTACGCATTTTTAAATTTTAAATTGTTGATCTCTATGCTTCCTCTACTGCGGTGCTTCTCAACCGTGGCCCACCTGAAGATGTGTGGACTTCAACTCCCAGAATTCCCCAGCCAGCTCTGCTCTTCTGGCTGGGGGATTCTGGGAGTTGAAGTCCACGCATCTTCAGGTGGGCCAAGTTTGAGAAGCACTGCTCTACGGCATCTGCTCCCAAACACTATTGAACGATGCCGACTTGATTTTAGTATATGCAACTTGGGATCATCTGCCTTTTCTGCCCTTCATCTTCAGTATATTACTAGCCAGAAAAAAAAACCACCATTAAGCAAATGGAGAAGATAGCAGCATCTGCAAGGGGGGACCCTGTAAGATGGAATACAAAATGTTGTGATATAAGCAGTGTTTTTTTCAAACATGTATGGGACGATACTCATTCACAAAGAATGGAGCTGGAATCATGAAATTCTAGTTTTGAGCGCCTTCTTCTCATGGTGGACACCAATACTGTAGAGAAGCTGTGAGATGTATGAATGCTAATGGAAAAAGTAGAAGATAATATACACATCTACACAACTAATAAAGTAAGTTATAGGTCAAAGTTCCATATGTCAGGAGAAACATAAAATTAAATTGAAGGCAGAGGGAAATGTATGAGGGTAAAACCAGTAGGGCCATCATGAATGAATAGCGTCTAAAGGAATGGGTTTGAATGCAAACCCATTGAATCAATGATCACTACGGTACATAAGAAGTACATTAAAATGGTTTGCTTATATAGAAGAACTATTAGGATTGAATTACAAAACAAATATATGGAAGAAGAGTGAATAGATCAAGAAGAATGAGAGGCTTGAGAAAATCATGCAATTGATGAGATCCTTTGAGAGACAGAGAGGTGAGAAATTTGAAGAACAAAAGGCAGTGTATGAAGTATTGCTTAGAGGTGATGAAAGCAAAGACTGTTTCAAGGATAGAAAAGTATGGAGAAGAATAGTGAATGGTCTTCATATAATTTAGTTTTATTTACTTTTTTAAAATCTCATACTTTTAATATATTTTTCTTAATGTTTTTACACCCCACACTCTTTCTGTATATTATATTGCTTATCTTGGTATCTGTATGCATGTATATGTTTCTGAAAGGGGGTCAACAATAATTTCCTTATTTCTTCTTCTAAGACATTTTTATCCAAATTGAATATAAACACCCTAGCAGTTTATTCATCCACCTAAGAATATGGCTTAATACAGGCAAGAGTTGACCAGTGGGTCTCATTCTCTTCCCCTCGCACCCATCCCCCATGAGTTTAGGAAAAATCAAAAGCTTGAATGTTGTTTTCTAAACCTTTTGTCAGCCTCCTAAAGGCATTGGTTTAATATGGATTTTTATTTATTTACTTAGTAAATTTATGATTTTGATTTGTTGCTAATCATGGTAACACAGCTGCCTTTATTCTTTTTGGAACCCCCAAATGCATAAAGGGTCAATTGTGGACTTCTCTCTGGTTCTCATATTTCCTAGAGTATAATTTTTGTTTTGTTTTGTGCTGCTTAGGTTTAAAAAGAATGGTGATGCAGAGCATGCTTATTTTAATAGTATAGTTTTTTAGAAGCAGCCTTTTAAACATTAGTTTTCCAAAATCTTTGCTTTCATAAGATGGATTACATTTATAAAGGTAGTGTGCAAATGAAGATAAACTAAGGAAATGATAGAATACTGTTTGGGAATAATAGCACTATTATCAACCATTTAACATTGCTTTATCGTGCTATAATTTCTATAAATATGTGCTTCCCCACCTCCCCAGATCTGGATAGACACATCAGAAATTTCTGGGTACTTCTTGCTTTGGCAGATTAGGCAAATCTATCTCCCAAGATATATTTTTAGAGATGCTGAATTCCACATTATACTATAGAAAACAGAGGTTCTTTTTCTCCAAGAGGCTATTTCTAAAACAAGCAGTGCGCAAGGTATCTAGTTACAACTGTAGTTGCTCAGTGGAGTTGAGAGAGAGGCTGCTGCTGGGGTTTACTTCTCGCTCTTCAGCATACAAGCAAATTTAGCGGCTAATCAGGCAAGTTTTCGTCATTGTGGATGTGCATATGTGGGGGGAGTTCCATAAAGGCTGGGTCCAGGGATCACATTTCATTGGGACATCATTGGTCCTTGTTTAAGCAGTGAAAATAACAGACTAATCCTTTGGAAAAGGCAAACACCATCCAACACAACCTTAGCTGAAAGAGATACTCAGAACACTGGAAGCAACTGAGCAGTGGATTTCGAATAAGCTGCCAGCTTTGCCTTGTCTGACATGAGGTAGGTGTCTCAAACTTCCATTAAAGCTTAGAGAGCAGAGTTGTTGCCAGATTTAAACTATGGGGTATTTTGGAACTGCTGTGCTTATTGTACTGCATGTATTATGCTAAGGACCAGGAAAGTTCTCAAAAGAAGGAGACATCCATCATAAGTTACTCTGCCTCTCCCCAGATTCTTTCTATCTAGATCATATATAAGTCTTATAATGATGAATTATATGATGATTACATGATGATCTCTTTTTAAATCCAGATACTTTTTCTTGATGTTCCTTGAAGTCTGCAATAACTGCTCTGTTCCTTGAAAGTTCCTGGAATGATGTTTCTTTACATTTCTGAAGTATTTGAATTTTTGGAAAAATAGGTATTTCAGATCTGACTTCACATTTTCAATTAAATTAGATAAAGAATTCATAGAATCCATTAAACATTTGGATTATTCCAGAGAGTTCTCTTTATGGGCGAAGCTGTTGGCACCTGAAACTTCTACAAAGTATAAGGTCCTTTCCTAGTTATTTCCTGGATAACTGGATTATTAAAACATTGGATGATTGTAATCAAACTTGTAGGTTGAGAATAATGCTGATCAAGAGGTTTGATCAAGAATCTGTTTGGAATACAGAAAACATATCCCATTTATTCTGATGTGCACTTAGCTTTATTCTGTGATTTAACATTGCGACAAAAGAACGTTCTTAAACTCTTTTTTTAAGCTAAGGTGTTAACTATAGTTCATTATAAGGCATTATCAATTAAGATCTGTCATATTACTGATATCATTCCTTGTTTACCAATATTAATGACTGCCTAACAAAAAGTTTGATATAAGCCTACTTGTGATTAGGAGAAAGAAAGAATTGTTCTGTGAAGGCTTGTCTGTTAAACCAATTTAGCCTCAATGTTCAGAATTTAGTGTAGGATGCTTTCCAGAAAACAGCAGAACTAATCTATGAATTAGTTCAATCTGAAATTCGATAGCTGATTTATGATTCAGTATTTTTCTATAGTAACTGTTACATTATAATTTGATAGGTGAGACCAAAATTATAAATTTCCAAGGTAGGCTGTTAATTAAAGAAATTTGGGGAGATTGGAGATACTACAAAGAGACACCGAAACACTAGAGTATATCCTTAGAACTGGTCTAAGTGATACAGAGCAGCCTGGGATGACTGGATTTGGAGTCTTCTGTTTACCTATAAAGGTCTATTTGTCTATAAAGCCCAAATAGCCGGTGAACCTGGGATATTAGCCTTCTCTCCCAGCTTCCAGATAGGAGCATTATGATATAGATATATGATAGATAGAAGATCTGACAGAAAAAGCTATCTTTAATAAGTTCTCTTTGTAACTCCAAGAAGAGTTTCTTTTGAAGATGAAAACAAAGAAGCATTGTTATATAGCAGAGATACATATATCAACTAAATAATAAAATTCCAATCTGTAAAAGAAAAACATTCTGAGCCACAATTTGCTATACATTAGAATCATGTATTCATCCTTCACTCGATAACACTATGGTGCTAAAAAAAAACAGGCATGTTGACTTTAAGATACAAAGGAAAATATCCAATCACTTCAGGTGAGGATGTGAAGCATCCAGGAAGAACTAAAGTTGCCAGTTAATTAAAGTGGTTGGAAAACATTCATAATGACCCCAAATATAAGCAGGAACCTTATTATAGCAGCTCCTAGGACAACGTGTCTCAACCTTTGAGACGCTGGCTGGGGAATTCTGGGAGTTGAAATCCACTCATCTTAAAGTTGCTGAGGCTGAGGTTAAAGTTTCTGTTCTAGACTAATCATGACTATCATAAAGCGGGGGGGGGGGATGACCAGTCTCCATTACTGTTATTTTGAGATATTGGTCAGTGGATGACTATAAACTATTGTAACTTACTAATGGGGTTAGATTAGTCCTGGTTTTAGCTACCTGCCAGAAGCAGCTGAAGAAACTGTTCTTCTAGAGGGCATTTGAGGCATGATGCCTGAGGTGTTTTTGGACTGTTTTTCTGAATTGTTCTTGGATTTATTTATTTATTTATTTTATTTGTTTGGGGGGGGCACTGTTGCATTGTAGATATTTTAAACTTTTATATTTTAGTGAAACCATTGAGAATCCTTTGGGACTGTGGTGGGATATAAATGCTACAAACAACGAAATAAATTACGATCAACCCAAGCTACCCACCAAGTCCTTTGAACAAAAATGGTTACTAGTGTGTAATTCCATGATATTTATCTTTTTAAAAATCCAGGCAAAAGAGTGATGGGTGCCATTGGTGATGCTAGTGTATTGGAGAAAGGAAGGGAAAAAGTTCTTTATAGGCAGCCTGCCCATGACCTAAAAATAGCAGTCAGACACACACTGCCATTACCCAAAGGGCTAGATGTTAAGAACAACACTTAGCTCTCTGATGCAATGCAAGAGGTGTGATTATTGCATCGTCTCTGGCAAAACAGTCTTTAAGATCTTGAATGAACTAGCTGAGAAAAATGATCGTGGATCAGGATAATGGAGCACTGGATGAATGTTTTCCCCAACATGACTAGTCCCTATTTGACCTTTCAGCCTTTGTTACAAGGGAGTCCTGTGCAATAAACTTGAATGGCCATCTTGGGGATTAATAGTTTTAGCTTTACGGCAGAGAAATAGCAGTGATTTAAATATTGGACAAGCTTGTATTCTTGACTGGTTTCAGCAACAGCCCAAAAATACTTGAGAGCCAGTTTGGTGTAGCAATTAAAAGCATCAGACTAGGAATCGAGAGATTGTGAATTGTAATCTTGCTTTAGCCATAAAACTAAGTGGGTGACCTTGGGCTGTTTCTTACCTTCAGCTCTAGGAAAAAAGTAATGGCAAACCACTTCTGAAATTCTTACCAAGAAATCTAGAAGGACTAGTCTAGGCATTTGCCAGGAATCAACATGGTGTCCTTCCCCCACTTAATAATGATCTATTTCCATGTTGTTCTTGCTTTGCATACAGTTCTTAAGATATAACCAACACTTAATTTTGTCAATTAAAGAGTCCTATAATAAATTGTATTGTACTGCATGTCTTTGAGGATTCTTTAGATCTACCTATCCAAACTAGTTATTTGAATTCTCCAGTTCTCCAGTTCCACCACTCTTAACACAGCTTCCATAAAAACCTATTCTAAGTATTTCCAGTGTGCAAACCACTGATTACCAATGGATAATTGTTAACTTAAGAAAATTAGTATTTGAATAATATGGAAAATATTTAGTTCAGGATTAGGATTAAACCAGATTTAATTCTAAGTAGCATTCCAAATGACGCCAATGAGTATCTGGGATTTTTTCTCCTTCCCTCCCTCCCCCCAACCCCAGCTACCAATTGGCTGAGGTTTAGGCAAAATACTGACATGAAGATGTCAACAAACAGCACATCAAGGACTTCTACGAAGCTGGAATTTGGGAGTAGATTTATTTTAGGCATGTTAAGCTTAGGTGAAAACGTGCAACTGTTTTCTGTTATCGTCCTCTGTTACTTACAGGAAAATTACACTAATGCCTATCTATAGTTTGCTGTCAGACTTGGTAGTGTGATTTCTGAATGCATTGGGGGGTACAGAAAAGGGTTTTGAGGCCACTTGCAGTCAGTGGGCCAACATTTGCCATGTACAAAGAAAAAGAAATCTTTCTCCTTAATTTGCAGGAAAAGTTTGTTTTTCATGATTGTTTCTTCAGAATTTACAACAATGTTTTATATACCCTTTTCAGGGTTCTTCATCTTTGGTTTCATGATCCTTATGGCAGTGGGTTGATGTGCACAAGGAACATTTAATGTATGCTGAGTGGGGAATTCCAGTAGTTGAAGTCCACACATCTTAAAATTGGCAAAGTTTGAAAGTTTGAAAAACACTGTTCTAGACTGACTCCTGTCTTATGGAAATACAGTATGTTTTGTGATCAGTGAGAAAAAGGGACATAAAGAGGGTGTTTAAAATTGACAAAATTTAGTTTTAAATTGAAAAGGTTGGGGGTTGAAAAATTAGGACTATTGGAAAGGTACTAGATGGACTCATTGATTTTGAAAGAATTATGAACAAAAGGGTTCTAATTTTCCCTAACCGTAAAGGAAGAATTATATCAATTTGAAGATGAAGTAAAGCTTAATGTCATGTTCTCTGCCTGGTCCGTTCCCCTAGCAGGAACAGTTCTGGAAGCTGATTGGTTGGCCCGTCTGACAGCTGACTATAAAAGGGAATTGTCAGAGGGGAAATCAGCTGTTGCCTGTCACCAGGTTTTTCTGCTCTGCTAAATATTAGACATAAACCATTAGCTTTACTAGGCTCTGCTTCGCCTCAGTTATTGACAACCCCCTCATAGTTCCTGGTATCGAACACTTGGTACTTATATGCATAAACCTCTGTAAAACCATATAGGTTTGATTGAAGAGTATTTAGAATATTATTTCACAAGCTGTTTCTCAAATTTTGTTATGTATCATTCAGGAATAATCTGGGCCATTGGGGGGAATGTTTAATCCAGTTGCTATGTAGGAGGGGCTTTAAAAAGATTAAATAAATAATAGGGGCAGTCTCCTTAAATTTCTGGATAATGTAAAAGAGCTGACCTAAGCACTAAGAATCTGCTGTTGCACTATTTTCACTGACTAATATTATGGTTGCTGAACTTGATAAAACTGGAATGCCTTACCATGAAGTAACAAGAATTTTCTACAATCATTTGTCAACTGTTATTGTTTACTGTCATATGTACAATTTCCATTTCAAATATTTCTGAATACTGTACTTTCCTTGTAGTTTCTGCCCAAATAGTTTTGCTAATAATTCCAGCATATGGAGCATGTTACATAATAATTGAGGGGAGACTGGGATTTTGGAATTTCCTCCCTTAAGCTTCTCTCTGTACTTCAAAGGCGCACCCATGGACTATTTGTTTCTGGCCTTCTAGCTCATCGGACCTTATTTCTCTCATGTAGCTATCACTTCCATTTAAGATCCTGGAAAATTACCACACTAACAAAATTTGCTAGACATTTACAGGAAATCAAGCAGCTCTGTCTTCCTTTCCCTTAAATTTTGTGGAAGTAATTGACTTGTGAAATGAGTAATAATTGAGATGAGAGTTAAGAAATTGAAACGTAATCCAAGTAAAATGCTGTACCGTTGCTTTTGGGAATCTACTGATCCAGGAAAGTGCGTACAGCTTGTTCTGTATATAGGTGCTCTGTCTCC
The DNA here is from genome assembly GCF_964273705.1 of Natrix helvetica. Classification (NCBI taxonomy): domain Eukaryota; kingdom Metazoa; phylum Chordata; class Lepidosauria; order Squamata; family Natricidae; genus Natrix; species Natrix helvetica. The sequence goes on along the minus strand of NC_138551.1, from coordinate 51,141,929 downwards.
AAAAACTAATGTGGCTGGTTGAAGGTATCCTGAGTTTGACATTTCTGGATGTTGAGAAGGCCACAATAGGGGTGTTTCTCTCCATTTTAGGCTGGCATGCCAGCTGGGATGAAGGCAGACTTGGCTATACTTACACAGTAATAACATCTAGCCTGAACTATTGCAATAGAATCTCATTGGGGCTGTCTTTAATACAATACAATACAATAGTAGAGTTGGAAGGGACCTTGGAGGTCTTCTAGTCCAACCCCCTGCCTAGGCAGGAAACCCTATACCGTTTCAGACAAATAGCTATCCAACATCTTCTTAAAGACTTCCAGTGTTGGGGCATTCACAACTTCTGGAGGCAAGCTGTTCCACTGATTAATTGTTCTCACTGTCAGGAAATTCCTCCTCAGTTCTAAATTGCTTCTCTCCTTGATTAGTTTCCACCCATTGCTTCTTGTTCTACCCTCAGGTGCTTTGGAGAATAGTTTGACTCCCTCTTCTTTGTGGCAACCTCTGAGATATTGGAATAATGCTATCATGTCTCCCCTAGTCCTTCTTTCTCTTAAGCTAAACATACCCAGTTCCTGCAACCGTTCTTCATATGTTTTAGTCTCCAGTCCCCTAATCATCTTTGTTGCTCTTCTCTGCACTCTTTCTAGAGTCTCCACATCTTTTTTACATCGTGGCGACCAGAACTGAATGCAGTATTCCAAGTGTGGCCTTACCAAGGCATTATAAAGTGGTATTAACACTTCACGTGATCTTGATTCTATCCCTCTGTTGATGCAGCCTAGAACTGTGTTGGCTTTTTTGGCAGCTGCTGCACACTGCTGGCTCATATTTAAATGGTTGTCCACTCAGCAGAGCACTTTGTACAGTGCTCTGCTGAGAAACTGTTAGGTTAAAAAAGGAAAGGGGGATGGGGGGGAATTTAACAAACATTTCCTATGGTGAACACATTATTCTTATACTATTTCAGCTGTATTGAATACTTATTTATTTCTGTGGGCAATTCAAACTGCTAACAGTATTGTCAGTGAGCTGGGACTAAAATATCCAAAAGACAGATTCACTAAGCATGTATCAGTGCTATGGTCTGGGCAACATCTGGATGGCATTGTTCTAGTTTTACTATGAAGTTGCCAGCTTTACAATTTCACTAGTTTTGAAGGCTTTTTATTGTTTGTTTGCTTGGTTCAATCTCCTCTCCAAATTCTTATATGTGCTTTCTGTGGTTTTAGTTTGATTCATCTGTAAGTTACCCACATTGAAGGGTAGATAAATAAACAGGTTCCTTTTACATAAACTACTAAACTAAATCCAGATATTTTCAAGAGGAAGACATTCTAGTACTGGTATTATTGAAAAAATTATTATAGAAATGTCAGAATTTTGACAAAGACAACATTGAGTTAAGCATGCATGTTGAGTAACAGATTATGAAATATCCTAAACTAATCTTATCCTGATGCTGGAGGGGCCGGGGGGGGGGGGGATCTTGTCACTCCTGAAAAGGCATTTTTGGAGTCAGGCCTATACATTTAACTTTAAATGACTAAGCTCAGTAATTGAACATTATGTAATTGGGTAATGGGAAACAGCAATGCTGCTTTTCAAAAAAGGCAGTTATATTAAATCTCTGAAGACAATTTAATACTTCATTAAAAGAGCAACTGATCATAGCAGTAACTGCTTTTCCATTAAAAACACACATCTTGTGCCAGTCACGCTGCATAATAAAAAAATTAAAGAAGTCCTCTAAATTTTCTAATAAAAATTAAATTCCTTATTTAAAAAATGGGACATCATTGGCAGAAAGAGTTACATCAAATGTAATTAATCCAAGATACCGAAGGAGAGAAACATTTTGTTCCAGAAAAAAGACTTGCAAAAATATAAATTTTCTTTTTTACAATATGCAGTTTGAAAACTTTCAAGAGGCCCTTCGATTGTATGTCCTGTGTATGACATTTGTTCTTTATATTATTCTTCCATATTTATATGTGGATACATATTAAAATATTAAAAGAATTGTTTTAAATTTAACTGCTTTTTGGAAGCTGATCCAAAAGCATATTTTTAAGAATGATTCTTTTTCATCATTTGCTTATGGCACAATCTCACCCCCCCTGGTTTAAAACCATTAAATTGAACTTGCACAACTCATTGATGGGGGCGGGGGGAGGTAAGGGCTACCTACTTGCCCATTCTGACATACAAGACATACAATACAGTTGAAAAACTCATATTAGGGGATCTATAAAAAGTCACCATGTTCAGCTCCACATCAGCTGCACAATGACAGTATAAAAAGTTGGTTAGTAAGTTTTGACCTTGAAAGACGTTCTTTCAAATCATTTAGTGCCAGAGAGAAAAGAGGAGCTCTAGGAATTTGACCTCCTCACTGATCAGCTATCATTTAAGCAATATACCTTGAATCCTTTTACTTAGTTGAAGTGATATACCATAAATTAAAACATATTAGCCATATTTTACCCAACACTTGCTTAGAAGTAATACAATAAAAACTGTATCCCTATGTAAGTGTGATTTTGTGTTTAAGTTCTGTGAGTTCTGCAATGATTCTGTGCCCTGTTTTAGATTTCTTCACTTGAGTCTCTGCCTATGGACCTGTTACTGACTGTCAACTTGAATTTAATATTGTACAAGCTATGCAAAATCCAAGACTGGAATGCTTTCTTGATAGGATAATTTGCCTGAGGGCTACTTACACCGAGAAGAGTCATTCATTCATCCTGGTCCAGAAAAATCACAAGGGGTTTCGATCATCAATGGGAGGCATGGAAAGATTCTTCTCAAAATGTTCCAATTCAAGTATTAATTTACAGTAACTGATAGGTGAAATAATTGCTGCATCTGAATTCCTTCCCCTTTTTTGCAGGCAGTGATGTCTTCGTGGTTTTGAAAAGGAGCAAGCAGTGAATGCTCTTCCATCGCCACAGGGATGGTGACAAGCAAGGGTGACAAACAGGTGCCAAGTTCCAGTGAACTAGTGAGAATGTCTCAACCTGCTACCCTAGCTTCTCTACAAGTCACCTTTCTTATGCTATTTCTCTGCTGGGATGCCCTTATTTCGGCACTGCCCATTGGTCCTGATTACTTGCAACGTGGCTGGCAGAGGCTTCTAGAGGAAGGGGAGAGTTGTGTGGCATGTAGATTGGAAGAATGCCCCACTCCTCGTGGTTGCCTGGCTGGAGTGGTCCTGGATGCCTGTGACTGTTGTTGGGAATGTGCAAATCTAGAGGGACAGATCTGTGACCTGGATCATACCAACCACTTCTACGGCAAATGTGGGGATCATTTAGAGTGCCGCCTTGATTCAGAAGACCTGCAACATGGCGAGGTGCCTGAGCCCCAGTGCACTTGTTTGTCTAACCAAGCTCTTTGTGGCTCCGATGGCAAAACATATGCTCAGATCTGCAAATTCCAAGAGGTGTTTAATTCCAACCCTGAGGCTAATCTCACTGTAGCTCATGAAGGACCTTGTGAATCAGGTAAGGTCCACTGTCGGTCCCTCTTCCCCAATGCCTGTGTGAGTCCAGAAAGTTTTAAATGTTTTGAAAATAAAATAAATGGGAAACAATGATTCAACACTCTTACACTTTCAAAACCAAAAATGTCTGGTGAAGTAAATAATCTGATGGTTTTAAATTGGATAAGAGAGATTGATGAAAAACAACCTGGTTTCAATAATTTTGCAATTCTTATTAGTCTCCCCCCACACACACACAAAAGCTGTTATCTTGAATCAGGGGTTTTCAGCATGCACTGCCATTTATCTACCATATTTCTCTACAAGGACTGTACATATTTCTTAATAGTACACAGTCAGTGTGTATCTATTGTTTCTATGGAGAGTTGCAATCGTAAAGATTTTAAAAAGAATTTAAATAATTGAAGGTAAGGAATCAGTGCTTATTGATGAATTCACCCAGGTAAAACAGTCCTCAGCATTAAGATGAACCTGAATATCTGCAATTCCACATTGACAGACTGTTACTTTCTAAAGCTAGACAAGCCCATGCAATTGTATATAAAAATAATTGCTAGAGTTAAGGTAAGTGTAGAATATTTCATGTGTAACAAACATTATATATTAGGGACATCAGGTGTCATCTGGCATACACATTGGTCTGCACTGATATATTGTTCAAGGAATTCATAGTATACCTCAGGGGTGTCCAAACTTGGGAACTTTAAGACTTGTGGACTTCAACTCCCAGAATTCTGGGAATTGAAGTCCACAAGTCTTAAAGTTCTCAAGTTTGGACACCCCTGGTATAGCTGAACTTGGTAAATCAAACCAGACTAGATATTGTTCTAGATGTCTGCTACTAAAACAGTGTTTACATATTACATATCTCTTCGGTAATAACTGTAAGCAGTGTTCCAATATCTCAGGGGTTGCCACAAAGAAGAGGGAGTCAAACTATTCTCCAAGGCACCTGAGGGTAGAACAAGAAGCAATGGGTGGAATCTAATGAAGGAGAGAAGCAACTTAGAACTGAGGAGAAACTTCCTGACAGTTAGAACAATTAATCAGTGGAACAGCTTGCCTCCAGAAGTTGTGAATGCCCCAACACTGAAAGTCTTTAAGAAGATGTTGGATAGTCATTTGTCTGAAACGGTATAGGGGTTCCTGCCTAGGCAGGGGGTTGGACTAGAAGACCTCCAAGGTCGCTTCCAACTCTGCTATTGTATTGTATTGCTACAATCTAGGCTTGGGGCTTAGTATCCCATTTCCTCTCACCAAATATGAAGTTACCAATGATACAAAGTACGTACAAAATCTCATGAGATACTGAGATGACACTATTACAAAATGGTAATAAACAGGGACTAGACCTGCAAGTGATGGAGGAACTACCTCTAATTTGATCTCCTTATCGTAAGGAAAGGAGATATCCTGAAATAGAAGAATAAACTAGGATTCCATGTTGTTGTTGGTACGGTAACAAAAAGCAAATTCAGGCTGGTTGTGAAGAAACAGAAAAGAACGTGGGGAGATAGGATTGTGATACTAGAAGAAGTGAATGTTTCTAATATTTGGTCTCAAAATGCTATGTGTTATTGGGGGAAAATTGCTGAAAGATTAGAAGCTGCTTTCTAATAAAGCATAAGTTATTTGTCTAGCCTGGCATCTAATATCCAACTGGCATGGTAAGCTGAGGTAAAAATCTACCTCATTGCTACTGAACTTTGTAAAAATCTGAACAAAGCTCTAGAGGTTCCAGAGCTTGAATAAAAGTCACTCTGTATGCAGGACTTGTGCTCTACCTATCAGCCAGCTACCGTCTCTCCCCAGGCATCAGAGCTTAAAACAAGAGGAGAAGTGAGTTAGCTGGATAGCTTAAGTCAAATCCAAGCATTTGACAATAAAGCAAGCTGATTAGCAGCTGCCACAAAGCTGTCATGTTTCCCCAGCAACAGGAGGCAGCAGTAACATCCCTAGAAAGCATTTCATTTAAACGACTGCGACAAAGCCCCGGACCACCGTTTAGGGGCCAAGGGCCCTTGTTCACAGATGTGCCATGATGATGCAAATACATTCTTTATAACAGCTGCTGATGGCCTGGCAAAGCAGCCCTATTCAGCTCAATCATAGAAGGTTTTCCGCTGAAAGGAAACGGAGAGTATAGCGCAATCGTTCATTTATTTGTTCTATTTATATGACCATCCATCTCAAACGTATGACTCTAGGCGGCGATCAAAAAGTAAAAGATAAAATATCATAAAGGCAATAAAAAAACAAATACAGCAGCTGAGATTAAGTAAAGCACAGCATATTTCATCAATTTAATAGGCTTAACCACACAGCATGAGCCTCAGGCTTGGTTCCAAGATAGGTTTTTAAGGCCTTCTTGAAAGCCTATAGGGTTGGGACAAGCCTAATCTGCAGAAGAATGATGTTCCAGAGGGCAAGCATTATAATAGAAAATGATTTCCTCTATGGACCCACCTGATGACTTTCCCTAGTGGATGGGACCTAGAACATGCTTTTCCTGTTGGACCTCATGAGACAAGTGAGGACAAGTGAGGAGAGATGGTCCTGAAAGTAACCTGGTCCCATGCCTTTGCCATTTTGAAAAAGTTTAGATGTTACAAAAAATAAATAAATAAAAATAAGACAGGCCTTGACTACAAGCTAAGTATCAAAAGGTGAGAATGATTTAATCACCGTAAGATTAAAGGATCTCTTAAAATATGTACTAAATGGTAACTTGTAGAAATCATCATCTCTCAAATTGAGCAGAAAAGATAATATCTTCATGGACAAATCATCTAGATATCCTTGGCTTCTCATATCTTTTTTTGGCCTTTCCTAGAGCCCCTTATTGTATCTCCTCCTTATGATATCTGGAACATCACTGGACAAGATGTGATCTTTGGCTGTGAGGTCTTTGCATTTCCCATGGCGTCTATTGAATGGAGGAAGGAGGGTCTGGACATGCTGCTTCCTGGAGATGACCCCCACATTTCAGTTCAGGTAACCCTGAAAATCTAGTCAGCCCTCAGATGGTGGTTGTTTGGGTGTGTGGGGAATATGGTCTTCCCTTTAGCTCTTTGTTATATGGTCCTAAAGTGTCACTATTTTATTTTGTTAGGTTTATTCCCATTTTCCCCCTAGAAGCTCAAGATGGCATATGTAATATTGATTTCTTTTTGTTGTTGGTCCAACAACAACAACACTGTGGGTGAAGTTTGGCTGAGAGAGAGGTCCAAGACATCAACTGAGCTTCCATGATTAAGGGTGAGCTTGAATCTGAATCCCCTAAGTGATTACTTTAAAAATAACAACATCAAATTGGCTCTCAAAGTTCTTCAGATCTTCCATCCTATACACTGCTGATTTGTTTGTTTGTTTGTTTGTTTGTTTTGTTTTGTTTTATTGGATTTATATGCCGCCCTTCTCCCAAAGGACTCAGGGCGGCGTACAACATTAAAAAACACATATCACGAAAGTTAAAAAGAAATTAGAGACATATCCAAAAAACAAACCCAATTAATAGGACAATAACATTTAAAAATGAGATAAAATTAACAGGCCAGGCCAGCTTGCTGGAAAAGCCAACTTTTTAGGGCGCATCGGAAGGACCGGAGATCAGGGATTATGTGAAGCTCTGGGGGCAGCTCATTCCAGAGGGATTTACAACTTCTGCTTCCTTAACAAAAGATGGACTTGCTTAACATATGACAGCCAGCTTTGGAGATGCGCAGATTTCTTCAAATAACCTTCTGTTGGGTTTTTATTTGCTTGTTTTGCTTTGTTTTGTTTTTTTGGCGCTGCTAAAAATATAGTTAACCCATGAACCTGTTCACCATTTTTCTTTTGTTTTTCTTACTGCTAGCTTTAATTACCATTCCATCTTTACTGCTTTTTCTCTTGCTGGGCACAATTACACACATTTGCATTAGCAATTGGAGATATTGTGGTGATCTGTGAATGTTCCTCACATGGATCTTCTTCACAGAGGTTAACAAGCTTGGGAAGCCAGCCTAAAATAGAACTTAAAAGGCTGCAAAGTACTTAGTGTTACACCCTTCCATTTAGAGGGTGTGTGAGGAAATCCTAGGAATCATTTATGGAAACTAACATTTCTACTATTATCTGGAATGTTTGGGTGGGGTAAAAGCTTATGTCAAGTCACAATCTGGTTAGGGGGCTGGGATAGTCCCATGTTAAGTCAAAAGAAACAGGAGGATATTTTTATGATAGCATCTATCATTTAGAATAAGAGACATTTTTGTTCCTTGCATTGTTGCATCAAATTTCAACTACCCGTTTAACATAAGTAAAATCACACTAGTCCACGAAAACAGATGAGGAAAATACAGCTGAACAAATTAAACTGGAGCCAGGAATTGCTTTCCTACAAGAAACAGCTAAAACAATGAGAAAATCTCCAGAGAGAATGTCTGCTGCTATGAGTTAATTAAAAATAGTCTGGGTGTAATGCTAGACAATATGTTGCATCAGAAATGTTTAGTGGAAGAATAGATATTAAGCAATATTACCAAGGTCCTAATGCACTGCTAAATCTGTATGCAGCATGGGATTTGGAGACCTTTTTTAGACAGTGGGATTTTAAGAATGTAATCCTGCCCACATTTATGTTAAGTGAAGTTTAGGGAAAAGAATGATTGTTTAGGCATATTGACCCTCTAGGCTTTACAAAAGATTTGACTTTCATATGCAAACAATTCCAGCCTATCATTATGTATTTATCATTGCCCTCATGCAATTTATTTTTTTGCATATTTGCTCTTCGTGCATGTATATAAATCTTCACACTTGCAATTGTATACATGAAGTTTCCTCACTTAGAGATGTTCATCCAACAGATAGTGGGAAAAGCCAAAGATGTATGAGCAATGTCAAGGGACAGAGTGACTTGGAGCTGATATGTGAGGGTAAATATTGTTTTCCTAATGTGGTGAAGTAATTAAAATGTTGGGTGTGGATCACAGGGGGCACAATGTTCTCCCTCTTGTATTTCTGTAGGGAAGATATTCTAAAATCCCTTTAGTTGAATGTGTGTGCCCATTTGAACTAAAACATACTAGCATTCTTTTATAGGGATTGCCATAGAAATGTGGCATGGATTAGTACTATGCCATGCCAATACCCAGGCAGAACAGATGGGTTTTATGTCAGGCTGTTACTTTATGAGATGAAATATCTTATTCTCCACATAGTAGCCAGATTTTGTATAGCTGCCGGGAAAAAAGGCTGATCGTGCCATTCTATTGATCCATGTTTTAATGTTAAATCTGACTCATTCAGCAAGTCAAAGACTTTAACTTTTGCAAACAGGAGTTTGCTGGTGGAATTTGACAGAAGAGTTTCTAACAAATTTTCTCTGGAGACTGAAAGTTTGTACTTTAGCTAATCTGAGAACCAGAAACAGGTGGAAATACAAGCCTTTCTCCTAGTGCTGCTCCGCCCCCAACCCCCTTCCCAAAGATGAGTGGATAGAAATCTGTAGTTAAGACCTGGAGCTTGTGGCATATTTGTGTACCTACCCAAGAAAATCTTGACCTATATTCACAGCAGGTCCAAACTTGTGTACTTCTCGAAGAAAAAGTGAAGATTGGAGCAATAAGGAGGCGCTTCAGCTGATGAGAAAGAATTCACCAGATTTATTTATTTCTTGGATTTCTAAACCGCCCCCTCTCCCAAAAAGGGACTCGGGGCGGTGTAATAGTAAAGATCATAGTAAAGAAACACTACGATGGAAACTGATAGTAGAATCAATACTCTATAAGGAAGAAACTCAAATACAAATGCTGTCATAGCATTGTCTCAAGATCCTTCCTCAGATGAGGAATCATTTCCAGAAACCTACAGTATGTTGCCAGGCACCATGTAACTTGAGTTACCACTGACTTCAACTTTCTTAAAATGAACACTACAATTTTGTCCCAAACTTGGAACTTCCTCTATGTAGCCTCAAATAGGCCAGCAGTTGAAAAGTGAACAACAATGGGCAGAGAGGAGTGCTGAACTTCACAAAGAACAGCAAGACTTTGCAAGATTACTCAGGAGAAATCTGCTAGGGGAAACAAAAATTGTTGTGGGTCAAAACAGGATCAGAAGCAGCTGCTATCTAAAGATCATCATGGACTTATATCACAGAATAATACTATTCTGTGGTGACTCCATGAAATTCCTACTGCAGTCTCCTCCCTATCAGGTTTTTTTTTCCCTGGAAATTTGACTTAGTTTAGTTTGGATTCATAACCTGGCTGTTGTTTTTCCCCTAATGCATAGTTTGCATGTAAGATAGCCTTCACACGTATAGTTTTGGACTGGATTAATCACCTTGAGATAAGCCTGACATATTTATTGCTATCGAAGCAGATAGTCGTAGCCATAGCCATAGCCATAGCCATTTGTGAAGCCTTGATAGGAATAAGCCTAGTGAGTGAAAATAATCAAGAGAATCAAGAAACAAAAGTACGTAAAGATATTGTGCATCATGTACTCAGAAATAGTTTTCAAACCTTTGTGGCTGCAATGGGCTCAGATTTTATTTATTTATTTATTCTTCGCATTTCTAGACCGCCCCCTCTCCCAAAAAGGACTCGGGGCGGTGTACAGTCCACACAACAAATAACAAATACTTAATACAAATATAAATATAGATATAAATATACATATTGAGGAGGTTAAAAATTAAAAGAACTGTACAGAAGAATATAAATATGGATCTAGAAGCCCTAAAATCAATTAAATTTAAAACCATACCCTTAAAATAACCAGATGAGAATATATTTCCAGGAGGTAACAGTTGTGACAGTTATAATTATGCCAGGCCAGCTAATCGAAACAGGTGAGTCTTCAATTTTTGTCGGAAGGAGCGGAAGTCTGTGGTGGTTCTAATATCGGGGGGGAGGTCATTCCAGAGGGTTGGGCCCATCACAGAAAAGGCCCTACTCCTTGGCGCCACCCGCTGGCATTGCCTGGTGGACGGCACCTGGAGAAGCCCCTCCCTGTGAGAGCGGATTGGCCGCAGGGATGTATGTGGGAGGATGCGATCCCGCAAGTAACTAGGTCCTGTGCCATGGAGCGCTTTAAAGATGGTAATCAGAACCTTGAAACACACCCGAAAAACCACAGGTAGCCAGTGCAGCTCGTGCAGGAGTGGTGTTACGTGGGAGTATCTGGAACTCCCCATGACAACCCGCGTGGCCGCGTTCTGGACTAGCTTCTAGGGGAAGCCCCATGTAGAGAGCGTTACAGTAGTCTAGGCGAGACGTCACCAGCGCATGAGTGACTGTGCTAATTCAGAAGAAGAGATGCTGAAGGATGGAAGACAATAAATCCCTAAAAGGCAGAGGGAGATGCAACTGTGACAAAGAAGAGCGATGGTAATTGGTAATTCTCTACTATGAAGAAGCGAAACACGCGTATGTTTCCCAGACACATCGGCTTGTGAGGATTACTAATTGCTAGGAGCAATCCTTAAGGATATGGCAATAGCAATAAACTTAGACTTATATACCGCTTAGAGAGGGCTGTAAAAGCAGAGTCAGCATATTTCCCCCAAAAATCTGGGTCCTCATTTTACCCACCTTGAAAGGATGGAAGGCTGAGTCAACCTTGAGATTTGAACTGCCGAACTACATCTAGTAGTCAGCTGAAGCAGCCTGCAGTACTGCACTCTAACCACTGCACCACCTCGGCTCTTCTAAAAATATGGAATGCTTCATGAATTTAGGTGTCATCTTTGCGCAGAAGCCATGCTAATCTTCTCTGTATCGTTCCAATTTTAGTATATGTGCTGCCGAAGCAAAATAACATCCTAAGCATATCAGATCAAACAATTATTGGCCCCTGCTGATACCTATGGTGTAGGACAAAACACCATAAACTTTAGCAATCTTAGAAAAAGGTCAAGACTTTGGGGGCTCAGGCAGCATTCTCATCCATCATTCATGCAAGTGGACCAAACATCCTTTCTTACAGATCATTCACTGCAGTGGTAGGTTGCAGGCAGTACGCCCTGGTGCGCACGTACCGGTGCCTGCCGGAAGCAGCAGCCACCATACTGGAACAGTGCTTTGGAGGGCCTACCTGCCGGCCCTCATTCCTTACCTGTATTTGAAGGAAATGGGCCATCTGTGCACTCACGCGCAGTGTACGGCGCCTGTGCAATGCTCTGCCGAGCAGCTGGAGCATCGCAGGCGGTGGGTGCGCAAGACTAAGTGGGATCAAACATATGTTTTGGTTCTCACAAAAATGGATTTTAATGTGAGCTAATATCTCTAGAATTTCATGGTAGGAAAATCTTGTGGCAAACTGAATATGAATCAACAAGGAAAATGCAGCTTGGTTCCATTTTATTGTGTTTGGATCATATTTCATTTCGTACCGTGTCCAGATCTGGGCATCACACTTTAAGGAGGATTCGGAGAAACAGGAACAAACTTAGAAAGGCAGCAAGGATGATTAGGATATTACAAATAAAGCCTATAAAATGAGATTGAAAGTGCTAGACGTTAGAAGAGAAAATAGATTGGGGGATAGCATTATTTAAATACCTGATAGGAATTCACACTGAAAAGGGCAATATCTTTTCTTTATTACTTCAATACACGGAATAATGAATTTAAGTTAGAGAAAAATAGATTCCAACTGAATTCTAAGAAAAAAAATCTTTTTTTTTTACAATCAAACCAATTACCCAGTGAAATTGACTCCCCTTCATTCTAAGTCAGTGGTTCTCAATCTGTGGGTCGGGACCCCTTTGGGGGTTGAATGACCCTTTCACAGGGGTCACCTAAGACCATTGGAAAACACATATTTTTGAAAAAAATATGGAAAACATAAAATAATCTTATGGTTGGGGGTCACCACAACATGAGGAACTGTATTAAAGGGTTGCGGCATTAGGAAGGTTGAGACCCACTATTCTAAGTGGTCAAACCAAGACTTAGTAGCAATTCATCAAGGTTGCTTTAATTTGGATGTATGCCCTAAGCCAGTGATGGCGAACCTATGGCACACGTGCCACTTGTGGCACGCGGAGCCATTTGTCAGGGCACGCGAGGCGCTGCACTGGCCAGCTGAGTTCACCTTTTTAAAAGCTATTTTTCGCCTTCCCCAGGCTCCAGAGGCTTTATAGGAGCCTGTGGAGGGCGAAAAGAGCCTCCCCCGCCCTCCCGGAGGCTTCAGGAACCGTCCCTGATGCCTTCGGAGTGCTTAAAACGACCCTCCGAGCAACTCGGAAGTCACTTCTGGTTTGCTCAGAGCGTGGTTTTAAGCACTCCGAAGGCTTCAGGGAAGCCTCCAGACGGTCCCTGAAGCCTCCGGAGGGCCTCCGGGAGGTCGGGGGAGGCTCATTTCGCCCTCCCCAGGCTCCTATAAAGCCCCTGGAGCCTGGGGAGGGCGAAAAAAGCATGTAAAAATGGGGGGGTCACGCGTTGCATTATGGGTGCAGCACGCCCGCACTTGACCCCCCTGCGCTCCCCCCACTTGTGGCATGCGAGCCAAAAAAGGTTCGCCATCACTGCCCTAAGCACTGGATGAGACAAAGACCTAGTTGCCCTTTTCCAATTCCAAGCTTCTCCCAGTGGTTGAATTTGGCCCAGTCACTCCATTTTAAAGAAGCTTGTTTTACAGGATTGTTGCTGTGGAGATTACATGAAGATAGACTGAATTCCTTCAGAAAATGTGGGATATAAGTCCACCAAGGAAACTACAAATGTTGAATTGTCTGATCAGTCTAATAGTACTTCACAATATAATATATCTCTAAAATATTAAGAGATAGATGAGATTTCTAGCAATTTGGAGTGCAACGATCAAACTTTGGGTATACAATACATAGTTATGTGTATGTGCTCTCTTTCCTCCTGATTCTGTAAAAAAAAAAACCTTTCCCTTCTGGTTCTGTCCCTGCCAATACATTACACATTTTAGAATCTGTTTCAATTTTGCAGTGCTGTTAGATAACTAAATGGCTATTCCAAGACAGTTTTTTTAAATCTGTAAATTGATTATGCAACATATTTTTTTTATTTTGGATGCAATTCACTGTTCTGATCTGACAGTGAAAGGAAAAATCTGCATGTAGGCATTTACATAGAGACATGGTTTCCGTGTATCCTGTTTACAGAGAAGGCTAAGAAATGAAGACAGTAACTTCCAAACTTCCTCATTTAGGCTTTAAAAGAAGAAAGGGAACATATACTGCTGCTGGTTCCATCTGCAAATAATTTAGATTATTTTCCATTATGGAAAGAACAGCAACATACATTGGTATTTTACATCAGTCTGAAATGTCTAGCACATGCCCAAGTACAAAATACATATGCATATTATGTGCACATAGGATTAAATGCATGCTTTTAAAAAAAAACTTAAGTTCCATATACATTATGTATGTGTAATCATACACCCACAATGTGCTTTGGAATCAGGCTAAAGAAAGAGTCAAAAATAGGATGGAATCCAACACTTTCCAAATATATATGGAGCTGGTGGGATGAGCTGTTTTCCCTAACCAGTGGGAATGTGAAAAGAGAGCAGAGCTGAAAACGGTAAAAAGACAAATGTCAAAGTGCAATGTTAAATATATATCCATGAATTTAATAGTTAAACATATTTGTTTTTATTGTGGTGCCTGCCTTTGCACCAATCTGCCCCTGAGATTCAGATGGACCCAATTCACTTAGTTTGACGAAAGCTTTAAAAACTTGGCTTTTACTCCAGGTTTAGTCTAAAATGATAGATGAATCCATCTTCTCGAAGATGAAGTATATATGATAAGTGCAATATGTTATCTGATGTGTTGGTAATCAAATTCATTACTTTTGTTGATATAAGGTTTTTTTTAAAAAACTTGCAATAATATTTGGAGATTTTTATTTGATGTACACTACACAAAGTTGCAGTTATACAAAGTTAGGTGACTATATAAATCTTCTAAATGCTGTGTAGTATGATGGTGGAGACTTTCTCAGATAAAATGCTCAGCATAATAGTCCTGCCAAAAGACAGATAACAGGTTTGATATTCCAGATTTGCAGCTTTTAAAACTCAGAAAAATGCCAAATGTATTTTTATTTTAGATATACTAATTAAAGGCATGTATTTGCATGAATGAGTATAAAACAATATGATCCAGGGAGTTGTGCTGAAGCCAACACTTGATCCTACGTGAGTTATATTTTAGAATATTAAGCAATAAACTTTACGTTACATGTGGACGATATCTCTAGCTTTCTATGAAAATCCATGTATACCTGATTCCTTTTTCATGTGTAACAAAAGAATAACATAAACAAGCACAATAATGTTAAAAAGAAACAAAAGAAGATGAACCAAAAAATAAAGCATGGGAAAAGTAAAGGAAGACATTTAACTTATTTTCAATGTTTAAACATTTAAATTATATGAAATTAGGTCTGGGCAACTGGCAAGTAATTTGCATTTATTACTTTGTCTTTTGCCATGTATATGTCACTCCAATTCAGAAACTCTGAGTAGTTTATAATAACCAAAGACAAAGTCGGATAAAAGCAATAGAAAGAAACTCAATATAGCTCATAACACCCAGCCCAGTGGATCTGCAAATTGCATAATCTTTCATCAAACCACTCCAGAAGGGTGTCTTTTTACAACTCTTCATAACTAATGAAGAGGGAGTGTTTTAATAGCTGATGTAGGCTGTTCTAGAAGAGAAGGGTTATCACTAAAAAAAATTAGCCAAAGGGTTTCCTGCATTGGAGGAAGGATTCTCAGCAAGCCTTCGCTTTGTAATCTCATCAGTTGAGCAAATTCCACCCAGAGCAGAGGGTTTCACAAATATCCAGATCCTAAGCAAATGGAATTAATTCAACAAAATGCTTTTTAAACATACCGGATCCCTCAGAAGAAGGTGTAGAGTAAGGATTGTTTTTAATTTCTATATGTTGGAAGTATGGTTTGGGCCTGCTTTACAGTGTCACTGTGTTGCTTTAAAGTTTATAAAGAATTAAATAGAGTGCTCAGAAAAGAAATGAGTCAAAGATGTTGAATACAAATGACTGTATATGTGTTAAAAAATGGGGAGTTTGGATTTGTCACGCATGGGCAGCGGTTAAGAGTAGTGCATGATTCTAGTACAGTGTTTCTCAAACTTGGCGACTTTAAGTCCTGTGGACTTCAACTCCCAGAATTCCCCAGCCAGCTATGCTGGCTGGGGGATTCTGGGAGTTGAAGTCCACAGGACTTAAAGTCGCCAAGTTTGAGAAACACTGTTCTAGTATATCAAAATCAAAGATGGAAGATATCCCTACATTTTCTACCGACTATGGGGAAATGAATCAACATGATTCTGCATAGTGAAGTTTTAATTTGTTGTTTGAACGTTGACACCATGTGATATTTACTGCAATTATTCTATTATGTATTTATCTTCTATACCAAAGCCAATGCAGAGTAGTCATAGCCATTTTACCCATGGAAGCTCAGTGGGTGATTTAAGCCTAATTTCTCTCAATCTAACCTATCTGTCAAAATTGTCTTACAGTCATGGATAAAAACAGCAGGAGAGTTATCAATAAATCCCATAAAAAAGTTTTTAAAAAGGGTTTCCCCCAATGGAATCATACAATATACAGAGAGAGATTTAAAATTTGTCTTATGTAATTGGCTGCAGTTTAGGGGAGGTCCTCAGAAGTATGAGGTAACCAGCTGGCTTCAAATCCAAGCTGTGCGGTCGACTGATGAAGGAAGGTATCATTGTTACGCAAGAAACAGTGTCGGGCAAGTGGCAGCTCCTGCCAGCCTTATGGTCCTCACTCCTGGTACGTAGAAATTAGCCTTAAGTCATTCCTTTAGCCAACCTGTTTGTCTCAATAGTTGGTTTTCTCTTGTGTCCACCAGTACCCACATGTGTTTTCTGTATTCCAGAAGCTGCTAATGTCTATCTAGCCATTAGTTCCTATTTTATATATCTTGTGACAGCATAGAGATTGAATTTAGAAATTTGGAAGTATGGAAATTCCTTCCCAATTTCACCAAGTAAATTATTTATTTTCTGTGACCCATAAAATGCTGTTGATATAAAAAAATAAATGCTGTTTTGCAAAGAAAGGGAACGGTGTTTCTTCTTTGCATTTCAAACAGCACTTTGTAAATGCATGGCGTTGCCATCAAAATAGCAGCCTTTGTCCCATTGTTAGCAAAAGGATAGATGACTTCCTCCAGATCTTTTGGAGTTCGGCTACTATCAGATCCACAAGCTTGGTCACTGGAATTATCTGAAATATCTACAACTGATATGCTAATTGCCTGACAAATAGTTTGACAGTTACAACTATGCTGATAGATGGTAAAATTCATAGGCAACACCCATTATCCAGTTAACATGACTTATTATACATTATAATTTGGAAATGTAATTATTTTAGTCAACAATTATTAAGCAGTAGATAAAGGAGGACAGTAACTCATTTCAGATGGTAACCATATGCTTTGTGTCCTATATTTGCAGATCAACTGAATTTAACCTCACTGGCTCTGCCCAAGGGGCCCAATCTGGGATCGAATGATGACTGGGGGAGTGATGAATTGTATGATTATTACTGAGAAGGACATATAGAGGACAGCACTCATAATGCAGGGTCATTTGTATTCTTTCCCATTTGAACATTTATTTCATCATCAACCGGTGCCCCAGTTCCTTAGAATAATAATTAATATGGAAACTCTAGGGTGAATGTAAGGAAGTCAAAATATTTTTTTTTTCTATGGAGAACTTTAGTATAAGTTAATTCTGGGTAGACCAAATAAATATACTTAATTGTATGTCCAGTCCCTGGATGACAAGTACATCAAAGCAAGTAGAAGAGAAGAAGTGATTGTATTTAACTGATGCAAATTAAATGGACATTAAAAAGGACTTTGATTAGCTTTGGAGGGAGTATAATTTCATTGATTTGATGCATCACATTCATAATTATTCCTTTTTAGTATAGCCTTTATTGTCATTGTACATCATGTATACAATGAAATTGGTTAATTTTCTAATTGCCTTTTCTAGATTAGACAACATTGATGTATATAATTCAAGTAGCAGAGATCTTGGAGAAAAAAAAGAAGCCTTTTCCTTTTAATGGGAAACCTAAGAGTTCAGCCTAAGAACTAAAATCTCTGGCAACATTCAGTTTAACTGCCTGTTTGGTACATTAACGAATTTAAATGTTCGTAGTTGTAACTAATGACCTAGTTACATGCAGGATCGCATCCTGCCCCACACATCCCTACGACCAATTCGCTCACACAGAGAGGGACTTCTCCGGGTGCCGTCCGCCAAACAGTGTCGGGGGGCGACACCCAGGAGCAGAGCCTTCTCTGTGATGGGCCCAGCCCTGTGGAATGACCTCCCCCGTGACATCAGGATTATTTCCGATCTCCGCTCCTTCCGTGTACAGTTGAAGACCCACCTCTTTCAATTATCTGGCCTGGCTCAACCGTAATTTTTCATATTCCTCCTGACTGTCTTTTTTAAATTTTAAATTTTTATTGTATATTGGGCTTTTATTATTGGGGTATGTTAATGGTTTTAATTGTCTAAATGTTGTAATCTATTACCTCCTCCGTGCATGTATGTCTTTGTATATATGTATGTTTATATATGTCCTAGTGTACGCCGCCCCGAGTCCTGCCTGGAAAGGGAGCGGCTAATAAATCCAAATTTATTATTATTATTATTATTATTATTAAAGGAGGAAAGATTAGATCAACAGGGAAGAAAACTGCTAAACAAGTTTGGGAACAGCTTTTAAAATGGAAGCCAGATTTCAAAGGTTGCCAAAACACATACTGTATGTAAACTGGATGAGGCGTGCAGGATATTATTTGGTGAGGCCTATGTTGTCACAGCTTTGGGTTTCCTCGTTGCAGAAAGAAGAATGAATATCAATTAAAAAGTGCTGATCAAAGAGACCGCAACTGGAGTCCTCCAAAAATAGTAATACTGGTCAGTGTCTCTATTGTGAATTTAACTATTCTTCAGCTTCACTGCTAACTGGAATTCATAGTATATGCCACCTTTGTTTTTTCTTTTCTTTCAAAGCCTGGAAGTCTATATTTACATACGATATATGAAAAAACCCAAACCCTGTCTCAAGGTAGTTTCTTTCAATTGTGAAATCTGGTATTACATTCAGAAAAGCCTAAAATGAAATGAGCATGAATGGCTCAATTTCGATTAGGACCTAAATATATCTGATCATGATGACCCAAACAAAGCTATAAATGGTGAAGCAGTGAATGTAGCATTTGAGCATTGGAATTTAAGCTATGACAGCTGCATTGATCTGTTCAGCCATAAAAATAAGTAGGTACAGTTGAGTTAGTTATTCTGTCTAATCTACCTTATTTTTTGTATTGCTGGCAGAATTAAAACAGGCAGGATGTGTGGGCCAATTACCTTCCCTTATGCATTACTAGAATGGCTAAAATTCATAAAAATAATAACTAATGTGTGCTCAACAAAACAGCACATTTGGATGTTCATCTTGGTCTCTATCTATCCTACTCAAAAAGTCCTGTTCCCTCAATTCTGGATGCTTCTTCCCCCATGTTATTTTCTCTATGTATGAACTCACCTAATTCACAAGACCAAAGACAGTTTACAAACAATAAATAATAGCTACAAATAATATTCCAATTATACAAGCTAAAACCATCACATTATGATTCTGACCCAAATACCCTGCAAAACAAAAAAATCTTAAATGCCTTCTTATGGGTTGCAAACTTAGGAACTTCATAGACATTAGAATTCCAGGTATTCCAAAGTAAGGGCAGCCATCAAAAGGATATTGACACAAACATGCATATACACACACCAGTATCTTTGTCAGGGTCCCTAATAACATCCAAAAGTAAATCAGAGTCCTAGGCAAAGGATTCCTCAAAATTCCAATTTATTAAGAGAGTCCTGTTGGCATATCTGGGAAAACCTGAATCTGAAAGCTTCCAGATTTTCCCACCCAGTTGTAAGTTCAAGATCCTGCCCCTCCACCCACAAGTAATAATAATAATAAATTAATAAATTTGAATTTATTAGCCACTCCCTCTCCAGACAGGACTCGGGGCGGCGTACAATAACACATATAAAACATAAAACATATGTACAAACACATAAACATCCAAATACACACACATACAAAGACATACATGCACGGAGGAGGTAACAAATTACATCACGTTTAGACAGCTAAAAATCACCATTAAAATACCCCACTAGTAATAACAGAATTTAAAAATTTAAAAGAACTGTCAGGAGGAATGAGAAAAATATTTACGGTTGAGCCAGGCCAGATAATTGAAAGAGGTGTGTCTTCAGCTGTACACGGAAGGAGCGGAGATCGGAAGTAATCCTGATGTCACGGGGGAGGTCATTCCACAGGGCTGGGCCCATCACAGAGAAGGCTCTGCTCCTGGGTGTCGCCCCCTGACACTGTTTAGCGGACGGCACCCGAAGAAGTCCCTCTCTGTGTGAGCGGATTGTTCGTAGGGATGTATGGGGCAGGATGCGATCCTGCATGTAACTAGGTCCTGTGCCATGAAGCGCTTTAAAGATCATAATCAAAACCTTGAAACGCACTCGGTAGACTACAGGAAGCCAGTGCAGCTCGCGCAGGAGAGGTGTTACAGGGGAGTATCTAGTCCTCCCCATAATCACCCGCGCGGCCGCGTTCTGGACCAACTGCAGTCTCCGAGTGCATCTCAAGGGAAGCCCCATGTAGAGAGCATTGCAGTAGTCCAGGCGAGACGTCACCAGCGCATGGGTGACTGTGCGTAGGGCATCCGGGTCCAATAAGGGGCGCAATTGGCGCATCAGGCGAACCTGATGGAACGCACCCCTTGCCACGGCTGTTACATGGTCATCCATGGACAGCCGGGCATCCAGGAGGATGCCCAAATTGCGCACCCATTCCATGGGGGCCAGTTGCTCGCCCCCAATGGCCAGAGATGGAAGCAACTGGTTGAACCGGGAGGCCGGAAGCCACAGCCACTCCGTCTTGGAAGGGTTGAGTTTTAGTCCATCACATGGTCCAATCTTCCACTGCCACACTGGCAGCTTCCACCCAACCAGTTCCAGCCAGGTGCAGAGACAAAGGATGACCTTGGCTTTCTATAAAGAATTTTGTTATGGCTACATATCACCCAACTCCGTATAATCCCCCCTCCCATTTTCCCACAATAGAAAAATGCATAGTAAAACAATAGAAAGTGTGGCAGGCCTGAGGTCCAAAAGAAAAGATGGCTTGCAGGCCTGACACTCTTCACAGGAAAGAGACCTGTAACATCTCCTGAAAGCATGCATGGGATAGGTCATGATCTTTGGGGGATGGTAATCCTCTAAGTACTCAGTGGCCAAGCCATGTAGGGCTTTATTGAATGCAGAAGCAAACTTGTAAACAAGCATAATACTAGAATTGGTGTATCCCTCCTAAATCCCTTAATACTTTTTTAGCAGATGTACCATAACATTCTGGACCAATTGTAGCTTTTGGATTTTCTGCAGAGTGGTTTCATATAGAGCAGTAGTGGGTTCCTGTACCAGTTAGTACTGGTTTGCTTCATCCGTGCGCGTGCCACACGTTGCTCGTGCATGCGCAGTTGACAAATTTATTCTGCACATGAGCAGAAACATGCCGGCAATGGCAGAAGAGACAAGGGAACCGTTCAGAGGTGTGGCCAGCATGGGTCACTGCTGGTTCTGCAACCCAAGCCAAATCACCAGCTGAAATTGGGCAAAAGCATCCTTGGCTGTAGCATCTATCTGTTCCTCTAGCAAAAGCCTTGAATTCCAGAACACCCACCTCTATATCTAGGAACCTGCTTCTTCAAGAGAAGTGCAATCCTATTGACAGCCAATGATAAAACAAAAATTGAGCTACGTAGTTCAAGTATTGAAAACAGCAACTCTGTCTTGCTAGGATTTATTTTGAATTTTGGCTCATTCATATTATCATAGCCTTCAGGCATCAGGCCAGGATTTTGATTGCAACCACAACCTAGCCTGGGCATGCAATTACTGCTCAGTATCATTAGCACAAATATTATATTTCACATAAACAGATGTAAAACCCCCATTGATTAATATAGATGCTAAGTAATACCCGAGAAGAACAAAATCCAGACACTTCACATTGGAGCAAGTACAGGTATGATTGTTGTACCCCTATGCACAGAAATGGAGATTGCCCACTAGGGAAAGAACAGAAATACTGGGAAACAGTGCCTCCAATCCCCAACCTAGTAAGCACGGATCCTATCTACAGGCACTAGGATATGCCACAGAGAACCCAGGTTACATCCTTCCTTTCAATAAACTCAAAATAATCCCCAGATAGTCTTGCAAATTGTCATGTGAATCATCTCATTAAAGATAGATCCAAATCCAAGAAATTGTATACAAATTTTACCTGTAAAAAAGCTCATAAACCAAAGTGTCCTATTGGAGAATGTTCCCCTGATTTCTTTTCCAGAAGAAAGTTGGGCATGAGTTGATAGATATGAATATGCAGACATAATAAATATGGAAAAATAAGGATGCTTTGCCATTCTTATTATCATAGTATATCCTCCCACCTTCATACCTGTGGAGCAGCAGGGTTTGATCATCTATTTCTCCTTTTTAATTTTCTTAGGTATGATATATGGTTTCTTAAACTGTATTTCTCAATGTGATTCAACTCTTAGCCTCCACCTCAGCACCAGTGATCCTGCACTTGCCCAAAATCAGGACTGAGAAACTCTGGCCTGTTCTTGACTTATAAATCTTTTGTTATATCATCAGTGGGTGAGAAAACATGTTCATTGCTCTCTGTTATGTATGAAATTGGCTGACTGTATAAAAGAATTAGTTGGCCTCTAGAGTATAGCTCAGCGATGGGATGCAGGTTCAAGAATTAGTTCAATACCCACATTATAATTTTGGTCTAGGGCTTTTTTAAACTCACAGCATAACAGGAAGCCGATGTTGCTGATACACACTAGTTTCTCCAAGACTTTCTGCAGAATACACCATCTTCTATCTCTAGTCCTTACTATTGCAGAGCTTTAGCCAGCACTTCTCTGACCTAAACTTGCATTTCTTTTTCTCATTGTCCAGCCGAATTGAAAATATTAGTGCTGTTCCAAAATAGAACAAATAGTATTTTCTGAAACACTGATAAACAATCCTGGTTAATCAAAAGATGGTAGTTTAAAACTTTCCTAGTCTGCTTTTAACTTTTCTCAGGTCTACCCCAAAAGAAAAGAAAAGAAAAAAAAGAAAGCATTCCAACGGTTAAGCGCACTTCTTTTCTGATTGTCACAACTTACAAATCCTTTTAAAAAGCTACTGTTTCTAGGTTCCCTCAATGGAACAACATCTTACTTAGTTAAGAAAATCTGGTGGACAGTCTGTTTCTGAACTAGGATCAGCAAACAATAGAAAAACAGCATTGTCTCTTGATAGGATCCATATGGATTCCTTTGACTCTTGGAAATTGGTTGTTTCAAGTCTGGGAGCAATTCATCATGTTATAAATGGGTTTCTGACACATAAACAACATTTATGCCCAGTGAGCAGAACATAAATGTGAAAGACTTGAACAGCCCTCTGATGGGGATTACAGTTATGCCCAACCTTATATCTGGCTGTTTATATGAGACAGAAGCTACATGATAATACATTGAAGGGATATGATTTTACTTCAGCCCCGCAATTATGAATATGCCTGTATGGACAATGCGTGTGCAAATTCTATATATACAATTCTCCACCATTCAAGTTCATCAGCTCGGTCGTTTCTACCCAGTGACCCAGCAATTTGAAACACTGGAGAGTAGATGGAAACCACACATTTTACACTCTGTCTCAGAAATGCTCTTTCAAATTATTTGGTTTTCTGATGTTAATAGCAAAGAACCAGCACTCTGCTTCTCCTTCACCCTGGGAATAAACAATCCGGCAACATAATAGGCCACATTTTGGGGGGCCACATGCGAACCTTATCAGTCATTCGTGGTTTAAATGGTTTCTAAGGAGATCAGAAGCTTCATGAAGTACCTACGTAGATCAGTGTTTCTCAACGATGGCAACTTTAAGATGTGTGGACATTAATTCCCACAACTCCCCAGCCATTCCCCATGCTGGCTGGTGAAATCTGAGAATTGAAATCCACACGTATCTTAAAGTTGCCATTGCTGAGAAACTGGTCTATATTACTCTTGTGTTATGACACCTGATTCATTTTTTAGATTTAGATTTAGATTTCTCCTGGACTATATCATCACAGTTTATTTAACCATGAGGTATCCCTGTTGGCAGCTTAATATTTGCCATTGACAAGCCCAGATAACCAAAAATAATAATCCTATGCTTTGTTTCCTGTTGTACCAGTTGGAGTAGTAGCTCAGGTGCAGAAAGTTGACTTTGATTCCTTCCCATCATCAAATCTGTCAACTGCGGACTTCATTCAGGCTGCAGCTACACTGGGCTGCCTATTCTTCTGCGGCAGCAAGAGTCTCAAGGGGAACAACTCTTTCTTGTTTCAACACCACTTAAAAATTAAAAGAAGAAAATCACCTCCTCCTCAGCTCCAGACCTAAGGTTAATTGTTTGGAATCTGTCACTGCCACAGAAGTTAATTAAAGTTATTTGTTGTTACATTAAAATATGCTGGTTCGGCGCTCCTGGTGGGGCATTGCGGATCTCCAAGAGATGCCTCAGCAGCTTCAATTAACCCCGCTGAGCCTGAACCTCCTGTATCTACCCACATCACCCACTATTTCAAGCAAGTTCATCACACTTCTTTTCTGTTTTGTTTTTGGCAAAATACTTTGAGTGATAAGAAAAAATAAAGTAGAATCATCACTTTGTGTCATTGCAATTCCGTCTGGAAGAAAGTGTCATCTGTTGGATTTATTTTGGTTTGAAAGACACAGAACCCCTGCCAGAAAAAATAGTGGCTACTGAGTGTTTCCTTTCTCTGGCTGTTCTCCTACTAAGATATTATGATAGCTGCGGGCTATTTGGGGTAGTCAGTCAGCCCTGGGCACCAACTGGAAAATTCCTCTGTTTCTTGCATTCAACTTCATTATTATCCTCTGCTATGCTGGCCATCACACAGGCCAGGATGAACCAGGGGAAACTTTGATCCTTCATCTTCATTTAAATTAGTTTTCCTCTGGGCGATGGACCAAAACAAGCTTTGCCATAATAACTGTTTTGTCTTTGTTACTCTTGGAGAAGTCTGCAAAGTTTTAATAATGCCCTAGAGAGGCTCACTATCCTAATGGTGTTTTATTTTTTAAAAAATAAAGTTGTTCAAACTAGGCTTTAGTATATTTTCTTCATTACTAATATTTAACAATAATAACTGCAGAGAGAGGAGGGGAGAGGAAGAAGAAGAACTCCAAGCCTATGGTGCAGGCATTGGCAAACCATTTCATTAAAAAAAAAAACAGCCCACATAATTTAGTGTTTGTGCAGCAGAAAGCTTTCTGAAGCGCTTGCCTAGCCTTGAAATATCATGGTTCTTTGGTCTGGGTTTCATCATGTATCCACTACACCAGGGGTGTCCAAACTTGGGAACTTTAAGACTTGTGGACTTTAACTCCCAGAATTCCCCAGCCAGCCATGCTGGCTGGGGAATTCTGGGAATTGAAGTCCACAAGTCTTAAAGTTCCCAAGTTTGGACACCCCTGCACTACACAATCCATTTGTCAAAAAAAGAAAGAAGTGGACTTCCGGTTCCGGCGGCTACGGCGACAGGCAAGCCTTTGCCTGCTCCCACTTTCCCGGTGGGCTTCCCCCGCTCCGGGGGGGCACAGGACGCCTCAGAGGAGGCGTCCTGCCGAGGGAGCGGCTCGCGGAAGGCCCCTGCATCGGCGGCGGCTGGTGGGGGCTTCTCCGCCTCGCTCTAGGCACTGGGGAGCAGCTGGAGGGCGCGCACGCGTCTCGCCCCATGCCGAGCGGACAACGTACTCTTGAAGGAAGCAGCGGCGGTATGGTGAGAGGCTTCCTCCCCTCATTCCCTTCCTTTTGAAATAATGGACTTTTCAGCACTTTTAAAAAACTAAACTTTCGGATCTTCGCTAGAGGTGCGGCTAGAGGGAGGGGGGTTTCCCCCCCCCCTTGGACAAACGGCTTGAGAAGATTCTGCTTTCACCCCCAGGGGAAGGAGGAGGGGGGAGAGCCAACTAAGGATGCCTCACCCCTTTAAAAGTGACTTTTATTGGATCTAGCTCCAGAACTTATGGGTGAACTGAGAACTTTTTGAACTTTTAAAATTTTATTATGCCTCTGAGCCCAAAGCTGGCAGGGCAAGATGGCACACTTCCGTTGTCTTCATGAACTGTGAAACCTGACTCCACCTTTAAAATTCAGGCTTCCGGTCTTTGTCCCGGAGTCACCCAGAGGAATCTCTTGTGGATTGTTTTTTTTTTCTGAACTCTTTGGAGGAAAAACTTTCATCTATTGCTAGAGTAACTAAAGAAACTCCCACCTGTTTGGATCCTCTGCCTTCTGGATTCGCCTGCCTGCTCTACTTCTCCAGCTGCCCAGTTTCTACACTGACTGGTCTCCTTGTTTTATAAACCATGTCTCCAAAAAGACCACCTCCTGGAAAGCCTGGCTTTGCTACTTCTGCTCCAGCGTCTGCAACGTCCAGCCCAGCCACACAGTCAAAGATAACAGAACTGATGCAACCTAAGACTACAGAGATAGACCTTCAACAAATGCTTCAACAAATTTTGCAGGGCCAGGAGGAAATTAAGAAACAGTTAAGGGAAATGAAAGATGAAATTAAAGAGAATCAAGCTCAAATTTTTAAGAATTCACAGAGACTGGACCTTGTGGAGGGTGGGGTGGCGGAGGCGAAGGGGGGGGGGGTAGAGGCCTTACAGAAGGGGAACAAAGAACTTGATATCCAGCAAATGAAAACAGAGTTTGAGAGAATGTCCTTTTATCTTAGATTTCAAAATGTAATAGAAGTAGATGGGGAAAATATAAGGGACATTATGACTAATATTCTAGCTGAATACATACACAAAGATAAACACCAGATGGAATGGGAAATAGACCTAGTTTATAGAGTGAATTCAGCATATGCCAAAACACACAATGTACCCAGGGAGGTTCATATTAAATTCCTTAGGAAAACCACAAGAGATGAAATTCTGGGTGTACAAAGGGGGCAAACACTGACATACCACGACAGGGAGATAACCATTCTGAAGCAGATTCCCAAAAAAATTAGGGAAAAAAGGAAAAGTTATTCGCAATTGGCGAATAAACTATACCAGAAGGGGGTGTGGTTTAGATGGTTGATGCCTGAAGGTATGCTGATATTCTGGGAGGAGACAAGAATTAGAATCAACACACCCATAGAGGCACAGGCCTTTATGGAAAAAAATAAAGTGAACCTAGAAAAAACAGAAGATACTACAACAGTCACACAGGACACAGGAGGGGCCGGAGCTCTGCCGGCGGGGGGTGAAGGGGCAACACCAAGAAAGCTCAGATCACAAAAATGAACAAGAAAATCACAAAGTTATAAACACACCGAAAGTAACAATGAATCTATATCTAGACTATATATCATAACGATATGAACTGACTGAAAATTATTTTTTCTAGAATTAATATGCTGATTTTTTATGATTATGTATTAAGGATTGACATTTTGATGTAACCTATGAGTTTGGAGGGAGGGGGCATCTGCCATATTTGCAACTGCCAAAATTTGTAACCATTCCACTTACCCTTTTCCGTAAAAATGTTTTTAAAAAAACCAATAAAACTTTAAAAAAAAAAAAAGAAAGAAGTATAGATCAGGGAGGAAGGATTCATTGTCTCAGTGACAAGTCTGAAAAAGGAGAAGGAAACAAAGCAATTGGTGCCATTGCTCTATAAAAAGAAGCCAAAGGAGAGTTCCTGATTTCCTTCATATTACAAGAGTGTTTCTGGAGAAGGTCAAACCAGTGATGGGATTCAACCAGTGGTGGGTTATGACCGATATGCCCTGGTACGGGCGTACCGGTGCCTGCTGGGAGCACCAGGTACCGTTCCAGTACAGTGCTCCAGAGGGCCTGCCCACCTCCTGCTCTTTACTAGTATTTGAAGTTTTTGGGGCTTCCGCGCAGGTGCACAGAGTGCATGGGGCTTGTGCGACACTCCGCAAGCAGCTGGAGCATCGTGGAAGCGTCGTGGAGTGTCACGAGTGGTAAGTATGCGTGTGTGCGCCCTGTGCGCGTTCATGTGGTGGGCACTCAGCCCCGTTGCACCGTACCGGTTGTAACAGGATCCGGAACCCACCATTGGAGTCAACATTTTTTTACTATCAGTTCTGTGGGCGTGGCTTGGTAGGAATGGCTTGGTGAGCGTGGCAGGGGAAGGTTAATACAAAATCCCCATTTCCTCCCGATCAGCTGGGACTCGGGAGGCAGAGAATAGATGTTGGCCAGTCAGAGGTGGAATTTACCAGTTCTCCGAACTACTCAAAATTTCCGCCACCGGTTCTCCAGAACTGGTCAGAACCTGCTGAATGCCACCTCTGGGTCAAACTATCAAAATGGCTGATTAACCCAGATTAGATATATTTGTATACTCATTTGTCATTGTTGTCACCTACCCCATAAATTAAATGATGCTAGCTAGGAGGATCAAAATGTGGTTGGTTATGAGAAACAATAATGGGTTTCTTAGAAACACATGATTGATAATACAGAGTAAGATTTGCTCTGCTGCTTTCTTTTATATTTGGTTTCTAAGATTGTTAAATCTGTGAGTATCCTGGAGGGATCTCCACCACCAGTGTGGAAGCTGCCAAAATTTTTGTACATCCCCCTACCTTTCCCTATACATTGAAAAACCAATAAAACTTTGTTATAACGAGAAACAATAATGGGTTTCTGTGCCACTATCAGGTGTTTAGGAGTAGCCGTCACTTACGGTGTTTAGAGTGTGGACGGAGGAAACATCTTTTAAATAGTCCAAAATGAGATGTGCAGGGCCCCACATTCATACCTAAAAAGCTTCAGCTAATTGGATCCAAGCATAGGTCATGCCTATGCTCAACGGGGGAGGGGGGGAAGCTGAGTCTTTAAAACTAGGATGTTGTGCAGGCTTTGTCATTAAAAAAGGTGTCATTTTGGGTTTGCAAATGACCATCCCTATAAGCAGAGTAAAGGCACTTTCCTGCCTGTTTAAAATATCATATGAATAGCAATACGTAAGAAAAATTGTTCACTAAGTATAGTGCAGAATGCCATTCGTGGAATTATTAGAAAGGTATTCTCTTGAGGTCTGAATCCTGCTGACTGAACCTGGGACTTCCTTATTGTCTGCAGAACAAATACAGCACTCTGGAGAAATTTGATTCCTGTCCTAGAATGCATATGACAATAGGTGTGATAAAACATCAAACAGGAAAAACGAGAGAGAAGAATTATCCAACCCGGTGAATTAAAAGTCTTTATCGATCTCAGATTATTATTATTTTGCCAAAATAACAAAAACAAAAAAACTCCAATATGTTTAACATTCAAAAATAAAGGTTGAATACGTGCTTGCCTACCCCTTTCCTTTTCCTTTTTACTGTTTATAACTATATTTTTCCTCTTCCTACCTGTTGTTCTATCGTTGACCACTAAACAGTGCCACCTGCTGGCAAATCTTTCCTTCATATTGAGATCTTCCATTCCTGTTGCTTAGGCTGATGACTCAGATGTATCATCTTTTCAGACATAGAGCAATGTGTTGTATATTATGTAAACATCTTTCTACCTTTCTTATCAGCAGGAAATCCTTTCTTTATAAAATTTTCAGTGGAAAATTTTTTCTTCAACAGAGAGCAATCATAGCCTTAACTCTTTTCGCACCAATTACTCCCCCTCTATACGTTTCAAGAAAATAATACAGTTTTATATTAAGTTTGTTCCTGGAAATAGTGTATGCTTGTAGCTCCTCAAATGACCAACCTCCATAGATCTGATGATTTTAATAGGCATTTGAACTTGCATTTCACCGATTGAATTTGCATGAATGCTGAGCCTCTAACTAGCAGGAATTTTTTAACTTGTAAGTTAAGTGAACCCATTCCATTTGATTAAGTGATGATTTGTTTTACTATACGACTCAATTTTGTATATTAAGTAAGCTGAGTAAGCAGAGCCACAGCCACTCTCATAGTGAATTAATGTACTTTATTTAAAGCTTGATCCTTCTACTTGAAATCTCTACTCTAAACTTAATTTTCCACTGGAATGTCTACTTTTCTAACACTACTCTTCTTTTTGGTTAACTTCACAGGGACTTTAGAGAATTTCTTCTGATACTCTTTCAGAAAACAAAGTAATGATTTTATATAAAATACCAGTAGAATTTTTAAAAAAGGAACGTAGAATTTTGCAATGTTCCAGTTCTGCTACATTAACAACAGGAAGATATTATGGTTTTAATATTGATGAGAACTATTGTTTGCTGATTTCTTTTTCTTAAGAATTCTGTGAAAAACACTAAGTGTATCCAGCATAGTACCTGATAATAAGGTGACCAACCGTCCTCCTTTAAGGAGGACAGTCCTTCTTTTGTAAGTTCTGTCCTCCCTCGAAAAGTGTCCTCCTACATGTCCTCCTTTTTGATATTTGAAGGGTAATCTGTTGCGCATTATGTGACGTATTTTATTAAACAGTTTTTAATGGTTTTTTTTTTACTTCATCGCAAGTATATTGAACAAATATTGAATCTTGTGTTGAATTTTTATCTAAAGAAATGCTAGACATTAAAATAGACGACAATTGTCTCTTTGAAGAAATTAGAAGACTGAATGTATATTTAAATTCTGAAAAATTAATGCAATGGGAAAATCAACACGTTGAAATTGATAAAAGATGGGTGGATATTTTCAGCCATTTCAAAAACGAACATATTCCATGTGAACATTTATTTATACTTGTTCAATTTACGTTGTGCTGCCCTGGAACTAATGCAGCAGTTGAAAGAGTTTTTTTCAATTGCCAATGATTTTTGGACAAGTGAGAAATCGAGATTGAATGTTGATACTCTAGCTGCAGCACTTGCCGTAAAATTCAATATGAAGGATATTTCTTGTTCAGATATTTCCAATATATTCTTAGAAGATGATACATTGACAAAAATATTAATTCAATGGAAAAGTACTCATTTAAATAATAATTAACAGGCATGTAAGCATAATTACAATATAAAATGTTGCAAATGTTTTTATTATGCATATATCATATTTTAGTGTATTATTGTTGCAATGAATGAAATATTTCTTTTATTTACGATATATTTTTTCCAATTTATTTGTCCTCATTTTCATTGTAAAAAAGTTGGTCACCTTACTGATAAGGTTCAGTATGAATGTCTGCTCTTTTCCTCCCCCTTCCCCATCCATCTTTAAACGATGATTAAATGCAGATCCCATGACTTAATCAATCAGCACTTTTCTTTATCAATTTCTCTGCTTTTTCAGTATCTCATATAATAAAAAGTTCTGGGAAACTCAGAGATTTATGACATTTAACTGGCTTGAGAGTTGTCCAAAAACATTTTCCAATGTATCCGATGCTACTTAGCCTGTGGAAGATGCCCCAGTGTAGTTGTTTGTGGGAATCTCCTTGAGAGACAAGAGGAGGAGCTGCAGACTAGGAAACACTGAGGTAAAGGCAGCTTATCCCACAGAAGGAATGTTGGTTTAGCAAATGTCTCAGCAGGGACCCTCCCTAATTTCTTGCACTGTAAAGAGGAGAGGGGGGTATGTGTACTTTCAGACTTGCAAAATTGATGCTAGCCCTTCAAAGCGGTCCAGGCAGCTATGAGTACTAATATTATCTTTCTTGCTAGGTTACAAGCAGGGGTGGGCTCCGGCTTCTGCTACTGCTGGTTCACTCAGGGACGTGCCACACGCATGCACAGTGCAACAAAAATTGCTCTATGAATGCGCAGAAGGCAAAAACAAGAAGGCGACACCTATGGCACCACCGAGAGAACCGGTTCGAGGGCATGGCTGGCCTGAGTTGCTGCTGGTTCCAGTAACCCAGGCCGCCAAGTTACTACCGGTTCAGCTTGAACCGGTCCGAACCGGTAGGAGCCCACCTCTGGTTACAGAAACATAATTGTGCAAGTCACCTAGTCTATGCATTTCATCCTCCTTCTCCTGTCTCTCAGGTACATCCTCACAGACCATTATACCTGACAATTAGCTTCATTGTCACAACTTATCATAGAAATTGGGATTTTCTACTTGGCATTTGTTCTGAAATACTTTTCTTAACATTGCCTATTTTCTTTAAGAGCAATACAATACAATACAATACAATACAATACAATACAATACAATAGTAGAGTTGGAAGGGACCTTGGAGGTCTTCTAGTCCAACCCCCTGCCTAGGCAGGAAACCCTATACCGTTTCAGACAGATGGCTATCCAACATCTTCTTAAAGACTTCCAGTGTTGGGGCATTCACAACTTCTGGAGGCAAGCTGTTCCACTGATTAATTGTTCTAACTGTCAGGAAGTTTCTCCTCAGTTCTAAGTTGCTTCTCTCCTTGATTAGTTTCCACCCATTGCTTCTTGTTCTACCCTCAGGTGCCTTGGAGAATAGTTTGACTCCCTCTTCTTTGTGGCAACCCCTGAGATATTGGAACACTGCTATCATGTCTCCCCTAGTCAGTGGTGGGTTCCTGCTGGATCGCACCGGATCGCGCGCGCTCCCTTTCAGCGCTCCACCTGGCTTGCGCGCTCCCTTTCAGCGCTCCACCTGGCTTGCGCGCTCCCTTTCAGCGCTCCACCTGGCTCTCGCGCTCCCTTCCGGCGCTGAAACCGGAAGTACAGTCTTGCCCTGCCCCTGGCGAAGCAACGACGCCTGCCTGCGCTCCACCAGCTCGGCTGGGAACGGAGATGTTTCCTCTGCGGAGCGGAGCGCCTGAAAAGACTTTTCAGGCGCTCCGCTCCGCTGAGGAAACATCTCCGTTCCCAGCCGAGCTGGTGGAGCGCAGACAGGCGTCGTTGCTTCGCCAGGGCCGGGCAAAACTGTACTTCCGGTTTCAGCGCCGGAAGGGAGCGCGAGAGCCAGGTGGAGCGCTGAAAGGGAGCGCGCAAGCCAGGTGGAGCGCTGAAAGGGAGCGCGCAAGGCAGGTGGAGCGCTGAAAGGGAGCGC
The DNA here is from genome assembly GCF_964273705.1 of Natrix helvetica. Classification (NCBI taxonomy): domain Eukaryota; kingdom Metazoa; phylum Chordata; class Lepidosauria; order Squamata; family Natricidae; genus Natrix; species Natrix helvetica. The sequence goes on along the minus strand of NC_138551.1, from coordinate 51,109,231 downwards.
GCAAGCCAGGTGGAGCGCTGAAAGGGAGCGCGCGCGATCCGGTGCGATCCGGGAGGAACCCACCACTGCCCCTAGTCCTTCTTTCTCTTAAGCTAAACATACCCAGTTCCTGCAACCGTTCTTCATATGTTTTAGTCTCCAGTCCCCTAATCATCTTTGTTGCTCTTCTCTGCACTCTTTCTAGAGTCTCCACATCCTTTTTTACATCGTGGCGACCAGAACTGAATGCAGTATTCCAAATGTGGCCTTACCAAGGCATTATAAAGTGGTATTAACACTTCACGTGATCTTGATTCTATCCCTCTGTTGATGCAGCCTAGAACTGTGTTGCCTTTTTTGGCAGCTGCTGCACACTGCTGGCTCATATTTAAATGGTTGTCCACTAGGACTCCAAGATCCCTCTCACAGTTACTACTACTGAGCAAGGTATCACCTATACCAGTGATGGCGAACCTTTTTTGGCTCGCGTGTCACAAGTGGGGGGAGCGCAGGGGGGTCGAGTGTGCGGGCGTGCCGCACCCATAATGCAACGCGCAACCCCCCCATTTTTGCATGCTTTTTTCGCCCTCCCCAGGCTCCAGAGGCTTTATAGGAGCCTGGGGAGGGCGAAAAGAGCCTCACCCGCCCCCCCGGAGCTTCAGGGACCGTCCAGAGGCTTCCCTGAAGCCTTCGGAACGCTTAAAACGACCCTCCGAGCAACTCGGAAGTCACTTCCGGTTTGCTCGGAGGGTGGGTTTAAGCGCTCCGAAGGCGTCAGGGAAGCCTCCGTACGGTCCCTGAAGCCTCCAGGGGGGGGGAGGCTCTTTTTGCCCTCCCCAGGTTCCTATAAAGCCTCTGGAGCCTGGGGAAGGCGAAAAATAGCTTTTAAAAAGATGAATTCAGCTGGCCAGTGCGCGCATGCGCGCTGGCCAGCTAACAGGGCAGCGCCTCGCGTGCCCTGACAAATGGCTCCGCGTGCCGCTTGTGGTACGCGTGCCATAGGTTCGCCATCACTGACCTATACTGTACCTGTGCAGCTCCTGTTCTATAGCTGTGGTGCCATATTCGTCCTTTACTTGAACATTCATTTTCTAATTTCAGTTAAAAGTATATAGCCTGTTTTACCTCTGTCCCTTGCTGGCACTTATTCTGTCTGGCAAATAAAATGGAGAAGGGAGAAACACCTTGTGCAGTTGAGGCAAAGGCCCGGTGAGAGGGGAGGTTGAGGGTGACTTTAATAATTCACACGACTGCAGCATACTGAGTGAGAGAGCTCTGGTGGGTTTTAATAAATGCAGCTATAATGTGACATCCAATTTATTATTAAATTTTAAAAAGGAGAGGAAACGGCAGAGTTTAATAAAAACGTTCAAATGCCTGATATTAGTCATGGCAAATAGATGAAGGCTGCAGATTTGGCTGAGGTTTTTAATGAATAATATCTAAGTTGGTCCCCTGATACATGCAGGGAAAAGGCAAAGAGTTTGGTGGTGGCAGGGATGAGAGGGCTAGCTCTGCCCTGCTCCTCTGAATTGTGTGTTTCAAACTATACTTACTGTCAGCTCCAACAGAGGGGATGTCAGTTCAAAACAACTGCTCCACTGACATTAGATGTGGCCATTACTAAGTAAACACATCAACAAGGAATTAAGACTCAAAGCAATTAGTGGGACTGCTACCACCCCTCCAATTGCTTCAGACATCCTATTAAGTACTTAGATAATCCCAAAGAACAAGTTGGGAGATAGGGCCAGAGCTAAAAATGCAAGGTTTTGGATTACAGCAGGGACTTTGTAAATTTTCCTCCATTATCTCTCAGGAAGAGTTTGGGACCCTGTATGACTGGTACAGTGGTGGGTTTCAAAATTTTTTAGAACCTATTCTGTAAGTGTGGCCTGTTTTGTGGAGTGGCTTGGCGGTCATGTAACCAGGTGGGTGTGGCTTGACAGTCATGTGACCGGGCGGGCATGGTCAACTTGGAAAATCAATGATCAATCAATGATTTGGATGAGGGAATAAATGGGGAACTCATCAATTTTGCAGATGACACCAAGCTGGCAGGAATAGCCAACACTCCAGAAGGTAGGCTTAAGATACAGAAGGATCTTGACAAACTTGAACATTGGGCACTATCTAATAAAATGAAATTCAATGGTGAAAAGAGTAAGGTTCTACATTTAGGCAACAAAAACGGAATGCACAGGTACAGTATAGATGGTACCTTGCTCAGTAGTAGCAACTGTGAAAGGGATCTTGGAGTCCTAGTGGACAACTATTTAAATATGAGCCAGCAGTGTGCAGCAGCTGCCAAAAAAGGCAACACAGTTCTAGGCTGCATCAACAGAGTGATAGAATCAAGATCATGTGAAGTGTTAATACCACTTTATAATGCCTTGGTAAGGCCACACTTGGAATACTGCATTCAGTTCTGGTCGCCACGATGTAAAAAAGATGTGGAGACTCTAGAAAGAGTGCAGAGAAGAGCAACAAAGATGATTAGGGGACTGGAGACTAAAACATATGAAGAACGGTTGCAGGAACTGGGCATGTCAAGTTTAATGAAAAGAAGGGACTAGGGGAGACATGATAGCAGTGTTCCAATATCTCAGGGGTTGCCACAAAGAAGAGGGAGTCAAACTATTCTCCAAGGCACCTGAGGGTAGAACAAGAAGCAATGGGTGGAAACTAATCAGCTTAGAACTGAGGAGAAATTTCCTGACAGTTAGAACAATTAATCAGTGGAATAGCTTGCCTCCAGAAGTTGTGAATGCCCCAACACTGGAAGTCTTTAAGAAGATGTTGGATAGCTATTTGTCTGAAACGGTATAGGGTTTCCTGCCTAGGCAGGGGGTTGGACTAGAAGACCTCCAAGGTCCCTTCTAACTCTACTATTGTATTATATTGTAAATGTGGTGAAACTCACTTAACAACGCTCTTGCTTCGCAACCAAAATTTTGAGCTCAATTGTGGTCATAAGTTCTATTTCTTTTTTTTTTCTTCCCTTCCTTTTGTCTCTCCCTTTTTCTTTCTTTCTTTCTTTCATCTCTCTCCCACTTTTTCTTTCTTTTTTCTTTCTTTCTTTCTCTTTCTATCTTTCTTTCTCTTTCTATTTTCTCTCACTCTCCCTCCCTCCATTCCTTCCTTCCTTCCTTCCTTGTGTGTATCTCTCCCACTTTCTTTCTTTTTTCCTTCCTTCCTTTCTCTCTTCCTTTCTCTCTTTCTCTCTCCCCCATTTCTCTCACACACACATCCCTTCCAATTATATTCCTAGATATATTTTATGAACTAAAACCAGTGCCCAATAAATCCTACTGTGTTAGACCCTGTCTTATATTTTTTGAACTCCGAAATAGGCGCACGGCCTTATTTTCGGGGAGGTTTTACGATTTTGGGGTGCGACTTGGGGGTGGCAGGTGGGGAGGGGGAGAAGTGAGATGCGTGTTTTCCCTGACTTCCAGCTCCGTCAATGGCAAGAAACGCGACGGAGCTGGAAGTCAGACAAGATGTGCATCTTGCTTCTCCCACGCCCCACGCCGCCCCACCTGCCACCCCCAAGTTGCATCCATAAAAGGGGTGAGGGGCAGGAAGCCCTGCCGTGCCTGGCAAAGGGGGGGGAGAAAAGACAGCAAGAATCGCGGTTGCTTTTGTAGCCGATTAAGGCTGCAAAAGCAGCAGGAGGCCCCACGTGCTTTGTGCCCCCTTCAAGAACAGTCTTACCTCAATCGGTTGCCAAAAGGTTGGCCCCAATTGAGGCTCCCTGGGGTGGGAGAAGGTCTTGAGGGGGAAAGGCTCTTTATGCAACCCAGTCTCTCTTTCAAATGGACAGGAAGCTCCTTCCTACCATGCAACCGGCTGGTTGAGAATCAGGCAGTCTTGGGAATTGCCTGCAATTCTTGTTACTGTGAGAGGCTACACGTTGCAAAGAATGGAGCAAGGCGGTGGAGGGTGGGGGTGGAGGACGAAGCAAGGCAGGGGCTGCGGAAGCAAGTTTCAGAGCTGCTCATCTTGTCAGAGGTTATTTCTTAATTACTATTCTTTATAATCTACTGCTAGCGAACACTGATTTTTTTTGGGGGGGGAATAACCAGTGGTTTGGAAGTGAGAAATATTTGAAAGTTTCCCCTGCATTTAGAAGCACATACTACTCTAGCTCAATCCTGATTTAACTTTAAGCAGTAAATGTCTGCCTATCGCGATGTGGTGGAGCAGTTGCTTCTCATGGTATGGAGACATTAACTTCACCCTTAACACAAATAAGACCAAGGAGCTTATAGTGGACTATAGAAGGAATAGATCAGAAACCCAGCCCTTGCTTATCAATGGAGACCAAGTGGAGCAAGTGGCCAGTTTTAACTTTCTGGGTGTTATCTTAAAAGAGGGCCTGACCAGGGTTGCTCACATTGCAGCACTGGTCAAAAGGACCCAGCAGAGAATATAATACCTGAGACTTCTCAGGACTGCCTTCCCCTTGTAATCAATTAAAAAATTAGATGTTGATGTTTCTTATTTTGTACATAAATGACTGATCCAGATTGTGGGGGTAGACATACTGACATGGCCTCTTTTACAAATCAACCGGAAAATAGTAATAAATCCTATATTTAACTTTCATCATAAGAGCTGGGTAGAAAGGAGCTTAGCAAAAACACTTGCATTAATACTCTGTTTATTAATTTCTCAGTTCATAACATGCTCAGAATGCTAAACTTGATGGCCTTTTAGGGTAACTGAACAAGGTATTACAAATAATGTCTGTTTGGTTTGTCTCGTTACTCTAAAGGCAATGGTTTGATCTCAATGGTCTGAGATGATGTAAATGGGGAGTCAGACCAATTTCCTCAATGTAGCAACCGAAGAATGGAAGCCTGCAATTTATAGTATCTGCATCCTTGAAATAAGGTAGGAGTGTTGTAGGCCATATAGAGATCCTGAAAGGACTGAAACCTGAACCGTACTGGGTTTTTTTAGTTAGCAACAAGCACCTTGAATTGTACCTGGATACCTACTACTAAGAAATTCCCGCAACTAAAATGTATGTCAATGCATTCTGTACCAACTGAATTTTAGGTAATAACACCATGTAGAGTAGGACACATTAATCTGATCTAGAGCTGGCAAAAAGAGGCTGAGCATAATATCTCCCTGAGTGCCAGAACAGAACAGAGATTAAATTAAACAGCCTTTAAAAATAGACTAATTATTGAACAAAATGTAAATTGTTTCATTGGTATTACCAGTTGGGCTATCCTAATCCATTTTCAGAGTGTACTTTATTTGAAACATAAATTCATGCGCAGTCACTAAAAACCAAAATGGTGGCGCCTAGCAGCAGCCAGGGAATCGGTTCAGGTGTGTGACAGGCCTAGATCACTGCTGGTTCTGTGACCAAGGCCTGAATTCCACTACCGGTACAGCCAAACTGGGCCAAACCGGCAGCAACCCATCTCTGGAATGGGGATTTCTCCAACTCCAGAGATGTATCCAGCAACAGACAGATTGTTGTGGTCCAGCATCCCCAATCAATAGGCCCTCTTTTAGGAATTCTGAATCTCTTTTGCCCTGATAGATTCAAGAGTTTCCTTGGCCAACTATTTTGCTGAAGGCCAAATGCTCCTCCAACTCCTTGGGATTCTCCTGGCCTTTGTCAGTATGGAGACTTTCCAGAGGGGCATAGCCTCAGGTTGAGTTTTCACATCTAGCAGAAATTTCCCATCTCTGCCTTGCACCAAAGACACTCGTCTCCCACCTAATAGCGAGACTGCTGAAATAAAGAACTTGGCGGTAGCCAGGAAGAGGTTTTTTTAAAAAAATTGGGGGGCTTTGATAGAATGTAGATGGGAGTTTCCTTTGACTTCCAATGTAGCAATAGATTAAAAAATATCAATTCATAAAAATGCAATATGAAACTGTAGGAAGAGAAAAAACGTCAAAAGATTCAATATTAAAATTAATTAGGAATTTGATAAAAATGACTAATATGTAACCGGGTGGGGACGGAATCTTCATTTAATGAATTGAAAATAGAGCTGATTTCCAATACAGCAATATACCTTATATATGTGGATGGATGGATGGATGGATGGATGGATGGATGGATGGATGGATGGATGATGGATGGATGGATGATGGATGGATGGATGGAGTGTGTGTGTGTGTGTTTGTGTGTGTGTGTGTGTAGCTCATCAGAGAGAGATCCAACCCTGGAAATAAGGAAGAATTTCCTCACAGTGAGAAACGTTAAGCAGTGGAACAGTTTGTTTCCAAGACTTGTTTGTGCTCCATTCTTGAGATTTTCAGGAAAAAATTGGGCAATCATTTGCCTGAGATGGTAGGAGGAACCCTTCCTTGGGCAGGGAGTTGGACTAAAAGTCGCTTCCGCCCTAGGATGCTATGATTCCCTCTGTGCTTTGTGCCACAATGATGGAGCTTCTCTGTTGTTCATGAACCGACAACTTCCCACATGAAACACAAAGGCCAAAAGGCCGCAAAGGGAGTCAGCCACCGGCCACTCCTAGACCCAGGTGAGCTGCCCTCCTTGGGTAGGTATAGAATATGGCCATTGTTTACTTGGTTGCTGAGGGAATGAGATTGTCAGTTTCTCTGAAAAGCCACTAGCCAGTGCCCAGCTGCCCATTCTCCCTTCGTGCAGTGAAAGGACGTGCAACTAGTTGGTCATGGCTGTCAGAAGGCTCTTCAGAGTAAGTGTGGCCATCTCAGCTGCCAAGAAACTGGCAGCAGGGGAGAAAGTCATGCTTCTCAACTCTTCTGACTGACTCATGGCTATTTCTCTTCTTTTTACAGAACATCTGGAAAAGGTGTTCACACCTTTTCTGTTGTCTGAAGAGCAACATTGAAGACCTTCCTGTGCCTCCTGACAGGTACCACCCCCTTCTCCTTAAACCCTGGGCATGGTGGGGCACAATTGATGGACTGCGGAGTCTGTAAGAGCCTCTCCCCAGATGGCTTTCTGTCCAGAAGGGGCTTCAGGACAAAAAGATGGGCAGCCTGACTGGCTGGGCTGAGAAAGGAGAGGCTGAGGTAGATGGATGTTTTTTTGACATGTCACCTTCTTCTTTTGATCAGGACAGCACAGGAACCGAAAGACCAGCAGGGAGAATGGGAGACACATCGTGTGTCTGATAGAGTCACATCTTCCTCTCCAGGGGTAAGGACACTTCTGCAACAAGGCCAGTTCATGCTTCAAAACCAGGTGGGGGAGGGAGGAATTCCCACTTGGGGGGAACCTGGCCAGCCTAGAAAGCTGAAGAAGAGTTCCTTGGATTCATGGGATGATCTTGATGGTTCAGAAGGTAAAATCCTGGGAAATACTGAGGAACCATGTTGAGCCTCTTCTTATCAGCCACATTTCCCATGATCTGCTGTCTCTTTGCCCTCTGTAATGCAGCCCTTCCTTCCTGGTGAAGATAAACATGCAGAGGACTTTTAACGTATGCCTTCAATGAACAATTGTTACTTGCAGGTTGTAATGGGTGCTCCTGCCACCGCCCTGAGTCCCGGAAAGGAAGATGTTAGACCAGCTCTCATTTCATTGAGGTTAGTGTTCTCAGCTGAGGGATTCTGAAGCTCCCAAGAGAAGGGCTAGAAGAAAGGTTGGCAGAGGGCAGGAATCTCTACCCTCTACCTCTGCTAACAGAAGAATGACTCAGGCCTTTCGTTCTCTCCCCAGAAATGAGAGCTCGTTGAAGTGGACACCACGGCTCACTACAATTTGGGAGACCTGCACTGAGTCGGTAAGGCCAGACCAGCTCTTCCCCATGGTAATGGCAGAAGCCCTGACTCTGTGCATTGGATAAAATGCCCAGAGACGCAATATTTGCATTCTTATTGCAGGATCCATCGGAAGAATTCCGACCAATGGGGAAGGCTCTGAGCCCAAGGGATGTGCAGGAGGGAAGCAGTGACTGTCTTTCAGGGTAGGTATCACTTCGGAGGATGAAACCCTTGCAGAGGGGAGGCATCTCTGCCTCTGCTTCTGCTAAAGGAGGAATGACTCGGCAATCCCACTGGCAGGCCAAGCCCCTTGGCAGGCCAGCCAGAAGGGTTCCTAAAGCCTCCACATGACCACTCTTAGGAAAGGGCCCGTGGCTTCTTTTGATCTTTGGCCCTTTTATTTTCTCCCCCCCAAAGAGGAAAGGCAGGAGCACTGCAGGCTGTGGCTGTCTACCGTTCTGGAGACCTTCACTGAGTTGGCTAAGGCCTGGACAGTTTCTCCCCATGTGAAAAGAAGAAGCCCTGTCTCTGTGGACTTCTTGATATGTCAACAGACAGAATCTTGGCGTTTTCGTTTCAGGAACCACAGGACCAACCAGTGGAGGAGGAGCTCCCTCCTGGGCAGGACACATCTTCCCCAGAGGTAAGAAAGTTTTGGCAATGGGGCCGATGATTAGGGTTAGGGTTTGGGCTATGCCACGACTCCTGATGGGAGTGGGAGAAATTATGGTATATATCTTTCTAAGCTTAAAGCTTGCAAAGGATCTCTTGCTGTTGGCCCATAGGGCCTGAATGCACCCTATCTTCTAGCAATCTTATTGGCACGCAGAAAGCTTAGGATTTAGCCTCCATATTGTCATTTGCAGGATTCGTTGACCGTCCTGGTGGGCTCCAGGACCAGCAGCCTCTGGGACGTGGACTCTCTTGCTGACCTTCTGGAGGAGGAATCTGAAGATAACTGGGACCAGGATGCAGAGGCCAGCCTTTCTTCCAGTCCATGGGTAAGAAAGACAAAGTGTTTTCAGTTGGGCAGGGATAGAGTCCCTCTAGTCGGTTCTCCTAACCTGAGGGATCTGTGCTGGAGCACTCTGGGCAGTGGTGCAAGGGGACACCCGTCCCTTGGGACAAGGTACTTAGGCTAACTATATGCACCCAAGCTCTGGTGCGACTGGTTCCTTTGCCGCAAAGCATCAGGGCCTGGTGTTCTAAATGGGAAATGTGGTCCCCATTCAGTAGACCCTCTTTTAGGAATTCTGAGTCTCCTTTCCCTGATTGTTAAAGAGGAATCATTGTGGTTCAAAGGATTCTCCAGAGGAAGGAGAAGACACCCTGGAGGGTCTCAGCAGCCTGGAAGAGGACATCCTGGACTTCCTGGACCGTCTTCTTCAATGAGAAGAGGTATGAACCCCTCAGATAGGAAGGTGTCCAATATGCTACCTGGGAAGAGCGGAGGGCAAGTACAAGTAGCTCCAGAAAGAGCAACATGGTATTAATAATAGCCTTTGATTCCTCCCCCAGATGCTTCCTCAGATTCCCCTCCAGAGGTCAGCTTGGAGGAGGAAGAACTAGCTCCAGGCACCTCAGGGGGTGAGTTGGTCAAAGGTCCCAAGCAGCCTGTTAAGAGTGATTTCGCTGTAACAACAGCTGCAGTAGGGCAGCCCTCAGGCTTCAGATGGGGAAAACAGGCAACTGCCAGCTAGTTAGTGATGAGGAGGAGGAACTGCCTTCTGCACCTGAACTAAGAACCCTTAGGGAAGACAAAAGGCAGGAGCAGCAAAGGTCAGCTCCATTACTTGCCAGGAGCCAGTCTCGCCCCCTTTTTTTTTTTTTTGAACAAAATTTTATTGGTTTTTTTAAGAAAAAAAAGGAAAGGGGTGGTGGAATGGGTTACAAATTTTGGCAGTTACAATATGTAGAAGGTGTCCCCTCCCCCCGTACTCATAGTATTCATTTAAACATAAACTTTGATACTGAATAACGATATTTTGTCAGCAGATAAAATTCAGATAATAATTTCAATCAATTTTTATCAAGCAGATTTTCTTGTTCATTTTTGTGATCTGAGTTTTCTTGGTATTGCCCCTTCTCCCCCCGCCAGCAGAGCTCCGGCCCCTCCCATGTCCTGTAGATTTGGTGTAGGATCGTCAGTTTTATCTAGGAGTGCTTTATTTTTTTCCATAAAGGCCTGTGCCTCTGTGGTTGTGTTAATTCTAACTCTAGCATCCTCCCAGAAAATTAACATACCTTCAGGCATCAACCATCTGAACCACACCCCCTTCTGGTAAAGCTTCTTCGCTAATTGTGAATAGTTTTTTCTTTTCTCTCTCACTTTCTTAGGGATCTGTTTCAGAATGGTTATTTCTCTATCTTGATATTTCAAAACTTGCCCCCTTTGTGCACTCAGAATCTCATCTCTTGTAGTCTTTCTAAGAAATTTAATGTGTACCTCCCTAGGGACATTGTGTGTTCTAGCATATGCTGAGTTTACTCTATAAACCAGGTCCAGTTCCCACCCCATTTGTTGTTTTTCTTTTTGAATGTATTCAGCCAAAATGTTTGTCATGATGTCCCTTAAATCCTCATCATCTGCCTCAACCACATTTTGGAACCTAAGGAAAAAAGACATTCTTTCAAATTCTGTTTTCATCTGGTGGGTCTCAAGCTCTTGGTTCCCCTTCTGCACCCCTTTCATCTCCCCCCTCATCTCAGCCGTCCCCCCCTCCAAAAGATCCAGTCTCTGTGAGTTTTTGCTCGTCTGGTCCTGGTTCTCTTTAAGCTGCTCTTTCATTTCCTTTAAATGACTTTTTATATCCTCCTGTCCCTTTAAAATTTGTTGAAACATCTGTTGAAAATCCGTCTCTGAAGGCTTAGGCTGCATCAGGGATGTTAGAGTCTGTTGTCCACTAGGACTGGATACTGTAGATGTCGGGGCGGAGACAGCAAAGCCCGTCTTGATGGGCTGCACCAGAGGCTGGCTCTTTAGCCCAGCAGACAGACAGATGTAATGCTGGGAATGTGTTCATGAGCAGGGGGTTGGACTAGAAGACCTCCTAGGTCCCTTCTAATTCTTTTATTCTGTCTGCCTATAGGACGGCTTCAGCAACGGAGCGTATGCAGATGGAGGATAGAATCTCCCCAAAGCCCTGCATGGAGCCGCTTTCCCATGGAATGTTATTGTGATTGTTACTGTTGTTGTTCTTGTTTCTTCTTAGTTTCTTCAATTTGTTAATTTATTTATATTGTTAAGTGTTAAAAAATAAAACCAATGGTTAAATAAAGTTTAAATGACTCAATTGTCTATACACCAATGCACAGAGTGCATTAGAGTAGGAGGAATAAACAAGGTGAATTAGAAATTCAAGTAAAAGTGGGCAGATACGATATTGTTGCCATTACAAAAACTTGGTGGGATGAAACCCACAAATGGAACATACAGCTAGAAGGATTTAAATTATTTAAAAGAAATAGACCAAATAAAAGAGGAAGTGGAGTTGCACTCTGTATAAGAAATAACTACATATCTACAGAAATAGAGCACAACAATGATGAGAACTATCTTGAATGCATTTGAGTCAATATTAAATGGGGGGGGGCATTGCCATAGGTCTATACTACAGGCCACCCAACCAAGCAGAGGAAGTAGATGAACTTTTTGCTAGTCAGCTAACTAAGGTATGTAGGAAGCACACCACAATAGTAGTGGGGGATTTTAACTACCCTGACATCAACTGGGAAACAAACTCTGCACCAAGTGGAAGATCCAACAGGTTCCTAACAAACCTAGCAGACAACTTTGTTTCCCAAAAAGTAGAGAAGGGAACAAGGGGATCGGCCATATTAGACTTAATTCTCACTAACAGAGAGGAAATGATAGAAGGTGTTGAAGACAAAGGAACCCTGGGGGCAAGTGATCCTGCAATATTGGAATTCAACATTATGCAAACACAAGTAGTAGAACAAAGTCAAACTAGAATCTTGGACTTTAAGAGAGCTAATTTCAATAAACTTAGTGAGAGCTTGGGAAGAATTCCATGGATGAGAATCAGTGGTGGGTTTCAAAAATTTTTAGAACCTCTTCTGTACGTGTGACCTGCTTTGTGGGAGTGGCTTGCCAGCCATGTGACCGGGTGGGAGTGGCTTGCCGGCCATGTGACCATGTGACCTTCCACCTGGAGAACTGCTTCTGGACTTAAGGCGGTAGGAGCAATATTCCCTTATGTGTTTCAATCACTGACCACCACTGAGCCAACAGACTGAACCGGATTTCTCCTGCATTGCCTGATCACGTAGTTTTGTTGTGAAGCACAAGTATCCAGCTTGTATGTTATATAAGTAATATAATTAATTGCTTTTCATTTTAAGCCAATCTTTCCTAATGTTGGTTGCTTCTGGATACAGCTAGCTTAGTCATGCATACAGAAAATATTTGCCAGCTTCTGTGCTATCTTCTCTTCAACCCTATCAATGCTGCGGAGAGGATTTTTATTTTAACTCAAGGATGGAAGTGGTTGTGGAAAAACTAAACGTGACAATATGATGTAGGGCAATAAAATGTCAATGGAGAAATTAAAGAAGCACATGGCTTAACCTAAGAGTCAGTTAAGAGTACTTCCATTCATAAAACCAATTGTAGTTCTGGTTTTAGTCACTTTTTGACACTCAGCCCTGGGTTATCTACTTGAGTAATGTGCTGTTTTGTGGAGAAAACCCTTATCGGGAATCTGCTTAGCTGCTACTTGTCTTTCTACACATTCATTTCCATACTTGCCATTTCGATCTGGTACTGCTCTGGAATGAAGTTGCCACTAGCCAGTCTGTCACTTTGTTGAGATTAGCCATTATTTTGTCGCTTCTCCCCTGCTTTGAACTGTGTAATAAAGCACAATTAAATTCAAAGCGGGTCATATGTGAATGGAATATAGTGAGAAACAATTTAATTTCCATTCAGTATGAAATTGTTACATCTGAGCAAAAATGCAAAATTAGAAAGGAAAGAATAGAATTGATATATTTAATACACTAGTATTATTTTAAGTAAAAATAAATAAGTCTATTAAGGTACCGTTTGGAATTAATAAATATTTAACTTTCTTTCTGCGGGATTTAGACCAGGGCAGTTTTGAATCCTCCAAATCTCAGGTATTAAAAACAAATACATTTACCGTTCTTGCCTATTGAAAAAAAAAAATCAGGCTTTTAAAAATATTGTTATTATCCTATCAGTTTGAAATAACACCTAATAACGATTCTAGTCATTTTTTAAATTACATTTTTAGAACTTAAAAGATGATGAGGATGATAATGGTGACGATCTAACCTTGTAATTTGTATCTGAAATAGTTTTACAACTGAAGTAGCTGCCACAGCCTGGGCCTTCCTATAGCAGCTCCGATTAATTGATTGAGGAAGGCTCCGTTTGAGCATAAGAGTTTTCTTTCGGTTTTCTGTGCAAGTTTTTTTTTTCCTGAATAATATTTAGGTTGTTATTACTGAATAAAAAATCACAAGGGGATGAGTTTTATTAGCATGCTTAGAGGAGATCTTAGTACACCAAATAGCAGCTACAGCCAATAAAACCCCTGAGACATTTCTTCATAATCTGGTCCCTGCTACCATTAATTAAGCTTTTTTTAAAAATCTGCAAACTGTGAAAAGAAGGAAAATCCAGACGCTTCCTTTTGTTAGCAGTTGACAAAGAACAGAGCCAACACTGGGCGGAAATTAGTCATGACTGTATTCTTCTGATGGGGATGAGCAGTGGCCAAGTCAAGCTAGTAAAGCAACTATGTAATAGCTCCAAGTAACTTACACTTTTGGGATCCTGCTTCTTTAGACTAATAGGAATTGCAGAAAGACCATATTGTGTCTGTCTTTGTAGCCTTTGGGAACTTCAGAGGGAGACACAAGCAGTTCACTACAGCACTCCAACCATCTGCATGTAGGTATCCAAACGTTAAAAACTGATTTTTTTAAAAAAAAATCCCGAAAAAACTACATCAGTAATTTTGTGGCTCCTTAGAAATGAAAAATTACATCGCATGATACAATGTGCTAGCCTTCTACCAAAAAATATAATCAGGCTAAGAAAGCAATATGTTTTATCCATAATATGGAATGATCAAGAAGGATTTCTGATTCCCTAAAATCTCAATCAAGGTGCTAAAGTCAATTCAATAAAGATATGATATTTTCAGATAGTCAATATAAAACAATTACACCAATCTATTTATAAATAATTCTGCTATAACACTGTTATTAACCATCCCAATAAATCAAACCGATCTGTTCATTAGTATTTTATTTATTCTGTCATATGATGATTAGAGCACTAATCTTCTGGGGGGGGGGGAAGCATCTGGCTTCATTCCTTTTGCTTTTGTGGCAAAATATAAAAGTAAAGGTAGTCAGATATAGTATATCCTTCACACTAAGGCTTTGGGGGATAAAAATTAAATAGCCTTGAGCACTGCTATAGAAAAGACTCATGTTCAAACCAGAGCCTTATGGGAATTCATTGGTGGGAAAGAGAGAGAAGTCCTTCAAGGCAAGAGAGAGAGAGAGAAATCATCTCACAATGCCAAGCCCCCCCATGATTGCATCCCTGGGCTTGCAAATAGAAAATGTTTTTGTTTAATTAAATTCTAAAGAGCTTTATACACGGTGGCAATTCTGAAGAGCTTTATATAAGATGACAGCATATGTGTTTTTTTCAGAAAGGGGACCCAATAAACTGGCTGAATATCACACTGGCTGAATTTAAATGTAGTGCTTTTCTTGGGAATACCCAAAGAAACCTACAAGAAATATTTTAATAACTTACAAATGTGATCCTGGCTTCCTTACTTGAGATCTGCATCTATATTTCTGTTTCTGTACATCTGTATCAGTGGTGGGTTCCAGATCCTGTTCCAACCTTAAGCTCTGGCAATCTTAATTAGAAAAAGTTGTAGGATTATCACCATGGTGCCTGGATGCAGTTACACCTGGAAGGTGTAACTGCATCAGCTCCATCCATCACAGCCACTGAAAACAAATGAAGTCCCAAACACCTGGTGGGTGTCAGACTGGGAGAGGTTTTATTATGCCTCGGTAGCCCATACGCTGCATGTCAGCCAAGTATTTCTGAACACATTTCATAGTGATTACCATATTTTTGGAGTATAAGACGCGCCAAGATTTTAAAGAGGCAAATTTTAAAAACAGTTTTCGCACTCTGCAGACCTCCCATAAATGACCTGTTTTTCACGAATGTGGGCCCGTTTTTGTAAAACAAAAGGACATGCATAGCCTTTAGGAGGCTTATAGAGTGCTTCTGGGGGCTGGGAGACAAAAATGAGCGAAAAACAGCTCATTTTTGTTCATTTTTGCCTTCCCCAGCCCCAGGAGCACTCTGGAAGCCTCCTAAAGGCTATGCATGGCCATTTTTGCAAAGGGGGTGGGGTTTGGGGAGGCAAAAAATGCTGTATTCAGTGTATAAGACGCACCCAGATTTTCACCCTCTTTTTTGAGGGAAAAGGGTGCATCTTATACTCCAAAAAATACGGTATGTTGGACTGCTGCTTCCACAATGTAAAAGATTTATTGGATAAGCAGATACTCATATACATATATAGAAAAGAGTTGTTTAACAGGAAGATAGAAGTTTCACACCTATTAATTCCCTTGTCTGCATGTATTCCAGAATCAGAAGAGTTAAAGTTTCTATAGAACAACCTCCATTCTCCAGTCCTCCGAGCGCCTCTCAAATGCTGCAGCCAGGCCTAGAGTTCATGGGAGCTGTACCTGTGCTTTGTCTTCATCTGTCACCTCTAGTGACAGTCAGATTCATCTTAAATTGGGAGCGAGTCAGGGTGGAGAGAAGCAATAATTAGCCGCTGTGCTGTTTGCTCTCCTGAAATACTGTATGTAACCCAATGATGCCGAGGAGACAATCATGACACTTTTATTGCTGCCTGGCTGTCCCTATTCATCCTGTATGTAGGAGAGGATTCTGTGGGATGGTGCTATCTGAGTTCTCAGCTGTGAAGGATTTTTAACAGGGTTAAAAGAATACCTGCCATTGACTGGAGTGATCCAGAATTCCAAACATTTCAAAATTCTATGATAGTGCAACTGAACATGCTCTTATAAGAATTATTAGGTTAATAGGGTTTTTCCCCCACTGGCCAAGTCCATCCAGGAGAATTCATATACTGTATCTTATTCCTGGATAAAATATTTCACTTGCCAAAAAAAAGGGGGGGGGGGATTGCAGAGCTTTGAATTGTTTTACAGGTACTAGAAAGTAGAAAAAAATAAAGTTGAACTAAAAAAGCAAAGAAAGCGTAGACCGAATGATTTTTCTATTTCTAGCTATTGGAAAGGCCATAGAAAATAAGGATGAGTTCATGTTTAGGTACTTAAAAGAGAATAATTTCCACTGAATTCACTGAGTGGGACTGTCTCAGTCATAAACTGGGGGTGAGATGGAGGTGAGATCATGGGGGGCACGGCAGAAAAAAGATGATACCAAAATAATTACCTGCCATACATAGGTCCAAGTAAGGAAAGACCTTGAGTTTAAGAGTCATTTTATGGATCATCTTTTCAGTTTACACATCAAGATAAGGGTCATAGAAAAGATTACTATATTTTAACTTAGGGTAGGGATTATAGGAATTGCAGTATGATTGGTGCAACTAAACTTTTGAAATATTGATTCTATGGAAAAAGGAGAAGGAGGAGAGGGAGGATTTGCACTGTGTTCCAGGGACTAAAAACCAGATTCAAAGCAGGTGGAAGGAGTGAGATGAAACTTTGGTTTTGGGATTGTTGTTTGTTTTACATGAATTATTGACATCTGAGATAAGGAAAAACCAATGGAACAATGTTTAAGGTATTGAATGAGGATTAAGGAAGTCAAATTCAAATGAATTCTCAGTCACAGAAACCAACTAGATCATTTTGGCTTAATTACTCTTTTTCTACTTAATCTAATTCTTGTTTAAAAATAAATAGGAAGATTGTCACATAAACTGCCTTTTGATATTGGAGGAAAAACCTTCAGAAATGGGAATACCTTTTATGTAAAATAATGTGGTACATAATAATCTTTCATAAATAGCGTGTGTGTGTGTGTGTGTGTGTATGTATTTATGTTAATGTTAATGTTGCCTTTTTATTTATCTTTCATAAATAGCGTGTGTGTGTGTGTATGTATTTGTGTTAATGTTAATGTTGCCTTTTTATTTATTTATCAGCACAAATACAACTGTGTGTGTGTGTGTGTGTGTGTGTGTGTGTATTTGTGTGTGTATTTGTGTTACAACCCCTGGTATGCCCAAATATGAGAGGGAGCTCACTCCTCCCTTTTTCTGTCCTTTGGCTCATCACAGAAAACCATCCATGCAGAAACCCATATTTTTATTTTTAATGTTGCCTTTTTTATATTTGTGTTGTATTTGTGCTGATAAATAAATAAAGGGAGACTAGTATGGATCCATTTCAAGCTATTTAGCTCTCATCAGCTAGCCATACCCTTACCATCCCAGGTTCAAATCCCAGTAAGGGTATGGCTAGCTGATGAGAGCTAAATAGCTTGAAATGGATCCATACTACTCTTCCTTTATTTATTTATCAGCACAAATACAACACACACACACACACACACACACACACACACACACACAGCCCTAATATATATATATATTAGGGCTGTGCAAACTTTAAGAATGATTAACCTTTCAGCAAAGCATCTTTAAAACTGCTTTGCAAAGAAATGCAACCCCTCAACCATCATTTTTAAAACTAATGTGGTTGGGTTGCTGCATCGGGTTGCTTTGCATCACCCCAACAGTCTTTTCTTGCATTGAATATCCAGAGGAAGTTGTTGAAGCAATTCAAAACACCTTGACAAGGCATATACTTTCACTGCTGCGATTTGACAAGATGAATAGCAATACCCCTGTGGCACAAAACATATGGCCGAGACAAATTATAAGCATTTCACACAGGCCTAATAAATATTGCCTCCTTTCTTGGATCTATTGTCCAATTAGCATTTCTACTTCAAGGATTCTCTTTTCTTGAACCATTTCCATTCAATAATTCTGTGAAATTTGAAAATGGATATAAGGCCTGTGCAAGGCTGCTGGGCTTTAACTTGAGATGCTTTGTGTCATGTTAATGACACAATTCTCTTCAATGAGATGCAACAATGAGGTGTTTTGTTTTATTGAAGCACTTCACATCCTTCTGAATTCTTGTGAGTATGCTTGGGAGGAGTCTTCTACATATGCGTAGCATGCATACATACAAACACCTCAGATAGAAGCAGTTTCAAAACATGTCTTTGTTGAAGCTTTATAAATGCTGAGAACCCAATCAAACTTTGCAAAACACTTAGTACAATTTTAAAAGTATTGGTCAAGGAAAGTTATCTTCCTATACTTACTGTCCTACTGGAAGCAAAGCAAACACAGTAGCTCTCCGTGGTGCTAAAACATGAATCCAGCCGTTTCCTTCAGCACACACAACACACACACACATCTCTGCCACAGGTATTCTAACCCGTCCATGGACAACTCTCATTGACACTTGCAAAGTAGTTCAGTAATAGACAGATTTTGGTTTTGGAAATGATTCTTTCAAGCAACTGTAGACAAAAAGAAAGATGAAATGATTGTTTATTTGAAATCTACCAAGACAAATAAAGACTTGATTGGCCTTCCTTGTAAGGAAAAGAGAAAGGAAACTTAGAGGGGACTTAGAGGAGAGAGGATAAACATTTCGCAAATTTAAAAAAACACATGGAATAAAAACTGTGGTGGCTCTGTAATAACTATCATTCCTTAAATAAAATAGAGGTTTCTGTTTGTTGTGCCTCTAAACAAGGGGTGGGTTCCTGCCCATTCTAATCTCTTCTATAGAAGAGGTTCCACAAATCTACAGTGCCATTTAGAACCGGTTCCAGCTCCCTCCCCCTCTCCGCCTGTCTGCACATCATCAAGATGAAGAGCGAGAGGAGGAATTCTGGGAGTTGAAGTCCACAAGTCTTAAAGCTGTCAAGTTTGAACACCCCTGGGGTTTTTTTCCTAAAGGGTTAGGGGTTCAAGGGTCTTGTAACTTGACAGCTTTAAGACTTGCACATTTCAATGCCAGAGTTTCTGAGTCAACATTTTGGTTGCTAAGCAAGAGTGTTGTTAAGTGAGTTTCACCACATTTTACAAGTTGGCCATGCCCACCCAGTCACATGGCCAGCAAGCCACTCCCACAAAGTAGGCCACACCTACAGAAGAGGTTCTAAAAAAATTTGAAACCCAACACTGCTCTAAACAGAAATATACTTGCTTCATATAAATTCTTCATGCAAGTTTATTGTTAAAGCTTTAATTGTTTATATGCAACTCATTCTCCAAATAAATAAGAGATAGAATGTAAAGACAACTCCTCCCTACATCACAGATGCCTACAGTAATTTTCAAATTATCTGTTTTCTCCCCAAATATATGTACCTGATTAATAATAATTTGATAATTTGAACAACAAAATGTTTTTGTTTTTATTTGTTTCTAAAGTTTAGTATATTATAACTATCCTGCTTCTTTTAAAAAGTATTAAATAAAGTGTTTCCATAATTTAATAAAGTTTAATAATATTAGTTTAATAAACCACCAATCAGCAATGAATGTAATTGATATTTATTAATACTCTGTTAATGTCTAATCCACTGAGCATATCTATCAGCCTAATTCCCAGTAAAGATTCAATGAACAAGAAAAAAGTCAATAAAATTATATTTTGTAAACTGTCAACATGGTTAAAGGTTCTCTGAGGTGATAGAGACTGTAATCTTATTTTTTAAAATAATACTGAAAAGTAGTTAGCACCACATTTGCTTTGACAATTATAAATAACACATTTCCTTTAGGAGACATTAATAAGTTGAATGTATTAATAAGAGACTCCATTATGATCTTTCCTTCTTTATTCTTCCACATTCAGTTTCACAACACTAGTTAAAATCAACTCTTCAAATGTCAAGAATGCACAGATGGGAGTTTAATCAAGCCCATTCTGAGCACATGGGTGCTCCGGCTAATCTAATTTTAGTCACTTTACTAGGAAGGATCTAATTCACTCAGTGTTTGACAAAAGGTTGTAGATTAAAGTAATGTCTAAGCCAGCAATGGAACTTTATCAAGTGAAGTACAAATACATTTCAGTTGGACTTCTATAGAAAAACAGTGACGGGTTACAATAATATTTGCCATTTTATTTAGCAGATAAAATGTAGCCCTCTGATTCATTAATCAGGTTTTCTCATTAGTAAGAAATATTTTTTTAGAAATCTAATAAATTGATATTCTCTTGAATATCAGGTTATAGAGTTCTCTAAGATATAACTTGTCCAAAATTGGTGAACCAGATAGTGTGCAACATCTGGTAATCCAGGAACCACCGGGAGTTCTGTCCACTTTTCAGCATTTTCAACTAATCCACTACCAATTCTCTGTCTCTCCTCTTCCTCCACTCCTAGCACACAAGTCACCCATCATGCTATATTTTTTAAATTCATATTTTACAGCATACAGTAAAGGAAACTCTGGTGGAAAATTATGAAGGAAGACCATTTTATCCATACAAAAAGAATATTGCACAATATAATGTTATTTCAAATTAGAGTTGGGAATTCAAGTAGATGGCTAGAGCTGTTGAGTCTAAAATCCTGATGGTTACTGTAGAAATCCAAGCATCTGCCCAGCCGTCATATAATTCATAATCCAAGGGCAGAATACTCTCTTACAAGGAAACAAGGAAAAATAAACTTTTCAAACAAAGCTTATGCTCTCCTCACACTTTTTACACTTAATATTTTTTACTTTACTTTACTTTTATTTGCGCTTCTAGACCACCCCCTCTCCCAAAAGGGACTCGGGGTGGTGTACAGTCCATACAAGAAATACAACATATGAATAATTAAATATAAACAGTTAAAATTGTTAAATAGATAAATAGATATGGAGGAGGTTAAAAAGAAGGTTAAAAAGAACTGTACAGCAGTAAAGTATCTAAATATAGTTTTAAAAACCCCTAAAAATATCCTATAAATTAAATTTAAAAACAGTTCCCCTAAAATACCAGTTAAAAAATATGTCTGCCAGGAGGTAGCAATTATGAATGTGCCAGGCCAGCTAATCGGAACAGGTGAGTCTTCAATTTTTGTCGGAAGGAGCGGAAGTCTGTGGTGGTTCTAATGTCGGGGGGGAGGTCATTCCAGAGGGTTGGGCCCATCACAGAGAAGGCCCTACTCCTTGGCGTCGCCCGTTGGCATTGCCTAGTGGATGGCACCAGGAGAAGTCCCTCCCTGTGAGAGCGAATTGGCCGCAGGGATGTGTGTGGCAGGATGCGATCCCGCAAGTAACTAGGTCCTGTGCCATGGAGCGCTTTAAAGATGGTAATCAAAACCTTGAAACGCACCCGAAAAACCACAGGCAGCCAGTGCAGCTCGCGCAGGAGAGGTGTTACATGGGAGTACCTAGTACTCCCCATGACAGCCCGCGCGGCTGCGTTCTGGACTAGCTGCAGTCTTCGGGCGCGTCCCAAGGGAAGCCCCATGTAGAGAGCATTGCAGTAGTCCAGGCGAGACGTCACCAGTGCATGAGTGACCATGCATAGGGCATCCCGGTCCAGTAGGGGGCGCAATTGGCGCACCAGGCGAACCTGGTGGAACGCCCCCCTTGCCACGGCTGCCACATGGTCGTCCATTGACAGCCGGGCATCTAGGAGGACGCCCAAATTGCGCGCCTGTTCCACAGGGGGCAATTGTTCGCCCCCTATGGCCAGTGATGGAGTCAGCTGGCTGAACCGAGGTGCCGGTAGCCACAGCCACTCAGTCTTGGAGGGGTTGAGTCTGAGTCTGTTGTCCCCCATCCAGACCCTGACGGCTTCCAAACACCGGGACATCACTTCGACAGCCTCGTTGGGGTGGTTTGGGGTTGAAATGTACAGCTGGGTATCATCAGCGTACAGATGATACTCAACCCCAAAACCACGGATGATCTCCCCCAGTGGCTTCACATATGCGTTGAACAGGAGAGGCGAGAGGACCGACCCCTGTGGCACCCCACAAGTGAGTGGCCTCAGGGTCGACCTCTGCCCCCGTCAACACACATTGCGTCCGGTCGGAGAGGTAGGAGCCGAACCACCGCAAAACAGTGCCTCCGACTCCCATCCCCTCCAGTCGGCGCAATAGGATACCATGGTCGATGGTATCAAAAGCCACTGAGAGGTCTAATAGGACCAGGATAGAGGAACAACCTCTATCTCTGGCCCTCCAGAGATCATCGACCAACGCGACCAAGGCTGTCTCCGTGCTGTGCCCGGGTCGGAAGCCGGACTGGCGTGGGTCTAGATATTCGGATTCGTCAAGGTGTCGCGGAAATTGCTGTGCCACCACATTCTCAACAACCTTCGCTAGAAAGGGAAGGTTGGAGACTGGACAGTATCCTACCTATCACCTGTTCTCAGAAGAATCATATGCAGATAAGGATTCTTTGTCAACGGCCAAGATGCCACTCAAACTATTTTCAGGTCTGGTCAAATATTTACCTTGCAGGATCATAGCTAAGATACACAGAACAGGGCATTGAGCATTTCATACACAATGTTTCAATAAAAATCAAAATAAAAAAAATGCTTAGTGGCTGGTAAACTGGAGTTTCCAAAAATCTGGACAAGCACTAGAGGACACTAAGAGTTTGTGGCTCTCATGCAATAGTCCTAAATTTGATTTAAGCCTCCTTCATAAGGGAGGCATAAGTACTAATTTAAGATTAAGGTTGTACCGCTCATTTTTTTCATCTCCTCAGAAACATCAGTTGTGCCTCATGATTGAGGCAATACACATTCCAACTGTCATCCACTGCTTGTCATTCCCTCTATGAAAATGTTTCTCAACCTTGGTAACTATAAGATGTGTACACCACAACTTCCCAGCCAGCATGATATAGGTTGCACTCCTACAAGTGAAGAAGTCATCACACATGGTATGATGAGAAAGGCCACATATAAGCACACCTGTGTCTATAGTCAGCCAAGTCTTCCAGGCTGTTCTGTAGGAAGAACAAGGCAGGCAGGAACTGAGGCAAGGCAGGTTGAAGCTAACACAACCTTTATTAACAGTATAACACGACAAAATGTAAGGCAAACCTCGACCCGGCAAACAGCAGCATTTGACAGCTGACAGCCCTTTTTATACTAGAGCTGTCAGACGCTGAACCAATAGAACGGCTGCATTCTCCCGCCAGCCGGCTGCTCGCGTCTCAACCAATCAGGGGCCGGCAATGATAGTCAATAGCGTCGTAGCCTCGAGGACTTAACACAGGCCCTTGGCAAAAGTGACAGTAAGGGAATCCAAATGTGTCCTCTATTCTCCAAGAGCCTGTGTGACTATTTATGAAACTGGAAAATTCCCCAAAGCAGCGTCTCATGGGCTGGGCAAGAGTGTGAGTGGGCATGGAGAAGATAGAATTGATCTTCATTTGCAGGTGTGGCTTACCAATGTATGTGTGCATTGCAATGCTCTAACCACTAGTTAGAATTCCCCTATTCATCATTGTGCATGCACTTTCACACAGGTATGTGCATAAACTCACAACCCACCCACCCCCACTTATAGAGATATAGAGATCCTTCACTGGCACTTATCTCATCGAATAAACACTCGCCTTCAAGAATATTCAAAAGCTAGAGATCTCAGAGGCTGACCAAGATGAAGCTTCGTATCAGGCAGCCCCATGATTTGAGTAGGGATGGCAGAAACACTTTGATGGGAGTAATCCATCTCCATCATTGTAATGACCATCCCCATTAATCGGCCATAAACTAATAAAGTAAGCACTTTCCCCTCTACACCCCCACCCCTCCAAACTTCATTAAGTCTTTAGTACATTAATATGTCTTACTTAGTGTCTGTTAAGGCTCTTTTTTTCTCCCTACCTGATGAAACCCCTCCCTTGAGACAACTGAAGCTTTGACAGCTCAGGCCTCAAGTTAGAAGCCATTTCTAGGCCTTGTTGTTACGGCAACACCACCCTTGCTACGTGCATATGGGGAGGAAGGCAGCAAAAAGAAGGGGAGAATAGTAAAAGAGCTGCTACGTTTCCAAATTAAATTTGCGATGCCAAGCATCAGATGGGCCCACAGCCAGAGATTAATTCGCCTGATCAAGTTATAAAGAGTGCTGAGGCTGGTAATCAATCTTGGAGCTGTCAGGGAGATAGGCAGTGGTATTAACCTGGCAGGACTTGCTGAAATGCAGGCCTCTTTAATTCTCTTCTCACTGACAAATTCTGCTCCCCCTCCTTCTCTTATCAAGTTGTGTTGATGGTGTCAAGGTGGGAAGGCTTTGATGAGCTGTTTTTTATATGCTCTGGCCAGTTCAGTGTTATCTGACTCCTCTTCCTCGGGGACAATTTTGTCCTGGAGACCAGATGCATGTCAAACTGTGGGGAGGGGGGATGCATCTTACTATTTATTCTCTGGCCCCTTGCCCAGCATATTGCCTATCGGTAGTCATTTCAAGTGAATGGGCCATGTCACCATTTAATTCTCAAATTCTGGGTGATGAAAGAATAGCCATCGAAGGATTCCTTTCTGCTGATCTAACTTAGGCTTATAGGTGGAACATGACACCTGATTTGATTTATAAATACCAAACAGGGAAGCCCAGGTTGATTAATCTGGTACAAATGTAAGATGGATCCAGAGACAGGGGTTTATTGCCAAGGCCTGGGAATGGATTTTTCTTGTGACACAAAGGTTAATGAGGAATTAGAAATAATTAATGAGTTGTATAATGCTGACTCAGGCAAAGGTGTTGAATTGGCAGGAGCTATGGGACTCAGCATCACTAGGAACTGCTGTCCATATATCTATTTATAGCTAAATTATAAATATATATTCTATAGATTGTAGATTCTCTGTACCATTCCCTATCATGCATCCTTCTCTGCTATTCCTACTCTTCTCCATACCATTTGCTTGTTATTCAGATTTCATATCGGGATTTTATTAGGGCAAAACACTTAATGTTATATAATTTTCTTCTGACTTCTTTTAGAAATATAATTAGAAGTACTGGAGATGGAGTTGGAGTAAGAATTCCAGCTCGTTCTCCTTCAGCCATTTTCTATTTCAAATATTGACCCAATTTGCTTTTCATGCTGCAAGTTACCCTCTAATACAGTGACAACCTGTGGCCCACTAATCATGTGATCTTCCCTATCCCTATTATTATTATTATTATTATTATTATTATTATTATTATTATTATCATCATCATCATCATCATCATCATCATTTGTTTGTTTATTTACTTTATTACTGCATTTGTAAGCCACACATTCCCAAAAGCTCTAGGCAGCCAGCAATGAAGATCAGCATAAAATAAAAAGCAACTCTCTCAAAAATAATAAATAAATCCACTGTTAATATAAACAAAATTGACACCAAAATAATAAATAGAAACTATTCAATTTCACGAGCCTGCCAAATTCTAACCTTTATTCCACAAATGCTTTTTTCTTGCATTAGACGGAACAATCAGGTTTTAACAGTTCTCCTAAAACCTAGGAGAGAAGATGCAGACTAGCTGTCCATAGAAAGAGAATTCCAAAGTATGGGAATGGTGACTAAAAATGCCCACTTATGGGGCCCCCATCAGATAACAATGTAGACAGGATCTGGAAGGAGTTGACCCTATTAAATATGATCAGGAAAATGAATGTGTGAGAAGATGATCTATCTGATAACCCAGTCCAGAATTATGTGGAGCCTTAAAGGATATATAACTATCACTTTGAATCATACCCAGAAGTCAACTGGCAACCAATCCTGCTCTCAAATCATCGGGGTTGCCTGAGTATATTTGGATGCATCCATTCCTGCTTGGTTCATCTATTTTACACTAACTAAATAGCTTTCAAGGACCTCTGTATGTAGCGGTGATTCAAGAGTGGAAAAGCTAAAGAAAAAAGCATGTTGTGAAAGAAGAGAAAGAATTACAAAACAATTAGTAAAGAAAATGTTTTGATCATTGCTTCTCTCTTTTCCCTTTCCAAATGTACAGAATGACCAACTAAGAAGAAAAGGTTAATGCAGTTACAAGACCATCTTTTGAGTGTCCTTTGCATTTCTGCTACAGTTACAATAGTTAAAGGGAAGATGGACAAGTGAATTGCAATGGCCCATTGGTTACTGAGAGCAATGTGGTTTTGTAGAGTAGGCAATTCCCAGAAACTTCACAGCAATTCACAGCTCTAAAACAGCAAATTGTAAATGAGGTGTGGATAATAAATGCGCCAATCCAGCATTCTATTACTGAAACATTTGTCCAGTTGGCATTTTTTATTAGGGCATAAAATAGCAGGGTAAAGGTCGGTAGTATTTTTGTTTTATTCCCCTTAAAACTTTCTTGTTTTTAAAACATAGCTTCACTCCCTTCCACCATGTATCTTTTTTCTTCAAAACCATAATAAACTTACAATATGATCTGGAAGTCATCCAAGGATCAAAAAAGTAGACTACAGATTATCTGTCTTCCTCCTACAGAAAAAAATGGATTCACAGTTTTTGGAATACCTTATCAGTTAAAAGCTTCAGAAAAACTCAGTGTAAGAGTGTAAGAGAACTCTGTGTATGAGATCAAAGGATAATTCCAGTATTCCGTTCCCATGGTAGCAATTAAATGTTCTGGGAAATCTACATACAGAAAATAATAAGCTTCACATTCAGGATACCCCACATCAATTCTGCATCCAATGTTGGAATATTCATATATAGATGTCATAGCCTTATCCTCCATCAGTATTTCTAATTCCATTTTAAGTTGATGTCTGTCAATTCATCTTATAATAGCAAAGTTTAATTAATGCTATATGAAAAGAAAATTCATTTTATCTATCTTGAATTTTGCATGATTCAATATATATTCAATATAAAAAAGAGCCCCCTCTCAATTTTTTGTACATATATGTATCTATAATTGTTTAGAGCTGTGTAATATCCTGCCACAACCACTCCTAATTTACATTTTTGAAAGCTAGAACTCAAAATATTTCCTCATTGGAGATATGTATGTATGTATGTATGTATGTATGTATGTATGTATGTATGTATCTTGATAATTTGGTTTCTTTTTAGTTCTTTTCTACTTAACAATATTATTTGTATGCTGACAACATTTGGGAAGTGCATTATGGTTTATAACACACAGAGAGCATGCAGAAAATATCTTTGTTCTTTAGCAGCTCTGTATGAATATGATAAAGAATGTTTATTGTATGTTTTTTGATTCCGAGAAAGCACATGATAGGCTTGAACTGTGGAACCTTTGTGCACTTATAGAACTCAAGGTGAGTTGTTACATGGGATTTAAAAATGTATGGAAGTAAAGTATATCTGACAATGTATGTTCAGTGAATAGTGAGCCAAAAGTATGACAAGGATATGTGATGTCCCTTTGATTGTTTAATAATATATGCCATAGAAGCGCTTGCAGTGATGTTCAACATGTGTTGTTTTGGGACATGAATCTATGTGTATTCTTGTAGATAGATATCAATCTCATTAGTAGATCAGACCAGACCAGTTGATTCTCTAATCAACACTTCAAAAAAAGAAGAAATTCCCATTATGGATATTGGCTCTAATAATAGAATCTGCTGCATCTTTCTTCCTTTTTATACTCCAGTAAATCAGGAAGGTGTTTTCTTGAGCCATTCTGAGCATTTCCTTGTTTCCCAGGATTTAAATTATATGTTAAATAATGTTTAATGTTAAATTATGTTTCAACCTTCATTGTCATGGTAATGGACCTTGAATTTTTCTGTCCTCCCTTACTGTCTACAACCTAGATTATTTGCAATGAGTATTGCAAGAGTATAGGATGCAGTGAAGAGTACGGATTTGAACATTAATTTATTACAGTTGAGTATGACGGGGAAAATAGAGTGAACAAATGCCAAGTTTACATAAATGGCAAATAGTTAGAGAAAGTAGATTAATTTGCTACAATATTTTCTAAAGATGAAAAATGGGTGAAGGGAATTAAGATATGAAAACATCCATGGAATTGTAGTGGATAGTATGTATTCAGCTGGCAAGAATGCTTGCAAAAATGGCTATATATAAGAGAATACTGCTAAATACTTTGCTATGTGAAAGAGTTGATTCTATAGGGAGAAACACAAAAGTAAGTGAATTCCCTGAGAATGAGTTACTTAAGAAGTCTTGTAAAATAAGAAGAGGCAGAGTAAAAATGAATAGGTGATGAATGAATGCAGACTGAATGCAGAAGTGAGTAATCAGCACCAAAGAAGTAGTACAGTATAGGTAGTGTTCATTCATACAGAGAGAAAAAGTGACAATGTGTGTGAAAAATAATATACAAAGCTAGACTAAAAAGATGAGATAAAGGAAATGATTGAGAAAATTTGGTTGAAAAAAATAGGTGGGATTCTTGGAAAAAGCAACATTGAGATGTTTAAATAGCAAGTCGGTATATAAACGAGCATATGGTCATAATGGAAGCAAATATGGTTTGGAAGAATAAAATAGAATGGAAATGCCTAAGTATACACTAAATTTAGTTAGATTTCCTTTCCTTTTCTTTTTCCTGCCTTCAATGTACTTTGCTTACTACTTATTCTTTTTCTGTGCTTGAACAACATTCATTACCCTAAAAAGGCATAGCCTGATAGCTGTATATACAATACGTAAGTGACGCGAACTCGGCAACATTCTGATAGTAGAGCAGGTTGGCTGGGGGATTCTGGGAGTTATAGTTTACAGTTCCCAGAAAGGACATAAACAACAAATTGTATAACACCTAACACTTCCTCTGGGAAGCATTCTATATTTGATTTAATAATAGCTGCTAAAAATGAACAATGAATGGTTAAGGGAACTAGGTATGTTTAACCTAATAAAGAGAAGGATTGCGGTGATGTGATAGCTGTCTTTTAGTACTTGAGAGGCAGGAGAAGAGAAGAAGAGATTTGCTTATTCTCTAAAGCACCTGAGGGTAGGAGAAAAAGTGATGGGAGGAAGCTCTCTTCTAAAGAGAAATCCATCCTGGAACTAAGGAGAAATTCCCTGACAGTGGGAACAATTAATCAGTGAAAAAGCTAGCTTCCCGTAGTTGTGGGTGTTCCACAGTTGTGGGTTGCTAACCGGTTTAATACCAGTTCGCTCATGTGCACGCTTGCACATGAATGCAATGCTTCTGCACACGCGCAGATGCGTCCGGCCAGATGTGTGGAGCCTCCTGCCACTGCCACTACCAGTTCAGCCAAACAGGACTGAACTGGGAGTCACCCACCTCTGGTACTCCATCACTGGAAGTTTTCAAGAAAAAAAATGGACATCCATTTGTCCAGAGATATAAGGTCTCCTGCCTTGGAAAGGGGGTTGGACTAGAAGACCTCAAAGGTCACTTCCAGTGATGGGTTTCAAATTTTTTTAGAACCTCTTCTGTAGGTGTGGCCTGCTTTGTGGGAGTGGCTTGCCAGCCATGTGACTGGGTGGGCGTGGCCAACTTGTAAAATGTGGTGAAACTCACTTAACAACGCTGTTGCTTAGCAACCAAAATGTTGGCTCAGAAACTCTGGTATTTGAAACACGCAAGTCTTAAAGCTGTCAAGTTACAAGACCCTTGCACCCCTAACCCTTTAGTGAAAAAAACCCAGGGGTATTCAAACTTGATAGCTTTAAGACTTGTGGACTTCAACTCCCAGAATTCTTCCTCTCGCTCTTCATCTTGATGATATGCGGATGGGCGAGGGGAGGGAGCTGGAACCGGTTCTAAACAGCACTGTTTAAAACAGCACTATAGAAGAGGTTAAAACTGGCAGGAACCCACCCCTGCTTCCAGCTCTATGATTCTATGTTTCTGTGTACATGATCAACCTCTAAAGAGGGGTCGAGTTACTGCATATCTCTGTCTAATCTTTAAACAATCACTAGAGGGAGCTTGAGAGCTTTAACTATTCAGGTATTTTCTTTTCTTAAGGGCAAAAGAAGACTGCATGCAAACACACAATGACACCAGATCTTAATCTGGAATGACCATATTAATTTGTAATCAGGTATTTGAGTCCTTAGAAGAACAACAGAGTTTTTATACTCTTTGATCATTCTGATGGATGATCAATGAGAGGGTAGTCAACAAATGAATGTGAGTATTTGTTTTTAAAAAATAAGGAAATTTACCTGTCTAATGCAAATGAATGTATATATTTTGCATCTCTGTCCTGGTCATATAATAATACATTTTAATCACTTCACAGAGGTACGTTTCAGCCAATTAATAAAAGAAAAGTTCGCTGCTTTCCCCATTCATCATTAAATTCCATTTTTTATTAATGATTGGATTCTTTGTAACTATTCTGTAACTTATCCAACACCTGTTTTTCCAAACTGCACTATATTGTACAGTAACTGTTTTCCAAAGCCAAGGGTTCTTGCTGTAAAAAAATTTGGGAATGAAGTGCCAATTGTGTAGTGCTTGGATATACTCCAGTATATTTTGGAGCTGCCAGCACATTTGCTGATTAATTTCTAGCCCTATTCTCCACTATAGATAGTTATCATTTATCTTCAAGATACTATCAAATGAGTATCTGCAACACCATTTTCTATGAATCTTCACACTTTTTAGTATCAGAGGATGCCTATTTTTGTTGTGTTAACCGTAAGATGAACAGTAAGAAGTAACAGTAAGATTATTTCATAGAAAGATGAAGCAATGATGAAAATTCTTACGATGTGGACTCTTAAGAATAGTGAATGGTATGAGAGAGACAATTGTTTCCAGATTAGTTCACATAACTGATAAAGTAGGCTTCTGTCAAAGCTCATTATGTTTTATATAAAATTTACATAAAACATATCAAACTTCTGGATACTAATGGTTGAATTGGATGATCATTATTGTAAACAATTTTCCACAATGGCATTAAAGTATTTTGCTATTGTTTTCATCGCAGTTACTTTTGAGCATAAATCGTCTTATCCTTTGCTGTTGCTTTTGGCTCTTTGTGACCCATGAACCTCTTTTTGTTTGGACTGTCTATCAGGAATGGCTTCTTTGAATTCTTGTAATCTCAATGTATTAATTTATTTATTTAAATTTCTTAGCCACCAAACCTCCGTGGGCTCGGTCATCAGCAATAGTACTGTATGTAAGCACCTTCTCTTTTGTCAGTCTCTTTTTGAAAAGTCTTACATTTTTCTTAGCTTAGCTTCCTTGTTACTGTAGATCTTCCAGTGACCAATTTGGTTATACTTCATCTGGAATTGAGTGTCTCTTCCTTTTATGATCTGAAGTATTGTCAATTTCTTCAGATTTCTCTCAATTCAAAGACATCGATTTGTATTCATTCAGCCTTTCTGATGATTCAGCCATAGGTTACAACTCGGAAAACTATGCCCTTGGCAAGGCATACATTTGTGATCAGAGGGCTCTCTCTGCACTTTAATGTTTAGATTTATCATGGTCTTTCTCCCAAGTAGCAGAAATATTTTAATGCCATATTTATAGTAATAACATACATGTCCTCTCGACCATATGATATTATTAAAAGTTTTTGCATAATTAAAAGATTAAAACAAAAACAAATCTATAAAAGTAGAAAACATAAAAGTGCTAGGAGGAGAAAAAAGAAAAAAAACTTTAAAGAAGCAGCTTCCAATCTTCTTTCCAACAGTTACAAATATTTTTTATGATTTCTCCCTCTTTAGAACTACATTATACTCCTATATTCTTCCTACATTCAATCTCTTTTAATCAGCAAACTCACAAATCACCTGTTCATTTTTATCCATTTTCTGGAAAATGTCCATAAAAGTTTTTCAATCTTTTATATTGCAAAAGTGTAATTAATTTTCCATCTTTGTGCATATTATATGTTGCAGTTATATGTCCTCTTGTCAATACTTACACTTTCCTTAGGATGGATTTTCTAGGCCAGTGGCACCTTCCCTCCCTGGTATCTTCTATTGAATGGAATAGACTGATTTCCTTAGAAATCAGTTACTGGTCAAAGTAGATAATGCTACACCAAATAAGTTACCCAATTTTAAGTTGTTGTTGTTGTTTTTTTACAAAAGAACAAATTTTAAAATGAAAACTTTAGGCAAATAAGAAACTCTATCTAAAATCCATTGTGGAATGTGTTCTATTTCTGTGGATCTTGCTGATTTATGCACATTAATCTATGCATTTAAAAAAGCCATCTTAAATTATTTTTCTGCATTCATTGAGATTACTTATGTTTTCCTATGAGAGATACTTATAATCTAGAATAATAGCTGACAATTATGTATGAACCCCAATATTTTAATGGGCATGCCTTTCTACTTCTCCTAGCTTTTAGAAATAGCGTAGGATTTTTGCATTTATAAAAAATGGAAAAACTGCCCCTTCAGTCCATTCAATTTGTGCTTTCAATAACATTTTTCCAATTCCTTTCTATTTAGCCATTTGTTTTTGAAGAATATAAAATCAGCCATTTGTTTCTAGCGTATACAAAATAATCTTAGTCTTCTCTCTGTTTAGCCACGCAGATATGACTCCTAAGTGACTCCTTATGATTTACCTGAATTTCAGGCATGCCAATTGCAGATATGAACTTGATTTATTCAGCCTTTATTAAATAAGTTTAACATTTCCCCAGAAGGTTCTAATGGCCCCTTTAGGTGTCAGTTCAGTTGCAGAGTGAATGGACCTTTGGTATATATGACTTACAAGTAATTTCTCTACTAAAGGAGGAAAAAATGCTCAGTAAACATAATTGTGGGAAGACGAGGGAAGAGCTACACTCCTAGGTCAGAGGTTAATGCTGATAGAACTACTAGTACAAGCAACTAAGAAAACAAGGATTTCAGCTTCTGATAAATGAAACCACTGGGGAGCTGATTGCAGCAAGGCAGAAGAAAGGGAGTCCTAGGGAGAGAGCAAGCACAACCTTCTGTCCAGCTTGAGTCATTCATTAGATGTGTGAATGAAAGCTGGGCCAGATCAAAGTTGTGGCAGTGGCAGTGAGTTACCAATAAACCAGGCAAAAGTTCTCGGCCTTTTAAAAAGCTGGATAACATGCAAGATTTCAACAGCTACCATCGTTATCCTACTTGTTCTAAATACTATCTAAACATCTGATTCTCTACCTACCCTACCATATAGACAAAGATTGAGCACTTGCTCTCAAGGGAATTATTGGTAAACATTCTATTGCTGCTGATGTGTTAAAGATAAAAGCAAAGGTATTTTTAATGTAGGGCTTTTTGGCTTTACTTATTCCAGTTTTTGTTTCAAAGCTGTTTTAAAACTGGCATGTTTTAATGCTGATTTTGGAGTTTAGCTAAGAATTGACTTAAAGTGGTTATTCCTTGTGAGCACCTTCAGAACAGACGCTTATCTGCCTCCTAAACTCTCCTCACAACAAGCCCAAGAAAGCCATCCCATTTTAATTGTTTGGAAAGATGATATCACCCCCTTTCAAATTAATATAGTAAGTTATCAGATTCATTCATTTAAAAAAGGAAAAAAAACTCTATTAATCAAATGTTGAAAATAAAAAGCAGTATGAAAAATAACTGACCAAAACCATGCAAATAATTTTTAAAACACAATTTGGGAATTTATATTCATATATTTGTAAACTTAAGGCTTTATAAGATTATTATAATATACATCTTGCTTCCTTCTCGAAGAGCTAATATCTGAAGATGTTTTTAGAAAATTATTCTGGTTTCACATCAGGGGCTCCTTGTCATACTGAAAAGCTGGGAAACCCCCATCCTCATTGAGTTTGGCTCATTGCCTTTCCTTCTTTGATTACATTTCCACTCAAAGGCAGACTTCTGAAATGCAGGGCAGCTTCCTGGTGCAGCTTTAAGGTCTACTCCTGTCTGGTAGACTTTCTTTGCCCTTTGATACAACAGGGCTAGAAAACATGGTGAAATTCAATGCAAAGATCTGAAAATAATTCTGTAACCTTTTTTCTTTTGTAAAAATTATGAAATTTAAAAAGTCTACATTACCAAAAAAAGAGGGGCTAAATTGGGATTACTCAGTACTCAGTAAAACGGGGGGGGGGGGTCCTAAATAAAGGTGATTAAAACAAAGTAAAAACCACAAAAAAATCAATAGAAAAAATCAATAAAATATGAATCTATATTAATCAATCCAACCATTAAACTTGTCAATAAAATTTAGATCATTTAGCAGAATCTTTTCTCGTCTTCTCTGTATCATCATCTTTTAAAAGAGACTAAAAGAAAAAGATAATAAGCTCATATCCTGGATCCTTAAAATCAGTATGTAAATTATGTAAACTGCTCCTTGTTGCTATATCTCAGGCTCTATAGTGATGGCAATAAAGCTCCTTGTGAGATAAAGTCCTAGTTTTTTATTTATAATAATAATTATTATATATAATTACCCATCCACATAATCAGAAGCAGTTGTGAGCAAATACTTTTGGCAATATAGTGTGTGTGTGTTCGCGTGTATGTATGTATGTATGTATGTATGTATGTATGTGTACATATACATACACACACACACACACACACACACACACACACACACATATATATTCCCAAAACTGTATTGTCATACATGGAAATTTGAAGTCAAAGCAAATCTATAACAGAACAGAACCAAATCATGTAAGTTAAAAAAACATTGAAATTGTGTACATTACTAACATCATGCATCCATTTTTAAACATTATTCAAGAGAACCAATTGAGAACTAAATAATATTTTCTGATGAATTAATGTAATTTTAAATCATATGAACTATATTTCACATTTTTAACCATTTGAACCCATTGATTTTCCAAAGTTCGATATCCCCATTTTCCTTTCCACAGTTCAACTATGTTACTAATACTGATTTTTATATCACATAATACCTTAAAAAATTGAATTGTTGGTTTCTGTTCATATACTTAAAGAAGTTAAAACTGTGAATCCTCAGAGGCTGCTAAAGCTTCAAGATTTGTTTGCCCCAATCAATTCCACTCACTAGCAGAGCTGCAAAATCAAGAACTTTTGCTGATCAGGAACTCTGTAAGAAAATTCAGTATGCCTGTAACCAGAGGTGGCATTCAGCAGGTTCTGACCAGTTCTGGAGAACCGGTAGTGGAAATTTTGAGTAGTTCGGAGAACTGGTAAATATCACCTCTGACTGGCCACACCTCCATCTATTCTCTGCCTCCCAAGTCCCAGCTGATCGGGAGGAATTGGGGATTTTGCAGTAACCTACTCCTGGAGTGGGGAGGGAATGGAGATTTTATAGTATCCTTCCCCTGCCATGCCCATCAAGCCATGCCCACCAAGCCACGCCCACAGAACTGGTAGTAAAAAAATTTGAATCCCACCACTGCCTATAAGCCATTTCACATCTTTGCATCCTCAGGATAGACCAGCAGGACTTATGGGGGTAAAGAAGGGCATGTATTTTGTGCATGCCTACATCTCCCTAAAGAGGGGTGGGGTGTGGGTGGAATTACAAGGCCTTTAGAATCTTGTATAATGAAGTTCTAAAATCCTATGAGATCATATTGGAAGACTTGCAATTTCAGGTAGAAGGAAGAAGATGGAAGGAGACATTCCCCTTTGTGTCCTTTGTATGATCTTTTTAAAAGCCGTTGCATTATGTATTTGTTATTTCATGTTAATATGGATGGTGATAAAATTGGGGAGCAGCATTGCCTAGATTTAATTTCTTGGGTAAGAAAGAATTGGAAATATGCATAAACAATGAAATCAGACGATACCTCATTCAGCAGACTCTTTTCTTTTTTTACTATAGCAACAAATTCTAAACATCCAAATACCTGCTGGCCAATGAATCCATCACCTTTTGAGGTGACACTCTTTTCTTAAGTTGGTTCCACGTAAATGCATTACCTTTTACCTATTCTCAAATTCATAACCCATTACATACTTGTCTTGCTCAGTACATTAAGAAGGAATTGGATTTACACAGTGAAACACACAAATGCAACATATGACACATTATAGCAAGGGGGGCGTTCCACCAGGTTCGCCTGGTGCGCCAATTGCGCCCCCTTCTGGACCGGGATGCCCTACGCACGGTCACTCATGCACTGGTGACGTCTCGCCTGGACTACTGTAATGCTCTCTACATGGGGCTTCCCTTGGGACGCGCACGAAGACTGCAGCTAGTCCAGAACGCAGCCGCACGGGCAGTCATGGGGAGTACTAGGTACTCCCACGTAACACCGCTCCTGCGCGAGCTGCACTGGCTACCTGTGGTCTTTCGGGTGCGTTTCAAGGTTTTGACCACCATCTTTAAAGCGCTCCATGGCATAGGGCCTAGTTACCTGCGGGATCGCATTCTCCCACACACATCCCTGCGGCCAATTCGCTCTCACAGGGAGGGGCTTCTCCTGGTGCCGTCCACTAGACAATGCCAGCGGGTGACACCAAGGAGTAGGGCCTTCTCTGTGATGGGCCCAACCCTCTGGAATGACCTCCCCCCCGACATTAGAACCACCACTGACTTCCGCTCCTTCCGGCAGAAACTGAAGACACACCTGTTCCGACTGGCTGGCCTGGCATAATTTTTAACGTCTACCTCCTGGCATATATATTTCCTACTGGTTTTTTAGGGGACTTAATTTTATAGGACACTGGGGTTTTAAATTCGGTATATTTTAAATTATTCATTTAGCAATTACAGTTCTGTCTATTTTTATCCTCCTCTTATTTATGTATTTATCCATTTAATAATTTTAATTGTTTAAATTTTATTTATGATGTTTTTGATATGGACTGTACACCGCCCCGAGTCCCTTTTGGGAGAGGGGGCGGTCTAGAAGTGCTAATTAAATTAAATTAAATTAATTAAAATAGCATGTCAATATCAAAATGCAAAGATGTAAAAAATAAAATGAAGCGAAAGAAAAACTTCAAACTAACCAACAGCCATGGTTGCTAACATGAAAGTCTTCTGCCTGGGAAAAGATGAACTAAAGGCTCAACATGTAACAAGTGGGCAGTCATTTGGATCATGTGCCTGGCAAAATATGAGAACGGTACAATCCTGCAAGGATCTTAAAAGGCTTTGCTATGGAATTAAAAGTGATTTCCGAATAGAGGAATCAATGCCCGGACAGGCACCACTTAATACATTCCAAGGCATTAGCTAACCAAACTTGTACCAATCCTCCATCCCATTCACCCATACAATCTGTGTCTAGTTTGCATTAGCATAGAAAGCCCCAATGTTTGGGCATCTCATCTCAGACTAACTAAAACTGTGTACTCTGCAAGGAAAAGCTTGCAGGGAAAGGGTTAATGTGTTTTGATATTGGCAGGATAATAGGGTTTCTTAATGGGGTTTTGAAGGAGATGTCTTGAATAAACAAAGCAACCAGAGAATTAAGGGGATGAGTAACTGCCTTACTGTCTACAACTCTTAATCCTTTCTTGGTTTGTCATGTGAGCCTGAGGTTATACTATCAGAACAAAATAGAGACATGCAATACATTTATGAACTGTGTTTTATGGCATTTACTATAAATGCAGAGCAAACTGTATTGGCTGCTTTATAAATGAAAAATATTCAGGCTCCAGTTTTTGCCAGAAAAAAATATCTGACAGTAATACCTAGAATTACCAAATGAAGTGTCCAATATTATGGTCTAGCTATACCCCTCACCCCCACCCCCGTGCATTCTTGCAGAACAAGAGAAAGAAAACAGAACACTAGAAGCAATTTGGAATGGTTGGGAAGGAAATAATTGAAGAATTATAATCTTTTCTTATTGAGATATATTTTAAGTTATAATATTGAAGACTTTATTATACCTGATGCATTTGCTTTTTACGTTTGCTATAGAGTGCTTTACCTAGGGATTCACAACCATCTCTTTCATTCTTCCAGCCATAATCATAGATATTTCAATATTAACTCAATATTGCAAATAAGAGCATTTAGAAGAGAGTTCATATCTCTGGGCCACCATATACCTGTCAGATATTCTAGACGTCAGTTCAGTTCCAGAAGCTTGGATTTCTGGGTATTTAAATCAAAATGTAAAGGGCCTTGGGTGCTCTCTTAGTAGGCAATTCAATGTCAACTTGCATCTATTCAAAATAGGAACATTCAGGTCATTGTTTGATATTTTTTACCTATTGCACTACAGCAATTCCACATTGACGCCTAACAACAAATTCTTATGTATTGTAACCGTATGCTAATTATCCATGAGTGGTCCTGGAAACTGGTTCCTAAAAAGTGGGAAATTATCTCTTTGTATCTGTGCTCTAGGAGAATCGGCTGCAACTTAGAATGTACTATAATGTTAAATCCCAGCCTACTACATTTGCAGTCAATCTTGGGTCTTTAATTGCTGGATTTTATACATGTGTTACTTGTCTTGTAATGGAACCTGATAGACTGAACTATCAGGTGCATGAAAGAATAGAATATTTGTTGGTTTATCTTTCTTTAAAAAAAAAACAGGTTTTAAGTGGACTTGTTTAATTGCCAAAATAACACATGGAGAATAGAAGAAGAGGAGGGAAATATGAGATCATGTATCATGGAATCAGCTACAAAAATAAGAATATACCGGTAATTGAAATATAGCTCTTGGGCACAGACTATAAAATCAACACTAATTTGTCCCAAGTTTGTTCATCCTGTGGTTTATTGCCCTTTTCCTTTCCCATTCATTTTTTGGATTATTTATCTATAAAAATATATTAATCTAATTATCTATATTAATATTTGTATGAATATTACTTGTCAAAATTGTGAGTAGTCAGGGCCCAAATAAATTGTTCCTTAAATATTAATATAAAATATATTCATAATTTAAGGTATGGAAAACGACAGTTTTTGTATTATATATATAACTAAGTATATGATGATTTTTACTCCTGATCTCATTGTGTTTTTAGTTTTCCTATTAAGAAGACCATGTATTGTAAACTTTTTTTTAAATAACAGTTTCCTATTTAATTTCATCTCTAAATTTAAAGTAATATTTGGAAATGAATGAATCCAGCAAGTTCTGACAGGTTATGGAGAACCGGTAGCGGAAATTTTGAATCGTTCAGAGGACTGGCAAATGCCACCTCTAGCTGGCCCAGAGTGGGGTGGGAATGGAGATTTTGCAGTAGCCTTCCCCTGCCACGCCCACCAAGCCACGCCATGCCCACCAAGTCACGCCCACAGAACCGGTAGTAAAAAAAAATGAATTTCACCACTGGAATGAATGTTCTTAATGGAAAGACACAGGAAATAACTAAAAAATTATGGGCAAGTCTTTAAATGTATGAACAGTGGGAAATTAAAATTGAAATCAAAAGTGGCCTTTCCGAAGAGATGAAGCCTGCACAGTTTCTGAGAAACAGGGTACAGTGGAGCTGATATTCCCTTACTTTTGTTCAACATTGTCTATACATTATTTTGGCTTTAGCCAGAATAAGGCTAAACTGCTAGATGCAGTTATTTCTTCTATAGAAGCAAACCTGAACAATTTCATACAGAAAGGTACACAGAGTTTTATTCAAAGAATACATTTCATGGATTTTGAGCTGGAGACTTGTTAATCCACTCTGTTGTTTGATGGATAGAACCTTTTAAAAAATCACAAAAATGATTTAGGATACATGAATAAATATGAATACATGCACACGCACATATTATTGATAAAGGCAGAATTAAATGACTAGAGGCAGCAGAGGTCCAGCCCCTGCAATTGACTAATGGAGACCTGATATGGGAACTGAAACAAAGTCACTGGGTGATGGGATTTAATCTCATCAATGGTTCTCCTCTGGCTAATTAAAGACAATGGCTATTTCCAGCACTGCCACACCCTAACCCTAACTTACAACAGTTTGTTTAATGACCGCTCAACATCACAACAGCATTGAAAAAGTGATTTATGTCCGGGGGGAGGGGTGATGTGACCATTCTTTGAGAACTTTCAAGCACAGTCAAGGGGGAAGCATATTCATTTAACAACTGTGTTACTAATTCAACAACTGCAGTGATTCACTTAACAAATATGGCAAGAAACATCGTAAAATGAGTCAACATTCACTTAACAAATTTCTCACTTAACAACATAAATTCTGGGCTCAATTGTGGCCATATGTCAAGAACTACCTGTATTACCACATAAAAACAGTTTTCCTTAACCATAAATAGGCTCTCCTTACACCGTCAAACATAACCAGTTTTCCCAATATGGTTTCATGAACCCAACAGATAATTGCAGTCCTAGAAATTCCCTTTAATTCTGGTTAAAGCTCTTACAGTACTTTTCATTGTTCTCTGTTCTTTTTTCTTGTAACTGTGGGACTCACGTTGAACAAATGGCTGCTTATTTCCTCTTAGTGTTGGGCACCTTCCCATGATAAACTTTTTTGCATGACTACCAACATCAGGTATCTTTTTGGTGTGAATATACAAAAAAAAGGAGCTGTGGTGGAATTGTGGATTACAAGGGCCACCTGTATATTAAAGAAATTAAATAGCAGTAGCCCTCTAAATTGTTTAATTGGCCCAATATGATTAATTGGTCCAAAGCCATCTGCTTCTGCTCAAGTATGAGATTGATCCTTCTTCCCTAATGTTGTTTAGAATGATAATAGCAATAATGATTGCTGTGCTGCAATTGACAGTGGTTGCAATTGATCCTATGTGGAAATTTGAGTAAGGTGATCCTTGCATTGTTATTGGGAAGATAAATTCCTATATTAAGCAGTGTGAATGTGATGGGGCATATCCCTGAGTTAAAAAGGTATAGAATTTTTGTATGTTATTTCTCTTTTGCATGTGCCAGCTCTAGCAACACCATTCATTGCATCCAAATGCCTTCCATTATAGACCCATGATCTTAATTTTAAG
Organism: Natrix helvetica; assembly: GCF_964273705.1. Lineage (NCBI taxonomy): Eukaryota > Metazoa > Chordata > Lepidosauria > Squamata > Natricidae > Natrix > Natrix helvetica. Next base: position 51,068,577 of record NC_138551.1, on the reverse strand, counting down.
AGTATCAAATAAAATTCATGCTTCCTGTTTAAAGTTTATGAAGTCCAAATGAGAACAAATGTTACCATTAAAAATATGCATTCTACATGGTCCCAACCCTCTAAAGAGCTGTACAAGAATAGTAATGAGAGGCATAACACGATCTCTCTGCAGCTGCTGTTAATCCAATTCACTTCTTGCAAAATAGCTCACGAAAAAAATGCAAGATAATTTCGGATCTTGGTGAAATGAATGTAAGACTTAGGAGGTTTTATTTATCTCTGACTGTGAGTAATAGTAAAATTATTTTAAACATTGTTAACAATTACTTTCACCCAAACATTAACCTGGTGCTGCACCACAAGAGCTAAAACATAAAACAGCTGCTTCTCGGGCACAAAATATGTCTGGGTAAGGGTGGAGGAGTAGCTTGAGCAGTTCAGTGGCCCTTTTGACAGTAGGAAGCTTTTAGATAGCTCTGAATGGAGATGGATTTCTAGGTCTCATGGGAACGGGCACTTCGACAACCTTGAGGTGACTGGGCTTTGGATCATTTGAAATAAGGGAAGAGAGTTCACGCTGAATTCGCCTCCTATTTCCTGTTTTTTTATTTAAAAAAATCAAGTAAGTGTTGCTGCTTGTCCTTTTTTTTAACCAGATGTTTATCCTTTGCCAGTTATTCTTGGGAAAGTATATATTCTCCATATATATTTTTATTCGTTTGTTTGTTTGTTAAAGATGTACAAGATAACAAGTATAGGTATGAATATAAACATGAACAAAGGAAGTAAATACAGGTAAATGGGGACAGTAAGACAGGGCCGGTAGGCAGTCTTGTGCGCTTACGCACGCCCCCTTTATGGACCTCTTAAGAATGGGGTGAGCTCCATGGTAGACAGTTTGAGATTGAAGCTGTGAGGGTTTGAGGCTGTAACAACAGAGTCGGATAGAGCATTGCAGGCATTGACCATTCTGTTGCTGAAGTTGTATTTTCCACAATCGAGTTTGAAGCGGTTTACCTTGAGTTCGTATCGATTGTTTGCCCGTGTATTATTGTGGTTGAAGCTGAAGAAGTCATTGACAGGCAAGACGTTGTAGCAGATAATTTTGTGCACTATTCTTAGAACGGACTGCAGACGGCGCAGTTCCAGATTGTCCAAACCCAAAATTTCAAGCCTGGTGGCATAGGGAATTCTATTGTTAGTAGAGGAGTGGAATACTCTTCCCGTGAAATACCTCTGAACCTGCTCAATCCTGTTAATGTCCGATATACAGTGTGGGTTCCAGAAGGATGAGCTGTATTCAAGAATTTGTCTGGCAAAGGTTTTGTATGTCCTAGTTAGCAATACAATGTTACTCAAGGGTGAAATTCACTTACCTTTGCTACCGGTTTCGGTAGCAATGTGACCTTCCGTGCATGTGCAAAGCGTGCCTGCAAAGGTAGGCGAACAGCAGGTGGCAATCTGCTTTTCCATGTAATTTAGATTAGCAGGAAATCCTGCTTTATAGCTAATATCAATTGTGCATCACAGCTGATCATCGAAAAAAAGATTCGCCCAAACCTGTAGCATTTTTTTTACTACTGGTTCAGCGAATGGGTAACATTTTTACTACCGGTTCGGGTGAAGCGGTCCAAACCAGTAGCATTTCACCCCTGATGTTACCGGAGAAGAAACTTTGCAAAATTAGATTAACAACTCTTAATGCCTTTTTGGCAATGCTTTTACATGAGCTCTGGGGCTTAAATCGTTTGAGATGAGTACTCATTCTTATTCCATGCAGGATTCTCCCTAGGAATCAACAGCAATAGGCAGCTCAATCTCACTTTTTTACTTCAGACGATCTCATAGGCCACAGGCCAAATATTTTGTTGCTGCCAAAAGGTGTTTACTTCAACTGCTTATTAAATAAATGTTTTGGTGTGCAAATGATGTTAGGAAATAAACCACCCTTTGTTCTATCGTTTCTGACATGGAACTGAAACAATAAGTATCATGCTCTAGATTTTCCAACAAGCAATATATCTTGGGCCTCTAGAAATGCTTTATTACATTTTTCATGCTACTTTTATTATCACTTCTAGAGTAACAATTAAAAACTTTACAGTATTTTAAAACATGGATTTTTTTTTTTGTTGGTGGTGCTTTTGGTACAATGAACTAAGGTACTCATCCGGAAACATTAATGTATTAACTGATATTCATTTTTTAAGCTTGTCCTATGTTTGAATGAAATCCATTAAAAAAAATAAAGCATTTTGATATAGAGGACCATGAGTCTTATACTTTATTGAGTTCCAGGTTGGAGATCTTCTGAATGATGCTCAGCTACAATCAGTTAACACCCCTAGGACTGATCCAGATAGGTTGCACAGCCAATCCTTGGGTTTCTTGGAAACGGATTTTGGACATCTGCTTCTCTGCCCCCTCAGGTCTGCCCATTTTGGAATGTTGTGCAAACATTGTATTATCATGTATTTCATTATGTTCAATTTTCAATTATTTAGTAAGTTATTCTGTCACCCCGTGGTAAATGATACAATGCGGTTCACAGCAAATACATAATAGGTCAGCGGTAGGCCTTTATTACTTGATGAATAAACTTTTATACAAGCATTTAGAAAAGAATACATTGCTTGGCAGGAGTTAAGCATGGGTTTATCAATAACATTGTGTAAAACCAGTCTAAACTCCATTTTCAATAGACCGAGTTGTTCACTGACCACAGGAATGCAACTGACATAACAGTGTTTTTAGCAAAATATTTGCCACCCTTTCCCATGAGATTTTAGCAGAGAGGTTGGCAGAAAATGTTGGACTACGTACCAAAACATGGATGCAGAACTGGTTGAACAGTCACACCCAATTAGTGTACATCAACAGAGTTACATAAAATTGAAAGTCCCGTATTATAGGTGCTGAGTTAAAAATATTACCAAATCTGCAGACAACACCATAATAAACCTCTTAGAAGATAATATTAAGATTCTCTCCTTTGGGGAGAAACAGTGCTATGCACAATGCAGATCTCTACCTTGAATTGTCCTAAAACTTTCTAAAAGAAAAACAAGCAAATGATTGTTTATTGCTTCTTTTGGAAATATACATGGAAGCATACCTACCCATCAAACTATTTCCTTTGGGGCAAACAACATTTTACAAGACACAGAAAGGAAGTTAAAAAAATGATAAATAAAGGCATGACGTAAGGAAACAAAGCTAGATTGTACCAATACTATTCATTTACATTCCTTTATACCAAGGGTTTATAATTTTTTTCACAATACCTTCCAACGTTAGTGTACCGTAATCATAATTTCCCCTAAAAGTCCAAAAAAAAAAAAAAAACCAAAAAAACCCACTAATGAATAAAAAACAATACAATGACATTTGGGAAATATGGATTTGTTGTGACAATGCACAACTAAAAGTTTTTTCTGGACTCTGTCTGCATCTCTCAAAGACCTCAAAGTTTGGAAAACCCTGCTCTAAAACCATCCTTACTTTTCACCTCAAATTATCTGTTACCAATTTACATGATCCAACAAATGTTTTAGCCCTTTCACTTCCCTTTGTAGATCCAGAGATATTGTTACTGGGCACCGCCATTATGTTTTTATCACTTGAGATTTTCTCACAGTGCTTTTTAGTAAGAAAGGGGAGAGGAGAGGAGTGTAGCAGCATTTTCTGCTAATAGTAAGGACACCATCATTCATTTGGGGGTAAATTTTGAGGATTGCTCTGCATGCAATAAAGCATTTTAGAGCGAGCACACTCACCCTATTTTATGCAAACTAGGCTGTCTAATATAGTGACTACCTATATTCTTCCCTGCATCCCACAAGTGAAAAAATGTATCATCTAACTCCATTGTGTCATTTCTTTCACTTGCTTTGCATCTTTTACTCTCAGTGAAGATAATTTATTGGAAATCTGTTAATCTGATGACAGAAGAGCTCCCTAGTTGTTGGTCCTTCCAGTTGCTTGAAACATTTTTTGTACAAGACTGCATCAGTGTGTGTAATTGTATAACTGATTTTCTGTGTTCTGGGAGACCAAACTGCAATCTTGTGGCACCCTTGCTTACGAAGTAACTCGTGTTAAGCACAGTCACTGATTTATTGTCTCCTTTGCCTTGTACATAAATAATTCACAGAGCTATGGAGAAAAAGAGTTGAGCGGGGTGAAGAAGCACTTCCATTATGCCTATACTGCTCTATTCTGTTACATTCCAGATGTCTTTCTATTCTTTTTTTCTAGTTTATCATCTTTATTTTATGATAACTAATTGCAAAAAAATTACAATTGCACACCACAGTATTAAAGAAGCAACGCAGCCCAAAAGCAGAGCAATAGGAGAAAAAAAGCAGGCTTGGAAATTATTATAAATAGAACAATTCCATAAAAATATGCCCCATATTACTTGAAAATCTGTCTTTGCTCATTTGCCCCAAAAGTGTTACCTTGCTCAGCCCCTTAAAACCCGATCATTAAAAGTACCTATTTATTTTCCCTCTACCAAAAATACCTTCTGGAGAGTCCACTGTTATCCTCCATATACTATATAGAATGTTAACCAATATATCAAAGGAATGTCTGTCTGTTCTAACTATTTAGAATGTGGGGACTTTTCTCTAGTGAGTTCTGTTGGTGAAGAAGCCTTGGTCATGAACCCCATATCAGAAGCACCAGTTTAACAAAGACATCAGCTGATTGCCAATTTTAGGTCAAAGAGTTTTTGCATTTCTAAGACCCATCAGCCCAAAGTTGCTTTGTAGCCATATATTTCTGGACATGTTTGCCTTCAGGGATATGTCCATCACTGCTGAGTTTCTTCTTCTCCCTCCTCCCCTCCAACCTCAGGAGTTGTTTCCCTTTGAGCCCCAATTAAGTCAAGTCTCACACCAAAACAAACATGTTCCAGGCCTCTGAGGTACATGTTGGGGCTCAGACTGCCTGGTGCCGGGGCCAGTCTGGCCTCAGGGAGTGATAAAACAGCTTGAGAAGATCCTGACAAAGGAAGTTGGGGCTTCAACCGTGTCACAAAATTTCTTTTAACAATTAATCACCAGGGAACAAGAACATTGACACTAGGAAGAGAGAAATTGAACTTTTTCCCAGTGGACCAAGTCAGACCAAGATTATGTGAAAATGGTTTCTGCGAGATGTTCTAAAAGTGTTGTGATTTTTTAGAAAAGTATATTATGATATTTTATAATACTTTAAACTACCATGACATCAACTGGGAGACAAACTTTGAATCTAGTGGAAGATATGTTTTAGCCAAAGTCCATGAAACTATTCTGACCTGCTGATGACACACCTTACACTAAAGTTTTCAGAGGTGGTATTCAGACGATTCGAAACTGCGGGTGGGCCCACTCACCGACCCCGGCTCTATGCCATCCTATTTAGGCACATTGTTGAGGCCGGGCATATATGTGGAAGACATGCATGTGAGCAAAGTGCATGCATGGAAGGCCAGGCGCATGCACGGCAAATCTGTCATAACAAAATGTGAAACCTACCGCTGACCCTTTCCCAAACTACCACCCATCAGTTGATTTAATTCCTGGGTATAGGCTTTTTTGGTTAGCATTTGTAGAGTTGTACTTCAGCACGTGGCTTGCGTTTTGTTAGAGAAAACTAAATGATCAGAATCTGGCAAGCTGAAGATAATGATAAGTGTTGAAAAACTACAATGTACCTGAACTTGAGTCCAGTAAGGCTCATTATCTGCAGTTATAAACCAAGCATAGAATAAATATACAGTATTATATCATAATTTAGTGAGCTAAACTTTGACTATCCCTCTGGCAAATATTATAGACCATCTTTGTTGATATATAATCTATTTTAACTGCTTAAAAAAATCTGAACCTATTTTTGTTCACAGCTGATTTGTTCTCTATATAGTCAGCTTGCAGAAAACATTAAGAACTTGCAACTTTCTACAGAAAAAAAAATAATCTACTAAAAAATGCAAACAGCAGTTACATATCAATTTGGTGCAGATTAATTATGAATTTCTTCCTTAAAAATACAGACTAGCTTCAAATGCAGATTTTTTTCTCCTGGAAAAGAAGAAAATGTAACATACCAGTTGTGGTTTTTGGACACTTGCTTCACTGGAACTTTAACTCCTAAGAGGTTTGGTACAGTTACATCTTACACAAGAAGCCCAGATAATTGAGCAACAATATTAGATTACAGATACAGTTAATCAAATAATAACAGTGACAGCAACAACAATACACTACTTTAATCCAAGATAGGTACTCTATTCTCTCTATAAATCTAGATTCAGTGGTGGCTTTTGTACAATATATAAATAGGATAACAACTGTCACTAACAAGTGTTTGATCTTATATACCAATAGGCAAGCATAAAGCAACTATTAGTTATAGATCTGCTTTGGCTGTAAATACTACTGGTAGTAAGCAGTTACATGTCCAGATATGATATCAGCAACTTCTTCTTTCTGAAAAACTTATTTTTGCTCTTCAGCTGATCAATGTACTTGTATGTTTCAGTATGAAAGATTGAACAAATTTCTTCAGTTGTTTGTTCTGAATAATTATTTCTCAAACTAGATGTGAGAAGGTCCAACCATGACTTTATAGGTCCAAGAGCAACGCTGCTGTTTATTTTGTTGTTGTTTGCATTAGTTGTCATTTGAAACAGAACATGTTCAAGCTTTCAATTTAGTGTGTTTTTTTTCCAAATAAAAAAAAAATATTCCTGAACATTTAAACAAAATATTCAGCCAATCTATTTGTAGTTGAGTGATACAGTACTTGTATTATATAAGTCCATTCTTTTTTCATGAATATTGGAATTGCTTTAGCTAAAAGTTGCAGTCCATTTTCACTCACTATTGATTCTGAGCCATCTGTTCTTGAAAAGAATTTTCTCAACATAACTACTATGTGGGTGGCTACTTTTATTGTACACTTAACAAAATACTGATAAAACATTTTGCTTGTATTTCTCTGGTGTGTATATCTATGTAGACAGTGTGGTTTCTCCTAATTTTGCTCTGAATCATCTCAGCTGAGATGGGAAGACTCTTGATTTCTGTGAGAAAGATAAATGTCAAAGGAATCCCCATTTGATATGGATTTTTGCATTCATTCATTCATTCATTCATTCACTCATTCATTCATTCATTCTTTCTTTCTCTATAGCTGCCCATCACAAACTAGAAACTCTGGGTGGCAAACTATCACAAAAACAATTAAAATATACAAAATCCAACAGATTTGGAAGGGACCTTGGAGATCTTCTAGCTCAGAGGTGTCAAACTCGATTTCATTGAGGGCTACATTAGGGTTGTTTTTGACCTTGGGGGGGACAGGGTGGGCATGACCAGGGTGGGTGTGGCCAGCTTAACATCACTCTTGTCAGAGTTTCCTGTGGTGGCCAGCAAAAATGGGCTCCAGAACTTCATTTTTGGCTGTGATGGCCTTCTGCAACCCTCTGCCAGTGGGTTGCAGGAGTGCCAACATATCTGTTGTTTATCTTTTCCAGGACTTTCCCAGGTAATGATGTCTGGCTGGTTGATCTGCAGTTTCCTGGAAGATACAGGAAGAAATTAAATGCAAATAGCAGCCAAGAGATATTATAATCCATCGGTGTTAGCATAATCAGGAAACAGCACCTACATAATCCATCCATCCATATTTGTATGATATATGCCCTTTTGAATTCTGTGTTGAATCTGTGCCCTCTGAGGAACAAAGCCCAGTGATGCACTTAATCAACAGCTATAAATAGAATCTTTTTGTGGATTCATGATTGAAAACAGACGCTGCTGATCAGCAATGGAGATAAACTCAATTTACACAAATACTGGTTAAAACATTAATTCAAATTCCAAAAGCCAAACTCAATGCCTGCCTATTTGTGTCTTTTTTTTTTTTCCTCTGCAAAAATGCAAACATTATTGGGCTTTCATTATCATCTTTCATGATGTGTAATATAACTATGCCAATACCATATTATGAGGTACAGGTCAGTGGGGAGGTTTTGAAATTTTTAGAACCTCTTCTGTAGGTGTGGCCTGCTTTGTGGAAGTGACTTGTCGGCCATGTGACCAGGTGCGAGTGGCTTGCCAGCCATGTGACCGGGTAGGAGTGGCATGTCAGCCATGTGACTGGGTGGGCATGACCAACTTGTAAAATGTGGTGAAACTCACTTAACAACGCTCTTGCTTAGCAACCAAAATGTTGGCTCAGAAACTCTGGCATTTGAAGCATGTACAAGACCCTTGCACCCCTAACCCTTTAGAAAAAAAACCCAGGGGTGTTCAAACTTGACAGCTTTAAGACTTGTGGACTTCAACTCCCAGAATTCCTCCTCTGGCTCTTCATCTTGGTGATGTGCGGACGGGCGGGGGGAGGGAGCTGGAACCAGTTCTCAATGGCACTGTAGATTTGTGGAACCTCTTCTATAGAAGAGGTTAGAACTGGCAGGAACCCACCCCTGGTACAGGTAGTCCTCAATTTATGACAATTGAAGTCAAATTTCCATTGCTAAGCAAGGCACTTGGTAAGTGAGTTTGCCCCATTTTGTGACTTTTCTTGCCACACTTAAATGAATCACTGCAGTTGTTAAATTAGTAACATGGTTGTTAAGTGAATCTGGCTTCCCCATTGACTTTGCTTGTCAGAAAGTTGCATGAGCATGGGACACTGAAACGGTCATAAATACATGCTAATTGCCAAGTGTCCAAATTCTGATCGTAGGGAGGCTGCAAGGGTTGTTAAGTGTGAAAAACAGTCATAACAGTCATTACTTTTGTTCCGTGGCTTTGTAATTTTGAGCGGTCACTAAATGAATGGTTGTAAGTAAAGTAATACTAGGCAGCATCAGTAAGTGTACGTGTAACACTTTGTAGAGTATTACAATGTTTTTTTTTTGCTTCAATGAAAATTTGCTCTCATTATTTTATCACTTCTCATCATCTTTCCTCTTGTTCAAGAGGTGAAGCTCAGTGGTTAAATGGCAAGAATTTGAGATAGTAATTAACAGTTCTTTAAAAAGATCATAGCTGTGACACATCTTGTGGTCTAGAGGAACTCATGACTGCTTGAGTTTTCTCCGCATACTTCTGCAGGACACTGCGGGACATCAACCCAGTTTTAAAGAACTCACGTGTTGTTGCAGCATGCCACAGGGACAAAATCCAATGAACTCTGCATGACTGATTTGAAAATGGAAAGATGTACCACTTTTTCTCCACAGCCAATCATGTCATTTAAAGAGCACTGGTACTCTTTAACACTAGTACAGTGATGGCTTTTATCCACCAAGTGCCCAAAATGCACACGCACATTCCCAAACTGAAAGGTGTGTGCATACAAATGTGTACCAGTGCGCAGACGCATGAGTGCATGTGCAGCAGAGACCCAAAGACCAGCTGGCCAGTGGGAGGTGGGGCATCCCAACACCGGCAGTCTGCCAAGAGTTAAGATCTATTTCTTTTGTGAGCTTCTGTTTTGTCGTTTGCAGGGAAACAGTAGCTCACGAAAGAAACGCCACCGAGATCTGACCTAGGGAAATGGCACACATGCCAGCAGAGAGGGCTCTGCGTGCCATCTCTGGCACATGTGCATAGGTTCGCCATCACGGGCCTAGTAGCACTTGATACATGGCTTTCTGCCAAAACTTTGATACAGATACTAAAGAAATAACAGTATAACCCTTTGTGTGTATTTAAGCTGATACATAGCTTAGAATCTTTCTCCATTTCCATTAATATCTAAGTTTCTGCTAGGTCTATTTTGCTGACATGTCCCCCAGTAAAGAAAGCAACAAGGTCTTCAATTCTGGCCAAGGGGTATTGTTCTGCCTGTAATACTTGTAGTAGATTAAGACCGGTAGTAATTTTTAAACCACCACAGGTTCTGAACATTCTCTCTCTCTCTCTCTCTTCAAAAATGCTATTAAAGACTTGTCAATGTTCATTTACTTAATGTTTTCTTTTGTTTATTTTTCATCCCTTCAATTTGTATGGCTGCCCAACTAAAATGACTTTGGGAAGATGGCAGACAATTTTAAAAATGATTTTTAAAAAACCAATGCAAACAGAACACAGATAGAACAAACTGGCAACTGAGGATACCAAAAAAGGTACCACAATGTCCTTTAGAGTTGTTGTAATATGCCAGCCCAAGAACTGCATGTAGAGAGAGACAGGTATTCAATGCCTAATAAAAGGTCAATAGGATCAAGACCATATAAATGTTGGGGGGGGGGGAGAGAGAAGCTGTTTCACAGCACAGGTACAACAAAAAAGACATGCTTCTCCAAATGGCATTGCTTGATAGAAGGGACCCAGAGAATGCCAGCTGTTTGGATCTGGGGGGATGAGCAGAACTAAGGGGAGACAGGTGGTATCACAAACAACCTGGCATTATCTAATGAAGGGCTGATGATAACCAACACCTGGAATTGATCCAGAGGTTTACTGGAAGCCAACTCAGTTGGCATTGTAGATAAGTAACATAAGCCTACTGGCTATGTTTTTAACTACCCATACTGCTGATTTGAATCAAATGTAAGTTTAAGGGCACCTCCATTTATACCAGGGGTGTCCAAACTTGGGAACTTTAAGACTTGTGGACTTCAACTCCCAGAATTCCCCAGCCAGCTGGCTGGGGAATTCTGGGAGTTGAAGTCCACAAGTCTTAAAGTTCCCAAGTTTGGACACCCCTGATTTATACCATATCTTTCATTCAAGAGCTCAAAACAGTGTTCACTCTTTTATCTAACTTTTTCCCACAGCAAAAGCACCTCTGTGAGATAGGTTGGTTGAGAAAGAATGATTGGGCTAAAGTCATCCAAATCAGCTTTTGTAGCCTTGAAACCTCAGTCTTTCCAGCGGCAGTCCAAACTTTAACCACTGTACCACACTGACTCTTTTCTGGTACTCTCTGAAAAATGTTTCACATGGTCAGATATAAGAACAGTGGTTGAGAAAAACATACCAAAACCATTTCTGCCCAGTATGATAAATAAACCTCCAATTCATTTCTTGATTCAATTTCACGTGATGTTTTAACCATTTGGCTGGCCTTTCTACTCACAGTTCTGCCAGAGGGGTCTGTAATGCATGGTTAAAATCCTGAATTGTTGAAGAAAATGCCTAGTATATTAGTTTCTACCAGGAGAACTGAACCATGCTAAGCATCCTCCTTGTACTTTTGACTTTAAGCTGAATTTTTCTCATACAGGCTGTGTATATATATTTTGAATCCATGGTGAGGAGGAAAAATTCCACACCAGTTGCTCACATCTGTACTACATTGTAGAATGAGATCATATCACACAGATCCTAGATGCTATAGGAGCCTTTCTCCATGCGTGAATGTAACAGGATATGGTAGAATGCCAGGAACAGCTTATATGAAATATTAGGGGAGCAGTTTGATGATGATCCAAAACCAGGTGCCTCTTCATGCCACAATAATAACCCAGTCTGCCACTTCACTGTCATCTTAGAACTGTTATAAATAGGACTCAGCTTCACCATAATAAAAATAGCTGCAAGCTCCTGCATAGACTGCACAATAGAGCTGAACTAGGATGTTTTGTTATCCATTCTGCAACTCTTGAGCACTTTTTGAAATTTAATGAAGACTTTCTGAGGCTGCACTCTTTGTTCTATCAAAATACTTCATCTAGTTTCACACAACAGGATGGGCATAAGAAAAATATGACAACTCTTCCCCCCAAAGGAAAATGGAAAAGATGGAAGAGGCTGTGGTGATGTAGGTTGTCAACATACATCATCAACCATTGTCTCCAAGAAAAACAGTGGCCAATCTGTCTGTCATTCAATCACCCAGGGAATATCTTTTTGACTAAAACTTTACATTGCTTTTCTGCAAGGGCCATCTAAAGTTAAAGACACGTATTTCCGGGTTAATCATATTGTTCTCTGAGAAACATCTTAGATCCTGGATGCCTGAAAAAACAATGAGTGAAGGTCCTTTTGTCTGTGTGTGAATCATGTTTCATATTTTAATTATGAATTGAATATCCTTTTAACTCCTTTTAAATTGAAAATCTACCATAACATTGAATATAAATTCTGGAAAAACACCAGCTAAAGCTATGCATGGCCCCACAAAGTAACATTGATGAGAAATTGAAGTAAAATTATAAGAAAAGTATAGAATTGTTTTTTTCAGATGTTAAAGTATTTTAAGCTTTTAAAAGAAATTTAAATATAATGACAAAATGTAAAAATACTTTCAATTTTCATTAACTCAAAATTATTGTAAATAAAAAAAAATTAGGCCCCTTTAAGACACTAATTAAGATTTCAGAATTGTTAAAATATTTCTGCAGAAGAAAACAGGCTGAAATGGTGAAAAGGGTCCATGAAAACATTTTTAATATAGAGTATTAAGGCTACAATGTGATTTGGTTGCTTGTCACAATGGCAAGCGCTCTAAAAGAGTACAAATTCAGCAAAATAAAGCAAAGTTAGAACTCTTAATATAACAGCCATGGGCAACAGGAGTTCAGATTCTGAAATGGAGAGAGCATTGTATGTAATTTTGCAATGTCCTGTATACCTGGGGCTAAAGGTAATCTCCTCTCTGGTCAGAAAATACTGATTGATGGCACATAGCACTTGTGCACTGCCTTCTAAATGACCAGGATTAGAAAGTTTTCGGAATGATGGCCAAATCTTATATGATTGCAATGCTCAAAATTACTGGATCTGACTACAGTATACTCTAGGTATGCTTTCTTTCCAATATAAATAGAGGTTTTCACTAAATATTTATATACTTTGCTATATTTATATACTTTGATTTATTCCTTTTATCCAAAAGGTGCTTTTTCAGGAGGCAACTGGATTTTCTTATTTTTCTTTTAAAGATGTTTCGCTTCTCATCCAAGAAGCTTCTTCAGCTCTGACAGGATAGTGGGGAATGGAAGGGTTTATATTCCTTGCAGACAGCTGGTCATTTGCATCCTTTTAGAGGGTCCTTGAAGCACTTGGAGGCTTATCTGTGTCCTCAGGGTCACCTCAATGGTGCTCCTGGTTCCTGTAATCTGCAATTTTTCCTCTAGAAATCCATTCCTACTCCCACACCATTCCAAGGGTTCTTCATCCCAAATTGTATAGCTAAAAGTCTGTAGAGATTCTCAGTCATTCAGGTCATGGTTATCCCAAGGGTGCTTTTTAAGGAGGAAACTGGACTTTCAAACAAGAAGGTCCAGTTGCCTCCTGAAAAAACATCTTTGGGGCAACCATGACCTGAATGACTGAGAATCTCTACAGACATATTCTTTTAACTTTTTGTTTTGTTTTTTTTTTCATTCTATGAGCCTATATTTTAATAAAGTAATCAGAGTACATCAATATAGTCCAGTTTCTATCACAGTACTTTATATTACTTTATTCAATTATTTTGATTACATTAATATCCTATATCCTAGAGCAGGGGTGTCCAAACTTGGCAACTTTAAGACTTGTGGACTTCAACTCCCAGAATTCCCCAGCCAGCTCTGTTGGCTGGGGAATTCTGGGAGTTGAAGTCCACAAGTCTTAAAGTTGCCAAGTTTGGACACCCCTGTCCTAGAGGCATTCTTAGATAGGCAGTTGCAACCTATTGCTTTTTTTTTTCAAATCATCATTGTGAATTTATTATTACTATCATAAAAAAAAAGAAAGGGCAACAAATTCAAAAGAAAAAGAAAAAAAACAAGAAAAAAAGGAAGAGAGAAAAAACAGAAAATGTTTTTAACAATGGTATCGTATCTCTAGGAAAGGCTAACAGTACTGTCTACAACAGCTGACCTTGGCCACGTGGTCTAATAATGATCAATCATTCTAAAGTACAGATCACAAGCTATCAATCAAGATTTGTAGATCTGGAGCGGCACAATCTTTCTATCATAACAAAATAAACATATCTTGGTGTGCCATGCTCAATAAATTGATAGTTCTTCGTATAGTATCGGTATGTCCCCTCCCTTATTCTTTTAATATAAAGAAAACGCTCTTCCTTAAAGTGAAAATCAACATTTAGAAAAGTCTTCTGGGTTTTTCTGGGTGGGAATCAGAAATATAACACCCTTAAAAACTACATTTACTAGAATTGTGGAGCACCTGGATTCAAAGGGGAAAAGGTGATTCAGAGAATGCATGGACGCTGCTGTTGCACTTATCAGCAACTCCTTTAAGAAGCAGTGTCTTTTTCTGGGCTTGTGTATGAGCCCAAGAAAAAAAAATAGGTTTGATTGAAAGATTTACCAAACAGGTGCATTCACCTTTCTTCTCTTTGAATGTAGTATTTATCTTACCTGTTCTGATACAGAGATTTTGATCCAAACAGACATATTTATAGTACTCTGCTTAAACCCTTGACACAACTTAGCAACAACTAATGAAAATCTCATCCATATAAGCACGATGTACAAAGCAAAGCCCTTGCTCCATTGGAATAGTCCGAGAAGCCTGAAGTTCTGCCCATTTCAGACTCTGCTGCCTGCAGATTACCGTACATGTGGCTGGAAGATAATCAGAATGGGAAACGTTAAGGTATTTCCCAGCCTTATTAATAAGCATTTGAGATTCTCAATGATATAAATCCATGCACAGTGTCAAATATATTTTGCAGATACAAGTGTTTTACTTTCATAGCACAAATGGGAACATTAAACAAAAAGTAAAAGATGAACACAGAATATTAATTAACCTGCAAGCCTATTGCTTTTATAATACTGCTATCTTGGATGTAACACAAATTTACAAAGGTTTCAAACTCAAATGTTTTTGAGAAAATGTTGTAAATTTAGCATTGTAATCTTCTGTTCTGAAGAAGATCTGGTAATTTTCTGTTTTGAGACCTACACCAAATCAATATTTACTGTTTAATTATTCAGTTTCTATAGCTATACCAAACAGCATCGCTTAACACTTGTTCGGATTGCAGTAAAAATTTTCTCAAAGAGGTTTATTTTAACTTTTTAGTAGCATTTTAAGAGCATAGCACTTTTTTAAAGGGGCAGCTGTTGCTCAATACAGAGAAGATCAGATGGTGGAGAGTCACCATATTTTGAATGTGATTTAGACAGAAAAGAAGATTGTTTCTAGGGCAAAACATTAAAGCGAACCTGGATGAACAGGAGACCCCGGGACCAAAGTAAATCAACAGTTGACCTTTCACCTCTGAGGTCAAAGATTGAATTAAATTTATGGCTGATGTGCGTTCGGAAGATCCCAATGACACCACTATATGCTCATAGGGATGTATTTTCTTTACCCTTGTGTAGACAGTCCACACGCATGAAATTCAGTCCTCTAAGAAAAGTTGTTATTTGCATATTGATCAAGCCATCTGCAAGACTCTCAGTATTATATTCTTCAGTATTCATTACTATTGTCCTGAAATGCTTTTTGGAGAATCCTTCTGGGGGTCAATATATCTGGACTACAAGAACACAGGGGACTATTAGCAACAGAGATAAGGTATTGCTTGCTGCCATCTAGATCAGTGGTTCTCAACCTTCCCAATGCTGCGACCCTTTAATACAGTTCATGTTGTGGTGACCCCCAACCATAAAATTGGTGTCTCAGTTCCTAAGACCATCAAAAATATGTGTTTTCCAATGGTCTTAGGCGACCCCTGTGAAAGGGTCGTTCGACCCCCAAAGGGGTCCCGACTCACAGGTTGAGAACCACTGATCTAGTAGTTATTCTAGTACTCTACATAGGGCTGACTTTGAACAGCCCCCAGAAGCTACAACTGGCTCACAACATGACATATGCGGTGATCAGCGCTGCTAGGTTTACATATGTAACAATTTTGTTGAGCAAATGGCACTCGCTCCCACTTTCCTTTCAGTGCAATTCAAAATGCTGGTTATTGCCATTAACATGGCCAGACTATGTGCTTTCCTAAGCATATCTACCTATCTTACCAGATCAGATAAGGCAGGGCATGCTTCTAGTCCCTTCCGTTAAACATTGCCAATTTAAGGGAGCAAGAAATGGGTCTTTTCTGTGGCAGCCCCTGCCCTGTGGCATACTCTTCCCCCTCCCCCCCAAATTTCTGCAGGCCTCTACCCTGCTAGCCTTCCAAAAAGCACTGAGGACTTGGTTTTTTTCTCAAGTACTGGGATAGGATGAGGTAGGTGAGATTTTATGAGGAACTGTATGCCAAAAGTTTAACTTTGGTGCCAGATTCTTAATGTGTATGGTTGAATATATTTATATATTGCTGTTTTATTATTGCTATTGTTTTAATTGATGATTGGGAGCCAGCCAGAGTTTGATTTAAAATGTGTGGCTAAATAAACGTTTAAATAAATAAATAGAGTTTTGCCACCCTGATCTGGTAGCCTTACATTTACAGATCTTTCTTGCCAGATCTGCCCTGCCAAGTAGAAACTTCCTATTCATCCTCATAGGCATTACTTCTCAATCAATACAGAGATCATGCTACAGAGTTCCCGTGAACTCACGGAACATTCTACAGTAATAAAAAGACAGAAATAGAAATTGTGAGTAACTCTCAGCTCTGGTTGAGTTCAAAAACAGTGACTGGCCCAAAGTGACCCAGCAATGATTCCACAGCTGACAGTGGGCTTGAGTATCTTAACTGCTATATCACATTTTCTCTCACATGTATGGATAACATGACAGCCAGTTTCCCAAATACAAGATCATTCTAAATAGTCTAAACATAACTTGTCATTAGGGGAATATCAACAATTCATTTAAAAGTGATGAATAATAAACATAAAAGCCTACTCTTCTTTAATGTCCAACTTTGTGCCTAAGTGTTTGTATTCATCCACCTTCCCAATTCAAAATGATTACAATCTTCCTAAGAGTTATTGGCAATGGTTATTTTCTATAATGCAAGGATGGAAGATTTGTGTTGTTGCTTCTCAGTTTCTATCATGCCTAACAAGGGCCTCAAGCCCACTGTCAGGTTTCTAACTTGGCCAGTGTTTCTCAGCTTCACAACTTGAAGATGTGTGGAGTTCAACGCCCAGAATTCTTCAAGTTGCTAAAGTTGAGAAACACTGCATTTTATGATAAACAGAAACAGGGAAAGTACTTTAAGAAGCCTTAAAAGTACTCAAGTGAATTATAAATCCTAAGAGTATTGTTCCATGCTTTTATACCACAAGTCTAATATAAAATGATTGCAGTAAGAATTATGTTGAAGACTGCATTCATTAACCTCTTTGTAGATACA
Source organism: Natrix helvetica (assembly GCF_964273705.1). Lineage (NCBI taxonomy): Eukaryota > Metazoa > Chordata > Lepidosauria > Squamata > Natricidae > Natrix > Natrix helvetica. Next base: position 51,051,364 of record NC_138551.1, on the reverse strand, counting down.
ATTTGTACATTTAGACTGCTCTTCAACCTGGTGAATTGCCACTCCTGAAAATTAAGGTGGCTGCTACCTTTTGAATTCTGGGAATTCAAATTCAACATATCTAGATGGCATGAGGTGGAGAAATTTGTAGATCACCAAAAGAGGAAATTAAAAAATTGTGAGTGGTATTCATGAAATGTGCATATTTTCCGGGGAGAGGGGGCGGTCTATAAATCAAATAAACTTGAAACTTGAAACTTCCCCTATTTAATCTATTGTTTTCCCAGATTGAACTAATCATGTACATTTCAGCCCAGAATATTTGAAGCTATAAGACTTAAATGGGCAGATTCCCTTTTTTTTTCTGAGTATTTAACAGCCACCATGAAATCTTCAGCCTTCTATTGCATTCTGCAAAACCTCAGCATCTCATTGAGCTGTTATTAATAGGGAGTTGGTCTAGTGTCAGAACGCAGAGACATAGAACACATTAACATTATCACATAATTATATTTAGTAAACACTTGGTGCTGCTTTGCCTTTGGTAATTGCATTTGGTAGATGCAATATTTATGAAAGGGGGAAGAGAAATGTCACAGCTCATCTCCATGGAGCAGTAAAGGTCTTAGGATAAAATTGCATTAGATCCAATTTTATGCAAGCCTGCTACATAAAAGGTGCAGCACTGTAGTAAATTCTACCTGAACAAAGTGACTTCCCGGCTTTAATTTCTTCAATTTGGAAAAACCCACACTATAGAATTTGTTTATTTATTGGTTAAAAAAAAATATCCATTTTATTCTAATATTTATCTTTGCTGAATTTATTTTTCCTTGCATTTACCTTGTTCCTGAAATCAGAAAAAATATATACAAAAGAGGAAAACCTGGGGATTTAATGTCTTTATACTGAATTTTTAAGAACTGTGCTAAAAATTGATTAAGCAAAACAAATTGTAAAGGTGTTCAGAGAAAGGACATTTATTGTGACTTATTGAATGGCTGGACTGATTAGCATGCCATTCACGTATCACAAAATCCCGTGTAACTCACTTTTCTATTCATTGATCTATATGCTATTTATTTACTAATAGTTAACATTGGCTTGTCAAAAAGGGTAGAGGTATGTTTGTGCAGCCTATACTTAGTTGGGATGTTCCCTGTGCCTCTCTTTTGAAAAAGATAATCTTCAGTTTCAGTTCACCCTTTTAAGGGGTTCTGTTGTTTCGGAAATAATTAACCTCAACAAAATTTAAAATATTAACTGGAGAGAATGTATAATTTATCAACCTGTACACAATAATTGAAATAATAGCGATCGATTATTTAGTAATTAGGAAAATACTACCTTGACAGTACAGCACTAGAAGTATTAGATAGTACTAAAAGACAATACCGGAATATTAAGTTTCTTCTATACTAGTTTCCCTTTCCTCACACAAATGCATGGATCAGTTTCCTTTGATCTTCTTGATTGCTGTTTGGGAGCAAAGTTCTATTGCCAAAACAAGGATTTGCCTGGTTTGAGAAACAAACAAAGGCAGTCCTCTGTCTCCATTCTGATCCCCCTTGGTGAAGGGGGTTTACAAAGACAAATAAAAACAAATAAGCCAGCTACTATTAAGGCAAGAGAAGGACGGGCTAGGGCTACTTTCTCCTGAAGTCCAAAGTCCCAAAAGGTATTCAGTTTCAATTCCTCCACAGACCTCTACAGAAAGCTTTCAAAAAAGATGAGGATGCCTTTGGGGGCCAGATACAGCTGTCAATCGCTCAGTGCTTGGTTTTAGGAAAGAATTCATGCATAGCTTTTCATAAAGGGATCTTGCACAATTCCTGTATTTGTAGAATTCTATCCCCCAGAAATCAACAGAGAATTCCCCAAAAACTATCAAAATAATTTTCAACTTAGTTTTTTCTTAAAATCCCATCCTATTGGGTGTTCCATTTTGAGGTAAGGGACGGCCATCCTGCTAACAAGAGTTTGTGCTATAGTGATTATTCATTATTTAGTAGCTGACTGGGCTGACTCTTAGCACCATGCTTACAAAGTGGTTTCACATGAACACAATGATTAATATAAAACATATATCAATGCAAAACAACTTACATCAGTATCTAAAACACTAGTTTAATACATGTTAAAATGTTTCTTACAAAATCAATTTACCATAATAGAAACTCTTGCAGCAAATTGAAGCATTACTCAATATCTTACAGTAGGTCAGCACGTCATGCAATTCCAGCTTAACCATGACTGCATAAATCCAGTGTGCTCAATTAACCAGTTTTCTAGGTTTTAGGAATACAAAAGTACTGACTTTGGGGGGAAATGTGGTACAGAAATAAAAATGTATGGATACCACCCAAATAGCAAGGAAAGCTTTATCTGTTGCTGCAGTTGCAGTGCCTAAAACGGCCTTAACAATATACACGAACCTCAGTTGTGAGATTTACACAACCTGCTAGATACAACGCGATTGACTTGTCACTTAGCGTGTCACGTGCAGGCTGCCTGTCGGGGGGAGAAACAGGGCGGACTTCTCGGCTCGCCTACAACGGGGTGCGTGTTTTATTTACTTTCTTCGCCCTGTTCGAAGTTCTTTCAAGTATAAGCACCTGCCAAAGAAAACATTGGGGTACTCCCTTCCCTCTCCTCCCCCAAAAGGATCGGGCTTTGCTGTCCCTTCTTGTTTACTGGGAGGCAAATGCGGAAAACAGGCAACGGTTTTGCTTCTATTTCGCCTTTCCATTATGTAGGTCTCCAAAGCCCGCCAGCCCGCCGCCCAGCCGCTGGGATTCTGCACAGTTTTTCGCGTCTTCCTTTGCGCCTTCGCTCACAATAGAAGGATTTTCCTCTGGAAGAGGTCTACTGACCTCGCCAGTTCCGAGCGCAGGAACGACTACGCCCCGCAGCCTCATGTCCTTTAGTAGGGGTGGGTTTCTCAATTTCCTTGGCAACTTTAAGACGAATGGACTTCAACTCCCAGAATTCCCTAGCTTTCAGTTCTTGGCTCCAAAAGTTGTTTGCAGTGATCTCTTGACCAGAGCCGCGTTTATTTACCAGGAATTAAATAGCTGGATATGTGCATATCACTACTGAGCAAAAAAGGTACTTTTTTGCAGGAATTACATGCGCTTTTTACAACTCAAGGCTTATGTTTTATCTGATTTGAAAGTGCAGACACTTTCAACCAATGGTGATTGTTAGATTTAAATCAATCTCAGCTTTGAGAGGAAGTGTGGTAGAGAAGTTTCCTCTCAAAATTATGCCCAGAGGTTGCTTTTGTTAGCTTTGCAACTTCTTCAGACAAGAAGTACATTCAGATAAACTAATCCTACTTTATCATAAGGTTACATTAACAGATTCTTGTAAGACTGAATTATTTCTCCCATCCTCACGTTTTGTCCCCAAGAAATGTGGGAGGGTTCCTTCTGAAATGCTTCCCTTGCTTTTCTTCTACTTGTGGGCTGAACTGTTTCTTAATCAGACCATTGCCTAGGGTGCTAATCTTCCTCCTGTCTCTCCCAAGTCATTATCACACACTATATCTTTACAGTCCTGTTACTAATACATTTTACATATACCTATCATGATAAAACCAAGCAACCTTAAAAACAAGACATCCTTGAACGTTAAGGCAAATTCGCTTGGAAAAGCAAAATAACAAGCAACTTTAGAAAGAGTCTCTCTGGGAAAAGCTTTAATTCTGGGAAAAGTAGGAGGAAAGATAAGAAGAGGGTGGCCAGCAGCAAGGTGGATGGACTCAGTTACAGTGGCCATGAGTGCACTGTTGGTAAACCTGAAAGGTTAGATTAAAGACAGATTGTCATGGTGAAAATCTGACTGGTCTCTATGAATCAAAAATGACTTCTTGACACATAGAAATCAATCAGTTAGAGACAGTCTAGTAATGGAATCAACCTCTCTTTAAAATCTCAAGGAACAGGCAAGTTCTTTGCGTCCAGTTTGCCTGTATAAGAGAGATAATTTCCAAGAGTAAGTAGAAGTCTGAGGCAACTCCCTTCTTGAACATACGGAAAATGCATTTCTATATTAGTCACTTATTCTGTTCCATACTTTCAGGATTTTATCTCATATATTTGTTATTTATCCCACCACACGAGGACAAGTTAACTTCTGGCATTTCTGGAGCCTTGCTTAGTTAGATATATCTTCTGCTCTTCCAGTCCAAAGAAATATCATGTAAGATTACTAACATTACAAAAACACATTTTAATTGAATCTTAAAACCTTTCTATTGCAATACTTTGAACTTAACTATTGCAAGAAGGTAAATAAGATTAAGAAATAAGATGTTATCCCGAGCCTTGCTCAGGAGGCCATGCAAATAAGATTGTGGATGTACTGTATTAAAGGACTGTAGACCAAGTATCTTCCGAAAGAAAGCTAGGAAGAAACGATTAAAGGTGCTGGAGGACTAGGAGTGGGGAAACCTGTGAATTCTAGTCCTGTCTTGGACACAGAGCTCCCTGCCTCTCAGTTTTAGGAAGCAGGCAAACCACTTCTGAAAATGCTGCCCAGAAAACTGCATGGATTTGTTCATGTTTCTTCACCAAGACTCAACGCTAATCGGATGGCCAAAATCACAGCACAGGCCCTAGGGTGATATTTGTGTCAAGAATTGCAGTGTATTATATTTGAATGAAAAATATAAAGGCATCTGTTTGTATTCACATTTCCCACCCATACTAATCAAATGGGGAAAGTGCTTGGAGAACTCAAGAAAATACACTCTTTGCTGCTTCCTTCGATTCACCTATAGGTGCCATTGTCAGACTTCCTTGCTGGGCAGAAAACCTAGATTTGAACTAGACCTGTGCAGAAACTTATGAGGACCGAAGATCTTGTTTGGTATCCAGCAGGGTTGGGACTGAAGAAGAAAGAAAGGCAGGATGTTTATGTGTGACTGCGTGGGAGGGAGGGAGGGAAGGGGGGACCAATTGCAGCAGCATTTGATTTGAAATGTTTTGGCTGCTCATCGACTTCTACTTGAAGTGCCAACCTGGAAACCCTTTTGCATCTAGGAAAGTAGTTCTCAGGCCCTTGACATCTCCCATCTCTGATTCATTTTAGCAGAAAATCCCGGGGGAGGGTGATAATCCAGGAAAGCAGACACTGTGGCCTTTCTTTTCAAATTTAGTCTAAACATGCATTGTTGGTAGATGACAGGCCAGAGGACAAGTAGACCTCAAATCTTTCATCTTGCCACTTCTGGAATTAGGTGAATGAGAAATTCATACAGAGCACTCCAGATGTTACATAGAAAAAACATCTCAGCCTCTAATGCAGCCATTTTACATGTTCCAGTTCAGGACTAATACTATTGTGCAGGATCGAGTCTCATATTTAAATATAGGTGGGATTTATTTTCAGTATCATTAACTTAGGTCCCATTCATTTCAGCAGGACTAACCTGGCTTAGTTAAGCTCACTCCAGGGAAATTTGCATAGTATAGCCTCAGATAAAGGAGGGGGAGGGAGGGGAAAGATGTTTTCTTTTATTAATATGGTGGGAAACAAGTTTCACTTAATAAAGTGTTTGGGCAATTTATATTCTGTCAAAAATGGATTATATAGCAGAGGTTTCCTCATTTTACCCTGCCTTAATTTATAAGCTTCCTTGAGGGCCCTCCAGGTAGAAAGACAGGATGTCCGTTGAATAACTAATAATGCTTCATTAGTAAAAGATAAGGAATGGATTGAAGAGAGATCTGGATTTGCTAGATCTCACAGGTCCTGAAGAACAGCCAAGGCTCTTAGTCAGTTTAGTGATAGTATTCAGCTAACATTGGTTGAAGAAAAGGTGGGCAGGAGAGGATTCCTGGAAAGCCTGTGAGCGCCATTCAATTCCAAGGGAAAAGTCTGGCTCAAAATATTCCAATTGTCTGTGTTTTCTGGGCCAATTTTTGAATTTCCTGCCTCTGGCTTCTCTCCATGTAGTTCTGATTACAACTTCTGTGCTACAGAGCACTGCTTGTGGAAACTCTTTGTCACCTACCTAAAACAGAAAGAGAGTGGCTTTCTCTGTAGCCCAATTGTTGGTCTGCAAAAGGACACTTATTCTAAGATAAGTACACTTACTCTAAAGTAAATTTTTATTGAATTCAAGCAAGCCTGAGCTTTTTTCCATCTCCTGCCTGGCCAGGTTTTGGGGTGTGAATGCTACCTTAAGCCCTGTCTCCTGAATCTGAACTATTAATTTTCTGGCTAAAATGAAGGCAGATGCTTTTTAAAAAATGTACTGATGTCATATCTAGAAATAATGACTTTCGAACAGCAAAAAAAAAAAAAACTGATTGCATTTCTTTTCAGGATATCCACATGGGAAAAAAACCCACTTCTTGAAGCCAAAGGCTGTTGCTTGAGAACATTTTCAACTGAACCTGGAGGGAAACTCCTCAATGAATACATTGTTTGATTTCCAAATGTGTATGGAAGCAGCAGAGAAGGACATTTAATAATATTAAAACTACAATGGCTAGAAACTGTGCAAGACAGCAAAAAGATCCAGAGCTGTTTTAAAGTCATTGTGCTGTGAGCTTTCATGAGTTACAAACGTGCCCAATGCAAGTTGCAGATCTGGCAATGAATCTCCAGAAAAGGCTGCCAGACCTCCTCCGTATCCAGGACTTGGTGATGTTTCTCATTAGTTCGGCAACTGTCACCTCCAGCTAAGTTATTTGAAGCCCATGGGATTTTTGTTTAAACCCTATTGTGACTACACGATGGATTGAATAAAAAGCACCATGACTTGTTTTATGTCTCTTCATCGTGGTTTGTCAAACCATATTTAAATCATCCCTCAGGATAAAGTTCTGTGTCACCTGATTTGGAAAACCCTATAAACATGTTGGGATTTCTGAATAAATAGACCTAGGATTTCAGTTGCACAAAAATTGGAATCTTTTTATCGATTAAAGGTGGTCTCCTTTCAGCGGAGCTAACTCAGGACTGCTGCAGAAGCTGTAGGGAGGCATCAGTCTTCTTCCTGGTTGCTTATTTGTTTATTTGACTTCCCACTCCAATCTGTAGACCTGAGTTATTTGGAGGTCTCCCATCCATCTTAGTTGTGTGTGTGTGTGTGGTTTTTTTTTTTAGATCAGCAATTAATTAACAGGTTTCAAGATAATAGGAATTCAGCAAGGTTTCCTCTGCACTTGCTGCTCTGCTACTCCTGCAGCTATTGACTTTATTGAAGAAACGTTCCTCCAAGCTAACCCACACATACACCTTGCTGGGTTGGAATTCCAGTTTCCAGAATGCCCAACAGATGGCTATGGTTGCTGAGGGCCCATCATAACTGGAGGACACAATGGTAGAAAGGAGGCTGCCTCAATCAACGAAAGATTTGTACCTAGAGCAAATGCAACATAAAAACTTGTTCCACGGAGGATGTTCACCCTCCGGAGAATTGAGACTTGAGCTGGGCAATAAACTATTTTTATAAAAGAGATTCCAGACATGCTTTAAATATGCAGCTCTCCTGGCAGGAAAGATGGGTTTCGAGCGGGGCTGCATCTTATATAATAATAACAACAACAACAACAATCAAAAACTTGGTTGATATCTAGGACGCTGGCAGCAAATCGTATCAACCATTAGCACCAGTCACTGGTATTTGTAATGCATTTTTGAATGTTCAGTTGGCTGAGTTTCATGTTTTATGAATAAGGTATATAATAATAATGATGATAATGATAATAATAATGATGATGATAATAACGATAACGATAATGATGATAATGATAATAATAATGATGATAATGATGATAATGATGATAATAATAATAATAATAATAATAATAATAATAATAATAATAATAATAATAATAATAATAATAGCTTATATCCTCCCACGTTACCTTAACAGTTCCTAAGTCCTTGGTTAGGACTCGAGCTGTTGAGCTATCAACCAGCCCCAAAGGCTGTGAATCTCACCAAAGATTAACATAATAATAATAATAATAATAATAATAATAATAATAATAATAATAATAATAATAATAATAATAATAATAATAATAATAATAATAATAATAATAATAATAATAATAATAATGCCGCATCTTGCAATGTTAAAAAGAAGCGATTGCCACGGGAATATTAATATTTGCAGAGGCATCTAAACTGTTTCGGGTCAGCGCAACTTATCCTGAACAAGGAAGGAGGGGAGAGGCTGAAGTTCGTTGCGCGTTTCGCAGTGACGGATGGCGGACAACGAAGCCCGTCTTCTATCAGGCATTCGCCCGCCTTCACATCGAAAAGGACACTCCCTTCCTGCCTGTGTGCCGGCCTGGAGGATGGGGATGAACCGACGTTCACTTACTTTCCACTTCCTTCGGGACAGTCCGGGACGCGGCGCTTTTCAGCGATCCCCCGTCGGTGCAAGCAGCGTCCGGTATCCGGTAGGAGAGAGACGAATGCGGCGCTGGTCCCGGGAAAAAAGGAGGCGCGTCCGACTCGGATACCCTTCCTTGTTCATGGTGTTTTCCGTGAAATGCGCTTTCAAAGATAATAATAGCAAAGCAAGACAGCAGCTTCTGAATGTTTTGGACTGGAGCTTCCCTGTTATTGGCCGTGCTGGCAGTGGTTAATAGGAATTAAACGCCAAAAGACAAGAGAGCACCAGGTTTCTTTTAACAAAGTGCTGCCTAAAACTCCAGGAGTGTGGGCCATGATGGTTAGCTATGTTAGTGGAGGTTGATGGTGGAATTTAATCTGATGGCATCAGATTAAAGCATAGCAAATCAATATGGAACAATATTGCATTTAAGCAATTAAGCAATTTATTTATTGATATTTCATGTTTATGAATTTTACAAACAACTCATAGTAGTGGACATAGCCAACACTTCCACCTCCTATTTTCCTCACAACAAGAACCCTGTGAGATGAATTGGGTTGAGAGTGACTGCCCCAAAGTCACCAGCTGGCTTTCATGGTTAAGACAGGACTTGAACTCAAGGTCTCTCAGCTTGGTGCCTTAAGTACTAGACCAAACTGGATCTCTTGGTTAAGTGATGCAAAGAAAGTGGTTCAGCCTCAATTTATGCTCAACTCTAGCTGGACCAGCCAAGTCTATAGTGGTCCTTTGCTGTGATTGCAGGTTGTAGAACAACTATCAGCAAAGAGGTTAAGAGTCTGCAGGAAATGGAGCATATCACTGTTCTACTTTACATCTGAGTAGAAATCTACAGACTTAATACCTAGTTGGGAATTTCAGTGTAATTCCACTGGGATTACGATTACAGTGCAAATGTAAAAAAATGATGAGTAACACTTTAGAAAGGTGTGGTTAAAGCAATTGGTTCAGAAATAGATGCAGAGATAGGAACAAATAGAATGGGATGAGATAACTGTGGTGGGGGAATATTTAGTTTTGTGTTTGTTGAACTACATAGATTGGAAACAGTTTCTGATATAAAGATCTGCAGTATATCTCCATTTATCTTCATTCATCTATTATTAGTTACAGTGAAGCTTCTGATTAAAAATAAAACTAGAATTAGATAAAGATGTTGACATTCAAAGCAAAGGTGTCATGAGAGAAATACAAAACAATCAAGTAGATACCTATCATGGGAGCAATTTTGCTTGATGCTTGATGGAGGCCTTTTTGTTTATATAGAATTCAGTGGTTTTCTAGCTACTGAACAAATCCTGTAACTTTATTTTATTTTATTGCATTCCTATTAGGTCGACGCACAGAAGACAATTCAAACCCCCCCAAAAAAGCAAATGACCAAGAAAATTTCATACCAGCCATTTGCTAGGAAAATACATTATTTTGTTCCTTGTTAAAAAATTAGAACAGGAATATATGGACTGATAAAATTTTCAGTGTAATTTGAAAGCTGTGGATGTGAAAGTAAATAAAAATACATTTGAATATAAATGATTCGACTGTCTTTCAGCATTTTACCTGTAATGTGTGGAAGTAGAAAACCAGTGTCCTTCTATACATCCCTCAGATGCAGCTATCCTCAACTAATGGTCAAGGATAATGACATCTCTAAAAGGATTTTGGCATCCATCAATATTCATCTCTGTTAAAATGACTAATTAAATGAAACATCTCTCATAATCCTGGAAGTCCAATATATCACTGTTTATTTTCCTCATCACTGAAAACATGTAAAAGAAAAATCAATTCCATTTCCTCAATAACTTTGTGTCCTTCTGGAATGCTTAACTGCATTTCCTTTCAGAGTTGCTGATTAAATTAAGCAGGGATAATAGTTATAAATTGGCTCATGAGAAGATCATTTATTTGGGGAAAGCTGCCTTCTTTCCATTCCTCAGTACACAAAAATTGTAGTAGCAACCTGTATCTGAAAATTCTGTCTGGAAAGTTTTCTTGGCCACCTTACAGTTTAGTAAATCCAGGCTTATTATTTGTTCATCAGGTCACCCCAGCCAATCTCAGCTCTGTTACAAAAGTATAGCTATACTATGCATATATTCATACAGTACTATGCTGTACTTCCCCTTCATCCCAACTTGTAAATAGATATCTGGAAGAGCTTTGCAAGTCGGTCTAAACATAGTGGTTGAGTCCAAACATTATGCAGAAAGCTGTAAATATAGTTCAGCTACTGTGGTTGATGCCTCTGTGAATTAGTTTTGTAGCATAGAGATGGGAATAAACCAAGCAGGCAGGTTTAAGCCTGAACTGTTTCTGCCATCTCTTTAGAAGAGAAAAAGGAGAAACATGGAACAATTTTCACCCTAGATATGGGAAAACAAACAGCTAAGAACTCCGAGGCACAAGACTGAGGAGAAGACGTGGAGCAATTTAAGCAGGAAGTTAATATCAGGAGTCAAGAGTAATCAATCTCTGTTTCTCTGAAACAGCGTGAAGAGGCAAATAAAAGTTCGGCACCTGATGTAGGGCAGCAGCTGAAAGCTGGTTGATTCTCCCTCCCCTTTCTTCTCTTTCTGTGTCATTCTCCTCGGTGCCTCCATTCATCACACTGTCACTGTCCGTTCTGGCTTCCCCTGGTGTTTAACTTGCCTCAGAGCTGATGGCACAAATTTAATTTGTTACAGGCAAAGGAGGGGTGATCTGAGCCTTGCCTCGGGCCACCATTGCTATAAATGGTGTCAGGTGGATGTATTGTTCCTTAATGGTGGCTGGCTGGTGCAGATAGAGGTGGCACAAGAACCAAACTGATTCAATTAAACCAAATTGCTTCTTTTTTCATTCTGCAAGTAGGCAGCTTTTGCCCAAAGACAATAACTTTGGAGGCAGATGCTCTTCGGAAGCAGAGAAGCAATTAATATTTATTTTTTAAAAAAAGCTCAACAGATAAAATGGCCTTCCTGCCCCAGTCTGGTGCCCTCCAGATGTGTGGGCTACAACCCTCACCAACCCCATCATCAGCATGCCTATGAGGAGGCTGGCCTTTGAAAGGCAGCAGGTGGGGAAGGCTGAATGGAAGGATACAGCCATACTTTGGGAATAGGTGGAGCTCTTCAATTACCATGAGCAATGCAATTCTATGCATGTATTCTCAGAAGTGAGTTCCACAGGATTTCCTTGGTAAAAATCCATAGAACTGCACCACAATAATTTCCCTTTTATATTTAACTCTTGCCCGTGTGTTAATGCTGGTTTTGAAACTTGGTATTATGCCAAAGTTTCATCAGCTCTCAAAAGTAACTGTTTTATTGTGTTTTATATTGTATTGTTTATATTTTATTATAGAAACCTCACCTCTATCCTGTTTACACATTGGTCCATTTTATCCACTTTGTTGTTAATTTTAATGTTTTATCTTCTAATACCCAGTATTTTAATGTATTTAACCTCTTAATTTTTATATGGTTATTTTTGACATTATAAGCTTCTGAGAATCACTTGATGCCGAAACGAATGGCATATACATTTCATAAATAAATAAAATTTGCTATTTGGAATAAAGTGGTTTTTTTTAAATGGTGCTTGAATCTGTAGGAATAAAACAATATTAGTTTTAAAAATTAGATTAACTTTAAAATATACTCACCTGACATATAGGGAGACATTTCCTGTTTTCCATCACAGAAAATTTGTGAGAGGGTATTGATAATAGTGACCTTTATTATATGCTGGCAATATCCTAATAGTCAGATGACACTAATACAACAATACAATACAATACAATAGTAGAGTTAGAAGGGACCTTGGAGGTCTTCTAGTCCAACCCCCTGCCTAGGCAGGAAACCCTATACCGTTTCAGACAGATGGCTATCCAACATCTTCTTAAAGACTTCCAGTGTTGGGGCATTCACAACTTCTGGAGGCAAGTTGTTCCACTGATTAATTGTTCTAACTGTCAGGAAGTCTCTCCTCAGTTCTAAGTTGCTTCTCTCCTTGATTAGTTTCCACCCATTGCTTCCTGTTCTACCCTCAGGTGCCTTTGAGAATAGTTTGATTCCCTCTTCTTTGTAGCAACCCCTGAGATATTGGAACAATGCTATCATGTCTCCCCTAGTTCTTCTTTCTCTTAAGCTAGACATACCCAGTTCCTGCAACTGTTCTTCATATGTTTTAGTCTCCAGTCCCCTAATCATCTTTGTTGCTCTTCTCTCGTCTCTGACTTTATTACTAATTTCTTAGATTCCAAACCGCATAGATCTGGTCCAGAACAATATAAGAATCACGATACTCCCTTATTGGGGTATAGCTATATTAATTGCAGATAAAATATATAGCAGTAGCAATAGCACTTAGATTTATATACCGCTTCACAGTGCTTTACAACACTGCAGTGCTGTAACTGCACAGCAGTGCAGTGCTCTGTAATCTAAACGGAGTAATCTACAGAGTCAGCATATTGCCCCCAACAATCTGGGTTCTCATTTTACCGACCTCAGAAGGATGGAAGGCTGAGTCAACCTTGAGCCTGGTGACATTCGAACTGCCTAACTGCTGGTTGCTGACAGTCAGCAGAAGTAATCTGCAGTACTGCATTCTAACCACTGCACCACTACAGCTCTTGATATGATCCTGGAGGACTGTAAAGATGAACACATTCATTATGGTATTTGTGTTCTTGGACTCTGCCATAATAAACAGATTAAAGATTAAGATAATAGACGGTTTGTGCTTCTAACTTGAATGTTTTATCTTCACATCTGTTGCTCAGAAGGCACATTTGCAAGATTAGGGATGGCCAGATCATCTCCTTTAAAACAAGCCAAAATCAAACCTCCAATTCTCAGACATTGTTTTTAAATTAAAATATCACCCCTCCATGGTGACTGGAAGTATTGAAAATAAACTCCTTTGTCAGTTGACAGATCAAGGATGTAGTAAACTTTGTAAAAACAACAGCGTTTGTTTTTTGTAAGATCTATCCAAGTGAAAACTTATACTAATTCTACTATCATATTGAAATGAATTCATAAATCAGATTTACTGTTAGGAAAAGTACAATGGCCAGTAAAAGTGGGGTTGCTACCAAAAAGCAAGTTACCTGTTAACTTTCTAATTTGGAAACTGTAGTTATACAGTGCATCCTGAATCCCTTGAAAATCCTGTATAAGTAAATTACTCTGTTGTTTTATCACAGACAGTTGGAGATTATTGACGATTATGTTTTTGTAAAGCAAATTTGAAAAACTGACTTAGCCCAAAATAGTTCTTTTACATTCTGTAGTGGAGATTAGGCTAACTGGCCCAGGTTATTTAGTGAGTTATGTAATAGGCCAGGAGGGCTGATGGGCATAGGGGGTGGGCATGACTAGGGTGGGTGTGGCCAGCTTGATGTCACTCATGTCAGGGGGCATCTGAGGTGGCCAGGGTGGGGCTGGGGGGTTCCTCCTACAGCCCTCTGCCAGCAAAAATGGAGCTCAGTCCCGCGGGTCAGATCTAAGCACCCTGCAGGCTGGATCTGGCCCCCGGGTCTTGAGTTTGACACCCCCCCTCCATAATAGGGCATAGATTTAAAACCTGTACTTTTCTAATTACCTAACATTGTCCATTTTTTGTTCTGTCTTCTTGCATTGGACTTCATATGCCATTATTTCCCATTAGCACAGTTGTAAGGATCATGCAAAGTTACAACCTAACAAATCTTGAATGACATCCCCTACATTGGGAAACTTTGGCTTAATTTACTCTATATGCCAGAACTGTGCATTTTAGGGCTTGTAAGCCACAGCCAGGCTGTATGCTGTCACTGTGCAGCCTGTGGCATTGGAGGAATTGCAGCCGTGGTGGGGAAGGAGCATTGGGGGTCTGCAGAGGGGCAGGACAGTGGTAGCAGTGGCCCTCAATGATCCCAGATTCTCATGTGGCCCCTTGGGAAAATTAATTGTCCCCCCCCCCCGCTGTATGTTTTGTTTCTATGCTATTCACTATCTTACCTCATGAATGTTGGTATGTGGTTTTGCTTTAAGACTCCACAATATAGTATCTGTTGTGGCCCAGCAGGAGCCGTTGGAGCTGCCACCAGACTCTGAGAGCGAGGGTCCCTATGAGTCGGCTCTGGAGGATGTGGAGGACCCTGGGCAGGGTTCTGACTCCGAGCAGGGATCAGAGAGGCTGGTCGGCCACCAGGAGGCGCCTGAGGCATGGAGCAGTGGTGAAAGCTAAAGCAAGGGGGCTCCTGATGTCATACCTTGGAGCAGTGGGGAGGAGTCACGGGACAGTGAGTCAGACATCAGCAGTGAGTTATTAGATGCTTGTTACCGGCGTGCTAACAGGCATAAGGAGCAATTGTGCAGTTACAGGAGGTAATTGCTCTCAGCTGCTGATAATTAGACTCCTCTCCAGACTATAAAAGGACGGCTTGTGCAAACGCCCTTTGCAGAAGTCAACGCAGGAACTATTGTGGGAGTACAGTCTTGTGAGCGTGGCAGGCTGGATAGCTGCTATTGCGTGTCAGTGCCGGAGGGTTCTGAAGGTCGAATTGTGTTGGATTGCTGCCAAGGATCTGTCTGTCTGTGCAATAAACCTCGTGAAGCATCTTTGGCTTGGAGTGTGTCTGTGATTGCGGGGGAAGAGGGGGGTCAGAACAAGTATCCATGTTCTTTTATATAAATAATTGAAGTTTTGATTAGACCATACCAAGATGACTTTGCTTGACTAAAACTCAGCTTGTAGATTAAAATCTATCAATCAGATTTTAGTTTGTTGCACTTTATCAAGTTGTATTTCGAATCTCCCCAAAGAAGGAGGGGAAAAGAAGCCAAAGACCAGTCATTTTGCGCTGTTGGTTTCAGCTCAGGGTGGCTTCCTTCCTTAATCTTTAAGCATCATTCTAGGCATATAGAGTCAAAGTACATGAACATTGAATACATTATCTTCATTCTATTGAAGAGGCAAAGATATACTGCAGCCTACTCTTTAGATACATGTCCACAGTATATATATCAACAATAATGTACAGTAGTGTTTTATATATACTCAAACATTAATTAAGCATCTGTTCTGAAATTAAGTAGCTAGGGCAGGGGTCAGCAAACTGCAACTCTGGAGCCGCATGTGGCTCTTTCATCCCTCTGCTGTGGCTCCCTGTTGCCAGTCGGCACCACAATTTTGAGAGGAGCTTCCGGTTTGGGGGAGGGGGAAGCAGGGTGCACCAAAAGAATCAAGATCACGTGAAGTGTTAATACCACTTTATAATGCCTTGGTAAGGCCACACTTGGAATACTGCATTCAGTTCTGGTCGCCACAATGTAAAAAAGATGTGGAGACTCTAGAAAGAGTGCAGAGAAGGGCAACAAAGATGATTAGGGGACTGGAGACTAAAACATATGAAGAACGGTTGCAGGAACTGGGTATGTTTAGCTTAAGAGAAAGAAGGACTAGGGGAGACGTGATAGCAGTGTTCCAATATCTCAGGGGTTGCCACAAAGAAGTGGGAGTCAAACTATTCTCCAAGGCACCTGAGGGTAGAACAAGAAGCAATGGGTGGAAACTAATCAAGGAGAGAAGCAACTTAGAACTGAGGAGAAATTTCCTGACAGTTAGAACAATTAATCAGTGGAACAGCTTGCCTCCAGAAGTTGTGAATGCCCCAACACTGGAAGTCTTTAAGAAGACGTTGGATAGCCATCTGTCTGAAACGGTATAGGGTTTCCTGCCTAGGCAGGGGGTTGGACTAGAAGACCTCCAAGGTCCCTTCCAACTCTACTATTGTATTATTGTATAAAAGGAGACTCTATGGCAAGGGGCATGCTTTCTGGTCAGCTCCACAATTGATAGGGCTTTTGGTTAGGACAGGTAGAAGAAAAAGGACGCTGCACTAGGAGGAGACTCTATGGTGGGAAAACCAGACTTCTGATCGGCTCCAGAATTGAACAGGGAGCTTCCGGTTAGGACCTTTGTGGCTCTTTGAGTATTTAAGATTGCTGACCCCTGAGCTAGGGAATACTGAAGTAAATGCCTGATGCTTCTTCCCTGCATTCCCAAGAGAAGATGATGACCCTGTCCCCCTATTTTGTTTTTGGTTCAGTCATTATATACTAGTATAGAAGAAGGCCCAGCCTTCTGCTTGCATCCCCCATTCAGTTGTTTAGCCACAGGGTAATAGTATCCAAAATCACCTCTTCTTATTTATCTAACAAATATTTGTAATGACTTATCATTTTCTATGTGGATTGCACCAAACCACACTTGCAAGATAATGTTTTCTTAGATTCCATTTGCATAAAGTTGTGATCATTTAGTAACGTAGAGAACCAATTAACAATTTGTAACTATAACTAGGGAGAAATGGTGTTTGGTCAGGTTCTTAAAAATCATGCATTTATTCCCATCCCTTGAACACAAGGCTCTTTATACTCATTAAGAGCTCCAGAGTGCTAAGTCATTATTATAATAAGGATATATGCTGTATAAAAGGAGCCGTGCTTCAGGCTCCATAAATTACAACTGTCAAGAACAGTATTCAAGGATCCACAGAGCTGGGAATAATTATTTACAACATGCTTTATAGAGCAATTAAAAATTCCCCAAATGGTGTTAATTGCTTTTAATGTGCAGGAAGCTCTGTCTAGGCGCCAAGAGGATATACTGAAAAAATGTTTCTCTTTTAGACTGTTTATTTTTGAAAATATTACTTTCTAAACTACTAGCTCTTATAATTTCTGTCTTTTAAAGCAACTGTGTCATTGGTGCTTATTAAAACAATATTGCTGTTCTGAATCCACCTTCATCTGGATTTTGTCATTCAAGCAGATTCATCAAACTAATAAACATGTCAAATTGAAATTACAATTTATAGGATTGGAAGGAAACTCCAGGCAGTAAAGTTCAAATTTTTATTTTTAACACCTGTGAAAAACAGCTATTAATTTGACACATTCTCCTCAGTCATTTCACTAAGGCAGCTCCGAAGCTTGACAGTATATTGTGAAAATTCAACATCAGAAACAATTTAGATTTCTAAAAGGGTGGGGGGATGTTTCTCCAGCACTACAACTTATTCTATTTTGTCTTACAGTTTTTTTCCTAAAAAGGAAAAATGATTTAAAAAAATATTGGAAAATATGAGAGGACTATATGGAGTAAGCAATGTCACCCAATGTCATTTCTATTGTCAAATAGAAATAGAAATGTCCATTGTCAAATTCTATGAACTTCATATACTGATTTTAAAAAAATCTGAAATCATCAACTCTTTGTTTTGTTTCCTGGATGAAAATTAACCAACAAGCCAAAGCAAAACTTGGCAGCAGGTATGGATATCTCAGCAAGTGTGAATATTTCAGAGCATAATTTCTACTTGACTAGATTAGTTGATGGGCAAGTTATTTTTGATTTGATTCAGAACTGGTTTGCTAAATTCTTGGTCACAAAATTCTCAAAACCATGATTTCTGAAAGTTGCGTCCCAGTTCACAATTTGGTATAAGCTTGGCTAGTGTCCCCCAGTGGAACTGCAGTTTGATTTGACTCACCCTCTTCTCACCAGATAGTCCCAAATCTTGTAAAATCATTTCTTGCTGGATTCATTGAAGAGACTATGTCATGTTCTACATCCACAATAAATCACTTAAACTCACACAGCTTCAATAATCTCCTCTTTCATATGATCTAAAACAAATGTTTTTGGCAGAATTTGTCTTAAACCCAGCCTTGTTGAGGATGAAAGACTGGCCCAGATTATCCACATCAATAAAGCTACAATCCCACCACCATTCATATGAGCCACACATTGTTCTCTTCTTTAACTGTCAGTCACTAAGCCCTGGCTGTTTTGCCTTTCTGTTGCTAAAGAAGCATTTCTTTCTATACCTTTCCAAGTTCAACTTTGCTCTTTAGAATCTCTTTGTAACCCTTTCATTCTTTTGTCAATATATGCATACTTGTATGGATGCTTGAAACAAATTGTACGTATTCGATCTTGCAAACGAAATCCACGCTTTTGGCTTTGGCAAATCACAGTTTTCTTCAAATCACTTTTTCAGATTAGCAACAATTCATTGTTGGTATTAGCAAAAATCCCTATACACTGTGCCCAAACCTACAAGGATTACTTCCCTATAAATAGGAATTAAGAAAGGAGGAGCTTCCATTGATGAAAATAAATGTATAAGGTAACACCGTACACTAGTTGCCAGCTCTGCTGTCAGTTCTCTATACTCTGATATCATCCCAATTAGATAACCTCAATATATTTGAAGACAATTGAGAAATATTGGTTGATACAAGCTTGGCAGCAAAATTGTTAACTATAACCAGTGATGAGTAGTATAGCAGGATTTAATGATTTCTACTAGCTTCCTGTGTCTTTCCATACAATCAAAGACATGTGGCTATCTAAAAAAAAAAAAAAACACCTGCTGCTGATATTAGGATCTTTGTGAGACCTGCTCTAGGGCTCCCGTGTTTTGAGTTTAGGCAGATGACTATTGCAGACCATTTTTCTTGGGAAATTCTTGATGCTGCAATAATTTATCTCTAAGCGTCTTCAACACGCTTAATTTTCAGGTTTGAAATTTTTTCTTTTGGCGCTTAGCCTGAATGGTTCTGGGAAGCCATTCATTTGTCATACATTTAACACAACGCATGTATAGAAAAGCAGCTTACAGGCAGAGGTGGGCTGCTGCCGGTTCACACCAGTTCAGACGTACTGGTAGTTAAGATTTTGTGCAGTTCGGTGACCGGCAAATGCCCCCACTGGCTGGCCTTGCCCACCCAGCCCAGTCACTCCTTATCTCGCCTCGGCTGCCTTGGCCAGTGCCTAGAATCACACCCGAAGCATAGCTGCTGCTGCTGCTGCTGCTCTCTGGTTCCCTCGCTTGCCTCAACCACGCGGCCCAACTGATCTCTGCCTGGTGAGCCTTCCTTGGCCGATCTCCACTCCTCACCCTGCTTCCCCCCACACGGCCCAGCTCTCTCTGCCTGGTAAGTCTTCCTTCACTCCTCAACCAGCGGCCCAGCCTGCTTGCCTGCCTTCCCCGCGGCCTATCACATGACCCAGCTTGCTTGCCTGCCTTCCATGTGGCCTATTGTGTAGCCCAGCCCACTTACCTTCCTTTCCTGTGGCTTCCAGTGCTGGAGAGGGTGGGGAGGGAAAGCGGCCAGGTTGCTGCTGTCTTTCATTGGGGTGCGTGAAATGAGATGGAGCTCCTCTTGCGGTCTCTGCCCCCCCCCCCGAGACTGGCAGGGCTTCCTGCCCTCACTTAGCCACCTGCCCCCTTTTTTGATGCAATTTGGGAGTGTGGCAGGTGGGACGGGGGAGAAAGGGTATTCCTGGCTGACTCCCGGGCTAACTGGCTTCTTCTAGGCAGCTCTTGCTCTGCCTTTCGGTGTCATCCGTCAAAGGCAAGGTTTTTGTGGGCAGCAGTTTGCCGCACCCGCTGACCAGGCCCTCACTTTCCCCAAGCATTTCTTTGCCTACCTGATTTCCAGCTCCATCGTGTTTCTCACCATCATGTGAAGGGAAACAAAGTTTGTGGGACTAAAAAAAACTTCAATCGATCAATTCTAACTTCTCGCAAAATAAAAGGATCTTGCGAAGTTGGTTGATTGAAGTTTCTGCCTGGCTGCAGTTAGGAAACCAGCCAGGGCTAGCTGTCTGTCCCCAATGGGGTGCTCTCCATGGTGAGGAGTGACTGAGAGGGGTGGGGACCGGGTAAGTGATGCCAAGTTGGCCATGCCCACCCAGTCACATGACTTCCCAGCCCCACCCACCCAGCCTGTCATTAGGGCAGAGAATCAGTTGTTAAAAAATTTGAAGCCTACCACTGCTTACAGGTGGCAGGTTTGATAGGGATGTAACCCCAAATGCTTCCAGTTTGAAAAGAGGCATAGGAAAACAACACTGAAACATTAAAGATAAAAGAAGACAAGGAAGAAAAAAAGCAATCTTGGGAATTTACTGGATGAAAAATGAAACATACATTCTCTTCACACTCGCATACAAGTATAGGTTGCGTTAGTTGTGGTTTACATAGCCAGCAGCACAGAGAGAAGGCACCTCTCCCACTACAGATCTATATGCTTGTAGATTTCAATTTAGGATTTTAAGCAGTCTACCCCACATTTTATCCTTCAAATCAGAACCGAAAATGTACGTGCTGCCTTCCGTGCATGCGGGTGGCAACAAAAACACAGTGATTATATAGGACGGGATAGCGCCGGGGCGTGTGGGAACTACTGGTTTACTTGAACCAGTCCGAACCAGCAGCAGCTCACCTCTGCTCCAAATACCCTGAACTTCAACACCATCATCCCTAAGCAACACAGTTTAGAAAACCAGTATACATCTTCAGACATTAAGTATTTTGGTAGACATGAGGTTTTTTGATGAAAGGAATATGCAGACTTTGCAATTAATTCACAAAACAGTTTGCTATACCTAACAGAAAAGTTACTGAAGGTTACATGTTAACCTTCAAAAGTCAGGGGTGGGGGGATGTGTGCCAATCACTTTCTCTCAGCCCTAGGAAGGAAGCAACGGCAAACCAATTCTGAAACACTGCTAAGAAAACTGCAAGGATTTTTCCAGGAAGTCATCAGGGGTCAACACTGACTTGGAAAAAGCACACATGCACACACACACACACTTCAGGAGACAAGAACTCTGTGGAACTTGAGAGTGCTATTTAGATACCAGAAGGATGAAAATTAGAATTACTCACACAATTTAATTGAATAGGAACAAAAGGAATTTTAATATTGTGAATGTTTGACTTGTATATATGTAAATGAAACACCCAGTATCTAATCTTAGGAAAGCAGAGACCTAAATCAATTCTTACACTTTCGAATGCTCCTTGCTTAAGCCATTAAGGTGTGAAAGAACAACACTGTGGGGGGAAAGGGGGAGGATTTGTGCAGCCTCTGCAAAACAGCTGTCATAAAGCTACTGCAGTCACACATTTATAGACACAAATGCCATTATGCAGGGATATTTTGTATGTGTGCAGTGTAAGTAATTGATGGAGACTGGTTTGTCCACGACATCTTTAGCATTTTGGCAAAATAAATTGTCCCTACTTTGCAACATTCTTCATCTGCAGTGGAAAATTCATGGAGAGCCTTTTCAGGGTAGCCTTAATCAAACTGATGGATTTCTCTCTAGTGTCTTTATTAATCCAGATTGAAAGAGGGACTCTAAACGCCCCCTAAGGAGTTTGAAGTGGGGGATGAGAAGAAAAGGGAGCTAGGACCTTAGCCAATGATTGACTTCCACAAGGACTGATAGGAACTAATAAATAAAGAGGCCGGCAATAGATTGCTAGCTCTTTCCAATAGATACACTTTCAAAGAATGTACTATGCTGATGTGAGGCTCTTCCAGGCATAGTCATTTATTAGAAGCAGTAAGGCAGATCACTACTAGAGTTTCAAATACTTGTCCCATTCAGATTGGCTGGCACCCTAATACTCAAGTCCCCAATTACACAAGATTGCTTGTAGAACGTCTTATTTCGTATTTAATAGAAATAGAATACTGATGGGTGATTTGTAATCTAATGATAAGATGACCTACCTGCCCATGACAGTAGATGTCAATTGCTTCTTCTAATGGCCCATTGTTTGTTTTTATAAGTGATGCAGGTTGCTATGATTGTTTGAGCAGCCCTTCTGTGAATACAATGCCCACTAAAGGTTTCCAAGGGAGCATCTATGATAACTTAATGAACATTTGAGTTTTATTCTGAAACCCAAATTCACTTCCATTAAACATGTTCCAATCACATAACAGAGAGATTTGGACAGGTTGCGCGGGCGACTGCGAGCCACCACCTGTTTATTGGACCCGTGTCCCTCCTGGTTGGTACTGGCTTCCTGGGAGGTTTCACGAGGCTGGCTACTGGGACTGGTGAACGCTTCGTTGGGTGAGGGCCTTTTACCAGCCGCCTTGAAAGAGGCGGTGGTGAGACCCCTGCTCAAGAAGCCTTCTCTGGACCCAATGGAGCTAGCAAATTATCGTCCTGTCTCCAACCTTCCTTTTTTAGTGAAGGTTGTTGAGAGTGTGGTGGCTCAGCAGTTCCCGCGTCACCTGGAGGAAGATGATTATCTAGACCCACGCCAGTCCGGCTTCCGGCCTGGTCACAGCACGGAGATGGCCTTGGTCGCGTTGGTGGATGATCTCTGGAGGGCAAAGGATGGGGGTTGTTCCTCCATCCTTGTCCTATTAGACCTCTCGGCGGCTTTCGATACCATCGACCATGGTATCCTATTGCGCCGTCTGGAGGGGTTGGGGATCGGAGGCACCGTATTGCGGTGGTTCCGCTCCTACCTCTCTGGCCGGACGCAATGTGTGTTGACAGGGGAGCAGAGGTCGACCCCGAGACCCCTCACTTGTGGGGTCCCACAGGGGTCGATCCTCTCGCCTCTCCTGTTCAACACATATATGAAACCGCTGGGCGAGATCATCCGTGGTTTCGGGGTGGGATACCATCTGTACGCTGATGACACTCAGCTGTATATTTCCACCCCAAACCACCCCAACGAGGCCGTCGAAGTGATGTCCCGTTGTCTGGAAGCCGTGCGGGTCTGGATGGGTGACAACAGGCTCAGGCTCAACCCCTCCAAGACAGAGTGGCTGTGGCTCCTGGCTCCCCGGTACAACCAGCACATTCCATCGCTGGCCATCGGGGATGAACAATTAGCCCCGGTGGAACGGGCACACAATTTGGGTGTCCTCCTTGATGCCCGGCTGGCTATGTAAGATCATGTGGCAGCCGTGGCGAGGGGGACGTTCCACCAGGTTCGCCTGGTGTGCCAATTGCGACCCCTTTTGGACCGGGAGGCCCTGCGCACAGTCACTCACGCGCTGGTGACGTCTCGCCTGGACTACTGTAATGCTCTCTACATGGGGCTCCCCTTGAGGTGCACCCGGAGACTGCAGTTGGTCCAGAATGCAGCCGCGCGGGTAATTATGGGGAGATCAAGGTTCTCCCATATAACACCTCTCCTGCGCGAGCTGCACTGGCTTCCTGTGGCCTACCGGGTGCGCTTCAAGGTGTTAGTCACCATCTTTAAAGGGCTCCATGGCATAGGGCCTAGTTATCTGCGGGATCGTGTCCTGCCCCATACATCCCTGCGGCCCATTCGCTCACACAGAGAGGGTCTCCTCCGGGTGCCGTCCTCTAGAGATTGTCAGAGGGCAGTGCCCAGGAGTAGGTCCTTCTCTGTGGCGGGCCCTACCCTTTGGAACGACCTCCCCCCAGACATTAGGACAACAACCGATCTCCGCTCCTTCCGCAGTAAACTGAAGACCCACCTGTTTCGGCTAGCTGGCCTGGCATAACTCGACAACTTTTCCACCCCTTGGTCATTTTTAATTGTTAAATTTAGTTTTTAAACTTTTAATGTGATTGGGGTTTTAACCTTTTTGTGTATTGTAATTTATTTATTTATTTTTTACCTCCTCTGTATGACACTGTGCTGACTGTTGCTTGTGTACGTCGCCCCGAGTCCCTGTGGGGAGAGGGGGCGACTAATAAGTTTAAATAAACAAATAAATAAATAAATAAATAAGAGACAGAGCCAATCTGTCCAGTGAAATCATTGTCCTGGCTTCTAACCAGGCAAAGTACTGGTGAATAAGTGCAGGCAATTAACTCTTATCATCTCTTCTGATTTTGTTTTTCCAATTCTGCTGGGGAAAGTTGTAGGTGTTAAGATTAGAAAAGTGAACCATCTCAAGCCAGTTCAGAGAGAAAGAGAGAATTTTTCTTGATTCATCCTCAAGAAAATATAATTATAAATATAATTATAAATATACCGTAATTATAAATAGTTTTTCCCCATGCTGGTATGCTTATCCAGGGACATTATTAGCACTTCTGAATAAATATTTGTACTAAGTACATTAGTGTTATGAATAATCCCCAACTATCTTATTACATTATCTGTTATAAATAATTCCTAGCTATGTGGTGAAATTAAAAACAGATTGATTTGTTTTATATAGCACCTTTTCTCCAAGAACTCAAGACATATTCTGTTCTCTAATCTCTCCCTAATAACGCTGTGTGGTAGGTTTTCCTGAGAAATAGTAATTGGCTGAAAATCATCCAGTGAGCCCCCTTCCCCAAAAGAGAGCAATAAACCAAGAAAAATATCTGAAATAAAAAACCTCTGCCTTGTTCAGTCGTCCTGTAAGTGCCAATTACCAACAGTATATACTGATATACCGTATCTATCAGTATGTCTAATATTTTTTTAAAATCCACCATCTCCACAAAATATGATTTGACTCTGAATATTTCCCAGCTTAGCAGATTTATTGAGAATAAATATCTCTGGTTTGAAATGGTGAAGCTGGAGAAATATTACTCTGCTCAGGCCTCTCAATTCAATGTCTAGGTCAGTAGAGAACAATCTGGACTGCAACCAACCTTCCAAATGGTCCCCAGAGCATCTCCAACATTATAAACAAATTGTTATTTTAAATACAGCAGTTCAATGCAATGTTAATTCAATTCAAATTATGTCACTTTGAATACAACTGTCCACTTAACCTATCATTCAAAAATAGTGGATCCTATTGAATACCAATCTAGGTATGTACTTTAATAAACATATCTTTCTAATAAAATAGTTAACTAAGATGATCAAGGAGTCTTTTGAATGATCATAAGCTCTATCAGAATGGTACAGTATACATAGAATATCTTTCCTTAAGCTCAGGGCAGATGCCGATGTTATATTATGTCATATGTGTGGTTTTACACAACTCTTTGCCTGAGAGCTTAAGGAAAGGTGGCTGTACTGTGGCTACTATTCTGACAAAACTATTATACATCCCTGCCTGTAATCAAAAGCAAATCTATGCATCGCTCTATTTTAGGGTGAAGATTTGTGGGTTCAATTCTTACCAGAGGGTTTGAACTCCATAGAATAACATCTGACCACCCAAGTCTGAGAGTCC
The DNA here is from genome assembly GCF_964273705.1 of Natrix helvetica. Classification (NCBI taxonomy): domain Eukaryota; kingdom Metazoa; phylum Chordata; class Lepidosauria; order Squamata; family Natricidae; genus Natrix; species Natrix helvetica. Next base: position 51,026,038 of record NC_138551.1, on the reverse strand, counting down.
CAATAAGGAGAAACCAGTCATGCCATAACTCCTGGCAATTACTCTAATTGAAGGTACGCCTATGAGTCTGCACTTCATACCTATCACCCATCCTAATATTCAATCTCATGCTGCACCAGGTGTCTATTTTTTTTGTTAGGAACATTTATATCCAGAATCAACAGCCTTCTCCTACATAGCTATCAGAGGCCATGTATTATATCTACTAGGTGCCAGATCAGGAAATCAATTCCACAGGAAGACTAAAACTATTTTTTATCAAGCTTGGCTAGAGTAACAGAATCTTGCTAATCTGATTGAACCGTACACCCTTCTTCTACTTATTCAATGAATTAAGGAGGCATCTGCCAATTGCAAATGTTTCTGTCAGGCCTGCAGTTATATTCCTTTTTAGGATCTTTGGCCTGCCACACTCTCTATTATTTCATTATGCTGTTTCATTAGTGTAGTAATTGGAAGTTGGAATAGAAAGGAGTAGAATTGTGGAATGTGTTGTCATTCCTTTCTAGAAGCCCAAGGTTATCTTTTGTCTCCGCACCTCTGCACCTGACCGGAACGAGCTGGGTGAAGATGCCAGCATTGCTGAAGAAGATTGGACCATGTGATGGACTTATGGGTGTGGGGATAAGATCATGAACTTTCAACTGGGTGGAATCCCAGGAAGTTTTAGATTTGGGATTCCACAGATGTGCCAACAAATCTGACTTATTAAATTGGAACTTTAAGGATAGCTCTGCCTTGGACTCTGATTTAATTCTGCATTATATTTGGAACGCTGCCAGTTACCTCATTCCAGACTGCTGCCATTTCCAAGGGAGTTGTTGAGGCCATTGCTGAGATGGTAAGCACTCTCTCCCTCCTCCTTTTGTGCCAGATAATTATATTTGGTTGGCCATATTTGTCCTGCATACCATAGGTTGCCAAAATCTGCTTTACCTGTGTTTCTTAGCTTCCCTTCCAAGACTTCCAATTTGCTGCCCAAATTGGTTTTGTAGAAGATATGAGAGGTGGGCTATTGCCAACAGTCTTGCCAGTCATTGACTGCTGTTTACAACAGGTGTATAGGCTTATTAAATGACACACACACCCCCAGTGCAGTCAGACTTAATAAGGTGAGAACAGACAAGGCTTTGGAGTTAAACTTGGACTGATAAAGTGCAAGTATTAAGTGAACCGACTGAGTCATGGCTGTATTTTTAATTGTGTTTTAAATTCTCTTTTCCAAATCATCTACTATAAATAAATCATTTAGTCATAAGAACTGGATCCAGTGCAGTGGTGGGTTCCAACCGGTTCGCACCGGATCACGCGAACCGGTTCCAGACCGAACCCGGAAGTAACCGAACCCGGAAGTAACCGGCACCGGCCCCGTCGCTCGCCGTTAAGGCTAGCTCGCTCCCCCGCCCATCGCAGCTCGCTCGCTCCCCCGCCCGTCGCAACTCGCTCGCTCCCCCGCCCGTCCGCACTAGTCTAGCCCAGCCCACCGATCACTGATTGGCTGGAGACTCCAGCCTGGAGTCCAGCCAATCAGCGCTCGAGGCGACCTGTTTAAAAACGTGGCGCCAACGGCCAAAAGTCCTCTTTTGAAAAGAGTCTTTCTCTTTTGGAGACTTCTCTTTTCAAAAGAGTCTTTGCAAGTTGCGATAGAGCAAACGGTTATCTGGAGTTTCGTTTCTTCTTCCCTTCGCCTTCCAGGAGCTGCTTCCCTCAGGTAAGCAACTAAGGCGGGGCGGCGGGTGGCGGGCGGGCGGCGGCGGGCGAGTTTTGCGATGAAAGGCCTTTTTCAGGCCCGATAGAAGCCGCGGCCTCGTGCAGGCGCACGAGGCGGCGGGAGGGGGGCAGCTGCACTCGGGAGGCAGGCGGGCGGCGGGGGGAGCGAGCGGCGGCGCGGCAACCTAGTTTTGCTCGGGAGGCAGGCGGGCGGCGGGGGGGCGAGTGGCGGGGGGGGCACGCGGCGGAAGGCGGGCAGGCGGTGGAGGCCTAACGCTCGAGCCATGGGCTCGCGTAGGCAATGTGGCCGAGGGCGAGCGAGCGGCCGCGGCTGCGGCCGCGGCCTTTCCTCACGAAAGCCGCGGCCTCGCATAGGCCACGCGGCCGCGGGCGGGCGGGGCGGCCTAACTTGCGCGAGGCAGGGGCTCGCGTAGGCGATCTGGCCGAAGGCGGGGGGGCGGCGGCGGCGGCCTAGTTTTGCGCGGGAAGGCCTTTGGCCTTCCCTCGCAAAAGCCGGGACCTCGCGTGGCCGATCTGGCCGAAGGCGGGCGGGCGGGCGGCCGCGGCCGCGGCCTTTCCTCACGAAAGCCGCAGCCTCACATAGGCCACGCGGCCGCGGGCGGGCGGGGCGGCCTAACTTGCGCGAGCCATGGGCTCGCGTAGGCGATCTGGCCGAAGGCGGGCGGCGGCGGCCTAGTTTTGCGCGGGAAGGCCTTTGGCCTTCCCTCGCAAAAGCCGGGACCTTGCGTGGCCGATCTGGCCGAAGGCGGGCGGGCGGCGGCGGCGGTGGCAGTGGCGGCGGCGGTGGCAGTGGCGGCGGCGGTGGCGGCGGCGGTGGCGGCGGCCGCGGCCTTTCCTCACGAAAGCCGCGGCCTCGCATAGGCCACGCGGCCGCAGGCGGGCGGGGCGGCCTAACTTGCGCGAGCCATGGGCTTGCGTAGGCGATCTGGCCGAAGGCGGGCGGCGGCGGCCTAGTTTTGCGCGGGAAGGCCTTTGGCCTTCCCTCGCAAAAGCCGGGACCTCGCGTGGCCGATCTGGCCGAAGGCGGGCGAGCAGCGGCGGCGGCGGCCTTTCCTAACGAAAGCCGCGGCCTCGCATATGCCCCGCGGCCAAAAGCCCCCTCCCCTTCTCCAGCCTCGCCTGGCTAGCTAGCTAAGCCTGCCAGGCGATGTCTTTACTAAACTTTACTCGATTTCTTCTCCAGGTGTCTTACCTTTCCTGCTGCCAGCCAATCTTGCCATCCATCGCATCGGAGTCCGGAGTCTGATCCATCGCATCGGAGTGCTGCTGATTCTGCCTGCTGGTAAGTGACCTGGTTTTTTTTTCTTTTTTTTTAAATGTATTTTAAAATATATTTTATTTAAGAATTGTTTTAAAATAGTTTTACTTAAAAGTATTTAGCATAGAATATTTTAAAACGGTCTACTTCAATTTATTGTGTGTGGATCTTTTTTTAAATTGTCTTAGACTATTTAAAAAAAGAATCTTTCCCCAATAAATTAAAGTAAACAATTTAAAAATATTATATACTCAATGCTTTAAAATGTATTGTGCATAGATTTTTTAAAAATAGTTTTATTGCAATTTTTGGTATATGGAATATTTTTAAAATGGTTCCCTTTTAATTGTATGTGGAATAGTTTGAAATGGTTAAAATCTAAAACATTGCTGGTGAAATAACAGTAACAGTATAACTTAAAATAGTTACAGTATAAGTTATTGCTGGTGGAATTATGGTAACAGTATACCTTGGCTGATACACTACCTTGCAGTATAAATTATTGCTGGTGGAATACTTAACAAAAGATTTTTTTTATTTATAGATTTTTTTTTCTAATTATTTTTTGGGAATTTTTATTTTTTATTGTTTATAAGTTGAAATTACTGTAATAATTTATTTATTTGTTTGGAGTTTTTCCAAATGTTTTCTTTGTGATGCACTATGTTGGAGTTTTTCCAAATGTTTTCTTTGTGATGCACTATGTTGCTTAAAAGTGTTCAGACCAGGTCTATGTGCCTCAAAGTGGCTGCTTTTCTATGGGCAGGCCAGGTGCAAGGCAGATTTAGTGTGTTTCACCCTCCTTGTTAGGTAATTCTGAGGTGGTTGATGGCTCTGTGAGCTTCATGGCACTGTCCTTTATAATTTCCCACAATGTCTTGATAATATTTATTCCAGTGGCTTTGTCTTTCCTGTCCTTAGGGTTAGGGAAAAATAGCTGGTTTCATTTGCAGTCTTTTTTTTGGGGGGGGATATTATTTTTTTGATTTTCCTGGCACTGTCATAGTTTGTATGGGTGTGGGTGTGTAATGCTGCGAGAGTAGGCTTAATTATTGTTTTCTTTCATACTTTTTTCTGTTTCCGTTAATTAGCAATTGCTAAAACAAATCCCATGTGACAAAGTATTCTAAGACTTCTTGATTTTAATTGTCAATTTATTTATTCCTGCACATTGTAATATTTATTCATTTTCATAACTCTGTTTTTCCACTGTTGTGCAAACACAATTCCAGCAGCTGCTAACATGTGTAAAATTAAATATATATTGTACTCTCTTTCAAATAGCCAACAAAATATTTCTGGTTTTAATTCCATATCTTGCTTTACCATTGCTTCTAACCACTAACTTCTGAATAGCTACTTGCATATATTCTTGTTTTTTGGAACTGAGAACTAAATCTACCTATGACATTCATTCTTGAACTGAAGACTATATCTTTCCTGTTTCTCATCCTTCCTGAAAAGACTATACATTGTTGGTTGAAATCAGAGGTCCCTTCTGTTACCTGTAGTCCTCAGCTTACAACCCTCAGTCCAATATTGTTTTATTTCTTTGGCAGGCAGTTAGTATTACTTATCATAATGAAGAGGCAACAGAGTTTGACTGCTTTCTTCTCCAAAAAACCAAGAGTTGAGGAATCAGCTGATCCAAAACAGGCACCACCAGCAGCGCCAGCACCAGCGCCAGCACCACCAGCAGCGCCAGCAGCACCAGCGCCACCAGCAGCACCAGCGCCAGCAGCAGCACCAGCGCCACCAGCACCAGCGCCAGCAGCAGCGCCAGTGCCAGCAGCACCAGCGCCAGCACCAGCACCACCAGCAGCGCCAGCGCCAGCACCACCAGCAGCACCAGCACCAGCACCAGCGCCAGCACCACCAGCGCCAGCACCACCAGCACGACCACTACCACCAGTTGAGGTCGGCGAAAGCAGCAAGTCCATCGACTCCACTGTAGTTCCACAACTTCCTGATTGCTGGAATTTGCAGCAATACAGTAACTTCAAGGACAAGTATGATGGACTGGCAGTATCCAACAAGAAGCTGGGTTGTGAGTACTGTGCAAAACCCATGTTCTCGTTAGAGCAAGGTATTCATGTTTCCAAAGAGTGGAAACATTTCCAGGTGGCACCAGCAGGGAAAAGCAAAGATGTACAACAAGCATCACTCCGAAAAAAATTAAGGGAACATTTTCAATCAAAAGCCCACCTTATTTGCGTGGAGACCAGTAAGCAACGGGAGCAGGAGGCTTTGACCAAATCCGTGGATAAGTCAACTGAGAAACATTTATCCACTACTTGCACAATATTTACCACCGTTTACGATCTGGCGCAAAGATGTAATCCCTTCTCAGACATCGAAGCGCAAGTAAATTTGCTCAATACAGTTGGAGTGGATGTGGGAGTTGGCTTGCATTCACAGAGATCTGCAGTGAAAATCGTTGAATTCATTGCAAACCAAATCAAGACCACCGTGTTTTCAAGGATTATTGCAAATAATCGAAAGGTGTGTCTAATTATTGATGAAGCCTCAACACTTTCAATGAGAGCAGTGCTGATAGTTTTCGTTAAAGTTGAGGATCCAGAGTGCCCAGCAACCATCTTCGTTGAGCTTCTGGAATTACAGAGACAAGATGCAAAGACCATATTTTCTGCAGCAATGGAAAGCTTGCATAGAGTTGGATTTACCACCGGATATCTACGCAAGAATTTAATCGCTTTCTGCTCCGATGGTGCCAACGTTATGCTTGGAAGAAAATCTGGAGTCAGCGCCAGAATAGCTCAAGAGTTCCCAAACATCATCATCTGGCACTGCCTGAACCACCGCTTGCAACTTGTGCTGGATGATGCAATAAGAGAAGTGAAGCAGATCAACCATTTCAAGATCTTCCTGGAAAAAGTACACACCACCTTCCACAAATCCTGCAAGAGCCAGAATGAGCTCTTCCAAATCTCTGAACAATTGGGCATAGAAATTGTGAAGATTGGCAGAGTTTTGGGACCAAGATGGGCTGCCTGTAGTTTAAGGGCAACCATGGCTGTGTGGCGTGCTTATCCAGCGCTACATCAGTTTTTTCAGGGAAATGAAAGGTTCCCGGGCATGGCTTCCCGTTTTGAAAATTTAAACTTTTTGCAGGATTTGGCCCTGATGATCGACATCCTAACTGAGATTTCTTGGCTGTCAAATGCTCTACAGGGGAGAGAGACAAATATCGTCATGGCCCAAAAGTTAGTATTGCGGTCAATCGATTCTTTGGAAAACCTTAGACGGGGTAAGGGCAAATGTGAAAACGAACTTGTGGAATTGCTAAAAACAGAAGCCTTCCAAAACATCAAGTTAGCTCCAAATCACCGATTTGTTGCCCTTCCTCGTGGAATACTTGTGGAAAGCATCATCACCAATTTAAAGAAAAGGCTGATGGATTGCGACCATCTAAGAACAGGTAGCCTATTGCCAACACCAAACAAATTGCACTTTATCACTTATCTGGAGCCAGATTACTGGCACATTGAAGATGTAGTCGTTCCATGGGCTGAGGCAGAGCAAGCATTGGATGCATTTGGCAATATTTTTAATCACAACATTAACATTAACGACTAAAGAGATTTTTTGGAAAATGTAAAGAAAAATCCACAGAAGTACAAAATTCCTGGCAATATCCGGAAAGCTAGAGATATTGTCAGAACAATTGCTGTTAGTTCAGCAGAGGCGGAAAGGGGGTTCTCAAAAATGAACCTCATATGTTCGGAACAAAGAACACGCCTAACTGTACAAAACATAAGTAATCTGATGGTGATAAGTGTTGTTGGCATACCTGTTGAGAGATGGGACCCAATTCCGACAGTGAAAGCTTGGCTCAGAGCGCACCACCACACAGCTGATGATCCACAGGTGAAGACGAAGAAAGCTGCAACAGAAGAATCTGGAAGCCTAAGGACACTATGGAGATATCAACAACCAGAAAAGCAATAAAACAAGTAAGTACTTGAGTGTATCTCTTTCATTGTGCTATTCTTATGTAAGGTGCAAGTGCAAGCAATTAAGGTCTTGCTTCCTGTGTCTTTCTTTATGCAGGTATTTTGGGCTTCCATTGAAAAGGTGGTGTGCAGAAGACGGGCAAGCTGGTCATCTCTCCTCTGTAAGTAGCTGAGTTTATTGCTGGCTGAGTGGTGTGGTCTGTGCTGTGTTCATCCTTGAGATGGTGAAGTGCAAGCAATTAAGGTCTTGCTTCCTGTGTCTTTCTTTATGCAGGTATTTTGGGCTTCTATTGAAAAGGTGGTGTGCAGAAGATGGGCAAGCTGGTCATCTCTCCTCTGTAAGTAGCTGAGTTTATTGCTGGCTGAGTGGTGTGGTCTGTGCTGTGTTCATGCTTGAGATGGTGAAGTGCAAGCAATTAAGGTCTTGCTTCCTGTGTCTTTCTTTATGCAGGTATTTTGGGCTTCTATTGAAAAGGTGGTGTGCAGAAGACGGGCAAGCTGGTCATCTCTCCTCTGTAAGTAGCTGAGTTTATTGCTGGCTGAGTGGTGTGGTCTGTGCTGTGTTCATCCTTGAGATGGTGAAGTGCAAGCCCTTCATGCTTCCTGTGTCTTTCTTTATGCAGGTATTTTGGGCTTCTATTGAAAAGGTGGTGTGCAGAAGACGGGCAAGCTGGTCATCTCTCCTCTGTAAGTAGCTGAGTTTATTGCTGGCTGAGTGGTGTGGTCTGTGCTGTGTTCATGCTTGAGATGGTGAAGTGCAAGCCCTTCATGCTTCCTGTGTCTTTCTTTATGCAGGTATTTTGGGCTTCCATTGAAAAGGTGGTGTGCAGAAGACGGGCAAGCTGGTCATCTCTCCTCTGTAAGTAGCTGAGTTTATTGCTGGCTGAGTGGTGTGGTCTGTGCTGTGTTCATCCTTGAGATGGTGAAGTGCAAGCCCTTCATGCTTCCTGTGTCTTTCTTTATGCAGGTATTTTGGGCTTCTATTGAAAAGGTGGTGTGCAGAAGACGGGCAAGCTGGTCATCTCTCCTCTGTAAGTAGCTGAGTTTATTGCTGGCTGAGTGGTGTGGTCTGTGCTGTGTTCATGCTTGAGATGGTGAAGTGCAAGCAATTAAGGTCTTGCTTCCTGTGTCTTTGTTTATGCAGGTATTTTGGGCTTCTATTGAAAAGGTGGTGTGCAGAAGACGGGCAAGCTGATCATCTCTCCTCTGTAAGTAGCTGAGTTTATTGCTGGCTGAGTGGTGTGGTCTGTGCTGTGTTCATGCTTGAGATGGTGAAGTGCAAGCCCTTCATGCTTCCTGTGTCTTTCTTTATGCAGGTATTTTGGGCTTCTATTGAAAAGGTGGTGTGCAGAAGACGGGCAAGCTGGTCATCTCTCCTCTGTAAGTAGCTGAGTTTATTGCTGGCTGAGTGGTGTGGTCTGTGCTGTGTTCATCCTTGAGATGGTGAAGTGCAAGCAATTAAGGTCTTGCTTCCTGTGTCTTTCTTTATGCAGGTATTTTGGGCTTCTATTGAAAAGGTGGTGTGCAGAAGACAGGCAAGCTGGTCATCTCTCCTCTGTAAGTAGCTGAGTTTATTGCTGGCTGAGTGGTGTGGTCTGTGCTGTGTTCATCCTTGAGATGGTGAAGTGCAAGCCCTTCATGCTTCCTGTCTTTATGCAGGTTGTTGGAGCAAGGTGGTGCAGAAGATGCAAAAAAGGACAGTAATTTTCCTTTTCTATTCTTTTGTGTGCTTGTTTCATCCTAATGCAGTGCATGCAATTAAGGTCTTGCTTTCTCTGTCTGTCTTTATGCAGGTTGTTGGAGCAAGGTGGTGCAGAAGACGCAAAAAAGGACAGTAATTTTCCTTTTCTATTCTTTTGTGTGCTTGTTTCATCCTAATGCAGTGCATGCAATTAAGGTCTTGCTTTCTCTGTCTGTCTTTATGCAGGTTGTTGGAGCAAGGTGGTGCAGAAGACGCAAAAAAGGACAGTAATTTTCCTTTTCTATTCTTTTGTGTGCTTGTTTCATCCCAAACTGGCAATGAAAGAGTTCATTTCTGTGTGTTTTCTTTGTGCAGCCCATTCACTGGAGTCCGTGATACTGAAGACTGGCAAGAACAGTCATCCTCCTTCTGTAAGTAGCTCTTTTATTGTTTTTGTACTTATTTTAGTCTTATTGTAGTTCACCCATTGTGGCAAAGAATTCAGTGACATCATCTTGACCACTCCCACCAGGTCACATGGTCGGCAAGCCACTCCCACCAGGTCACATGGTCGGCAAGCCACTCCCACCAGGTCACATGGTCGGCAAGCCACTCCCACCAGGTCACATGGTCGGCAAGCCACTCCCACCAGGTCACATGGTCGGCAAGCCACTCCCACCAGGTCACATGGTCGGCAAGCCACTCCCACAATGGAGGCCACACCCACAGAGTAGGTTCCAAAAAAATTTGAAACCCACCACTGATCCAGTGATTTAATCATTAGAAATACTACTATATAGAATCATAATGTTTAAATTTAATTTATTCTTTATTTTAAAAGAATTCAAAATATAAGCAAAATACCAAGATGCACAATGCAACAAAATTAAACTAAAAAGTCCACAAATAATTATAAAACCAGAAAAAAACCAACCCTATCTCAACTAATTTTCTGTCTTCTAGATCTTCCATTAATGAACAGAATAGAAAAATTTCATTTAAATGTGGTTTTATCATCAGGATTCCTAACTTTACATATTCTATGAGAAACATATTTAGATACATATCAAATGTGTTAAAATGACAATGATTTTCAAACAAGTATTAAATTAGGGCCAATTGGGCTCTAGAAAGCCAAATGATTACTAAGTAAAAGCCCAGAGTTTCTTTCTTGTCATTTAGTGGGGTTTTTTGCAGTCCAAATATAGTAGTTTTATATTAAATGTCATTATTTTAGCATCTATTTATCGCCCTGCTATTTCAGTTCCAAACTAGACTTTTCGAGAGATCGTGATTTTGATGTTTGTCTATCAGACAAGTGATTGTCTGCCATCTCTCCCCCCCCCCCCCGCTCCATCTTTTCCTCCTTCTCTCTCTCTCTGAATTATATTTCCAGAATTTATTATTCTCAAGATTAAAAAATTTTTAAAATGGAAATGTAAAGTTCTGTTCAAATGGACAGCAACTATGGAATTTATGTTCTAAAGGCCAGTAAGTGCATTTTCTGAATGCTATATGAGCTATATGAGAATACAAATCAAAACAGAATATTTCTATTTATGCTCTGCCTTCTCCTTGAATCTGATTTTCAACACTTTGCTTTTTGAGTCAAAGTCCCTGACTTGGTTAAACTCCTCTTTGATACAAAAAAATGTATGTATATGAGCAGGCTTCCTAGCTAGCTAGCTTGTTTCAATAATTGAAAATATTTGTAGTTTTTTTTTCCCTATTAGCAAAGCATTGATATTTGAGAAATTACCAGCACAAAGTTAGGCTGGCAGGATAAGGCACAAGCCACAAGTGCAGAGCCTTTTCTTATTGGATGCCTTCAAGATAATAACTTCTAGAATGTCGCAGTCAGTGGTGGGTTTCAAAAATTTTTAGAACCTATTATGTGGGTGTACCCTATTTTGTGGACGTGGCTTGGCGGTCATGTGACAGGGCGGGTATGGCCAACTTGACATCACTCATGCACACTCAGTCACATGACACACACCCCAAGCCATGCCCACGGTGGCATAAATGTTTGGGACTCCGATGAAGGGGGGGGGAAGAGAGGGGGAAAACTCCCAAAAATAGACAACTGGAGGATTAAGGGCCGAAATTGGGGAAATCGGAGAAGGCAGGACAGAGAGGAATCCAGTAGAAAGCTATCACATGCTGGGAAAAGAACTTTAGGAGATTGGAGGGGGCAGGACAGAGAGGAATCCAGTAGAAAGCTATCATACACTGGGGAAAGAACTTGGGAGATTGGAGAAGGCAGGAGAGAGAGGAATCCAGGAGAAAACTCCTGAGCTTGCCACTGCTGGTATGGTGGATTGTGCCGCTGGACCTCTCCATGCCTCTCCCTTCACCACCTCCACTCCCAGGTATGGGGAGCCCCGCAATGGTACTTGACACCGAATTACACGTGTGCGCTTGTGTCCTGTAGTCACGCATAGTGCCCCCACTCCACCCTGGGTTCCTCCTTTTGCATTCCGTTTTTTGTGCCTTCAGGTGGAGGGAAGCAGGCCCTGCACGGCATCCTGGCTCTGCGCTCTGCTCCACCTGAAGGCACGAAAACAGAACAAAAAAAGTTTGGCTGCTTTCAACTGCCTCTCTCCTTTAGTGTTGCCAGGCCTAGGCACTTGTTTTCCTACTTGGAAGCCAGGCTGCCCCAGCCAGCGTGGAGGGAGCAGTAACACGGTAAGGGAAGCGAGTGCTGGCCATCATCCCTACTTCTTTTCTTTGAGAGCTGCGGCAGTGGGAGAAACCGAAGCTCCTTTGCTGGGGGCGGGCAGGGCAGGGTAGAGACCATACCGGTACGGGCCTCCAGCTCTAACCAGTTCACAAATATACACCCAATTTCGGGTATCAGTCCTGGCATACCAGTGCGTACTAGTAGAAACCCACCACTGGTCCCAGACAGGTTGGCCATTATGTTGACTGGAAAATTCTACAAATTGTTGCCCCAACTCCTTTAGAGTTTTTTTGGAATGACAGAATAGAGTATATATTTATACTTTTACAGTTACTCTTTGATATTACAAGATTATTGAAGAATACTGCAAAATTACCTTGTTTCATCTAAAATTGGGTTAGGTTTTGAAAAGTCATGCTGATAATTTGTTTCTTATGGATTTGACTTATCCCAGGATAGTTTTAACACTCTTGATTCATATACCTATCTTCTTCTTCTTGTGCCATATCAGTCATTGGACGTTGGTGATCATGTTGCCAATCCACTTAGCGTTAGGGTTAGGTCTCCAAGAATTTAGAAGCAAAATAGACAGTGCCATTGAATTCGGGGCATAGGGCTATGGTTAGGATGGTGCCTACTTTTCGGGTCTGCCTTATCAACATTTCTGGGCAAAACACAAGGGTAAATCTTGATTGCTCAAAATCCACATAGAGTTAGTGTTAGGTCTCCATGAATTCAGAAAACAAAATGGACATCATCAATGAATTTGAAGCCCATGAGTATGGTTAGGAGGATGCCGAGGATGCCTACTTTTCCGGCCTGCCTTATTTCCATTTCATGGCAAAATACATGGGAAAATCCCATTTCTGCAAAATCCACTAATGGTTACCTGACCCTGTGGAGCAAAATTGATTTTCCGCGAATGGGATTTTCCCATGGTTTTTTTTTTTTTGCATATTAAGTTTTTTATTTTTCCATTTTCATAGCATATAAACATGTATACTATCACATAGCCAACTTCATATTGTATTATTAAATGTTTACATCACTTCACCTTACCATCAGCTCCCAAAAACAATTATTGGCTCTTCTGCTTTCCATACACCATATTTGTACCTTATCCATCACTTTCTTCTCCCTCTCCTCTCCCCCACCTTACCTCCTTTCTTACCTCTGTCATCCTTCTCTTCTCTACTTCCCCTTCCTCTCTCCTTCTCCTCTCTCCCCTTTCCACTCCTCCTTTCTCTCCTCCTCTTCCCCCCCCTGCCCTCTCTCCTATCATTCTCTTCTTCCCTTACCTCTCTCCTCTACTTCGCACTCTTCATCTCATTTATCTGGTGTATTTCAGCTTCTGAGAGAGCTCCATTTTATGTTGATAGTATTTATAATTCCTTTTCAGTATACATATTTAATTTGACATATATCTTCCTCCTTTTTTAAAAAAAAGAGAACAAAAAAGTATACATATAGTCATTGTGCTTTTAACTCCCCCCTCCGCCTATTTTTGGCCAAGATGTAGACCTGGTTACAATTCCCAGCTATTCTCATCATTATATTTATATAATTATACATCCTTACACATCCCCAATTTGTGATTCTGTCTTTAAATCTCAATAGTTTCCCATTGCAAGTATATTTCATGTTCCCTCTCCATTTTTCCATATCTTGGCTTAGATTACCCTTAATTGTCTATAAATAGCAATCCTTGCTGTTCAATGTTCATTACAATTCCCTTCGTCTATTATATAGAATAACAAATGGTACACATCTCACTTTATTCATCATCTTAAAGGTTCCATATATATCCATGTTTCATATATTTTAACCCATGCTTAATTGTCCTTCTATTGTCACATTCAATCAATTAGCATATCAGTTTAATTATCATGGAAAAAAGAGAATCACAAACCTCTGCTTTACAATCTCCCCATATCAGTTTCATATTTATCCATATTCCATGACTTTTGACCTTTATTTAATTATCTTTCCATTATCATATTCAATCAGTTAGCAACTCCATTTTATTCTCATATTTAGGAATAAACCTCTTATCTTAACTTTATATTTTCTCATATAACAATTTCTAGTTGTCTGATTTTTTCCTAGTAAGTCTTTTGTCCCACTTCTCTGTTCCTGCCTTCTCCCTTTTCTTTGTTTTGACACATCCACCCTCTTCAATTTTCCCCACTCCACCATCTTTTATATTTCTCTTTGTTGGGGCATAATCTCCTATTTCCACTTTCCTTATGCCACTGTCAACCTCTGAAAATCTTTTGTCTGCTTCTCATTCCCTTTTGTTGGGACACATCCACCCTTTACCATTTCCCCCTAACCATACCAATGGTCTCCGAATTCGTTGGCGGTGTGCATTTTCCTCTCTGCATTCATGGAGACCTAACCCTAAGTGAATTTTCTGTGAATGGGATTGTCCCATTCGTATCTGCCTTATTTCCATTTCCTGGAAAAATACATGTGAAAGTCCCATTCGCAGAAAAGCCAGGTAAAGGTTAAGGTTAGGTCTCCATGAATTTAGACAGCAAAATGGACATCGCCAATAAATTCGGAACCCATGGGTATGGTTTGGAGGGTGCCTTCTTTTCTGGCCTGCCTTATCTACATTTCCATTTTGCTCTCTGAATTCATGGAGACCTAACCCTAACCCTGTGGATTTTCTGTGGATGGGATTTTCCCATGTATTTTAACAGGAAACGTAGATAAGGCAGGCCCGAACAGGAGGCACCTTCCTAACCATACATATGAGCTCCGAATTCATTGGCGGTGTCCATTTTGCTCTCTGAATTCATGCAGGCTTAACCCTAACTGGATTTTCTGTGAATGGGATTTTCCCGTGTATTTTGCCAGGAAATGGTGATAAGGCAGGCACGAATGGGAAAGTCCCATTCGTGGGAAATCCACTTAGGGTTAGGTTTTCATGAATTCGGAGAGCAAAATGGACATCGCCAATGAATTCTGAGCCCATGGGCTTGGTAAGGAGGGTTGCATACTTTTCGAGCTTGCCTTGTCTACATTTCCTGGCAAAATACATGGAAAAATCCCATTCACAGAAAATCCACTTAGGGTTAGGGGAGCAATTTGGGGAGAGATATAACCATATGTCTCTGCTTCCAATCCATTGGTGATATCCATTTTGCTCTTGGACTACATGGAGACCTAATCCTAACTCTTAGTAATATTTCCTGCAAATGCTATTTTCCCATGTATTTTGCCAGGAAACCCTCCCAAGGAATTTACCAACACCACTCTTGTTTCTGTTTGGCAAACAGACCTAACCCTAATCTGAAGTGGATTTGCCCCTCAATGTTTTTCCCCCATGCATTTTCCCAAGAGGCATATATAAGGCATGCTGCCAAAGGTCAGGGCCCTGCTAAAGATACCGATGAGCCACGAATCTCTTGGTAATGTTTATTTGATGTCTGAATTCATGGAGATCTAACCATATGTGGATTTGCTACCCAAATAGGACTTTCCTATGAATTTTACCAGGAAATGTAGGCATATCAGGCACCAAAATCTGTGCCCTTCTAACCATACTGAAGTGTCCTGGCCCCATTGGAGCCAGGTTTGAAGGAGAAGGAGTTGGAACCAGAATCGTCCTACAAGGATGGTATGTTTGGAGTGGCCAGGGGCTGAGGAGATGCTGTGCCAGGCCCCTCAGGCATTTTGGGAGGTAGTCAACCCTACAGAGAACTGCCTGCCCTCACAGACACAGGGGAGGATCGGCTGCTGACAGGCAGTGGTACTGACAGGCAGCAGATCCTCACTGATGAGGAACAGCTGCCTTCCCCACTCAATCCAAGGGCAGGGAGAGCAGAATGTAGGTACGCTGAGAGAAAGGCTGCAAAGCTACTTGTGAGAAGGTCACCCCACCCCACCTCACAAGGACACCTGAGTGGATTGACATAAGGAGAAACCGTGAGGAGTTAGTGTTTGCCAGGAACAATTGTTTGTTTTGACTTACATTCCCCTGGCTTTGACTTGTGCCTTTTGCCTTGCCTTCCTTCTCTTGAAGACTGCTTTTCGCCTTTTGCTTTGCCTAGCCCTGAGAATTGCCTTTTGTCTTGTGCCTTGACTTTGCCTTGTGAACTACAGTTTGCCTTGTGGACTTGGTTCGCCAGATGGACTGGACTTGGGACCCTGGACCTCGTCCTGTGAGCATGCTCCTACTCTGTGGACTTTCTTTGTTATATGCGGGCTGTTGTTTGGGGGACTGAAGGTGACTGCCTTCAGGGTAGCATGGAGTGGAGTTTTACCGGTCTTTGGAGGGCCATTTTTGGAATGTTTACTTAGCAGTAAAGGCTGTCTGGAGGCCTGCCTTGCCTTGGCTACCTGGGTCATATCACTTATGTGGTATAAAACTATTGGTGATGTTCATTTTGGTCTTCAAATTCATGGAGACCTATGTCTAAGCGGATTTGCTCCAGAATCATTTCCTGTGCATTTTATGAGGAAACATAGATAAGGAAGTCTCAAAAAGTCTGCACACTTTTAAGTAATAAGTATAGTAATAGCTATGGGATGCGGTGGCTCAGTGGCTAAGATGCTGAGCTTGTCAATTGATCAGAAAGGTCGGCAGTTCGGCAGTTCGAATCCCTAGCGCTGCATAACAGAGTGAGTTCCTGTTACTTGTCCCAGCTTCTGCCAACCTAGCAGTTTGAAAGCATGTAAAAAATGCAAGTAGAAAAATAGGAACCACCTTTGTTGGGAAGGTAACAGCGTTCTGTGTGCCTTCGGCATTTAGTCATGCCAGTCACATGACCACGGAGATGTCTTCGGACAGCACTGGCTCTTTGGCTTTGAAACGGAGATGAGCACCGCCCCTTAGAGTCGGGAATTACTAGCACATATGTGTGACAGGAACCTTTACCTTATAGTAATAGCAATAGCACTTATATACTGCCCCATATTGCTATACAGCAGTCTCTGTGTTTTACAATGTTATATATTACTACAAACAATCTGGGTCTCATTATACTGAACTTAGAAGGATTGAATGCTGACCCCTTCAACTCCAGGCTGTGGGCAGAGTTTGCCTGCAATACTCTATTCTAACCATTGTGCCACCAGAGTTCCTAAGCATACCAATATCTACGAATTCATTGATGATGTTCATTTTGCTTTCTGAATTTATAGAGACCCAACGCTTACCATAAGTGGATTTGCCCACCCAATGAGGTTTTCCTATATATATTTTCCCAGGAAATGTAGATAAGAAAGGCTCAAAAATCAGCACCGTCCTAAATATATTGATGTGCTATAAATCCATTGGTCATGTCCATTTTGCTGTCTGAATTCATGGAAACCTAACTATAACCCCAAGTGGATTTTCCCTGCAATGGGATTTTCCCATGCATTTTACCAGGGGACTTAAATATTGCAGTTTTGAAAAGTCAGCACCCTCCTAAGCATACCAATGCACTATAAATCCTTTGGAGTTATCCATTTTGTTGTCTAAATTCAGGCAGCCCTAACACTAACCTTAAGTGGATTTGCCCCTCAATGGTATTTTCCCATTTATTTTCCAAGATAACCTAGATAAAACAGAATTGAAAAGTCAGCATCCTCCTATGCATGCTGTGGCTCAGGGGCAGTGTAGTAGCCCATTGTCTGCTGGGTTTGTTGGCTGGAAAACTGACAGCCCTGGTTCAGGACTTAAGTGCCGTGTGACAGAGTTGTTTTCTGTTCTCGCTCCACCTCCTGCCAGCCTAGCAGTTTGAAATAATGTAAATGCTAGTTGATAAATTTGTACTATTTCAGTAGTAAAGGTAACACTCTATGCTGGCCACATGACCACAGAAATATCTTCAGACTGTGCTGGCTGGCTCAACTACCCTTGATATGGAGATGAGCACTGCCCCCTACAGTCAGCAATATCTTGCCGAGCAAAATCTGCAGGGATTTGTTTACCTATTTTTAAGATGAGGGTAAAAGTTGCACCTACAAAAAGACTCTCCCCATGCATAACTATTGTTGTAAACCTTACAAAGCACTGCACAGGAACTGAATCTTATTAGCATATTGGAAACTGGGACTGAGTCAGACAGAGAAGTTTGCTAATTTGGACTTCAGTAAGGCATTTGATAAAGTAGACCACAACCTACTACTTGAAAAAATAGAAATATGTGAGTTAGATAGCATCACCACCAGATGGATTCCTAACTGGCTGACCAAGTGTACCCTACATGTAGTCTCTAATCGACCTGCATATACATGGAGGGAAGTGTGCCCAGGGCTCTCTCTTTGGCCCAGTATGGTACCCAAGGCTCTCTCTTTGGCCCAGTATGCTTCAATATCTTCAACAATGATTAGATGAGGGGATACAAGGGGAATTTGTCAAATTTGCAGATGATACCAAGCTGGCAGGAACAGCCAACATTCCTGAAGATAGACTCAATATACAGAAAGGTTTGAATACTGGGCTCTGGCTAACAAAATAAAATTCAAGAGTAAGAAAAGTAAGGTTCTACATTTAGGCAAGAAAAACCAAATACACACGTACATAATACATGGTACCTGGTTCAATAGCAGTAACTGCAAAAGGGATCTTGGAGTCCTAGTGGACCATCTCTTAAAGTATGCTGCAGCTGCCAAAAAAGCCAGTGCAGCCCTAGACTGCATTAACAGAGGGATAGAATCAAAAGCACCCGAAGGCAAGATAAGAAGCAATGGATGGAAACTAATCAAGAAGAGAACCAACCTAGAACTAAGGAGGAAATTCCTGAAAGTTAGAACAATTGATTAGTGGAATGACTTCCTTCCAGATGTTGTGGGTGCTCCAACACTGGAAGTTTTTAAGAAGAGATTGGACAACCATTTATCTGAAATGATATCAGGTTTCCTGCCTGAGCACAGGTTTGGACTATACAAGACCTTCAAGGTCCCATCCAACTCTGTTATTATTCTGTTATCAGATCATCTGAAATATTCAATGTGGTAACCAGATTCAGATGGGAAATGTTATTATTTCTCTTTAGCAGACTTTTACTCGACCAGTGTTTTCAAAGTTGGTAAACTTAAGATGTATGGACTCCGATCTGCAGAATTTCCTTTGCCCGTTCACTAGCCAGTTTGGGGAATTGAAGCCTTCACACCTTAAGGTTCCCAAGTTTGAAAAAAACGTGTACCAGACCTAATCATTCTTAAAGGAGTTGAATTCCTAATTCAATGAAACTTCAAGTGGTTATTTTACTTCCCCCAATGGTATTAAAATATGAACTATTAAAGTAAAACAATTCTTAGAAGTCCTATGCCATACTTAAAGAGGTTGAGTGAGACAGCCAACCTGTCATGCCAAATATAACCCAGTGTGCCTATTTTGTGGAAGAGCAACAGTGTTTCTTTGCCTAACGCCCATCCCCCTGATCTCCCCGCAGTAGCCCATGGGAGGGCCATTAACGGGCTCTCTTTCTTGAAGCGGTCATCAGCGCCTTCCTTTCTCTCCAGAAAGCGCCAGCTCTCCCAAACAAACCACAAGGACTTTGGATGATGGAGGTGGCGCCGGCAGATTCCCTAAAGAACTCAGAAGAACTTTAGGTAGGTAGGGGAGGGGCAGCGGGGGAAATCCGATCACCTGCAGACAAGGGAAGAAGAAATCCCGGGAGACCATGGAATGCAACAGAGTCTTTTTTTCGCAGAGCCGGGAAAAAGGCCGAGTGAGTCTCTCCGGATTCTGGCAGAATCCCAGGCTCTTTCCCGGCGCCCCGTAAAGAGAAGCGCTTCGCCGCGCAGCGCCTCGTAAAAATTCAACAGGCGTGGTCAGGAAAACCTGTAAAAAGATGACGCGGTTGAACTTCTGTTGTTAAATCTATCTGAAAAGTAATTGCACCCGACGGTGATGGCACAGCGCTGGGCCAAAGAGGAGAAAGCAGATGAGTCCAGCTGTTAGGCCAATGTTGTCTGCTGTCGCCCAAGTACATGCAGTGGATTGGAGTCTCAGAAAGGGACAACAGCCAAAGGTAAAGTTGAAGGCAATATAGGGTAAGGCAGAGGGGGCCCTTAGATGGTCCTTGGATGAACCCACAACTGTCGTATGAGCTTGAAGAAAATCCGCCGTCCCCAGCACTCCTCTAATAGACTGTATTTATTACACAACTCACGATTGGCTGGCCTTCCAGCAGCCTCACTCGCTCCGCCTAATGGTAAAGCCGGAGAGCGGAGCTCTGCGGAAGGAGTGAGGTGTCTTAAGCCTGACTCTGAGCCTGCTGAGAATGCCCCGACTTGGAATACATGGGGCAGCCGCCATCGCCCCGGTGTAGACGGCTCCTCTCTCGGGCACAAGAGGCGTGCTTGCTTTCTTCATAAGTGCCCCGTGGCCAGGCATTCCTCTAAACTAAGGCTACGTATAAATGACCCCTCCAGACATACCCCTAAGTTGTGGAGATTCGATAGGGGCCAACTTCAGCTTCCCAGTGGAACTTTATTTCAAATAAACAAACAAATATGTGGACGCTGGTAGGAGATAACGTGCATACCTACTCCTACGTCCGGACAGCAGGGCAGTTTTGAGCAAGAGCTTAGAAGAATTCAGAAGCTAAGGTAGTTTTCATCATAGTAAAAATACTATATTGGCATCTTTAACGATATTTTCTAAGATTTTAACTTTTGTCTATACACTACTTTTGGCTCCAATTAAAAAACATCGAGAAGCTGGAACAATGTAGACTTT
This sequence comes from Natrix helvetica, assembly GCF_964273705.1. NCBI lineage: Eukaryota > Metazoa > Chordata > Lepidosauria > Squamata > Natricidae > Natrix > Natrix helvetica. The sequence continues at coordinate 51,006,031 of NC_138551.1, read as the reverse complement.
TACTGTGGGAGCGAGCCCGTATTACCAAAGAGCCCATATATGAGGTGGATGGTAAAAGTCGACTTCTTCAAACTGTATTGACAATTACAAATGTAGTTGCCACAAGTGGAAAACTTTCGCTATCGAGTGAAAAAAATGGGAAAGAGTACAGTTGGGGGGAGGGGACAAATTCAACGTGGAAAAGGAGTTTAATGTGTATATATTTCTCTTTCTCTTCTTTTTTCACCTTCTACAACCCCCTCCCTTTCTTTCGGGGGCGGAGGAATCTGTGCATTGGGCGACGCAGACTATGCGCGGTCTTTGGTTTAAATTGGATCTGACATCGAACAAAACAGCCTTGCAAATATTTATTCGGAGCTTGGGTTTCCTGGGACATCTGAGCTCATCCCGAAGAGAGCTGCGGGCAACAGGAGAGGCGGTGCGGCTCGGCGTCCTAAGTGAAGAGGCGGGGGAAGGGTGCCTGAACAGATGCTCTTCCCCATAAGATCGTCTCCCAATCACTTAGCGGCGGCAAGGCAAGGCAAAGGCCATCTGGCCTGCTATTCTATAGCGGGGAAGGGCTATATTTGGGGATCCAGGGACCAACTGGGAATTGAAGCGTTGTTACAACAGAAGCACTGGATACATGCATGTATTAAGCGCAGGTCGGGAGGGAGGAATAGTGTTAATTTTAAATTCTTTCTGAAGGATTCCAAATATTTTCACAATCACAAAAGAATGAATTGCGAATCTTTTGTTCCCATACTCGGGTTCATGGTTAGTCACCACCATTACATTTTCTGCCCGATTATTTGATTCGGAGCAAAAGCATCTCTCTCACAGTAGGTATGGAATGCTTTCTGCTACTACAGCTAGAAAACTTAAAATTGGGTATTTATCTCTATAGAGACCATGTCCTCCGTAGATTGGCTTCTGCAGGTAAGTTGGACTGCAGTTCTCATTATTCCAATTTTTGGCCGCGTCAGCAAGCCATATGGGATTATAGGTCCAGTTGGGGAAAGCAGTTAGGAGACCAGAGGCCTCTAGGGAAGATGACTACCTTGTTTTCAAGTTTACATATATTTTCGGCCATTTCAACGCACTGCATATTTGAGAATATTTCATCAAAGAAAACAATGAAAAAACCCACAGTACATTACAGTTTCCTTTACACGTAAGAAAAGATTATGGATTAAGTGCTCACAGGCTTTCAGCAGAAAGGGCAAATCGGATGTATTACACTCGCGTTTATATAATCACATTGGATGCCAAAAACAGTTCATAGATTACCTGATTGATTAATAGATGGATCCTTCCAGCATTTTTAACTGAGAAGTCTAATTCTGCGACATATCAAACTATACAGCGGATAGATTCATATCGTTTAGCAATATAATAGTACCGCTAATTTGCCCACGAAGGGGATCCTGTTTTTAAACCCATTGTCTAAATTCGTATCCTTCTTTCTAAACACTGGATTCCTCTGAGTCAGGGAATGAAATGGCTTCAAGTCGAACTTCCCAAGGATGCTGAAGAAAAAAAGGAGCCGGCGTTATACAGGTGTCGCCTCAGCATCAACTATTTTGTCAGACGAAGGATTAAAATTGATTTCCCTCCTCAGCCATTTTCATCCGAAGCATATCGCTGGCCACTCATTTCTGGTTCTTTTTCCAAATTTCTGGTTGCTTGTTTGTGGATTTTATCGCAGGATCTCCCACAAACGAATAAAAAAACTCCAAAATAACCCTGAAACGAAAGGTAGACATTAACCTCTCCGCTCGTTTGGCCACCAGATCTCCAGGGAAGTTACGCGGCTTTCGGACCCGGTCTGGACTTGGCCTTCGCTCATTCCCTTATGGTCCTTCAGCGGCCTGCCCAATTCGCCCACGAATCTTCTCCAAATAATCGCCCCTACCTAGTGGGGGATTTTAATTATTTACCTGTTAGTGAGAGGGCTACATCCCCTTTTTTTCCAAGCTCTCCCCTCCACCTCCTCCCGGCTAATGGTTCTGTTCCTTGGGGCCGACAACGAGCCTTCTAAATCTGGCCAGCAGATCATTTCATTAAAATTTAATGTCCGTCAATTGCCTGACATAAAAAATATAGACTCGGATCCCATCTAAAATATTAATACTTTAATGCTTGCAGTGAAATAAGCCAGGCCCCCGAGGGCTCCAAATCAATTCGCCAGAAGGCTCTCCTCGTTTGGCCACCGACTCGGAGACATTTTTCTTATGCCGTTATTAACTTATGTCAGTTGCTTACCCAATTAGTGTTCACGAGAGGCGGAGAAGGCTTCAAAGAGAGCGAAGCGAGGGAACCGCTCCGCTCCTGAGAAACCCAGCGGCGAGAGCGAAGCCCGCGGCGAATTCTGGACCTCAGCAGAGCCCTGGACAGCGATGGCCAGCCAGCTTCATAGGGACGAGAAGGAAGGAAGCGGCGGCGCTCTCATCTCTGGCGTCCAAGAATAACTTCGGTCGTGTTCGACTCCAATTCCCATCACCTTAACATGCCCTGACTCTGATCGTGGCGAGAAGGAGTGCTAGGAGTTGAGCCCAATGAATGTACTTGTGGTAGGGGTTGGAGAAAGCTAAAGCAGCCTAAGCCACACAAAAACCTGGTAGCATCCCGAAGTAGGTCTCAGGAAGAAGTCTTAGAGGCACCAGTTCAAAATTTACATCCTATGTAAAAAGTCTGTTATAAACTAGAAAGACAGGAGTCTGGCTGCTGTGCAAAGTTTTTACCTAAAGAGTTCAAAACAAAAACCGCCAGTCTTCAGTATGCAATGTATGGAGTTTTCCCACTTGCGGTATGATCCGGGGGGGGGGGGGGGGGGACGGACAATATGACACTTCACCACCCTGAACTCATGTACTCGGAAGGAAATGCCACCGAATTCCGTGGCGCTCTTTCGAAAGAGCCTTCCTTTTGGGGGAGCCCTTTTTTGGGTGAACGATTGACAGTACTGTACATCTGGGCTTCCGTTGGCTGTACCTTGAACTCGTGGCCCTTGGACAGGCCGCTCAGACCGAGTGAAGCGATGGGAAAGTTGTTTCCACCGCAGAAAAGGAATAAGTGTGCGTTCTTTTAATATTATTAAGACTCGCTGCAAGGGATTTATATCCATCTGTGCTCTCTAGCCTGTTTCCAAATATTGTGAAAAACGAACTCCTATAACCATTCTTCAAAAATAAGACTTCACCGTCTCAACTCATTGTTTTTCAGACTTCTGAAACCCGAAGTCCAGGTGGGAGACTCTTACTAAGCAACTTTTCCCACTTCTCAGTTCATAACTGTAGATGAAACAGAAACGGAATGAAAGCAGCCCTTGTAAACTGGGCATCTCCCCAGCAAAGGTGAAAATGCTATCATACTGGGATTATTTACACACGTATCTTAAATACAGGGACAATTGTATTGTATAATGACAGGTAATTTGAGTGCCAAAAGCACACACTCAACCTTGCTCCTGGTTGCTGAGATTATCTTCTACTTACTTTCTGCTTTTCAAACTTACAATATGCTTCCTCGCCTTCCCCTCCCCCCCCCCGCCCCGCCCAACACACACGGTTTTGCAGAAGAGAAAAAAACATTGTTCTGTCCTCAGTCCTAATCGGAAAGGCTGTGCTTGCACCACTCTAATATTCTGAGTATTAAAGCAATGTAATCTTTTCCAACATAAACTTCTTGACATGCTAGTTTAGCAATTTTATAAAACAATTTTATAAAATTGTTTTTATCTGAAATTTCTTGAAACTACCGCAGCATCTGGTCAATTTTAATCAGCCAAAAGTTCTTTGGCAAGAAAGATGGGGAGAAGGAAGGGGCTGAGAGCAAGCATGCTGTGCGCTCAAAACAAAACCTCATGTGTTGATGTGTTGAACTGAAACTTCCTCCATTTATAACCCCCCCCCCTTTCTGACTAACACTGAACACATCGTTTACAAAAAGGAAAGAATTAAAAGTTAATTCAGGTGTGTGTATTCATTGTAGAAGTATCTATGGCTTGTTTAAAACATTGCGGCAAAAAAGAACAGTTTTGGAAGCAGAGAGCTACTAGAGAGGTACTAGATAATGGTATTAAAGCGTATACTGATACTGATAACCCTGCTGAATAATAGTGAGGCTTTGTATGAGAACCATGGGAATATATTCGCAAGGAAAGTTGTATTTTTTACTACCAACACCAGAAAAAAAGGCATTCAGTTTTAGTTTGGGACAAACTTTTGGAATTAAACTCATGGTGAATTTTGTCCTTGTTTTCTATAGCAAACAAATAACAAACACCGTAATATAATTATAATTTGAGAGGAAGGCACAAGTTGCTTTTTAAAATCAGTTGGATTGAAAAGATGATAATAAGTTTGTCAGACATTTGAGCCCCAATCCTGCCAATATCAAACTCTGTTAAAGATGGTGAAAATTCCTCCAGACGAAATAAGGCACATTGTACAAATACTTTTTAATTTAAACGTACAGTTCTACAAAGGCACTAATGAACCCATGTGAGTGATGGGGGAATCTCTTGGGCTCAAGTCAAATCTGTTCTTTCCGTCTGGTCTGCTCTTGCTGAAGCGGTGCTAAAGTTGAGCCACCTCACTTGGGAATTTGGTGCCAATTATGTTCCAGCCATTGCAGATGCCTCTGAATATAGAATTTTGGATCGACTAGAATTTTTTTTTAGTCACTTTAAGCTACTTTGCCAACTCTGTTAAATCTTACTTGCTTTGATTATAATTAGTGCTATTATTGTTCTTCTAAACAATATCCAGGCATGGTGCAGATCTACAAGATTGAGAAAGATGTAGTCAAAAATGACTTGATTCAAATTAGCTGAATTTTCTGTCTTGCTTAGCTCCCCTACCCCCAAAACTAATTCATTAATATCACAAAGTTGTATACCAATTCATAGATTTCAAAAACTTCCCATCAATTTCCTAAGGGAAAGTGATTCCAGACAAATGCAAAAGGAAGCTGCAGCAACCTTATGATATCAAGAAGTAAAAATAGAGGTGACAAAATAGCCACAGGAAGAGAGTTATGGTTGCAACGAATCCCTCCACCCTATACTGCGCCCAACTACTGCTGTGAACTCTGAACATCAGTAAACCCAAAAAGTGTTTCTCTCATCCAATTATACAAAATGATTCACTGCCTATACTGTGTATGTCTCAACTGATTTTGAAAATAAAACAGATCTACTTTCCCTTCCTTCATTTTAAAAGCAAATATTATGCGTATGTCACTTCAAATTGCAATGTCAGTAGTTTTGGCTTGTGTTCACTCACTTGAAGGTTCATGAGTGGTTGAAACCGGTGGGGGAAACCTGAACAAACATGGGTGAATACTGTACTTACAGAAGGACCTACTTTGTTGATTTTGAAATTGTTTGATAATCTATCATTCGATCTACATAAAATGTCAGGGTAATTGATGTGTGCGAATGTGTGTGTGAACGTCCCAAAGTCAAATGTGTCAAATGATTTCTGGTAGCCATAGCAGCTGTTGAACATAGACCAAATTTCCATCAGAGCAATAGGAAAGGATCCTACTGGGTACTATTTTAAATGATTTTAATGTAAAATTAAAAGTAAAATGCAAATTGCTTCCACCAGCTTCTTAAAGAACATTGTATGAGCGATTGATAGTAGAAGGGGCTGCACATTAAACAGTGTATATTCACAGCTCTGGGTGATGAGTATTCTAATTTACCTTTAAGCATTGAAAACACTTCCAGAAAATCATTGATAATTATTGTATCAATAATTTGTATGAAGGGTCTATTTGCCTTTGGCTTTATTAAGTCTTTTCTGCCTCCAGCACAATTTGCCACATACTGAAAGAAACTGCACATTGACTACAGTGAAACAACTAGGAAAGAGAACACCAAGGCCCAGCTCTTTCTCCCACCTGCTTTCAGTGCTAGTTTTCACCCTTTTCCCAGGAGCATCTTCTGCTCCTTTCAAGAGCTGCAGAAGAAGCCTTGCCTCCCCATACAAACAATCCAGGCTGGGAGTCCAGAGCTCTCTCACATCCCTCTCCATGGAAAGCGCTGTCTATTAATAGAACTGCACGCAGCTAATGAGCAAAGGGGGCTCTGGGGGCTCGGCTGGCGTTGTTTGCAAAATGGAAGGGTGAAGGTAAGGGAGGATTCCTGAATTTGCAGCCAGCCCCAAAAGTCTGAGACAGATTCATTTTGCTGACTCCAAAACCCAAAAGGATTTCCCAGATTTTTCTTTTTTCTTTTTTTCTTTTTTTTTTGCACCTGTTATCCAGAGAGAGCCGGATAACAGACAACCAAGACCTGAGTAACTTCTGGAGATCATACACTCTACCATCTCACTCTTGATGAAACTTTACTTCCACACTTAACACACAGTCATATGTGACTATTAGGTTGGGTAGTTGAAACACGGTCATTAATGAAGAGTTTATACTCTCTGACTTTGAGTAGACACACAAACCTCTCCTAATCAGATCAGAAGAGATTGGCAGGATTATGTAAATAGGAGATCGCTACCAAATTTGCTTTCCTCTTCTCTCTTTGCCCCGTCCCCCCTATAATCTTTGCGAATGAAGATGGGGATTATAAGTAGTAGTAACCTTTTGGCCCGTTGCATTTTTGTACAGAAAAACCATTCAATGTGGTACTTCTTATGGTCAGCACAATTTTGTGAAATTTCTTCTATCCTTAATATTTTGATATCTATTTCCTCCCTTCCGAAGAGTCAAAATATTAAGAGCATATTTCCCCCCTTTTTCTTTTAGCTAAAAGTGGGGCTTTGATGAATGAGGTGAGGGCAAAAAGTGCTGAGATGTTCAAAGCATACCAATTTCTATAGAAATTTGTCCCCAAAACGTTCTGAAAATACTGCATTTACTTTGGGAAGATTCAATCCATTAAAAGAAAATGGCTCTATTCTACAGGGACTAGTCTAGGCAGCAGCCAGGAGTTAACAGTAAATTGAAGGCTCACACGGAGGATACACACTACTCTTGCCCAGTATTGAGGACACTTAATGATAAGCGTTTCTAGCCCAGATTAAGTTCAGCGAAAGTGATTAAGATGTTTTAGACTCCAGGATTCTCCCTAAATCAGTGTGGGTCGAAAAGAAAAAAAGGGAAAGGGGAAAGGAAAGGTTGAAGATAATTGGTAAAGAGGGAAAGTACAAGACAACAGCTACAACGAAAGAATTCTTTTTTGTTTGTTTTTTATAGGACCGAACACACGTGGCGCTCAAAGGTTCAAAACACCGGAGCAAACGCTTCAGAGGCAACAGTTTCCGCGGGGAATTAGAACAGAGAGCCCTGCAAGTTTCGCTGCCCACCCGGACCTCGCTTTCCACGCGCGGTCGGCTGATTTGCTACTGCCGGGCTCCCCGGTTAGATTTTTGCTGGGGGGGGAAGCTCCTTGTCCTCCGTCTCTTTTTCTCCCTCCTCGCTTCTCGGGGCTCCACCAATGGGGGAGCAGGGCCTAGCAGCGCCAGGCTTTGGGCCAACATGATTGATGCCCTCGGAAAGAGGCGAGAGAGGGAGCCCACGGGCGCGTATGTTCCCCCTCCCCACCCTCTCTCCTCCTCCTCCTCCTCCTCTCCCCGCTTTTCCTTCCTCCGCTTCCGGCCGTCTTTTTACCTCTTCGGGAGCAAGTGAAGCGAGACCAGAAAAGCTGCGCGTATTTTTAAAAAATCTCTAGGACTGAATCAGGAGGAGGAGGAGGTGGCGGCGGTGGTGGTGGCGGTGGAGGGGGGTGGGAAATCACCCTCTTTGGGGTGGCTCTCGGCCCAGCATGGATCACTTAGGGGCGCACCACCTCCACCAGAGCCACGCCGAGCCCATTAGCTTTGGAATCGACCAGATCCTGAACAACCCGGACCAAAGCAGCTGCATGATCTCCAACGCGCGGCTCCAGGACGCGGCAGACTACGGCCTGGGAGGATGCGTGGTGAGCAGTGCCTACAACCCCATGAGTGGCCACTACGGCTCGGCCCCCGGCGGTGGAGGGTCCTCCTCCGCCGGGGGCTACAGTAACGGCGCCGCCTGCAGCATGGCTTCGCTGGCGGGCTCCTACAATCTCAATGTCGGGGTCGGGGCCATGAACGGAAATAACCTCAACGCGGCCGGGGGCGTGATCCGAGTGCCGGCACACCGACCCATGGCCGGCGGCGTCCCCCAGCCACTCCCCACTGCCGTGCCCACCGTGAACAACCTGACGGGGCTGACCTTCCCCTGGATGGAGAGCAACAGGCGCTACACCAAGGACCGCTTCACGGGTGAGTGAGAGGCTCCGGGGCTCTTTCCGCCCCGCGCGAGTTGCCGGCATCTTCCAGCGCTGTCTCCCCGCGGTCTCCCCGCTCCTGCCTCCGCAAGCCAGTTGGCTGGATAGCCTCCCTCTCCTGCCCTCCAGCGAGAGAATCCCGGCCGTGCTCGCATTCGATTTGCAACCGCTTTAATTGAATCGATTGGGTTGATTTATAAACGGCGTTGACGGATGTGCTTTTAGCTGTAGGGCCCGAAAGCAGCGATGCCAGAAATTCAGAAGGCTAAACATCTAGTAGCAAGCGTGTCCTAATACTTTTCATGGCGACTTGATTATCCTTCTTAAATTAACGATATTTTTATAGTATACTTAGTATCAGCTTTCACACTGATTAAAACTTCTACGAAAGGGATACCATACCATCTTTCTGAAACTCTTACCACTTCTCTCAGAAGCTCAAATCGAAATAATCTATTCGCCTAGCCTTTATGCAACTTTTAGAAACATTTAAACATTCTATTTTATTTTCTTGGATCAAGCATGTTGTTTCCACATTTTTAAATTAAACCATGTTCCCGCAACGTAGGTTCGTTTCCAATTTTCTATACTTCGTTCACGAATAGATATATTTGCCCACCTCAATTCCGCTCGTAAAACGCATCCGCCAACGGTAACGACATCTCTTAGGAACATTACAGATACGGCTAGAATCTATACTATACTACTATAATAACCCTATAGCAATCACTATCCTCCACAACATCATTATCTCTCTGTATGCCTCTGTAAGTATAAACATACTTACGTACACCGAGAGACCTACCGTTATCAAACGATTTCACAGACATAGTTCACCAACTTTTGTTAGTATATAATAGTCCAAGTTGGAAAATAACTAGGTTTTAAAAATGTACCCTAACTAGAATTTCAAAACTTAGAAATTGTAAATTGACCAAATAATGCGTCTGTCTACATATTCCCTGATCAGGTTTATTCTGCGTAATTGTGTGCACCCCTCACAATTACTGTTATAAATTATGGGAATACGGATAAAAATATACATTTAAAAGAATTGTATCTTTCAGCCAGACGGTACAGAAATGATATTAATACCGGTAGCGCTGAAAGGGAGACGGCCAGAAGATGATCTATAGTTGAGTCCAAGAACCCCTATGCCGTTTTCCCCCCTTCGGCCAGGTTCATCTTTTCCTAGAAGTATGGGGTATGCATGACCCATAAATCGGCACCTACATTATTCGACGTGCCTTAAAGGGGTCAGGGGAGGGGGAGAAGAGAAAAAAATGTCAATTTGTCGCTTAATGGCAGATCTATTGGAAGATAAATCTTAGCAATCAAATGCTCTTTCCGAATCGCCCAGATTTACGCTCATCCCGCCCCTCCCTGCAACCAGGCTGCCACAAACAATAATGGTAATTATATTTCAATTTTAATTTAAACGGCGAGCCCCGACCTTCATCAATAAAGGCTCCCATTATCTGACGCTTCGGAGCAGGATACGACGTCCCGTCCCCAGGGCTAGCCTTTTACCTGGCTTCCAGCCGGGGCGGGGAAATTATTACGGTACATGCAGATTAGAGTAATGGTGGCTGCGATGTCCCCGGCAAGACGGACGGGCAGATCGAGGCTGTGTCGGCGCGGTTCTTGCTCTGACGCTCTTGCTCTGACGGGAGCCCCACGGCTTTCAGCGACAGCAAAGCCCGGCCTGCACATTGTAGATCCAACCGGGAGCCATTATCACTAAACGAGGGCAGCCAATTTCGGACTAGACGCGGCCAGGAAGGAGGAAAAAAATTCCCTTCGGTTGTTAGACACCCGCTCTCGCAGGATGGGACGCGCTCCGGTCCGAGCAAAGAGGCCTGTAATGCGGGTTGCGCTGAGTTTTGAATTGCCCGCCACGCCTCAGTTTCTATGGGAGTTGGTTGCTTTTACTTGAATGGCGGAGAGAAATCGTAAAGAGCCGCGGAAGCTGAGGAGAAGGGAGACCGGCGCTTTTTGGCAGCGCTGGTAGTGTCTAGAAGCAGCTTAACCCGAAGACGCGACGACCCAGGCGGTCGCTTTATTTATTTCACCTGGCCGTCGCCAGACTGGGGGTCTCTGCTGGATTACCTCGCCACTACCGCCAATTAGCAAGGCCGGACTAGAGGCTGTTCTTTCGAAATTTCCACTCGCGAGGGCGCAGACGCAACTGAGGCCTAGCCGTCCGAAAAATCCCTCGCCCGGGTTTCTTCCCTGCCGAGGGGCTGCTGCAAATGAGGCCCGGTCGTTTTAGTTGGGAACAAATCATCCTCCGGCCCGTCCCCGTCGGGCTTTATATATTTTATATATGAGGGAATTTTTTGATCCCGAGTCTCATATTCGTTTTTCGGAAAGAAGAGATTTTGTTCTTGCTACAGAGGCCTAGCCTTGGCCTCCCCCCCCCCCCCCCCGCCGCCGCTCTTCCGCCGAGGGCCTTTACTAGGGAAACGCGAGCCATATTGGCGTGAGGAGCGGAAAGCTGAGCGGAGCCGCTAGGGCTATTTGTGGCAAAATCAGCCTCGGCGCCGCCGAACAAGGTGCGTAGAATTTCCCTCCCTTCCTTGTTCGGTTCGGGAAACTGCTGAACTTTACGGAGAGCACAGGGCCCAGATAAGGCCAGCTCAGAGAGATCTCAGGTGAGATAACGGGATGTTGCTGGTAAATTAACCAAAAGTCGCCAATTTCAGTTTTGGGATTATTTATTGCGTTCTTAAATGGATTTGCTGCCACTAAACGAGATACAAACAAAACCAGGTATCTAGGAGAGTTGGCGATAGATTGCAGTGATATTCTATTTTAAACACTATTGTCACCTTCGTTCTATTTCTTCCCCCAGTTTCCAGCTAAACTTTTCTGTGCCTCTCTGGCATCTGATTACTATCTTTCCAGCAAATGCTCAGCCTTAGAGAGAGGGGAAGAGGGTACAGGTAGATAACACCCTACCCCTCCATTTGAAAAAAATAAAATCCCTGCAACTGCTTTATCAACATCCCCGTTGCTGTTGTTGGTGATTTTAGTGTCCATAATAAAACTATAAACATCTACTTAAGCTAGGAAGATTTTGGAAAATAGGTTTTTTAATTACAGCGGTAACAAGTGAAATATATTCTTAGAGAAATTTGAAAAGAGCCTTCTTTAATTGCAGGGGGGGAGACTTATTTGAGGCCGAAAGGACCCAATACTGTAAAAATAATTTCCTCATGTGCAGAATCATTATGTAAAGCCATCTAGCTAAAATCAAACACTACAATTGTAGTAGGCAGTACAATTATCCTGATAGCTTCAATCCAACAGTGCTACAAAATTTATAACAAGTCATATTTCCTAGATTTAAAATTAAAGCCATAAATGAAGGAATTCCAAAGATTGTCAAAGTAACTCAGAGCAATTATATCTAGAATAATTCTTGGAAGGCATTCCTGTGCTGCTCCTTTCACTTCCTGCTTCCATTAATAACATTTTTCTTAGCTTTATAAGTTAAAATATTTTCCTTAGTTTTATGATTTACACTTGACATTTCTTGGGAATGTGTTTAAGTGAGTGAGGTTGGGAGACAAATATATTTAAGATTATAAACAAAATAGCAAAATATATATTCCCATCAACATTATTTCAGTTGGTAATTGCATGGACATTTATGAATAAATCAAATATCAAAAGCATATTTTGATAGAGAGATGCATCTCAGTTCCATACACATTTATAAATAATTGTGTCCACTGTAATTGCATGCAAGTTATGTGACATACAGTGTCAGTTCCGTGGAGTTCAGTGGCACTTAATTCTGAACAAACGACTCATCTTTAGCATCGGAGTCAGCCCAATGCATATTTCCTTAGACATAATCCCAATATTTAAAAAGCTGTTTTCATTTGTATGAAGGGCACTGTAATTTACAGGCTATATAATACACATCTTTTTATCCAGAGAGAATGGCTCAAAATTCAGGAAAAACTGCCTGTTTAATTAGGTTTATTTTGAGTTTAACTCCTGTCGATTTTTCTGAGAGTACGAACTTTACCCGGGGTTATGGACGTCAGTAAAAACAATCAACAAAATAAAAAAATGCTTACAAATGAAAATGAAAGTGTACTTTGATGATTACATAACTACTATGTAATCTACTACTATGGATATGAATAATAGGGAAGGGTTTCAAGATCTCTTTTGTTCCAAAGTCTTCAATAACAGGAATTTTAAAAATGCTCTTATTGAAAGCTGCAGAAATCTGAAGCTTTATTTTTACGTACTTTCTCCCAGATAGCATTCAAATGATTGGGCTATATATGTACAGTCCCTACTCCTAGCTTGCAAGGTAGATTTGACGCTCTAAACAAGGATTTCTCCCCTCCCCATTTCTGCCCCCTGCCCGCTTCGTATGTACCCTTCGTGTGCTCCTCTGCCACAGAGCTCGCTTCTTGCAGAGAGTCTGGTGCCTCCATATTGGGATCCACCTGGGGACATGGGAAAGCTCCTCCACAGCAGCCCATGAATAAGGAAATATTGGGGGGTTCCAAAACAGAGATTTGTGCTTGGAAATGCAAAGAGGAGATTGTGAGCTCTGTGACCAAGCCTTCTCTGTGCCTTCCTACTTCTCTGTTTGACTCTTGGTGTGTGTCTTTCTGTCTCTCCTCTGCCGCTGCTCTGTGGAGTCCTTCCTGATCATGTCACCGCTTGCTTCTTTGCCCTCCCCCCCGCCCGCCCTGTCTCCCCCTCCAGTGGCCCTCTCACCGTTCACTGTAACACGCCGTATAGGTCACCCCTACCAGAACCGGACACCCCCCAAGAAGAAGAAACCACGCACCTCCTTCACCCGCCTGCAGATCTGTGAACTGGAAAAGCGCTTCCACCGACAGAAGTACCTGGCCTCAGCCGAGAGGGCGGCTTTAGCCAAGGCTCTGAAAATGACTGATGCCCAAGTCAAGACCTGGTTCCAGAACCGGAGAACAAAATGGAGGTAAGCACACCAAGCAAGTGAGCTGTTGCTACTGTTGCTGTGCTGGAACATGTTTTTCACTCACTGGACTAGGTCACCTCCTGGGCCATCAAGACCAAACTCTCTACAAACCTCCAGTATGTTTTTCCCCCCAAACTTTTCAGTGGGAGATCTGGTCTGCCAAATGTGAAGTAGATCCTCAGGATCTACTAGGCACAGATCCAATCATTCTTGGAAGAAGTCGGTCCCATTGGGAGTCATTCAGGAATCAAAGAATTTGTTTGGGTTCCTGTTTAAAAGTTCTTTGTAGGAGGCCTTCCTCCAAATGCTTAGCAAACGGAGTAGTGGCGCTCGTGGTAAATATGTGTCTTCCAATTTTGGCATATCGAGAGGGAAATTGATGAATGGTGTGCAGTTTTAATGTCGAAGGGATTGAGAGTTGTATCAGAATTCCGATTTTTTTTGTATTTGACTATTGATCCTAACACCCAATCCGATATCTAATATTTATTTTATTTCATATATATCACTAAGTGTTCATACTTCTTTTTGAATGTGTCCCTTTATATATGTAAGACATTTTTGCTATGTTTACCTGATTCACCCGCTTCTCCTCCTCCAATTAATGTACGTTATCTACTGCTAGCTAGCTTTTTCTTATTTCTGGGTAAAGGAGCCTCTTTGCTTTGAGATCTCTGATTAGTCAAAGTTATTCTAATGTTTAAATTAGTATCTCTGTGTCTTATTTACTCCATTTCCTCCAAAACATGACCAGTAGATGGGTTAGATATAAAGTCCCATAATTCCTAGACAACGCAGTTGGGAATGGAGTCCATCTTCTTTAACCATTGAGATACATGTACAGGACTTCCTGTCCATCATGTGACTTTTGTTGTGGTGGAAAATATATTTCAATCAGCATACATTAGCTGCTATCTCCCATTTGTTTTGCTTTGGAAGCCAGCAATCTTTCTGATCTATTTTAAGCTTGGAACAGATGATTTGAAAACTGATTGGTTAAAGCTGAGTCTTGGTTTATTGGCTGATGGACTGGAAATGGTGGGGAGGGGCTGGTTCCTGTGAGTTGCCATTCAAAATGAAGACAGCCTGGTTTGTTGTGGAAAGACAGCTTCCGTTGCTAGAGCTACAGGAGAAACAAACCAAGGAAAACTTTTGCATGGTGAGGTCTGATGCATCCGGTCTTCCGTCTTCGGAAACAAGCAAGGGATTTCAGGCCGTATTGTATGTACAATCTCTCATTCTGGGTGACTCTTCACCCATTTTATGAGCAGAATAGAGGGCTACCATCACCCACAGCAGAATCCCAAGCCATTTCCTTTGCTGTCTATGACTCAGCAACAACTCAGGAGGGAGGTGACTAGAAGTGGCTTAACCCATAAATGTTCTCTATTTTGAGGTGGCGCAGTGGTTAGAGTGCAGTACTGCATATTTCAGCTGACTGCTAGCTACAGTTCGGCAGTTCAAATCTCACCGGCTCAAGGTTGACTCAGCCTTCCAACCTTCCAAGGTTGGTAAAATGAGGACTCAGATTGTTGGGGGCAATAGGCTGACTCTGTAAACCGCTTAGAGAGGGCTGTAAAAGCACTATGAAGTGGTATATAAGTCTAAGTGCTATTGCTATTTCTAGAAATGTTGTCTTTAAAATATCAGATGAGCTGCTCCAACATTTTTTGTTCCTTGTTCTACTTCTGATCTTCAAGTGGTCTAGGCAGGTGTTATCATTGCTTAAAATATTGTTCCTGGGAACCACACAAGATTTAAACAATATGAGAGGGTTTGCACTGAGCACCCCACAGGTATTGAGGGCAAAATTTCATTGTTGGGATTGATCTGGAACTGGAGAGGTGAGTTTTCTTTCTATTGCTAGGACTGATACAAACTGTGTGGGCAGCAGAGGAGAGAGAATTTTCATGGCAGCTAGAGCAGGGGTGCCAAACTGCTTCTTCACGTTTTTGTCACGTGATGTATTATGACATTTTCCCCCTTCGCTAAAATGGGGGTGGATGTGACCAGTGCATGACGCATCTGGCCTGTGGGCCACAAGTTTCACACTTCTGACCTAGACTTCCCAAGAGCCTGAAGCAAACTCCTTGTCCTGACAAAAAACCCATTTATTAATTTACTGTGATTTCTGCTCATTCACATCTAGCAAAGTCTTTCAAGGGAGGATGTACAGTCACAGACCTCATCTGGCTTGGAGAGCTGACAGGCTGATAGCTGCAAAACTTGGCAAGGAGTCTTGGAGAGTCACGAACCAATTAAACAAACTAATTGCCTCCTGCAAACTCCACTCCCCTTTCTCTCCTCTTTTATTTCCTCTGGGAGGGGCCATTCATCGTCCACCTCTGGTCTTACTCCCAAGTCGACTCCTGTTCTTTAGCTATACCCTTCGTATGGCAACTCTGCTCATGCGCACACTGGGAACAGGCTCCAGCTGTTCGTCTGCCTCACTGATGCCTGCCTCTGAAGGCAGCTGATAATTGGCATACAGCTCTGGCCCCCTCTCTGCCTCCGACACAGAGCCCTCATCAAAGCCTTCCCCAGACTCCAGGACTGGCCCATGTTCCTCCCCCAACCTCTTCACTGTTCGAATCTGCTGCCAGCTCTGCTGGCTGCTGGTGGGCCACAACAGACACCTCTGAGCTAGAGACACCTAGTAGATAACCTTTATTAAAACAGCTTCCTGAATAGATGAACTAGATAGGATTGAACAGAGTCCCTTGAAAGAATAACTCAATGACGAGCATCGAGCAGATGTCAAGTGGGTGAGTGAGCATCAAGCGGGTGGGCGGGGCGAGCAAGCAAGCAGCAAGCAGGTGGGTGGAGTGAGAGATCGGCGACTGGCTGACTGGGGGGGGGGGGCAGGGCCAGCCAGAGGTCACTACTGGTTTGGTGAACCAGGCCAAATTTCCCCTATTGGTTCACCCGAACCGGTGTGAACCAGCTGAATACCACTTCTGCTTGAAATTCGTAAAGTTCCTAGTGGTTTTATTATAAAAGGTCTTCCAGACACCTACCATGAGGCCAGATATTAACATTCTGCTTGAAAATAACTAGAGTTTTGGGAGGCAAACAAGCTATTCTCCCATCTAAAATTTTAAACAGATAGTTTGTCTTTACCTGGACTTAGTGAGACAATATAGGTAGCATAATAGCAATCATATCTGAATACCAGTTATCTAGGGATACAAATATTAACAAATAGAATCTTTTTTTTAAAAAAAAGCTACAACCAAATAAACTAAAAATACTCAGTGCATTTTAAAATATATTTCAAATATATATTCTATTTACAAATGCACTCCAAATTAAAAAAACATTATCTTTTTTATCTTTATTAAGATATTATATACACTAATACACTAATATATTATACATATAGACGTACATACTAATAAAAATCATGATACAATATAAATGAAAGGAAAAAGAATAAAGCAGAGCAAGCGAATAAGTACAAGACGTAAATAGTGGAAAGGAAAGAAAAGGAAAGGAAAAAATTGCAATTTACTTCATAACAGTTACACATTTTTCATCTATCCTTCCTCTCTATAGTTACATCGTATTTCCCTTCTTCCCATATTTTTCCCTTTCTAATAATCAAATCCATAAATCATCAGTTCATTTTTTTCCATTTTCAGCAGAAAGTCCATAAAGCTTTCCAGTCACTAATAAATGTATTTGTCTTCTTCCTAATCAAACAAGTCAATATTGCATTTTTGCAAGTTTTGTCATCTTCACCAGTCATTGCTCTGTTATGAGTATGTCAGAATCTTTGTGTCTTTGTCCATATAGTTGTTACAAATATCTGTTGTTACAAAGGAAACAATTTTCCGGGAGTTTCTTTAAGTCCCAACGCCAAAAAAGAATCAGGTCTCCTGTGTTTTAATCTTTAAAATTCTTTGCATTATTGTATGTATTTGTACCCAAACCTTTCTAATTCTTTTACAAGTAAATTATGCATGGTAAAATAACCCTTCATGTTTTTCACATTTTCCAAACAAACCAGAAGTATCTTTATACCTCTTGGTTCTGGTATCCTATACCAGCAGTACATCATTTTAGAACAATTCCCTTCCCTTCCATAATATTTTTCTGACAGCTACTTAGCTAACTATGTAGTAATCAATGCAAGAATACTGTTTCCTGCTGTTGGGAGGAAGTACTTCTACATAATGGTAGCAGGGGTGGGTTCCGGCAGGCACTACTGCCGGTTCGGACATGTGCATCCTGCACTCGCTTGATGCGCGCTGTGTGTGCATGTGCACTGCAATAAAAATGCTTCTGCGCAGAAGCAAAAAACAAGATGGCGACACCTAAGGCGCTGCCCAGAGAACAGGTTTGGGGGCGTGGCAGGCTTGGGTCGCTGCCGGTTCCAGCGACCCAGTCACCAAACCACTACCGGTTTGGCTGAACCGGTAGGAACCCACCACTGAATGGTAGTTTGGGTAAAGACATTCAATTTTCATAGCTCAGTCATGTCCTATGCACTGTTGCCTTTGTGCTGGAATTCAACCAATATAATAATAAAGAATGTGAATTGCAAAGGAGAGCTGATGATTTGTCTAAAAGTGAGAATATTTAAATAGATGTTTAAATATTTAGTAGTTGATATTACAGTAACTCCTCTTTTATGCCCATAATTTATACCCATAATTGATCATTGGAAGAATTCATGGTCCCAGATGTTACAATTCCATTTGAAATAAAGCATGTTAAACTTTTCTATTAATCAGTGTCTCACAGATATCTGGAGCTATACTTCTTGGCCCCCTATTTAGTTAGCAGACTTAATAATAATTAGAACATTTTGAATCTCTCTCTCTCTCTCTGGGTACATTATTCATTTTTGTAAGAGCAATAAAACATTATAAACAGGGCATTTGTGTTATTGCCATATAATCATGAATGAAGAATACATTTCTGTTTTTTTTTAATATGATGTGCCTATCTGTAATTTCACTATAAGCTGTTTTATACTATAAATGTGTACTGAAAATGTTATTAAGGCTGTAATCCTATGCCAATGTATATAGGAATAAGCCCCGCTGAATAAGTAACACCTATTTCTAAATAAGCATGTGTCACATAATAATTAGCTTAAATTATATATACAGAGAAATGCATATTGTAAAAGAGCCAGAAAAGGTGTTAAAGTAAGAAGAGGCCCAGGCTTGTGTCTGACCCCAGGCATGAAAGCTCGCTGGATGACTTTGTGCCATTTATTGCCCATCATTCTAACTGTCTCCATTGGACTGCTGTTGGGAAAATAGGCAAAGGGAGTGTAAACTGATGGAGAAAAAGCAGAATGCGGTATAAAACAATTAGATTAATTATTGCAAGTAGAGATTGAGGGCAGAATTGATATTGAGTTTTGTAGGCCCTAAGGGTTTTAAATCTCAATTTTAGCAATTGGTGTTGAAGTGTGCCTTCTCACAACGCTTTAAATAGGCAACATATTCAGGCCCCAGAGACATTTTTTTTTTCTCAGCCCAAAAATCTAATACTTTCCTTATATGTGGGTTTCAGTTCCCAGAATTCCCCAAATAGCATGTTTTCTGCTGAGAATTCTGGGAATTTTCTAACACCCAGGTTGGAGAAAGGTGATGTCTTTGATAGATCTTGGAAGTTTCCTTTTGAAATGAAAAAAGGAATAGTCTTCACTTATAAAATAGCCTTTACCTATAATGCCACCATTATGAACTGTTCTTCACTTCCCTAAATATCAATCATCACCAGTATGTTGCCATACAGAATCATCCAAAGAGTCTGAAAGCTGGCAAGAAAAAAGAATTTATTTTGCACACTTGCTACCAGCAAAGGCTAAATTATACACAACCAAGATAAATGAAAAGAATGCCAGGAAAATTATTGCAAGGAAAGATACTGGGACGTGGTTGGTATAAATAATCAGTCCAGTTTTGCCAGAGACCAAGAATGGGAAACCGCAAGAATGCATTACTTGAACTCTGTTTATAAATGTACTTTTGTCAGTGGATTGTGGAGCTGTACGAAAGACAGAATTATTATTGCAGAAATCGCTACACAGAACTTGGAATATTTTATTCTCAAATAGGATTGTGCTGTCTTTACAATTGTAGTATAGCACATCTTTAACACTGCGTGTCCAGTATTGGATACCTCTTGGTTTGCCCCTATCAAGCTGCTGTTATATGAGCAGCTACTCCCTCCCTCTTTCTTTCCAGCTTACATTTCAAAGTGGGGCTCAACATTACACAATAGCCTGTTATTTGTGGGATTGCCTGTTCATGAGGAACCCGTCTGGCCCATCAGGTTATTTAGGATGGGCATGTTCCAGGTCCGTTCCCTTAAATGGTGCCTTCTAGTGGGATTTTGGAAGCAATAGCAATAGCACTTACATTTATATACCACTTCACAGTGCTTTACAGCGCTCCCTAAGCGGTTTACAGAGTCAGCATATTGCCCCCAACAATCTGAGTTCTCATTTTACCCACCTCGGAAGGATGGAAGTCTGAGTCAACCCTGAACAGGTGAGACTCAAACTGCCGAACTGCCAAATTGCAAGCAGCCGGCAGTCAGCAGAAGTAGCCTGCAGTACTACATTCTAACCATTGCAGCTCTTACCCGTGTCCCTTGAAAAATAATCCTCCCTCCACATTTCCTTGGGCAATTTTTTAAAAAAATTCTCAAATAGCCTGCTTATCTTATAAAGATAGCAGACGTAGCACAAGTGTAATCCAGAGACAGCTTGCCCAGATGTGATCCAGAGACAGTTCGCCTTGTATGGTTGCAAAGTTTTCTAGAATGTTTGGTTCCTTTCCCTGCAAGGAATAAAATGGATACCTTAAGCCAGTGATGGCTAACCTTTTTGTCGTTGGGTGCCAAAAATGCAAGGGAATGTGTGCGATAGCACCTGCACATGCTGGCACCCATAATGCAAAGTACACCCCCACGTGCGCATGCGTGCACACACACCACACTCACCCCCACATGCGCCACACTGCTCCTCTCTAAGCTGAGCTCGATATTTCCTCCGAGGGAGGCGGGGCAGGCTGTTTCTGCCCTTCCTAGGCTCCAGGAAAGCCTCTGCAGCCTGGGGATCAGTGGTGGGTTTCCAAAATTTTTAGAACCTCTTCTGTAGGTGTGGCCTGATTTGTGGGAGTGGCTTGCCGGCCATGTGACCGGGTGGGCATGGCCAACTTGTAAAATGTGGTGAAACTTACTTAACAGCGCTCTTGCTTAGCAACCGAAATGTTGGCTCAGGAACTCTGGCATTTGAAGCACGCAAGTCTTAAAAGCTGTCAAGTGACAAGACCTTTGCACCCCTAACCCTTTAGAAAAAAAAAAAACCCAGGGGTGTTCAAACTTGACAGTTTTAAGACTTGTGGACTTCAACTCCCAGAATTCCTCCTCCAGTCATGTTGGCTCAGGAACTCTGGCATTTGAAGCACGCAAATCTTAAAGCTGTCAAGTGACAAGACCTTTGCACCCCTAACCCTTTAGAAAAAAAAACCCCAGGGGTGTTCAAACTCGACAGCTTTAAGACTTGTGGACTTCAACTCCCAGAATTCCTCCTCTCGCTCTTCATCTTGATGATGTGCAGACGGGCGGGGGGGGGGGAGGGAGCTGGAACCGGTTCTAAACAGCACTTTAGATTTGTGGAACCTCTTCTATAGAAGAGGTTAGAACTGGCAGGAGCCCACCCCTGCTGGGGATGGTGAAAAAGGGGCCCAATCGGTCAACCGGAAGTTTGGAAACAATCAGTTTCCAGCTTCCAGGGTGCCAGGGGGAGTCGTTTTCGCTCTCCCCAGGCTCCAGAGCCTTTCCTGCACTCTGGGGAGGGCAAAAAATGGGCCCAATGAGCCAACCAGAAATTCGACCCGTTGGGCCTGTTTTTTACCCTCCCCAGACTCCAGAGGCTTTCCTGAAGCCTGGGGAGGGCGAAAATTGCCTCCCCCAATCCGGAAGGCTGAAAATTAGCTGGCCGGTGCGTGCATGCATGCTAGAGCTGAGGACTCACGTGCCGGCAGATATGACTCCGTGTGCCACTGACTGGCCCAAGTTACCCCGTGACCTCATTGGTCCAGTAAGGACATGAAGCTGGTCCTTACAGGTGGCCTCACTTATAAACTCCCTTGTTTAGCAAACACTTGAAGTTGCAACAGTATAAAAAAGGTCAGATTTACGATCAATCTTTGCATATTTGACTGTTGTAGCATCCTATGTTTGCAGGACTACTATTCAGGCATTTTGTAGCTGGCATGCATTAAGGACCATTACGGAATCCATCATCATGTGATTGCTACTTGTGTGCTTTCCAGTCGGCTTGTGTCAAGCAGAGTTAATGGAAAATGCGGAAATAAAATCATAAGTTGTGGTTACATGATGTTTTGCTTAAAGGCTATGGTGACTCACTTAATAACTGAATGGGAAGGAAGGTCATAAGATTTTTGTTTTAGCAGCCGCAGATTAGCAACAGAGCTGCTGGTCCCAATTTTGACAGCTAAGCAAGGACTTCCTGTATTCTAATGCACCAGGGTTGATTTCAGAGTAGGTGTGCACAGGATTTCATTCTTTTTGTAATTAATATATGCTGGACTGTACTCTGAAGCAAATATTTCTCTCTTTTTTTGACAATGTTTCCAAGGTCCCAGTGCAGTCTGGATGGGACTTCTCCCACGAGACATTTCTTCTCAGTGCCAGGAAAGCTGTACTTGAATTTGCATATTTGCAATTAAGGCAATGAAGGTCTGGCTGAAGAGCTGTAACTAAGCTGCTTTCTATTGCAGTCTTGAAACAAATTGAGGCGGGACACGGTGCTTACTTTATTCTTTCCCTCCTCCCCACCCCACCCCCAAAGCCTGGCTTTGTTTTTTGTTCCTTAATAAATTACTGCTTTTCTCTGCCAAGTGAACAACTTGGCTAACTAAGAAAAATATTCCATACTGAAATTAATAAATCTGTTTTCACTAATTACAAACCCAGCTAAACAGCAACAGAAGAGGCCGGGTTACATTTCTCTGAGTCAAAACAATATTAAATATGCATCAGGAGTAAATTTGTAGTGGAAAGAAAATGGCATTTTTTATTCATGCACTTTTGTTTTGTTAGAGGTTGAGCAGAATATGGTTTTAGAATCCTTTTCCCAGTACACATACAGACCCTCACACAATGCATTTGTAGACACACACATATACAAAGGGCTTAATTTAAAACATACTGCTTTATGTGAAAAATTAGCACACATTTAAACTATTGGTTCTAAACATCCCCTTCAAGAATTATTGGACCAAGCTTCCCATCCTTCTCAGTCATTGCAAATGCTGAGAACTGTTGTCCCAAATAACCAGAAGCCACCAGATAGGATGAAAAAGGCATAAATGCATGTTACTCTGTGTGTGTGTGTGCGCGCGCGTGTGCAGTTTCTTCACCTTATTACATTAAGAGGGGGTCTTTTTAGAGCATGTCTGTTAAATGAGTCACATGTAGCTATGTCTATTCAGCACCCTAAGACAAATAAAAAGAAACTACATTATGTCCTAGAGTACGGTATACAAGTCTTTCACAATACATGTCTTCAGTTTTGTGTTAACCAACTCTAAGGAGTCTTTTACAGTTATGTGTGTAGGTAAACATTCCACATCTATAGCATCTAATTGCTCATCTGCTCCCAAGCTGTTGCACATTTATTTCAGCATGCATTTTTTAAAAAATTCTGGTACTTTCTTATCTAGGGATGTAGGTATATTCTTTCTCTCATGTTTTGACTGCTGCAGTGCCTTGGAGGGATTGAAGAGCCGTGATGATGCAGTGGCTAGAATGCAGTACTGCAGGCTAACTCACTGCTCACTCCAGGAATTCGATTCTAAACTTTCGAGGTCGGTAAAGTGAGGACCCAGATTGTTGGGGGCAAGATGCTGACTGTAAGCTACTTAGGGACAGCTATAAGGCACTATGAAGGGATATATAACTCTAAGTGCTATTGCTGTGGGGTAACATTAACTCACTTGCTCTCAGAGAGGACCGCTATTCATGGTTGTAATTTCAAATCTGCCAATGAGATCTGAAATATTTTTAATAGGCAATTGATGGTTCTACTGTTAATACAGAAATGTTGGTCATGACCTAGTAAAAGTTAAGTATTTGAGGCCACAATGAATTCATGAGATCAGATTATATACCTGCCTTGAAATCAGATTGATCTAAATGCTGTACTGTATTAAAGCTATTTGTGTCTAGGCCTTGCATTTTTTTTTTTTTTTTTGCATTTCCTCTTAGGTGTAATCTCCTGTAAGATATAGTGATATTAATGGAGCATTTTGTTGTGCAAAAAGGGCACAGTTTAGATCAGGGGTGTCCAAACTTGGGAACTTTAAGACTTGTGGACTTCAACTCCCAGAATTCCCCAGCCAGCAGAGGAATTCTGGGAGTTGAAGTCCACAAGTCTTAAAGTTCCCAAGTTTGGACACCCCTGGTTTAGATCTAAACATAAATCATTCTCAGAAAGAGAGAAGTAAACTTCTCAAATATAGGTGGTCCTTGACTTACAACCACAGTTGAGCCCAAAATGTCCATTGCTAAGCAAAGAAGTTTTTAAGTGAGTTGCATTCCATTTTATGACCTTTTTTGCCATAGTTAGTAAGCGAATCACTGCAGATGTTAAGCTGTTAAGCAAATCTGACTTCCCCCATTGTTTTTGCTTGTTGGAAGCCAACTGGGAAAGTTAGAGATGGTGATCATATGATCTCAGGACAGGACAGCTGTCATAAATACATGCAGTTGCCATGTGCCAAATTGTAATCATGTGACTATGAGGATGCTACAGTGGTGGTGAGTGGGAAAACTGGTCATAAATCACTTTTTAAGTGACAGTCTGACTTTGAACGGTCATTGAATGAATGGTTGTGAAGACTACCTGTAAGACAGAAATATCGTTTCTTTTTCCCATCTCCACTCTTCTTGAAAAGTATTGAAGTTTTAAAATTAATAAATTCTCTGTGCTTTAAGGAGTTAAACCTGCATTATGTACCACATTTCACGACTCTCCTTTTTTGATAATTGTTTCAATAATCTTCCCAGATCCAATGGAATCAAACTAAACCAATATCCCAGGTAGAAATTGTTTTATATTATGACTAAAAGTCTGACGGTTTGTGAACTGCAGCAGTGGAAGGAGATCAATATCAATAAAGATAATAAAAAGGAATCTCCTAGAGTTTCATTATAAAGTGATTTTCAAAACAGTTTATTACCAAGTAAAGAAAAGAGGAAATTAATAGTTTGATGGACAGTAAATCAGTCTCCTCCTAATTCCAATCAGAGTCACTTTTTTTTAAAGGTATAGATTCTTGGAAATATTAACATTTGGGGGATTTCACCAGAATTTTGAACAGTGGAATGCTATTCTAAGAATGGTCTTATTAATTAGCTTGTTGGCTTTAGCTTTGATGGAAGTTGCTACATAATATGGGCCCCATATTACTGGTTTCTGGCCTAGCTCAACATGTTAGGAGACATGCTGATTCACTTCTTTGTGTATTATTTCACTTCTGAAATTTCTAAGTCTAAGTCAAAGCAAAAATGTTTTAGGGAAATTGGGGAGTAAGCAGTGGTGGGTTTGTACCGGTTTTACCACCAGTTCGCTTCTGTGTGCGCTCTCCCTCTCTCACACGCATGTGTGACTCTTCTGCACATGCGCAGAAGTGTCGGGGTGGGTGGACAGAGCCTCCCGCCGCTGCCACTACCGCTTCGGCCAAAGTGGGCCGAACCAGGATCAACCCACCTCTAGGAGTAAGGGTGGTTTCAACCTGTGGCGATAACTGCAGATGTTGGTATGAAAGGGAGAAAAGTCAAATCTTTCCTGAGATTAGCATTCTCATCTGAAATCTTTTGAGTTTGGCATTCTTGCCCCAAATCTCCAAAGTATTTCAGATGGGAACAGTAACAATTTATAAAATTTGGTGAACTATTCAGATATTAAAATAACATATCAAATGTATTTATTTTTAAGAATCTATACGGTCACTAAGAGCCAACAACAATTTGATGCCATATAATCACTATAAACAGGTAATCTATAATATTTTTCTGGGTTTCTGTTTTTAAAAGGCAGTTAAGAGTATTGTAGCATTTATTTTAAAATACCACAGTTTTATTGTAAGCTTATAAAAGCAGAGTACTTGATGCATCTGATGACAGTAGCTCCAAAAAGCCTGAAGTCTTCCCTTTCCTGATTGAATATTGCTACTTAAGAGATAATTTCTAAAATCCAGAATCAATTCCTTATTAATCAGATTTAGAATAAAGTGATTGTTAAAGAAAGAAAGAAAGAAAGAAAGAAAGAAAAAGAAAGAAAGATGAATGCAAATAATTTCTAACTTGTCTTAAAAGAAACTTCAATTCATTCTTCTGGTAGAAAACCAGGATCTGGCACATGCCAGCCAAATCATAGTACTAAGTTACAAAACTGGAAAGAGAACTGCTAACACCTTTCATACTTCTTCCTATTCTGACATTTTTCTTGTGAACCCCTTCATTTTTCTGCCTGTCTCGGCTTTTTTTTCTAGGTCCCTTCTTTTCTCTCCCCCCCCCCCCACTCTGCAGTAGCTTCTTGTGGACTTCTTTGCTCCTTTTGATTATTTCATAGTCCTTAAATAAAGTAGAATTAAGGGAAGTTATTTTGAGCAAAAAAGTTGAAAGGTGTTTTATGTATCTCTTTGGGAATCGTACTGTGGCATGAGATAAGTTCTTGTGAATTGAGTGGCACCAACTTTAGTTTATAATGGACGCTCTGGGTTCTTTGATGCTCTCTCAGCTTGATTGTTTTGTTGTATACTTTCATTACCAAACTAGGTAACATCATCATGATGTTATCTACTTGGGTAATGAAATGTCTTCAAGCAAATAACCAACCTCAGAGAGCACCCAGAACCCCACAGAGTCCATCATGAGCCACAGATATTATCTTCTTTATCTGTTTTTATATTTTGTTTTCATCTTCAATGCTTCTGATTATGACATGATTTTAGATCCTGTTAGTTGCTACAAGTGGTGGATGTGGACTAGTTTAGTGTATAAATTTTCAAAGGGTTTGAAGTGTTTGTTCTGTGTAATCGTGGTACAGTTTTAAAACAAGAGGCATTCTTTTTATGAATGTGGATTAAAACATTCAGTAGATGGAGCAATTTCTAGAATCTGCAGCTCGTTTTTCACATTTTCCACTCACATAAATGTGTAAGGAGAAAATCATCAGATTCACACCATCACGCACACATACAGCTGATCCCTCATAATTCTAAAATTTAGCATCAACCAAATGACATTAGTAGTTAATGGATGGATGCAGGTAGTAAGTGGAACAGAATGTGCTGCTTCAGACAACACAAAGTTATTGGCTGCCACTAGGACGGTCATTGATTGAGATGGTTTCAAAGAAGGGCTAGGTCTTTTAAGGGGTGTTCCCTTTGATTGTTCCATGGATTCTCCATGCTCAATTATTTAATATAACTGGGCAGCAGGTTGTCTTAAATGTGACTTTTCATTATGGCTATAATGGAAGGGGGGAAAAAAATCCTTGAGCATAAGAATGTTCCAAAAGATGGGAAGATGTGGTGGTAAAATGGAATTCAACTTTTACAAGTAAGAGACATCTGTTGTCCTGCTGAAACTTGACATACTCCGTGCATTTCTCTTAGGCGGCAAACTGCAGAAGAACGGGAAGCAGAGCGGCAGCAAGCCAATCGCATCCTCATGCAGCTCCAGCAAGAGGCCTTCCAGAAAACCATCAATCAGCCCATCCAAGCAGACCCAATCTGTGTTCACAATTCCTCCCTCTTTGCCCTCCAGAACCTTCAGCCCTGGTCAGATGACACCTCCAAGATCACCAGCGTTACTTCTGTGGCCTCTTCCTGTGAGTGAAATCTTACCTTTGCCTGTGCATGGACTCTTGCATTACAGAGCGGCTGGCCTTATTCAGCATCATCCGTAGAAGACACGGTTACCTGTGAATGAGCCAGTGGCAGCAACCAGACAATGTCCCCTTGCTAGCCAAGGCTCCAAAAGGTCATACAGTGCTGGTCTAGTGGAGTGTTCTAATAAAAAGGCAACACTTTCCTTCTTTCTTCTTCTTCATCATCATCATCGTCCTCACTACCGTATCACCATCTTCTTGAAAAGGGTGATATTGAAACAATCGAAAACTCTTTCGGAGAGAAAACAACATTTTCAAGAAACAACTGCTGGTATATCGTTTTATCTGCTGACAACACAGGAGTTGTTCTCCCATGTAAGTGTCGCGGGCTGATCATTTCAAGGAAAACCCCAATTGCAATCTGAATGAAGAATAAGAACTTTTTTTAAAGAACAGCTGCATCTCCTGCTGGTGCCCTTTTCTTAAAAGACATTTAGATTTTACAAATAAATAAAATCTCGCTCCTTTATCTTTTGTTTTTTTTCCAAGATGAACTTTTGGGGCTTTTCTTGATTTATTTCTTTTCGTTCCGCTGAAGGAATGTTGATACTAGAATGACTGAAAAATGCAAAGCTTGCCTCATAAACTCTTGTGTGGAAGCTGAAATCAGTTTCACAGCTACCACAGACTCTGCATTGATCAACTTATATTTTAATAACGCTGAGGCATCTGTGGCATTTTGCAGGTGTAATGCAGTTTTACTTGATAGATTATTTTGGTATTGTTGATGATATTGTTCAATATTTCATTTAGTTTTGCTCAAGAAGTCAGCGCCACAAAAGGGGATGGGAACCAAACAGAACATCCTTCTCTTTCCATTTCTTGACCAGTAATTCACAGTTTCCTTATTGTATTGAGAAAAAGCTTGTGATTAATTTAAGCACTTCTTACAGCAAATTCCAGGAAGATACAAAATATCTAAAATATATAGGGGTGGTTTTTTTTTTTTGAGTTAATTTTTAACCTATGCATCATTTATATTTAAAATGAGATGGTACACACAGCCAATTTATCAAAAAGAAATATTTTAGTGAGTTTCTGAGATGCATTCTTTGGTTTGTTTTTAAGTTATGCACTTATAAGAAGGTTTCTCTTTTGTGTAATCATTTTCTAAAGTGTTTGTGTAATTTATGTGGAAAAATGAATAAAAGGGGCAAAGTATTAGTCTCAATTATTAGAAATAACTTTTTTAAAATGACATTTCTTCACCTGACTTTTGTGTTGATTTTTCTAGAAAAATATAGTTTCAAAGATAAAGCAGTAGCTGCCCAAAAAACCTACTTTGAGCTGTGATAGAGAGGAGAATCTCTACTTTTTTTCTTTGTTTACTGTTGTATCCTAACAGCCATGAATATAAGTATATTCTTAATTTCAAGCATAAAACTTGAAAAATAAGCAAGGCTATAAACACACAGAGGGAGGTGGTGGCTCAGTGACTAAGATGCTGAGCTTTTGATCAGAAAGTTCGTCAGTTCGGTAATTCGAATCCCTAGCGCCGCATAACGGAGTGAGCTCCTGTTACTTGTCCCAGCTTCTGCCAACCTAGCACTTTGAAAACATGTAAAAATGCAAGTAGAAAAATGGGGACCACTTTGGTGGGAAGGTAACATCATTCCATGCGCCTTTGGCATTTAGTCATGCCAGCCACATGACCACGGAGACATCTTCGGACAGCACTAGCTCTTCGGCTTTGAAACACAGATGAGCACTGCCCCCTAGAGTCAAACGACTAGCACATACTGTATGTGCGAGGGAAATTTTTACACACAGTCCATCCAACCAGTTTTTTTACCCTTCTGGGATCTTCAAGAAGTGCTAAACTATCATCTCTTTTCTAGCACATTTGGAGATTTTTAGTTTGCTAAATTGAATTATAAAATATATTTAAATATTAAACAATAGGTAAACTTAAATCTGAATGCTGTAGTCTATGACTAATTGTTAAGAAATGTTAACTTCAGTTGTTTGTAATGAAAAGGTAATCTAACATTAAAACAGAATGATGATTCTGTTTGTGTTCACATAAACAATGAACAAGCATTAATATAAACAAATGAAGAAGCCGAAAAACTTACCGCAGCACAAATTCCAGCAGCTCCATGAATGACAGGCGGATTAAGCCCAGAGGAGGCTCATCAACTTTCAAAACGTATTGTTTTTATATAAAGCCTACCCGCATATTAAATTATTTTTGTTTTCCTGGCATCATACCTTACTATAAAAAATGCCTGGTATTTATTTTTAAAACTTTTTCACTTTACTAAATGTTTATTTATTTATTAGCTACAAACAGCCGTAACAATCAAAACATAATAGGGGCTCCACAGACAGAATTCCCCCCGAGGCCTGGGAACATAATTAATCAGGAATTAATGTTTGTAATAAATAATCTAACAAGCACAGGTTTGAATATCAAGCACCATTAGATATTAAAGTGTTGCTTGGAATCGCACCTTTGAAGGGATTTAACCTTTAAGGAAAACAGCCATCTTCATAGCCTTATCTGGAATATCACCATGGCTTCATACGATGCATTAAACCCTAAATAAATCTGATCAACAAAACACAAGTTTTGTGTTCCCACAACATGTTAAGCCCAAATAAAACCATGTTAAATGATGGCATGTTTCACATGTGCTAAATCAATGACTGAATTTTCACAATATTTGGAATAACAATGTAGGGTAATTCCATTTTACCATAGATTAGTATGTGCCACGAACCCAGCCAATTCTATCTGAATATGAGATAGTTCTAGAAAGGGGAATGGATGTGTATATCGTACATGGTTTCAAAAAGATGTGTTAATCGCATTTTAAAATTTGTGCCTTGTTACCCCTCCCAATACCTGCCAGCTTATTTCTGTACATAGAATAAAAAGGATACAATTTTGTCCTTTGTCTCAAGTACAATTTAAATTCTTTGTCTCCATTTAAATTCTTAAATTGATTGTTACAAGATTTGCCGGATGATTAAGATAATGGTGGAGTCGTTGGTGCTCTCTGAGCTTGGTTGTTTGCTTACAGTTGTTTTGCTCCCCATGTTCACACTGATTGTGTTACCTACTTGGGTAATGAAATGTCTTCAAGCAAACAGCCAAGATCAGAGAGCACCAACAATAATTCCACAATAACTTCTGTTGAATTAGGATAATGGAAAATTATGTTGGATTTAATTCAATAGGTAAAATTATTCTGATGTACTGTTACTCTGGCCATTCCTTTAACCTTCTTCAGAATTCTGCTATATTACATTTCTTATTTTGAATTCATTATAGGGCAGAGATCTGAGAGGATGACATTTCTCAGTTTTAGAGGATTAATGATGAATTCCTAGTTATCAGCCAGCCTTACACAGTGGATACTGTACAACAGGGTGATAATATAAGTAAGCCTTGTGAGGGAGACAGGAAGATAACTTCAAGAAGCTAGCAGTTGTTGCTTTAATTGGGAATGTGCATCAGATTTGGCTAAATCCCAGATTTTGAGATGAAGGGAAATAATTTAGACCTAATTTTCAATGTTGTGAAGCGGAGTAGGCTAGTTTGAACTTGAGCTGTCCTTAAGGAAGTGCCAGCTCCGATGTAATCTCTTGCAATGTATGCCTTGTGGCAAAGAGAGAGAGAGAATTTTCATTGCTCACCTGAAGTACCATGGTTCCGATACGCATGGCCAAGCCACTGTTCTGCAAGCAGGAAGAAAACCACAAGCCTGTATCAGGTGCAAGCTCCATCCGCCCCTAAGACCTCTTCCGAAGAATCCTGCATTGGGAGAAGAGAGGATGTGCTGCACTAAAATTTTCAGGATCTATAGACATTTATTTGTGACTTGATGTATTCTTCGCCACTTAATATTTTGTATAATATAATTATCCCAGCCAGGGTATGCTCAGAAGGGATGCGGTGGCTCAGTGGCTAAGATGCTGAGCTTTGTCAACCAGAAAGGTCGGCAGTTCGGCGGTTTGAATCCCTAGTGCCACATAACGGAGTGAGCTCCTGTTACTTGTCCCAGCTTCTGCCAACCTAACCGTTCAAAAGCACGTAAAAATTGCAAGTAGAAAAATAGGGACCACCTTTGGTGGGAAGGTAACAGCGTTCCGTGTGCCTTGGGCGTTGAGTCATGCCGCCACATGACCACAGAGACGTCTTTGGACAGTGCTGGCTCTTCGTCTTTGAAACTGAAAAGAGCACCGCCCCCTAGAGTCGGGAATGACTAGCACATATGTGCAAGGGGAACCTTTACCTTTACTTATGCTCAGAAAATTCAAGTGGTGCCACAACACTGATTGAGGCTCTTTGTTTTATCAGTGCAATGCATCTCGACTTTTTTGGCTACACCCTTTAGAGACCCCCCTCTCTCCGTTCAAAAGATGTGCCTCAAATTAAGCCTCCTTTCTGAGAAGCTACCCATGATGGAAAAAGCAAGGGCAAAGCTGCTCCACCTCAAAGACTTCAGAGCGCTTCGGCTTCTCTCAGGTAACAGCTGAAGCTTGAGACAACTTGCTCCAACTGGCCTCCCAAGAATGTGTCAGTTCCTTGTCACCAGCCTGCCTCTGTGAGGCTCTTCCAGATGGAAAACAATAAGGATCAAAATATTTCAAAGACTGAGAGAGGGAGGGAGAAAGGAAGATGGGACTGAAGATGCGAAAACACATGGTGTCAAAGGGAGACATTCGTCAAAATAGAGGGAAAGCGGTAATATCCTCAGGGTAAACAATTTTGAGAGTTTCTAAAAAGTGTTTCTTTTATGGATATACTTACGGTGAGTTTTTCATATATCCTGTAGACTTGCCTCCATTATGGTGAAGGCTTTCAATAAGCAAGTCATCCTTGTCACTGGACATCTCAAGGGCACAGCTTTCCTCAGGCTGAGAACTAGATTGCTATAGCCTTTTTAAAAGGCATGGGGGCATGCTGAAAAATGAAGGGGGGGTCTCATTGTAAAAGAGGGTGGGGCAAAAAGGTTTTTAGAAGGCAAGTCGTGACTGATCATTTAATAATCTATAACATTTAGCACAAACATGTACAATCAACCCCGATTCCCAGATTTAGAATAAATTTGGAATGCATTAATTGAATAAAATAAATTAATTTCATTACAATAATTTTATTCCGTTTAATGCGGTTATTAACAATAATCAGCTCCTGCAACCTTCGGTCATAGACATAATTTCCTGTGCATATACACACTCTCATAAATGCCGAAAAAGGGCACACGTGCATACACACAAGAAAATAATATTTTATTTCTCATTTGTAGTAACACTGGAAGCGAATTAGAGAAAACTGCAGAAAATTATAGTCAAGGAATACGATACATTGTGGACAGCAATGACATTATAGGTGATATACTGTCTATATTTGACCCCAGATAGACTGGCGAAAATGTATAAAGAGATTTCTTATAAATCAGTGTTTCTCAACCTTGGCGACTTTAAGTCCTGTGGACTTCAACTCCCAGAATCCCCCAGCCAGATGGCTGGGGAATTCTGGGAGTTGAAGTCCACAGGACTTAAAGTCGTCAAGGTTGAGAAACACTGTTATAAGTGCTGGAAATGTAGTCAAAATCCAAGTTCATTTTATTATATGTAGTAGTTTTGCATATGTGAAAGCATACAGGATAAACATTGCAGAATGGCATTGCAGAAAGTATTTAAGATACAAATATTAATGAAACCTGAAGCTTTTCTTTTAGGTATTATGGACAAGCCAATTGAAAACAAGTTTGGGGTGCTATTCCTTCACATGGTGACAGCTGCAAGGACTTGCCAAACACTGGAAAGAAAAAGGGATATCGGTTGTTGAAGAATGGATTTTGAAATTGACTGAATTAGCAGAGATGGCTAAATTAACTGCTTTGATTAGAGATAATGGACAGCTTTATAAGAGATTGGAAACTGATTGTAGACTTTCTTTGCATTAAATACAACAACAAATGGTTAACAGAGGGATTTGAAAATTAGTGTAATGTTTAGCGTAACTTGTTGACTCCTTTGTGTGTGTGTGTGTGTGTGCGTGTGTGTGTATCAGTTGTATATTTTTTATATATATATATATATATATATATATATATATATATATATATATATATATATATATATATATATATATATATATATATATATATATATATATATATATATATATATATATATATATATATATATATATGAAAGAAAAAGTCAACAGGTTAAGCTAAACATTACACTAATCTTCAAATCCTTCTCTTAACCATCTGTTACTGTATTTAACGCTAGAAAGTCCACAAACATTGTTGCTATTGTTGAGTGGTACACTGTTGTTTTGTTTCAATTTGTTTGTTTTTCTGTTTTGTATTTCACTCATCATGATAAAACAATAATATAGAAGAAGAAGAAAAGTAGCCTCTAGCAAATAATCTATTTGCAGTTGGTAAGTTTAAGGAGCATAATTATAAAAGTTATAGCATAAGGTTGCACAAAAATCTACAGTGGGTTTTTAAAAATTTTCTCCCTCATTCACTAATACCTCTACACTATGTTACAATGTTGATTTTTTGTTTGTTTGTTTGGTGCCTTTTGAGTCAGTCTTGACTCCGAGTGACTACCTAGAGAGCAATCCCTGAAGTTTTTTTTGGCAAGATTTTCAGAAGTGGTTTGCTATTGCCTGCTTCCTCTGGCAGAGAGTGACTGGCCCAAGGTCACCCAGCTGGCTCTGTGCCTAAAACAAGGTTAAAACTCACAGTTTCCTGGTTTCTAGCTTGGTCCTGTAACCACTACATCAAACCTGCTCGTCAATATTGATTACTTTTTATTTAGGTGAGATGAATAGCATTTGACACCAGCTAAATCAATAGCTATCGTGGCTCTCCGCCTAGATAGGGCTATGACATCTTTGTAGCATTTTTGTAAAAACGGGATTTGCTCGGAAAAAGTTAATATACAAATATTCAGCTCTAGATTTAGCACTCAAAGCCTTCTTCCCAGGTGAAAAGCCCGAGCTGTCATTTCCTTGTACCCGTATTTCTTTTATTATTTAAAATCACACATTCTTTCCAATCTTGTTATGAAGAACAAACATTCTGCTGGTAAGAGAAACTGATACTGATACTGATAATGCCACATAAAAATAATGTCAGGCCTGTAGTTATGTTCCTTTTAGGATCTTTGGCCTGCCACACTTTCTATTATTTCACTGTGCTGTTTCATTAGTGTAGTAGTTGGGAGGGGGGAATAGAAAGGAGTAGAATTGTGGAATGTGTTGTTGTCATTTTTTTCTAGAAGCCCAAGGTCATCTTTTGTCTCCGCACCTCTGCACCTGACCGGGAAGCAGCTGGGTGGAGATGCCAGCGTGGCCGAAGAAGATTGGACCATGTGATGGATTTGTGGGTGGAGGGATAAGATCATGAACTTTAAATTGGGTGGAATCCCAGGAAGCTTTCAGATTTGGGTGTCCACAGTTCGTTGCCAACATGTCTGACTTATTAAATTGGGACTTTAAGGATAGTTTTGCCTTGGACTCTGATTTAATTCTGCATGATATTTGGAACGCTGACAAATAACTTTAGTTTGGAAGAAGATGAATGGTTTTGATTGGAGACATTTTTTTCCAAGGAATTGAGAAATCAATTTGTAATTAAATGCATGATGCACGCAATTCAGATAAAATTAGAATTAATGCGCATGCAGTGAATCTAAAGAATCTAGTTCTATATTTGATCTTTATGCGACATACGGAACCTGGCACATGAGCAACGTAGAGAACTTCCAATCGCAAACTAATTTTACGAAAACACTCTGTGGTAGCTGCCGTTTTTTTTTTTAATCTACCAAACTTCCAATTGCATCATATTGCATGCAATGAACATAATTCAGGTTCTATTTGGGGCCCATGATCACCTGGCCACATTAGAATGCAGTTGAGAGCAGGGGCCACAGATAGGTGGATGTGGAAATATTGGGAAGATGCTGCAGAGCAGCAAGAAGTACAGAAAGGCAATACTTTCAGGAATGTTCCAGCATCAATAACCTTGCGGGAAATGACAAGAAGGAAACAGGACTTGAAACAGAGATAGGTGAAGCAAAGTAATAAGAGATTGGTCAATATATCTGCATTTGCAATTGCACGGGTAACCTTTCTTTCTTTCTCCCTTTCTATCCTGTATGGCAGGAGTGTCTAACTCACATTGTCATGGCAGCGTCATGTGACATATCGGGATTCCCCCCCCCTTTGCTAAACTGAGCGGGGGTGGGGCCAGCACGTGATGTATCTCACCTGTGGGCCGTGAGTTGACAGCCCTGTATGGATATCACTTTAAGAATGACAGCTCAGTTAATATATCTGAGTAAGTGTATGTGCCTCAGTGGTGGGTTGCTAACCAGTTTACTACTGGTTCGCTCGTGCATGCGTAGAAGCGTCTGGGCAGGTGGGTGGATCCTCCCGCCGCTGTCACTACCGGTTCAGCCAAACCGGGAGCAACCCACCTCTGATGTGCCTAATGTGGGGTTCAGGTATCATACGAAACTACCTAATTCTGATTTAGTTTAGTTTCTGGCTTAATCAGTAAATTGTGATCAAACAATGTCTTAATGAAATGTTCAACAAGACCTGTGAATCATGCTATGTTTAGCAACCCTGCGAGATGGCAGTGGCGTAGCGTGGGTTGTCAGCACCCGGGGCAAGTAATTTGCGCCCCCTAACCCGAGGGCGGCCCGACTGCAGCTGCCCCTGGGTCGGCATCAGTCAAGTGAGGCTCTCCATGCTGGCCTCCTGCCTTCCTCCCGAGGAGGAGCTCGACAGGGCAGTGGGAAAAGGTTCGACTGAAGGGAAGCAGGTGCCGCGGGGGTGGGAGGCGCACCGGGGGCTTCGGGAAGGCGCCGGCTCCCCGGGGCGCTCCAGGCGGAGCAGGAGGACGCAGTGGCGTTGCAGCCGCGGGCAGACGGAGCGCAGCGCCGCTCTCCTTCGGCTCCCGCGGGGGCGGCGCGGCGGGTCTTGGCGGCTCCGCTGGGAGGTAGGCGGTGCGCAGGAGGGGCCTGGGCGTGCCAGGGCCGGGAAGCTTAGTTTGCGGGCCAAGCCGGGTGCGGAAAGAGGCGGCCACAGTCCGGCAAAGGGCGGCGCGGGGCGAGTCAGGGCGCCCCCCCCAGATGTTGCGCCCAGTGCGACCGGCACCCCCTGCACCCCCCACGCTACGCCACTGCGAGATGGGTTGGGCTGAGAGAAAGTGACTGACCCAAAATCACTTAGCTGGCTTTCATACTTAAAAGAGGAGTTGAATTTCTATATTTATTTACTTTTGTATTTGAGGATGTGCCATGGAAAATATATTCATTTGTGCTCTCTTCTTCTTCTTCCAAGAAGGCAAGAAAATACGGTTGTGTCAAGTGTTTGCATTGTTCAAGAGTATAAAATAACTTTCTTTGACTTGTTTTCTTCACGGTCTCATGCCTGTGCATAGGTGCCAATATAGAGGTGTTGTCTATCGATTCAGAGCTGAAGTCTGAGTGGAGCTCCTGTACTACCTGCCCCATCTCAGTTGTGGCCTTGGCTCTGTGAAGGTATTGGTGCATTACAAAGAAGCAAGCAGAAAAAGCTCATCCCGTAATGTCCCCCATTCTTCATCCGTAGTTTATTTACACAGAGTTGAAGGGAAGCCATTCATTTTTATACCTATTACTGTAACTGACAGTTTTCTCCAAGCAATTGCCAAGCGAAGGAGAGAGAGAGAGGAGTCCCAGCTTCTTAGAAGATCTTGCAAGGAAACAGGTAAGCTTCGTGCACCCTCTAGTGGTCATTTCTGAAGTCACAGTTAAACTAGCGCTAACTGATCGCACTTGCGCACTCTCCGTCTGATTCCATTCTCTCACTGTGTTGTGGTAGTAAAGGTATAAGAATAAGACCAGGGACTCCCATGTGCAAATACCATTTTAAGTAGGTTAGGTTTAGCTTGCCTTGCAGGGTTGGGAGGGAAGATTGAAAGGAGTGCTGTGTGTGCTGCTCCCAGCTCCCAAAGGAAAGACAGGATATAAAGTTAACACACAAACAAATGCTAAACAGAAAGAGGAAAAGCCATCAGATAAACTGTACCCACAATGGCATTTACAGTATAGGGATATTATCAATCATATATCCAACATTACTATGGGAACGCCTGCTAGGACAGTTATCACAAAGTATGCTGACATCCCACCTAATAAAAGCAAAATAATAATAATAATGAATACCCTTGGCTTTTCTTTCTGTTTATGTTGATGCCAGTTTTGTAATTTGTTTTCCCTTTCATCCTGCATTTGCTGTTTCTATTTACCTGTGAGTTAGTATATCTGTTCTCTTGCTTTACTTTTTTTTTTATGCTGTACTTCGATGCTTACTTTTCAAACGAGCTGTAAAGAACATCTAGAAATTCTATTGGGGATGTCCGCAAGATTGTTTTTTTTTAATCTAGTTGGTGGCCACAGTGTAGGACTGAAGCTCTCTTGTTTTTTTACATGCCTCACCTGCAAAAAAAAAAATGGCCATATTCTGAAGACACCCATGGACTTAGTAAAGGTATGACTGAGGAATACTAATTTATTAATTACTTCCTTGAGGAATGGGATAGCAGTGACTCCTGGTTTTAAAAAGAGATTAGACAATTTCATGGAGGGCAGGTCAACCCACATGAGAATAAGTCGTGATGCAAATTGTCCGGGGTCAAAGCTTGCTGTGCTTCTGAATGCTGGGTTTTTCTATGAAAACAATCATATTGGAACTGCTCCAACCTTTTGGGTTTAATGAACATTTTGTGGCAAAAGGAAATAGGGGGAGAGGAAATATGGTAGAATTATAAAGAGGAGAATCATTTGAACCCACTGCAAAGGTGGGTCATGGTGAATTGAGTTTTAGTTGCTGACAGAGTGCTTACCTTCACACACTTGCATCTGCCCACTGCTGGCGAATACCATAGATCAGGGGTGTCCAAACTTGGGAACTTTAAGACTTGTGGACTTCAACTCCCAGAATTCTGACTGGGGAATTCTTGGAGTTGAAGTCCACAAGTCTTAAGGTTCCCAAGTTTGGACACCCCTGCCATAGATCTTGGGCTAAATGAGATATTGTCTTGATTGAATAGTCTGCTTAGGTTCACAGATACGGTCAGGTTTCATTCATTCATTCTGCAATTATGCAACACAATTGTCTAATTGGTCAATAACTGGGACACCTCTATAAACGAAGTGGATGTCAACTTTTCCGGAGTGACATCTCTCAATCCACAGGCACCTACCAACCACACTGCCCAATACGCTGCAAAGATAAGCAACAAAAAAGAGGGATCCATTTTGTGAAGACAGCACAGCCCAAACCATTAGGGCCAGCTAAGTGGTCAAGAACCACAGGACACAGCTGGATACTTATACATTCCTCCTGAGAGGTCATCTGACAGCCTGCACTGCAGTATCATCAATGTGCTGGTAATACCCATCTACTGGATATATTATCACCTGAGTTGTAGGAGGATGCTATCATTCCAGTCTTCTCCTGAAGTTATAGAGCAGGCTGAAGTTCAGCTTAGGAAAGACACCGGTGCTACCTGTTTGTTGCTATTCTATACCAATATCTATTCTCTGGATGAGCAAGGGCTAGTTTGTGATTTGGGGTCCCTCTGGACTCTCAGTTCCTGCTGAAGCCCCAGCTAGAGTCTGGGGCCATAGAGACCTTTGCCCAACTGGTTCACAAATTATGCCCTTACCTGGAGCAGGAGGACCTATCTATAGTGACTCATACCTTCATTACTATCCATATCAGTGGTGGGATTCAAATAATTTAACAACCGGTTCTCTGCCCTAATGACCAGCTGGGTAGGCATGGCTCGGTGGTCATGTGATTGGGTGGACATGGTCAACTCAACATCACTCACATTGATGGGTGTTTCGCCATAGCTGTTATGGTGTAATAAGGGTTAACCGGAGAGGCAGTTTCTGTAAGCAGGACAATCAAGATTAGGCTAGAAACAACACCAGAATGTTTCCTTCCTGCCTTCCTTACAGGATTAGCCCTGTAAAGTGGGGAAAAACAAAATGAGATTTCTTTTAACAACCAGTTCTCCGAACTGCTGAGAAAGGTAGCAACCGGTTCTCCAGAATAGGTGCGAACTGGCTGAATCCCACCACTGATCCGTATAGACTATTGGAATGTACCTAGAGCTATCTTTAATATTTCCTTGGAAACAGTTAATTCAGAATGAAGTGGCCCATAGCTAATTGATGCTGGGATTGTTAAGACATTTTCAAAAATGATTTCTGCCTTATATCTTTTTTATATTTATTTACAGCCAATCATTCTTCCTTACGCCTTCGGTTGAGAAGTCACCTAGCTTTCCCCACTTGTATGGGGAAGTATTTGATCTGCAGTTCCTATTCTGTGAACTATCTTCTGCCCCCTAATTTTCACCTGGAATTCCAACTGGGAGGTTGCTGGAACAAGTAAGGAGAACACTGACTTCTAACAACAATAAAGCTTTATCAGTTTAACAAGAAGGGCACCCAGATAATCAAACAAGCTGTCACCCTTATTCTCGTCTCTTGCTGCTAAAACTGGCCTAGTACCAGTATGAAAGAATGGGAAATTTTTGTCTGGATACGAAACATTTGGATTGACCTTCCGCTTTCCAGTACGTTTATTAGCTTGTACTGCTGCTAAGCAAAAGTTCACCACGTATAATAATAATTGAAATAAAGTTACCATTACAAACTTAGCAAATAAGTGCATTTTTTCCAATGTATAAATGCCTTTATATTTTTTGGGATATTGAAAAGCAGAGCAGCTTTAGTCTTGATTTTATAAGATCCATTGTAGTGCTCGGAGTTGAATTGTTCTTGCCCCAGAGAAGATCGTATAAAACTGATCTACAAACCAAGACTACATGGCGTTTGAGGCATCAAAACTGCATCAAATTCAAGGATTTCCGCAGAGACTGAACACACTGAAAACATCGTGATATCTTTCCCACAGATCAGGGATACCTGTCCACCTTCAGGTAAGGATGAAAAAGTACTGCGTGCTTCACCAGGCAGGGAAAAATATAATGTCCAATGGATGGAAATTATTTCTGTTACCCATCCTTACTGTTCTGGAAGCTGTATTTCTACAGCTACCTTTTCTCCTGAACTACAGACCATACGAGGAACAGACAATTCTTGATGAAGAATTTCTTGCAGTCCAACTGCAAGTCTTCATATAAAGCCTTGGGGGATTTTTCCTTGTTTTTTCCTTGTTTTCTCTGAACAACTGCCTACTCCCATGGAGCTAATTATCAGCGCAATGTTGCTGCCTGGTTGAACAAGATCAGCAATACTAGGAGCCCATTTGACTAAACATGCCTATATAGCTTCCATTGCATACTGAGAAAGAGACGTATGAACACAAGGACTCCTATTCATGGATACAAAACAGCCAGCGTTACTAGCACTAATCAAGCTCTTTTCTCTATTCCTTCCTTCCTTCCTTCCTTCCTTCCTTCCTTCCTTCCTTCCTTCCTTCCTTTCTTCCTTCCTTGCAAGGGAGCACCAGGGAGACAGCTGAAAATTCAGGGAGTGCTCGTAAATGAGAGGAAAAGGCTACTTTTGAAGAAATATGTTCTGTTGCCCAGATGGTCACACTCTAATCCCTTTATTCTATCTCCCTATGCATAATGTCAGTGGCCCCATGCAAGCAAATATTGTCTCCTTGGAAGGTCCTCCCATTACTGGGTTTAGTGGAAGGCCAGATTGCGCAGAATGGCAAAACCTGGCCCCTTCTTATCAAGGTTGGGAAGCATGTTCCCTTGTAGATCATGTAGGTTTGTTATCTCTGGATCAGTGGGATTTTGGAGGAGCTAAGAAGTTGACCTGATTGGTCAACAAACTTGATGTCTCCTTGGAAGGATCACTGGGGCTGTGACTTGCTGCTGTCTTTGGAATTAGTTTGTCAGTTAGTCAGCCAATCAGTTAGTAGGTAAAAGCAGATTGGCATAGATATCAGCTATGTTGCCATAGAGAAAGAGAGAAACATTTCAACAACAGTTTTTATAGCCGTGCCATCCCAATTCTAGAAATAGGAAACATTGGGCACAACGCACGTTCACTCGTTGTGAATAATGGGGTCCGTGGTGCTGATGATCTTAACTTGTTGGGTAAAAAAACATCTGCAAGAAAACAATCAAGCTCAGAGAGCATCAAGAGTCTATGAATAGTCTTAAATATGTGCCAATCTCATGCCAATCTTAGAATAAAGCTTGGTCCGAGGATCATACTGGATTGGTCAGCCACAAATGAACATTTAGAGAACTGCATGCTGACCTGAAATCCTAGATGTGTTGGCAGGACCAGTCCAGATAGATGTAACATTCTATCAGCACATGTCGAAGCAAGGCATACAGTTGATACATTTCCATGTATAGAATGTATATACTCTCTTGCTTGAGTAGGGGGTTAGACTGGAAGACCTAGAACAGTGATGGCAAAAAAGCCTCGTGTGCCCTATTGCGTGTGCACGTATGCTCACCCCATAATTTAATGCCCCCCGTGCTGTGCCCTCTGTGCATGCGCATGTCACACATACCCACACCCGCTGCCCCATGCATGCATACATGGCTTTCTTGGAGCCTGGGCTGGGCAAAAATGGCCTACCTCGCCCCCCGGAGGCCCTCCAGAGGCTGGAAAGGGCCCGTTTTCTGACTTCCGGTGGGCCTGGTAGGTCCGTTTTCTGCCCTCCCCAGGCTCCAGAGGCTTTCTAGGAGCCTGGGGAGGGCGAAAAACTGCCCAACGCACAAACCGGAAGTTTGGGAACAGACTTCCAGGTTGCCCCTTGGGCCGTTTTTCTCCCATTTTTTTCTTACTGCGTTCTTGTGTTCTGTGATGCAATGCATACCATGCAAAATCTGCCCAGCAATATACATAGGACAAACAAACAGGAGGATAAATGCACGCATCACAGAACACAAGAACGCAGTAAGAAAAAAAGAAAAAACTTCCTCCCTTTTCCAGCACCTTAAAGCTACAGGACATGAAATCAACTTTGAAGGAGCCAGGTTAATCTCCAAAACAGAACACATCCACAAGAGAATAATCATGGAAGCCATCGAAATAGAGAAACACCCTCACAACATGAACAAATGTGATGATACCTCCCGCCTACCAAACATCTGGAAACCAGCCCTAGCCAACAAACGAGCACCACCCACCACCCAAGCCGTTACAATACAAAACAACAATGCACACACAGCCTGCACCAATCAGCACCAATCTACCAATCATGATACAACCACACAACCAATCATTCCACTTACTGAAACAAAGCCAGCACCCCATCCCCTCCCACCAAGACTTACAGAAAGACGGCAGCTCCGTTCCCATTTTGAGCCCACGCTTGAAGATGGCAGGTGAGATCCTGCCGAAACGTTGCAAAGAAAATCTCAAC
This sequence comes from Natrix helvetica, assembly GCF_964273705.1. Classification (NCBI taxonomy): domain Eukaryota; kingdom Metazoa; phylum Chordata; class Lepidosauria; order Squamata; family Natricidae; genus Natrix; species Natrix helvetica. Next base: position 50,963,442 of record NC_138551.1, on the reverse strand, counting down.
CTTACACGGGAAAAGACCCGAATACAACAAAACCAGCATACCTACACCCGTGAAAATCTACGAATATATATATATATATATATATATATATATATATATATATATATATATATATATATATATATATATATATATATATATATATATATATATATATATATATATATATATATATATATATATATATATATATATATATATATATGCTCATTTTGAGCCCACGCTTGAAGATGGCAGGTGCGATCCTGCCGAAACGTTGCAAAGACAATCTCAACTTTACACGGGAAAAGACCCGAATACAACAAAACCAGCATACCTACACCCGTGAAAATCTACGAAAACATATGTGTGTGTGTGTGTGTGTGTTTGTGTGTGTGTGTGTGTGTGTATATATGTATGTATATGTATTTGTGTTACAACCCCTGGTATGACTAAACAAATATATATATATGTTGTATTTGTACTGATAAATAAATAAAGGGAGACTAGTATAGATCTATTTCGAGCTAATTAGCTCTCATCAGCTAGCCATACCCTTACTGGGATTTAGGCATACCAGGGGTTGTAACACAAATATATATATATTGGTTTCATAAGAGGAAATTTGATATAAATTGCAAATGGTGACTACGAAAGGAGGTTTAGAAACTCTGTTATTAAATATAACCAATTTTTATATAGAACATGTTATAAAGATGTAATGTTACTGGGTGATATTGGGAAGAGCTAACGGAATGCCATTATGTGGTTCTGCTGTAAATTTGGAATATTTTATATAAAAGGACGTAACAACAAGTATAGCCAAATGAAGGTTGAGGTATGATGATAGTAATATATATATAAATATACTTGATTTAAAATATATGATTTGATATGAATTGTAGCTGATGACTGTGGAAGGGATGCATGGAAGTGTTTGTAACCAATCGAAACACTTTCTACAATTTGTAATGGAAGATGGTTTTGGGGGGGGGCGGGTGTGTGTGTGTGTGTGTGTGTGTGTGTGTGTGTGTTTTGTCTGTTTGTGTTTATTCAAAAATAAATTAAAAATTTAAAAAAAAAAGAAATGGCTCCGTGTGCCACCTGTGGCTTCCTATCATGGACTTAGAAGGTTCCTTCTAACTCTGCTATTCTGAATAATCTTGCAAAATGGTACGTTACTTATAGTCTGCACAATATCTGTGGGAACTTCCTCCCAAAAGTGAAATTGCCCCATTCTTTTCAAGGAGCATTAAATTTGACTTAATTTGTAATTAAATCATTCTACTTGGAACAAGGCTTGAGATAAAAACTGGTAAGGTTGAGGAATGGAGAATGCAGGCATTTTGGAAGTGATGTGCTTGCAAGAGCTCAAGCCTGACTCTTAGAAGCTTTTCCAGCTTTGCTCTTAGACGGCAGCCAAGAGCCCAGGAGCTTGGGAGGTTGTCATCAGTCTTAGATATGGCTTATTCTGCTATCTTGTTCTCAGATTACCCCTTTTGTTTTATCTCCTCTTGTACTCAACAGCACGGCGCAGCACAGTTCAAAGCCAAAGTACTCCCAGGCAACGCACAGGCAGAAGATATATCACAGGAGAGGTTTACCGCTGTCATCATATATAACACGCTAGGATCAGTATTTATAGAGCTACACAAAGTACAAATCAAAGCTGCAAATCCTTCCTGGAGCAGAGAACTAGGTATAAACTCTAGAACGATTTTGCAAGCAATCTTTTAGTAGGGCTGCCCAGCAGCTCCTCTGGCAATAAATTTCACTGTAATGCCATAAGCATCTCTGCACATGGCGCTGGAGTAGTTCAAATGTTAGCAGTCTGCTCCTATTTCATTCCTTCCAGTCTGTGATTCAAGGCTGCTGTTGAGACCCCTTTGGAACCAGGCGGCTCCCATCCGATTGACCTGCTTATAAGGATAAAACATCTTATTGGTTATTCTGCAGGCTTTACCATTTTCCTGTAATCGGATTCAGAAAGATTTTTTTAAAAAGTTGGTCACACATGTAGCCTGCAATATCTTCAGCAGATCATAGAAACATTTTTAAAAGTTGCCACATCAATCTTCTCTAGATCCCTCCCAGTGAAACCCCAAGACCTACCAGTCCTAAAATAAAAGAGTAACCAAAACAAACTTGAAAATATGGGATTGCCATATTTCAGAACCTGCATACAATACAGTACAGATTGAATGAACCACTGAAAATATGGCTTTGAAAATATTGATTCTCAAAAGCTGTATATCTGCCACGAAGATCCAATTGTTACTGATTCATCCCCAACAATCGAAAATAAGTTTTTTCTGTAGCAAATATGCAACAATTTATTTGCAGAAGCAATTAGTAATATACTAATATATTATACTGGTTCTCACACCCCCAAATTACAATACAATACAATACAATACAATACAATACAATACAATACAATACAATACAATAGCAGAGTTGGAAGGGACCTTGGAGGTCTTCTAGTCCAACCCTCTGCCAAGGCCAGGAAACCCTATACCGTTTCAGACAAATAGCTATCCAACATCTTCTTAAAGACTTCCAGTGTTGGGGCATTCACAGCTTCTGGAGGCAAGCTGTTCCACTGATTAATTGTTCTAACTGTCAGGAAGTTTCTCCTCAGTTCTAAGTTGCTTCACTCCTTGATTAGTTTCCACCCATTGCTTCTTGTTCTACCCTCAGGTGCTTTGGAGAATAGCTTGATTCCCTCTTCTTTGTGGCAACCCCTGAGATATTGGAACACTGCTATCATGTCTCCCCTAGTCCTTCTTTTCATTAAACTTAATTTCTATTAAACTTCTTTCTATTAAAATTAATTGAGGCTTCCTGATTTAAGGAGCTAGTTTGATCTAAGCAGCCCATTGGGCCCTACTCAGTTCCTTTGAGTCAATGAAGTTTGAACTGCAGGACTTCACAAAAACTGGGGGGGGAGCCTCATCTAATTCACCCCTGGAAGACTCAAAAACTTAAAAAGGAAAGCAACCTCCTTAATGTGGACTGAAACAGATTTATTGTACTATTAATCAGTGATGGGTTTCAATTTTGTTTACTACCGGTTCACTCATGCATGCATGCGTATACTTGTGCATACACGCAATGCTTCTGCGCATGCACAGAAGCATCCAGGTGGGTGGGCGGAGCCTCCCGCCGCCACCACTACCAGTTCGCCCGATCCGGGCCAAACTGGGAGCAACCCATCATTGCTATTATTATTATGAGACCTAAAGCATAATGACTCTTCCAGATTGTTTTGAATAGGCAGAAACAGTCAGAGAAAGGTGGTTCTGTAGGAACCCCCTAAGCCCCGAAGGTCTTTATAGATCAACTGAACCTTGAATTGTCCTGGATGCCATTTGACTGTGCAGCTTGCAAAGAATCACATGGATGAAACAAGATATCCACAGCTGTCTCCATTGCTATATTATAGAATGTTTGCATCTTCTGAGTAGCCATCAAGGGCACCCTCATGCAAAGAGCATTAAAGGTAATAGTAAAGGTTCCCCTCACACATATGTGCTAGTTGTTCCCAACTCTAGGGGGCGGTGCTCATCTCCATTCCAAAGCCGAAGAGCCAGCGCTGTTCAAAGACGTCTCCGTGGTCATGTGGCCGGCAAGACTAAACGCCGAAGGCACACGGAACCCTGTTACCTTCCCACCAAAGGTGGTTCCTATTTTTCTACTTGCATTTTTACATGCTTTCGAACTGCTAGGTTGGCAGAAGCTGGGGCAAGTAACAGGAGCTCACTCCGTTATGCGGCGCTGTGGATTCGAACTGATGAACTGCCAACCTTTCTGACTGACAAGCTCAGCATCTAAGCCACTTAGCCACTGAGCCCGTGCTTCCCTCCCAAAGAGCATTGCAATTGTCCAAACGGAAGTTGACTATGGCATATATGACCATAAAAAGGGTCCCCTGACTCAACAAAGGTCATAATTGGCGCATCAGATTAATCTGTGCCAAAGTTCTTCTGGTCTTGAGTGCCAATTACTCCCCAAGCAAGACCCAAGAATCTTAGAGGACTTATAAATTAAGTAAAAAAATGCATTCTGGATAATTACTACTACATCAAAAACGAATATAGAAAAATCCCTGGAAATGGATTTTGACACAGTTGGGAAGGTATAAATGGAAATTCTTTCCCTCTCACCCGTAAGCCTCTATTTGCCTGCTCCTTCAGTTTTCCTTCTGTGCAGGGATTTCTGATTCTCCACCTTATTAGGTTGCTATCATCTCCTTTCCCTACAGCTCTTTTGACAATGATCACCAACTGATTTTTTCCCCTCTTTCCATCTCCTAAGCATATGTATGCACCCCTCAACACCATTCTCTCTCTTCTCCCGAAAGATATTTTTTCTCTTCCTGAATTCCTTCTCCTGTGACTTTTTAAAACTTTCACAAGATCGCTATTCTGCCCCAAGTGTTATCCTAGCCCTTTTAATCTTTCCTTTCATGCCTAGCATTACTTGTTCCACTTACTGTATGCTAATAGTTTTAATTACTTTTGCAGGGGGGTGGGGTATCTTCAAGTCAATCTGGATTCTGGTGGCAAGTCCCTGCAGTATTCTTGGCAACATTTTCAGAAATGGTTTGCCGCTGCTTTCTTCCAAGGCTGAGCGTGTCTGGCCTAAAGTCACCCAGCTGGCTTCAGTCCTAGGGCAGGACTAGAACTCACAGCCTCTGGTTTCTATAGACACTGGATCTGAAACGTCTTCTGATGTTTAGCCAAGCCTGGGAGCAACCTGATCAAAGAGGTTCCAGAGCTCCCAGCAGGAACATGTCATCCACTGGAAGTTGTGATTGATAGGCAGCAGCTAGTGAAACCAAGTGAAGACTCCATTCTCTCTATCTCACCTTGCCATTACGTGCTGTTTCTCACCACCTGATTACTCATTGAGCAGAAAGTATCTTCGTTTGCATTTCTACAGATATTCGCCACTATTGCAAGAATAAAAACTGTCTGAAACCATCCAAACTATGGCTACTGAAGCCTCAGCTAATTAGCCACTGGCTAATCTGGGGTTTCTTAAAATGAAAGCTGATTTACAGAGTTGATGTACAGCCAAAGAAAGATGAGTGTACAATTTGAACAGCCATGTGTCTTATCTACCATAACTGAGCTAGCTCTTATTTACTGAGGTTGGAATTAAGTCTGGGTGCAGACCATTGTTGATTGGGCAGATGTAGCCTGCTTAGCTAGAGTTAGATTCTTCCTCCCTATGGCACTCCCGCCATCGCCAGCTGCTTTTCTGGGTCCCATTGCGCGCATGTGTACCTGTTAGATATCCACACAAGCTGCTGTGGTTTCCACTCCAGTCCTCCATTTAGGCGGGAGCCTAGGTTTAACCTGATTGGTTGAGAGGTCTGACAGCTCCCTATAAAAGGAGAGCTGTCAGACCTAACAGTTGCTGGATTGTACATACTTGTCTGTGAATAAAGATCAGTATACTGATCTAACAGTACCAGCCTCATGGTCTTCATGAAAAGACCAGCTGGCCAGAGCACATATGCACACTGGAAGCACATATGCACACTGGAAGAAAGCAGCTGGCCAATGTGCATGCATGCCAGACCAGCTGTCTAGAGCACACGCATGAAACAGTACCTGGAAGAGCAGTTGGCCGCCGCACGCAGGTGCACCAGCCAGCTGCTGTCGTCCGGGTTCCGGCATTTGGGTGCGCGCACACTCGTTTCGGCAGTTGGTGCCGAAAAGGTTAACCATAACTGGTATGTTCAATCCTTAGGATTATCATATGTTTTTGGAGTAGGGGTATTTATGTGCTTAGAAAATAACTGCAGGTTGGATGTTTCACTGCTTCACTGCAATGAATTTTCCTACTGTTAAACTGCTCTGAGAAACCCAGGGCCAAGGCCAGGGCTGTCAAACTCCCAGCCAATGGGCCAGAGGCGTCACGCATGGCCACACCCAGTTTAGCGAAGGAAAAAAAAGTCCCAATACGTCACGTGATGCCACCGTGACGACCTGAGTTTGCCACTCCTGCCCTAGGCTTAATCAAGGGGAAAAAACCCACCATGGGCTGATTGCGTGCCTTTGATTGGATGTAGATGAAGCAGTCAGAGCTCTTCCCTGCCTGGATGTGCAAGGCCAGGCCTGGCTTGGCTTGCCAGTCAAGAACAGTCTTCCCGAACCTAAAGGAATTGCAATGTAACTAACATTTCAGTCTTGGTTTGCGAGTGATTCACAGCATTACCGCCTAATGGTTTTCATCGTGTGTATTATTAATAGCCCTGAGTCTGGGACATCTCAAGATTCTTTCCCTTGATTTCTTTCAGGCTTGGCTTGATATGAACTTAATAACACAAGTTCCTTGCTGTTACTCTGTTTTAAACCCACTAGGAGGCATTTTATTATATCGGATGCTTTTATTTATAAGTAATCTTTATGTCTTGTTGTCAAATGCAACATTCGGATACACGACGATGATGCAGCTGACAGACTTCCCATCGTTTCCTTTATAATCACTTGCTTAAGTTAAAACCCGTCGCAGGGAACCTTCAAAGGGTAAGTTTGACCAGCAGTATGTTAAAGCCGAGCTATTCCTTCCTTCAGACCTACTTGGAAAGGGAAAACGTTAGCTCTCTTTCCCAATTGATGCTGTTTTAAAAATTTTAATATTCTAAGGATAGATGCCATGAGGAAGCCACATGTGGTTCACTAGTTGTTCCTGTGATTATTAAGTACATGAAGTACAAAATGGGGTTGAAAGATAGGGCTAGAAGAAATATTTTATCCCCAAAACACCTTATGGGTTTAAAAAAAAATGTTTTTGTTCACATTGTTTCTGAAAATGCTCCATCTGGGATGACTTACCGTATTTTTCGGAGTATAAGACGCACCTTTTTCCCTCAAAAAAGAGGGTGGAAATCTGGGTGCGTCTTATACACTGAATACAGCATTTTTGGCCTTCTGAAACCCCGCCCCCTTTGCAAAAATGGCTGTGCAGAGCCTTTAGGACAGGGGTGTCCAAACTTGGGAACTTTAAGACTTGTGGACTTCAACTCCCAGAATTCCCCAGCCAGCCATGCTGGCTGGGGAATTCTGGGAGTTGAAGTCCACAAGTCTTAAAGTTCTCAAGTTTGGACACCCCTGCTTTAGGAGGCTTCCAGAGTGCTCCTGGGGGATGGGGAGGGCAAAAATGAGTTAAAAATTGGGCCATTTTTTGCTCGCTTTTGCC